>NC_139172.1:30398825-31806325 GCF_965202585.1 Thalia democratica | reverse complement strand
TAAACGTAAGAAACAATAAAAAAAAAATTAATAAAAAACTAGTTTAAATCTTTTCAATTTGTTTTTTAAATTGTTTAAACAAAAACTAATTTGTTTAAATATTTTTACTAAAACGCATCAATAAATATCAGTTGATAAATTTCTGCAACTCTAGTTAAATCAGTTAAACAAGAATAAAAAAGTTATTGAACTATTTTTATTTTACTTATCACTTAAAAGTTTGACATCTTAAAAACTTTTTGATTAATCACTCAGAACCATAACAATAAAATAGTCAGTACTAAAAAGAAAAAACCACATTCAGTTTAATTAAAAGAATCGTTTCTGTTTATCTAGGTACCTTTTAGTGAACAACGCTTTTATTATAATAAAAAAAAATTAAAAACATTGAAAGTTTAATATCTTTCAACTACCAACGTGGTTCGCAGTCAACTTTGCTCGTGTCAAACGCTCTGTTGGTGCATGTGACGTCATAATAGGTGTTTGCGTCATGATCGCATGTGAACCTTACCACTTGGTTGTGAGTTAAAACTTCAGAAACGTTGTTTGCAGACGAAAACTTAGCTGACAAGTTGTTTCTGCATTCTGAAAAGTTTAAATAGAACAGAAAATATAGATTTCCAAGTTATTCGAGCTGCATTTTTTTATGTTTTAAATAAACTATCAGCAGTTACCTTGCTTTTCTTTATTAGATCATTTTAAGAACGTGTATTTACTGTGCTACCTTAACACACCTGAAAGTTTCGTCTAAATTTAAATCAAACTTTTATCAGTACCTGCGTAGCAGTTAAAAGGCGATTCGACGAGGTTCGGAACGAGAAACCAGTTCAGGCACAACTTGCTGCTGACGTCATCAGTGGTGAAACCTTCGTCGCATAAGAACTTGGCAACTCAGCCCTCCACCGAAACCGACCCGTTCTTCACCGGCTCGACCGGACAGCCTAATGTCAATAAGTAAAAGTATGTTAAGCGTAAAATAGTTCTATTTAAAACTATGCTAGTGCGTTGCTTTTGCATACTTAAAAGTTCAAAACCACCAAAAATTTAGATTTTTTTTTAATTTTATAATCTTCTTTATTTAAGCGAAATTTGATACCTAGCTGAAATGAAAGCTAAATTGCTAAATAAAACCAAAAAAAAACATAAAAATATTAGTTAGAAGTTCTGTTTTAGTTTTTGACGAAAAATAACAAAACTTAATGTGCTTCAGCAAAATGGTAAACGATAAATAATTAATCATTTTTGAAATCATATAAAGTTTTAGACATTAATATTATTCTATTATGTTATAAAAACTTTTTGTTTCAGCTTGTCTCTGAAAAACTTTTTTTTTAATAATAAACAGCTAGTTTTTTAGCTTATACTAATAACAGTGTTTATTGTTCTTTAAAGGTCACTAAAAGATAAGTAGTTTATATTAAACAGATTTCTCTTAAAATCTAGATCTTAACATATTGACAAAAAATGTACTTGTTATGTAAACTTAATTCATGTAAAATTTTAAAACCGAAAAATGTTCTAAAATAATTATATGTAAGACTGAGACATTTTAAATGCCAAAACTTTGAATTCCACAAAGTTAAACTATTTAATTACTGTATAAGATGTAACGTTAAAAGGCGTAAAATCCTAGAGATCCTGATAAGCTAAGCTTATCGGAATATACACCACAGATGTTTTTTTCGGAATAAAGTTTTAATACAAAAACATCTGTGGTAATTATCATATATATTATTTTAATCAGAAGAGCGGTTTCTAGTAACTAATTTTAAGTTAATCCAAATGCTAAAAAGTAGTACAAGTGAACTTTAAAAGTTATTTTCAATAACCAAGCGAAAAACAGAATCTAATAAAATCCCTAAACAATATATTTTTTTAAAACATCAAAATTTTACCTGACAACTCTTTCAACTTCTCCGCATTTTCCTCCTTCAGTTCCTCCAACAATCTTTCCATCCTCCTAAACCGTTGATCGCTCTTCTCAACAGTCAAAGTAAAATTCTCTTCCACTTTCGTCACGTGACTTTCTACTTCAGTCACGTGACTTTTAACTTCCGTCACGTGACTTTCTACTTCTGTTCTGTGACTTCTACTTCTGTAATGTCGCACCTTTCTCCAGGAGGGCCTGCCACGCCCTGACGACCAGTGTCACCGGGCAAACCGCGCGGCCCGTCCAATCCCCGTTATCCCGGCACTCCTTTTGGTCCCTGCTCCCCCTTGTGGCCACGGGGGCCCTGCTTTCCAGGGATCATTCGATTCGAGGTTCGGCCTTCGAGATGCGAGCAGTCCACGACTCTCACCTGATTAATGTTAGTTGTCTGAGCTAATGCTGCCAATTGAGCACTCAAGCGTATACTTATATAACATCATTTATATAAAATTGAAAATTTCACGCAATTGATTGCAGCAATTCGTTTTTAAAATTTTACAAACGAGTCTCTACTTGCACTGCTCATCTTCCGGGTAATTCCCGTACCCGAGAGTTAATTGGAACAACAACATAAAAGCAAGAAAGAGTAGCTTCATGTTTTCAAAAAACTGATTAGTTTGGAGTAAATATACTTAAGAAAACAGTTGGTTATAGTCTTAAACATAGAGATAAAGAACACTTTTTTTTTCTTTTTGTAGATCAAACTTAAAAACTTTTTGCTTTAATAAAAAGAAAAAATAAATACTAAACTTTTTATATAAAGAATTTATTTTCAAATTTCTACTAAAGTATTATTAAATATTCATTTAAAAATTCTTATTAATACAAAAAGTACAACTTTTAACAGTTTTTCAAACTAAAATGCTTTACGTACAACAGTAGTTAGCTCCAACATTTGTAATTTAAAATCTTATCATTTGATTAAAAAGATCAGTATTGGTGTATTCAAAGTTTTAAGAAACTTTTGTGCATTTATCAAAACTCTGAGCTGAGGTTATAAAATATTTTTTCACTTTAATCAAGTGCTGCTGAAAGGTCATTATAACAAAACTTAAACGAAAGCGTAATACAACTTACGCTTTTGTTTACTTTACAACTTATTTTTATTTCTAGTGTTACGTAAAAAATACCCTGTTCACTAAACTTTTATAATGCTTTCATACGCACGTACATGTACAAACTAAAACAAAAGACATTGAAAAACTGCACAGTAGAAAACTTTTTTTTTCTTAATAACTCTTCTACGTAAGTTGAAAGTCAAGTTTTATGATGGTTTTGGCAAAAGTACAAACAAGTCGTTTGTAAAAGCTTATTAAGTGAACGTTTTACTTTGGCACCGGTTTTAATTAAATTATCTAGGTAAAATATATTAAAATTGCTTTTTCTGTAATTTTCGAGGCAATGGATTTTAAAAAGTGTAATTAAAAAACGAAACCATAAATTAAACTTGAGAACTTTTTTCACAGTTTCGATAAAAGATTTTAAAATCTGAATCATAGCTGTTTAAACTTATACCAATATCGTGTAATAGACTTTTGAACTTAAATATATTTAAAAAAATTAAATACAGTTTTAATTAACTTTTTTTTTTCAATAATGTATGGTAATTGTTTTTTACATTTATATTCTTAAATTAACCAAGAAGGATAATTAACAAATTGTTGTTTTAGATTAACGTTTTACTATTTAAACTATTTTTTTTATCGAAAGCTTTATTAACTTAAGTATAAACAAAAGTTATTTTAATTATAGTTTTAATTTTCAATTTTATAAAATTTTAAAACTAGCGAACTCAAGTTGATTTTAGGCAGCCAAAATTTTATTTTGTTAAATGACAAATAAAAATTAACTTTATCTAGTGATAGAAATTTTTCGTAATTGAAATTTATTAGAAGGTAGAATCTTAGTTCATGGTTTGGTCAGCTTACTAAATAACGTACTCTTAAGTTAAACAAACAAAACAAAATTATAAAATATATGAAATTACATGAAATAGATGTTTTTAATTTCTTAATTGTAAACAAAAGTTACTTTATATTTTAAAACTAACTTTTTTTTAACCATTCTAAATTGAGATCGTATCATCAAGAGAAACTTTTGTTGGTATGTCCTTCGTTTTTTTACGTGCAAAAAATATTGTAAAAAAATTTTTAGCTAATGTAAGTTTGACACCGTTTATTGTTATTAATAACTGGCATCGTTTTCTGAACTTTTTTCTATTAACCTAATAATGATATGAACTAAACAGTTGTTTAAAACAGAGCTTTTTACAAAAAATTAAATCAACTCTATTAATCACCAAAATGTAATAAGTTTGTTTCTGTTTTTATAAAACTTGAATTCTTTATTGAAGCAAAAGGGCTTATATTAAAAAATGAACCAACCTAAAATGATATTTAACTTTATTTAACTGTGAGTTTTTAACTATATTTGTTACTAACGCTTTTTAACTCAGTTTTTAAATTTTAGTAATTTTGTCTGTATGCAAAAAAAAACTTCTCCTAGAAACTTTAATAACTTTAAATTGTTTGTTAACAACGGAGGATGTTTTTAAGCTATAAAACTACTTGAAACTATTGATTTAGTTAATCTAATCAGTATTTGAAAACAAAACAAAATATTTTCTCAAAAGAACACAACTAACCATAAACCGACGCACTCGATCAGATTTTCACTTGTTGATGACGTATTACTTGGAGAAATAGGCCAAAGCCACAATGTTCAGCAGCACAAGTAGAAACGCCGGGTTGAAGCCTCATTGGTTAAATTCAAACTCTACATGACTGTGAGATTACTGGTGCCGGTGAATTTGTAAACACAATCAGTTGTAGCGTTAAAAATAACATAGTTTGAAGAAATTTTTACGATTTTGCTAAGGTTTATTGATTATTTGCGTCTTAATAAGTTTGCATTTTAACCATAAACGAAAAAAGCGTAAATTAGTTTGGTATTATTGGCGGAAAGTAGTTGACACATGCTTGTTTCAAATGAGCCAAAGGTATTTTCTGATAAGGTTATGTTTTAGAGTGTTTATTAAAATATTTAATAACATTGTAACATTGTTATAAATGTACTAATGCAATGTTTAATCAACAAAATATATTACAAACTTATTCATAAATAATTGATAAATTAGTTTTCTATACTTGTAACTAATTGCAACTATTCGAAAATTACATGTTCATGAAACCGAGTCAAAGTATAACCTTGTTTTATTTTTGTATATTTATGACTAATACTTGTAACAAAGTGCTTTGAAGTATTAATATTTTTTAATAAACAAATACAAACAAAATACGCATTACTATTTTAATTAAGATTTTATTTTCAATTGAATTTATTTACTTTTGACAATAAGTGTGAGTTTATAATATTCGTGAACTTTTTTTTTGTATTTTAATCTAATTTCTATGTATGACCGAACTTAATCAAATCAATTAATTTTACAAATTTAAACAAATACTAAAAATAAGTAATATTTTATAAGACTTACAAAAAAAGTCTTACTTTAGCGTTTACTAAATAAAAAAACTTAATCAGCTTTTAGTTTTTTCTCAACTAGATTTATAAATCATATTACAGTATTTTTTAAAACTAATATAACTAAAATTGTAAAAAAAATAGTAGTGAAAACTCTATAGCAATACACACTAAATGGTTTTATTTTAGTCTATTTTTAATTCTGTGTTTATTTGTGCTTTAGAATAAATTGAAATAAATCGTAGGATTCTATTTCAAAAGAAAATAAAAAACTAACTGCATACTACCACATTTCTCATAAAAAACATCAGGTGTTAAAAAAATATCTAGCTAATTAAACTATAAATATTAAAATGCCCATATTTTAATAGTTATAATTTAATTAGCTAGATATTTCTTAGCTAAACAAAATTTAGTTTTGTTTACAAATATTTTATTAAAAGTTATGAATTTTTTTTTTAAATAATAATAAAATTTTAAAACGCACACATAAACTAATTAAACAAAATTGTAAGAAACCACAGCATCGAAAACATTTTAATTTGCTTTTTCTATATTTTCGCCTCTTCGTTGGATAGAGGTCCAACTCAAGCTTTGCGTTTTTTTCTGAGTTGTAAGTACAGATACAAGTTTTTATAATCAGGCCTGTTTGACTAAGAAGCAAATGTCAGTGCTAGTTTCTGACGCTGAAAGTATTTTTTATCCAACTGGAATTATAACGCCAAACTCAACTATAAAAAAATTTAAGTAGCAATTGCACACATACTTTAAATAATTCTTTCATGTTACTCAATTATTTTTACACATCACGAGTTGCATTAAAAATCATTTCATATTATGTTATAAGACTTCTTTTTCAACCTGTATATAATCTTAATCAACAGTATTCCGTTGTTAATTATTTGTTAAAATTTAAATAGCGACTTGTACAAAAATACAGCCAAATGTATACAAGACCGACTTTAATTTTCCTGCTAAATTTGTTCTTTTTTTTTTTATACTTGATATTCAAATTTTTTGTAATATTGGTGCTGCAAGCTCAATCTGTGTTAGCTGCATTTTAAACTTATCAAAATTTCTAATACAAAAAATAGTTGAATTGCTTAAGGCTTGAGCTGCATGAGCTTTCAGCACCATGTGAATTGAAATCATGATCGTGCGTTGTTGAAAATTAACAACAACTTGAGAACAGTAAGACAGGTAACGAAAAGTTGAGCTCGAGCAGAAGCAACTCGAGCAGGGACAACTCGAGCAGAGGCAACTCGTGCAGGGGCAACATAAGCAGGACCAAAATATTTTTTATTTGATAAAAATCAGTTGCATATATCAATACAATGTAGATTTTAGCATTCAATATTCTTTTATAGCTATTTTGGTTATTTAGCAAACGATTTTTTGTTACACTTAGTAATTTATGTAGTTTTAATATAATAAGATCTCAAATGTTTTCAAAATAAAAATATTAAGCTTTGGGATTATTTTCCGCACCTCCCTAACAAAAACACCACGCGTCGCCAGTAGAACGAAGTAAGTAAAATTAAAATAAGATTTACACACATCAGAGCGCCACATTAATAATATTTTTGTACAACTTTGATAAGAAAATTAAAATTAATATAATACTGGTTTATTTATTTAGGCTGCAACATTAAGAGCATTCAAACATAAAAAGGCAATTTTTATATCGCCAGTTGCTTTTATTAAAAACTGTTTATCAACTGTACAAGATCAAAAACAACAAGATAAATTTAAGAAATATTACAGCTGACTTATAAAATTAATTAATTAGTTTTTTAGCAATGGAGTGATTATTTTGTTGACCTTAAATAAAGTCATAAGCAATAGTATTATAGCTTTTATAAAACAATCAATTTAAAATAACTTTGACATGATAAACTTTAGGTTAAAAAATGTTAATATTTAATTCAAACCGCTTTTTTTATTTTTCTGGAACTCATGCGATTCAGGTAGTTAGATTTTTGTAAACTTTTTTACTCTTCTAAACATATCTAAAACGACATTAGTTGTTCTGCTAAACATTACCTACATAAATAATCAAGAGTTTATTTTTTTTAACGTAATAGCTTTTTAAATTGTATACTTCTAAGTTATCTTTATATTTTATAACTAATTAAAAACTTTAGTTTTTGCATTAATTTGTCGTGTACATATAAAAACAAACTAAATTTAAATGAAAAACTTATTTGTTTTTTTATCCTACCGATTTTTTTTGCTCTCGATATCTTTGCACTGTGTTTTATTTATAAAATCTATCCATTCTTTTAATCTCATTTATTTTTGAAATCGAAGCAAGATTTTTTTATTGTTTTATATATTTTTTTGTACACATAAACGGTGTTCAAATTACTTCAATACTGTTTCAGTCGCTCTGTTTCGATCGTATCGAAATATTCACAAGTAGTGCGAAATATGATATATGTGTCTTTAGAATATTTCAAAACAAAATACTGCTACTAGCAGATTTTACAACAGAAAGCAGCAAAAGTAGTAGAGGTAACAGCAAATAAAAAAAGCTAAAAAACAGATAATAGGACAGTTTATTGAGATTTTTTCGATTATCTATTAAGATGTGTTAGTTTTTTGTTGTTGAAAAGGACAGTTTTTAGTAATGTAGCTGATGTTATAGTTTTTTGTACTTATTGAGTTAGTTTTATGTTAAGATAGTTGTATATGGTACAGCGCCAATAACACTTTTAAAAAGAAAACCTCTACTCTTAGTCTTTTAAGTAAGAATATATGTTATAAATAGTTAAAAATGTATACCTAAATTACAAAGCACATTATATTGTATATTATTATATATACATATATCATCTTAAAATCATTTACTTCATATTTACTGACATTGGTTAAGATATGTTACTTCCTTGTAGCAGGCTGGTATAACTAAAAAAAACTTATTATATTTTATCATAATATCAATTTAAATAAGTTTTGTGTAAACATCAAAACTTGTAGAAAAGTTAAAGTAGCTACATTTTATAAAAAAATGATGTTAAGAGCTAAGTAGCGCACACAAAAGATCAACAAACAACCTTATTTTGTTGAAAAACTAAAAAACACTTCTTGTTTCAGTTATAAGATGGTTATAAAACAAACTACAGATTTTGAAAACATAAACCATTAAAAGTTTGTAAGACAGTTTTATTACAGAGACAGTTAACTTTGAAACCAAAATTGAAAACAGTAACTTGGCTATTAATAGTAATTACAAAAAGTATAAAACTTTAGTTTGTTCATACTTTAACAGACTAGGCTTTTTATTTAGTTTCAATGTGTTAGTTTGTTTGATACATAAATGTAGTAGATAACGAAGAAATTTCCACAGAAAACACTCAGTAGCAAACTTTTAATCGACACCCGAAAAATTTTTGTCCACAAAATCTTATGACCAAATATTTTGAGCGCTTTTATGTCGCCCAATAAACTGTATAATGGGTGTGGCCGTTACTGTACATTTGTAACTGAGTAAAACTTTGTTGTTTTCATTATTTTCCTGTTTTAGGGTTAAAAGTAAACTTAAAAATAAGATTTATAAGCATTACCCACTTGCTTAGCTATTTCATTGCCGTCAACTTTTTTCTTTCTTTGTTTTTTGTCTATTTGTAAGCTATTAGTTTTCAGTAAGCAACATTCAACTTAGAGAGTCTTTTTTGACTTCAATGCCTCCATGTCTCACATCAAACTATTATGTGATCAGGATTAAATAGATAAGTTGTTGTAAGAAGCAGACAATAAAGTAGCTTCTTAGGATGAAAATCTGCTAAAAAAATAAAAAAAATAGTGAATCATTGAGCACATGTGGTAGACCAGCAGGCAGAACACAACCTTAAAGTACGCAGTTTCTTTTTTTTTTATTGTTTTTTTTTTAACACTTAACAGCAAGTTTGAGGAACATTTTACAAAGGCTGCATTTTATTGCTAAATTTAAAATTAGTGGCTGTAAAATACTATGTGATTTTGGATAAAATTAAAAAAATGGGTAATGAAATGTATTTTTACTCTTACCAGCAAACTCAGTATATTCTGCTTGGGGCAAAATCTTCTTCATTTAAAGAGCAATGTGGTTTTTATAAACAAAAACCACGCCTTAATTATATATTACTCAACTTCCTTGAATATCTAAACCTCTATAATTAAGTATTCACAAATTACTTTATGCCACGTACAATTTAAACTAATTACAACCTAACTAGAGCTTCCATTCTTTTAACTAACGTAATTACAAGCAAAAGTTGACTTATTTACTTACAAGTATTGATTTATTTTTTATCATAACAAAAACAACTTACCATAAGTGTACAAAAAACCTGTACAACTTTTCAGAACCCATTTTCAACTGTACATCACATCAATTATAAAACCTAACAAAATTTAATTTTTAAATCTTAGTTTTATTTTTTTTTTAACTACAGTCAAAATAATTGAAAAGCTAAGCAAATAAATTAAAGTTTTCAATAAACTCACAGATTTTTAAATTTAAAAAATCAAAAACATCTGAAATGTCCGCAACATCATCGAGCAGCGTAATAAAAACTCTGATGAAATTTTTTGGTAAGAAGAAGAAAGATGACGTTGGAGATGTCTTTGATGACACGATTGACGTCATGATGGTAAACGGGACAGGCGAAGACCGCTCTGACAACAGTGTCAGCTCAAATCTTGTCTCGGGAGCCGCTTCTCAGAGGATTGTTGCGAGAGAGCCCCGACAGGTCTCGCAGCCGATCAATATCAAGAGGCCAGTCGTGGAAAAGACGGAGTATGAGTCTTTAGAATTGCCTCGCGAGAACCTTCCGAACACGGAAGCGAAGTTAAAGGAGATCGTCCGGATCTCTGACGTGTGGACCCGTCAGCTCAGCAACCATCCCTTTCAGCACGTCAGGTATGACGTGGACAAGGAATTCGATTCCGTGTGAAGCTTCCAGTTTATAAACTTTCAGCTGCCCATAGACATTCTAACTTTTTTATTAGTTTGTACTTTACACTAAGCATTGAGCATGAATTTAATGTACGAAATTTTTTTAAACACAATCTTACTTGTTTTTTACTTGTCTAGTGTAAAAATTGAATCATTGTGTTTTTTAGTTCTATCATCAGTATTTTGTTGTTCTAATCATGCTTTTTCTAAGCTTTTTTAAATTTGAAAAAAAAAATCCATCAAGTTTTAACAAACTTTATATTTAATATTTTAAAGTTCTGTAAATTAATTTAATAAGTTATTTACTTTGCTGAAAGTTTAGCTGAAAGTAACATGTGTTTTTCTAAATAACATATACTCTACTTTAATTTAAAACAAAATTTTCTGAAAAAAGTATACCACAGGTTAACATTAAAAAATTAAGATTATAAAAAAAGAGGTTCAAAGCAAAAGTTGAAAACATTCATCACGATTACGGCAATACAAAGGTTGGGGTTAAATATGTTATGATATAAAGTTTGATTTAAATTATAATTTTTCAACAAAAAGGTATACAAAAAGTGTTCATGAACTCAACTAATTAGCTATCAACATTACAAATTATGACCAATAACTAATCATAACATACAGAGAGGACAACTGTTGTTACAATTTATACCAGAAAATTTTACAAGTAAGTAACTTAGTTTGTTATTCACTTACTATTTTATTCTTTACAGTTAGTTTTAGACTTTTTTACAGTTTTATTTTAGGTTTTGTTAACATAGCCGTATTAACTTTCATGTGGGCGACTTGGAACATACAAAAGTTAATTCATTGGGTTCATGCGACGCCGAAAAGTTTTGAAGTTGAAGAAGAGAAACCCAGATGACAAAGAAGATTTTAAGGCAGCTTGGAATTCCCAACCTAGGTTCCGCGGACCGAAAAATGGGGATTTCCCTTTAATTAGTGAGAAACATGACTTCAAAACAGTGGTATGTTGATAAATATTGTTTGTACTGTGTTTCTGAAAACAAACTAAAATTGAAGTTTAAACATTTGATTTCAAGTTTCAATTCAGCTTATTTAAAGGTTTTAGTATTAACTTTGAAACAAAAGTTTTTGAAATACGCTCGTGTTGCACTTTTTAAAAGTGGATTTTAATAGTTGAAACTCAAGGGTTCATGCAATCTTGAACTGGCAGATAAATAAATTGTTAGAAGCAAGATGATTGATCTTGTTATATATTATTTTGTATTTTCAGCCGGAATGTTAACCAGTCAGCAAATTTGTCAGCAAATTCCAAGGTGACGAACAAGATTTGAAAGTTGTTGGGGATTTTCCTTCCGTGTGCCGCGGATTACAGAACAGAGTTTTCCTCTTTAGTAAGTTTTAAAAACAACTACACCAATGCCGCATATAAATAATTAACGTTTTTATTTCACTTCTGATGATAAGCTAATACCGAATTTAAAGCACTTGATTTTAGTTTATTCAATTAAAATTATTATGAGGCTTCATGCAGTATTTTCGATGAAATAGGTTTTTTGTATGCTTATCTTGTAAATTTCAAAAGTTTTTTTATTTACTCCAAAAAAAAATGTTGATGCAATTTTTAATGAAAAATTTCCAGATAAAAAGTTTAATTAGCAATGAGATTGATAATCTTATCTATTTTATTAGTTCTTTAAAACCAGTTCATTGTTTTT
This sequence comes from Thalia democratica, assembly GCF_965202585.1. Lineage (NCBI taxonomy): Eukaryota > Metazoa > Chordata > Thaliacea > Salpida > Salpidae > Thalia > Thalia democratica. Next base: position 31,794,288 of record NC_139172.1, on the reverse strand, counting down.
AGCCAGTAGGGTGTTTACTCTAAAGTCGTTTTTGGACCTTGTGATACGTATAAATTAATAACTACTTGAAAATATTTTTACAGTTTCAGTGCAAGAAGAATATAATTTAACTTCCTAAGCATTTGGTACAACAACAGGGTTTTTCCCCTTAAGTACGCATGACCAGCGCTGGAACATATCAAGGGGACTGTTCTGGTAAGTGAAATACATAACAAAGTTTATTTCAATTGTACATTTGCTAATAAGTTTATCTAAATGTTAAACAACTTTTAATGTTTAATTCAAACATTTTTTGTAAACGTTCTTTAACTTGGGTTATTGAAAAGACTCGTGCAACATTTTTTTTAAAACTAAGTGCCACGTTATTTAAAGTAAGGTGCACACGCGTACAAAAAACAATAATAAAACTTTACATGTGACTTTTTGTAAGTTTATTTTTTGTAAGTAATTTGTTTAACAGGATTATTTGGCTTCTGAAAGAATGAGAAGGAAGATTACTAGTTTATATGGATAGAAAGAGAACATCCCTCTTCCGATTGTGGATCACATTCGAGAGGATTTCTACTAAGTAAGTCAAACACTTGTGGTTAGTTCAAAGTATATTTCTTAGTTTAGCAACAATTCTATAAACTTATAGAGTTACAACTTTATCTAAAACCTTATTGTTATTTAACACGGCTGGGCAGTTTAATAAGTTTGAAGTTTTTGAAAACAATGTATTTTACTTTGTTAAAAAGATTTGAAAAGATTAAAGTGAAAAGACTTAAACAATTTTTCATAGCTACCAGTTTTAAGATTGTTAACAAACTAAATGTAATAAAGCTAAAATTTGTTAAATTACTAGGATGCTTGTTCTATGATGTTTCAATGTAAGTTAACATGTACTTACGAATATAAACATTTGAACAGTGTTAATTTTGCTATTACAACATTGTAATTGTTTTTAAGATTTCATGTAAAAACTTTTCAATTTAAAAAATACGCATCTTATTGTTATTTTACATACTACATAATTTAGTACATGAAAATTTTATTTAACATTCTACATAATTTAGTACACGGAAATATTTTATAATATTTTATAACTTAAAACTTAGTACTTAAATTTTTGCACAAAAACAAACCTTTTGTTTTCATTAATACTTAATTTTGCGCAAAACTTATTTGTTGTGAGTTTTATTATATCATTCTTTTGTGTTATTATATTAGTCTAAGCAACGAGATAAGAACAAAAAATATACAAATGAACTTAATAACTTATCATAAGTAAAAAAAAATGTTTATTATACAAAACTAACAAACATATAGTACTAACGTTTTTAAAAACTCGTTTTCGCTTTATATAATGGTATTATTAAATTTTAAACTACCAAGTGTATGTTTTTAACAATATCTTTCTGTTAAACTGTAAATTAATTTAGTAACTTAAAAGTTACATGGCTTTATTGTTTTAAGACTTTGTATTTACTTATTTTTCACATAGTGTGAATAATACGGTATGTATAAAAGCTTAATTAACAAGTTTAAGTAGCATAGCAAACTAAATGTTTTATAAATAATATGTTTTCATCATGGTAGGTTATAATGTGAATTCAACTAAATTCTTAAACTAAAATGCATAAGTATTAAACTTTTTTATATTTGGAACACTAAAGTATGGTTTTTTAGTACTTACTACTTAATTCTTAACAGTTAATTTTAAATTTTTTTATAGTTTTATTTAAGGTCAGAATAACACAGCCGTATTAACTTTCATGTAAGCGACTTGGAACATACAAAAATTAATTCATTGGGTTCATGCGACGCCGAAAAGATTTGAAGTTGAAGAAGAGAAACCCAGATGACAAAGAAGATTTTAAGGCAGCTTGGAATTCCCAACCTAGGTTCCGCGGACCGAAAAATGGGGATTTCCCTTTAATCAGTGAGAAACATGACTTCAAAACAGTGGTATGCTGATAAATATTGTTTGTACTGTGTTTCTGAAAACAAACTAAAGTTGAAGTGTTAACATTTGGTTTCAAGTTCCAATGCAGTTTGATTAAAGGTTTTATACAATACTAACTTTCTAACAAAAACATGAGTTTTTGAAAATAAGCTCATTTTGCACTTTTTAAAATTCAATTTTGATAGTTGAAACTCAAGGGTTCATGCAATCTTGAATTGGCTGATAAATAATCTTTTTTAAAGCAAGATGATTGATCTTATTATTTTGTATTTACAGCCGGAATGTCAACCAGTCAGCAAATTCCAAGGTGACGAACGAGGTTTAAAGGCAGTTGGGTGTTTTCCTTCCGTGTGTCGCGGACCACAGAACAGAGTTTCCTTCTTTAGTAAGTTTTAAAAATAACTACACCAATGCGGCGTATAAATAAATATTGTTTTGATTTTACTTCTGATGATAGACTAATACCGAATTTTAAGCATTTGATTTCAGTTTATTCAATTAAAATTATTATGAGGCTTCATGCAGTATTTTCAATGAAATAGGTTTTATGTATGCTTATCTTGTAATTTTTAATATTTTTTTATTTGCTTTAAAATAAAATTTTGATGCGATTTTCAATGAAAAATTTCCAGATAAAAAGTTTAATTATCAAGGAGATTGATAATGTTATCTTTTTTTATTAGTTTTTTGTAACCAATTCATTGTTTTTAGCCAGCAGGGTGTTTACTCTAAAGTCGTTTCTTGACCTTATAAAACATATAAGTTAAAACTACTTGAAAATATTTATACAGTTTCAATGCAAGAAGAATATGATTTAACTTCCAAAGCATTTGGTACAACAACAGGGTTTTTCCCCTTAAGTACGCATGACCAGCGCTGGAACATATCAAAGGGACTTTCTGGTAAGTGAAATACATAACAAAGTATATTTGAGTTGTTCATTTGCTAATAAGTTTATCTAATTTTTAAACAACTTTTAATGTTTAATATAAACATTTTTTGTCAACATTCTTTAATTTGGGTTATTAAAAAGACTCGTGCACCATTCTTTTTAGAATTAAGTGCCGCGTTTTCTGAAGTAAGGTGCACACACGCACAAAAACCATAATCAAACTTTACATGTGGCTTTTTGTAAGTTTTTTTTTTTTTAATAATTTTTTTAACAGGATTATTTGGCTTTTGAAAGAATGATAAGGAAGATTACTAGTTTATATGGATAGAATGAGAACATCCCTCTTCAAATTGTTGACCACATTCGAGAGGATTTCTACTTAGTAAGTTTAATACTTGTGGTTTATTCAAAGTAGAACTCTTATTTTAGCAGCAATTTTATAAACTTATAAAATTACAATTTCACTTGAAAACTTATTTTTATTTAACACGACTGGGCAGTTTAATAAGTTTGAAGTTTTTGAGACAAATGTAATTTACTTTGTTTAAAGATTAAAGTGAAAAGACTTATACAATTTTTCATAGCTACCAGTTTTAAGATTGTTAACAAACTAAATATAATAGAGCTAAAATTTGTGAGAATAATAGGATACATGTTCTATGATGTTTCAATGTAAGTTAACATGTACTTCTGAATATAAACATTCTATTAGTGTTAATTTTGTTATTAAAATATTAAAACTGCTTTTGATATTTCACAAAAAAAAACATTTCAATTTAAAAAAATCTCTTACTGTTACTGTACATACTACATAATTAAGTACACGGAAATTTTATTTTACATACTACATAATTTAGTACACGGAAATTTTATTTTACATACTACATAATTTAGTACACGGAAATATTTTGTAATATTTTATAACTTAAAATTTAATACTTAAATGTCTGCACAAAAACAAACCTTTTGTTTTCATTAATACTTAATTTTGCGCAAAACTTATTTGTTTTGAGTTTTATTATATCATTCTTTTGTGTAATTATATTAGTCTAAGCAACGAGATAAGAACAAAAATATACAAAATGAACTCTATAACTTATCATAAGTAAAAAAAATGTTTATTATACAAAACAAACAAACAAATAGTACTAACGTTTTTAAAAACTCGTTTTCTTTATATGATAGCAATATTATGTTATTAACTACCGAATGTTGAATTTTGTAGTTTTAAAGCTTGTTTTTAATAATATCTTTTCTGTTAAACTGTGAATTATTTGATTAATTTAAAAGTTACTTGGCTTTAAAGTTTTAAAACCTTGTATTTACTTATTTTTTATAAAGTTTGAATAATACTATATGTACAAAATATTAATTAACAAACTTTAATAGCATAACAAACTAAATCTTTTATAAATAATATATTTTCCTCATGGTAGGTTAAATTATGAACTCAACTAAATGGTTAACTAAAATGCATAAACATTAAACTTCTTTATATTTGGAACACTAAAGTCGTTATAAATTACATCAAGCTGCCGGAATCAAAAGGTTGTTTTTTTAAATTCCATTAGTTTAAAGTAGAAGTAAGAACATTATAAACAAACACTTTAATATTATAGGAAATTTTCAAGTATTAGAAGGTAATATATGAAAAAATATTCTGTTTATAATATAAAGTGTTTGATTTAATAACCTTCTTATTTTAAGTACTTAAAATGGTATCTCAAAAATAATTATTTTGCTTTATTTTCTTTAATAATTTTATTTGAGTTTTTATGAGATTTTGATTTTATTTGTACAAATGAGAGTGTTAAAAATTTTTACGTTATTCCCACCTATTTCTTCCTGAGTTCTTCCTGATTAATCACAATATAATCTAAATTACAAAGCCTCATTATTTTCTTTTTTTGTAGACTTAATGTGGATGAAAAAATAATGGTCTGAAATTTTCCATCTATATATTCATATTGAAAATTAATGGACCAGTGGTGGACCATGGGAATTTACTTTTGGTAAGTTAAAAATATAACTGTAAAACTGTGGTTTTAAAATATTGATTTAGTTGTACTTTTAAAGTTAAACTTTTTCAAGCGTGTAATTTTTAACTTTGTACTAAAATGTTTTAAAGAATATTGTTTAGCTGTGGTTATTTTAGTAAACGAATGTTACAGTTAAAAAAAACTTAAGCTTGTTAAGAAAATCTTAATTTTAAGTTATTTTAAAGCTACACCCATCACCCACGTTTCCGCAACTATTTTTAAACATGGTGTCGCACTGTATACTATCAAAATCCACCCACGTTCAAAATCCACCCGATTTCTTTTTACATTTTCCTTATTTACTAATTTATTTTGTATATTTTTTGAATTTTTATTATTTTTTTTTTGTTTTTCACTATCACTGTTACCCTTAACCCTTACCCTCGTTCGGTAAGCGGTTCTCAAATTTGACTGGGTGGATTTTGAACGCGGGTGGATTTTTAACGTGTCCCGTTCACACATCGAAGTATATTAAACTTTCTTTCTAGTTTTTTAAGCTCATGCTGTATTTTTTAGCAATAATTAATTCTACAGGTTAGCACGACTGCGGTGTGGACAACTCAATAAAGCTAGATGACAACGTTTGTTGGATACTGGTCACCATAGGATAGTGGTGGACTACGTCAGGAAATTTTCATTTGTTAGTGAATAAAACTTTACTATTTTGCTAAAAACTTTCCAGACTTTTATCAGCATGTAGGTACAAACATTTTAAGTCAAATTTTTTTAAGTTAGACGTTTTTCAGTATTCAGAACTCTTTATTACTTATTAAATTTTAGCTGTATTTAACGTAACAATACAACTACAAGCAATTTTACCAAATTTTAAGTTAAGTTTGTTTTTTATGCTGAAATACGCATAGTTAAAAAGTTATTCTGTTTTTTAACATAAGATGTGGGTGTTAATCTATTGACTGATATCTCAAATTTGTACATAGAGATCCTCAAATTTTTATGTTAGGGTTGACAAGTAATTTTATAATTGTCACCTGTTTTGTTCTAGTTTATAAAAGTTAATCAAGTTTTATTTTCACATTTTCCGAAAAAAAATTGTTTTTCTAGAATGTATATTTAAATGTTGAAATGTTCATAGACATAGTAATAAATTAATTTCAAGGTTTTAAACAAGACTTTCAACAAATTTACAAAAACTTTTAACTAACATTTGAAACTAAATGTAATGAAAATATCTTACGTTGTTGTACACAAAAGTTATTTTTTAAACTTTTTGATTTAAACTTTAATCTATTAATTATTTGCACAAAATATAACCTATTGTTATCGTGATTAGTTTTTTATACGCAAAACTATTTAATTGTTTATAAATCAAAACACTTGTCCTGCGAATCATACAAAAATATACGTAATTAATTTCAACCCGTTTTCGCTTTATCCAGCAAATATACTCTGTTTTATCTACCTTTTGTAAAATATTTGGTTTTGCAATTGATTAAAAACTATTTTTATACGATTAAGCTATAAGTTAATTTAGTAAATTTACGTACTTAATGTAATTAATTTTTTGTAACTGCATGACCTTTATTCAGATAGTTTCACAACAACAAAAATTATTTCAATCTATACTTCATTATTGACAAAAAAAATACATAATTAATTCACCATACTTAAAATAATACGATAAGTTTTTATTTGAATGGTTAAAATTTTATAAGGGTATAATATTTGCAGAATTAGTCCAAAAACCTACTGAAAAAATTTTCGAAATAATTCTTTTATTTACGGTTCTTATAAAGTTTAAATTTTGTAAACAAAAACATTTTGGCTAGGCCTATGAGAAATTTACACTCTTTGTTATTTTTAGTGTACATAAATAATATTAAAAAAAAAATTAACTTTGATATTAAAGTTTGAAATTGTTAATATCAAGTGTAATAAAGGCTTAAAATATAAAAAATTACATACATTGTGCTGCTTATGTGTAAGAAAATCTATTACAAGTTATAAGATATTTAATGAAACTTAAAGCTTTTATTTTAATTTTTGGCTAGTTTTTATGGTTTAAAATATTCATAGTAGTAAAAACTGTAAATATTTTTTAAATATAATGTCATTTTAACAATGTCAATTTTCAGGCACTTCTGCTTAAATAAGAGTAATTTTTATCAGTTTTTAGCTTTTACTAAATATTTTTTCATTATTTTTATAAACTTATGCTGTTTTGATATATTTCTGGCTTGTTTTTGGTCACTCATCCTGTAAAGACTGGAAATAATGTAAAAAAAAATATTTTAAATAGTTTAGTCTGTCATATGAAAACTACTAATTTTGTATTATTTTTAATTTTTGCAGCAAAACTTGAAAATCATTTTTGTTTAAGTTAACTTTTTATTGAAACTCATAATGTATTACTTTTTAAACTATGGGTTGAAGAAAAGTTTGAACTAGTTTAACATACATAATGGGTTTCAATATTTTATTGCATAATTTCATAGAAATTATAATAATTAAAACTTTTTTTTTTGAATAAAAGTTATAATTTTTATATAATTTAGTTGGATGTCTTTTAAAAATTAAACAGTCACTTAAATATTTTTCACACATACTGATCACAATTTTATTACAAAGTTATAATTATCTATAATTTTATAAAAAGATATATTTCTTAACTTATTTCTTATATTTTATTGCCATAAAATTGTTCTTATACAAATTTTACATGCTTACTTAAACTTAAATGTTTTAAAGTTCTGTATTATGTACATAATGATATAAGAGTATCTAAAAATTTTTTTGCAAAAAAAAAAGTTTAGGACTTCCTCTACTCCCAGTATTATAAAAGTAAAAGAGAACCATGTTTATCAGTTTTTTTTTAAATAAAATTAATACAAATACACAATACAACATTTAAAAAATTAGTTTATTCAATTTAGGTTAAGTAATTTCTTTAAATGCAGTTTAAACTTGAAATTAGTTGTTTTATAAAACTTCATATCTTTAAGAAACTTTATTAATTTATTACAAAGTTATTATATAAAATGCTATGCACTAAAAGCACTACTAACAGGAAGATTTGATATGGAATCTATATAAGTAATTTTTCAAAGTATGAAATTGAAAACAACAATAGTTTACAACAATTATAGTAAAAGTATAGAAATTTAAAATAAACCTATGAATAAATACAGGGTTGCCAAAAAACCAGCAATCTTGAAAAAACTAGGAACTTGAAAATTTAGGCAAAAAACCATGAACTTCGAACAAAATCTACATAAACATGGAATTTAAAAAATCTTAAAGCATAATAATGATATTCTGACTAATACAATAAAACTTTTCAAATAAACTTTCTGATCTATAAAAAAAATGTAAGATTATAAGAAAAAAAGATCTCAAAAAATACATATAGTTTAGTATAACTCATAAAAATGTTAAACTTTTGTTATTGGTACCTTTTAAAACTGAAACAAAAGTAATATTTTTGAAACTACTATATATAAATAGAATTTAACACAAAATTTTATATTTGTTATTACACTCTATTATATTTTTCCGAGTTAATAAAATAAATAAAATATTTTTTTTTGATTATATTTTTTTATAAAATTAAAGTTTTAAAAAGTACCCATAATAAAATAAACATCAATATTACATTATTAAAACTATATTATTTATATTTCAGGGACATATTTCAGGGATAACTCAGGATATTTTGATTTTTTTTGCAATCAGGCTAACTCGGGTTAATTTTTTTTATTAAAAATCAAGGATGATTTTAACATTTTTTTCAAACTTAAAGGACAAGTTTTTTAGGTTTTGAATGTGATTAAGTTGCAACATTTTGTTTTTTTATACCCAATTTTGATTAAGAACTTAATTTTTAACACTTTATTTAAATCAAAATATTTTTTAAGCATTTGAAAATAGTAAGGATAGCTTAGGAGAGTTAAAGGTCACTCAGGACAGATTTTGGTCACTCGAGAATTTTTTTTTTGACTCAAAGAATGGAAACACTGATACTTCCAAACCTACTGCAACTATTATACTCTTCCTACTTAAAGCCTTAAAAACAAAATGTACATAAAAAGATAAGAGAAGCTAAAAGAGTGCCAACAAATTAAACTAATTAAATAACATGCTTAAAATTATTAATAAAAACTAGTTTTACTCTTTTTTATATAGGTTGCAAGCTAAGAGGCATGGTTGGCAGTTAACATTCTTGTCTATAGACGTGCGAAAATTTCTTGCAACTCTGATAAGAGGTTAACTAAAAGTTTTTCTTATATCTTAACAAACATTTTTTATTCTGCTATGATTTAATATAGTTTAAATATATTTAAAAAACACAACTTTTTACGGTTATAAATCATTCTATATCAAGCCTTTAGGATTTGTTAATTCATATTTTTTTGTTTCTTTTAATTAGCTGTAAAGTTTAAGAATACTTTATCGTTCAAAGCAGCATTAAAATACTAAAAATTAAGTTAATGTAAATTTGAAATGCAAACTTAAATGAACTTTATTATGCTTTGAACATAATTTTAGCATTTTGAACTTAAATATAACTTTTTTAAGTTTTGTTTCGACACTGTATGTCTAGTATTTTTAATATTTAGTTCAAGATGTTTAAAAACTTATATTTATATTACCAGCTTCTTTTACCATAGTATACGTACAATGTATCTGAAATGAAATATGTTAAATAGACTTCTAAATGTTCAATAACACTTATTGTTTTATGGTCAATTATTCTTATCAATAACTTTAAATTTAAACTTATGTTATCTATTAAGTTTTAAAACCTTGAAGCAGTGGTTCCTAATTTTTTTAAAATTAGTTTTGATTCTCACTAAAACAAACTGTTTAAAGGCAAAACCTCTGTTTTACTTTTTTGATAAATTAGCTGTCTTTAGTCATGTAGAATGTGTATATAATAAGTAAAAAGTAAAAAAAAACTTTACAAATTATTGTTACAACACTTTAACTTTTTTCTGTTGTTTCAAAAAACTGTTTTTGTATTAAGTTTAATTAAATGTTCACTGGCACTCACTTTGTGAATTTTTGCTCTTATTTTTTAGTGTGCACCTTTCCACACAACAAAGTACGGTAAAAATTTTTACTCGGTACATAAGTTCAGAGGTGTACATAAAATGTTTTTAAACTGAATGTTCACTAGACCCCATTTAGTTTTTAAAAGCCGATTTCGGTTATTGTTTACTGGTTCAGTGTTAAATAAATAAAAAATAAACTGGTACCATAATAAAATAAGTTTCAGTTATAAAAAAGTATTCACAAAACTTGTCTTCTGTGCACAAAAAAAAAGTTCTGTTTACTAACTTTACTATGAACGATTTTTAGTCGTCTATTTTTAATCGTTGATTAAATTTAAATTCTCAAAACCGAGTTTTTGATTAAGATTTCCGTAAATTGGATCAAATGATTGATTGGGACTTTGAAAAACAAGTAATTCATAAAGTTTTCAACTTTATAGGGTACTTACAAATAATAAGCAATTAAACTAAAGTTTAAGATGGTTCTACTAGAATATTTCAGATTTTTTTTTTGCACAAAACATAATTGTTTTCATAATATACTTAGTTTTAAATTAGAAACAATTAAGTAACTTTAAACCTATTGTTTCATAATCGCATTGTTATTATTAGCTTCTATAAATTAATCTAAATTTATACTTCCTTGTTATACAGTGATTTATGCAATGTAATTAAATTGAACAACAACAGATTTTTGTGCAAAAAAAATTAAATAGTTTTAGCTTTTGTGATTTATTAATTACAAACAATTTTTTGCCTGGGCAAAAATCTAAGCTTAATTAATGGGTATCATTGGTTTAACCAGGCTTACTTTAATGTTTTAAATTTATCGTTAGTAAAGTGCTTTAAACCATCGTATCTCAAGATTTTAAAAGCTGTCTAACTACAAATAAAAGCTCTGTGCACAATTGAAAATTAGGTGTTTAATTTTGTTAAAGGTCCCAACCTACTGTTTTTTGTACATTTTACTTGAAAATAAAATAAACTCAAGCTTGTAAAAACTATCAGCGCTTGATTTTAAATAATCTTAAGATGTACATACATTTTTCAAGCTTAATTGGAAATATTCTTAATAGTGCTCATCATAATTGTGAGTGGTATAAATTCTTTGCACACTGCATGTACTAATAAACACTGTCTTCGCGGTGTAAAATTACATTCTGGTGTTAATTATACTTGCAACCGACATATACTCTAAAAACCAACGCTTAACGAGTATTCGGAAATACGCAAAAATTTTTCATAAAAAACTAGCAAACCTTACTAAAAGTTTACGTGTTTTATTGGTATTTTTTTCAATAATTTTTAATGACTAACTTAATTTTGATGAATTTAATGCTTGAGGTTTGTTTTATCTCAAACGAAATGTGAAGGGGTAAAGGGGCTACAGGGGGCCATGAGGCCACAAACTGAAACTTATTTTTAGATATTTTGGAGTTGATGATGAAAATCAAAAAAAAAATCTTGGGCGTTTTTAATAGTAGATTTTTAAGAAATCTTGTTGAGGTGGGTCATAAATTTTTTGATTTCTTTAAAGAGGGCCTTTTGAAAAAAAAGTTTCGGAAACCCTGCTTAAGACTCACTGAAACTTATTATTTTCATAATTAATTGAATACATTTAAAGTTAAATTAATAATTGAAACTTGAAAGATATACTATGATAATAAACTTCTGTTTAAGTATCTCATATCAGTAATAAATAATTATAAAGCTTATAGTTTTGTTCTTACTGATTTTACATTGATTATAGTTATAAAATATTAACTTTGTATGGTTTTACTAACTTATTTTAAAACTAATAATGTTTATCATAGAAGTAAATCTTTAAAACAATTATTTTTAGTCTTTTTAATAAAAAAATTGATAACTTTAAGTTTCGGTTGAATTACTGTGTTGAGTTAGGTAACTTATAAACCTAAAGTAAAAATATAAAGCAGAAAGCAACTCGTCTTAAAATATTCTTTACCAATAATTTTGTTTATTGTAATTACATTGTTTACAATAAATATTCAATTTTTAGCTTTTAATAGAAATACTCGATGCTAACAAAAATTCTACTTTAACAAGTACCTGCCTCCTTAATTTTTACAAAAAAAATAGTCGATAAAAAGGTTCTTAGTCTGAAAAAACTAGATTAAAAAAAGATTTTGTGCTTTTCTACTTTTTTTTCCTTTTGTTCATTATAAAATGTTCTCACAAATATAATTTTTACGAAACTTTGCTTCATTTTCATATTATTGAATAGATTTTCACAGAACTTTGCTTTCATTTGTGTTGTAAGCTTCTTAACTTTTGTTGAACATAAAAATGTTCTTGCGAGTATAATTTTAAAAACCTATTGCTTCATTCGTGTTGGTAAACTTGTGCATAGAACTTTTGCACACATTATTAGTGTTTATTGTGGTCTTGCGAAAGTTATAAATAGATTTCGGTAAAAATAGTTTAAACTTTTGTTTTTTTGCTCAAGGCAGTTTTAAAAAGTAGAGTTAACTTGTGGTGCAACGTCAGTTATGAAAATTTAATAAAAGTTTAGAAAATAACTAATATTAAATAAAATATTTTAAGTTAAATTTAGGCACTTAAGGTTTAAGATATAAATAAGTTGTAAAACTTTGCGGAAGTATTCTTACAATAAGAGCATCTACTAATGTAAAATCTAGTTAAAATTAATTTATGACATTTTATCAATCATAAAAAGACTAGTTTATAATTTTAATAACAATTTATAATAAATTGCTTTATTACTGAAAATTTTTATAAAAAATTAAATTAAATGATCTTCTTAAAACGATTAAGATTTCTGATACTTTTGTTATTGTATTTTATATTTATTGATAATTTTTCATAGTTTACAAAGTTTTAACTTTTAACAGCAAATTTATATTAAGATGTAGCTTTGTATTTTATCACAATTAAAAATTCAGCATCCTAAGCAATATAGAAATATCTGTTATTTCACCATTAAAATGCTACCTTTAAATTTAAAAGAATTTAGTACAAATTTTGTTATCAGTTCAAGTATAACTAATAATACTTTAATCTCGGATCACATCATACAAGGCATAACTTTGAACTCCCTAAAAAATGTTTTTTTGCGTTTAATTGTTTATACTAAGTAAAAAGAAATTTTTGATGAAGTTTTAAGTGCAAAAAAAAGACTTACAAAATCAGTGTATTAGTTAAGCACAGTAAGAGTATTACCGTGTAAAAGATACAAGGTTTAAGAGTATTTTTTCAGTTTAAATTTATTAGTTTCTTTTATTTAATCGCATTTTTTTTACTTTTAATTTAAAATATCTTTTAACTCACGTTTTCTTTAACATACAAACTTACAATCTGTAGATGGTTCTTACTAAAAATATTAAACTAAAATTTTCATGCGCAACTCAGAAAAATTCAATAACTTTTAATTGCTTTTATTAACTTTGTTCTTCATTGTTATGGAAAACAAAAACAATTACAAAAAAAGCTTATAATTAAAAAATGTTGTTGTATGGACAATTTTTAATAAATACCCACTACTGTTTATAGGTTTTGTTAGAATTTAAGATTCCTAGTTTTTTAATTAATTTTGTTATAGTTTTATATGTTAAGGAAGTTTATAGTTGCGTGATCGAAAACTCTAGTAAATTATTGCCTTAAAAAAAGAACTTTTGTAGCTGTTTAATAGTAAAAAAAATTATAATTGATATCCAAAATTTTTGTAAGCAGTTAAATGTTAAAAACGAGTCCTAAATTAATCTAAAATAAAAAGTTTAAAGTTAGAGAAACTTTTTACATTTGAAACTTTTCCGCTTTCTTCACCAAAAAACCACGTGTTGCCACTTGTTGATTTTATATTGAAAAATAATAACTTGTTTAGGTTTTATTTAGCTTAGCATACTTAAATATACTTATGTTTTTTTTTAAGTAGACATGTACTTAAATACTTTTTGAAATGATTATTGCATTTATTAGTAACTGTAGTAGTTAGGATTTTTTATAAGAAATACTAAGCATAATTACAAACAGTAAGTTTGACGAATTAATAAAGTTTTAATTAGTTGTTTCTAAGTAATAAATAGTCTTTACAAAGTATTAATTAACACCTTTTAATCAAAACAGCCGTACTAAATTAAAAACTCAAAAGCTTTACCTGAACTAAATTAATTACGCTTTTGATTCCATTTAATTTTTATACCATTTAAAAACTTTTAGTTTATGTTGGTTACTAAATAAAGTTTTTATATTGGTAAAATATTCTTTTTTTTTTTTTTGTAAAGGAGTTTTACGTGAAAATATTCCACTAAAATAATTGTAATTTTATATAAATTTGAACAGGACACTAACTTCGTTGCTGAAGTTGAAATTTTATATATCAACACAAAACAGTTCAACAAGAAAGACTGCGTTAAAATTCGCTTGTTTATTGCGAACATGCACAGTTACATGGGTTATTACTGTCTCTCTGATTTGTTAAACTCAATAAGCTGTCAAAACTAATTTGACAAATTAGTTTAAGTTATGTTGTAGTAAATTATGTTCTTTAAATATTTTGAGTATGCTTTTTTCAAAATTAACTTTAATTTTGTGATTTTCTATAAAGATAATTTTAAATCAATTTTAATTTGGATAATTATTGCTAAAAAACTTCGCTGACTAGCAGAATAAATTTTTCCATTAATATCTAAAACCAGTTTTATAATTTTTTTTTCTTTTGTGCTTTTATTAAACAAAATTTAACACTTTACACTTAACACAAGCTTTTTGATAAACGGTATGATACAAATTTTTCTATAAAGTGGTTTTATAATAAGTTTATATAAATTTTTAGATTAACAAACCTTATTCTTTATATATAAAAAAGTTTAGCAAACTGTTAGTTACAGAGTAAATTTTTAAAATAAATAATTGTCGAATTTAGCAAAACATATTACTTTCAATTTTTATATAAAAAACGTTTGACTTAACTTAGTAAATTTTATGTTTTTATTCTTTTTGTATTCAATCAATAAATATTTAATATTCAGAATACACTTTTATGAATTTATTTTTAAGATATTTCTACGCAAATTTTTGTTAAAACCGACAACAATCTACTTGTTTCAGCATTTGTTTTTATTACGTTAGAGTTATTTTTCCTAACAACATGGTAGACCTTTTTATTGTTAGTTTTTAACAAAGTTTTGCTAGTTTAGTTTTAATTGTTTTGATATTAAATAGAAAAATAAACGATTAAAATAATCAACTTTTACTTTTTTTTATGAATTTAAATGAGTTTCTTTAAAGTTTTGTTTTAATCTGGCAGTTTCATGAAAAAACCAACCACTGTATTACACATAACGTTATTATACTATGTTTAAATTTAAAGACCTTATACACAAAGCGAGATGATTTTTCAGAAAATTGCTAATATTAAAAACTTATTGTAAAAACATGTTCATAAAGTATAACTTAAATGACAAAATATTTCAGCACAAATTAGTTAAACAATTTATCTACTCTGAAACCAACTTCTTGAAAAACTCAATCTTTGTGAAAAACTAGATGTGAGGTGCAACTTAATTGTCTTGCGTTTTCATTAACTAAAATTTTCTCGTGAGTGTAAACTAATATAAGCTTTTGTTTAATTTTTTTTCTTTTCTTTAACTTGTTTACAAAACATAAACATTCGCATATGCATGTAAATTAACTACCATTGACGCGAACAACTTGTTATTTTGATAAATGAGCCGACTGTGAGAGCAGTATTGTTTTTGAAAACAAAAATGTTCAACTGATTTTGCTTCTGGCGATGTAAAACAATAAAACTTTTAGAATGTTTTTATTGTATGAGTTTAGCAGGTGTTCAAAACAAAAGAATCTTTTAGCGATTGTTTTAGACTTCTTTAATTAAAAATATGTTTTTTTCTGAGTAGCATTTTAAATGTAAAATTTTGTGTTATAAACATTTTTGTATAATTTTTCTTAAAAAAGTTAAAATAATTCGTTGTTATTATTCCTAATTAAGTTTTTCAGTGTTATAAATTTTAATTAAGTTATATATTTAATAGATAAAAAAAATATTAAACATACACACGTGTAATTTTTTCATAGTTTGGAAAAACTTCTAAACATTAATTTTTTTTATATTTAAGTTGTTGATAAGTTTAAAAGTTTTTCAAAAATTATACTTTTTTAAAAACTTGACATAGGTTTTTTGGGAAAAATGACAAATCATATTTAAACAGTTTAAATTATTCTTTTTTAGAATTATAAGGGTTATATATCAAAGTATCTTGAAGTTATGAAAATTAAAGTATATACTTAAAAGTCTAATTAATAAGAGTTTGATAGTAAAAAAAACTTTGAAAAAAAATTACAAGAAGAAAAAAATAAATAACAAAAATAGTTATATTATCATATTTTTCAAAACTTTTTATATTTATCGTTATAACTAGTATGATTATTATAATTCAACTATATTTCAAAAATATTAAGCTTATGAAAACCAAAAACGAATCTTTAGGTCTAATGAACAAGACTATAATAATGAAAAGTGTATTGTTTTTTAAAGGTAGTTTACAATAGTTTAGTATTATGTTAACTTTAAATGTCGTAATTTAAATTGCGCCCGGCTTGCGGTATGTCTTTGTTTATCCGCATAACGGTTTATGGGATTAAATTTTGCAGTCGCTTGTTGTAAGTATGTAGGTGTGCTCGACCCTAATTAAGTTTTTAATGCATCCCATACACATATTTGCATGCCACAAAAGCTTCATAAAGGTATCAAGTAAAGTTATAATTTTTCAATAACAACAAAATACTAATTAACTTAAACAGCGCTCTTCAGGTAATTTTGAATTGTTTTATGTTTGAAAATACTCGTAAAAGTGTTGAAGCTGCATCATGCAATCTGAGTGTATTGAATTAGCTGAAAGCGCTTTAATGACTTTAGAATAGAAATGTAATCCAAGCAAGTATTAGTCCTACAAACTACATACGATAAACTGTTTTTAACTTAAATAGTTATACTTTGTATTTTAATCATGCCCGCTTTATTAAGTTTTTAATTGATGAAAAGTAGTAACTAAGTCGTAGTAGTAACTAAGTAGTAACTAAAATGTTGTTCATTCAAATTGTTTTTAAATCTTAGTTTTACGATTCTGTTTGACTCCATTGTAAAATACTAGTAAAATGTTTGAAATAAAAAACATTTTAAACTATGCGGTAGGAACATCGATATGGTTATCTTAAATCCAGTCAAACATACGTACCTTAAGTTATTAGACAATTTAACTCTTTTCAAGCTGAATAAACGGTAATACCTACCTGTTATAATACAAATACGTTGTTTTTTAAAAAATAATTGCCTTGTTTTCTTGTTTTCGTATTTTTTTTCATCTGTTTTATAAGGAACTATGGCATTTATTTTTTTTAATTAATGTTAATCACAATTTTTTGAGATTGTGTTATCTTACGAACTTTTTTTGTAAAACAAAATCGTAGAGTTATTTAAATTGAAATTGAAGAAAAAATAGTTAAAACTATGTTCTCAGTTTTAATTTAAACAACGGTTAAATTTAATAAGATGTTTTTGTTTTTAAAAACAAATGTTCTTATCTCAAAATTTCAACATAAAAATGACAAAAAATTATTTATGACGTTTTTATTCTTGTTTTAATTACGTTTCTTTGTTTTTTAATACAAAAGGAAGTACAAAAGATTAATTTAATATTTTTTTGTTTCATTTATTTTTGTTTATTACTTACAAAAAAAATCAAATAATAGTATAGCAAACTTATTTTCTAAATTGTAAACAGCAATTGTAAACAAAGGAATGTTATAAAATATTGTGTTTAAACAAACTTTCCACAATATCAAAAAAATATAAAGTAAAATTCAACCTTAGGCACTAACATTTTAGTTTAAACATTTTTAACGTACACCCAAGTATTTAGAATAAAAATTATTAGGTGATACTAAGTTTCATATCACAAATAATGTTTTCAAATTAACATTATAAAGTTGGACTTGTTTACATAAAGATTTGTAATTAAAATGTTTAGATTTTAAGTTTAAAATAATATAATTTCGACTTTTGTAGACTCTAAAAACTTAATTGAACAAAAAAAGTGTTAAACTACTTTGTACGCATTAGTTTTATCTTTGAATCATAAAAAATACAGTTTTACATTTATAGGTGAGTAAAACCTTTAAAAAGACTATTATGAATACAAACAACTTTAAAATACATTTCAAAAATATGTAATAAAAAAGATTATTCATGTCAATATTGGTTTTCAAGCCTCTTTACAAGCTTGTTATTATCCCATACACATATTTATATGCCACAAAAGCTCATAAAGGTATCAAGTGAAGTTATGATTTTTCAATAACAACAAAATACTAATTAACTTATATACCGCTCTTCGGGTAATCTTGAATTGTTTTATGTTTGAAAATACTCGTAAAAGTGTTGAAGTTGCTTCATGCAATCTGAGTGTATTGAATTAGCAGAAAGCGCTTTAATGACTTTAGAATAGGAATATAATCCTAGCAAGTATTAGCACTACAAACTACATACGATAATCTATTTTTAACTTAATTATTTATACTTTGTATTTTAATCATGACCGCTTTATTAAGTTTTTAATTGATAAAAAGTAATAACTAAGTCGTAGACTTCATAAATTGTTGTTCATTCAAATTGTTTTTAAATCTTAGTTTTACGATTCTGTTTAACTCCATTGTAAAATACTAGTAAAATGTTTTAAATAAAAAAACATTTTAAACTATGCAGTAGGGATATCGATATGGTAATCTTAAACCCAGTTGAACATACGTACCTAAATGTATTGCGTATCTTACGTTATTAGACAATTTAACTCTTTTCACACTAGATAAACGATAATATCTATCTGCTTTAAATACAAATGCGTTGTTTTCTAAAAAAAAAAAATGCATTGTTTTCTTGTTTTCGTAAATTTGTTTTCATTTGTTTTATAAAGTACCTTGGCTTTTTTTTTTTTTTGATTGATGTTAATCACAATTTTTTAAGATTGAATTATCTTTAATTTGTGAGTTATTTAAATTGATATTGAAGAAAAAAATAGTTAAAAACATTTTCTCAGTTTTAATTATAACAACGCTTAAATTTGATAAGATGTTTTTGTATTTAAAAACAAACGTTCTTACGTCAAACTTTCAATATAAAAATAGACAAAAAACTATTTATGACATTTTTGTTCTTGTTTTTAATTACGTTTCCTTGTTTTTAAATACAAAAGGAAGTACAAAAGATTAATTTAATATTTTTTGTTTCATTTATTTTTGTTTATTACTTACGAAAAAAATCAAATAATAGTATAGCAAACTTATTTTCTAAATTGTAAACAGCAATTGTAAACAAAGGAATGTTTATAAAATATTGTGTTTAAACAAATTTTCCACAATATCAAAAAAAAGATAAAGTAAAATTCAACCTTAGGCACTAACATTTTAGTTTAAACATTGTTAACGTACACCCAAGTATTTAAAATAAACATTATTAGGTGATACTAAGTTTCATATCGCAAATAATATTATTAAATTAACATTATAAATATTGGTGTTGTTTACATAAAGGTTTTTAGTTTATATTTTTAGATTTTTAAGTTTAAGTTAGTATAATTTCGACTTTTGTAGACTCTAAAAACGTATATTAAGCAACAAAACGTGTTAAACTACTTTGTACGCCTTAGTTGTATTTTTGAATCATAAAAAAATACAGTTTAACATTTATAGATGAGTAAAACTTTTAAAAAGAGTATTTTGTTAATGTGATGAATACAAACAAGTTTAAAATTTATTTCGAAAATATGTAATAACAAAAACAGATTATTCAGGTTAATATTGGTTGTCAAGTCTCTTTACAACTTTTAATTATGTTAAGCGTATTCGCTAAAGACAAGTGTATTGATTAAAATCACTTAATTAAACAAAAACAGTATTCCAAAGGATTAACACTTATATAGCATTAAGGTACTCACTAAAATTTTAATTAGACATCGCTGAAAGGCTGAGTACACATGTTCATTTAACATATTATAATTTTTAAACATAACTAACTGGACCAGTGGTCGGCAAACCGCGGCCTACGAAATCTATTTTCAGGTAAAAATAAGTATTGTATTAAATACTTACTACTTTCAAATACTTAATTTTATAATTAGTACTACTGCCTTGATATAGCTTGTTTTGTAAAACTTATGATTTGAAACAGTAATTCATAGAAGTGTTGTAAATACCGCGGAACACTTTTTATGTAGAGTGCGGACCGCGAGCAACTTTTTCTAAGAAAGTTTGACCGTTACTTATAAAAAGCTACCGACCCTTGTATTATACAAGGTAAAGAAAATAACTTCCAACATTGAAAACATGAAACTAAGCTTAAGTTTATTAGGTTTAGTTCTAGCTATATATTTTCGAAAATACACGAAAATCTACTTTTCCTAGTTTTGCATAGTGAACATGAAAGTTTTTTCTTTCTGAAACAGCTTCAGTAGGCTGGAACGGAGTTTTTTGTGCACCGAGGTTCAAAATGTAATTACTCGCCAGCAGCGCAAAGAAAAATTCCATCCGCTTGCTGGTGCAAGCGAGCTCGTAAAACTTTCTTAGTATTATATGTTAGTAACAGGTGTGGTAAACCTGCGTTTTATTAAAGGCTGCCCACCCGTGCCCTAGATAACACATTAATGGTATAAAACAGGAATATTTAGCTTAATAAAGTCTTTTTTTACTAACTGACCCCTTAACTAGACCAGAACTGTGTGTTTTTTCTTCGACAAAATTAAACTTAGAAACTATTAAGTGTGTGTCGCTTTTTGAAAAGGTAAATATTTATTCAGTATTGAAATATATGGAAACACGAAAGGATTAACTTTAGCATATCTTAAAAGTTTTTATTTTAGTGATAGTTTAGGTAAAAACAACTTTAAAATCGTTTTTCTTGATTTCATTGCGGAAATAACGCTTTTTTAACAAAACTAACTTCTAAAAAATAAAATAATTGAAGTATTAATAGCTATTCACAAAGAGTGGTAAGGTTCTCTACTTAATTTAACTCGTGTAAGAAAATTTTTGGTAATTATAAGATTATAAAGTGCGATAAACATTTAAGTAATTGTAAAAATATGAAATCTTAGAGACATTTAACCTTAAATTTTACAAACATTATTTAATAAAAACAACGGTCAAGACCGACTAATAAAATACCACAAAATTGCAGCCTATTCTTATATCAAAATTACCAATTTTCTTTATAAGTAAAATCCAAGAGTAAGTACCAATTTAATTTAAGGCAAAACATTGTGCAAACTAAGTGATTAAATCATTAAACTTTTGCTTTTAAACCGTGTTTTTTTAATATAGATTTACAAAACAAATCGTGACGTCGTAAAACAAAAGTTTAAGTTAAAAGTTATTATAAGTTTTTAAAACAAAATCGTACTATTGAAGCCTTGACGCTAATAATATCACGTTTCAAACTCCGGTACGTTAATAAATTCGATTCAACTTAGTATTCTTTATTCTGCTTACAAACTACGAAAACCTTGTAGCTATATCTTGTACTGTTATTAGCCTGTATTAGCTATAGCCTATACAACACATCTTATTAAAACTTTGTGAATATTTTTTTTGTAAGTTTTACAAAATAAATAGTTAGCAATATGTATCTATTAGTTTTAGTTTTCACTTTTGTTTAAGCTTGATTTTGTTGATAAACAATGTTTTTTTTTTTTATGTTTGCTAATTTTCAACAAACGTTTGATGATTTAGTTCATAAACTAACTTTCTTATTAATGGATATTTTCTAGATTAAACTAAGCTAAAAATGTTCGTATAATTTCTGTTTTTTATCAACTTTTGTTGTACAAGATCGATTGATTTTTTGGTCGATAATTTATAATTACAGCTGATCAAATAAGCATAGTGATAAGTTTTTTGCTTTAGCTTTATATTATCTTTTTTTTTAAACAACAATTAGTATAGTTTAGATTGTTTGTTTTTAAAGTTTTCCAAAATATTTTGAAGTTGTTCTCAAAGTACTTAACTATAAGAAACTTTGAAACAAGCTTTCAAAAGTATTAGCGTACGCTCCAAAATTAGGATAATCATAAAACTATCAAGTTTTGTTTTTATAAACAAGTTTTTTACAAAGCTTTTAACAAAGCAAATATTTAGTAAGCCTTTAAACACTATTTGGCCCAAATAATTAGTTTTTTGATATTTTTACTAATAACTTAAATTACAGCTTTAAATCCTTTTGTCTGTTTGGACTTAGCATTTAAATTGCAAAAGTTTTTTCTTGTTTAGTTTTTATTTTTTTTAGAAATTAAAGCTATAACTTTTTAACTTATTTTAAATAAATACCAATTATTTTTTAGCGCTTATTAATTTTAAACTATGAATCTGTAAAATTCTTGATGCTTAGTTTTAAATAGTTTGATTTACTTTTCACATAAAAATTTACATTATCAAATAAACTTTCACCTGATTTGCTTTAAAGTTCAACAACAATTTTTACTTTTTCTCATTTTCTCAATAAAAATCTAGCTAATTTTTTTTTTTAATGTTTACGTCCAGAATTGAATAAACTGAGTTTACAGCTTTTTACTGCATGTTATTTTGTATTCAAAGCGTAAAATATTTTCAGTTTCGCTTTCATACAACTACGTCACTTTATAAACAAAGTGTGGCATTTACAAAGTTCAAGACTACTTTCTTCAATACATTAAAGCTAGGCCGTAAAAACGCAGAAGCTGTATGTTAATGAGTTGTTGCCTGATTTTGTATAAAAGCTAAAACTGTTTTTGATTTTTTTAATTTGTTTTTGTTAAGATGTGTAAAAAGCTGTAACCTTGACAAAAATTTAATTTATTAAAAATAATTTATTTGTATAAAGTCTAGAAACTACTAAACTAATTTGTAAATGGAATTCAAAAAAAAGATTTTATATGTGTTACTAAGATTAGCTGATATTTCTTATATAAAATATTTTTTAAATGCAGTCTTATAGGGTAAAAAACTAAGAATAAGTTTACAAAATAACTTTTACTTAACACATGGAACATATAAAGTTAGCAATTTCTTACTTACAAGGTACTGAAACTAAACAGTCACTTTAAGACATACAAAGCCGGATTTCCTCAAAAGTTCGTGTTGTGTTCTGTATGTAGTAGAAAAGCTTTTAAATCAAAAAAATATTAATAGTTGTTATATAGGCAGTATTCACAATTCAATTTCTTTTTAGTTTGTTTAAACTGTTTTTATGAACACTATCTCATGTAAAAACTTAAAAAAACTTTTATAAATGTTTTGTTGTTTTGGTTAATCACGTGTAAAAAAATACAATTTCTATCATTTTGTTTTAATTAATAAAGTTTTATAAGCAATTTATTTTTTTTCGCTGACTGATTTTACATGCAGCATTACTTGATGTACAACTCAAATAAGAGTATTTTATTTTGCACTGAAATATAAAACGTTATGTTTTTTTTTTTCAAATTGTAGTTTATTGTTGGACGTAAGTTTGGTGTTTTGTTACTAAAGCATTTTAGTTGTTTTAAAATACTGTATATATTTAGTTTCTATAGTATGATTTATGTATCAAAAAAATTAGATTACATTTGTTTAAAAACAGCTATAAGTAAAGTTTTTTTTTTTAACCAAAACCATTTAGCTGCTTTAAAAAGTTATTTTTGCGTCTCTGTTTCTAACAACATTTGTTTTTGAAATATTATTTATGTAAGAAGTTTAATCATTTGAAAAGTTTCCAAAAATATTAGTAAAACTTATTTTAGGTGGTAACTGTTTTATTATGAAGATTTGTTTTTTTCTACTTATTTCTCTTCTCTTTAGCAGTGTTTCTGCGTTCCATAAGAATTCAAAGCATTCAAAAGGTAATATTTGTTTATCTTTTATTCTGCATTTATGTATACAAGGTTTGTTTATCAAACCAAATAGTTTATTTAAATTGCACTAACGTCTTTACTTAAAACTAGTTCTACGCTAAAACCTTAAAATTGTAACTAATTTTTTAAAAACTCAACACTCATTTACTTTCTTAGCTTAAAAAATATTTTCGACAATACTTAAACTTTTTAAAAACCATTTGAAAAAAAAAACAAAACAACGCAGTAGACACAAAACTCAATAAAATTGCAAGTAACAATATTTTACTGACAATGAATGTAAATATATAGTCTTGATTTTTACAATTTGCAGTTTTAACTTTTTTTTCCTAAAGGTGCAAATCATTGGTTTTCTACACGATAAGTACTTGTACAGGAAAATACACAATTCTCGATCACTTTTTTAAGCTATAAATATTTTTTTAGCAGCAAAAAGCTATTGTCTACAAGAAAAGTAACACTTTTTAATTAAAAATGTTTCACTGACAATAACAGTATACAAAACCAAAATAGTTTTGCTAAATTTGTTTGCTAAAACTTGAAACTTTTAAAAGTTTTTTTTCTTCAGGATCTAACCACCCGTTTTGCATGAGGTTTCCAGATGGAAAATTCAGAATAAACTGTGATGACTTCAAGAAAATTTACATAAAAAGTGAGTTGTACAACAAACTTGTATTGTAAGCAACTTATACTGTGACTTAAACTGGTTTACAATCCTTTTTACTTACTTGGGATTATGTTTGCCAATAATTTTTGATTTGGGCTTATAGTTTGCCAATACTGTTGTGTATTTGTTAATTAAATTAAAATATAACCAATAGTACCCATGCCTAGTTTTTATAGAGTAGCATATAAATAGCTCAAATATCACCAGTTTTATTTAGGTTTAAAGTTATTTATGGTTAATAGTTAGGATTTAAAGTACGCTATAACCATACCTACAATTCTATTAATTAAAGTAATCTCCGTTGGGTAACAATATTACATTATTTGATGAAGTAACATTTACTTTTGGTGTTTTATACTATCTTTATGTAGAGTTTTTGCATTGAAAATATTAATATTATAAACATGTCTTATAACTAATTAATTTTTTTAATTTAAAACTTTAATAAGCACATTAAATACTTCGTTTTCTACATTTTTGTTTTTAACATAGATTTTTAAAGTTTTATATATTATTTGACTAAACATTGCAAATTATTTTGTTTTGGTCCGTTGAGTAAACTAGCTATTTTGTAAAAAAAAAAATTAGTTTTGAATTTATGAAATAAAACACTTACATACTAACATTTAACCTTTTGTTAACAAAATTATGGTGAACATATAAGCGAGCTATATACTTAAGGGGACGGGGTTATCACCAAAAAAACAAATGTAAAAAAGTATGAAAAAATATGTGATTTTTTTGTTAACTGTTAAAATTATTTAAAATTTTAAAAATATGTATGTTTAGTATGTGCTACAAAGTGTTTTCATCAAACTAAATTTTGTTAAACTTTACATTTTAAACAATTTATTCAGCAAGCTTCGACCAATAATCAACTTAAAGCTTTGTTTTTTTTTTTCCAAAACCTAAAAGTTTTTTTTGACTTAGTTGGTACACAATTAAACATCTTAAATGTCAATAGTAAATTTAGCAGTAAATAAAATTGTTAAAAAAAAATATTTTTTACAGGAACTTGTTTTCTCTATCAACAGTTCAAATGTCAATCGATAACCAATGTGGTTGAATGAACTCGAAATTAAATGTTTTTTACATATTAATATCTTTAAAAAATATTTCTTATAAATATGAATTGTTTTCGATTGAAGTTTATATCAATAAACGTTTTTAGTATGCTTTGTTTTTTTATCGTTTAACTAAAAAGTATAAGTTTTTAATGCTATAACTACAGCTTTTGAATATGAGTAAACTAAATTTATCTACTATCATTTTGTGTAAGTGAAACATTATTAAAAATCTATTAAATTTACTATTTGCTGCTAATATTAAACTATTTTTTGAGTAGTTAAAGTAAAAATAATTTGTGCATCTTTTACCTAACGGTTGAAAAATAGCTGAAACATAAAATATAAGTATTTAAAAAAGTTGTTGCTTTAACTATTAACACTCAAACAGCTTTGTACTTTTGACGTACTAACTAATTTAAACCTCTAATCTCATATATGTTTCGTTTGAAAACTATACTCAAAAAACTACAATACTTATTGTAATATATGGTTAATGAGAAAAAAGTTTAAAATACTTAAATTTTTAGTGAAAAACACGTAGATAGTAGATACGGACTAACTAACGCTTACTTTACAAACTTTTATTATACTTAAAAAAACTCTTTTTTGAGTTGGTACTTAGTATTGCTTAAAACATTGTTTTGAATATCAAACAGTTTTAAATTGCATAATTTTGGCATATTATAGCAAGGAATAAGGTTAAACCAAACATTTTAGCAATAAAATGTATTTCGAAATCACTTTTAAATAACTTTTATGGCACGTAGATATAATTTGGCTACACTTCCGTAGCCTAATACTTTTTTGGAGCAGAGTCGTTATAATTCAATCTTCTCTAAACTAACGATTCAATTAATTTTTTCTTAATTTCCCAAAGCTAAACTTCTGTCGATCTTAGTGTTTGAGTTTAATGTTTACAAAACTAAAAAAAAGTTAAAAAACTTGTATAGTGATAATAAATCACTACTTTATATAATTAACAACGACTGCAATGTTAAACTTAGTTTACAATTTTAATCATCGCGATTTAAGCTTGATTTTTTGTACTGTTAACTTGCTATGTCTTTGAAATTTTATAAAAGCGTATTTGCTGTTTAAGTATTTAAACATCGGCCCGCCAAGCAAAAATTTGTCCCAAAAAATCGGCGAACAACTTTTTTATATTTACTTGACCCGTTCCTTATACAAAACTGCCGACTTCTGGTTAAAATTAAAAACATTTTTAACAAAATTCAGCATTTATAGAATTATTATAGATACAAATACCAAACAATTTTTAAACAATTCTAATAATTTATTGAAAATTACGTCATAATTCCTTTGAGCAAGCCTAAATTTTGAACTTAAATGTTTTCATTAGTACTAGTATTGCTCAAGAAACTAGGAAAATGAAAAGGAAACAGCACCTAGGTTTTTGTTGTTATTTTTTTTTGTAAACTTTTAGCGTAAATTTGAATTTTAATGATTAAGTATTTTTAGGTAACTTAAATACGTAAAGTGCTTTTAGATTGAAAGTAATGAACGACATTACAGATTGTTTTTTTATTATTAAACTTGTATTTAATGCTTGAATTACTAGATTATATAATATTTACTAGTGAAAGATCCAAGCAATACGAGTTCTATGGTATATTACAAAAATATTTATGTAAAAGTACTTAATATATAATAATCTGAGCTATAAATTAGAAATTTCTACGGAGTTTTGAAACATAACCAACTTATGCTCTAATATATATACTATTATGATAGTATAGTAGGACTTTATAAACTAATATTTGGTTAATTAATCCCCTACATGAGTAAGCTACTTACTAACTTTTGTTGTAAATATTATCAATGCTTTATTTGTTCTCTAGTATATATTTCAAAATGTGTATGTATTCATAGTTGTAAAAAACACTTATTTATTATTATTATTATTGTTGTAAGTTTATTGTCATACGAAGGACCCAGGCA
Source organism: Thalia democratica (assembly GCF_965202585.1). Taxonomy (NCBI): domain Eukaryota; kingdom Metazoa; phylum Chordata; class Thaliacea; order Salpida; family Salpidae; genus Thalia; species Thalia democratica. Next base: position 31,766,797 of record NC_139172.1, on the reverse strand, counting down.
TCAAAACCTAGGCCACTTATACAGAAAGACATACAACAAAAAGACAAAAATAAACCAAAATTGTACATTAAAAATGAAAAAAAACTGAGTTTAACTAACTAAAGTTTAAAATTAACATAAAAACACAAAAATTATAACACAAAATTTATAATTCCGGTGCTTCCGAAAAGAGAACAACAATATCCTACTTCAACTTCACCCGAACAAATGGTTTCACTTTAAAACTGGTTTCACTTTCATTCGAACAACTGGCTTCACATTATTTGATCAACTGGTTCAGCCTTCATTTGAGTAACTGGTTTAACTTTTATCCATACAAATTGTTTTACTTTTATTCGTATAACTATAACCGCTTTTATCTGAACAACGTGTTTCACTTTTGTTAGGAGAGCCTGCTTCATATTTACTTTCAAATCTTTAATACTCAGATAACTCAGCGTTTGTTGGACTTTCGTAGTAGCTGATAAATGTTGAGAACACTGACTATAAACAAAATTTATCTTCTATTATTTCGAGTATTTATAGTTTTTCACAACTCCGTAGAACTATGTTATTTGTAGCACAGAAAAACGTTGTTAGTTATAAGAAGTTGACTACTTTTCAATGGTTGTTTTAGTAAAATTATTTTATTCTTAAAAAGCAGATAAGTTTCACTTAAACGTTGGATAAAAATTATGCAAGTTTAGCAAGTAGTGATTTTTTTTAACTTTTTAGAATTTTACCTAGTCTTGTTTATTATCAGTTTTTAGCCAACCATTGATATTTACAAGCATTATCTTCTGTATGACTTAAATGTGTAGATTACTTATAACAGGGTTTACTAAACTCATTTCCCAAGGTTATTGCACCCTTTTATTAGATAGCTACCCATAAATTTTTCGCACCCTTACTAGTTATAATTCTCTAATAGCAATAGTTGTTCTTAAGGGGTATATTACCATTTTATAAATTGGTTAATTAGAAATAATTGTTGAATTAAGAAGTATCAATAACGTTATGTTTATAAGATTATACTAAGAAATTCAAAATTTAAATTTTCAAGAAAAGTTGGTTACACCATAGCTTCTTTTTGTCATGCTAAAAAATAATTTGTTAAAATTTAATTCTTAGCCTATTTAAAGATTTTAACACTTTACACTACTGCGTTTTAAGTATGAGCAAATTAATAAGAAAATCTTAAATAATCATTTAAATAATCAATTAAGATTTTGGTTGTTTAAAAAACTTTCTTTTTATTAGCTAGAAAAAAAGTGTATGATAAAAATTTTTACTTAATTAGTTTTGACTTATACGTAGCCATTTCGAAACAAACACCGATATTAAGCTATTATAATTTTTAATCACATTTGAAACTTATTTTAGGTGATATACGAACTCTTTAATTTCTTTAATTCGCCATTTCTAATTTACTCTAAAAAAGGGGTGGGCAAATTTACCAGAAAAATTATTTTGCGGGCCAGACTAGCTAAAAATTTCTTTTGCAGGCCGCATAACTAGAAAAATTGTACAAAAACATTAATAATACTATTTAATAGTAGAAATTAAATTAAAAGATAATTTAATAAGCCAATGATGTTTTGTACTGAAAGCCATCTTTATGACACACTTCCAAAATGTGTTATTAAAAATAGTCTACTCATTAACTTTGAAAAATATATTTTCAAGCTAAAAATACTCGCAGACCAGGGGATTTTGTTGTAGGGCCCGATCCGGGTAGCGGACCGTGAACCCCAGATTGAACAAAGATTTTATAAAGCGGGTGATATTTCCCATAGCGATTTTGGCCAACTAGGAAATGGGAAATATCCAATAAACGACGTCAATTAAGTGTAAATTTTCTGCCAAGAGGCGATAATTAAAATGAGTTTATGAAACTTTGATCTAAAATTCAAAGCAATAATTTAAAAAAGACTTTTTTTTTAATTTTCTAAATTACAACAGACCTTATAATCAAACTACTAATGTAATTCTTGTTTTTAAATTTAATACTTTTATGATATATTTTGTTGATGTTTAAAAGCTTTTAAAACTTGAAAGAAGCAACAAAAATAAAACTTTTACGAACTTAAAAACTAACTAAAACTGTTTAAAGCAGGGTTTCCCAAAGGGGGAACCTGACTAAGAAAGGGGCCACCAGGTCATAAGTATAAATTTGTACTAGATATTCTGGAATTCAAAATGAAGAGCAAAAAACTCTTAGGCGTATTTAAAGGTAGTTTTGAAACTTATGTTAGAAAATTTTACAGAAAAAATAAACTTTTAGAAATTCGAGATGACAAGCAAAAAAAATTTTGTGTGTACATAGGGTCTTTTTGAAACTTATACGAGACATTACGGGAAAATGTTATACTTCCAGTAGATCAGAGCTCCCCAAAGTGGGCCATTTTAGAAGGTTAGGGGGCCATAAGCTGCAATGAGGCAACATTGAAAGCGAAGAAATGTTATTGAAAGAGGGCTAATTTTTTTCAAAGGGGGCATTATGAAAAAAAAAATTGGAAACCCTGGTCTAAGTCTAAGTACAGTTTTAAACTTTTTTAAAAATAATACTAGTCACTTATGGCTCAAAAACACAACTTTTCTTACCTTAAAAATAGTAATTTTTTCTAGGAGTCTTAGTTAAAACAATGAATTTAATTCGAATCAATTTTCCTTTCTTCTTTCTGCTGTTTATGACGTCACAACTTGCCAAAAGCGAGTACCAGCAATGCAGGAGGTCGGAAGAAAGCGCCATTTTTGCTTCTCCCGCCAAAACCAATTTCACTTCCCTAACCTTCCTGGAAAAATGGGGCGAAACAGAAAACGTTCTGCTGGCGTCCACCTACGGCAGAATGTACATGCTAGAACTAAACGAGGCGGCGAAAAAGGCGGGAAAAATTCAACAGAATGAAACTCTGGTGTTTGACTCCGTTGAGGAGGAGAACTTTTGGAGTCAAATGATCGGTTACTGTCCGTTGAACGAGTTCGGCCGCGTTCGCTTGGACTCAAGTGGCACGTTGGAGGTGTGCGGTTCAAGGTGCACCGAACAGGAGTGCCGCTTCTACGAGAAGGCGCAGTTCAACAGCGCCGACGGTGGCGACTCCCAGTATGCTAAAAACGTCGTCTACGGTTCGAGCACCGAAACGGTCCACGCGCCCAAGGTAGCCGGGTACCAGTGGACGGAAACGGAGAAGCATGGCAACGAAATGACCTTTGTTGCCATGGAAGTCTTTTTGCCGAAAGAACCGGTTCTTTTTAAGTCGGACCCGGGGTGGGATCCGAAAAGGGAGCAGAGGCAGCTGAAGAGGCCTTTCGAGAAGCCCGAGTTCAAAAAGTTCATTGACAGAGAGAGTAACGCAAAAGTGCTGCTGTTCTTCAACGACGTCACTGACACCGACGAAATCACGGGAGTTGAGAAGCCGACCGTCTACGCCAACATCGCCCAGGTGTGCAAGAACGACAAGAGCGACGAGTTTTACAGCTACCTGACGTTGAAGTTCTTCTGTGACGTGACAGTGGGGAAGGAAACGGTCGCCTTTGACAAGCTGCTTGCCGTGTCCGATGTGGTAAAAGTGAAGGATGAGAATGGTAAAGAGGAGGACGTGGTGTTTGTGGCAATGAGCGTCCACAGCACCCTGTACAAGGACATGGGCTCCGCCGTCAGCATTATCAAGCTTTCAGACGTCGAGGAATACTTCAACAAGCAGGACTTTATGAAAAGGGAGTCCTCGTACAACTCGTACGAGAAAAACAGGAAGTATAACTTCTTACCTCTAAAAAAACCAGAGGACCGGCCGGGAAACTGCGGGACTTTTGCAAACGACAGAGACGAGGAGAACTTTGGGAGGAAGGCGGCGAGTTTTGTGGAGAACAAAGTTTACAAGACCAACATGTTCGGCAGCCTCAAGACCTCCCCGCCTCTTCTGAGGTCCGGAAAAGATGAAGTGTTCACTTCGGTGGCGGCCGTTGCCAGTGGAGACGGCGGGGTGGAAATGGTCGTGGGCAGCGACAAGGGGACGGCGAAACGCGTCTACGCTTCGCTGCGCACGACCAAGGAAAGTCTGATCTTCGAGGAACTGGAGCTGCCAGAGTCGCAGAGCTGCGAAGACGGAGGTTGCCATGTCAACGTCACCATGCTGCCGAAATCGAACCCTGACGTCATCGTTGCTACCATTTACGACCAGGTCGTTCTGCACCCCATGGATAAGTGCCCCGAGTTTGTTGGGAAAGAAACCTGCGAAAAGAGACTGGATTGCGGGTGGTCGAACGAAACTTGTGAGAAAATGTCTGCCAATGAAGTTTTGGGTTCTAGGAAGCAATCGGAAGTGCTTCTGTGCAAACCGTTGGATGATGATCCTAGATCATCCTTCAAAGTTGAATACTTGATCATGTCAGTTTGCATCGGTCTGGCAGTGTTCGCAGGCCTGGCGGTGATTGCTTACTTCTATCAGAAGAACATGGACCGCAAAACGAAGAAACCTGCTGAGGTCGAAAACGAGGTTGAGGCGAAACCCGAAAACGAGGCGAAACCTGAAAATGAGGCCGGAGCAAAACCTGGTGAGGCTTTGACGAAAGTTTAACAAACTATTAACTTATTACATACAATAAAAGTTTGAGTTTTGCTTTATTTAAAGTTAACTTTTGAACTAATATGATTTTTTAGAAACAGGCAAGTTAATTGATATTGCTTTTTTGTATTCTAACAGTATTAACTTGAATTCTTTATTTTGAAACTAATTTAAAATATAAAAGTTTTATTTATTAAGTAAAAACGTTTTGCTAGTTCTTGGTAACTTTATTAAAGTTTATCCATTTTTTTCCTATATAGTATATAATTCGGATAAAGTTTTATAATTGATTCAATTTAGATTTCATTTAGCAAAAAGTCAAAAAGTACTATTTGATACAACCTAAACTACTATAACAGCTTACTGTCTAAAAAAAATATTTTAAATTGTACCAAATATTTTTAGTCGCTGTTAAAACCTTTAGAATGAAAAAAAAAGTGTTAAAACAACTGTTTAATGAAAGTTATACGTTTTACATTGGTTAGTACATAATGTTATATCACGTTACTGTCTTTCTGAAATTTAACAACTAATAATAGTCTCGTTTAGTATGAAAATAGTCTTTTTGCTCTACATAAATTTCAAAATAAATATAATTTTATATAATTTTTGCTCTTTATACACAAAATACAAGCTAAAACTGCCTTTCTTGTTTTAATTTTGTTATGTTTTAATAAATATCACTATTCTATTGTGATTTAATAGTTAAAAATATGTGTATAAGGTTATACTAAATACTTTTTAAGTTACAAAATGAAAAAAATCAGTTAATTATTGTAAGCAAATTACCATCCTTTTGATTCCAATAAAAAAATATATATATTTGAGTTAAACAGATTAGTTTCTGTACAAATTTCTGAACAACCTATAACAACGATAAGATAAGTATTAAATTAAGAAAAATTTTAAATTTATTATGTTAGTTCATTTAAACCTCTCACCTAAAAATCTTACACTTCAGTTTCATAAAAACAATTTCAACAATCAAAAGTTGAAAAAGTATAAAATTCTTTAAAATTAGCAATAATGATTGTTTGCATTTTATATAAAGAAAACTTTTATTATAAAAAGCATCTACTAGCTTAAAAATAGGAAGATACTTTTTCTTATAATTTTTAAAGTTCTAAAGTTACTTAATATTAACTAATTGTTTTTTGTTTTTTTTTATTGTATTCCTAAGCATTAATAAAATACTCAAAAATTTGAGCGTAGGTGTCAGAAAACTACAGCTGATGCCGTGCTAAAATATCACTCCGTTCTAAAGTGCCACTCCGTGCTAAAATATCACTCCGTGCTAAAGTGACACTCTGTGCTAAAGTGTCACATCGTGCTAAAGTGTCACTCCGTGCTAAAGTGTCACATCGTGCTAAAGTGTCACTCCGTGCTAAAGTGTCACTCCGTGTTAAAGTTTCACCCGTGCTTTTCTGACCCATTCCCAAAAATTGTAGCTTGGTACATACCATTATATTAGGTGAATAATTCTTACAAAATAGTTAAGTGACTCTGTAGAAGGCTTGTAACTTTCTCATTTACACAACTTAAACACTTTACGCCGTATGCCAGCTGTTCTTATTTAGTCGTTTAGATTGCTGTTCTCTTTGAATGTTTTTTACCAGTTCAAAAAATATTTTTCTACGTTTGCCTTCACTGACTGGTAGAATGGTGGGTTAAAGTAAACTACATTAGAAGTTAAAAAGTTAAAGAGTTAAAAGTGTGCATTTAGTTTTTTAATATTTTATTTAAGTATTCGGTCAAACATAATTGTTAAAACATTCAATTAAGTTAATTTATTATTATCTAAGTAATTATTTTGTTTGGTATTTTGTATTTAGTATTATAAAACATTAACTATATTGTAGGTTTGAGTTTACTCTTCTTGTAAATAGTTCCATTATACTTTCTTTCATTTTGAGCTTTGGTAAATGTTTAAATAAATGCTTTAAAAACACGAATTAGTACACTTTTATTAGCATCAATAAAAAACTACAAATTTTTAAGGTGTGAACTTCTTGCCATTCGAGTTTATACGAAGCTATAATTGTAATCGATATTGATATTTATTTTATGTTTCTACAAGTACACTTAGTTTGTAAATTTATGATTTTCGTACTTAATACCAGTACTAAAGTATACACATATACTGTGCACAGAAGGGTAGTAGAGTGCATCTACTGCCCCAACCTTTGGGTTTAGCTTTATTTAACTTTTTGTGCTTGGCAAATCACATGAACAAACAACACAAAAATGGCTTCCTAGCTTTTACCACCGTCGCGCTATTTACACTTTCTGAAAACAACCCCTATGTAAATTGTATGGGACCTTATTAATTAAACTTTTAAGCTTTTAGCTTAAAATTTTTGTACATGTAGCAATCATCACAAAAATACATTCTAGGCATTTTCAGACGGTTTTGATAAAGTTTCATAAAGCAATTTTTTGATTTTCTCAAAAAAAATTAAAAAAGATTTAAAATTCTTTTATGAAACTTTCTCTAAACTCCCTCAACAAGTTTAAAAGTAGCTACAAGGTATTATTTAATGTATTCATCAACTAACAATGTGAACTTCTGTTCTGAAAATTTGAAAATTTTAAGTAGCGATATAACGTCAAACATTATACTATACAAAAAAACATTTTAAACATGTTTTAAATTTTCCTAAAACTAGATTGTTAGCAAACTAGCTTATTATGTAATTACTTTTTTAATAAGCTAATTGATCTACAGCAACACTAAATTTGTTTCACTATAGTTTGATTAAACCAAAACTGTTTTAACTACTATATAATAATTTTTAATTTCATAATTGCTACTGTTTAGTATGATAAGAAAATTATAAAACTGGTTTAAGTTAAATTTATAAATAAAAAGTAATTAAGATAACTTTTTTAACTTTTTTAAGAATCTTACTTTAAAACTTAATGTTGTAAACTTAGTTAGTGGTCATAAGTAAGATTTTTTTTGCAGTATCTCAGTTTGCTTATTTAAAACTACTAACTAATTTTATATAAAGATTTAAAATCAACATTTAATATTTAATCTAGTACATATAAAGCTTTTAGCTTTTTTAAAAGTTTGTACATGGAATATTACATATATCTTTATTTTTGTTGACGTATTCAAATAAAGTAATCAAATTATTTTAGATTAGTTCTAGTTTATTTTTAACAAATGATTAAAAGTTTATGACATGCTGTGCACTGCAGAGAAGTTAAATTTTTGTAGTTATGGTTTAAAACCAAAAGAATAGTAATTTCTTAGGGAGATTTTTTGTTAGGGCTTACTTATTTATTATACTACAATTGATTAAAATAATAACTTAGATTTTGTATCTCACGAACACATTATATTTTATAAATAAAAACACAAATAATTTTTTTTTTGATGTTTTTATACCTTCACTATTAAAGCTACTACATACTGATAACTTATTGATAAGCTAAAAGTATTGTATGCAAAATAAACTCTTGTTAGATTGTATACTTGATGTACACCGTTTAATATAATATCTGAAAGCAGAACTCAAAAAGTAATAATAATAACAAAGTTCAACAAGTTTTCAAAATGACTTGGTATCCCAAAAAATTAAGTTACTGAATCCTTAGTATTAAATGAAATGTTTTTTTTACTAAATCTAGTCACCTTTTCTCCTAACCTAGCTTTATAGCTTTATGGTTTTGTTTTCTACACCCTTAGGTAAGAGAACTATTTATACTTGAAGACAAGTATAAAGCAGTAATTTTTGCAGTTAGTTTTAGAAAAAACCATTTATGTCAAAAGAACTTAATATGAATTTAAAGTTGACTAAAGAAAGATTATTTACTAGTTGAATTATTTAACATTATGTAATAATAAAAATTAACTTTAAACAGTAGGTTTAATATTTTAAATATTTAAAAAAGCATTAAGTACCATAATCAATAAAATTTATACCAAAACTTAATATTTTTTCATTTTATTTGAAAGAAGATTGTTAAGAAAATGTTTTTTTAATCTCAACAAAATGCTCATTACACCTATCTTAGTTACATTCATATGATTCTAAGTTTAGGTTTTACGACAATTTTAATTAAGCTTTTATTTGGCTGCATTTTCATTTGAACTCGTTTTAAGTTCAAGGTCGAACTCAAAAATTTTACTGTTTTTCTACAAACAAAGTGTAATAGACTACTATACAGCTTAAACTAAACGAAATTTCAAACAAACAGACTTGTCAAACACAATGACAGAACTCACCATAAAGTTCATAGCTTGCTTCCAACTGACGAAAAACTCCACGACGGTGCAGCACAAAAAAATTTTCTCCCTGCCTTGTTCGCATTCAAGTTGGGCGAAACTCACACGGAAGAGCGTTTCAGAAACGGGCAACGCCCACCTGAACAAGCTCTTGAAGAAGCACGGTTTCACTAAAGAAGACCGCCGCAAGCTTTTCGGCCAGGGCGTCGTCAGGTTTTGGTTGGAGGTCGACGGCAAGAGGACGATGCTGCACCCCGAGGCGGTGTCCAGGTCCTTGAAAGACTTCCTGGAGTACTTCGAGATGATCCGGCCCGCCAGTGACAAGACCGTGCTTTTGAACGCCGCCTTGGAAGGTGGGGTTTGGGACGAGTGACTATTTAGTTTGTTTGTTGAAAGTTGTTTTAGACGTGTGATTGAGTTGTTTTAATTGCTCAACTTGTTGTGTTGGTGCACTTTTTCTTCAAATTTACCTAATTACAGTTAAAGTAAACACTTTTGCATGTTCATTTTCTCAAATGTTTTTTTTTTACCCAAACAGCTAACTTGTTTTTTTAACATTAAAAAGACTTGTAATAACTTTATTTTTTTAATTCCGCATAGTTTTAGTTTTTTTAATTGTAATTAATGAACAAAACACACTCGCAAATAACATTTTTACTTAAATAAGTTTGATTGAAAGTTACTATGAAGTTTTACCGAATATTTTGTTTAAGAAAGTGTTCAAAGGCTAATAAATTACAAATAACTCGAGTATTTAAGTAGAAAAATATCAAAAAAAAGTATTGCGTACGTTCGGTTTATTACACTTGACATGTTTTGCACAATTATTTCCACAGGAAATCTTTATTAATTAGATTCATGGGCCAATTAGTAACAACGAGTAACAAAATATTTTTTTATTGTACGATTAGTCAACTTATTTTAGTTTTGATTTTGTATCAGCCCGTATCCCTAACTTTAATAGCAACGGCTAAAACACTCAGATTTCAAGTGTAAATTTTGGTTGAACGTGAAATTAAGTTTTTCTTTTATACTAATTTTGTCTTAAAGTTTTAGCTGAGATAAACTTTAGCTTCGTTTAGCCTTAATGTCGCGAGAGAGCTTATAAGCAACAACTTTTGACGAGGTAAAGTCAGGTCAGACATTTTAAACTTAAAATACATAAAGGTAATATATAAAAATGCAATGTTTTCTACTGTAAAACAAAAGTTCACGAAGTGTAATGTATATAAGTGTTTAAAGAAAAAGCACATGTAACAGTTTGACAAACTTAATGTTTTGTTCTTTATTAACCTTTGTGAAAAAAGACTTTCTTTGAATCTTACTTAAAAATTAATAATAATCTTACTTAACGCTTGACTTTTATTTTGGTAAGAGTTGCCATTTTTCACTTGTTGTATTAAGAAAAACTACTCAAACGCAAATCTTGTTTAAAAGAAACAAACGTACGTTAGGTAAACATTCAGTGTTGAGAACGCTTTGTTCATAGCAACCATGATTTCAAAAAACTTTAGATGAGAATAAAAAAATGGTATTTTAGTAATAAAGGAAAGTTTGTTATCAAAACTTCAAGCAGCGGCTTAAAACTTTAAACTTAAAAATGAAAACTGGTAGTCATAAACTTGCTACTAATATCTTTGAGCTTATATTTTTTTATATATTTTAACTTAAATTACTTTCTCTTCGATCATTTATGTACTATTAAGTTTAATAAAACTGAATAAACAAATAGAGTTATTTAGCTGTTTTAATGTATTTTTCTCATTACATTGTATACTACAGTTAAAGGCTAACCTGTCTTATTTATGTTTTTTGTTAATCAAGTTTTAATATATTAAATTAAGTCAATCAAGTCTAAAACACAACATTGAAATATATACTCTTAGCATACGAACCAAATATTTCTAGGCTCTATACTTTATAAAAAATATAGAAAATTTAAACAAAATAGTTATAACTCATATGAAAAATTACAAAATGCTTGGACATTAGTAATGTAAAATATTTTCTCAAAATTACTACTAAGCAATTACTAATAAATTACTAACTAAACTGAATTACTATCAAAAATAACTTCGTATATTGTAATAGGCAGAAAATTTAAAACCTGACAGAGGTTAACAACTTAGTTTTACCGTTAAAATTGGTTAAGTTTCATTCATTTAGATTTTGTTTTTAAAAATAACTTAATATTTTGTTTATGTAAAATTTATGTTTTTTATTGAATGAAAAAATAAAAACGCTCAAAAAGTTTGGTTGAAAGACCTAGACTTATAAAGCATTAAATAATATAAAGGTTTAATTAAAATTGTTTACTTTTTAAATTATCAACTTCCTGAAATTTTTTTAAATTATAAACAGTTTGAAAATCTAATGAAATTACCTTACATATATACAAATAAGAATATACAAAAATTACTTATCCGATTGGTAGTTTGAAAATTTATTAACTTTATTTTTATATTATTGTATTTACTTAACCTGACATTATTATTAACTAGTCCGTCTAAATTTCTGAAATTAAGTTATATTAATTCTAATTACTTATAATACTCCTTATAATACTTACATACTTGTAATAAATAGAATTCCATTCAAGCGCATTTTTATTTGTTTGTTTTTTTTTATTCAAAAGTTGAAAGCTCAATTTTGTTACAAAATAAATTAGGAGCAACTCAAATTCTAATAATTTTGCTTGTAAGCAATCAGCTAGAGTTTCTAAAAATAAGTTATTTTTTAAATATACCCAATGTCTTTCAAAGTTGATAAAAAAAAACTTAACGGGGATAAAACTAGTGAATATTATTTATTCTTAATGAAAGTATTTCTTCTATGTAGTCAAACTATGAACTAATGTATTGCTCTTTGTTTTTTGAATATTTTGCTGTAGTATTCAAAAATATTTATAAGTAAATATTAACACATTATCCACTTACTAAGAGTAAATAAATCTTTTTTTGTGTGTTTGTTCGTTTTTGTCGAGGACAAGACATTAAAAGGTATCCAAGTGGTGTGCGACTCGATAACCGAAAAGTTTTTTCGTGCACCATGTTCTAGAACCAAATGTTTTGAAAATTTGTAAAACCCCACATTGATCTATAAATCTTTTGACATTGATTCGTTTTTAACCTCAAAGTTGTTTGCTTAATTTTTAAAGTTACTTATGTTAAGATTATTACAACTTTTAATGTGCACGTTTAAGCTATGACAGAACTCCGCAGGCAATTTCGAAAATACTGAACATAATCATTGTCATAGGAGTTCTTTTTTTTAACTTCAAGGTCCTTCAAGTAACAAATAAACTAAAGTTTTGTTTTGTATACAAATATCAAAGCAGTGCCTATACTATGGCAAAAATATATGCAGCCAAGTAGAACATTATTAAACTAACGCATATTATCATTTTTAACTGAGTTTTCATACAAATGACAAATTCCTATTTGAAATACAACAGTATTAAGAGTTTTTGTTGAGAAAAATATTAGCTTGTCATAAATATAAAGTTTTTAAATACCCATTTGTTTTATTAGAGCTGACATTATAAGTTATAACCTTTAATTTCACATTAAAAATACTTTACTCATTTTTGTTAATTAAAGGGTTTTATTCGGTTATCCAAGTTTCAACTTAATTTAAGATAAAATCTCGGTATAACTTTATGATATTTAAATGAATACCTCAATAACAAAGTTTAATGAAACTTTTGAAACAATAAGTTGAAAACCTATTAAACGGTAATCTGTAAAAAAAAGAACGATTTTTGAAACAATTCATTTAGAAAATTTACAATTTTCTATTGTGCAGATTGATCACTTTGTTAATGAATTCATTGTTTAATAACAAATTTAACCTGAGATTAAATTTTTGAATAAAATTGCGCTTTACAGTGCTTGGCACTAGTTTGTGATAAAGTGTGGTTACAACTTGTGATGATTATGACTTACAAATATAGTTTTTATAAAGTTTTTTGCATTAATGTTTCTTAAGGACAAATTAGTTACATTTTTCTTAGACTATGATTTGATTAACTGTGCTTTGAAAGAGTACCAAAAGTTTTACGTTACAATTGGTTGTATAATTTACAATGGTAATGTGAAACATTTTCTAAAAATAACTTGGTTTCACTGAAAGTCTTTTTAAACCTCTATAATTACATAATTTACATGTATTTATCTTCTTAAGTTTCATAAATTTACATAAAAACACGGTATATGTACTACAATAACTGTTCTTTATGTTTCCTTACAAACAGATTAAACGAAAAGTTACAATATAAAATTTATAGTTGTAAGTTTTTATCTATTCGACTTTTTCTTAATTACTAAATTTTGATAATAAGTTTAAATAAACCAAAACTATAGTTTTTATAACATATCAAAAATGTTTTTATTTCTATAAGAAATTATAGTTAGAAAAAGAGACAATCAAATAAAAAGTTCTAAAAGATATAGTAGATGAAAAATAATTAAAAATGAGCACAATATCATAAACACTCTGTAGCAGTAGTACAAAATTGTACTAAAATAAATAGGTTTTGTAACAAGGAAAAAAAATTTAAAAACACTTTCTTTTAGCCTAATCTATCAACAAAACTTAACAAATTTCGTGAAAACAAGTTTTACTAAGAACAAAAAAAAATAAATTAATAAAACAAAGCAGTGAACCCCAGCATAGTTTAACAATCTAACTGATACAAGTTACACATTGAAAAGAACAGTTGTTAAATTCAACAAAGTTTTTTCGAGAAAATATACAAAAGATTATATTTACTTCTTTTTGAAACTTTAAAAATTGACTACATCTAAAAGGTTAAACTTTATAAGAACAAGTTAAATCTAAAAGTTGTTAAAAATATAACAATAGTTTCTAAACATGTCTTTTAAACACTCTAAGCTTTAAAATTAGTTTTTATAACACTAACTTCTAAACACTAACACTAAAACAAAAATATCTGAAGTAAGTAACGTTTTACACTACAGTTTCAACTTCAACTAAGTCACAAAAATAAAACAAAAAATAAAATAAAATGGAACTTTGTTTTTTCGTGTGAAAGAAAAGCAAGCATTCTGATCTTCAGCGGAGGGTCCTCTTCGAGTGGGGGTCCGCCTTCCACGATGTTGTTGATGACGTCACGACCTGCCTCTCGTAATTTTCGCGGCAGACGTTTCGGCGGGAAACCGTTAGCGGCACTTGCACGACTTCTGGCAGCTCTCGGCGAGCGTGGGCATCCCGCACAGGTTGTTCTGGACGTAGATCTGGCACGTGGAGTCGGGCAGAAAGTTCTCGAACTTGCATTTCCTCTTCGGTAAGTTCTCTTCTGTAACGTACAAAATTAATTTAAGCCTGTGATATTTTTACGTTTCTGTGAAAGTACATTTGAACTCATGAAGCTTTTTAGTGTTTGATTTTTTTCAATTGAAGCTAAAGTGAGAGTTAGAAATAGATTGGTATTTTGAAACTGAGAAAAAAAGTCGCACGCAAGTTTAAATTTAACTCATGAAGTTTTCAGAAAATTTTTGATCGAGAATGAATTTAGAGTTAAGGACAGCTAAATGTAGTTGAAATAAAAGTTAATGATGAAGACAAATTAAATAAAAACATTTTATATAAACAGTCCTTCGTAGTTTTTAGAAACGTCTTTTAATCGCAAACTCGTTAGTTTGGTTTAAGTCTTAAAACAATTATGTGCTTAAACATTTACAAATAAAAAAAACACCAACGGGTGTACTAAAATGAATTAGAAAAAAAACATGTGTACTAGTAACTCAAAATAAAACAATATATTTTTTTAATAAATATCAATCAAAAACAGTCAACGCACTATGATAAAGTAATTTAGCAGAAGAAAACATAATCAATAAACCTAAAAGTAAATAAACAAGTTAATAAAAGTAAAATACTCCACCAACTGTATACAAAAAAGTAGGTGAGAAAGGCAAAATTTAATAAACTTAAAAAACAAAACACAAATTTATAATATTAATAAAGTCAACAAACTGTATACGCAGCACGATAAAGCGCAGTTTATCTTGAACTGGTTCCACACCGGACTCTCCTGGACGCAGTAGTTTTCCAACATCTGGCAGACCCTGGACCGCTGCCCGGCTGGAGTGTCCAAGTCGACGAGGGTCTGGCACGCCTCTGGCAAATCTGTTTGGTTGTTTGGTTGCACATAAAAGTAGTGTTGTAGTAAGTAGCTTATAAAATAAAAACGCAACTTTTGTACGCATTACCTTCTTACAAGCAACTTTTTGAATATTCTGTTAACAAGTGATTTTTACCTACTTTAAGTTTTAAACATAGCTTGTTATCACAAAACTAGTTTAGTTGACAAACAGTTAAAATCTCAAAACTAGTATATTTATAATTAACGTATGAACTATTCACTCGAACGGATATGTTTTATGTTTCACACTAAACTGAAACACAAGTGAAATCATTTCTAGAAATTAAATAAAATAAGAATGTTAGATGTATTCATAATAAGGTCAACCGAAGAGGGATGGTTCTAATTTTTTATTTTATTTAATAAAGTTTCAGGTTGGTTTGGTTGTTTGATAAACACAGGTATGTACGGTTTCGAGGTAAAGTGTTTTCAAATTGTGAAATTAAAACCGCTCACTTCTAACAAGCGTATAGTATTGGTTCTGACAACATTCAATTTATCTGGTTTACTACAGCTTTCAACGTGTAAAGTTGACAAACTTTGCAATGAATTTTTTTTAAAGTTTTCTATTTCTAATTAGACAAAAAAGACAATGTTATTTAATTGACCTCAAAAAGAGACATTTAACTTATATATTTCCATAATAAAAAACAAAAAAGCGACTATTTATTGACGTTGTAAGCTATTAAAAGTTTAACGTACAGACTTTTTTTTGTTAAATATAGATAATTACATATTTGTTTAATTTTGAATAAAAAAACGCACTGAGCTATCCTATTAGCTGTGAGAAACCTATGAACAAAACGACTACTTGCTAATGTGAGATA
The DNA here is from genome assembly GCF_965202585.1 of Thalia democratica. Classification (NCBI taxonomy): domain Eukaryota; kingdom Metazoa; phylum Chordata; class Thaliacea; order Salpida; family Salpidae; genus Thalia; species Thalia democratica. Next base: position 31,751,026 of record NC_139172.1, on the reverse strand, counting down.
TTTGAAAGCTATAGTTAACTACACAAAATACATTATTTGCATTACCTATAGATTCAACGTCACACTGCTGTATGTTGCATTTTTTCTGCTGAAAATCCTCCCCGACACACCCTTCCTGCCCGGCCGAACCCCCGTTCATGCACATTCTGCAGTATAATAATGTATAATAAAGAAATTAACAGTGTTTACAACGTGTATATTTCTAAATATTGTATGACACGGCAGCAGTGTAATTTGTTTTTTATATAACTAGCCTTTATTTCACCCTGCTAAAAAAACGTTTATACTAAATGGCACTAGGATGATAAAAATAAATCAAAGCAATAAAACTGAAACAGAGTGTAATCACAACATCAATAGGTAACTTTACTTTTATCATTTTTATCAAACTATATTCCCACCTGACGCGGTTGGTGACTCCCCCTCCGCACGTCTTGTCGCACCCGCTCCACTCCGTCCACTTGCTCCACTCCTCCTTGCACTCCTCCAGCTTGCAAGCCTGCACCCTGGTGGCCGCCCCCACGCACCCCGGGCCCCCGACCACCCCGCCGAAGCACTCCCTACCCTGCGTCATCACGCCCTGGCCGCAGGTGGCGCTGCACAGCCCCATGTCCTCCCACTCCGTCCACTTGCCCTGGCAGATGGCGTCCTGGCACGGCTGCGACTCCTCGCTCGTTCCCTGGCAACCGGGTCCGCCTGGAGGTTTAATTGCTGCTTAGCAACAAATTTGAGACTTTTTCGTTTTATAACAAACCAAGGTATGTTAAACATCGTTGTTTAAACTTTAGTAAGTTTTAACTTTAAAGTAAAGAAAAAGCCTACATGAAGTTGTTAGCAGTTCAACACATATGTAAACTATAAATACATAAACTAGTTCAATTGTAGCTACTAAGCACTTTAACAGCTGATTTCATTTTAATTTATGTGTCGGTTACGTTAAAAGCACTTAAAGCACAGTTTTAGCTTTAAAAACTTGTTCAGCAACAAGTCTTCTCTCTTCAGAAAATTCAATCAAAATCTCGTATCACTTTTCATCATTTTCCACCAACCTGGCACGTTGCCCACGCACTCCCTGCTCCTCGTCTTCACGCCCTCCCCGCACGTCCGCGAGCACTCCGACCAGCCCGTCCACGCCTGCCACGTTCCCGGGCACTCCTCCTCCTCGCACTCGTCACTCTGCAGCAGGTCGGTCCCGTGCTCGTCCGGTTGGCACTCGGTGTCGCTGTTGATGCAGATGCGCGTCCTGGTGGTCGTTCCGGCGCCGCAAGTGACCGAGCATTGGGACCACGTCGACCAGAGGGAGAACCCTGCGGAAAAGTATTTGGTACAATTTTGGGTGTAACATCTGTGAGTATTAATTGTATCTACATAAACCAGAGTAAAAGTCCTGATATTTTTTAGTGTTTGTTGATGACGTATGTTGTCTAGTAGTTACCAGCAAGGTGGACATGTGCAACATAAAATATAGAAAATAAACATAAGCAAATTATAAGTGGTAGACAACAGATAAAAACAACCTGGACCAGGCATAAAATACTGCGAATTTTTTGTTTTGGACGGTAGTATTTCTTACTCTGTTTTCTCTAGTCCTCAAATTTAAATGCGTACGACAAAACAGTTAAAACAAAAAAAAGTGAGGCCAGTTAATAACATGCTTATTTTTAAAAATATATGAAACAGTAATGATCGGTAGATAAACTAGATAAACATGTGGACAAAAGGATATTAATTTAATGTTATGGGACATTATTGATATTATTAGTTTTTTGGATTTTATTAATATTTATCTGTTATATCATTTTTGAGTACTATTTATGTCCATTTGCTGATCAAAAGCGTTTGTTAAAGCAAAATTAATGTTGTACTTATTTAGAAAAAAATAATTTCAGAAGTTTATACACATGGTTAAAAAGTGCATTAAAAAAATTTATTATTTTAATAGTTATTTTTTAAAATTAAAAAAATATATAAGAAAAATCAGACTTAAGAATAAATTAAATAAGATTCTTAAAAAAAACAGACTAATAACTTATAGAAATATTTAACTCTGATAATATATACAAACTTGTTTAAAATAAACATTATGTATTTTATGAAATAAATTTTTAAAAGTTACAAATATGTTTTTGGATAAAGCCAGTGTCTTTAAGAAAAAAGTAACTATTCTATTATTATCTTCTTTTTATACCATTATAAGCAATAAGAAAATGTGTTAAAAATTAAGCTTTTAATCAGATTAAAGCTTAGCTGAAATTTTTGTAATAAAAGTTCTATTTTTAGAACTAATAAAATTTTGATTATGTTCTAGTTCATTGGTTGTCACTTATATTTCAAATCTCGCTTAAAAGTATTTAATGCTTTAAAAACATTAAATAAATTATCTTATTTTTAAATGTAATATTAGTTCCTTTAAGGTTATTTTTTGTGATTCCTAGTAACAAAGTATATTTAATCTTATTTTCATACTACTAAAACAATTAATACTACTAAAAGTTATCAACAAAATTTAAAAAGTTTTTAGTTTACACATTTTGTATATTAGGTAACCGACTTAGAAATTTAATTGATACATAAAAGTTCTAGACAGTGTCTTTAGACGGTAACTTTAGACGGAAACTTTTTTAAACAAAAGTTTCTTTCTTTTTTATGGTTTTGCGGTAAAACGATGTTTAGAAACAGATCGTTTAAATTCGATTTTAAAGTTCACATAGTTGCAATATACAATGAAATCATAACCCGATTACTTTTTTGTACTTTAATTTTGTTATTTAAGTACCTGCAAAACTTCAATAAAGCATAAAATTTGTTATTTTTAAGAACACATGTCCGTTAATATGTAAACTATATTTAAATAACAAGAAACGAGCAAAACTTAAGTTTATACTTAAAATTACTTAAATTACTTAAAATTACTTAAATGCAAGTAGTTAAATACAAAAATTACATGTTATCCTATATATATAAATATATGTCTACAAGGAAGTACAAAAGTCATGATACTTTACTAAATTTAAAAAACAAAACTTTTTAAGATGTAACATCTACTTCACGAAATTACTTAATGTCAAATAAAATTGGAAAAAAAACACCATTCATATTTAACCTTTATTAAGAGATTTTCTAGTTTAATAAAAAGTTGTTAAAAGTTTAAATATTGTCTTACTTTCAAGCTTATTACACTTTTTTTTCTTTAGTCATTTTACAATATTTTCAATCGGTAAAGATTTGTAATAAATATGATTTTTTCATAAACAAGCTTCACTTTTTATAAGCTACTTAGTTTTAGTTGCTCTAAGACCAAGTGTATTAGTTCGTGCTACCCACGCAATTTAAAAAAAAAACAGTTTGTAGGCATTTTTAGAAAAATTTAGGAGATATTTCAGTGAATCACCATTTTTTTACAAAAACTACAAAATAAAAAACGTACTTTGTATAGTGCATCATTATAACTTTTAATGAAAAGAACTAAAATAAATTATTATATCCATATAAAAATATAAAATTACTTTCGCACTTGCAAAAGTTATTGCAAAAAAATTTACAATAGATGACAGTAAGCTACTACTTAGCACTTTTATAATTATCATTTCGTTGTAAAGGTTATAAACAAAATTACAAAACAAACAATTACCTTCGCACTTGTTGTCATTGCAGCTTCTCCTCTGCTCAGTGGAGCATCCGGGTCTCAAACACTGTCTCCTCCTCATCTGGTGTCCTCCTCCGCACGACTTGCTGCAAGATCCCCACGACATCCACATGCCCGGATCTGAAACAACGTAAAAATAAAAACTAAAACATTCAGATTTGCTACATTTGTAAAAATTGCTGTCGTGTCACAAAATGATATCGATACGCCACACGTAGGTTTCTGAAACGAATAAAATTGCTAGATACGTTAGCGATAGAAAAATACGTTTCTGGCAGTTTCTTTTAACTAAAATTTTTCTTCAAACTGCGGGAATAATTTTGAAAAAAAATTGAAAAATGTTCAGTTTTGTTAGAGTTGTCAAAATTTTATCGTGTCACAAAATGATATCGATACGCCATGTTTAGGTTTATACAGAAGGCAAAAGAGTTTGGTGCCGTCTAAAAATAACTAATAACTAAGCTAATAATTTTACAACTGGCTTACTCTCAGAGAAAAAGTACTTTTTGGTGTACATAGAGTTCTACCAAAACTTTTTTTCCCATTTAGCTCTTACCTATTAGAGCTATTCGCTACCTTGAAACCCTACAGTCTAGTTACAGCTACCATATACAATATTGCAACTAACGAATGCAGAACATGGGGCAGGATTTGGTGCAGTGTTTCCTCGTGTAGGCGGGGTACATGAGACAAAAGTTCGGCTGGTAGGCCAGCCAAGTCCTGCAGTTCGGGAAATCGTCTTTGCACCCGTCTGCAATTGAAAAAAATTGTTTGAATTTTCAATGAAAAAAATTTGTTTACATCGCTTTCAACAACTCTTTATTTTAAGTTATCTTTTAGTATAAGAATTAACGAATTTTTTAATAGTATATAGATAATTTGATAGCCTTTTACTACATACTACTTTAACAAGTGTTAATAATAAACTTTTTTAAAATAAAAGCGTCATCTGCTCAGAAAACTTCAGAAACCATTTACACAAAATTAATGTTACCTTGGCAAGCTTGCACGTTGCAAACTTCTTCGTCCACGGATGATTGGACGGGATTGCATCCAGGATCTCCTACTTCTCCGTCCTCGCAATCACGTGACCTACGACGAAGTCCTCCGTTGCATGCTGAATAGAAAAAAATAGTTAAGTGGTTTGTTTTTTTGCAATATTTAGTTTAGTTAAGCAAGTTATGCTTACTTGAAAATAAATAATCACTTTACAGTTGTTATTATTTGTTGAAATTGGTAAATCGTTTTTTAAATAAACAAGTGTATCTGTTATTTTTGTTAAATTGTATATTTAGTATTATTATTGTTTTTTGTTTTGAACTTTTTTGACGAGCTACATGATTAGAACATAAAATTTACATTTATTAAATTGTTCGCCACTAACTTTGCGAGCAAGTGGAGAAAGGGCCCCACTGAGCCCAGTTGGCTTCGCACTTGTTGTGGCAATCCTGCAGTTCGAAGAAGGATCCTTCGCATCCGGCTTCTCCCGCCACTCCTAACTGTTATTGTTATATAAATAATACTTGATAGTTCGAAGCTCTATGTGTTTAAAAATTATAAAATAAAATTGTAACCATAAGCAATCATCAGACTAAGAATAATGACTTGTAAACTCTAACTTGCTAAAATATTTTTTTATTACATTTTTTAAACTAAAATAGAAAACTAAACAAAAGTTCTTGTTTTATTTTCAATAAAAATACATTTTTTAATTTAAAACGACCAAAAAGAAATATACAAAAAAAAATTCCCTAACTACAAACTACCTCGCACAGCCTCGTCCTCGTCCGAGTTCCGGCCCCGCAACTCTGGCTGCACTCCCCGAACTCGCCCCACTCCGCCCACTTGGCCCCGCAGTTCCCCAACACGCACGGCTCCACCTCCGACTCGTCGTCGCAATCCAGGGAGTTCCCCTCCAGGCATTCCCTGGTTCGCGACTTTTCGCCCATTCCGCACGTAAGAGAGCAAGTGGTCCATTCCGACCATTCTCCGTGCTTCTCTAAACAAAAAATTAAACTAGAAACTTTCTCCTTAACTTTTTAACGTAAGAAAAATCATTTTGTTTTTACTTTTAGGATTATTTGATTAGCAATATCAACTTTGTTCACAGAGTTTTTGTAAAAAAAAATTTATAGTTGTTAAACACAATACTTTTAGTTTATTATTTTTATTTAAAGATGTAACTGTTTTTTTCTTTGGTTTTACCATGCATATATTTCAACTAAAGAAATTTCATAAAAAGTTATTAAAAAAAGTAGTAAACATAATAACCAATAAAAAAACAAGTTACTTTCGCAAGTCGAGCTGCAAGCTTCAACCTCGGTGGAGTTTCCGACGCAGCCGTTCAACAGGGACCCGAGGACGTCCTCATCTTCGATTTCCTCCAATGATGAGGAGCAGAACCTGACCCTCCGCCTTTCTCCCTCCCCGCACGACACGCTGCATTCTCCCCACTCGCTCCACTGCAGCCAGTACGACTCCTCTTTCGTTGAGGGTTCTGAAAAAAAAATATAATTTATTAATTTGTAAAAAAAATATGGTTACTATCTAGTATTTATCTTAAGCGTCTTTGTACTGGCTCTAATGTATTTTTTTTAATAAAAGTAATTTGTGAATATTCTTGAGTCTTTTTTTGACATGTTCTGAAAAAATTACTTTATGAACATTGAAATTAGTTTTTTTACATGCATTTACTTAAATTTTTCTTAAAACGCCAGTGTTTATTTGTTAGAGGTTCAGAAACAAAATGCTTTATGATATTAAAGTGTAAAATTTTGTAAAATAAATTGCCAACATTTATAAGTAACAGTGTTATTAACATTGTCTAATGCATAAAAATGAATATTTTAAGAGTTATGGTATGAATCCCCTTTTGATAGAGGTTCTGAAAAAAGGTATTTTATGAACGTTAATATTTGTTTTTTACATGCATTAACTTAAAGTTGTCTTGAAATGCTAGTGTTTGTTATTGTTAACAATATTAAATTATTGTATTATACAGCGTAGTAAGAATGAAACTAAAACATAATGACATCTCCTTTTGTATAGTAAAACTTCTCTTTTATTGTCTACTGTACACAGCTTTTAAAAATTTAGAGAACCACTGGTTTAAACATCAAGAAGGTTATGTAACAAATCGTGATATTATCTTTGAATTTTCTTTTTCCTACCCTCAAAGTTCATATTATCAAGGCTATTTCAGCTATTAAACTTTAAATCGATGTTATATAAAACACTTTGTAAGTAATTAAGAGGGTAAGATTAAACCGTAAAAAACCATTATTTAAGGGTCGTTAGTTCAAAAATAAAAACCTTGAGTGAAAAACTTTAAAATTTCAACAAACTAAGAAATTTCAAACAGTAAGGTTCATAGAGGATGTAATTTCATAACAGTTTAAGTACGACAGATTTTAAATTATTTCAAAGTTTTAAATATTTTTTAAAATACGGAAAGACAATAACTATGTTGTTAATTTAAGTAGTCTTCAATATGTTTTACTAGCATTCAACACACAAGCAGCAACTCACCAGGACATTCTTGCATGTTGCATTGTCTCGTTTCTTGGGAATTCCCTAAACAGTGCTCGTCTGTCGCGTCGAGACAGGACCTGGTCCGGGTCAGCTCGCCAACGCCGCAAGTGGTCGAACAGTCGGACCAGTCGCTCCAATCGCTCCATCCTTCTGTGTTTGTTTAGTAATTGATTTCTACTTGTTTTTAATCTTATTAATCTTTTTAAACTTATTTTTAACCATCCATTAGGAAACGTTCTCATATAAGTTTGTTGTATACTTTTAGTTTTTCACAAATAGAAATAAAAAACCTAGCAAAAAATAATCTTAACATAGTGTTTTGCTCAGTTTGGAAAAGGCCAAAAATAAAAGTTGTTCGGACTATAAAATTTTGTTGCGGAGCTAATACTGTAATATATATATTACTAGTTTTAAGAATGTGAAAACACTTTAGAATTTTAAAAAAAAATTAGAAAATAAATTTACGCGCATTTATAGCAATTTTTTTTAATTACTTCTTAGGCAGCTAAGCTTAAAATTTAAGGCTGAACAGGCAGTTAAAAATAACGCGTTATGACGTCACAGACAAATAAACAACCAACTGGCGCATTCTTGTTCGTTGCAGTCGTCAATTTCTTCACTTTCTCCCAAGCAGCCGTCTTCACCCACCTGACCGTTCTCGCAACTTCTGGTCCTCTCCGTCTGACCTCGGCCACAAGTTGCGGAGCAATCCGACCAAGAAGACCAGCTTGTCCAGGCTGAGTATTTGTTTTTTAAATGCTTGTCAGTTTAAATAATACTAGTTAGTTTTTTCTACTAGGATATAACTTTGTAACCGAAATATTAATTTAAATGACTGACTAACAGCAGATTTATGTTTTATAAATACAGGCTGTATTATCTACTTTAGAATTATCTAAGTAATGTATGTAACATTTATACCTTTTTTTGGTTGAAGCAGTTAGCTCAATGCTTGAATCAAACAAAACACAAAATAACTTACTAGGGCAAGGTTGTGGGTTGCAGGTAGTTTCCTTGGAAATCTCTCCGATGCACCCCTGGTCTCCCTGGTTGCCATGGATACAGCTCCTAGTGGACTGTTTGGTCCCCGATCCGCATGAGGCGCTGCAGGACGACCACTTCGCCCATTCGCTCCACCTCGGACACAAGATGTCGTTGCAAAGCTGTAAATTTGTTTTTATTACTTTCAGATCATTAACTGTATTACAATGTATTTAAATTTTGGATATTTGTGTGAAGCTTGTGTACAAAACTAACTATTTGCAACAAACAGCGTAAAGTTTAAAACTACAGTAAATTACAATTTAAAAAAGTTTTTATCATCTTGTTAGTAATTTCATTAGTTTAAAACAATATTAAAAGCTCAAAAAAAATCTTTATAGTTCTAAGCTTTAGTTTGAATTTATTTTTGTGTTATTGTACAATGTACACAAAACGTCAATGTTTTAACTTACGTTGCTGTAATTATAATGAAGTTCTTGAAATTATTTCAAAACATAAAAGTGTTAATCGTTTTATTATTTTTCAAGAAGATTAGAAATCAAAAAGTCATTATAAATAAATTATGCAAAAAAATGCTTTGTTATATCATAGAATTTGAAAGCTGAAGTAATTATTCAAAAAAATTATCACTAAAATTTTGGTTTATTAGTTTCTAAGTTGCAAAACTAGGTATTGTAAGGAGAAAAATCTTACTGAACAAGAAACCAAAAAATATTCCAAATCGAACCTGATACTCAGTGGGTTGTCCTTCGCACCCTGGACCGCCAATTTCACCATTTTCACACCCCCTCGTCCTTTCCTGCTGTCCCTTGCCACAAGTCTTCGTACAAGTCGACCAAGTACTCCATTCCGACCAAGCTGGTAAAAAATAAGAAGTTTTCTTTAATTTCTAAACTGTTTAATGCTTTGAAAAGTTTAAGAACTAAATGTTTACTCAAATGTTTGTTTGAGATTTTTTAAAAGATAGAACACTTGTCGGAAAAGTACGATAACATAAATTTTAATCCATAAAACCATAAAAAACAAAATACTTTCTTTCTTTTTTCTACAAAAGCAAAATATTTTTTTCTTTGTAACTAACAGGGGCAGGGAACGGGGTCGCAGTCCTTGTGCTCCTTTTCGTTGCCAAGACAACCGCCCTTCCCGGGAGGACCCCCCACGCACGACCTCCTCCTCATCAGCTTGCCCGACCCGCAGGTCTGGCTGCAGTCTGACCAGGTTGACCACGTCGCCCACACAGACACCGTCGGAACTGTTCATTTGAATTTAATTATTAAATTTATTTTAAGTTTTTTTCGTTGTATTTTTACTTTGAATTTTTTAAACACATCGTAAGTTTTTCAAAGTGCATTATCCGTTTATAAATTACTGACTGAATATAACAACTACTTATCTTAAATGGCAGAAAAAAGTATTAGCTTTATTTATTGATTATTATTGCTAAAAAAAATAATTAAAAATCTCCGTCTAGTTCAGGTGTTTCAGTTCAAACCTTACAACTTGACAACAATTTCAAATCATTACCATGCGGATCACCGACGTACGTCACAACAAAACCAACGCACCTTTGGGTCCGGTGCAGGTCTGATCCTTGATCAGCTCCCTGCCGATCTTCCTCACGATCCACTCCTCGAACACCTCGATGTTGGTGTACACGCCGAAGTAGTTCTCCTCGGCGCACTTGTACCCGAACGACGTCACCCCGTAGATGTACCAGCTGCACGACTCGCACCTCTGGCACACCAGGGGGCCTCCGCTGTCTCCTGTTGTTTTTTTATCAAATTGTTGTTTTGAAAAATTATTTACTATCATGAGCTTGAATGAAGTTTTACCTGATTAAATAAAAGCTGTTTAAAATTATGCTTCTAAAATATAAGTCTTCAACAAGTTTTAGTTATAAAAGTTAAGCATATTAACAACATTAGTAGTATTCAGTATTTTAGATTAGAATACATTATGCTCTAATGTTTTTATAACAAAAATTTAAAAAAGTCTTTAAAATGAAAAAAAGCAAAAAGCTTAACAAATACTTAGTGGACAGGCGAGTTTATACATTTAATTATTTTTTTTTATAAAGTCTAAAAAAAAAGCAAAAAGCCTAACAAATACTTTATAAAAAGAACAATTAAATATTTAAACTCGCCTGTCCACTAACTTGCTTAAAAACTCAACAAAAGCAAAAGATATTTGAAATTTTTCACGAACCCTGGCATGCGTCCCTGCCACCTTCCTTGTACCCCGCGCAAAACATGAGTTTCTCGTCGATGGGGAATTTCGTCTTCTCGTACGCGCGCTTGCACTCCGCATCCGTCCTGATCGGCACGTGCACCTGGCGCAGCTCTTCCGCGGGCTTTCCCCTGTAAGCTGTGAAAATTGTTGTTGGTTTTAGTTTTATTGAAAAATAAACAGACCGCGAGCAAGATAATCGTTAGTGCGTGTCGTCATGTACTTTAGACTTGAAAAAAATATATAAAAAAATTAAAAACCGATATAATAAGATATTGAAAATTTTAATTTACGTATTCTACTTATTTAAGTTTGCACTGAAGTTCTTTTTTTTTTTTGTGAAACTTTATTAAAATAAAAACGTCATTAAAATTTATAGTACTTTATAACAGTGTAAAGTATTTGTGTTTTGTTTACTGGCTTTGAACATTAATCCAAGTATTGTAAGTAGCTTATAAGTTTAATAAAAAAACCTCATGCTTTTTCATAAAAATCTGCTTTAAATTCAAGTATACCATAAGTTATGAAGTAATTTATTAAATTACCACGCCAAAATGAAATATTTATATAATGTCATGTATAAAACTTATGTAAAGATAACGTATTTTATAAGTTGTAAAAACAGTATAAAACTAAATATTTGCATATAAATAGACAAAACTACATTGTAAAATATCCAAAAGAAATTCTTTGAATTTCAACTCTTTTTATGTTACAGCACAAACTGATTTATTTCACATTTTTTGAAAATAATTTATTATAAATGAACTTTAACTTATAAATTACAACCACAAAGTAAAAGTTTAATTGAAATAAATTCAACAACGACATTTATAAACACGATGAAACTGTTGAACACACTTATTTCGTAGAAAACAAAGTTGTATTATGATTAAACTGTTATATAATTAACCTAAACGTTATGCAAAAAAAAAATATATGTTTGCTGTAAACACATAAACCAAGACGTCAAAAGCTATGTTTTTTGTTAATTCTTTAACAAGTGCAGTTCAAAAAGCTCAAAAACAACACGCAACACTTTAAACGATTTTAAGGTTGTATAAAAACATCTTACTAGTTTTAATTCTGTTTATTTTAGTACTTAACCAGTTATTGAATATACATTTAAATATATATATTTCAATATACAATAAACATTTCTACTTTTCTCAACAGATTTCCTACATAACAAATCTAGCTGGAAAACAACCGACCTATGGTCCCGTAGCCGTTAAAACTCCAATATAGGTTAAATTCTGTCTATTTTAGTACTTAACCAGTTATTGATTATATATTTCTATTTTGCCTCAACGAATTTCCTACGTAACAAATCGAAAACATTCACACTACATGCGTCAACCGACCTATGGTTCCGTAGCCGCTCACCCAGCAGTTGTACCCGGGCTCCGGCCTCTCGCCCCTGGGCAGGCACACGGGGTAGATGAAGGACGAGGGCTCCAGCGGCGTGTCCAGCTTGATCAGGGCCAGGTCCCGGTACGGGTAGAAGGTGGAGTTCCATTTTTCGTGCTGGATCACCTTTTTGAAAAAAATTATGTTAAACGGTTTATGTAACATATTTTGTATGAAGGAGTATCTTGGAACTCGTGTTTTAAAACCTCAGCTGTTATGTATCAAACTCAACAACGTAACCTCGAAATTACGACAGAGGAAAGAAATTGCACTTTGCTAATGAATAAAAGCTTTGTTTGTTTTAATTAAGTTTAGTTTGTTTGTTTTTGTAGACTTTGATTCCCGACGTAAATATTTTTGTGTAAAGGATTAATTTTTGCATACTTAAAAGCAAATAAAGTGTGTAAGTGTTGACTTCTGCTTCTGACACATTTTAAAACTGTCTAAAAAAGATTCTTTAATAAGACTGCTTACAAAAAAGTAAAGCATGCATTTATAATTACTTAACTAAAATGGTTGGTCAAGGTTCGAAATGCTACAAAAACAATATTGTAATGAAATTTTCAAGTTTAAATTAACGCAACACAGTATTTTTTTTGATACTTCTAAACTTTTGCAACAAGTTAAATCGTTTTCAAAAATTTTTACAGCCTACAAAAACCAATCAACCAGCTTCGTATGTGATAATCTGTACGCATTTCAGTTGATAAATACACCGTATCAAAACTATTAAACTATCGCTCAGCCACGAATTCATTAACTTATATAAATGTTTTAAACAAAATAATGATTTACTACTTTGAAACACAGCTTCTTAAGCACTGAAAGGTTATGAAAAACACGATGAGTTGGCTCAAGTTTGGCTAATTCATCATTTCAAATCACGTTTTGATTAATATTCAAATTTATATAAAACGTTAGACTTGTAAAAAATAATCAAACAGCCAGAAATAACCATAATTAAATTTAGTTTTTGGCATATCGTCGATTTCCTATAATAAAATTAATTTTAAAGTTAGTTTAATTTCAGTATCAGAGTTTTTACTGACACGCAATTATTTTGAAAAACTATAAAGCTGTTTATAATAAATTAGCTAAGCAAAATTCGTTTATAAAAAAACCAATATCAAAAAATTATAACAAACCTCAATTCCTTTTCTTTTTCTCACGTGACCAGCGTCTTTCAGAGCGATTTCGTAAAGACCGAAGTACATGTCTATTACGTCACTTTTGCTGCTCTTCCTGGTAAAAAGTATGAATGTTGCAGTGACATCACGTAATGATCAAATTATGTGCACTTGTGGTGTAATTTTATAATAAAATTGTCAGCGATTTTCTTTATTTTTAATTTTACAAATGTTTGCGTGTTTCCGTTTTGCATATTTTACTTAACCTTATTTGTATACATATTTACAAGAAACTTGTTACTGTTAAGAAACAAAGTCATGCTATACTAATAACTAATGTACAAGTACAACAAAACTCCTCATTACTTAAAAACTCAAGATTGAAAAGATGAATTTAATTCTATACAACGGTTTTACATGCGTACACAGAATTTTTTGGAAATAATTTTGTTTACATGTCAGTATATTCACAAAACTAACAGGAAGCAGTGGCCGGCGGTGAGGACCCACTGGGGGTCGATCAGAGTTCCCCCGCACAACGTCCTCTTGTTTATCAGGATGTACACCTGAAAAGTTGTAAAGAAGTTTTCTCACTGAAAAGTTTCACGGTTTTCATTGAGCTGCAAACAGCATACAAATCAAAATTTTTAATATATTATTTTTAGTTTGAACATAATAACTATTTTTATCTAAAAAAAGTAGTTTTCAAAAGTATGTTTGACTAAGTAGTTACAAAATTTAATGAAGAAAATATTTTTTTAAATTAATTAAAATGTGAACAATTTTTTATGTTTAGGCGATTGCTCACAGTTTTGCGTGAAAATTAATAATCTAAAGTCAGTGCTAAAACATAAAATTTTGCTAAATGCGTTATATTTCAAACATAAACATAGTTTATAAATAACCGAGTGTATTACTTTAAAGATGTAAAACGGTATATTAACAACCATACCAACTAACCGTCCATTGCCAGCTTCCATTTGTTTATTTTAACTTGACAGTATGTTAAATTTAGACTTACAGTTTTAAAAAACTAACAGCTACTTTAAAACTCATGCTAAATAAATAATATCATTGTATGTTTGGTTTTTAAATAAATATTCTTGATAACCATAGCAACTAACCATCCAGGGCCAGCTACCCTTAGGAGCGGCCGTCCCCCCCACAATCCTGGCGAACTCTTGCATCAAGTTTGTTGAAGGTTTTGCATTTGGGTCTTTCCCGCAAGTTCCCTCGGATATGTCTGTATTTAGTTATTATTTTTAAAACAAAACACAACGTTTTTTGTAATATTTTTTTTTCACTATAACACAAATTAGACCATCTCATATTTTTCTTTTATAACTAAAACAAAACATAAATCAAAAGGTACACATCTCAATTAAAATTTTGCGAGCATTATACGTGTAAATAAATGCAATAAGTTTAAGTATTGCAAATATTTTTGATACAAATTCTATAAAGAAACGGTTTATCAAAAATATCAAATTTATAAGGGAATACCAACCCTATAAAGCTTAAAATTAAACAACAGAACTCAGATTCTATAATACAACTCTACTAAACTCAAAATGCTTTTTGTAACGTTTCATAAGCACATAAATTAAAGTATTACATAAATTATCACTATTTCGTTTCTAACTTTTTTTTAAACCATCACAGTTAGTTGCATAAGTTACAAAACCCTTTATAAAGACTAATAGTGCACGTTTTTATTCACCAAAAAAATACACACAAATTGATCTTAAATTTATTTTGAAAATACTAACTGCCTTCAGTAATTTTGTTTTACTAAGCCCGAAAATTTTATTTGCTTTTTTAATTTGAACCTACTTAAACTTTCAACGTGTAACTTTAAGTTTACTACCAAAGTTTAAAGCTTTTTATGAAGATATTTATACACCCTAGCATTACCAATTCAAAGATAACAAAACTCATACTTGTAACCTTTACCGTTTAACTACAAAGCTCCGAGCTATTTTAAGACATTTTCCTGCTAACAGGCCGTGTTACACGTACAACTCATGGCACAAATTAATCAAAATTTTACACCTTACCAACAAAGCGGTCAATTTTTAATTTTAAAGAGAACAAATTTTCAACAAAGGAGTGTCGTGTTTGGCAACATCGAATGGGCTGTGATTAATAAAGTTTTGTTGTATACGAGCTGATAAGCTTGACTGACACTTTTAAAACTTTCTCATTCGTGACGTCATGACAAAAGCTGCCGCGGGAGAAAGTTGGAAAAACATCACGTTTTTGAGGCAAAGCAAAGCAGCAAGGTTTTAAAATAACTTTTTCTTGTTGATATAAATTAAAAAGATAAACATTTAACATGTCTAATTTTTGTAGTTTGATAAACAGATTGTTTTTATTATTTATAAAGTCAAGTCAAAACATCTTGTTTTGTAACAAAAAGAAAATTCTGCTAGGGTGTTTGAACGTATAAGGATGTTTGAAAAAGAATAAAAGCTATGTCATGTTCCTTTGCATAGATTTAAATAACTTTACAGTATTTTTTAAAATTAGCTCAAGAGATCACGATTGTTACAAAAACAAAGTTTAGTAGGACGAAGAACAGAATAAACCACTTTAGTGTAAACAAACATGTAAAGACGTCTGTCACGACCAATTAAAAGGTTTTCATCGAATTATCATGCTTCAATATTTTCAGGTTACAAATTAAGTGTTTTCTGTTCTTATAAAAAACAAAACATTTAAAATAATAACAAGCTTGTCACGTTGAGTTAAAAGGTTCTTACCGAACTATTGCTTTGAAATTTTCTCAAGCTCAAACTTACACTGAATTTACTCATTAAACACTTCCAACAAACAAAATTTTCACTTATTCGTTTATCATCTAACAAAATTTTCCATGGAAACCAACCGGTGCGCTCGCAGCAGCCCTTGTTTCCCAGCTTGCGGTTTTTCCCCCGGGGGTCGGCCCTGCAGTAGTAGTCGGAGCAGATGTGGTCTCCGGCCACGTTGTAGCAGGTGGCGTCCTTGCTCACTGAGGCGGAACATATGAGGGGGTTCTCCTCGCATTCATTGATATCTAGATGAAAAATGTTAAGTAAAATAGACTTTAAAAAAATATAAAAATAAAATATATATTCCTTCCATTTGTTGATCTCTGGATAAAAATAATGAATAAAAGATACCTAAATAAAATAATAATAATAAATATATTCCTTGAATTTGTTGATGTCTGGACATAAAGTACACTAAAACAGATGTAAGTAAAAAAGAAATCTTAAAAATAATAACAAATTATTCTTATTCGTTGATAACAAAAGTAATCATAAATAAAAATTGTGTTTGTTTTTTTTTTTTACACAGTTAATGAATTAGTGTATAACAAAAGTTGTTTCTAAAACATAAAAAACTGTTTAAAGTTCTCTTGTATTTTAAAGTAAATAAAAGCTAATGTAAAACAAGATGTGTTCTCCTTGATTTGTGAACTTTTTATTTTGTCAATGATTAAAGCTTATAGGTTTAAAATAGTGAAGTGAAAATTAATTTAGGTTTTTGCCGTTGGTATCTAAGTTCAATTGAAAACATTTAAAATCAAAGTTAGACTAAGTTTTAGTTTTTTATTTGTGTTCGTAATATAAATAAAGGTTATTAAGAAAGATAATAAAACTTTATTGTTATACTATATTTAATTTTACTGTTGAGATCCGAATAACTGTTTACAAACAATATAGAAACTACTTTCTAATAAAAACTGGTTTTTCTTAAATACCAATTAAATTTGGATTAAAAGGTTATCTTCGAAAAGTTTAACTAAAATCTAAAATTACGATAAATTGGGAAATACTGGTGTATAACGAGCATTGGGTACTTTATAGAAAAAAGTAAAACTATTAAAAACGTTTTTTCTTCGTTTTAAACATAAAACTAAAATAAAAGGTTACAACATTTTTTTTTGTAAATATAGTGAAGAGCAAAGAACAGCATTTTAAAGTAAAAACTTCTACAGTTTCTTATTAGTAAAAAATATGGTTCTAGTGCTCAAGCAATTTTGAAGCACCAAAACTTATAAAGTAAAACATTAAAAACCACAAATAAAAGTAAAAAAACCAAATCCGCAAAATGTTCCCATTTGCGAAATTAGGTCTCAAATTAAAGTAAGGTGCATTTTTAAGTGTTTCATTAAAACGGTTTTATCCGATTCGATAACAAAGTTAAACAAAATTCTTCTTAGACTTGAAGCTAAAGTGCAAATAACTGCTTAAATGTAGGAATAAAATTGTTTAGATATTTTTCAAAAATAAATGCTTAAATGCATTGCAAAGAATTTCGTTTTACATAAAAAAAACATTAAAAAGTCTAGATAATGATACTATTGATAAACGAAAAATAACACAAACCATTGTACTCGTAAATCAAAAATTTTAAAAAATTACGAAAACGTTTGAAACTAATGTATTCTTATTTAAATTCTAACTAAAAAACATTTGTTTTAAGTGATGCAATAAAACTAAAGAATTTACTTGCTGTTAGTGAAAAAGATTTAAAATTTGAAAGTTGTAGCAAAAATAAAATTACAGTCAAAATGATGTTTTAAGGTGTAATCATAGCTTTGTGGTTAAATATTAGATCAAAAGTTGCGGTCATGAAATTTTACAACAAAAAAAAAGAGCATAAAAATAATGTCTTTTTAATGCTACTTACCTTACTAAAACACACTGCATTTGGCAACTAAAAATTATTAAAAACGTATTTAATTACGTAAAAACTGCCAGCAGGTCTGAATTGATAGTTTTAAAAAAGTTATCAAAACAAGAATTTGAAGTGTTTCACTCTGGTACAGTTTATTTGAAAAATTTAATTTGAGGTCGCACCGACAAATACCGGATTATTTTGAGTTAAACAAGCGCTAATGAAAAGTAGAAAACGGCTCCAAATTAAATTAGTTTATTGTTTTTATCGACTGTTGTGACGTGCACAATGGTTAGATAAGCTCATTATTCGCGACCATTTCAAAAATTACTTCCAAGAAAAACTTCGGGTCTGAGCAGAGCGCAGGCGAAAACCGCAAAAAAATTTAGTAAATTTTTCTTTGCTTCTTTTATGTGTTTAGGCCAAACTGGAAAAGCTTTTCAGTGTTTTAAAAATATGCCTGATAACTGAATGATTCATCAAAACCGAAAGGTGTTCGTATAAACTTGAAAATGAATTTTAGACCAACAGCGATCTTTTTGAAACCACGTTACAAAAAAATTGTATTTAAATATTCTACGGTTTATAATCTAAATCTTATCTTAGTTAGAGAGAAAAAACTAAACATAAAAGAGTTGTTTAAAAAACGTCTTTCTTTCTATCTGTTTAATAAAACTTGGTTAACAGCATTTAGTTTTAGTCTTATAGCGTTTAAAATATTAGAGACACAGTTAAATCTTAGAACAAAGATATTTGATGGTTAAAAATAAAAAAACACTTGTATAACGAAATTTAAACGTTTTTTTTTCTAATTATAAATTAGAGATAAATATAAATTGTTTAATGTCAAACTAAACTGATATACAAAAAACCAACTTAGTTAAATAACACATTGTTTAAAACTGCATGGCAAAACTTATTGTTAAATCAATTGACAAATTGGGTAAATAAAAGGCTTTATTTAACACTTAGTTTAATTTTTTAAGTATATATAATATTTTTACACAAAATAAATGTTTTTTTATCGTTTTGTTAGTTGTTCTTGTAAATTTTACTTTTATGTACATAATACCGTAATGTTGCCAAAATAAAACTACCAAACAATCAAAGTATAGCTTGTGGCTTGGAAATATTCATACTTTTGAATTTCAACATGCATTTAATATTTTCATACATACTTTACAAAATTTACCTTCGCAGTTTTTCCCGTCTTGTGACAGTCTGTAGCCGGGTAAGCAGGAGCAATTAGCTGCGGATTCGGATTCACTTGAACACACGTGGGCGCAATTTCCGTTTTCCTTTATACACGCTCCTAATTTTAAAAAAATGTTAATAAAAATAATTGTTTGTAGAACCGCTTTTTTTTTACTTCAAAAACATTTGATTTCTGTATAAAAAACTATTTAAATTTTTTTTCTTACGTTTATAATTTAATTGATGGTATTTAGTAAAAGTTGATATTGCCTAAAATTAACATTATTAAAAATTCTTTTATTCTTAGAAAATATCTTCGCAAAGTTTTTAGCCAAATGCTTTAAAATACACATAAAACAACACGTTTTTTTTTAAATTGTAATAATAATGCATTAAAAATTTAAAATCAAAAGGTTATTTAACAGTAAATGTTAAGAAACGTATTTAAGCTTACAAAAAACGAAAAGTTGTTTAAATTTTAAAAACCTCAGCGTTTTGCAGCTAGCAGGAAAACAGTGAGAAAAGTATTTTGTTTAAATGTTAACATATAGATAATTACAAATAGTTACTACCTTTCTTCGCGCAGGTGCCGCACGTTTTAGGGCAATATTTCTTGGCGTCCTCACTCACGTGACAGGAATCCTTGAAATGCTTGCATACCGCCCCGAAATCCTTGCACTCCGAATCTGTTTGCATTTGTTTGTTTATTATAATACTTTTTTGAAATTATTGCATACCGCCCCGAAATCCTTGCACTCCGAATCTGTTTGTTAAAATATTTATTTCGAAATGTTTGCATGCCGCTCAAAAATATTTGCATTGTGAATCTTTTTTTTTTTTTTTTGTATATTCTGGAAACAGGTATCGAAGCTTACAGCTAAATTTTACGCTGATGGCTCGCACTTTTTACTTGTTATTAAATTTTGAAACAATTTTATATTTGGTTTGTGATCTTGTGCATAAAATTTTTTTTTATGATTTATTTTACCAAAAAACTACTTTAGCAACTTCACCAGTATGTTTTTGTTGAGTAAATAAAACCGTATATTATTGTGAATATTGAAATTTATAACCAACTTTAAGTTACTTAATAACTTTAAACGTATAAGAATGCATTTACATATTTTTTTATTCAACTACTCTCAGAAGATTAAAATCTACAAACAGATCAGTTTTAGGCTTTATATTTTCTACTATTGAAAACACTTTGATTTCTAAGTAAGTAAACTAAATATAATCAACTATGTTACTAACAGTCTACTAAGAGTCTAAATTATTATATTTATAAAAAAGTAATATCTATAACTTAAAAGCTATGGTATATTGTTTATACTTTTAAAAAAAAGTATTTCTTTCAATAGAAATCATCAGAAAATATAGTTTACTAAAAGCAATTAGTTATAATAAAAAATTATAAAATTATTGTAGTTTAAACTTTAAAATTACAAAAAATATAAAAATAATATAAGGTTTTATAAAAGTTTTATTTAAACCACAAACTAAAAAGATTTAAGTTCAGTTGTGAGCTTAAGTGTGATAAATTACAACTTGACCACTTTTATGTTTCGGTTTTAATTAAATTTCTTGTTTCTTTTGAAATATTTATTGTGTTAATTCTACTTAGAAGCAAAAATAAGCTATGATTTTTATACAAAAAAAGACTTTTGAACTTTGAAACAAATTTATATAATCATAAAAACAGCAAAACTAACTTGAATCTGCTGGTGACAATACTGAAGCCAAAATGATGAGAACAGCTAATCTGAAAACACAAAGTGATTAACATACACTTTTTTACGACTTTTAACTTTAATAAGTTGCTTTTATTCTGTGTCAGTCTTAAGTTTTGAGTAAAAGATAAATACTTAGCTGATGGCTACATAGTGAAGTTTAAAAAAACAATCTTTTAAAAGTTTTGTATTGGCAGTTTGAAGAATTTTATTTTTACCTTCAAAAAATCTTCACTTAGATTCATAACAAGCAATCAAGCAAAACTAAAACAGATAGAAATTATTTGTTTTTTAAAATCATAAACTTTTAGTTCAAAACTGTATAAAAAAAATCTTAGTACGTTATATAATTTTTAAGCAAAACAACAAAATCAAGCTGTGTATTAAAAATTGGTTTCATAAACAACTTTGTGTGAAAAACTTTTAAAAGTTAATTTCAACCACTCACTTGTTTAAAAAGTTCATGCTCAACAAATTTGTTGAACTTTTATTCCGCTGCAAGTTGAATTAAACTAAAAATTATAAAACCTGCTGGAGCAAAAGTTGTCAGACTGCTTTTGTTTTTGCAATAAAATAAAACCATTAAAATGAGCAACTTTTAGCATTCTGGTTACAACATGTCATTTGCTAATGACGAATTACTTTAACAGGTTTAATTGATTTACCTTTATTTTATGTATTATAAAATGTGATTGGCCTTGTTTTTATGTTGAATAAGAATGCGTATGTTGTGTATTATTTCAACACCAGAAAGTTTAAAAAATGTTCGAGAAAGTCTTTCATTTACATTTTAACCTGCTAGTTTATTAAGCATTGTTTTAAACACAGAGGTTTTATACATATTCGAAAAATGTTATACAATCCAATCAAAATTACACGGTAGCTGTTTTTCGGGTTTAAACGTTAATGCTATAACTGATTTGAAACCGCGTTTTTGAATATTACATCAAATCTTTTTAAGTTTGGTTATGAAACAAGCTAATCTTTTTTTTTATGAAACAGTTCTGTGTTTTTTATACAACTCAAACGTCACATTGAAAGAGGTTGATTGATGTTCCATAATCAAGAATACATTCGTTTTTGGGTATATTTTACTTTTTAGTATTTTATCATAATAAAGTAATTTATACTGTAATACACAGCTGAAATAAAGGATACAAAAAGAGCTATTACCTTGTAAAATCAAAAAAAAACTGTCTACTAGAAGTAGTGCTGCTTTAAAATCTTAAAAATTAAAAAAAACATTATACTAAAAGAAATGAAACTAAACTAAAAATGTTCTCTTAAAAATAAAAACTATTTTAAATAAAATCAAACTAAATATTACTTCAAATAAAAAACCAAATGAAATTTCTTAAACAAATTTTTAACTAGTTCATTCAAATACTAGAAACATATATTCAAAGTCTGCCGTAAAAAAAATTTGTTTAATAATTCCTAAAAAAATTCAAAATTTTCACCAAGTAAAAACACATCAGTACCGGCGCACACCTCCAACTGAACCTCAGCTTTTCCACCAACAACTAACTTTTTATTTGTACTTCTGCCCAACAACCAAACGTTTCTAACTTCTACCAACTAACCTCTACCGACTGCGGCACGTATTTGGAACTGGCAGTCTTCGGGACGAGCACGGAAATAATACGAGCACGCCGAAATAGAACAGAATTCAGAAACCCCCTCGGGTCATAAGCAGCGCTTCTTACTACAAAGCAGCATTTTTATTACATTTGGATGCTCACATTTGTGCGTCACACAGATTATAACACTTTTAATATAACATTTAGATCGATTAAGCAGTTTTTTTTTTGAAGCTTTTGTTTTATACGGTCGAACGTTGTTTGCAGTCGTTATTTTCGTGCACGTTTTGGGTTAAAAATAATTTTTCAAATTTACCAATTGTGCGTTGAATACGTACGAAAGCCGCTAAAAATTTCGAAAACAAATTGTGGAAGGTTTGAAACAAACGCCATGTTTCTAATAATAACGCATTATGTTTAAGTTTAGTCATTTCAATAAAGGATGAAGCAAAAAAACTGTTTTAGCAAGCAACAGAAAGCTATATATAAAGAACAAAAGGTCGAGACATGAAATTGCTACAAAACATTAATGAACGTTTTTCCAACTTCTTTTGTGGTTTAATCGCTTAATAAAGATAAATGTCAGTTTTTTATTTTCGATAACATCTTTACTAAAACAGTGCGCAAGCTACATACTTTTTAATCTACGCAATAACAAATACATGTGCAACTCTGACTGTGCCCAAAAATAACTGTGAAGTAATGAAAACTGTTTATTCCACTTAAACTGAACATAGATTGTTGAAAATGTCGCATTAAGAAAAACATATGTTTTTATAAAGCATTATCAATTACTCGCCTCATTACTTGCTAAAGAAAATTAAACAGCTACTTTCTTTTATTCTGTTCCTACACAATGGTAATGGGAAAATATGAAGTCATTAACTGTATCAAACTAAAATCTACGCACGAGACAATGTAAACTGCAACTAAATTTAGGACTTTCTAAAGCACTGTGCCTTTTATATTCTAAACTTGTGTACGAACAAAACAAAATAAAAAATTTGACTACGAACAAGTCATGTTACCAAAATACATAATTAGAATGAATATAAGATAATTTGGGAAGCAGTATAGCTAAGGAGAAGCTATCGTAATTTTTGTTTTTTGCAAGCCTTAAGAGCGACAGTTACAAGTTAAAGAGGCTAAATTTCGTAAAAACTATTTCCTTGAGGCCAGGAATGTTTTGCTTATTCACTGTATTCCTAAAAAACTGATTTTTCAAATGATGTAATGAAAAATTGTGAAAGTATTTCGGTTGACTTTAGAAGTTTAGTGCTTAAATTCTAACTCATCTAAAACGAATTTAGTCGTAACTTAGTGCTAAGCACTGAATAGTGCGTTTTTTATACAAGCATTTCATCTCAATTGAAACTGGTTGCTAAACAATGTACTCATTAACGAAAATGATCGATTCGAGAAAGAAAATTGTCGAAATCAATTGTTTCATAAAACCTTCTTTGTCCTTTGAATTAAAATCTGATAGGTTTCATAAACGTTTTTGCTAAAACAATGCCATAATTAACTTTATCGTAACTTTTTTTTTTGTGCTGTCATATAAACTATAATCTAAAGCGATATCTAGATTTAATCATTTTTTAAGCGACAGTTTGGAATTTTCAATAAAAGTTCAAGTACATACAACTAAAGCTTTTTTCTTATCGTTTGCATCGAAAAGTATTAATATAAATTTTTCAGACAAAAAAGCGTTAGCCTTGTTTGAAATATTCACGATTGAACTATAAATGCATTTAATTAAACACGAAAAGCTATAAAGCCATAAAGATAAATAGTTTAAACTATAAAGCTCGATTACTTTTGTTTATTTTTTTCACGTTCAAGCCTAACGTGACTGTTTAATATGTTCTAAAATAGCAATCAGCTCAAAATTGTTTTAGTTTATTACTTTTACTAATTCTGAACAGACCTTTAATGTTTTTGCAAGTTTATGAATCACACAGTATAGTAAAACTGTAAGGAAAACAAGTTTATTTTGATATTTTCATTTTAGCTTAACTTTTATAAACGACATGTTAAAGATAACTCATATTCTAAATTTGATTTTACTTTTATGTGTATTTTTGTTTTATAATTCATCGCTCTGTATATTTTTGTTTTTCAGCTTTTGTTAGCGTGTGGTGAACTGCTCTGCAGGGAAACGGCGTAACGCAATAAAAATTAGACAATAAATTAGTATAAACAAGTTACTTGGCTGATTTTAACAAAAATGCCCTTAAAAAAAATAAGTTTTAACAAACAGGAGGCAATAAGTTTTTAGTCAACACGTTTAATTTCTTTAATTTTTATTTTTGTACATAGGTTAAGTTTTAACAGTATTTAATGTAGGTAAACTATTTTTTTATTAACTTTATGTGTTTTTACATTTGTTGCGACATATTTTATTTTCTCTGAAGTAGTTCACAATGAAAATCAAAACTAAACTTTGTTGAAGCTTTTATTTAATACATAAACTTTTAATACGTTTATGTTGTACGTTCTATATATAACTCTAAATTTATCATCGTTTTTTTTTATGGAACACATTGTGTTTCTTATTAAGGCATTTTATATAATATAAAGCAAAACTAACTATGAGTTTAACTTTTGTTTATAGATTTTTTGACTTTAAATAGACCAGAAACTTGTTTATTAAGATTTTACTGAAAGTAAAAATTATTTTGATGACTATAAACTTACGAGGACAAACTTTGCTGGAACATTTTTTCTAATATTTATGTTTATAAAACATTTGTATAGGTTAAAAACATTTAGAAAGTTTAACATGTTTATAAAAAAAAGTTATACGTTTTAACATAAAAATTCGTCTACTTAAAGATTTTAAACAGTTTTCTATAGTTTTTATTGTTTAAACTTACACAAATTACTTTTTACAACAAATGCTGCAGATATGACAAAAACCTAATAAGTTTGAAAACAATTCAAACATTCTAAACATTAAATCGTAGCTCATAAAAAAATATACAAAACTTAACCTTAGCAGTTTTACAAATGTTTTATTCAACCTTCTGAAATTCTAATCGAATATATAAAAAAAAATTGTATATTTGATAAATATATAAGAAGGTTTTGTTAAAATATTTAAAATCGATCAGAAAAAAAATAATGATCACATTAAAGGAAAAGTGTTACAATATTTATATGTATTTATGAAAACATGTATTATAAAAGTATGAGTTCTAGAGATAGTATGCAAATACGTCATTTTTGGTTTTGTACACATTGTACATGGAAGTTTGAACTTTGATTAATATTCATTTTCTGCTTAACTTTTTACAAACAAAACAAAAAACAAATATGGGAATTTTATGCAACTACAGAGATAAGTACATACAGTTAAATTTTTTTAAATAAATTGTTTTATCCATTTTTAAGCTAATCGTAAAAATGTAAAACTGAATGTACAACATAAACTAAACTGTAACTTTAAAACTGTATAAATACAAAACTAGGATTTCGTACATATCAATAAGGATAAAATACAATTTTGTAGTGATCCTTTATGTTTATTCTTTTAGTAAAATCTACGTTAGTGTTTTACATAAATAAAGTATTAATCCTAGGCTTGTTAGCCTAGTCAAATGCTTAAACAAACTGTAAGTATACTGTAAGTTAAATTTATATTATAAAAATTAAAATTTCATTAAGTTGAAGAATATTTAGTTTAGTATTTAATAGTGGTAACCATTAATTAAATTAATATTTAATTTACCAAATTTTTGCTTTATAAGTAGAGCTTACAGAATATTTTTTAACTTGTTGTTTCCTGCAAGTGACTTCTCTTTGTATATATGGTAACTTACTTAAGACCACCAAGCTTTGCCTTAAAATCTCCTTATTACTTAACTGAAATTTAAATTGAACAACTTTGGTAAGTATTTTTCCTCTTGAAATCACACTTTGAAGTTCCTAAAAAAAGTATTCCACAGATGGTTATTTAAAACAATTTACTTAATATCATCTTAATTTTTATTAAATTTATAACTAAAAGCTATTGATCGTGCCTACTTGAAGCTACATACAAAAGTTACAATCCTTGTGCTAAAGCGTCACTCCGTGCTAAAGTGTCGCTGTGCTATTCGGAGACCTATCAAAAAGTTATATATGTCTATGTTTACTTCTTATTCTAGTTTTGGGGTGGCTTGGCTCACTGTCACTTAATCTTACGCTTTAGTAAACACTTCTTTAAAGATGCCTTTTTTAGCTTTGCTTTCAAAATATGCACTTGTTTTTCAAGAAGTAACACTTAAACTGATTTTTTATTGGTTTTCGATATTTCGATAGTAAACTATACAATACACGTATACAGACATAAAAAAATGTGTTTTTCTTATATTAAAAAAGTTTATGTCGCTTAAACTTCTATTGACAAAGTACAAGCAAACTTAAAATTTTTATTTATGATTTATTATATATTTTAAATATAATTGCAACATTGTCAAAACTCGAGAAATTAAGAATTCTGAATACTAAATAAACCTTTTTTGTTTTGAATTAAAATATTTTCTTTAATAACAGTGTGGCTGTGTTTTAATTGAAATCTGGCAGCTATTCTAAATGGGAACGGGTCTAAAATGCACGAAGACAAAATTGCACGAGGTTAATAAAATGCACAAAGGGATTAAATTGGACGCGAACAAAATTGCACGAATGCACAAAATAGTACGAAACCAAATTTGCGCAAAGCCAAATTTGCACAAGGGCACAAAATTGCACGAGGGCCAAAATTGCACGAGGGAACAAAATTGCACGAAGACATTTTTGCACCAATGGTCAATTTTGCACGAAAGTAAAAGAAAAAAAGAAAAAATAAATAAAAACAAAAATTGATTAAAAAAATTTACTGACCGAGGGTAACATTGATAGTATAAATAAAATTTAAAAAAAATATTAATAAAAATCGCTATTAAAAAAAAAAACAATAAAAAAAATTCAATAAAAAAAAGCTACCGGCCGAGGGTTAGGGGCAACAATGATAGTAAAAACAAAATAAAATTTTAAAATAATAGAATTTAAAAAATGACTAACCAACCGAAAGTAAGAGTAAAAGTGATAGTATAAAAAAAATAAATAATATAACATAAATAATTAAATTAATAAAAAAATTTAAAAATAAAAAAAATAAAAATTATCCGTGCAAAATTGTCTGCTCGTGCAAAAGTGTCTTTGTGCAAAAGTATATTCGTGCAATTTTGTGCACTTGTGCAATTTCGTCCCCTCGTACAATTTGTACGCTCGTGCAAACTTGACAGCTTCCAATGCTGAATAGCTTTGGTTAAGGTGTTTAGAATACGGAATGCAAATCTTCCAAACGCAATACTTTTATTCATATTGATCAGTTTACGATTGTTTAATTAAGTTTGTTTGTAAAAACGGAAATTTTTTTTGTATTTGAAAGTTAATAAGTTATGATCTAAGAAAACATTTTTAAATTTAGCCTTTAAAGCCTGTGTTTGATTCTAATATCTTATAAATAAAAATACATAACATATCATATAACATAGAAGCTTTATAAGATAATTTGGTTTTTTCAATCGATTTTGTGTTTTAGACAAACTTTTTATAAAACTATCTACTTTGCGTTTTATCAAAAGCAAAATCTGCTTAACTAATTCGTTATCTCTTACCGTTTAAACAACCTGAACTTATCATTTAAACCTACTAAAACTAATAATTAAGGAATTTTAGTTATATGTCTCCAAAACACACAAGTTTTGTCTACGATTTCTCTTAGATTAGTTGGTGAAACGCTTAAAGATTTTCTACAGTTATTATACAACATTAAGTTTTTGTAAATTATTTTTTTGGCTTATGAAGCACAATTTGATGATAAATCTGCGTAAATAGCTTTGAATAAATAGAAAACTTGCAAGAGTTGCAATATTATTATTGTTTTAGCTACTATATATTCTAGTTTATTTTTTTAGTTTGTTTAAAAATAATTTTATATAATGCAAAGTAAAGTTATTAAAATGTTTATTTTACATAAAAGCGTTTTAAGCAATTAAACTGTTCCGTATTTAATGGCAACTTTGAAAAAATCACCAAACAAGTGTCATCTTCTTTGTTGAAACTTACACGAACTAAGCTAATCATAGCACGAAGAAACGTCAATAGTTTAAATAAACTAAGTGCTTCTTTTAAGTTGCTGTTAATATTACTTATAGTAGGTTTCATTTAAATATTTGTAGTGTAAAACTTGATTTTACCTTTTTCACTTAACACTTTTTATATGAAACCTAATTAGTTCTAAGTTTATTTAGTCCTGGACAAGACGTTAAACTGACTGCATCCAAGTAGTGCACGACTTGATAATCGATTTTTTTGTACATCAGGTCTTACGACAAAATATTTCAAGCGCTATTCTTTGTCATCAAATTAAAAATTTATAGTTTCTATCTTATGTTCTAAACATTGGCTAACCTAAAATAAAATTATATAACGTAAACTACTAGGTATTTGACTTATAAATATACAAAATATTAGGTCGCTAATATATTTGTTAAATTAAAGCAAATTTAACTTCCTAAAAATTGATGTTATTATACAACTTATACCTTTTCGTGTCAGTTTTGCTTTTTGAACAATTCTTTTGTTTACATTTAATAACAAACATTAAACACTATTAGTATTTTTAAAGTTCTAAAAAAAAATGATATTTTTATTGATATATGTATTTTCTTGCACACTAAATAAATGTTCAGATTATATTTTATATCTAAATTTAAAAGTATCATTTTTAAGATTAATAATAATCAATATTAAAATAAAATAAAACTACTTTAGTAAGTTAATAAATTAATAGTTAATAAGTGTAAAACACTATTAGAGCACCTATTTTAACCAGTTAGATTAACAAACTTTAATTTTTACAAATTTCTAAGGTATTTTTCCGAATGTTGTTAACTAGTTTCAAACTTTATTCAGTTGGACAGCATTAGAATTAGCACATTGAGCTTAAAAAGAGTCTTTTTTTGTAGCTACAATTGTAGAAATTTACTTTTTATATGTAAAACTGTTAAACTTGGGGTTCTTATGTTCTACTGCACACTAACTACACGGCTGTCGGGCATACTTATTATGTAAATTATCTGAGAGTTATTGTAAGTTTTGCACTTGCTCATTTACAATTCACTGCACACTTCAAGGCTCATTGATTATGTTGATCAACACACAATAACTTTTTTAATTGCTATTTTCAAGTTTCAAGTTACACCTAATGACATTTTGATAAAAAATAGTTTATGTTATAGATACAAATTTTATCATTGTATACAATTCTAATACAAAATTATTCTTCAAATTTTGATATCAATGCAACGGAGTTTATCTTAGTTAAAATATTAACTTTTAAAGTTTGAAAAAATATTGAAACAAAGTTAATCTGGTGTTAACTACTTATAATGGTGGTACTGAGAAGCTTAAATAATTTTAATGATTTTTTTTCTTGCTTAAAAACACTACAAGTTTCATATTTGTTAACATTTTTACTTTTAAAATTTCTGCGATTAAGTAGCTGACCTTTTATTTTAAAAGTCAGATTATTTTGTAACAAAAAAGGCGGAGTTATAAAAACTTCTCTTCATTTCATACATGGGTTTTATATGTTCTTCATTAAATCAAAATGCTAAAGAAAAAAAAAGTTACTGCTATACTCAATTAGTAATATAGGGTAAATATAAATAGCATTATAGTTAAAAATTTAGCTCGAAAAAAAACCGTCTATTTTTAAATAAAATACTTACTTACCCTTGAATCGTTAAGTTAGTTTTGTCTAAACTCCATTAGATGTGTTTCAGCAGATACTACTTAAATGTTTTCGGCTAAAATTTTCAAACCTTTAAAATAAGTTTTTTAATAATGACTGGTTGTTTAACTTATATAGTTTGTTATATAGTTTGTCCTGGACAAGACGTTAAAAGGTATCCGTGGTGTGCGAATCGATAACTAAAAGGTTCTTCGTGCACCAGGTCCTAGGACTAAATATTTTGAGCGTCTTTTTGTTTTTCGTTCAATGAATTATTATAATAATTATACCAAAAAAAGGTTTAACGTTTTATTACATTTTTCTCTAAACTGTAGATATTTGGATTATTAATTATTTTCTAGTTAGCTCAGTATCCTTTAAAGTTTTGTTTTTTTAAACCGATCAGTTTTATATCTGTTTAAGTCTGTAAAAAAACATTTATTTCCAAACAAGCTATTTTCACTATGGTTATTTTTAAATACAATCCGAATATACAGTTTAAGTCTTATTTACATCAATATTACATAATTTTTGTTGTACACTTTACTTTTATAAATTTGTATGTCTTTATTTCTGTTTATACACTAAAGTAATTTCTTTTTACCACCATGCAATCATTACTACTTAAACACATATTAGTATAGTGTTTGTAATTAATAATTTTACAAAAATTATTTTCTATAACCTATTTTATCAACGTGAAAAAAATACATTAAAAGATTTGCTATAAAAGCACAATTGTGTCTTTTTTGATAGTTATGATGTTAAACTGAGATTTGTTGCAAAAATCAAATTAAACTTTGAATGTTTTTGGTCAATTTGTGCATCTTTATATTTATTAACCTTTTGTAATTTAATATACACAAAATAAAACTACTATTAGTAAGTATAGTAGATTTATTTATATTTTTATAAACAAACAGTTTAAACATTTTTCAAAACTTGTAATTTTTGGTGGCGGTTTTAATAACTAAGTAATCAGATAAGAACTAGTTTTGATTAAAACTGATCTGGTCAATCAGAGTTAGGTGCACAGTCTGTAGGTGATCAAATTTAATAAACAAATACTCTTGTTGTCCACTGTGCTTGCGTAAATGTGAATAAAAATTAAAAGGTAGCACTCAACATCAAAACTATAGAAAAAAAGTCACAAAATGTGTGTTTTAACTTGTAAAACTATATTCATATACTTTAACAAGTTTCGGTGTTTTGTATACAAGCATTTTGATTTTACAAATATTACAGGCAAAAGTTTCTGCTTGATTCGCCCAGGCTTATAAGAGAGCTCGCCAGAAAAACACAAAGATTTTATTTCTTATTGTGTATGTTTGAAAATTATACCTCATAACTGAACAACTTGCTAATACCTTTAAAGTTTAAGAAAATATGGGTTGGAAGTTTAAACTTAGTTTAATTAGAACTAGCGGTTTTTATTTTGAAAAAGAGTTAAAATAGCTAATGTTGTGGTAGTTATGATAAAATTTTTTACTTTAAAAAAAATTTAAGTTAGTTCTTGTATTGGTCTTATAATTTTAAGTACAAATTTACAATATTAATTTCTAAAAATACTCGGGAACTGAACTTTGTACTGTACTTTAATCAATATCATTTTTATTTTCTGTTTAGTTTTTCAAATAATCTAGATACTTTTACTCATTACCAGATTGTGAGTTCATAAAAAAAACAACAAAGGCTTTTCTAGATTTTTTTTTTAATTTCTTTACTTCTCTAACTTTTTTTTAAATTTGTATTTGAATTGAAATTAAAATATTGTGCTTTTATCTGAAATTCAAACATATTAAAACAGAAATCCACTCTCAACATTTATTAAAACTCTGACTGTTAAGCAGATTAAAAAGGTATATATATATAACTTTTAGATTAAAGATATTTAAATAAATTTGAAAATTGAAGGTAAATGTTTTTAAAACAAAACTTAAATTTAATACTTTTTACAAAACTGTATACTGACTTAGTAAAGAAACTTTTTAAACTTCTAAAAACGTGGTTTTTGTATTTAACTTTTTTTTATGCGCCACGCGTCGCCACAGGTTTGTTTAACTTAATATTGCCAACTACCATTTCTAAATACTGACTACTATTTTTACTGTTATAGTTTTACCAATAATTTGTTATTCATATACAATTTGAAATTAGTATTTTATTAATAATTAAGGCGCAAACATATTTTTAAGCCTAATGCATTTAGTTTTAAGTGCCCAATTTTCAAATTAAAATGTTCAAAATTAACTAATTCAAATAAGTAAATACTTCGAACAATGTTTTTTTTTACTTTTCAAAATGTGATGTATTGTACATTTAAAACTTAGCAAAAAGTAATTAACAAAACAAAATATTTTGAAAAAGTACTAGTTTGACAGAGTTTTAAACTACAAAAGAGTAATAAACTATTGATGCAATTAAACTTTATTTAGTAAAAACTGATTTAAGTTTTTCTACTTATGTTAAATTTAAATTTTGTAGTATAAATTTTGTTTGTAAAAACATTGTTTTTCATAAAAATTAAAGTTAAAATTAGTACTGCATTATGAAAATTTTAGTTGTATTTCCTCTAAAGTAATTGCTTTTTAATATACTTTAGTTAACACTTTTAAAATCAAGTAAAAACTCTTAACAAAGAAATCAAGTTTTATTATGAAGTAAACAACTTTATAATACAAACAAAATGTAAATTTGTAATTGGATATGGTGATTACTTTTTTTTATGCATTTAATAATTTAAACTATAAAATTAAAAACCTCTTTCACTGAATTAAAAAAATTAAATCAGAAACCAATTAATAAAACTAAATAAAAGTTTTTTAGAATTAAAACGTTATTTTTTTTACCAAACAGTAAAACACAAAAAAAAAAGTCAGTGCAATAAAAACTAAAAATATATTTGTGAGTGCAATTAAGTAATAAAAATATACAACACGTGTACTATTGAGAAAGTTCTTAAAAATGTAGTGTAAAAAAAATTTATGACTCTAAATAGTTTACTTTTTGTTAAAGTTTTTGAACTTTTATATCAGGCTAATACTTTTAAAACATTTTAAGTACACAAAGTTTGTAAAAATTAAACTATTAGTTGATAAACACAGTCAAAAAATTACAAAAATAATTGTTCATACATTAGTTCAACAGAAAATTTTTGAAGATATTGCTAAAACTTGATTCTTAAAAACAGTTTAAAAAGCATAATAGGAGGCAAACATTGCATTATGTTGAAAAAAATTTTTAAAGCGTAAGGCAATAAAAATAAACCGATGATTTTAAATGATTTATCAAGCTTGCAAAGGTAAAAGCACAGTAGTGAAGCTATTTACATAGACAGCAACATATAAATTAAAATAAAGCAGTTTAAAACTCTAAGAAACTAAAATTTACTTACAGACTAAGTTTTAAAGACAAGTTGACAAAATTGTATCAGTTTCAAGTCATATAACTTAAAATACCTTTGTCTAAAGTGCGGTTTCGCATGGATCGCTTGGATACCTCGCCGCGCTGCATCCTTCCATATCTTCGAGCTCCTCAATGATGTCCTTCAGCATTCGCAGGGCCTCCTTGGCGGAGCTGCTGTCACTTGCGGCGTCGCGACCATCGTCATCCGTAGAGCTCGTAACATCACTAATAGTGTAAAAGGTGGACAGCGTTTGCTCGTCGATGACGTAACCGTGAAAAGTGGTGGTGAGTTCTTCGGCTCTCAGGTCGGCTTGCTCGCGTTCGTCTGCACTGTCGTCAGCTTCGACTTTGCCGCACTCCAAAATAGCGTCGCGGCCACCAGATGACGTGTCGGCGCTGAAATCGTTCGAGCCACCGTGCTCTGGCACCAGATTGTCGAATTCTTCCTCAACTTGGATTGTGGCGTGGACTTCTTCTGTTTTCGGACCTCTGTAAATAAAGCAAACTAGTTTGAATATGAAATAAAAATAAACACTGCTTTACGGAGACTTCGGATTCGGTATTTAAACATTAAATGATAAAAAAAGCTTAATCATGATTTGATAGCATAATGTTAAAAATTAAACGTTCTTAAAGCAGTGTTTTTATTTTATGCTAAATAATTTTTTACGATTCAAGGGGAAAAAGATCTATTTTAGAATATTAAAAAACCATTATTAAAGTTTAAGATTTTTTTTAAATAACTTTTTTAACAGTTTTTATTGTCATTTTAACAACTTTAAACTTTTAGCTTGTTTGAAAATACTCGAACTTTTGCATTAACATGTCTAGTACATACGGTTTAAATACGTCATTATGTATTTAGTTTTCTTATATGCAACTATTTTATAGCTTTACAAAGTGTTTTTACTTAAAATTACCTAATTAATTTGCAAATTTCAGTCAAATTATTTTTATTTGCACTTGTTGTATAATGTAAAACTATATTACTCGTATTACATTATACCATGTATATTACTCAGCTTTAGTACATGCCATGCCAAAAGCTTGTAATTAACTTAAATAAGTAAATTTTATAAGTTTTATAACTTTTAAAATAAACTATATTAACTACTAGTAAATTTGAAGTACTTTTTAGGGTTATTGGTTATTAAAGAGAAGTAAGTGGAAAATGAGAGAATAATTCAGTTTCAATGAGCTTACTTTGTATTATGAACTAATTGCCATTCAAAAAAAATGTGCATGCACTTTCTAGTACTACAAACAATAATAAAGTAATAAGTAGACGTTTTCAACTTAATAACTAACTTAAAACAAACTATGAACATACTTGTAGTAGCGAAAATCTGCCAGAGACGTAAAGTCCATCGTGTTATCGACGAAACCGATGACGTCGTCTTCGACTAGGTAGGAACCTTCTGTTGTAGTGGTCCCTCCGTCTGTGCTGTCTTCTTCTCCACTTCCCTCTTCCACGACTGGCTCTCCTCCATCAACTTGCGGTGCTTCGTCGGCGACTGAATTGTTCCCTTGGTTCCTGGGTACGTACCTGACGCTCAGGTTGCCGTCTTCATCTTCCAGAAATTCAATTTCTCTGATATTAGCGTCACGTTTTTTAAACGCCAATCATTTTATGAAGGAAAACGTGAATGTTTTTTTTAGTTTTACGTGGATTTTTTTTAAATAAATTTATAACATACATGAGTTTAAAACATTTATACAGTGATTTTTTTTTAATGTGCTTAGTACAGCTTTTAAAGCATAGTGCTAAAAGTCAGTATAACAGTTCTATATGTTTTACAATAAAAGCATGTAACTTAATTTTAAGTTTAAACTTAAACATTACTTCACTACATTTGTTGCTTAGCCAGCAAAGCGCTTAACTTTGTTTATGAAACGAGTTTGTTTGTAAAACACTCAAACTTGAAACTGTCATTAGACAATTTTAATTATAATTTTAAGTACTTGTTTATACGCTGATTGACAAAAGCTGTTTAAATTGAAAATTCGCTTTTTTGTCATCATGTTTAAAAACTTTCATCAAAGCGTAAGTGGTTTTTATTAATCAAATATTCAAATGTACTAGCTTGAAGTCTTAAGTTTCAGTTTTGTCTGTTTGAAAAAACTCGCAAGTTTTTTGGTCTTGTGTCAAAACTAAGTCATAATGTTTTTAGTTACTTCTTGCTAATTTCTAGCTTAGCAGAGTGTTTTTTACTTGCGAACCCGATGGCAAAATTTAAGTCATTTTATTTTTTTGTGTTTGCAGTAAACAAATTATGTATATAAATATATTACGCTGTGTTGGTTTCGGTAGCGCGCTTTTGATACGATTTTTATGGTTTGTTGTTAATTTTAGTAAAACCGCGCCAAAAGTAAATTACTGCAGTTTTTTACTGTTAATTGACTGCGAAAAACAATTGTTTGTCAAATTAGCACTAATGAAGCTTTATGGCTATTATTGCAATAATTAAACAAACGACACTTATAAATTTTATACTAGTATATTTTAATCTATTTTCAATAAACGATAATTATGCTAAAATAATTTAATTCATTTTTTTTTTGTGATCTTTAGTCTTTGGCTGGTCTTTAGTAATACCTATAAACATGAGAGTACAAAAATATAATATTAAAAAATGGTTGTGCTATTTCAACTAAATAATATTGCTATAGCATTAAAAAACATTTATTTAGTAAATTGAATTAGTTTTCATCTAGAATAACCATAAAAATCAAGTTATAGCTTTAAAAAAATTAGAACTTTTGAAGTAGTTATTCACCAACTCTACAAAAACAAAAAGTAAATAAAATAATAAACAACTTCAGTTTTAACATGGCTCAAAAGAGCTAAAGCTAAATAAGTTCAATCAGCTTTATGTTAGTAAGTGACTTTGCCAGTAAATTGAAGTGAAAATAGTTAAGGTAAGTAATGATCAAAATGATATAAAATATTAATGTAAAGTGTACTTAATTCGACTTGAGTTCTATTAGCTATTTGCAAGTTTTAAACTTTTATATTTTTATTGATACTGGTTTTTAAAGCCCAGTGAAAATAACTATGGTGAAAATTAACTTATAGTATTACAATCTACTGACCGTTGCTCCGGCCCATCAGAAGATACGAACGAGGGCGCTCCACCTCGTCTGTCGCTAGATGGCGCTCCACCTTTTCTTTTCTTTCTGGATAATCTGTTTTTTCTTTTTTTTCTGGAGGCTTTATTTCTCCTGGCGCTCGAGGGCGCACTACTTCGTCTGCCGCTCGGGGGAGCTCTTGCTCCATCACTCGCACTTTCAAGATCCCCGTCCGCTTCTCTGGCCTTTCTGTTTAAATCATGTTTTTTTTTTATCAAGTAAGGAGGTAGAACAAGACATCCGTCATTTGCTTTGTCAAGATTAAGTTGCAACTCGATTATTTTTATAACAATTAATTTCTCGAAAAATTTTTAGTTACTATTTTAATATGGTTTACTGTATGATTTCGAATGCATCAACTTTTTATGTACTTTGTCGTTATTTCAAATGTCAAGATTCAATTACATGTACTATACCTTTAAAAACTTTTAGCAAAAGTTATCAGTTTAAAATCTCTGATAATTTAAAACACTTTAAGATATTTGTTGGTGATTTAAACTAATGTTCATATTGAAAAAAGATTATGCTATGGTTTTTTTAATGTATTTACAAGCTCAAAGATACAAAATAAAATGTATCGCATGCATTTTTTTAACCTGAAAACAAATTATGAACATAATCACTGAGCAAATGGACTGTTTTAACTTATTGAAACAAATTTAGAACAAAACTAACTTTTTGTAAATGTATAGGGCGAACCCTAAAGTCGATATAACGGCAACACTACCAACTACTATGATCGCGATTGAACCTCCATCAATACTATTTGCTTCAGTAGGCTTTGGTGGCTCGGCTGTTAATGATATTAATACTACGCTGCATACTTATTTTTTTATATTTTATCGAAACTTGATACTATTTTCAAGTTGTCCAAGTGAAAGTATTTTGTTTTGTTTTTTAGCTACAGTTTTTTTTCAAAAAAGGAAATAAACTTTCATTTTCAGTTCACATTTGTATCAATATTTTTAATTGGTGTCAGTACAATTATAACGTGCTTAGTATGAGCTATTTTTTTTATTTAAAAATAATTTTTCAATCAAACTTGGAGGAGGTGTCACGGCGACTGGCTTCGCCTCACATCGGTAACCTTCTGGAAAGTTCTTTTGGTAAACCTGGAACGATTGACGAAAACAGATGTTATCTTTTTCTGGGCACTTGTCCCCGCACAACTTGCCTGCAAAACAGTATTAAGTTATGTTTAAACATTATAAACACCAATTAAAACTTAGTAAAACAATTAAAACAATTTTGTTTAGTTTTAAACAAACTTTTTTTTTACATTTATGTCATTTCAAGTGTTAAAAAATGAATTTAAAGTTGGAAACAAAGTTAAGAGCATGTAAAATAAATATTTACAAGTAAGGTTGCTTTTTTTGAAGTAAATAAAATTTATGTTGAGTGTGCTAACTAGTAAACAGGTTTTTGTTTTGTTTTACCATTTGATGTTATAGAAGTCAACAAGTTTCTAAATCTTGCATACTAATAAATTGATATGATCCAAAACGATTGTTCAAATAAAATTAATTAAATATTTTTTTCAACTAACTGGGGGCCTTAGTTTCATCAATTTTTGAGCATATGTAATCTGTAAAGACCTTAGTTTTGCTTGCGAAGAATGTCATCGTGCACTTCGAACTCGTCCCATTACAAGAATCACAGAGCTCTGTAAATACTTATTTAAGGAAACTCTTTTACGAGTTTTAAAATTAAATTTTACTACTTTTATTGTTTAACAAACAAAATTACTATCGATAGCTTAAAAAGCCGTAGTTAAAATCAACTCTCAATAAACCAATAGTTCGGCTTGTACTTTACTAATTGTTTTTAGCTTTCTGTTCAGCCATTTTTATTTGATCATGTTGTATTTAAACAACAAAAGCTTTGAAAACATTGTTTAATTGATTTTGTTTGACAGTTTGTTTTGAAGCTCTTATAAGCATTTGCTACAATAAACAGATACAGGTTTGTATTTTTTATTACTATGTAGTGGAATGTTCATGGTTTTATTAGGCTTAAAAACTTTAGACCGTTTAAACAGTACTACTCATAACACTACATAAATTTTATCATTTAGTTAGTTTAGATTAGTTTGAAATTATTTTATTAATGGCACGAGTTTAAGCTGGTTATAAGCGTAAAAACTAACTGTTATCAACTGAGCTAAACCGTGTACAAACCGGATTTTCTTCGCCTTTTTGGATCGAACAGAACTCATCAGGTCCATCGCAATCAGAACATTCGATCATGTCTGTAAAGAAAATTATAAAATATTGTAATCTCAGCAGCGAAACCAACTAAATTGGTAAGCAGAAATAACAGTGTTTTACAATATTGAATATAAATCTGAAGCGTGGTATTCGGCTGAAGTTTGAGAAGTGAGGTTGAGCACGATGAAACTAATAACAAGTTAGAGTTAATAATAACTTTAAACTATTTTTCAATATGCTTTTTATGTAATAAAAATACATTTATAACTATACACAAATAAAACATACTCGGTATAAAAAACAAGGTAAATAAATTTTTAGCGTTTTTTAACAGGTATTTACTAATATTACAACAATAACAAAATAAAAATAGTTTAAAATGATGTCATCAAAATTAAACTAAATAAATATCTAGTGATAGAGACCAAAATCGGAAACATGCAAACAGAAGTTTTTATAATATTTCACAAAATGACTATTAAGACAAGGTAAGCACGTGCCATAAATTATAGTTTATAAACTTAATTTTTAATATATATTTTTTATACGTTATTCCTTTTAAAATATCTTTCTTATCAATTAGTACAAGCTCGAACAAAATATGAAAATAAACATATAAACAGCTAACACAAACTATAACAACTTACAGCTAACAACAAAGTTCATATAAAGGATTACAACAGATATCAAAACTCAAATAGGTAGCTACAATTTTGAAATAGATAAAACAACCATACTTCAATCTACATTTTAAAAACTAGTTTTTAGCTATTATTTGTTTTTTTTTATGAGTTCAGATACCACATTAACTTTTTTAATTTATAAAAAACTAATATATTTAGTTAAAAATATGATTTAAAATTTTATTTTAACAAAAGAAAACATTTAAAAAAATTATTGTTGTTTAACTACTTTTGTCACTTGGTTTTGTATAAATAACCATCAAAATTATTCTTTCTTAAATTATTTTTTATTTAAAGAGTAACAATTTTGTTTACAAACTTCATTGAATACAAACTAATTTAAAATATTTAATAACAATCAATTATCTTAAAGCAACTTTGTGTGGTAATGATTATTTTAATCTAATACAAATAAGGGTAATTAATTTACATGCTTTTTTTTAAACTATGGTAAAAACAAAAATATTTTTACGTAATTAAAAAATAAGATACGTGACGTTAACTTGTTTACTTAGCAAAGTTACAATTTTATGACCAAAACAATTTCAAATTGTAACGGAATAATATATGTTTACTAATTAATTTTAAAACAAAACTAAATACATTTTAACTCATTCCATAGTATAAAATAAACTTAGATATATCATTTTTTTTTATCTAAAACACTTTTAATTTTGTTTTACTTAACTCGTCTTAACAAACGACTGTGTTATACAAAACACTTCCTTCAAAACTTTGAAAGTTATACCTACGTGTATTTTTTACAACTTTTAAATTAAAAAAAAAACAATTTTCTGATTAAATACTTTTTCGTTTATATAAACAAAA
Organism: Thalia democratica; assembly: GCF_965202585.1. Classification (NCBI taxonomy): domain Eukaryota; kingdom Metazoa; phylum Chordata; class Thaliacea; order Salpida; family Salpidae; genus Thalia; species Thalia democratica. The sequence goes on along the minus strand of NC_139172.1, from coordinate 31,710,898 downwards.
AAACACATACAGTTAGAGCAGTTATGACCACTGTAGTGCTCAGGGCAGGATGCGAACTTCTCACCTCGCTCATCTATTAAGCATGCGCCGTTTGGATATGGATTCTGGTCGCATACTTCTGTAAAATATTGCACGATTCAATTGAAACCTTCTCTCAAATTGAAACTGTTTTAAAATACCTGCCTCGAGTTAAAAAAAACGATGAAAGAGTAAGTTAAATTTTATGTTAAAATATTGTTTATAAGTTATAATTAAAAGTGTGTTAAAACAAGGAGTTAACAATAACTAATACGTTAAAGCTTTAAAGTTACAATGATAAATTTACATTTAAAGAGAATTCACATACGGTCTAAGAGATTTAAAAAAAATCAAAGTTCTTATCAACGATACTTAGTTAAGTAGCTTTTTGAAATGTGTATATATGAGCAAAAGACAACTTATACTTCAAAAACAAGAAAGTGAAGCCTCGAAATCATAAAATAAAAGTTAAAACATATATGTTAACGTTTTACAAATAAAAAACATGCATAAATAATATACAAGTAGAAGAAAACAAAGTTGTATCAGGGTTGCCAAATGGTTTTGGCAAACTTTCTCCAGGCTTTCAAAATTTCCTCCAGGTTTTTTTTTTTGTTTGGGTCTATTTTTAGTTTAAAATTAAGCTTAAGTAAAGAAACTGTGTTAAGTAGTATAAAATTATTTAAAAAATATCTTAAAGCTTTTTTTAATAAAAAAACTTTTACTGATGACAATTGTTTATTTATAAGGTAGAGTTTTTGTTTCAAATTAAAATTTTACTACTTAACGTCTTAAAATTGTTAAAAATTCCAGGTTTTTCCAGGTTTCAAGCTTTTTTGGCAACCCTGTTGTGTACTGCTAGTTAAAGCATTTTAATTAGTTTTAGTTAGCTAATTACGAACTGCGTATTAATTAAAAATATAACACAATATAAAAACAAACTATATCGGCATCCAGTTCCCCCGAATCCCGGTTTGCAGATACACTCGGACTCCAGGCAAACCCCATTAGCGCCGCAACTCGGATTACATGCTGGAGGCCCTGTGAAAATATCATGATTAAGAAAAAACAATAAAAAAATAAATTTATGTTTTACGTGGTCATGTCTATTTTAGCTATGGCAGATTATATTTACAAACGCATTCGGAATTTTTTGCAATTAAATCTTGGGTTACTTTATTAAACAAGTTAAAAAGTTATGTACGCTTAAAAAAGTGGTCAAGGTAACCAATGTATAGGAAGACCTTTCGGTGATCGAGCTGCAAAATCTTATATGGTTTAAATGTTAAGTTGATATCATAAGTATGCAAAATATAGAAATATTAAATACAATGGCTATGTTATTTAAACAGTGTATGTTATAAAACAAAACTAGTTGTACTTTTAACAGTTTTGTATTAGTACGTTACAATAATTTTATACGTATTATCATTAAAGTAGTTAAATTAGTTCAAAAACTTAAACAAACATTTCGATTTTAACTTTTAGATAATTTTACTTTTAAACTAAAAAGCAAAGCTAACATATAAAAATTATGTTAAAAACGTCAAAATTCTATGTTGAGACAACTATACGTAAACTTTTATTACTATCATTATTTTCAAGTTTTAAAATACTAATGGCTAAAAATTAAAAAAAACTGTTATCTTTACATGCAATCATTCTCTAAGACCGTTAATTCTGAATTTTAATAAAACAGTAAGTTATATAAAAACTTTTTGAATTGAAAAGCTGCTTTAGATTGAGTTTTTCTCATAATAAACTTTGAATATAAAAATGTATAGAGATTAGGTTAAAGTATAAGTTGGCAGCCTTGTACAAGTAACATGCCAAGTATATTAATTATCGTTAAAGAACTTTTAAAATACTTCTTTATACGCAAACGTTTTGAGAAATTACATTTAAACAAGCCCTACTGTTTACTCGGGGCCGGAGGCGACGCGTGGGGTGGGGCATTGAAGCAGTGGCTTCACCTAAAAAGTGAAGAACAAGAAACTACTTTAAACGTTTTAGCTTTAATTTTAAACATTCATGTAAGATTTCAATTTAGAATACGACCAGTTTGCTAAAAATTTTAACGGTCGATTGCAATTTTAAGGTAGTTACCCTAATATTTGATAATTCATCAAAATAAAATTTTAGATTAATACGCAAAGCTAACATATAACACTTATGAAAAATATCTTTTTTTAATTTATGCCCTTATCCCTAACCCACTTTACCCAATAACTTATAGTTAAAATTTTGTGTTTGATTTTTTTTTTTTGCTGACTCTTCAAATATTAGGGTAATTACGTTTAAATTTCAGTATGAGTTTAGAATGCGCTATAGGAAATACCCTATTACAGAACAAGATTAAGTAACTGTGCACACTTTAAGCTGTTGTATGTAAACATATATTAGAACAACAAAATTTTTAACATTAAAAGCAATTATTACTTTGTGAAATGCTCTACCAAAATTGAAAGAAACTGAAAATTTTAAATAAAAACTAAAAAAACCTATACTAAGAAATAGCGAGAATATTTTAAAAATCAAATGCAAAAAAGTTACACAGTTTTTTAAAAGAAAAAAGCATTTTTAACTTTAAGTCCTTTTAAGTAACTTGAAAACTAAAATATATTTGTGATATGACACACTTAGGCTAGTTAAACGGATTTAAGAAAAATCTAGTCTAGTTTTTATTTTCTTTAGTTTATTTTTATACTATTTTGTCTTTTTGTTTTATTTTGATTTTATTAACTTATTAAACACATATTCTTTTTATCAGGTTGTAATAAAACTTAGAGTGTAATTATCAGTTATTACTGAAAACTTTTTTGTTAAAAAGTCTTAATTTGAAAAATTTTTGTTATAGCGTAACAAATGTTGAACAAATTTTGACTTAAAAATTTTACAACGTGAAATAAAGGTTTTTATACTAAATTGATAAACTTGTATAAGCTGATTAATCTTTTGAAACAGTTAATTATTTAGCAATAAAATAGAACACGTTGTGGTCAAAAGAAATACGACTTTTGTTGTTACGTCATAAAAACTTAACGGATAGACCTGAAATTATGGCAATGTAAAAAAAGTTATTGATAGTAAGTACACAAATTTTCATAACTTTATTAAAAGTAACTTTAGAAATATTTAGGTTTTTAGTTAAAACAAATTTTAGTTTTGATAAGGTGGATTTGAATGACAATTAAAATTCCGACAATTCAAGTTTTTATAAAAATTATTGTGAAAGCATATATCCAAAAGTAATGTTTATTAAAGAGAAATAAAAAAAGCGATTAAAAGAGATTTTTTTTAATTACTAAAAATACCGATGTTTCTAAACTAGTTTTAGCATTATCTCAAAATTTTTTTTTTATTAAAAAAATAATGGTCTGTTGGTATTACTTAGACCTACATACGTATTTTTATTTTTTTCCAATATTTTTTTTTGATTTGTGAATCTTTAATTATCTTTTAGAATTTGAACTGTCCGGAATTTGAATTGTATCATCAACTTCATATTTAGATAGCGTAAAATGTAAGTCTTCAAAGGGACGTATATAAATTTTAATAATTTCAAATTCAGTTAGTTTTTTAGTTAAAATGAGTTTTTATTTTGACCAGAACTCTACTTACATCAAGAATAAATGCTTAAACATGATTGTAATCGAAGCATACAAAATAAGATCCTAATTAAGCTCAAGTGAAAATTTTTAAGTCAGGGATTGATTTTAATTAATTTTCCGCGCCCCAAAAAATACCACGCGCGCCTAGGACCAAATTACGATCACTTTTTTAGAAAATTGTTGTTCTTTTATTATGCACAGGCGGTTTTAAAGCTAAAAATACGTCACATGTTATATTTTTTTGCTTGGCGGGCCGCCTCTAAATAGAAGATATAATTTATTTAGCTTATTAAGGTGTAAATGAAACAATTTAGTGAAATATTAAATATTTTATTCTCTAAGATATTTTCGTACTTGATATTTAATCTTTTACTGTTACCAGCAAAAATGTTCACTATTAAAAAAAATCTACAATAAAGAATGACAAAAGTTCTAAATATTTTAATAGTTGAATTTAATTAAATAAGTTTAAAATATGCTTAAAACATTTAATGCAGAACGCATAAGAATTTGAAAATTCTTGTTGACTTAAAAATAGAAACTATAAGTTGTTTTCAAAAAAATCAAAAAACAAAAACTCATAAATGCGGACGTGTGTAATGTAAACAAAATTTTATTGCTCTGACTTAAACTTTTGTCACATGGTTTGTAGTGTATTGATTGAGAGCTAAAGCCTTTAACATGTTTTAAAGACTTGATAGCAGTGTTTGAAAAACGTTGGACAAACTTGCTGGTTAATATAAAGGTTGTATACCATATATAAAAGAAAAGGTTTTATTTATAGCTTTTAATGAAAACAACTGCTAGTTTTTTTTTTTATTCAACAGCTACTTTAAACTTTTGTGCATTGTTAATTACTTGTTTTAAACAAGTTTTTAACTTATTTAACTAAACTCTATTCTTAAAACTTTTGATATTTATGTAGTTTAGATATTTTCAATACTAATTGTTTTGTTGGCAAATGCTAAAAAAATGTTTATAGTTTCAAACAAATTACTACAATAAAACAGCAAGTGTAAGTATGAAACTTTTAGATTACTAAATGTTTTTTTATGAAGCTTACAATAAAACAGGCATCATTAGCTTCGTCAATACAATATAAATTTCAAAAAAAGAGTCATTTAGTGGAATTTTTTTAATTAATATACAAGCACATACCTTCAGGTTTTACATCAATGGACTTTCCGGCTGCCAGTAGTGCAGTTACACTGATGAAGAATAAAACTTTAAAGTACATGTTACTTTTAAAACTTCTTTTATAAATAACCTGGTTAAATAGTATTAATTTTTCAAACTGGGGTCATTAGAAATAAAATAATTGGTTTTCAATGAAACTATTTGTTAAAACTGTTTTTCAATTGTTAATAAAGCTTTTTAGCCAACCATAAACTTTTGACTGTTGAAAACAAGAATAAGTACTAATAGTTCATGCACAAAATTATTACAAGTATTAAGTGTTCTTTTTTTTAAATTAATTTAATTTTAATTTTACTCTATATTTTACACTACATATCTACTTGTAACTAACTCTACTAAAAAAGTATGATGCTAAAATATTAAAATCAAATTTAGACTTCAAATTAAAAAAACTAGTTTAATTTTCTAATGCAGTAAAAATTTCCCAATAAAACTACTTAATTAGTATTTATTTCTATAGTTTTTATTTTAAAACTAAGTCTAATCAGTTTTTAAATTACAAGTAAGTAGTTTGTAACAAACTTTAAGACTACTTTAATAAACTAAAATGCTTACTGAACCTAAAAAAAAGTATGGATAAAAAACATTACTGTAAATAAATGGTAATTAGTGTGCAACTAAAACAACAAAATAAAACATATAGTTTGCCACAATTTATTTTTTACAAAAACAAAAAAGAGTAACAGACAGCTCATTAACTTTCTCTTCCATTATACTTCACACCAATTTAAAACACATAATTTTTAAATGCACCAACTATAAAACTAAATCACGAGGTGTCTAAGTTGAGTAAATGTGTAATTTTTAAAATAATTTGAACTTAATTTTACCCTTGTTATATACTATTGTGTTTTAGTTAAACTAAATTTAATGTAAATACATCAGTTGAAAGTATTTGTTAATGCAAAGACTGTAAAGTAAAATAGTTTTAATACTTCTGTAGCATTCACATTTTATTTGTTGTATTCTGATTAACAGCAAACAGTTTTACAAAAATGGCTTTTTATTGTATTTTTAAGCGGGGTTTAAACTGTTTTAAAAGAAAAAAACTTAAATGTAATGGTCTATGAAATCAAAGAAACTATTTTATATAATATGTTGTATATAATTTACAAAACAAAAGCTCACAAATATAGCTTATCAGACTAAACTTTAAATATTAATTGTAATAGGTTTAAATCAAAAATCAAGTTATAAAAGTTATTGACTTTGAGTGCGAATTTAGAAAAAAAAAAAAGATGTTAAAATACTATAGTAACTATTAATTATATAATGAAGATAGAGACCGAAAAACTGTTAAAGTAATTTTATGAGAACTTAAAATCAAATAAATTGGCTCGAATGAAAAAATTAATAATGATATTTTTTTAATTATTTACTTTTTTTGATATCCAATATTAGCTGTAAATATAATTATTTATAAAACAACAAAAGAACAGCGTTCAAAAAGTTTGGTCTACAAACCTGGTGTAAGAAAGGACTTTTCCGTTTTCGAGTGGTACATTACAATAAATATTTTTTCTAATAAAAAGTTACATATTTTGTTTTTAAAACCGAACTAAAACTTGCTAATTTTTTTTTTCGCTTTTATTGTATTGTCTCCGGCTTTTAAAAACTTTGTGTATAGAACATAAAGTAAGTAATAAAGATTGTACATTCTTAACTTTTGAAAAAAAAAAATAATAACAACTAGTTTCGTATATATGACCTTTAACTAAGTTTTTGTTTCTTTCTTTAAACTTGCTTAACTATAGCAGAGTTGACAAAATTTCAAAATAAACGAGTTCTAAATAAAATCATCAATGTAGCGACTAGCGTTTGTAGAATTTTAACGTTTTTAAAGCATTCCATATAAAAAGTGTTTGGTTTTGGGGTCAGGTGATTACTTTGTTTAGATAAAGTTTTTAAGGTTTTTATATATTTCTTTTGTTGTTCAGCATACTTTGATCGAGTTTGTTATTCAAAAGTCTTAAAAGTATTTAAATGAAGAACTTAATTAGTTAAATCTTCAGTGTGAAGTTAAATTTATTTTAATAACCAAAAAAAGCATTTTTTTCGGAAACACTTTATTAGTATTTATATCACAAAATTTTAAGTTAATTCAGTTTTACTGAAATAACCTGTATGTTTGAAAACTATTTTAAAATTTATACTTTCAAAAATAGTCCCAAACTCTGATAGATAACTTTTATACAGTTTCTGTTATGTTAGTGATAGTAACTATACAGGCTAGTTATTCCACTTAGCAACTGTTTAACATCAAAACTTTCTTGTTAGTCATAATAAACTTGCAAAGTATGTGCAAAGTTTGCTAGTATATAGTTTTTTTATTTGCTTACATGACTAACTTTAAGCAAGTTTTTAATGACAGTTGGATTTCTGCTCTTTGAAAGCAAGTTTGAAATATAAAGAAAGTTTAAGAATTTTATATTTGTACTTGTAAAATGTTCATTGTGTAGAACTGAATATTTTGACTCTTATTTAAATCAAATCTTTATACTTTTGAAAAGCTTATGCAGTAATATAGTAAGGTTAATTTCTTAATTAAGAAAAATAACATAGTTTATTTTAGTTTAACTTGTTTCTTTAACTACTATTTGATTTTAAGAATGAATCAATCTTTTACTTGTAAAAACAATTTAAGTCTTAATAAGCTTAATTTTCTGGTTTAGTTTAAACAATTGTCAAATTTCCTATTAATATTCCAAGCAGTGAATAGATTATTAGTAACTATAAATGGTGTACATCTTTTTCAATATTCAACCAGTTTGTTCTTGACTGATTGTTTGTTTGGAAGTTTTGTTTTTAAAGGTAAAATTTTGCTAGATAAAAACAGATTTCCACTTAAATTTTAGTGCATCTTTTTTATTTTAAGTTACATTTAAAATTATATATATTTTTTTTTAAATATTGACTTTCCCTATATTTAAACTTATATATAAACTTTTAATCTAACTTAAGTCAATCATTGATTGCTTTTAGTCAATTTAATGAAACCTTAAAAGAAATTTATGAAAAAACCAAAGGCCACCCTTGTAATTATCACTTAAACAACTTAACCTACACAAGTTTAATATAACACTATAGACAATTTCAAGTGTTTGTTTCTTGCTGTTAGTGGTCCAAATTTAAACCAAATGCCGAATCTTGCCAAGAAAGATGCAATGAAACCATATTTTTATTTAAATAGATTAAAATCAATTCTAAGTGGTTCTTAAAACTAAAAAAGATCAAATATAAATATTTAAATACTTGGAACTAACCAAACTTTTTTTAATTGAGGTCCAAGAAGAATAAGATAAAAAATAGATCAGGCCAGGACCAGATTTTAATTTATTTTTCAAATTAAAATCTACATTATTTAAATTATGACAAGACAAAAAAAATGTTGTATGAAGTTTTTTTTTAAACTAAGTATAGTTTTTTATCAGAAAAAAACAAAAAAAATATTTTAGTTGTTTATTCATATTTGTAATTACTATTTTTATATAAAAATGTATAATAAAGAGACATTTATAAATTTTTGTCTATTTGCTGTTTTAGTTTTCTCCTCCAATAAGTAATTTATTTTACTCTCTTACTTTACCTGGCTACATCTCAAAAATTAGTTTTGATATAAACCTGTCAAAAGCAAATTGTAGTTAATTCAAAATAAAATACAGTTGTAGAAAAAAATTATCTACCCCCTCCCCCTTTTATAGCTGTAAAATGCTTTATATCTTGACTAGCAATCTTTTGCTAATTAAATTGTTTTAAAAAGTATCAAACCTGTTTATTGGTTTTTGTTATCAGTTGTTTTATTTAAATTATATAAATGACAAGCTCAACAAAAAAAAAATTATATAGTCATAAACTTTAATAAAACTTAAAAAAACTGTTTAGACAAAGTTATTGGTAAACACAATATAAAATACAAAATTCATAATAAATTCAGTTTTAATATTTTTCTGTTTAGCAACAATCCTATTAGTATTTAAATTATGAAGTGTTTAAAAAACAAGTTATTAAAGTTTTATTTAAATCTTGAAATTAAGGCAGTTTTGTATACAAATGAGTCAAAATTAGTTTGTTTGGGAACTTTCTCAGAATTTTGAATTTCTTTTTAAACTCTTTTTTGTTCTTAATTTATTTATAAGTTTTGTGTGATTTACTAAAATCATTGTTGATAGTTGGATTTTTTTTAATAGTTTAGTTATAGAACTATGACTTAAGTTTATTTTAAAGATGATACCTTTTAGTTTTTTTTTTACTCCAAACCTTTCAAAACTTTTTTATCAGTATGTATTATGTTAAAATTTTATAAAATAACTCAAATTGTGCGGTAAATATGGGTGGTCAAATTAGAATAAAATAGACTTGTTCTGCCTCTATATTTACCTCTTCCACAAGTAACCTGCTATACTATCTAAACTTGTCCAAAATGTCTCAGAATTTTTTTTTAAATTAAACAATGCTAAATAAAGTTTTTTACTCAGTAAAAGTACTGATTCTGTTAAAATTAGATAAATATTTGTTTTTACCAGAAGGCAAATATTTTCCTGTTAAGTAAAATTCTTTTTATGTCAAAACAAAGTAATTTAATTCTTTCTGTTTTAATTTTACTTGTGTGTTTTAAGTACTTTTAGTTTTAAGTTTTTGCAGAGACAATTGAACAAAAAACTTTCAATAACTTGATAAGCTGCAAACTGAAATTTATTTATAATCAAAAAACATGAACCCTGTGCAAAGGAAGCCCATGGGCAACCTCAACTCAAACATTGCAAATCTAGTTCCCAATAGCAATCAACCACAACAGAGCAACTTTGCAACCAAAAGCAGCACCCTTACTCAAATCAACCCCAACAGCCACTTATTAAGCAAAAAAGCCTTCTTTAACAACACTGAACGTTTTATGCCACAAACAGACAGCTTGAAACCCAAAGCTCCAAGCCCTACTAAAGTATACGTAGAAAATGATGAAGAGAACCAATCTGCATATGATTTTTTGCAGAACACTGATTTAACAAGTCCCTGCAAACGGGTGTCCTCATGCACAAGTGTCACTCCCACAACTCCAGCTTCTGTTTCCATGGTTTCGGCGGTTTCAGAGTCTGCCATGTCCCTTTGCTACTACAGCAGCAGCTCCAATGACCTTGATGAGACTGAAAATGTTGAAGGCTGTCCGCTCTCATTTGTAGGCACTCCGTCCTGTGAGAGGCTACCTGTTGATGATACAGAGATGTTGGAAGAGTACTGCTTTGAAATCCTTACAAACCTTATCAACTGTGAACAGGAGCACCAGCCAAAGGCCTCGTACATGAGCAAGCAGAAGGAGATAAACTCTGTTATGAGAAGCAGACTGGTTGATTGGCTGGTGGAAGTGCAGGATGAGTACAAACTTCACAATGAGACTTTCTACCTTGCAGTTCATCTGCTGGACAAGTTTCTATCCAGGATGCTTGTCAACAGAGCTAAACTTCAGCTGCTTGGTTAGTAGGTGTTTAATAGTTTTAAGACTTTATTAAAGTTCTACTATGTTTTGTTGATATTTTATGTTTAACATATGATCTACTGTCTATGTTATATTTCTTATAAAGTTTTGTTTTAAAGCTCCATCAAAGCTTTTATACTGTCTAAGTTAAAATATATTACTTGTCTGATGTAGGTACGACTTGCTTGATGATTGCTGCAAAGTTTGAAGAGATCTATCCACCTGATGCAGAGGAGTTTGCTTATGTCACAGCTGACACTTACTCAGTTGCTGATATTCTCAAGATGGAAAGAATGGTGTTGAAAGTTGCTAAGTTCAAGGTTGCAATTCCTACAATTCAACAGTACATGTCTATATTTCATCAGGTTACAACTTATTTTTACTGTCATATAAATAAACTATAATTACTTATTATTATTCACATATCTGAAAAATTGATATAATTTAAAATAATTATACTTATATCATATTCTGTACTCTTTAGTAATTCCTTTTTAAACTCCTTTTAATGAAGATAATAATTCTGTCTAAATATAATATTTTTTTCATAGAAAAGCAGCAAATTGACACCATTCTGTGTGTTTCTATCTTCATACTTTGGTCACTTGACACAGGCTCATGAAAAGTTCTTGCAATTCACACCTTCCGTGAAAGCTGCTGCATCTTTTTCATTGGCTATTCTCACTGAAGACCTTTCTTTTGAAAATAAACTCATAAAATGTTAGTTTGCCTGAATCTTTAATTTTTTGACTCTTCTATAACTGCATGCTTCTTTTTTATGATAACGTTCATTTTTAGGTAAGACTTCTTCTGTGGAAATTCATTCAGATGTAACTCAAATTTTATCCTTGTTCAAAGATCAGGTATTATATTTTGCTTACTTTATAAATTTTAAGCAATACTATTTAAAAAGTTAATAATAAAAGGTGGATAATTTCTTACTTTAGTTAGATAAATAATATTTTACAATATTCTTTAAAGTTATAATGACTTGCCAAATTAGACTTCTTTAAAATTCATCTTTAACATTTTTAATACAAGGATATTTAATAAAAATATTAATTTTGAGTTGCTTATAGATAAAGATTTTTTTTAGCTCTAACTTATTTTGTTATTTATGTAACAATCTTCTAGTATTACATAAAACATACTTTAAAATCTTCAATATATATTGTTTTTTTATTTTTTTCAAAACTGATACAGCTTTTAAACTTCTCAGATCCACGAATGCGCCATGCAGATAGCCAGCTACCAGGCATGCCAGCAAGCTAGTAAGTTGTACATCACAGAGAAGTACTGCAAACCTGACAACAAGCGAGTTGCAGACATACCTGCAGTCGTTCACTTGCCCGGCTTCCAACAAGTATCCAAAGATCAGATCGTATCCATCTGGTGCAACTGAATATGATTCCTTACGAAGAGGAGATTTACATGAAGACACAAACTGCCCGCAGAAGACTCAAGACTCCCATACACTCCAAAGACGCATTACTGCCTATTTTCAATCATTTTCTATTATTTAAAAAAATTTTAGTACTACAATGGCTCGTGCTAAATTATAAGTTAAAGTCATATTTTTACTTATAAACTAAAGAAAGTTTTTTAATTCAATTTTATTTTGGTCAAAATTTTTTGATTTATTTTTATAAACTGTAACTATCATTTTACTACATTTATGCTCGTTATAATGCAAATGTATATATAAAATGATCATAAAAACTCAAAAAATAAAAATAAAAGATGAATGTGAGCATGTTTTTGTATAAAAGCTGTAACAGTAATTTTAGTCAGACCATGAATATAATCTACTTATTATCTAAAAAAATACAACTACTGTCTCTGTATCATAAATAGCAGTAAAGACTGCAAGTATATCAACAAAATTTTTATTGCGCTACATCTAAAACTATCAAATGCTTAATTTTTTCTGTTAAGCTGAATTTTTTATACTTGTATCTATACACTTGCGGTTATGGAAAGATTATTAAGCTTTATCTGATTATTTGAAATTAGCACTAGTTAAATGAGAATACTATTTTTATTAATTAAATCCAATATAGTATTTAAATATATAAATCTGGGAATGCTATTTAAAGTTTTATTCACCATATAGTTTTTTGTAAACAAAACTCAATTTTTTTTTTCCTTTTTTAACTACTTCAACTAAAGTTAAAAATCGGGTTTTTCTATAAATTGATATATGATTTAAGGATTTAAATAATTAAATGAATAACTTATATTATTAAAATGTGAATAATTTATTCAAGGTAAACTCAATACGTGCTAAAAAATTGTTAGGATTTGTTGTTTTACTTGAAAAAAATCAGTATTTTTGTGAAAAAAAAAATTTGAAACTGAAGAAAGTTATATAATTTTTTCATTTTGTTAGAAAAATGTTTAATTGACTTTTACCGACCTCGACAAAGTTTATAGGGTAAAAAAACTTTTTAATTATGTATACTGTGTATTGTTATTAACAAATTTATGTGTTTGCTGTTACGCGAAAAGCAGTTTTTTAGCATAGATCTGATTAAAACAGAGGTACTTGAAGACGCCAACTCTATCATCTTCATAGAAATTTTTTTTTGATAAATCTTTAATTTATAACACATAGTTTAGGTATTACTTATGATTGTTAATATTTGAAATTTAGGTTGTCGGTTTTTTAGTTTTAATTTCTTTATTTTCATCGTTGATTAAAAATAATGCTTAAAAAGTTTTATTAACATTTTTTACGGAATGCTATAAGTTTATTAAAATAATTAGAAAAATAAATTGTATTGAAGTCTTCTGTTTAAGTTTGCACTTTGTTGTTGCTAAAAGTTGCTAACTTATCAAAAACCTGGTCTGTAATATATCTCTGCTGTATTTACGTTTTTGGTAATCGTTCAATAAACGAATCGTAATTTTTGGTAATTGTGAATCTAGTAATGGCTTCATTTAAATTTATAGTTTTGTGCAGATGTATTATCATTGCTTTTTGTATTAGTTAGTGTAAACTAATTCTAAAATGCTTTTGTTTTTGTAAAGTTGTGTATATTTTAATACAAACAAGTTGTAGGTACGAATGTAGAATGAGTGTAGAATACCTAACTCTTTTACAAAAAAAAACCAACTTCATAATTTATTAAATCTTTTTTAGCTAAACTCATTTGAGTTAAATATAAGTTTTAAGATATTTTTGTACTTTAAAATGTATGAATAAAGCAATTGTATTAATGGAAAGATAAGCATTTGGAACACTAAAAAACTTAGAAACTATCTAAGCGTATATTTTCTAATTAGCTGAAATTTGATTGATGCTAGATAAATAGTACGAACTTGATTGAAAGTAGTTGTCTTTTTTTTGAAAATCCTTGTGAAAATACTTTTTTATGCATCAATTTAAAAAACAACATATATTTTTAACTTAATTATTTTTCATCAGTTAACTTCTAGCTAATTGAAAAGTAAAAGTCTAGAAAGTTTTGCAAAATTTTTAGTAAACTTCACTGTAAGTTAATAAAGTAATTTGGTTCAAAAAATAAAACATAACACACGAATACAATAAATATTTCCAAATTCCAGGTTGGATATTAAAATATAAAGTATTTTAAATTTTTAAGCGATATCTGTAAAGCACCACTTATCAACTAAAAGCTCCAGAATCACTGCATGTGATAACTAGATAGAGTAAACCAGAATTCCTATTGTTGCCAAACTTCTAATTATAACTGGCATAATTTAAAGCACTTTTGTTCGCGCTTATTTTAATACATCTTGTTTGACAAAAAATTCTCTAAATTATGGCAACTATGTTTAGAAGTTCTAGCTCGCAGACATCCAGGCCTACTGAGCATGATATCTGCAGCAAAATAAATCATTGATGCTTCGATCTTTACACAAAAATCACTTATGTTTCAAAATCGTTTTGAGGTTCCGAAATCTCGTCTAATTCTTTCCGATTGGTTTTGGTGTTTTCTTTCCAGTCAAACAAGTTCAGTACACATGAAGTAATAAGTAATAGCTTCATTCACGCATGGAACACAATAACATTCCAGAAAATTTAAATTTAAAAAATCAGTATAGAAAAAGGCTGTAAAATGAGTACAAGGTTTTACAGATTGTTTTTCTTTTCTTTTTTTATTTATAATAATTTTGATTTAAGTTGGCTGTGGGACTCGATGACCGAAAATTTTGTTTTTCTACCATCTAGGTAGGTCTTCGTCGCTCAGACCAATTTTTTTGTTTAATAAACTTTATTACAAACCTATTTTACAGAGTCTGTAGAGAAAAAGCGACAATTTTTGTAGATTTATTCTTTATTTTAGATGTTGTCAAACAGTACAACTCGTAATTACTTGTTTGGACAAACCTTTATGAAGTCTAACAACTTAAAACTTCATTGCAAACACCACAAATGGAGCTAAATTGCCTCTCATAGCAAATGAAGGTACTTGCAGTAGTCCTGCTAATAAAACCCTTATATTATCCTTCTCACGGCATAAGCAACAACAATGCTGAATCTTTGGGCAGCAATTTCAGGTTATCTTAACAAATACGCTTTTACTCATAATTATTTGAAACAGTTTTATGTAAACTTAAGTTTGTTTGATATTTTACTAACATTTAAAATGATTTATGTTCATTGTCTGGTAAAAACAAAACAACTCTTAAGTTTTTATTTTAAATTCAACAACTAAACTGAAAGCAGTTTCTCTTGTTTTAACCTTTTTGAAAGTCATTACCTTGCAAGTCATTACCTTGCATTTTAGGTAAAGACACTATAAAATGTTAATTTCAAAAAATTAGTTGTTTTTTTATGTTTAAATTCGTAAAAAAACAAAAAACAACTATAAAAATCTAACATATATTTTTAGTTATGTATTTCTGAAATAACTTTGTATGTATAATATTAAGCATAGGTCAGCAGTACTATTTTAACTTTGGCCTTAGAGCAATGGGCGGCAAACTGCAGCGCGCGAATAAAGAATTTTAAAGCTTACACTCCATAATAACAGTTTTAAAGTGAAAAGCAACAAAAAAGGTCGTAGTTACATTTTACGGGAACTTAGAAGCTTACACTCGATATTTAATGTCTGTTATGAAGAGTAAAAACTTTAACTGCAAATGCTGTCTGCGAATCGTTTACTTTCAAAATATGGCCCGCGACCACTGAATGCCCGCCGACCTTTCAACCAACTACCGTACCAGAATTGACCAAGTTGGCACTTTTTAGTTCCAATATTTTTAAGGGCTGGAAATTAAAAAGTAATTTAGAGTTATGGTAAGAGGCTATTTAATCCGTGTTAACAGCTTTTAAAGTATAAGCTTTTTATTTTGTTTTTATGTTTTATACGTTAGCTTAATAAAAAGACACTGTAAGCTTTTCATTTTACAAGAAATTAGAATAAGTTTTAATTAAAACCTTCATATTCATTATGAAGCCCAAATTTTTTTCTGATAGTTTTACTGAACTTTTTTTTTCATAGCCTATATTATACAAATTGAAACCGCACTTTGAGTTTCAAAATTATCGTTTATGTATTTAGCTTGAACATTTCAATAAACACTGAGTATGCAGCTTGTATACAAAAATTAAAAAAAGCAATGATTTAAATTGAGTACAATAACAAAACATGAAATAAAAACAAATTATACAGTAATCTTCCTTTATTGTACCAACATATGTTTCTGTGTGTTAACGAATGAGCACACTTCAACTGGGTTTTTAATGGAAAGAATAACATGAGTATGAACAGTTAAAGATGAAATATAAATGCTGGTACAAAACTAAACTAAACCACAATAAAAGATAACAAGATAAATTTAAGGAGTTGTAAAACTAATTTTATTTTCGATAAAAGATTAAGCTGCATCTGAAGTATATTTTTTTAATGACGCAGAGTTTTAAAAATTACCAAAAACTGTAAGGTGTTATAAAAAATATAAAATAGATAAAAACATGTTTCTGATTGGTTAGTATTTATACCAAAAATATGTTTAAGTAAAACAGTAATAATTCAAAAATGTCAATGTTTGTTTTGTCATTACCTACAAAACTAAGCATAAGTTTATTTTACATTTAAAAAAAAGTTAAATCAAACAAACTTAAACACGATTGTTTTTGGATAACAAAAGCAGTTTTTAATATTTTCAAGAAAATCCTTTACTGACCTACAACAAAGTTTTTTATCTTCACATGTGATTTTAAATGTGACCTTAGAAAGATAAAACTTAAATGTCACAAAATTTAAATGTTTTATAAAAGATAAGCTCAACTATCTTATCTCAGTAAGTGAATGTATATAACCTAATTTATCAAATATGCGCATTTAAAGGTTCTTTTTTACTTAAGCAACTTGGTACATAAAGCAAAATAAATTAAATAACTAATATCTTTGGTGCGCCGATATTGTAAAATACTATTATATATGGTTACATAAACTGTTTAAAATGTTTAAACTGGTTTTACTTGAGTTTTGTTTAACATTTTATTCCAAGCGTTAAAAAAATAACTGCAACGTGTTAGTGGGGTTTTTTATTACAATTTTATTTTTACAAATGTTATTGCTTTGTTTGATTATTTTTAGCTAAAGCGTTTGAAATATTTAGTGGCTTTTGTCAAATAAAAAACTGCTAGCCAAACTTTTCTTGCCATTTCTTATGTAGCTTTGATATTTGCTGATGTATACGAATGTTTCAAACCAAGTGAGTTGTTACAAAAAACAGTTGTTGAAAAAAGCTTGAAAAGAAGTTTACTAAAATTCTAAAAGAAGTAAATAAAAAGTAAGCTGTTTTTATTACCATACAAAACTTTCAAAAAACATTTTTGAACATTACAGCGCCTACTTGCTAATTAATAATTTTAAATTCACATAAAGTTGATAAATTTCTATTCAATAAAGTAAATCTCAATTCACTACGCCTGCATAAAAACACAATAAAAGTAAACGTCATGAACCATTAAATCTACAAATATTTCCCGTAATTCCACAGCTTTCAATAACTTTTTGTTGTGTTCCCAAAATACACAAAAAAGCCTCTTAACCCGTATCATTGAATTCTTAACACGTAACAATAGATTAAGCGGTAATTTAAACAATTCTAATTTGTATGGAGAAATATCATCACTAATGCTTTTCGTCTACAACTTTTTATATGACTAACTTTTGGTCTACAAAGATGTTTTGCACATCAGAAAATTTAAAAAGGTACCACGAAACATGAAATCATTTCAGCGTGATAAGATTAGATGTGAGCTGAGAATGTCAAGCTTTGTTTTAAACTTGTTGCAGTTAACTTGTTCTATTGAAAATTAGTTGATATATATATATATATATATATGTACAGTAGTAAGTGTATAGAGCCCTAATTTAAACTTACTAAATTAGCAGTAGCTTTGAGGCCTGCTTACAAATTACTAAATGTCAAGTTTATTACGAGAGAGATTTAAAATTAACCTGTAGCTTTTCAAGAATGCATTGTTGAGTGTTTAGATTTTTACTGTATATTTTTTTATATAATTTAACTAAGCTTGTATAACTTAATAAAACTTGCTTGGTTATTCAGCCCCTTTAATATCTTACTTGTTCTAATATTACGTCATAAAGTTTTTCGTTTAGTAGACAACAAATTTTTATGTTTGATGTGTTTTTTTGTTTTTAATTAGCTACTGAAGATCCGAATTATTGTTTGCATTTTGTAAACA
The DNA here is from genome assembly GCF_965202585.1 of Thalia democratica. Classification (NCBI taxonomy): domain Eukaryota; kingdom Metazoa; phylum Chordata; class Thaliacea; order Salpida; family Salpidae; genus Thalia; species Thalia democratica. The sequence continues at coordinate 31,692,912 of NC_139172.1, read as the reverse complement.
ATTTTAACGTTTATATAATTCAATATAAGTGCAAATTTTCATTTTCGAAACAAAAGCAAGCTTAGACTAATTTGTTTTGTATAACTACGTCGCAACTTAAATTTTGTTATTTGCACTAAATATTTGGTAATAAATTTAACTTGCTCTGAAAACGCTGCAAAAGAATTGGCAACAACAATCAAATGCAGTTGTTTAATTTAAAGTACTTGTATGTATATATTCGTGTTTTATAAATTAGCTATGATCACAGAAATTTTAGTAGTTTTGTAGGTGAAAATTTACAAAACAAAATTGTAATAGTTATAAGAAAAGCTTTGTTTCACCAGTTTTGTTTTCATCTTAGATACTAATAACTTTGTCAAAAGAAAAAAAAAATTACCTATTTGTAAAATTAACACGTTATATGGAAAGTATTTCAAAAATCTATTGTTTAACCTATTTTCAATCCAAAAATTTTAACACCCTCAAACAGTTTATAAAAACAGTTCTGCTTAGAGAAAATAGCTTCCTTCTGATATTATGTTTGATTTTCTCACTGCAAATTCCTTGAATACTCGAGCATAACACTGTTCCAGGTGGAAGGATTAAGTAAATAATGTGGCATGAGTGACAATAAAGAACAGTTGATAGTTTTACTTTGAAAGACTTCACAATAGAACTTGTTTGTCAATGACTTGGAATTTATGACTTGTGAAAAAAAAGTTGTCGCATCATTTTGCCAAGTCATTTTCTTCCATTCTTGAATTTTATTTGTTTATTAGTAATGCAATTTTTTTTTAATCGTGTTTAAATAAGAAGTTATTTTGTATGTTAAGAAGTTCCGAATGAATGAAAAATATATTTCAATTATTATACTTTTTACTATTCATAAGAATAAGAAAAATGTATATACAAAAACAGAAATCTTTTTGTTTTTAATATAAAGAAGTCTTTATTGAAAAACTCTGTTTTTTGATAATTAAAAATTTAAGTTTAGAAAGCAACAGTGAAATTTGACTTTAGCTAGATTTAAGAACTAAAATGTTTTAATTTAATAACTTCTTTTTCAACTATTATTTTTTTAGTAAAGTGAATAAATTTTATGTTTAACAAGCTAATATGATATTTTAAACTTTACTTTTAGTTCGGACCTGTAAGTAAACTTTTATATTTGACATAATAAGTTGTTATACTCGAGGTCAAGGTTTGTATAAAATTAACTAGTTTATCTAATTTTAAAATGTTGTTGGAAATAACTTAATATATTTACAGTAGTAAGTACAAATATTATCTGCTAAATATGATATAAGTTATCTATAATATAAAGTTTATATAATATTATATAATAATAACAGTATTATATAACTTTATATTGCATAATTGTTTGTTTTACTTTTTTAATATAGTTAACACACTAACTTTGTGTAAATGAATAAAATATTACTAACAAAAAGCTACTACAGCGGTGTTAATTATTATATCAAAACTTACTTAAACCTGTGTATTTAGTTGGACTTTTTTTTGTTAAAACGAAAGCTTATATAACGTTTTTATGGAAAGTTTTATTTACGTTTACGATCAAAATTTGTTGAGTGGAAAATTTTTTTAAGAAGTTTACATAAGCATTGAATGGAAAAATACTGATGACTTTTCAGTTTAAAGATTAGATAAACAGCACAAAGAATTTGTATCAATCGTTGAAAACACTATCTTGCAAATTATAGATAATGCAAGCTTATTTTTAATAAGGCTACTGAAAGTATATATATATATATTGAAAACAACACACACGTATGTAGTTAATCTAAATTGAAGTTAACAAACAGTGTATTACATAATTTCAAACTAGACTTAGACTGCTTAAAAGCGAGCCAATTTTTTAGTAGTTCAAAAAGCAGAAAGTTGCAGCAGTAGTCAAACCAAAAAAAAAAAAACGTTTCATGTTAAGCAACAGAAAAAAGTAAAAGCTACTATGTAGGCTAATTTGTTATAGTTGAAATATTATCTAAAATATTTCCAAGCTAATATTTCTGAGTTCAAACTTTTCGGGTTCAAGCTAGTTTTCGTCAACTAAAATGGTTTCAGTTACCATTTTTCACGCTACCAAACTACCTTGTTTCCATGGTTACTAAGACCTCAGTCGTCAACAGCAACGCGAACTTGTTTAGCATCATCAAGGTTGACCAAATGAAGCCCAATCAAATGCAATGCATGGCATAATGCATTCCAGTGTTACGTCATAATTAGTTATGTGACATAACATTCATTGTTGCGTTAAGGCTTAATCCCCTATTCCTTATTCTTAGCAGGCTTGCATTAGCCTGTAAGTTTTAAATTTTGCTACTTTTGTTAAAAGCGTTTGTTTTATTATTTTAAATCTAAAGCTAATATGTTTTTTTAAAGTTTTAGCTTCATAGATTCTTTATTTGATGGACTAGTAACTTTTGTTAACTTCTTTTTGTGAAAATGTTTTAACTTTTTTACTAAAGTTGTATAAAAACTTATAAAATTAACACAAAGTATTAAACACTAGCATGGCAATTTTAAACTAAAAGTAGTAAATTTATAACTAATTAAACTGAACTAACAAAAAATAAAAATAATTTAATTGCTTAATTTACAATGGTTTTAAATAAATTTTTATTTCATATTTGTGATATTTATGAATAGTATCAAATTTGAATGCAGTTAGAAAACACTCGTAAGCTAACCTTGGTATTATGTTTAAATAATTTTAACTAATAAGTAAATAGTAATTTTATAGTTTAAAAATTGTCGGATATAATGAGATTATGGTTAGTAAAAAAGTCAATTGCGTTTTCACAAGAATTATAAAAAAAAGCTAATAGAAGGTGTTGGAAAGTAACAAGCTTCAAAATGTAAGTTTGCAAAACATTAAAATCAAGCATAACTTTTAAATATTTTCAAGATTTAGTTAAAAACCAGTTACGAGAAAGCATTTTTAAGTTATTGAATAACAGCTGAGCAATTTGCTAATTTTTTTTTTTAACTAAATTTAAAATCGCCTAATTATTGTAATAGTCTTTAATTTTGCTAAGTTGAATTTTTTTGTTAGTATACTAACTTTAATTATGCACTTAAAAGTCAACCAAAAACTAATTTTAATTAATTTCCTCATTTTTATTTCTAAAATAGAGCTTAATTATAATACTTTATTGTCTTCTAAAATTTAAATTATGCGTACTAATTAGAGTATTAATTCTTATGTAATCTTATATCTCTATATAAATAACAATTACAAAGCAATTTTTTGCCATATCAGTTGAAAGCGTAATGTTGTTTTGAAATTGTACAGCAATTATGTCGGTGGAAATTGAAAAAATAAACATTTATAGCAACTTTACAAATGTTAAAAATCATAAAAGTACTTAGTTTGGCATTTTTCAAATGTAACATAGTAAACTTTAAAAGTCTTTTGTAATATATTACAACAGTATCATATTATAACTAATTTTTAAATTGAAACGCTTGTATAAGTTTTCACTAAACCGTTGCTGTCAAGAGCTAGAGAGAAGAGAAAAATTTTCGAGAGAGTTTATTTCTTCTCATCTTTTTCTATCACTTTACACGTAACACCATATATCAATTTCTGGTAATTTTTTATTCTTTTTTTTCTGACTCCCACGGCTGACAGATTTGTTAAGGTCAGTTGTTTGTTTTGAAAGTTATGAGTCTTTTTTTAATTTTTCGAAACTTAAATTGTTATTTAAATTGTTTTTGAAATTGTTGATTTTGTTTGGAAGTTGTTTTTAAGCACAGCTGAAACAAAGATTAAATAACAATGTCAAAGTAGCTCTGATAATACTTTTACTGTAATAATTGACACAACAGTGCAAATTTTGTTTGTTTTATAAATTCTAATACTATTCGTTGCTTGTCTTTTATCAAGCATATAAAATAACCTGGAAGTATTAAGACTTTTATTTGTTCTTATTATTTTAAAATATAATGTATTGAGTTAAGTAAATAGAAGTAAATAACTTTTTTTGTTACTGTTTGTATACCATTATTCTAGTTTAAATTTTTCTTTTGAAACACATAAGTAAGTTTAAAAGTTTGTGAAAGGTTAAGGTTGCATATCAAGTTCTAAAAAATGTTACGTTGCTGTTTGTGTAAAATTTAACTAAGTTAACTTTACTGTAAAAAAAAGTTTTATTTATATATGATTAAATAAATAGTTTTGTTTTAATTATTTTAGGGAGTGTTTCAAAGTCGTTATAATCTTAAAAAGAAACACAGTTAAAAATAATTTTGTGTATAAGAAATAAACAAAGTTAAGCTAATTAAGTTTATTTTTAATAATTTTTTAATGAAACAATTAGTAACAGAGCTGTTATTTTCTTTAGTTGTTTGTATTTTATGTTAAATGTAAGCAAAATTATTGTTTTTCCTTTAAAGATAGCTTTTAGATAAACAAAGTAAAACAAATAAAACTAAACTAAGATAGTTATAAAACTTCTCTGCTGTTTAAACTTTCTCTACAGAAGTGCTAGTCAGTTAATTCTTTATAACAATTTTTATGCCCGCAAGCTACTTGATAATTCAAAGAATGTTCATAATTCAGTTAATTTAGTTAAAAAAAGCTGTTGAGTGTAGCGAATTCTTATGTAATTCGAACCTTTAAATAATTAATACTTTCTCAAAACTCATAGCAGCTAAAACAGTTACTATGAAATGTGTATTGTGTATATATATACTTTTGAGATTAATGGGTAGTTGCTAACTTCTGAAGTTTAACTTTATTTTACGGACTTAAAAAAATTAAATATACGAATATACACTCTACAATAAAGTTTTCAAAGTGCTTAGTTTTAAGTTTGAAACAGAAAAATTCAATATAAAAAAGTCAAAGTCTTCTTTACTTTTCTTTATATGTTTTTATTTAAATTGGAAATGTTTTATTTTCAAACTTGTTCGTACTTTAGGAAGATGGAAACTGGATTCAAATTATGTAAATTTTACTAGTTATGAGTCAGAAACACTCTTGTTTGCCTTACCAACTAAAAACGCCCGCCACTTTACTGAGCCAATAAGCAACAGTTTTGAGTAAAGAGAATTTTTTTTCAAGACAATTTGAATGGTCTACTTCCTATGATCCGAAATTAGTTACCAGAAGTTACCTTAGCTTCCAAAGTTAAAAATAAATAAATTGCAAAGATAAACAAACAAGCTCCATACCATGTGAAATTTAGTAGATGAATTAAAAATAAACTCTAATAAGCTACATCAATGTATAGGCTGAATTTTAATTATGTTATAAATCTAAGCTTTAATTTAAATACACTTCATATTTTCCATCAAAATATTAAAAAAAATGAATTAGAAGAATTACTCATTTTAAATAAATATATATTTTTTAGTCACTGGTTTTAATTTCTTGTGAAGTAGCCGTAGGCTTTCAATTGAAGTGTAACATAAATTAAGTTGCTTTAATTTTTGTTGTTTATAAAAATTATGTAACAAAACCGAGGATGATGTATTTTTATTCAACAAGTACGCATCAAGTGTTTACTTGTTGACTGTAAATTGTGCACAGAGTTTATTGTATGAGTTTTAAGTGCCTTTCAATTGGTTGTTTTGTCTGCAACATATTTGTTAACTTTATCATATTGTAGTTTTTTATGACTGAGAAAAATATAGTTTGTTATGTGCTCTTTGTTGCACAAACAAAAAGAAAAACTATTTTTAGGCTACAAAGAATGGACATACATGTTTTTTAAGTTTACTGACAATTTTAGTTTACAAACTTGGCATGAAAATATTGAAATAATCAAATAGTTAAATAACTTATATAAAACATCTATATAAATTCTTTACATAAAAATACAATATTTTATACATTTAAATAAGTATAAATATATACATTTTAAAAAAACTACTAAATTAATTTTTTCCAGTTGACTTGCACTACTATGCAATCCCCTCAAATTGACAACCACTAATAATTTTAACCACTGACAGCAATTTTTTAAAATAGCACCTTAAATAGTAACCAGCAATTTTCTGATCATGGGAAAAGAATTTGAAGAACCAGGAGTCGACTCCAACCTGCTGCAGGAGGCAGGAGATCCTGAATCAGGAGTGGTCGAGGAGGGAGATAAGGAGAAGAATGTCAGGGAGAGGGACGTGTGGGCTGGAAAGTTTGATTTTCTCCTGGCCTGTTGCGGTTCTGCTGTGGGTCTGGGAAATGTGTGGAGGTTCCCATACCTTTGCTACAAAAATGGAGGGGGTAAGTTGATTTTTTGTATAAAGTGTAGTTGTTTGATGTATGTTTATATATATTTGCTAGATGTATAAGTATCTTCTTAATTTAAACATTATAATTAATAAGTATGTAGACAAAGTAAAAAAGAATATTTTATTATATATTTTATTAACTGAAGTTTAAAAGTAAAAAAAAAGTTATTATTATTTTTTTGTGTAAGCAGATTTTAAAAGTTTTTGTTAAATAATATTTTTATGGATAAATTTACTTCCACTATAAAATACTTATATAAGATTATTTACTTTTTCCAACTCAATCATTTTTTACAGGGGCCTTTTTGATCCCCTACATGATTGTGGTGGTCCTCTCTGGCATACCAGTCTTCTTACTGGAGGTCGCCCTAGGTCAGCAGACAAAGTTGGGTGCCATCCAGTCATGGAGCGCAATCTGTCCCCTTGTCTCAGGTAAATTTGACTTTAAACACAATTTAGAGTTTATATGTAGCACTACGTTTGATTTTTTTACTTAAAAATGTGTACGTTGACCAAAAATAACTAAGATTTTTAAAGCTTGGTACAAATTTTGTTATTTATCTTATGTAACATGCTTGTTTAAAATTTAATAATTAAGTTTGTATGCCATGTGAAGCTTTTAACTTAAACACATTAGCACTTATGGGTTTGAGAAGTTTTAAGTTTTATAAATGAAGTATAATATTTATGCTAAAGATAATTGCATAACTTGTATGTCATTCCATGAAACAAATAAAATACAAACTTGTTTGTAGAAAAAGTAAACTTTTTAAAAGTTTTAAACTTAAAAACCATATTTTTTTCTTCAACTTTAAATGACATAAGTTTCAAACTTCTAGGGATTTTGCAACATTTTGACAAATATTCACAGGAAGTTACTCCTATCAAACTTTTACATTTATTGCATTCTTTTCACAGGAATTGGTCTCAGCTCGATGGTCATCGTCTTCTTCACCCTCTGCTACTACGCCATCATCCTCGCGTGGGCGTTGTTCTACCTGTTCCAGTCCTTCAAGGACCCCCTGCCGTGGGAAAGCTGCGGCAACTGGTGGAACAACAACGAGACGTGCCTGTCCAACTTCACGGGGGTGGTCAACGCCAGCAACTACACTTCTGCCGTCAGGGAGTACTGGGAGTTAGTTGGAGTTTTTATTAATTGTGAAAAGAACGTCTTATGTTAAAATTGTAATACTTAACATTAAACTTTAATTTATAACTTATTAAAGTTACACAAAAGCTGGTTAATTCAATTTTATCAAATACTGACTTTTGTGAGTAGCTTTTACTCTCTTTAATGAAATTACAATGATCAACTGTGCACACTTTTCAATTTTGAAAAGTAGGCAGCTTTTTAAAATGTAAATAATTGAGAAAAAACTATCTCATAAAGTCTTTTTTTTTACATTAAATTACATAAAATCAGTATATTTTCAAATGTAATTACAACAATCAACTGTGCACTTTTGTTTTTTAAGAGCAAACAACTTTTTAAATTTCAATAACTGACAGAAAACACTCTCATAAAACCAGTGATTTTTTACATGCAACATTCACACACAGGAACAGAGCTCTCCAGATAACCAAGGGAATCGACGATTTGGGAGAGATGAGGTGGGAGCTGGTGGGATTCCTCCTCCTCGTGTGGATCGTCTGCTACTTCACCGTCTTCCAAGGAACCAAGTCAACTGGAAAGGTGCGTTTCAATATTGTGGTGTTTGTTTGAGACTAGTTGTTTTTAGACACTTTTACTTTACTTACTGTGTAATTTTTACAAAAAAAAAAGGTTTTTAAGTACTAAGGATCAAAACTTGCGCGTTTAATATGGTTGTATGAAATGAAATTTTTGATAATAGAATTTTTTTTCTTTCTTTTTTGGTAAAACATGTTCTTTGCCACAGGTTTAAAGTTACTAAAGTCCTTGAGTTTTACAAGTGTGTAAAAATAACTGTCATTGAGTGTTTTTTATTATAGTTTCAGCGGAAATGATTTATTGTTTGTGTATTGTACTACTAAAGTTTGCTAGTCCATTTTTAATAACCATTTTTTTGAGAGGGAAGTATAAAAACTGGTTTTGTTATACTATTTAAAAAAAGTTTTTGGACTTGTTAAAACTTATAATTTCCAACCCATTACCTCAAGTTTTACCAATTGAATTTACATAATCTTTAATTGAAACTGAAACAGTTTTAAAAATAAAAAAATCATAAAAATCAGAATTTGCAAATTTTCATCAGTCTCTTTTTTTTCTCACATAAAACTAAACAGACAAAACTTTACTAACCTCTTCTACATTTAAGTTAAGAACGTTGATATTTAAACTTGAGCCGGCCCAAAAATTAGTAAATGAAAAACACAATGGGGTCAATAGCAATTTCTAATACTCGACTTCAAGGCCTATTTGCCATCTAAACACACCATCTTTTGTTCTCACTTCCACAGAAGCTCATATACTCTTGTGTGTGGGAATTTAGTTTTAGTGGAAATTCTCTCAATTGCTAAAGTGAGGCGCAAATTTCAAGGCCGAGCGACTTTGAACTAACACAATTCACAAAAATTTGCTTCTACTATATACCTCTATTATGAGGATGATGAAATTATTTCGGAAGTTTGAACTAGAAATAAGCCAAATTCCAGGCAATTTTTCTTTGCACAAAAGTTTTCCATTGAGCTCCCAAATTGTATCATGGCCCGAAATATATTTTTTAAATAGTATTGCTTTTAAGCAGATCAAAAACAGTATGATAAAACTTGGCTAACTAAGTTACATTTATTTGTTATGATTTAAAAAAAAGCTAAATGTAATTTTCAAAATCAAAACAAAAAAAATGTATATACCTACAAGTTTAGAACACAGTTTTTCAGATCCATTTCAAAAGCTAAATGAATGTTAGTTTAGTCAGAGTTCAAGAATGTAGTGGAAATTTTTAGTCATCTTACTTAAACAAAATAATTATGCCAAAAGCTACAAAAAAAACGACTAATTTTCAACGTTTATGACTTCCTCTTAATTACTTCTGTGTTAAACGCCAATGTGCTTTAAATGTAAAAAGGAAGCTTGAAGTAAAACATAAGGGGGGAGTTGAAATTCCTTTGAAATTACTAATCACGAACATTCCTTTGAAATTAGTAAAAGTCCTCGTAATGGGTTTTTTGTGCTTGCCTGCCAAAAAAGCCACTTGTGAAAACGCTCGGAATCTGTATGAACGGGAGTAAACACCAAACTCTTTCCCACGCATTATAATTCGTGCTCGCAGAAAAATTAGGAATATAAAAACACACGTCAGCAGATCGCTGTGTAGAGAGAGAACAAAATTTTGTTGTCGAAATGCTTCACAGTCGCTCACACACACACACACAGAGGTTTTTTTGCTGTATTTTTCCACAAACAAGCGAATGCTCTCTCGGGCGCCCACCGGTGTCCAAAAGTGGATCTTCTACTTGAAACAAATTCAGTCTCTCTCGTTTTTTGACTTCTCTCGTATTTTCAATTCAGCTGCAGTTTTTTTTTGAGTGAGTATTTGCGCTTTGCACCGTTTTTTTTCAAAGTGCACTTTGCACTCTTTTGAGCGCGGTTTTCGAAGAAAAAATAATTGATAATTTCTAGAAGCTTGTCATGTATGATTATTTTCTTAACATTTGTTTCTTATTAATTCATCTTTTTTTAGATATTGAAAATGTTTGAATAATTTTCGTTGCATTTATATAACCTAAAAAGTGAAAATATAAGTTCGGTGTAAAACATAAAATACATTTTTAATAATTAACTGAGTGCTCATAAAATATTAATTCAACTCTGTCTAGGGTAAAACAAGAGAAGTCTGTACCTCAAACACGATTAAATATACCACAAATTAATAATTTAAAAACTTTTATGGTAAAAACTCGTGTATAAGCTTCTTTATGCTTGATAGATAATATTATAACCTTAAATTATATATAAATATTGCACAATATTAAAAAAATTGTTATCGTATTTTTAAAAAAGAGTAGCTTTTTTGTTACACGAGTTAGGCTTAAAATATCTATATATAAATGTTTTCACTTATTTTTATAGCAAAATACAGTCGTGCTAAACTTTTGTGAACTTTTTTATTAATATATAAATAATACTTACTTAAAGTTTTTTCTACAATAACTTATTTTATTAAGTTGTTTGAACTTTACTTTTATGTAATTTTGAGAGCATAATAATGATTTTTTTTGTGAATTTCTATTTCCTATTTACTCACAAACGAACTGAGTATTTCAAAGCCTTATTGACACCACCCACCTTTTATTAGATTTGTTTATTAGTAAACAAATAATCAACATATTATGTTTTCAATTGAAAAAATACATATTTAAAAATGTTACAAAAGAAAAGACCAAATAAGCAGTTTGATATTTTTTTATTTGAAAATTAAGTGTTTTTTATTGTCAAACACATAACGGTTTGTGACGTCACAGGCGATGTACTTCACCGCCACCTTCCCCTACGTCATGCTGCTGATCCTGCTCATCCGCGGAGTGACCCTGCCGGGAGCCTCCAAGGGCATCTACTACTACCTCTACCCCAACGTCACCAAACTCATGGAGCCCGCGGTAAATTTTTGTTGTTTGTAGAACCAGCACAGTTTGTAAAATGAGTGATAATTATTTTTTTAGTAGTTAAATACATACCTCAATGAATTTTTTGTAATCTTTTAAAACATTGTTTTTATTTATATTAAACAATGTAAAAAACAATGTGACTATTCTAAATCTGTTTTTATAAATCCAAAAAGGTTGTTTAAGAAATCACTGCAACGTTTTATACGCGAAAAATACCTTTTGTTTAAATCAATTCAATTTTTTTTTTCTACAAAAAAAAACATTTAATTAAATTTTGTTTTACTAAATTAAATTTTGTTGTACTAGGTGTGGGTAGACGCGGGGACGCAGGTGTTCTTCTCCTACTCCCTCTGCATCGGTGTGCTGGTCTCGCTGGGCAGCTTCAACTCCTACAACAACAACTGCCTCAGGTGAGAAATTAGTTTAATATAGTGTTTTGAATAGGTGATGTTGTTCAGTGCTAATACAATAGTCCATCTCAAAGTAATTTGAAATTTGCTGAGTAATTTGGAGGAAAAGTTAAAAAAAATATTAATAGATTTGGAAATTTAGCTAATAACAGTTTGAAAATAAAACAAAGTGTTTATTACTTGGGTGTATATTTGTTATTAAAATTTTAAGTACAAGACTTAGGTGCAAAACAGTGTTTTGATTTTGTTCCAACTGAGTTATACTTTTTTGGGACTCTTAGAAAAGTTCAATAAGTTATAGTTCAATTCAATATAAACATATTTTTATATTGAACTGTACCTTACTTACCTTTTCTTAGTATCCATCGAATTTAAAGTTTTTTAAAAATCGAAATTATTATGCGGTGTAGTTCAAAAACCCATTCATATTAATAGTAATAATTAAATTAAAAGAAAATTGAAATATATTGCGTATGTAGAACCAATTTAAACTTATATTCAAATATTTGTCTTTTAAAATAGTTTATTTGCTCGAAAACTTTTTTTGCGGGCAAATTCCAATCATTGATTTATGTCACAATATCGGGCTAAATAAACAGTTTCCATCTTGTTGTTTCAATCGGAATATTCTCCGCACATACCCACTTCCTATATGCGAAAGCACTTGAATGCATTTTCAATGGTCTCTTTCTTTTGTGAGCCATGTTTATGATGACTGTAACGTTTTTCATTGAAAATTTTTGCGGTTAAATTAATATTAATTTCGTTTATTAGGCTAATCTTTTAATATTAAAAAAAACTTATATAAGTTTACAAATTCTAGATTATTTTATAGGGACGCAATTTGATTAGAAGCTTTCATATTTTTTATTTGCAACATTGTGAGAACTTATAACGATATATTACTAAACTAGAAACTCCTTAAACTTTTAAAAGTTTTATTGATTATTATAACATTTTTATTAAAAGTTTTATTAATTGTTATAATATTTTCATCATAAAATTTATTAATTTTTTAACACTTGCATCACAGGGACACAGTCATCATCGCCTGCGTCAACTCAGGGACGTCCTTTTTGGCCGGATTCGCCATTTTCAGCGCCCTCGGCTTCATGGCCGAGGAACAGGGTTTGGAGGTCAAGGACGTCGCAGAAAAGGGTGAGACATTATGTTTTGAAAAAATAATAAATGTGTATTTAAATTTCTTTAGTTTGAAGCTCTGTGCCAATGGGTTCTTTCTGCCTATTAACTGAAAAAAAAATTAAAATTTTTTTAAAGTTTTGTTATAAAAAAGGGTCTTATGTTTTAACATGATAATTGTGTTAAGATTCAAGTGAAATAGATTGAAATTTAAATGTAAAAGAGTTCATAAACATTTACTTACAAAAGTTTGTTATTACTTTCAATGTTTCCCTACCCTAAGAGTTTCCAACTTTAAAAAACAAAAAATTAAAACAATTTCATCTAAAAGTAAATTCTTCAATAGATTGTAAATTTTCAAGCTAGACCAGTAAGTATTAATTTAAAGTTAGTTGACAAAGATAAATAAAAACAAAGCAAATATTTATCCAGTTTCAGTTTTATTGTTATTTATTTAGGTAAATAAAGTGGGTCACACAACTTTGTTAAACAAACAATTTGGTTTAAAGTTCACCGGGGTTTAAATAAATCAGGTTCAAAATTATGCAAATCTGTATTTTTACTGGAAAATTCTTAAAAGTTTAAAGAAAATAAGAACGGAAAATTTTGTAAAAAAATTTCTAAAACCTATTACCCAGCTGAAATGCAGTTTTAAGTAATAAAATCCAGTAATTTGCAACAACAACAAACTAGTTAGGCTATGCGGAAAAACACAAATAATTTTTTGAGACAAGCGAAATAATTTTGGGAATTTTCCATTGCCTTGCACTTTCCGCTTCCTCGTATGAATTTCACTTTTGTGCCGACTTGGATAACATCGCACAAACATCTTTGTTGTTTTTTTCTTTTGTATTTGAATAGTACTTGTTTTAATGCTACTATGATACAGTGGAAGTATAGTTTGTTATACAACAAAACAACACAAAAGTTAATCGCATATAATGTTTTTTGTATGTTAATATAATAGTTTAAGCTTGTTGTTTCGAGCTTAAGTAACACAGTAGCTCACAATAAATTATATATGTTTTTCCTGATCATGTAAATAATGGTATTATTTTTATTAATCACTACTTTACCAAATTTGTATTTCGATTTATGTTTTGAAATAACATACGTTAGTACTTATATTTTGTAAAACAAAACACTAGTTTTCAAAGCTAAGCTTTAGTTACACACACACAAATTTTTTAACTTTCAAAAATAATTGATGTGTTTAAAATTATTTATATCAACCAGAAGTTTTTTTTTGTTTATGTTAAATCAATTTATAAAAAATTTGCTAGCTCTCATAAACATCAAGATAAGCTATTAAACTATTAACAGCAATGTATATTTTTACAAATTTTTGATAAAAGTTGCAGTTAGTCATAAAAGTATTTGTATATAAATATACTTTATTGGGGATATTTTTTTATAAATAATTTCTTACTTAGATAGAACTTGAATTTAATTATAAATTAAAAAAATCTTATTAGAATAGAAATTGGAAAATAATTAATTAGAATAAAAACTATATTTTAACAAGATTTAAACTTTAAGCGAAGAACTCTAATAGAGTGAACTTATTGTTTATAAAAGGAGTTCCTTGAAATATAATATTATTATGCTGTTTATCTAAATTTAGTTTTAAGTGCTGTATACTTTATAAATAAAATAGAGAAACTAAATATACATATATATATATGACATAAAAATACTAACGTCTTTTTTTGAAATTGCTTCAGTGCCTATTGAGCCAACTGTCAAAGCAAAAAAGTTTCTGCAACAACAAGTTGCATAGAACCACTGTGACAATATTAAATTAAAAAAATAAAGTACTAAACTTTAAAAACAAAACTAGTCTTAACTCACACCACTGTTTCCCCCATAGGACCGTTTTACCGATCAGTTTCCACTAAGAACTTTTTTCTACACGATTGTTTTGATAATTAACAATATTATATTAATTTTTTTAATATATATTATTCCAGGACCGGGTCTCGCGTTCATCGCCTACCCCAAAGAAGTCCTTCTCCTTCCCTTCAGCAACATGTGGGCCATCCTCTTCTTCGTCATGATCTTCATGCTGGGCATTAGTACCCTGGTGAGCTTTTGTTTTGAATTATTATTTATTAGTACCCTTAGTATGTTGGATATATCCACTCTTGTGAGTACAACTGTTTCTGTTAAAATTGTATGTTTTAAATATGTAATTTGTTTGTTTTCAAAAATGTTTATATGAAATTCTTCATCTTTGGGAATGTCCACTCCTGCGAGTTTTTATTTGAAAATTAATTAAAATGTTTATTTTGCACCCATCACAATTGTACAGTTTGTCACAACTGCTCTTGTGGGTTTCGTATTCAAAATTATTACTTTCCTATTGATACTCCGGTTATTTATACATTGAAGTTACTTTCGTTTGCGTCTGTCGTATAGTTTAGCTGTGCAACTTATATTTTTGAGCGAAAAAATGTTTGAAATTACGAAGATTTAAAAGGGTAGGGTGTAGGCAAAAATATATGTTAGCAAAATATTAAATCCAGTAAAATTTTTAAAACACCATAAAAAATGAAAAATTAAATTGTTAAATTTTTTTTTGATTTAAATATAAAAGGAAATTAAACACAAATGGACCAATAGCTAACACTGCAACCGGTCGCTTTCTGTTTTTTTTTTTTGAAAAACTTCAAAGCAGTCATAAAACTTCAATCAGGTGTTTGAATGTTGCACAATTAACGTTTTTGAAAAGCAACTTTATTAGGCAACTGAGTTTGAGCCAACAGAAGCCGGAAACTGTAATTTCCTTGTTTCTAAAAAAAAAAACTGTTTCTCACCTTTTAACGTTAATTCTCTTTTATGAATGAAAAAAATCACGGAATAGTTGTATTTAAAAAGTTGATTTTTTAGTGGCTTTTACTCACTACTATTTTAAAAAGCCACATGTTTTAAAATGTTCAATTTGTTGTTGGTTTTTAAATGCTATATGCAAACAAAGAGACTTAAAAAATTCTTTGTTGTGAACTTTGGTGTTATAATATTCTAATACTAAAGTTTTCATGGTAATTATTTTGATAATTTTATCTTCTCGTTCATAGGTACATATAAATTATTGGTTGTAAAAATGTGTCAATAAAGCTTGAAATAATCAAAAAATAGAATGCTTGAAAAACTTGAAAAAAAAAATTTTTTGTGCCAATTAAAATAGTTTATAAGAAAAAACAAACAAATTAAAAGTACAGATGTTTCCAAAAACAAGCAATAAAGAAAATGTATTTTTTACCATTAGAGTAAATCTTATTGGGAAAATCTAAGTGCTAATTTTGTTCAATTGACATATTAAACTTTGCACAGAGACTAATATAACAATTCACTTGAGCTCAATAAGTGCTTGAGACAATTAAATTAACTCTTGTGCATGTGAAAAACAAAATATTAACATGCTACAAAAGTCTGAATTAATTTATTTGTTGGCGTGGACTTGAGATAGTTTTTATTTTGTTCACATTTGAGCTGAATAACCTTTGATATATATATATAAAATGAATTACTACACCAGCCTTATAAAGTAAACTCCCACTCATTTTTTGTAATCTCTTTTGAATTTGTTTGGCGCAGAAATGAATAATTTATTGCAACTTAGAACGCGCGCATTATTTTATTTATCAAAACAATTTAGTATTTTTACAATAATTATGTTACAATTTCCAATACAAACTTATGTAGTTAAAATCTTAAGATTTAATTTTTACGCTACATGTAAATATATATTTTACTTTGTTTCAATAATATTAACAACCAAGTAAACGTAACTATGAAGACAACTCAAATTTAAAAAAAATAATAATCAATTATGACGTCACAGCTCACCGACACCTTGGCACTGATGACGTCAATGGGAGATTTGTACCCGTCGCTGTTCAGAGGGGGAAAGTACCGAAAAGCGGTTTTCATCGGAGTGGGTTGCTTCTGCTTGTACTTGATCGGTCTGTCCATGGTTACCCAGGTAATTACCCGTAATTTGTTTGTTGGTATGATGATTTGTAGGGTTTTTACCAAATTTTTGGTTTTGGTTAAAAGAATTTAATTTAAAACTTTAATATACTTATTTTATTCTTAAGTTATATACCCTTGAGTTTTTCATTCTGTAATTAAAAAGAGTATAGTTGTGAATTTCATGAAAAAGTGTACGTTATCATCTTCTTTAGAGTTTGTGAAATTAAAAACTATTTTTAAAAGACGCCAACCTAAAGACCTTTTAAACCAATTGTTCATACCGACCCTAATTTTTACCCCACGGGGAGGCAATTCTAAGAATTCAACATGTTATAGTGGTAAAATAATACAATGTGTTTTGATTTTTTGGAAACAATTAAAGAGATCTCAACTACTGGAGGAGAAATAACACATTTATTCTTTAAAGACTTTATCATGCAAACTACATATCCATATCGTTTTAGATTTTTCATTTAAGCACCGACGAGGACTTGGACCGAAACTTATTTTGCACAATAAAGTCTTGAATGAATGAATTTACAACACAACATTTTTTTTCCCGCACAGGGAGGTAAACTATTAAAAAACATTTTTAAAAGGCGCCAACCTAAACACCTTTTAAATCAACCGTTCACACAGACCCTACTTTTTTCCCCTATAGAGGCAGTTAACTCAACATGTTAAAACAACGCAATGTACGATACTAACAAACCTTCTTCTCAACAGGGAGGCATGTACATCCTGCAATTGTTCGACTTCTACGGGGCGTCCGGCTTCACCCTGCTGTGGACGGCCACGTGGCAGTGCATCGCGGTGGCGTGGGTTTATGGGGACGAGAAGTTCTACGACACCCTGGAGAACATGGTCGGCTACCGGCCCGGCCCCTACTACAAAGTGTGCTGGAAGTTCCTCTGCCCCGCCGTCAACATTGTGGGTTTTCGTTGTATATATATTAAAAAAAAAAAATAATAATTAAAAAAAAAGAAATTCACATTGTAAGTTTTAAACTTTGTTTGATTGGTGTTTTAAAGTTAAGATGTGAATGAGAATGATTCTAAGTGTTAAGTTTTTTGCCCTGCTGAAAACATTGTGAGTTTTTGTTGTATAGTTGAAAAAAAAGTTCTAAAAGTTGTTAGTGTTATGTAAAAATGTTATTTTTTGTGGTGTTCTAAAAATAAGTTATGAATGAGAATGATTTTAAATGTTAAATCTTTGTGTCCCGCCGTCAACATTGTGATTTTTTTACATATTGAAAAGTGTTTGTAGGTAAAAATTGTGAGTTTTTGTTGTTTATAATTTGAAAAAAGTCTAAACATTGTAAGTTTTAAATTTTGTTTCTATGATGTTTTAAAAATAAGATGTGAATGATAATAATTTTAAATGTTAAGTGTTTTGCCCCACTTTTTACGCTGTGAAATTTTTTACTTTTTTTTTTGAAAAAAGTTTGAGTTGTTGGTATTAGTATAAAATTTTTATTTATGCTTTAACAATATTTTATTTAAATATAACTTGGCGGCTAATAAACTTGAAAGTATTGTGTTTAAGGTAGTTTAAATTATGTTTAAATATAGTAACAGTGTTATAGCTTTATAAAAATTGTATGTAAATTTGAAGAATTTTTTATCAATACACCAATGTGTTTATGCTAGAGTTAATAAGTATTTGAATATAACTTGTTACTGTTTTTAAACATATTTATAAAGTCATGTATGTACTTTAAAGTAAACGCTTGTTTTATTTTTTATACAAATATTTCACGCTTTGTATTGTAAGTCAGCTGGCTAACAATAATAAAAAGGTTGAGTCTAAGTTATTAAGATGGTTAGATTTGAATATAAGTTTTTTTTTCAACTATGAAAATTTAACAAAATGTTGATAAAGCAATAACGTCTAATATAATTCAGTCTCAAAATATCTTTTTAAATAAGTTTATTTATTCCCTCAATTTTTTAGCTTCGGTTTAAGTAAACTTTAAACATCTAAAATTAAAAGTACTTTCCTATTAATCATCTTGATAGATATCTAGCATAAGTTTTTTTAAAGTCTATTAATAGCAACATTCGTTTACAATTATACAATCGTTCAAAAAATGTTTTTACAAAATTTTCATTAAACCTGTTTTCACACCCAAGTAGCTTTAAACAGCAACTCCATTAAAACTAAATATTATGATTATCATCAAGATTTTACAGATTCTAAACATAAACCAATGTTTCCCCCTGTAACTTTTATCGTTTGTTTTAGAACTTAAAACATAGTATAAAAGAAAAAGTGAGTTTGCATAAAAAGTTTCGCAATGTTCATTGCAAGCAAAAGTCATTAAAAGGACGAACTTGCAACTTGTCTGTAGAAGTGAAAGTTAACTTTGCACAACTAACAGAATATAACACAATCACATGCTCCCGCTAATCCCACTTACAAAACATCACTATGTAACCTACTTACAAATGCCACTTTCTCATTCGCTGTTTCGATCTTCGATTAGCCAATCAGCGCGCTCCGAAACAGCAAACACGCCACGTCACAGTCTGCGCGCATTGTGACGTTTTGTTTTGATGAACAACGTCAGTAGTTTTATTTTCATCGGATTATTACTTTTGTTAATCCGCTTCAAGAGGCACTATCACGTCATAACGTCTGACGTTTTTTTTTTTCGGATGAGCACATCGCGTGCTTTCTGTTACGTCACAATAAAACGGTGATTGTGACGCAATAGCGGCGAGGTTCCAAGTTCACTGTAACTTGTTGGCTAATTTGCATCAGATGAAACATGCAGTTCTACAATGCTGCTTATTAATTTCTATTTTAAAGTTGCAATAACTATGTGATAACATTTAATTTTTTTTTTAATTTTCACATCTAAAAAATCCCCCAAAAAGATTTCAAGTTATATTAAGCTGTCCTTTTATATAATTAGTTTTTTAGTGTGCATTTGGTAATCCATTGTAAAAGAATTTTTCACAACTTTCCAGAAAATGCTTGTGCGATAAAACAGTTTTGTTTTCATGTAAACATCTAAAAAGTGGTATTGTTTTGTTGATAACTTTCCCCAAACCAAAAAAACAGGACTCTGCTTTTAATCACTTTGATGAAATATATTTTAATTAATATCCAAGCTTCCATACGTTCTTTCCACAGTGGCTGTAGAAATGTTTATTTTTTCACATCATTTTTACCTCAGTCGACGACAACTACTAAACAAGTAAAAGAACTTTTAAATTAACTAGTTCAATCTTTACAGGGCATCTTCCTGTTCAGCATAGCCAAGTACGAGCCGCTTAAGTACGACGGAACTTACGAATACCCCTGGTGGGGCCACATGTTCGGATGGGGCCTGGCCCTGACCAGCATGGTGTGCATCCCCATCAAGATGTTCCTGACCGTGCTCAACGAAGAAGGAGACAGCTGGATGGAGGTGAGGATTGTTGAAAATAATTGAGTTTGTGCGTAATGTATTAAACTTTATTCTTGGTATAAAGAATTTTCACAAACTTTTTGAAAACTGTTTTTTCTCTTAAATATATTTGTAATTCATATTTTTAGTTAAGAGATAGTTTATTTACTTAGACTAATAGCCCAAAAACTTTAAAGTTTAAGTCGGTTTAAAATAAATAACAAGTTTCCATTACAGCAAGTTAAAACAAAAGCCAAGTTTTTCAACAAAAAACCCCCAACAGAGACTGCAAAACGCAAGGAAGCCGAAATGCGAGCAGCCGCCATCTAAAAAGCAGGAGTGCCGCTTGGTGGAGAAAGAGAACCAGGACGACGAGTGCCCGCCCCCAGCCTACTCCCCTAACAACGGCGAGACAAGTATATAAAGTTGCTTCGAGCAACGGCGGCCCTGTCACCGTTGTTTTCAACCAAGGGTCTTTTTAGTAGTCGTTGGCGGGTTTTATTCGATTTTTTTTTCACGTTTCGTTAGAGGGCGTGACTCAACAGTAAGGATTTTTATTAGAACTTTAAAAACAGAGGTTGTATTTGGCGCTGATTTTTTTTTTCAATGGTAGTTTTTTGTCGATTTCGTAAATTAACTAGAGACTAACTGATTTTTTTTTTAATGGTTGTTTTCCAGCCGTTTAAAGAGCATTTTTTTACCTCCAAAACAACTCGACAGAGAGGCCTTTTTTGCTAAATTTGAAAACACAAATTCGACAAAGCTGCTCTCCGAGTCACGAAACATTACACATTTTCCGTTTAGCTTGCTGGTTAATAAAATTTATTACACACACACGTTTAAAAAAATCAAAAAGTGTCTCTCTACCTGCAATCCGAGTTTTCGTGTCTTTTTCAACAAAAAATGCTTTACTCGAATGATTCGACTTGAAAAAAAGGGTAATTTTTTTTTTGCCAAACCTGCTCGTTTGTTTATTAGATGTATTTGATGACACAGTTTCGCTGAAAAAAGCTCTGTTCTTGTGTCTCGACAATTGTTGAAATAAAAGACCTCCCTATCTTACTTATTAGCAAACACTAGCTTGTAGTTTAAACACCAAGGTACTAACAAACTTTTTTGCTACAATCAATTTTGTTGCTGTTGCGGTTCTTTGTACAAAAAAAAAATTAAAACTACCTTTTATATCTTTACCCTCTCAACAACTCTTCTGTCGATAACCTGTCGTATTTATTAACCCGACTCCGGTGTTTTCCCCTGATTAAAACTTCCGAGTAGTTTCCGCTTCTAACCAGGGCTGCTGCATGAATTCTAACAAAAAATGCTGAAATTCACCCAAAAAATCGGAGAATTTTTTAAGGTTTCTGGATTCCGACCAGAGAAGAAATTTGGCCGGAAGATTCCAAAGCTCCCGTGAAAAAACAGAGCTCTGAAGCTCCTGCGAAAAGCCTGAATCTGAGCCCTGGTGAAAAATCTGAAACGTGGAAACCGCTTTGGAAGCCATTGACCCCCTAGCGTCTATTTTTTATAATAGTATACAATTTTTTTTAGTTTCATTTCTGTCGTTATTAAACCTTTAACATTTAAGAAAAATTCAAATTTTAAAACTCCTAAGCAAAAACATAACGCCACTGTATTCTTTTAAGATAAAAGTCTGTATCATTTTTCTTCTAGTAAAAAATATGGTTTACAACAATTCCACAATTTCCTCTCATTTTTCTTTTGATTTTTTGCTGCTTTTAAAAAGTTCGGCAAGACACCACATGACTCTCTCTAGTCGTTGCGTCACAATTGCACACACGGCTGGCTGTTTATGACGTAATAAGTATGACGTCATGACTTTCGTTGCGAACATCAAAAGCTGATCATGTAAATATGTTTTTAACTATATAATATGAATAGACACTTCTAAACATAGTAAAATTTTCAGAGGAATTTTAGACGTTTTTATATATTTTTTTGTTTTTAAACTTATTATACATTTCGTTGACTGATTTTAGAGTTTTAATTTTTTTTATTCAAATTACGATTTATAATTTTAATAAATAGTTTATAAGTTCTTAATGAATCAGAATTACAACCGGTTACTTTTTTAAATTCTAACGAATATATTTTTTAGCCTATATTAATGCTTTTAAAAGTTATAATATTATGGGTTTTTATAACAATAAGTTTTTTTAATTTTTTCGACTTTGGTATTTATTTTAAGCTTCTAAATAATTTGCTATATGGTATAATTTAACTTGTTGATATCACTTTCTTTTATTTGTTAAATAAATTAAAACTATTGGTAGAGAAGTAATTTTGTTGTGAATTGAATGATTTTTAGGTTTTAAAAAGAAACAAATGTCTTTTCTCAACAAAACTAAATGGTTTAAAATTTGTGAGTAGCATTATCTAATCGCAGAACTTGCTAAACTTAAAATAATCAATAAAGTTGAAACTATTGTTTCGTTCAGAATTTTTAATCACAAATGTAAAAGTAAAACCTTTAGTACAATTTATTTTTTTGAAACAATACTGAACAGTTTCCATCTGTGTAGTAATTTATTAACATATAATATTATGAGCCAAATAATTTTTTATTTTAAGCTTTTAGTAGCAATTGATGAAATTTAAAGCACTTTAGTTTAAAAGAAAAAGCAAAATTTACAAGATTTAAAAAACGGCCTTAAAAATCTCAAATTCCAACCTAAATGTATTTTCACTCTCGAAAGAATGTCTGAATACAAGACAAAATACTATCTTTATAAATATATTAGATTAGTATTTTTCGGCAGTCTTTATTAGGCAAACTAAGAGGAAAAATCCTTGTATTCTATAAAATAAAATACTTTAAAACATAAATGTATATAAAAGCAAAAAAAATGTGATATACCAAACATAACTTGGACAGAAAAGTTACTCAGAAAAAACTGAAAGCTTGGGAAAAGGTGAAACTTGCTTTTTTCTGAATAAGTTGCTTCTTAGTTAATTGATCCGAGCCGAGAGCTTTTGTTTGGTCGGCCGCAGTTTGTCCACTCCTAATTTGTTGTTTAGACTCAATTTATTAACTGAAATTTTAGATTCAATACTTTTGTATCGGAAACTTTTTACAAAAAATAAAATATCTCAATAATTAAATGATATTTTTGAATTCTATAAAAACTGGTTTGTACTTTAAGCTTCTTTATGAAAGCCAAAGTTCATTTTTGTAAAAAAAGTGTTGGATCCCCTTATGGCATTAATAGCTTTAAGCTCAAAGCTTTCATTTAATAACTAACTTTTTCTTTTCTAAACTTTACGTACCCGACTTAGGATTTGAAACAAGTCAAAGCTGACGAAAGTTATCAACTAAAACAAAAAAAAAAGATTTAACATCTTAAAACTAGTTTCAACCATAAATATTTCGTCGGTCGGTGGAAAATATTTTGAGGTTTTTGACCGGTAAAAAGCGTGAACTGAGTATTTTAATTGTTAGGGAAGTATTTTAAATATTAATATGGCTGATTACGTAAAAGTTACTTTTAATTGGCAAGACCAAGTACTTATATTAGAGCTGTCAAAATCGAATTTGCTAAAGGTGTAGTTTTAATTTTGGTTTTTAATTAAACAACTAAATTTATCACTGTAAAAAATATAGTTGTACCAGTTTTATCAAAATCTGAGTTCACACCAAGGATTTACTAAACAATTGCTTAAGATATTAACGGTAATTTAGTTTTAAAACTAAGAAATTCATTATCTTATCAGAATACTACAGCCAAGTGACCTTACTTCTAATTTTTAAACTTTACAAACAATAAAAAAGTACATATAAATCTTTATTTGTAATTTTAGCTAATGATTTAACTTTGCAATCAGTCTTAGATGAGCTTCAAAGACTATAAAAATACTGAAAGCCGTTACAACTGTGTGTAAAAAAAGCCTACATCTTAGAGTTAAGCTTTAACCTAACGAACATCATTTACTTATCTGCAAAAAAGTATGTATAATGTTGCTATGAATATAAGTAAAAATAAAGTTGTGATATAAATCATGCAGTTCATTAAAATGTTTTATAATAGCAAGGCGGTTTCGTAATTTTATTTTAGCTAACAGATAATCTGAAGTTGTAGAAAAGTAACTGAAAACAATCAACGGGTGGCCAAGTTTGGAAAGTACCAAACTACATGTCAACTAATTAAATTTATAGATTGTCAAAAGCTCCTTACCAATATTTAAAATAAAATTATCTTCTATTATTATAGTTATTTTTTAATAGTTACTATAACAATTTCTATAATTGTTATTATAATAAGTTCTATAATAGTTATTAAAACCTATAAAGTATGCATTAAAAACTTAGAGGATAACACTTCGCCTTTAAATTATGTACTCCGTACATACGTTAAACAAAAACTAAAGTTGCAAAATTTGAAGATCTATATCGTTTTAACTTAAAAAGTATAAAGCATTAAACTAAAACGCAAAACCGTCAACAATACTCCATGTGGCATTCTGCGACCTGGTTTTGTCCTCATTAGGACTCATCAGGCACACATAGTCACGGAGAATCATTGTAAAGATATAAAGCAAACTTTTAAAGTATTTTAGGTATTAAAATATGAATTTAGTTTATCTAAAAATTCTAACTAGTAACCATCTTAATTTGTTTTCATATAATGCTTGTTTTTGACCGAATTGAAATCAACATTTCTGAACTGATATTTTTAAAGATAAGACAAAAATTTAAGAATAAACCTTGAAAATCTTTCAATATTGAATAAACAAGATTAAAGGTTAGTTCTTAATTTTGCCAAAAGTTTTAATAAGAAATACTTTAAGCTCTTTGTAGATAAGTGCTTGATAAAAAAATAAACTAAATATGTTGAGATTACTAAATTTTGTAACAAACCGGTCCAAAAGGTGGAAACGAGTTCTTCTTTAAGTTTAGAAATACAAACAAGTTAATATTTACTTTATTTTTTTGTTTATCTTAAAATCAATGGCCTAAATGTTTCTATGTATAAACATAGTCTCACATGATCTAGTTTATCAAAATAACTTGAATCAATTATATTCTATTTTAAGTTATCTAAAAATAGTTTGTTAATTTTCCTTTTGTAGAAACATTGTAGAAAACTACTAGTATCAATTTTTATACTTTATTTCAAAATAAAAAGATAGACTTTAGACGTTTAAACTATTGAAAAAGACTAATAAAAGAGTCTAAAATAAAAAAAAAGCAAAGCTAGCTTTGTAAAGTTTTTTATTAATGTATCTTCTAGTAGCTTTAGTAAATTTAAATAGCTTAAAATTTCGATTATTATTTTCTCATATACGCTTAATAATGTTTGTTAATATAGTAGAAAAACTGACAAATTTTCAAAAATTGTTACAATCATCATGTCTAAAAGTGCTGAAGTAATCTTTTTCTAACTTGTTATTAGTTTCAAAGCAGTCTACAACTTCAAGGTTATAACAGTTTTATTTTTACAACTTTTGGCCTAATCCAGTCCTACTAACTGGAATGTGTGCAAGGCCGTATTGACCTGATTGACCGTATTGACCGTATTGCAGTTTGTAAAGTCGTTCAACTTATTTCCAACAGTTGTTTCAAGATCATATGTTCTCGCTGATTAGTTTTTAGAAAGTTTTAGTGACGAACGTTACACTAAAATTGTTTTTTTTAAGATATCACAAACCATAAAGTTTTGTTATTCCAAGGCACAGTGAACACACAAATACAGTAGACTACCGCTTAAGTACGCAAATTGAACCCGACCAAAAAGTGCGTACTTAGCACGGGTAGTGCGTACTTTTTGACGACATAGTATAATATGAAATTTAGTTGTTTGTTTTCTTTCTTACAGCAGCTACCAAATAATTAAGCCAAATAAACAAGTCTTTTTGTTTTAAACAAAACATTTAATATCATTTAATACGAATTCTAATCTGCAAATTTTTTAATAGATTTTAAAATGATTTATTTTTTCTATAAAAAGTTTCTACATAATTAGTACATACATTTGATATAGAAAGTCAAAGGCAGTCAATGAATAAACGTAGTTTTGTTTACGAGCATAAAGTTATTGTTATAGGAAAATTTATTAATTTTTCAAAAAACATAAAACTTTAATGTCAATTATTTTCCTTATCTTAAAAGCTATCTAAAATTTTTTTTTTTTATTTTAGAGAACGCACCTTTGCCTTTAATTAAAAAAAAAAATATTTAATTTGGGGTTGGAATTATTTCATGGGGTCCCTCCAAAATTAAAGGTTTTTTTTTCGTTTGTTTTCATCAAATGGTATTAGAACCAAAAATAAATATTTTTTTTATAATTTTTTTTTTTGATTTCCCTTAGTTTGCATGTTATAAAAACTCGTAAATAGTTATTTTATAAATAATGTTAATATCTTTTACGATTTGGCCCAAAATCAAAATGTAGTATATTACACTATCATTTGCCTTGGCCATTTCCTAGATAAAAAATTGATAAAAGGAAAAAAAAAGTTAATAAGAATGTGAATTACATCAAACTTATTTAAAATAAAATAATTTTATTAAATTTGTTGTATATTCACATTCTTATTAACTTTTTTTTTCCTTTTATCAATTTTTTATCTAAGAAATGGCCAAGGCAAATGATAGTGTAATATACTACATTTTGATTTTGGGCCAAATCGTAAAAGATATTAACATTATTTATAAAATAACTATTTACGAGTTTTTATAACATGCAAACTAAGGGAAATCAAAAAAAAAATTATAAAAAAATATTTATTTTTGGTTCTAATACCATTTGATGAAAAAAAACGAAAAAAAAACCTTTATTTTTGGAGGGACCCCATGAAATAATTCCAACCCCAAATTAAATAATTTTTTTTTAAATTAAAGGCAAAGGTGCGTTCTCTAAAATAAAAAAAAAAAATTTTAGATAGCTTTTAAGATAAGGAAAATAATTGACATTAAAGTTTTATGTTTTTTGAAAAATTAATAAATTTTCCTATAACAATAACTTTATGCTCGTGTTTTGTTTTTATAGCTGAGATTTTTATTAAACATTTAATTTAGAAAGTGTAGTAATACATTTATCATATTTTTGCATAAGCTAAGAAAAGTTTGATTTTTTTATTTTGAAAGAAAAACGCTTCAGGATGGTTTTTGTAAGAAAGTTTATATCAGTAGAAACATTTATAGTGTAAGTGCACAATGATAAGATGCTGATTAATTTTTTTTAACTTTAGTTTTTTGTTGTTGTTTCGTTTTATATGTTAATTTTGACTTTATAAAATTTGTAAGTAGTTTTATATTATGTCACATTAAAATTAGCCTTTCTTTTGCAGATATTCTGAAATTTTTGAAAAAAAAAAAGATTTTTTTTGTCTTTCTGGATAAGTGCGTACTTAAGGCGGGGTGCGTACCAAAAAAAGTGCGTACTTAAGCGGTAGTCTACTGTACTGGTGCTTTACAATGTGACTTGCTATAATTACTGAATTTTATTAGCATATTAATATAGAAAGTCCTGAAAAAAAAAGCACAAAATATTTTTTCTTCCTTTTCGAATTGCTTCATGTGGATTTAACTTAAATATACTTTTTACTAATGTTTGTGAAGAATTGAACTTAATAGTTTGAAATGTGTTTTGATTGTTAAATTTTGCATACTTTTTATCTAGCTGGACAAAATTACTCGATTTAAATTTTAACTGTAAGCTTTTTTTGTTTGTTTACAAGCAATTAACCAGATTATATAGAGTAATCAAATAAAAACAAAACTTGTTTTAACTTTTTTTCTCTAATTTGCAGCACAAAGCTGTTAGAAATCTGAACTACCTAAACTGGTCACAAAATAGCATTTCTATGCACAAAATCAAGCTAGAAACTTAATTTTTTTTTTATCTTAATCTTAATCTTTAAGATTAAATAACAAGTATTAAAAGTAAATCGTGCAGATTTTTTCCTTTGATTTTACAGCTTAAATTTTTTGTCCACAAAAGTCATTGCTTTAATTCATAACTTTTTATACCCTGTGTAGCATACTACACTTTGAAAATAAGTTGTTAATTTACCTTTTAGTTACTATAAAAACATGTAGCAACAGTGAATATATCAATTTACACAAGTTTCTGTAAAAGATTTCGACTACAAAGAACTTTCTTACGTTAAGATATAATAAAAGCTTGTTTGTGATTAAGTTGTAGTTTAGCTTTTAACATTGACTAGAACAAGCTTAAAATATAGCTAAAAAGCTTTAGTGTTAGTTTAAAATTAAAAAATATATCACTACAGTTACGAAATTTATTAGTATGTACTTGTCAAGTAGTTATATACTAAAAATAATCTTTTAAAAAAAATTAATAGAATATATTCCTACTAGAATACTTTAAACAAATAATACAGCTTTTAACGTTAGAAATTTACAAAAAGTATTTATGTAAGCAATGATAAATTTATTTAACAGCATAAACTAATTCATAAATTGTTTGAATATTGAAATACCCAGAAAGAAACAGTTTTAAACTGTTTTTCACCATAATTTTATTATAGAGGTCTATTGAACAGGTAAAAGTATTTTGGTAATTTTATTGGAAATAACGTTTAACCAAGTCAATTACATAAAAAAAGGATTAATGACAATTTTTGAAATACTATATTTAAGCTGTTAAGACTTGATCGACGGCTTGAGCTTTGTGTTTATTTTTAGATCACATTTTGAACGAAATTAGAAGTTCATATAAAGATAAAACCTTTATGTATGACCAAAAAACATACAATTTACGGCTTAGTTGTCATTTTAGATAACATTAAAATATGGAAATGATATTTAGCATTTAAATTTTTGAATTATTTCAGAACTGTTCTAAACATTTAAATATTCTTTGAGCTTTATGAAGTTTTTATTTATTTATTTTTAAAACGTTTATCTCATTAAATATGTCGTGTATATAACAAATAATTTCTTATAAATTCTTTTAGGTACATTTTTAATGCAACTTACAAACTTTTAAAAGACTAATACTTAAAAAAATTCAATAATTAAGTTGCGTTTGTCAGGAAAATTCCTGTTCTTTAAAACAAATTATTACAAACCAATAATTTACTAATTTACTAAAACAACAAGTTTTTACTATTGTTATTGAAAAATAATAAAGTAGAACTTAAATTAATTTTTTTTAAAGCAAGCTAAAATTTTTGAATCATGTTTTTTGAAGTATTTAAAAGATCATTTATGATATTTTTTTATTAGAAAAATGAGTTTTTTAACTTCTTATTTTTACCTATAATTAAAGTTTAAGTTTCTTGAAGTGACAGTTCATACGTAATGATTAAAGAGATAGTTTATAGATATTAAACTAATCTTTTATGTTACTTAGAGTACATATTTGGTTTATACTTTATATGTAAAATAATGTAAATTTCAATTGAACCCCTAAAATTGTTTTTTTTATACATTACCAGATAGCCTTTAAAGGTTTTAGTGCGTCAATTTTTAAAAAATATAAAAAACAAACAAGTTGTGTTTTTGTTTTTAGTTTTTATGAAACTTTTGAAATAAAAAGTTTGCTTTACTAAGGACATTCGTTTTAGATTATAGCTATCATTAATGTTATCAGATGCAAAGCCAGTTAATTAGTCATTCATATATTGTTTTACTTTACAATTTGTTAGGAGTTTAATGTTTAAAACAGAGGTTATCAGCTTTTTTATGAGAAACGGCTTCTTTGCGGGTTATATATAAAAAATCCTTGGTGCACCATAGTATAAAATAATATATTTTTCATAAAAGTTTGTGTGTGTAAAAGTAAAAATGTCTCCCAATTAAATATAAAACAAGCAGCACTGATTATTCATAAGCATTCAATTACTTAAATATTAGATATCATGATCCAACAGTATTATATGTCATATATTAAAATTATTTTTTAAACTTTTGCTACAAAAAAATTATTTGAACATTGGATGCTTAATAGATAAATATACCTCGCAAGCCAGAAGCTTTTCAGACGTAAAGAAAAAATAGTCGAAAAGAAATAAATATATAGAATATATTTTCAAACATACCAACTTTAACTTTAGTTTTGTAATAAAAAAGCCTATTTAAAATGTATCTGAAATCATAAACTTTTTATAACTAAGTCAAAACACTAGAAACCAAAGAGGTTGTTTTAGACTAGTTAAAACAAAATTATAAGCATAAACATCTGATTTTAAAAACTGATTTAGTAAAAATGATGTAAGCGTTGTAAGATTTTGTTTACAATATAGTTGAAACGATAAATATTTTAAATATCAAAACATGCTTGTCAGAAAAAGTTTAATTGATTTTACCGACGAACTTTAAGTAGTCTTTTGAACGAGTGAAAAAGTTTTAGTAATTTCGTGAGAAGATAATTAAGTGCATAAAACGATGAATGACCTTAAATGAATTATTTGGATAAAGCTGCTAAAGGTCGACGGATAGGTAAAGCTCAAAGTATAATTTTAGATCATCATTTAAACTTAAACTAGTTTTGTGTATTACAATTTTATTTCAAATTGAATAAAATTTAAACAAAAGAATGTTTTTAGTAAAGTATAATTTGTAAAAAATGAATCTAGAAAAAAATAGGACTTAAATCTTCATCTTGCTCTAGAATTTGAAATTTTTTATTTTCAACTTAAACACAACAGGCATTTAAGTATAGATAGGTATTTGTTATATAATTTTTGATTGTAACTTTATACAAGATATGCTAGTGATTGTTTTTATGCAAATATACTTAATTAATTAACAAGCTTAATGTTTTCTAAAATATTTGTTTTTTATATACTATATTTTTTATTTTGAAAAAAATTAAAGTTGATGTCGGGAAATTTACATATGCATTGTTTTTAAACAAATTTCAACATTACTGAACTTTCTATTCTATAAAACAAACTTAAAGTTTTACTAATTGACAGCATTTAACAATAAATTTCAAACTATTTTATTTAAGTTTGTCGTTTACAAAACAAAATTTTTATTATTCATTAAATTAGGAATTAAAAAATAACTTAGACAACTTTTTTTAATCTTTTTCTTATGGATAGTTAACGAGTAATAATGTTTTAAATAACTTAGAACAAAGTTAAAAAATAACTAAGAAATTTAACATAGCAGTAGAGTATTTCTTACTTAAAAAATGTATCTTCTTTCGGAATTAATAATTAATTTTAACTTTAAAATATAAAATGTCAATAAAAAACAAAAACTAAACAAAAGTGTGTCTTGAATAATACTATATTAATTAAAGTACTTTCGAAACACCGAATTAAAAAAAGAAATTAACTTTAAAACTTTAAAATTTATTTTTATAAAGTTTTTGCACTTAACTTCATTTTGAATTTATAACACCTTTTAAAAGCCTTTGTTTAAACGTTTAAAACTTGTTTATTTAACGCTACAAACTTTTGTTTTAATCTTTTTGAGATTAGCTCTTTAGTATTTTTTTAACTGAGATTTTTATTTTACTTTCTTTGTTTCTTAAAAATGATAGTCTACAAAACTGCAATTATAATTTATTTAAAACTAAGATTAAATGTGACTTATATTTATCTTGCTTAAAAAAACTTGAGGTATTTGAAATAGCATAGTTATTTCATAGCTTTTATTACGTTTATTATTTTGCCTTTTTGATGTAAATTAAAAAAGGAAACGCTACAATATGTTTTTTTATAATTTGTAAAACTTCGTAAAAAAAACTAATTTTGTATTTAATTCTGATAAAACTTATAAATGTTCATACTTATTTTGGTGTTTTAGTTGTAAAATGCAAATTTACTAAAAACTTCTATTGTTTTCAGCCTACAGGTTTTATAGTAGTTTAATTTTTTATCTTATAAGATCTCGTTTTAGAACTGGTGCTAACTTAAAAAATTGATTGTTGAATATTTGCAAGAATGTAAACGTCATTTTCTGAATGTCAAATTTTGTAAACGTTCTGTTATAAACAAACAAGCTATATGAGTTTACATGAGCTTTAAGTGTGTTCTAAAGTAAGAGTTTCAGCTTCATATTTAAATGTTTTAATCTTTTGAGCTAAATATTTTTAGTATTCTTTAGATAGATAAAACAAAGCTAACATATGAGAGTCATGTATTTTACTACAACATATCTTATAACTATAGCACTAAAAGTCTTTTGTTTTCAGAGGTTTCAAACTGTCAGAAAATTAAGCAAAAATCTTGCTTTTATGTAAATAGAATATCCGTTGATCTTGTATTTTAGATGCATTTCAATAACTATAGTTTATCTTATAACTATTGCACTAAAATTCTATTGTTTTCAGAGATTTCAAATTGTCAGAAAATTAAGCAAACATGTTACTTTTATGTAAATGGAATATCCATTGATCTTTATTTTAGATGCATTTCAATAATTATAGTTTATCTTATTGTACTTAAATTGAGTCAATTTAAATGATTAACACAAATTTTCATTAAAAAATAACACTTTCAGTAGTCAAGAGATTCTGTAGCAAACAACTTTGATTTGTGATGTGCTATGCAGAGGTAATTTAAGGTTGAGAAGAACTGCCATAAACAATTGTATCTAATCTATAAAATCTTAATTTAAGACTTTAATAACATAATACAAATAATATACTTATAACTAGTTTAATTAAGGTATAAAAATAAAATTATACTGTTTAAAGGCAAAATTCTACAATAAAATAATTTCTTAGTTACAAAGTTTACAGAAAATTAAAAAAAAACTGTTAAGACTGTATTTTATTAAGTGTCTTAAATCTTCAGTAAATAGTTCATTAAAAAATTATTTGTTTTAACTTGTATCTTTCATTCTTTTAATATGAGTATATACACAAACGCTGTCAGACTTTGATAATAATTTAGCTTGAATTTATGGGTGAAACTCATGCTGAAATAACTCTAACCGTTAAAATTGAAAAAAAAATTGAAAAATCAATAATGATTAGAAATGTTGTTTGTTAACTTGTTAAAATGTCGCATTCATTTTAGTGTATGTTTCGATCAGTTTCAAATGAAACCCTTTTTATTACAGTTTATTAAACAATAAAAAACGCTCAAAATTTTTGGTTATAGGACCTGCTACCAGAAAAAATTATGGTTATCGAGTCGCACACCACGGAAACCTTTTAATGTTTTTTCCAGTAAAGTTTTATACTTTGTAAGTTAAGGACAGTTTTTGTTAATATGAGTCCAGTAAAATTTAAGTTGGATTTAACATTTTTATTTTATTAACTATAAAATCATATAAAAACTTTTTTATATCTATACTTTAGATCGAATTCTGTGAGCTGTTTGAGGAAAATAATTAAAATCTAATAAGTAAGATATAAAACTTTGAATTTTACCGTAATATGAAAATGTTTAGATAAGATTTACATTTTTTAAATCCGCTTTGCGGTGAAACAGTGCAGTTACGTTTCTTTATAAGTAAAACTTTAATATGACAATAGTTTATACTAAATTTTTTTACTACCCATAACGAGTTGTTATCCTGCTGCACTGTTTACAGGTTATACAATCGCATATAAAAATGTAGTACAAGGAGTTAAATAAACTTTAAAAGAAAACAATAAAGTATCAGCTATTCTAAGGCTTTTACCTTGGCTTGCTTAAGTAGGGTTTACATTTGCTAACAAACATCAGTTGAATATTTGAAAAAGATTATGCTAGATACTTTTTATTATGAAACGAAAAGCATACTAACGTTATTTAAATAGTAAACTTCCTAGGTCCTTTACAACAGTCACTATTTTAAAAAACTTTTTGAAAGTAACTTAAGTTCTTACTCAAAGTTTTACAGTCGAAATGTTTAGCCTACTCAATTGTATCTTTGGTAAGCATTAAAATACTAAAACGTAAAATATTTGCTAAAGATAAGCTATATTTATTATTTTAGACATTTGATAAACACAAGTATATTTATGACTCACAGTCACAGATAATCAAAACGTTTTTTCGTACACCGGGTCCTAAGACGAACTATTTTAAGCGTTTTTTAGTCGTTCAATAAATATTTCAATAATAAAAAATTTATCGCAGCATTGTTAATCGTAAAAGCATTCTTATAAGTTATAAAATTTTTTGATTATGCTTTTAAAATAAGTAATTTTTTAGTAAAGTTTTCTTAAAATAACATTACATATATTTATGCTTCCTGTATTATTGTTATTTGAACACAAAATAATTAATTTATTTCGTTTTTGATTTTTTATAATCAAAAAATTAATATATTTAAAAGAATTTAAACTGAGTAAATATATTAAATGAAAGGTACAAAAAGTTAATAGCTCAAAAAAACTTAAAAAAGGATACTGTATAAAATAAAATAAAGGTTTTTAACAGGGGTTGACAAACTTCAGCTAACCTGCCAAGCAAAACTTTTACCAGCGATATGACTTTTAGCTGAACGCTGAAAACGTTTTGTGGCTTCTTAGTAGCTAAATAACAGACGCCTAAAAAAGCGCTTGGTCCTTGTGAATGTAAGTTTATATTTTTCTTACTTTAACCACTGTAACTTTGCTATTCCACGCATTAAAGTTAACTGGAAGTGAAACAAAGTGCAGGTAGATTTTTATAAAAGTTCTACATTTACTAAATTATCGCATAAGATAACCATTTGTTCTAACTAAAACAGTTGTAACTTCTACTAAAACTTTTGAACACATTGAGCGTTTTAAAAGTATAACACTGTAACTTATACTATTACCTAATCTGAACTTAGCATTTCTTTTATTTTGTATAGTATAATACTGTGTTCTTTGTTAAAACTCCAGCATAATTTATTTCAGTTATTTTTCAATAGAAAAACTTTTAGTTGACAAAAATTTGAAACCAAAATGTAAATAAAAAATATATAGTATATACCAATTCCCATTAATTGAAAACAAGGTATATTTGTCAACATAAAAACGACAATTTTAGAAATTAGATTTAAAAAAGGAATTTTGCTTAGATTAAACCGTTTATTTAGATGATACGGTAACCTAACCGTTTAAAACTGAAGTTTTGGTATACTTTACCTTTGCTCCGTTTAAAAGTTGCACAAATTGTGTTATTCATGTGAATTACTTATGCTTTCATGTGTATTAGAATAGAAACAGTTGTAGAAAACTGTGTGACGTAAAGTTACATATCGTATTTATAGTATAACAACCTTTTGCCAAAAAAATAAATCAAACAGTTTTTATGTTGTAAAACTAATCAACAAGTTAATTCACACAAAAAGTTTTCACTTAAAAATACATAAGGCATTTACTTTACTTTATTATCTGATGGAACAGTGGTTTAATGGCAACAAAAATAACGTTGTAACAACTTTTACAAATTTAGTTTGGAAGTAAAAAACATATATTTGGCATTATTGAAATTAATCTTATGGTTTTATATAGAGCAAATTGATTTGTTTAAATTTTTAGCTAATTTAATCAATCAGTCAAAAGTAACCTTAAACTTGAATATTTTTTTAATAACTTAATTTTTTTTTTGTACTCATAAAACTAAAATTCTAACAATTACTTAGTTCTCATTAGAACTATTTTTTCACAGAACTAATATATTTAAAATTATAAACTTATCAACTGCAATAATCTTATAATGATAATTTTTGCAAAAAAATAATTACTCCTTTGTATCAAGTTAAATTTTAAGAAAAATTAATGCAAACTGGCTCATAGATTTTTAAAATTATTTAGAAAATACATTTGTAAATGTTTCAAAAAAACTAATTTTAACTTGAAGTATCTCTTAATCTCACTGCCCTGCTATAGCTTTTCACATAGCAAAGGGGAATGTAAAACATTATAACAACAAAAACAAAAGTTATAGGTAATTTCATTGATAACTAATTATGTAGTTAATAGTAAATAATTTCTAGATTGTAATAGCTGTAACCACTTGATGACCTAAAATGAAAATATAACATTAAAGCATTTTATTGGATAAATACTTTTTTTTAATAAAAGTTGTATTTTAGTTTTCAATCAAAGTATTCATTCTCTGACTGCATCTTATTATTTAGTTCACTTGAAATTTTCAAACTTAAAAGTTATACCTTTTCATATTTTCAGTTTTAATATTATATAGAATGTTAATAAATATAAAATGTTCAGCTGATCTTTTAGTTAAAATGACTTATTAATGCATTTCAGTGTTTACTTCTTAGTCAACAAATCAAACTGAGTATTAGTGGTAAGGTAATATAATTTTTTTAGTTAATTTGTTTTTCAGAAATAATTTTTCATACACTAATGACTTATTATAACTGAAATAAGCTTCTTTTCTTTACTGTTAATTTTTTTTATAGTGAATTATACTTTTTTTTTAATCTTTGTTTTTTATAAATATTGCTTTTTACTTTTCAGCAGTTTTTTTATCTAATACACTTATGGTAGCTGGTATTCGTTTTAATTTATAGATAAAGTTTAGTTAACTAATTTCAAAAAAAAAGTTTAAAATTTAAACAATAAAAAAAATTGTTAAAAAACAATTGAAGTTACCCACAGTTATTTATTTTCTTAATAATTTAAAAAAGTCTAATAGCTCTTTTTTTTCTACAACAAAATATATTTTACCAAGAGCAAAACTTAAATTGTAATTATATTTTTGTACTTATTTGAAACTTAATATTTGTATTAACTTAGAATAACTACAACTTGGTTATTCTCAATTAATAAAAACAAAATTCTGTAGAACATCCATTAAACAAAGTAAAAAATGTACTTGTTTTCAAAAAAATAACTTGGATATTGACAAATTTTTCTAAGACCATCAATTTCATAATATCTGGTTTAGAAGTTTAGTTTTTACTGAGTATTTTGAAATTAAAAGAATGAAATCAGAAAGAAAGACAAAAGCTATAAAATTAAGTCCCTATTAAACATAAACAAAGGCATTAAATAATATTGAAAGTGTTTTTTAACATGGATTTTTTAATTTAAGAAAAAAATAAATACCTGGAAAAATTCATAGTAAAAGTTCTAGTTTTAAATGATTTCAAATATAAAATAATGAAGTTTTGATAGTTACAAAATAACTAACATATAAAATTGACCATGATTTTATTTCAAAGAATTCCATTTTAAAACAATGATGTCCTATTTAACATTTTTAGTTGAATTAAACTGCTCAAATTTAATTTATTGATTGTTGTTTACTATTAACACATTAATGTTAAAGTTAAACACATTAAAGTTACAGTTTCTTTTGGTTTTTTTTTTGCCATAACTTAAATTTTAAAGTTAAATGAATATTTAAGCTTTTACTTCAAAAATCATGAAGCATATTAGACAACTTGAAAAAAAATTCTAAAAAACCAGTGGTCACCCTGTAATAGTTTAAATACTTCATTGATATATTCTTTTTTTAATGCAGTTCTAAAAAGAAGCTTTAATTTTGGCAAAGTTACTACACATATGGTTATAAAATTTCTTTAGGTAGTATTGAAGACTTTATTTTAATTAAGTTTTTGGTTTAAAATGATCTATATTTTTTACAGTCTGTATTTTGTAAAACTTGAGTTTTTTGGTTAAACTTTATAGTTATTAAATGATTCAACTTGAAATAACTTCAACTTATTAAGAATAGACTTTAAAAAGGACTTCTATATTATGTAAACAGATTTTTGTAAATATTTATGTGGTAATTTTACTTAAAATAATTAAGCTAAAAAGAAGTACTTGATACTTAAAAGTCATAAATTGATAATATTTAAGTTTCAAGAACTGGAAAACCAAGATATTACTTATTTTATCAAATATGAAAAATACTTTATGTATTCCATAGTTATCTAAGTTAAAAAAAAGTTGTCAAAGTTAAAGATAGGTAAGCTACTAAAGTATGGTTTACTTTATTAGGAGACAGGAGTAAAATTATTTAATTTAGTTGTATTTTTTATATTTCTAACCAAGCTACCCATTGCTATTTAAGCTTCTAGTAGTTCTTGAAATATAATCAATTTAAGTATGACAAATTCTATAGGTTACATATGAAATGCAAAAAACCACTATTTAACTAAAAATCTATTTCCTCCTAAAAGTTTTGGTTAGTTCTTTTTTAATTTTTCTTTCTAATTTTTATAAACTTTAAAAATAAAATATTGAAAATAAAGTTTTATTATAAATCTCATATTCTCTAAAATCTAAATAAATCTTAAAATATTTGTAAAGTTTATACATTTTAGTTTTAATATGTGTAACCTCCTATGGCCTTCATTTACTGAAGATCCATTAAATACTAACTTGATATACTTTGATTATATAAAAAAAAAATTACCACATAATTTTGTTTTGTTGAGTTTTAACTAAGCTACACTAATTATTGATATAAATAAACTTATGTTAAATAGATTTTTGATGGGAGGTAAAAATAATTGAATTGGTGGATAAATAGACATAAATAAAAACCTATCTCCTCTTATACTTTTTGAGATAAATATTATAAATTTTTATGAAATGTTCCTTGCAATATCCTAACAATTCTGTTGCATAGAAATTTTGAATTTAAACTTAAACTTAAGAAAAACAAAAAAAAATCAACAATAAATTTGCTTTTGTTTTTTACTCACAAATTAAAGTTTTTAAATTTTGCAACGAACAGGGTTGCCACATTTTCAGGACAACTTAGAATATTTTGATATTTTTTAAATAAATCTTATTAACTCAGAGTATTACAAAAATATACTTTAAACTCAGGCTTACTCAGAATATTTTTGTATTTATTTTATAAAATACTTTATAAAACATTTTTAAGATTTAAAAAAAATCAAGACAAAATTGTTTTATTCTACTTCAATATTTTGTTATTTTATACAACCAATTTTGTTCAAATTTTAGATTCTAGGGTATTTTGATATTTAAAAAAATCTTAGAATGAATCAGGATAACTCAGAATATTATGAATTTATATTTTAAACCAAGGTTGACTCAGGATATTTTGTTTATATTTTATAAAGCACTCAGGATAGTTTTAAGATTCTTTTTTAAATCTCAGGACAATTTTTTTAAATTCTGTTTCAGTATTTTGTTATCTTATACAACCAATAATGTTGTTCAATATTTTTATAGATTTTGAAATGCTTTTTTTTTTCCCTGCAGCTAGCTCTTCACTAATCTTAGAAATGTTATTGTGTTTGCACCTTTTAAAAAATCTATTTTTAAAGATTTAAAAAACTCAGGATGACTCTGTTTACGTTAAGGTGACTCAGGACAGTTTATGATCACTTAGGACAGTTATTTTGACTCAAAAAGTGGCAACCTTAAAAGAACATTTCAAAAAAAGATTTAGGTATTTATCTCAGAAAATGTAGAAGATGATGTATTATTAGTTGTTTTTATTTGATTACCATTTTAGTTTTCTCCTTTCATAAGGAACTTATTGTACTCTCTGACTTAAGATGGCTATATTTAAAGATTAATTTGAACCTTAAAAAGCTGTAAATGCAACATTAAACATAGTTAAAACTCTACAAAATAAGATTAAGTTGTAAAAAAGTTATACCTATGGTCTTAGTACATATTCAACTTTTAATAACTCTTTTCACAGTATCTTATGATCTGATTTAAATTTAAACTAATTTTAATTTTTTTATCTAATTTTATGCCATTTTGTAATCTAAAAGTAGCCTTTTTTTTTTCTTTGACAAATTATTTTACTAATTAAATACATACTTCTTTTTTCAAAGTGGTCTTAATTTCCGACATTAGTTTATACTTATGTAATAATACTGAGCACATGTCTTAGTACATAATTCGAATTTAGATGATTTACATTTAAAATTATCTTTTGTTTACCTACAATTGGTACCTGTAACTAATTGAATTATTGAAAATATTTTTTATA
Organism: Thalia democratica; assembly: GCF_965202585.1. NCBI lineage: Eukaryota > Metazoa > Chordata > Thaliacea > Salpida > Salpidae > Thalia > Thalia democratica. Next base: position 31,653,360 of record NC_139172.1, on the reverse strand, counting down.
GGTGTTATTTAGAAATATTTTTTCACACAAATAAAACTAAGTTTTATTTATAAAACGTTGTATAAAACTTGTTAATAGTTTATAATAATTATAACACAAGCACATTGTGAACAATATTTAAAACGATTTAAAAAAAGTTTTATGGTGGCATTTTTTGTTTTTATGTAATTTTTATTACTTTTTGTAAGTTTTCTCAAACTTCCTTTTTTCAAAAAACAAGAAATACCACCATAAGACTTTCTTTAAATTGCTTTAAATTGTTCATAATGTGTTTGTGTGATAAATGACCTTATGTAAAAAAAAATTCCAGCTTAAAACTCCAAGGTTGCATTTTTTGGATCCCTTACATTTTGCATTGGGGTGGTTTTTAGAAAATTGGTTGGTGCCAAGGTGAAAGTTTCTGCAAATCATCTAAAACTTTGCACAGGGTGTTTTTATGATATTTCAAAAGCATTAGTTTTTCCAATCAGAAATTCAATAGTAGCTAAAAAATAAGCACCCTATAATATTTTTTTTATACTAAGTTTTAGTAATCTCTAATGTTTTTGTGTAAGTAACAAAATTACTAGGTAAATCACAAAGATTGCATATTTAAAAATTTTTTTTTAGTCTGTCAAATTTTTATTCCTTAAATGACCTTTATATTCCCTATATCTATACTGGGTAGTAACCTCATACTATAAATCTTCTACTTATTAATTGTTCCTTTTTGTTAAACTTTATACTTAGGTTCTTTTACTCAACGTAAACTAAAAACAGGAATAAAAAAAACACAATTTTTTTTAAATTCTCTGTTTAATTTGTAGTCTTATAGTAAAATTTATGTTACTGAACATTTTTAATTCTTTAGAAATAGTTACCACTGAAACAAAAGTTATTGTCAGGAAATTTTTTTGACAATTTTTGAAAAATGATCATATAATTGTATTTATAGATTAAATGACAATTACTTAATATACTTAATAATAAAATAGCTTGTGCAAAGAAAATAAATTTAAGCTTATATTTAGACAAATTTTTAAATATGTCTTTAACTTTACTCTCATTATACAGCAGTGGCTATATATGATAGTTTTTTAGGAAATTGTCTAAAAATATTACTGTAAGTAAATTTAATTAATTTAGCTTAAAGCTACTTTAAAGTAATTATACATATATTTCTAAATACAAGGTTGCTGTATTTACACTAAAGTTATTTTAAGTTTTATAGTCTATATTTACAAATCTATAGAGTTGGTACCTTGGTGATTTGTTTTTGTATATTTTATTAGTATCTATGTATGAATATTACCAATAAAAATTACTTTAAAGGTTTGGTTGGGTTTTGAACACAATTTTTTTATACATAAAATTTTGTTACTAGCAGGTATTTTTCAATTTTTGTATTCATCTAAAATTTAATTGTTCTCATAAATTTGAAATGTTTTGAAAACATGAAAAAGTTGAAAAAGTCTTTAAAGTTTGATATTAAAAAGTATAAAATATATAAAACTTTTAACCACATTTAGTAATATTCATACATTTTATAAACATCAACTTTTATATAAACTGTAGATCTTTTAATGTTTTTTAATTTATTTTATTCTTGATTGAAGTTTATCCAAGTTTTACAATAACAATATTTTTATAGTTAAAGTTTACAATATGAAAGAGGAATTTTTATTTAAAACTATAAAATTTATTTTTTAATTTAGTAAAATAAAACTAATAAATCAATTAATACACCATTTTAAAGTTTTAAAACTTGATACAATAAATATTATGTACAAATGTTTTACATTTGTTATCTGAAGTTTTTGTAGCACTCATCTTCTTTCATTGTGTACAAAAGTAAAACTAGTATTCTCTTCGAAGCAGATGAATAATTTTTTTTGATACAAAGAAGTTTTTAAAACTTAAGTTTGAATGTTTTTACAAATCGTGTGTTTAATTTAAAACTAATTTCTTGAGTAATCTGTGCTGTGTGTTTTATAAGCTAGATCAAGCTTAATCTATCTCTATTAATATATAATAATATTTTTGTATTTTACAGTTTTGTGATCGTGTTTTAACTATTTAAAATTCAGTTATATTATTTTTAGGTTTTTTAAATCTTAACTAATAACCGGTATAGTTTTGTCTTACTATTTTTTACTATTTTAGTTTTGAACGTTTATTTAATTTACTTTACAATTTTAATCCTAAACATTTCAGGAGCTTTGTCCAGTAAAACTTATTTAACTTAAAAAAAAAAAAAAAAGTATAAGTATTTTTTAATTTATAAAGTCATATGTTCGCAGTCTAAATAAAAGAAGACATGTTAGCTTTGAAAAATTAAATGTTAAATGTAAAAATCATTAAAAATTTCAAATTATGAACAATTTGTTCACAGATAACTGTTCACTCATAATCAGTTAGTTTTAATTTTAAGTGTATTTCGGCTCATAACTAATACAATCATCTTATTAAAAAAAAACAGTTTCATTACACATTAAACTTTGCAGCATGTGACTTGTGATTTTCTTGTGCAGCTTACTTGTTAATTCGCTTGCTGCTTAGCGCAACAATGGCAGGAAATTGCAATATAATACAATTTTCCTGTCAACTTTTGCACACAACTGCCTTTGTGTGCGAACCAGTTCTTAGGCGGGCTTGCTGTTTTGTGTATTAGAAAAAAAACACTGCTGTTTTGCTTTTTAATGCAGTGCTTTGTTTGAAAATCTAGTCTTAAGTGGGTTAGTATCGAAAGTTTGTATTATACAGTTATACTAAGCTTATCGTTTATAATTTTTTTTTATTGAATAAAGCTGTATTAAGTCTTATGTTACACTATTGTATATTTAGATTAAAGTTTTAAAATAAACAATAAAACTGGTTTAGTTTTACTGTTTTACGATTAGCACTGCGTTTTGATATGTGTTAAGTATTATGTTTAAGATTAGTTGTTGTGGTATAAACTGACAAATTTGACTTCGTTTGATGTTTCGAGACATGTATATTTTATGTGTATTCGACTTTTAAGTCAAACAAAAGTTGTTGCTTCTACTATAAACAATTGAGTTTTAACTTTTATATAATTTACGAAGATTTCTGTTGAATTAAATTTTTTTTAGCTTGATGCAAGGTCTAAAAGGATACTAATAAATGATTTTTGTTATATTGATTTCAAATGCTTTAAGATTGTTTATTAATGTTTAATATTTAAATTTAATTTGTAAGTTTTACATGCTTTTAATACTCTGTATGAACAAAGCAAACTTAATTAGAACTTTTTAAAACTGTCTTTTAAACAAGAACATTTAATCTTTAAAAAATACTTAAAATCTAAATTAGATTGTTATGAGTTAGCATTTTTAAATTGCACAATTAGTTTTCTGATATAGACAATTTATATAGTTTATTTTGATTACTGTATAATAGAATTATATTATAATACTTTTTTAAACTGTTTCATATTATTTTTTACAGATAGTATTTAAAGCATTTTAAATTTAGTTTAGAGAAATTCATCATATTTTTATCATTTTAAACCTTTGTTTATTCACAGTAAAATTTAAAAATTGTTATAATTTGTAGAGGAAGTGACTTACAGAAAATAACTTCAAAAAGTTATAGTACGTTAAGTTAAAGTAATAAAATTAGTTCTGGATAGTTTTTATTTGTTAAAAAGAACTTGTCCTTTATACTGGTAAATATTATATTTTTGATATTTTAAATATATATTTAAATGTTTCAGCTTAAAAGTTCAAATTCCTTTTTAAGATCAAACTTATTTTTTGATGTTTTGTTTTTAAACTACAAAGTTCATGTTAAAGTTATGTAGCTTCTATTTAGACTTTTGTAAAATCTATGTTGATGAAGTTGTTTAAAAATTTAGCTTGTAAAAACAAAAATGTTTAAAAATAGTTCAAAGTCCCAAGGTTGATCAAGTTTGCTGTAAAATTTACTCTGCAATTATTATTAAGCTAAAACATTAAAAGCACTACCTTAAACTTTATTTTTAATACAAATAATAAATATTTAAATTTTACAGCTTTAACTGTGTAATTTTATTAATGTTTAATAATTATAGATAATTCTTTTTGTTTTGAAAACTCAATTAAAGTGTTTACTTTTAATAAACTTTGCTTTTAATTTTTATTTAGTTTAAAAAAATTTAATTTAAGTTTTTGTTGTACAAATACACATTGGTTTTTATTTACACAGGTTTAAATGGCAAATATTGAGTTAGGGCTTTGTTTATAAAAGTTATTAAACTGATACTTTAGTAATACTATATGTCATAAATACAGTTGAGTGTTATCATTTTGATAAGCTATAAAATCAAACCAATAGTTTTAAAACTACAAAAAAAAAGCATTAGTTTATTTTTGAACTGAGTAATTTTTTTTATCCCAAAGCTGTTTTAAAGTTAGATTTCTCCGTTTTTAACTTACTATTTCAAAGTTTTAACTAAAATAATAATTTAAAATACTTTTCAGTAAAAATATATTCAGGTTGTTTAATTTTATTATTTCCCACAATACATCAACTATAATAAATATACAAGGAAATGTTAAACATTACTATCAACTGTTCAACAGATGATATTTTAGTTTTTATCTTTTGCAGAATTTTTAAAACTTTACTAAAAAATGGACCGATTCGAGTGGTGGTCAGGGAGCTATGAAGTTGGCGAGGAGAAAGTCCACCAAGCAACGAACATCCGCTTGTACGACGGCAATGACAAAACTTCATACCAGAACGGAGTTGTGACCCTCACCACTCACAGGCTAGCCTGGCACGACATTTCAAACAGCAGCGTTAAGATGTCACTCCACCTTTCTTACGTCATCAACACGGAGCGGCATCCTGGCGGCTTGGCCAGGTCGGCAAAAGTGTCATGTCAGCTCATGGAGGTGAAACCCAATAAAAAGCCGGGGCCTTACTCCAGGAGCAGCCATAATTCAATAAAAATGGGCTTTAAAAATCATGGAGACAACGAGTTTTACTTGCAGTTGAACAAGGCTGTTGAGAAACAGCAGTGGGTCTCCAAATGCCAAAAGTCCCCACAAAACCTGAACCAGCCTTTGGAATCCCTGAACATCAGGATGTCAGGTATTTCAGGCATCAGGAACAAGATCGAGGCGAAGAACAGGAAGAATGAATCTGACATCTCTGACGCCTTCCAGGACCTTAAAAACCTGATGGGCAAGGCGAAGGAGATGGTGGACCTCAGCAACGCCATAGCAAAAAAGATCAAGGAAAAGAACGGAGACATCACGGATGATGAGACGGTTAAGTTCAAGTCCCACTTGTTGAGCCTGGGCATTGCCAACCCTGTTACCAAGGAAACACACGGTGACAGTGTCCACTTTCATACCCAGGTTGCCAAGGAGGTTTGCAGGTTGCTGGGGGAAATAGTCACTAAGGAAGGAATGATGTTGCTAAGTGACGCTTACGTCAGGGTCAACAGGGCCAGGGGCACTGAGCTGCTCTCCCCTGACGACCTTCTCCAGTCCTGCAAAGTCATGGGACCCGCAAAATTATCCCTGTCCCTTCGAGAGTTTGAGAGCGGGGTTCTTGTGCTGCAGTCCAGCCAGCACAGTGATGACGTCATAATCAAAATGACGTCAGAGAAAGTGACAACCAATGAGAGCTTGTCAGCGCAGCAACTGGCAGACATGCTGAAGATTTCGGTTTTGCTGGCAAAAGAGCACTTGCTGCTGACTGAGAAAAGGGGAAATATTTGCAGGGACGACAGCAGTGAAGGACTGAGGTTTTACCCTAACTTGCTGTTGAGTAAAGTATAGGAAATAACAATAGAGAACCAAATACATTAAAATAAAATCATTGCGCTTGTCTATTGTTGATTATTGGTAATTTTAAAGGGCTGAGTTTTACATTAATTTGATCTAGATTAAAGCTAACAATAATATTTGAATGCTTTAAAATTTGTCATTTGTTAAGCAGAATAATGAACCTAGTTATCACTTGTTTTTGTTAATTCTTTAATATTTTAATATTTTGAATTTTTCTCTGTCTTTTTTTTAAATGTGTATATACTTTTTTTTTACCTAAGGAATATCTTATAGATCATGAAAAGAGTTTATTATAGATTTAATAAGTGCAAAGAAAACAATATACGTTTTTTTGAAGTTTTATTTTAAAATGTTTGTCAACTTTACCATTTTTTAACAATTAGTTAACTTCAAAACTCATTTTAAAAGTTTTTACTTAACTATATTGAGTTAAAAACACAATGCCTTATTTAAATTATTTTTTAATTGTGCTTAAAAATATCTTAAACTTTTTCTGTTTAAATTAAATCTTTTACTGAAATTTTTCAAGCTATATAGTATAATTTTTATTAGTTTTTTTTTAACTAGATTTCTAGCATACTCTAAATTTTGTCAATCTTTCACTTATTAAAATGTCAATTTAAGGAGTTAAAGTCCTCGTCTCACTCTAAAAATTGAAAACAAACATCACTGTTTATAAACGACTACAAATTAAATTTTTTGACAGTTATATATAGATAACAAGTAATGAAGCAGAAAAACACTTCAGCTTCAGGACGGAAGACCAACTCCAAGTTGAAGCGAAAGAGGAGACTGGCCAGGGAAGCTGCCAAAACTAAAAAATACGTCTACAGTCAGTTTTTTTGATATATGAATATCATAATAATATAAACAGTTCTGTCAATTTTAAAAGAAACTTTTTTCTAACTAAATTTATTATATACCAATTAGTATTTGTACACATTGATTTCCGCTTTTCCTTTCTTAAGGTAAAATATTGCACTTCTTAAAAAGGATGTGTAAACAAAAAAATACATCATCAGTTAGTTTTGTGATGTGTTAATAAGATTCTAAAGTAAACATCATCTTATAAAGTTTCCTACTAACAATAGTTGTTAGTTCAAGTTTTGTTTGGACAAAGACACTACCTATGAATAGTTATTACTTCCTAAAGACGTTCTCCTAGAAAACAATTTTAAAATATTATTTTATGTAAATACATTATTTTCAAGTTATATGTAAAAAGTTTTTATTAAATTTTACTATTAATAGAAAATAACTTATAAAATTAAACTTTTATTTGATTATTAGAGTTTGAAGAGAAACTACTTTAATAAAATTGCTTTCAATTGTTAAATACGCATAGTTTGACTGAATATATTAAAGTTTCAATAAACTTATACACAAAGTTTTTGTAATAGCTAATTTAAATATACTTTTGTAATTTATTGGTTATTGTTTCATTTTAAATCTGCATATTACTACAAAGAAAGCATTATTGACACCAGATTATCAAATATAGGCTACTATAGATAAAAAGACATCATTTGTTAACAGAATATAAAAACTTAGAGAAAGGTAGAAAAAATCAATTCCACACGTACTTGTTTGTAATATTGAATAATCTAGTGTGATTGTTTTAGTATTAAAAAAAGTGTCAAGAAAAATACTTCAGTTTAAATGATACAACTAGTATTAATATTTTTTTTTATTTTAGGTTCTTATGTTTGTAAGAAATATTTAGAGCCAAGATTAATAATACTTTTTGACAAATAATTATGTTTTAGCAAGTTTTTCTGAGCAAAAAATACAAATCTATACAGATTACTTTGCATAATTGCTTGCTTTGAGAAAAGTTTGTGAAAAAACAGTTTCTAGATCTGTAGCTTACAGGGTTGCAAAAAAACTTCGAAACCAGAAAAACCTGGAATTTGACAATTTAGGCTAAAAAACCTGGAATTTAAGAAATTTTGAAAAAAAAAACTGGAATTTTACACAATTTTCACATGTTGAGTAGAAAATTTTGATTTGACACAAAAAGTCTACCATATAAGTGAAAAGGTAATCATAATTTTTGTCATAATCAAATATTTTTATTAAAAAAACACATTTTAAGTAGCTTTACAGCATCTTTTCAATGTTTTTATACTATTTGACACAGTTTTCACCTTGAACTTAACTTTAAACCAAAATTAAAACCAAAAAAAATTTCAAAAAGTAGTGCAAGTCAAGCAGAGATGGTTTAGAGCCTACATATGCCTACAACTCCATGCGTATTATTTTTAATATCTCAAAACTTGCAGCGATGATTTTTTATGTATTGTCTTATAGAGGAAACAGCGAGGCACCGCGCACTAACTTCTTCAAAATCACTCTGCCCACACACTTCCTCCATCCAAACTTCTTTCATTCAAACCTGCTTATTTACTTTTTTGCTAAGTTGAAGCTAGCTGATTGTTTGAAAAATAATATGTTTTAATGTTTTGAAGAATGTTAAAGTTGAAAATAGTTCTGCCGCTTCCAGCAGATAGTTATGACAAAAAGGGTCTGTTTTTTGCATGTTCTCAGTAATAATATATAAATAGTATTTTGTTCTAAAGAAAGTAGTCTTAGTTTATTTTGAATTATAATTGAAAGTTAGTAGAAGTGGAACTTGATTTGTATAAACTTTGAGTTTTTTAATGATTTGGGAAAAGTCATTTTAGTGTGTTTTTAATTTAATGAACTTAAAATGGGAATTTCTCATGGTTATAATACGCGTCATTTATGACAAACTTTTTCAAATGTTTATGTTATATACTTTATTTTGTTTTGGCTTGAATGTGATAACCATGTTCATTGTTTCTAAGTTCAGTTAGTTTATTTTCTTAAAACAAGTTTTGATTAGTTTTGTTTCACTTTTTCACCCTTTTATACATTATTCATCTTTAGTTTAATATATTCATTTAGCAAAAGTTTCATCTCAAAGCAAATATCATTTTAATTTAATTTACCATAATCATTTGTTTTTTTTAAACCTAGAACATTTTATACAAGTTTATTGTTGCAGAGTTTTGTTTCAGCTATTTCATTTGATAACTTAAACAAAAGATATTTCTTTATGAATTTTATTTAAATGCATGCAATCTTAAGTAGTATAGATCTTTGTTGAGAAATAGTAGTGTCGATATACAGTAAAACTATTTTATGTTATCACTTTCAAAACAGCCTAATATTCATTATTATTTAGTCTGTTATAAACTATTATAAAATAAATTTTAACTAAAAAAGAAAAATCTTTAATTTATGACACACAAGTTCTGATAATTTGTTAAACTCAGCACATGCATTTAAGAGCCATAGATAATTGACAACTGTACCTCACACCTAAGTTTAAAATAACCAACATGGCAAATCAAACTTTGTGCTTGTGTAAAACTGAAACCTACTTGTATTAAATAAAAAAAATTACTTCAGACTCAACAGACGAGGAAAAGGAAAAGAGTCCGAATTCGAGAACCAATAGGAAACGGAGGAAGAAAGAAGGGAAAAGCGATAAGAAATTGCAGGTTGAAAAGAATTTGGAAAAGAAGGTTTCACCTGAAAAACCCACAGAAGAACAACAAGAAAAGGTATGTTTGTTTTATTTTAGTTTTTATTTTTTATAATTTTGTTAAAATCCAAAGTTGCTGCTGTATATTTAATTGTACTTTTGAGTAACATAAATAACTTGTACTTGTATGAAGCGTGTTTTTGTAAAATAATTGTAAGTGGTAGCGTATTATGTAATTTTGTTAAGAATGTTAAATTCCACATTGACGAGTTTGCCAAAGTTTATTTTCTACTAACGATTAAACTCTTAAGTAATCTTCAGTCTGAGCTATTAAAAAGAAATTAAAGACATTTGACAAAAACTCGAGTGGAGTTTAAGTTAAAAGTTATAAAAGCTTTAAAAAAGGAAAAGTATAAACTTTTACGAATTTTTTAAACACCGTGCTTAAATTTTTGTACGCTCAAGCGTTTGAGTAGGAGGAATGTTTGTTTGTAAACAGTTTGTCATCGCTCAAATAAACATTTAGTCTGTTTAAAGTAAACAGTGAATTGTAAGTAGCTGATGTGGTTTTACAGAGAAAACTACAGTTGTGAAAGTGTGTTTTGCATTGTAAATCAAGTTGTAAAAAGTTGTGTGAAAGTTGGTATTTGTTTTATCTAAAGACTTTAAATAATATAAATAACAAACAAGCAGTTTGTTTTTTTAAACATTCATGAAATACATTGCTTAACTTTTATTTCTTATAACAAGTAAAAGGGTCGTAAGCTTAAATTTTCAACCTATAAAAGTGTAAACAGCTAAGCTGCCGGAAGTTTTTATAAAACGATTGAGGAAAAATAGTTTGTGACAAATTGCTTGTTTATTATCAACTACTTAGAATTTAGGTGATCAGTACTACTAAGTATACTTATTTTGTCAGTGGTTCCTTAGTTTTTTATAGCTGTATGCAGCAAATTACTAAAAAAAATTATGCAAATTAGATTGCATATAAGTATTTTTAAACAAATTGTAAATATAAATGTGCACATTTATATTTAAATAAGCTCTTACGTTTCAGTAAATGGAGAAATCTTTTTAGTTGAGACAAATAACTATATAAACAAATTATAAAAAACAATTTTGTTTAATTTTATGTGCTAGTGCTCAATGTAAAGCAACTGATTAAAAAGTATAAAAAGCACACTTTTGAATAAAAGTGCACATGCAACCACTTTCACAATATTTCAACTGCTAGTCAAAATTTCGGTTTGGGCTCAAAGATTTTTTGTGTAAAATTTAAAAGCCCACAACTTTAAACTGTCAAATGCTAATTTGCTATTACACCAGTTGTTTCTCTTTCACGCGTATTTAAAATACTTTTACAAAAATTCACTGAGACGCCATAAAGCATTTTAATTTTCATCACACACAGAACGCGATTGAACCCAAGAGGGCGCCGGTCTTCGTCAAGACTCCCAAGCAGGAGGTGATCCCACCCAACCAGCAGCAGCATGAACAGTTTTCAGATGGGGAAAATCCCCAAACCGATCCCGACGAGGTGGTGGAGTACATCGTGGAGGACTTCAGCATCATATGCGCCGACTCCTTCGAAAAGTTGGAAGATCCCCAGGTAATTTTTTTTTTTTTAATTTGAGTCATTTCAAAGATAAATATATTTTAGTCATAAAAACCTTGAATTAATTATTCGTTATTGTCGTTATTAGAGTTTTTTCTGTTAATGCAAGAAACTACTAACCCCAGGTGACCAGGACAGTGTTCGACATGTCGTCCTATGACGAGGGTGAAGTGAGTGATGTTGGCACTTGTGATGAGGAAGGCGAAAATGAAAAAGTCCAGAACAGTCCCGAGACTCAGAGCTCGGGTATTCCCCTCGAAGAGTCATGTGTTAGTTGTTTATTCTTTTGTTTAAAATTGTGCTTTGACATGTAAAAAGCTTGTTTGAAATATAAATGTTTTTTTTTAATCCTAACTTATTTAATACCAGAACTAAAATTATTTTTAAAATGTAATTATAATCAACGCAAAAATATTTTTTAAGTATTAATAATTTTAAAATTGTTCTGTACTAATTGTTACTACTCTTGTTTAAAAATTTTTAATCTAAGACTTTTTATGTTTTATAATAATTTTTTTTTAACTTTTTATATTGCTAAGTTGTTTACAGTTTTTTTAAAACACTTTTTTTTTATAAACTATAAATTCAAAGTATTTTTAGTTTAAAGGCAAATAAACTGACTTTTTTTGTACTAAAGAATAATCAGTAAACTTTGATTGTTCAAACAAAACTTCTTTAAAATTTGTTTGTTTAAAATTGTAAACTAGTTGACCCAAATAAACAAATACCATGCCTTATTCATTGTGCTTTAAACATATTTTATTAGTTTTTCTCAAAGTAAATTACTTTAACTATTCTGGAAATTTAAAAAAAAATTAAAGTTCACTTAAATTTTTGAACTGAATTAAAAAAATTCAACTTGATTTTAGCAGTAAACGGTTAAAACTTTGCAAGCAACTGTTCAATGTTAACCAGGACAACAATAATCAATATAAATATTGATTTTTTGTGTGTTTACTAACGTTACAGCGTTTGTGGTCATTTGTCAATAGTGAATTTAATCTGAATACCAGTTTATGTGTTAAATAAGTTTATACTCTGTAAAGTTAGCACGTAGTATTATACGAAAATATTTTGGGGAGTTTTTTATTATTTTTTATACTTTTGGGTTGTGTTTTTCTAATGCTTTTATATAAAACCAAATGGTTGTTTGATTTTCGAAATAAAGTTAAAGCGTTTTATATCGTCTCACGCAATAAAAACTAAAAAAGACAAACAAGACAATAAAATGTTCATAATCCATCAAGCTGTTGTATAACATCACGAGTTTAATTAATTCTTGTTTTCACTATTCAAACACAGCATCAATAATTTTCAATTTCTTAGTTCTGAGTCTTTACGAAAACATATAAGCGATTAGCCTGCAGTGCACAGAAACCAGAGAATGTAATTAACGACAATAATTCAAATAAACAATCTGGTAATTAATCTTCTTTTTTTTCTTCAGACAAGCAGCGTGAGTACCAGAAGCGCGTGTGGATATGAAGTGAGTTATTTTACAAATTATGAAACTAAAATATTACATAACTTAACATAGTAAATAGTTTAGCATGATAAATGATTAGTTTTAAAAATTTTAATTAAAATAATTTTTTACTTAGTAAGTGTGACACAGTTAAAAGTTTTATACATGTGTAGTTTTTGACACAGCGAAATACTTGATGTAACTTTGACATGTTAAAATGTATAACATGATGCGGCGCAATGTAACATAGAGATTTATTTGACATGAACTTAATATCAAATTTTGAACTAAGACATACATAATTCAATATTTTTGTACAAACTTTGATAAACAAGCCATAGTGCCACAATGTTTAAAACAAACCAACAAATTAAAGTGTTATTTTGTTTTTGACGAAATAAATGTATAAACTTTGCTACTACGCGCGAAGTGCCACTTGTAATAACACTCACAGCTTCAAAATGACAAAATCAACAATAATATTTGTTTGCAATTCGAGCATTGCGGTTTGCAAGTGTCTCAACTTTAACAAATGTTTTTTCGAACCGCAGTTTTATGAAGCACCAACAAATAAAAAACATAAACGTTTTGCGAACGTCAATCACAGATTAGATCGATAAATTAGTTTTTCTAAAGCGTGATATTTTAATGTTGATAGCATAAAATGTTCGCAATTTTTTTTCAGTTTTGTTTGACTAACTGCGCAAATATTTGGACAACAGTTTACACAAGACTTTTTGTTTGTAAACGTTTTTTTTATTGGCTTTTCCAAACTAATAACGGGTTGTGTGTAACTAAATTAAGTGGGTTTTAAGACATTAAAGCGTTAAAACGCACATAATTGCCATTAAGTACTTTTTTAATAGCCTAGAAAGCTGATGATAAAGTTTTATTGTGTGCTTTTTATTAATAGTTTTATTTTGCCATTATATTTTAGAAAATTATACAGCAACAAGGGTTAGTAAGAAATATTATCATAAATAGTTAACTTAAGCTAACTTAATTTTTATTTTAGACAAGTTTTATGACATAGTTAACTATTTCCAAAAACTTTAAAGAAACAAAACTTATATAATAAAAATGTTGAGTAAGAAATATTAGCATTAATAGTTGACAAAATCTTTCCCAAACCATAATGACTGAATTCTTGTTTTAGATAAGTTTTATTATTTTGTTAACTTAAAAGAAACAAAAAATTATATATAATTTCAAATATGAATAAATTATACGATATCAGTTTTCGGCCGTAATCTCAAAATAAATCACTTTGAAGATATTAACATTTTATCATCAATTAGAATAAAAACAAATTGTGTTTTTATGATTTAATTAAACTGATAAAAAACTGTTTATGGACTAAGTATGTATTGTGTGTTATCTTTTGTTTTTAATACAATCGAATAGGTAACAAACAAAATGTAAAAGTTTTGGCTTGAATTGCAGTTTTTATTTATTTTTGCATGCTTTTATTTTACTGTTTTTTTTATTTTTTATTTCTTTTATTTTAGGGTGAAATTGAAAGTGATTCTGAGGAATTATCAAAAACGAACAAAAAGGTAAAAAAGAGTATTTCAATACATTGTTTTTTTGTAGTATTTGTAATTTTTTTTTGAGAAAATTTTAATTTTATGATTTTTCAATCTAATTTAGTGTGCTTTGGTGAACAGTTTTTTATTAAAGCATAATTTTTTTTTTAATAATCCCATATTAGTGATGACAAAAGTAGTTATGTTAAAGCAGCCAGTGTTCATCAATGCGCTTTTTAAAGTGTCGTTAATAAACTTGTTATATTTTTGATATTTATTAAGTTATACTTTAGAACCTATCAATCAGTTACGTTACAAAATGACATGTGTAAAAAACAACAGGTACTTGGAAAATATTTTAAAACACCATTTTCGGCTAAACCTCTTCTAAAGTTTTTGTTTCATTCAATAAAGTTTACTTATTGTTGTCCAATGAAAGTATAAATAATTAATTTGAGTTTCATATTTTTCTACGACATGGTTTTTCTCAGGTAAAAAATTACTAGTTTTAAATGGTATAGATTGTCAAAAATAGTAAAGTTACTTATGAAACAGCATTTAACAATGCAGTTTATAAAAAAATGTTCAAAGAAATAAAACCAATTAAAATGTTGTATCAAGTTTTTTTTCTAGTATAAATTGCAAAGAAAAATGTTCTTTTTAAAAAGCTGTTTAACAAAACAGTTTATAGTTTGTACACGAGACTTTTTCCCATCAAATTTAGTTTAATGCATCTAAATATCGGCAATTCACTTTTGCACATCGTTAAACTTTTTTATTGCTTTTCAAAGTCAAATTGAGTTCAAAGCATTTTTTCTGGGCAGAAATCAAACTGTGCTTCTGTAAAATGCAGCTGTAAATTTACAAGTTTGGGTTTATAAGAATGATCAAATTTTTTTAAACTGTTTTATCACATATTAATGAGATAATTGGATTCTATTATACAAGATGGATAGCTAAGTATTAGTTATGCAATTTTTATGTGCTATTAATCAAGCTTAAATGTTATGTCTGCGTTAAAAAAAATCGTCTGGAGAAAAGTCTAGTGTTTTGTTAGAAAAAAAGTATATATAACAGCAAAAAAAAATTGAATACGATAAAAAAACGTTAGAAAGCTTTTGAAAATAATTTTTAATATTTTGAGATAAGTTTTTGACTAGTTGTTTAAACTTAATACGAACGAAAACTTTTTTTCTTTTCTAAATGTGTGTAGCTAAAAAAAATATCAAAACTAGCTATACCAAATGTTTTGTTACATCAATCAAAAATGTTATTTCAAATTACCTTGATGGTGAATAAATGGTGGTCTTTCATAAAATTTAAAACTTTGAAAAGTTTTTTTTTTATATTTTTTTATAATCAATTTCAAAGGTGAAGCCCTTAACTTCGGTTGCCAAGACGACCAAGTCTCAATCCGGGGACCAGTTCTTCGTTCCCGCCCCCAGGGACCACCGGTTGAAGCCCCAGCACTATAACAACAGTGACAGTGACGTCATATTGTGTCCCACCCCTCCCCCTACGTCACTACATAACAACCAAGCGGTTGCTATGCGGAGGAGAAAATTGCAGAACTCAAAAGTCAACATGATACAGCGTTAGTTGCTACGTCATAGCTAGTTATTTAAATAATCAGAATAACGTTATTATTAAATAAATATAGAAAAAAAGTTTATAAATTAATACAAGTTTAAATTTTCCTGAAAGCTGGTGCATAATGAAAATAAAAAGTGAAGTTTGTTTTTTTGAAGCTTTATAGTTTAAATTTGGGTTTTAAAAAGTGAGATTAATACAGGTATGATTTTTTTTAAGTATCAATTACTTAAAAAGTTATCCAGGATAAATAAAAACAAGTTTTTAAATAAACAAACTTTGTTTGGAACTTATATGACTACACACTTAAAAATTCTATATGATTTCATGGTAAGAAATAACTTTTGGTCTAAAACACTTGATTGTAATTTAATTATCAACAAATCAAAATGTAAACAAAGTAATCTTTTGAAAACAATTTAATGCGATAATTGTGCGTTAAATAAGCATTAATTTTAAATGAACTTTTATTTTAAGTGCACGAAATTGCATATTAATCACAATTAAACGGTCGTCAAACTTTTTAAATTGTTTTATGGAGCGCCTTATTTGTCTTCATTTACAGCCACATGTTTAAACTTTAATTATAACGAGTAAAATGCAAATTAATTTTTAACTTTGTTTTTATATAAATGCAATTTTAATTAGCGTAAAACATTATGTCATTTAACAGCCGAGAAGTGTTATTAAATGCCTTTTTTATTGTTATTTGACAGCTCATTATGACAAAATTTAAGTTCGTAAAAAGTTAAATGGAAATCAATTTTTATTTGTATCAGACATTTAATGAGCGTTAAATATGTGTATTAATGCGTTTTATAACTTCCCGTGTTTTAATAATTTTAATTTACGTGGATTTTGAAGATTATGTTTTCAATAAAATTTCTTTCATACAAAACTAAATGCAGATTGAACATTTTGTTCTACTATACATTAATCAATTAACCATTTATGATACTAATACATTTTTAAACAGCATCAAGTTACCTATCTATATCTTATCGGTTTTTACTTCACGCACACTGTTTAGAGCTTATATTTTCACTAAACTTAATTCCATACAAAATTAAATGCAAATAGGATTTTTCATAAGAGGATGTAAATTAACGCGAAGTTTTGAAAAAAAATTCAAGGAAGTAAAAAGGCTGACCTTAAAAATAAACGAAGCTTCTTTGATTTTCGTCTGTGTTTTTGATTAAATTTTACATTTTATATGGGCAGCAAACAGTTTAAGTTTAAATTTATTTTTATTCCAGTTCTCGCCAGATTTTTATTTGATTTTTAGTTTTGTTTGTTGAAGCTTTTTAGATGAGGTTACACACAGATTAGTTGTAAGTTTAGTTTAAATTTTTGTAATTTTATTTGTTATAAATTATATAAGTAATTTGTTTCACTTAGCTTTTAATTCGTTTACAAAATAGATTTAATTTAGGTATGTTTTTTGTAATCATAATTTTAAGACTATCTACAATATATTATTTTTTTTTTTTTTTTGTAAATGTTTCCAAAGTATTACATTTACAGTATTAAAAAAAAAGTTTTTAATTAAAATTACCTACAGTTATTTAGCTTTTTAATATAAAATTAGTTATTTTTACTCTCTATATACTTAACTGTTTTTAAAATAAAACTTTTTTTATCAGTATTTTTTGAGTTTGGACAACATAGTTAAGTATTTAAAGAGCTTTAAAAGGTTTTTGGTTTAAAAGGTTTTTTTAATTAGTTGTTGACTTAACGTGTACTTTTTCAGTATATTAAATATTATTATAATCAATTATTTATATTGAAATTAATTAAGTTTCGTAATAAGTTCTTTAGGGTTAGTTTTTTATATATAGTTTGTAATTCGAAAATATGTATTTTTAAAGTAATGTTACATTCAACTTTTCATTTAAAATAGACTTTACTTAAATTAAATAAAAACCATTAAATAGTATAATGGGTATTTAGTTTTCTTATTAAAAATATTGCATTTTTGTCTCATGATAATTTTTTTAAATAATATACTAAAACTTAAGTTTTTACTAAGTATATTTAAAATTTATAACTATGTTTTTTCTTATCTTAAACACTAACAACACACTAAGTTAAACTAAAAATAATGTTATAATGTGGTAAACACTACTCATTGTAAAATTCATTTAATGAAAGCAATATTTTAAAGTAGTTCATTATTTTAGTTTAAAAGAACAGTTTTTATCAAAATTTACTGAAAGTAAATAAAAACCTTAATATTTAAACTATGAAAAAAGTTTAAACACTTTTTATTTAATAAAGACCAAAAATAATTTTTTAGTTAATCCTTGAATATTAAGAGATATTACATTTTTATAAACTTGAAAACTTCAGTGACATAACAAGTTATATAAAATTTAAATGTATATGTTTAAAACCTTGTGAAAATTGATATTTTTTAATTTATAAAGACTAAAAAATACTAATAAGAATCCTTAAATATTTATTAAAAGTATTCTCAAAATTTATTTTCTCTAAAGTTAAGCTTTTAGTCACATAACAAGTTTTATTGAAATCCACAAAAATAAAAACAATAAAAAAACTCTCACCAGCTCTTATCAAAATCCTCAATAAATATTTCAAAAATTCCAGTAACCAAGCAACCAGTGGCCAATCAGCAGCAAGCTGCCGGCTGCTCGTCGTCCAACTTGAACCAACCAGAAGGCTTGAAACGGCACGTGAAGCCGCAGATGACGGTGATTCCCCAGAAACAAGAAAACAGGAGGAGGGACCAGATGAACCATCAGTTGGCTGCCAGGCAACACGAGCTTCACAGGAGAAACCACGCGAGGGGTTTGTTTGTTAATAATTGTTATTTTAAAATACTTTTGTTAATTATTTGGTTTGTTGTTAATTATAACTTATTAAATTAACATTTTTTATTAATATTCATATATTAACTAAACTAGTTTTTTGAAATATTATTTTTGGGGTTCTTGTTTGCTTCGAAATAATAGTTGCTATTGTTTTTTTTTCGTTTTTTCAGACTTATTTATTTTTCAAACACAAACTCAACGGCAGAAACCAAACAAGGGTTTGTTGTTTGATCATTAATTTTTTTTTCTCAATTAATTAAGTACTTGATTTTTTTTTTTACTTTTCTTTTCAAACACGGATTTCGTAGGGAGGAAAAACACAAAGTGTTTTTTTGTTTTTTGTTTGTTATTAACATATTTTTGTTTATAAGTATTTTCTTTTTTTTTCAACCACGAACTTCACAGGAGGGGCTACAAAAAGGGGTTTGTTTGTTTTTTACAAAATTAAATTTAAATTTATCTTACTGCTTTTTGTCAGTATTAGTTTCAATTTTTTGATACTCATCCAAGAGTTAGGTACAAAAATGTAGCACTTTCAATTGAAGTTTTTAACACTTTATAGACTGGTTGGTGTTTAAACATTTTTTATTAAATTAAATGATATTTATTTTAATACAATAACTCCAAAGAAGGAACCACAGGAGTTTGTTGTATAAAATTAAAGTTAAGTTTTATACTTTTGATTTTTTTAGGTAAAGTATTTCGCATGTTAAGTGCAATGCAGTTCGATAAATTGTTAATTTCAGTTGTGTGTAACGATGTTTTAATTTTTTTATTGTGGTTTTAAAACTCAATATTCGAAAAATGTATCTTTTTAATTTTTTATATTTAAGACCCTATGACCACTTTATGGTGTGAAATTAAAACTGCTCTTCTTTGAAAAGTGTTCAAGTAAATTTTAGAATTGACGTTTTGAATTTTTTTCAACGATGATTGGTGCTTATAATATTTCTATTATTTGTGTTGATGTTTTTAAATTTTGTACGGAAAAATAACAACTACAATTATAACTTTTACTTTATGCCGAAATGTGTTTATGTAATGTGTACTGACATAGTTTTATATTTTATTAATTCAACCTCATATTATAATCGATGCCTTTAAGTTAAAATGATTTATAACATGTTTGTAGCTCATGATACTAAAAAATAAACTTATCAATTATTTATGTGATACACTACACTATAAATTTTATGAAGTAGGAGCTGTAAAAATAATTGCAACATAAACAAAATATTTCACAACCAATCTCTCTTATTACAATCATGTCTTTTGTATAACAATAGTTTATCTTTGTGAAAAACTCAATTAATTTTTTACTCGTCTTAGTCTTTACATCATTCGATTGTGTGTTCGTTTTAAAACTTAACATAATTTAAAAAAATATTCCTTGTTTTTCACAAAAACCATTTTAAAAGCCTTGTTAATTAACTTAAGTGGAACGTTCTTATACAGTTTGAGCAGTAGTTTATCGAGTTTTAGAAAATGAATCATGCTTACAAAATCCAGCATCAAACTTTGTTGAGTCAGTACTTTTACAGAAATACAAAAGTGCTCAAAAAATAAATAAAACGCTGTTTATTGCATTTGTGCAACGTGAATGTTATCTCGTTTGTGTTTCAACTTGCAAACCAGCTTTTCATCAACCCTTGGAATTGATGCTAGCAAACTTTAAAGTGGGTCGTAATCAGTTTAACGCAAATAATCGCAAAAATTCTGTAACGAAGCTGTTCTCTGGGCTCGACCATCGCCGCCAAGTCGATATTATCGATTATCAATCTCTAACCGAAGTTTCATAAAATTTTCGATCGATAATTGGTTTTCGAAACAAAAGATGATTCGTAATTTTTAAACTATTACGCTCAATAGATTTATCAACTGTATGAACCCAATGCTGCCTATTTTTCAATAATAAAAAGATAATTGTATGGTTTTTTTGTTAAAACAATACACAAATACTATTTTAATAAAACAAAGTTTTTAAACAGTGGTTTTGCTACATAAAGCTAAACTTAAAAAAATCCGAAAAAGTCTTTATTTTAGATAAATTCATAGTAATCAAAAGTTATTAATTTTGTATATTTTTCTTTTAATAACCATTTAGCTATTTGATAAAAAAGATAAAATTCTAGATATTTTTAATTCCCTACAAAACACTATGTACAAATTATTTTTTTACAATCTTAATTTTTTTGAACCCTTTATTTTTCTAGTGTGCTTAAATTCTGTTTTTTTTTTTAATTTAACAAAAAGTATTCTAACGCTAAAACTTTATTTTATTGGGAATTTGAAACGCGTGGGGTTGATGCGAAATTGTTCTCTGCATGAAAATTGAATTTAAAATAACTCGTTTTCATATTTGCTCAGGTGTTTAGCGCAGAAACTGATATAAAAGCGTGGGTTGCATTTCGGTTTGAAATTTCCACTCGTTTTCAGTTTTGAATTTGTTATTTTTTATTTCGATGCAAAAATTTTAAAATAATAAAAGCATAAGTGTTTTTGTATGCGTTTAGTCAGAACTGACATTTTTTAAACTGATTTAAATTGTACAAAACAAGATTAAAAATGACAAACGAAAGTAGTTTTTCTACTCTTAAAAGCTTAGTTTTTATGGAATGCTTGTGCTTATTTTAACGGGTTTCCTTATTTTCTGCAAAATTTCTTTTTCCAAAAATAAACTTATGTGTTGAAAAAATAGTTGTAGTTAAAAATAATTATGATTTTAAACCATTTTACTAAACTTTCTTAAAATTTTTAGCAATGACATTGACAAGCTAATGGTTTTAATGCAATAAAGCCATTTCGAATTTAGCTTTTTGTAGTTACTTTAGCACAAGATTTTTACTTTAGATTACAAAGCACACAAATTCTTTTTTAGCTAATTGCAGCATACCAAACATGATTTTTTCTAGAACAGACTGATTTTTTAACGGTTAAAAACAACACAAAAATTTTGTTAAACATTAAAAACAAGCGAAAACTTCCTGTAAAAATTAAATGTTATTTAATAACAATGACATGATTAAAGCAACTAATTTTTGTTTTTCTCTCACAGCTATGACAGGCCTGCCAGGTCACCACGCCGGCATGGCTTCCGGATCCCAACTGCACAACTTATCCGCGTCTCAGTTATCCGCACACAACTTGTCCGCCGCCCACCAGGCCGGATTATCGGGGCATCCGTTATCGGGACTCCACGCGTTGAACCCGCACCACCAGAGCTTGCTGGGTGAGTAAATTGTTAAAAAAAAAATATAAATAAATAAAAAAAAAAAACAGGTTTGTAAAAATAGACATTTTGAAATGTATGAGAGTTTGTTAGGTGGGAAAGTATTAACAAAAACATTAAGTTAGATTTAATATTAACATGTAGTAAATTTGGTAAAGATATTTGTCAAGTGAAATATCTGTAAATTAAATTGAGATATATTTCAGATATGTATCAATAGATTATTATGTATAGACTGTCATTTTAGTTTTAGTATCCCATCATCAGAGCTTGTTAGTTAAGAGTTTTTAAAAGAATATAAGCTTTAGTTGCAAGATCACTGCATGTTTAAGTTTTTTGTTTATTCTGTAATTAAAACAAAACTTAATATTATTAGAAATTGTTAGAGTAACAAAAAAATTGTTGTAATTGTCACCATCAAAACTTGTTGGGTGATTTGTTATCGTCAAGACTGTTTAACTTGTATAAAAAGTACAATGTGTATATAAAACTAATAGTTGTGCAATGAATTTCATTATAATTGTTTCAATATTGCTATATATGTGCAAAAGAGGAAATAATAAGCTACTTGTATGCACAAAACCAACTGTTATTTGAGGAAATTGAATACTTCGTTTTATGATATTGCAATTAATAAGGTGAAGGGGAAGTAGTAATTTTATCAGAGTTAAGCAGGTAAATTTGGGTTTTTGGATTGTTTTTCGAAAAAACTAAACCTTTATAAGCTTATTGTTTTTTAAAGATTATAATATTGTATAAAAGTAGGTGTTACATCTTTTACTACAATCAAAGTAAATACTTTTGTTAAGATAAACTACAAAATTGGAAAAGTATTTTTCTTTGGTTGAATGTGTTTCTAGTGAAAATTAAGTTTTTAAAATAACTGTTCAACTTACTACCGAAACTTTATCCGATTCTTTATTTTTTAAAAATATTAGCAATTAGAGCTTCATTTAAAATTCTATTCTCGTTACGCACCGCTGAAGTTTGTTTACAAATTGTTTTCATGTTTGTTTTGTTAAACCACATAAACTTCACATCATACTGGTTATACGTTTTATGAAACGCACACTTCTGTCATTATCAATTCCAAACGAATAATTATATTTGTTGTGCTCGTCTTCTGTTAACAATTAAAGCAATGTTTGAAGTTTTAAAATGAACACGTTGTGTTTCCACTGTGCAAGGATATTTTCGCTGATAATGTCTGAACAGCTTTTGAAAATATTGAATACCTACAAACTTTTTTCAAGCTCGAAATAGAATATTATAAACTCTTTAAAAATAAGTTTGGTAGCAAGATTGATAGTTTTTAAACGCTTTAAAAAATATTCAAATATTGTTTTAAATAAAAAAACATCATGCATTGATGCTTACAGTTCACACAAAGCATTAGTTTTTACGAGAGTTGTATTTAAGTACCAGGAAGAAATTGTTATATTTCTAATATAACACAGTTCATTTTTTTTATTCAAAATCCTTGACTCTGAAAAGTATAAAATTTTCAAATAACAAGTCGTAATGAAAAAAATTTCTTCGAAAAACGAATCGGAAAAACCAGGTGAAAACATCAGCTGACTCGGCCGAGCATATTGAAGCGACCGTTCAGTTATCACAGTGTGAGAACCGCATGAATAATTCACGCGTTCACTTTCTGCTGGTTAATTTTCCTCTGATAATTTGCTTGCCTGTTGGTTTGAAGATGAGTTGTTTCCGAAAAATATCGATCTGAGTTGGTTTGCGTTTAAAATTAACTGTTCGGCGATTCAACTTAAATTGATTGTGTTTATTGAGATCAATATTTTTTAACTTTTTGCTGTGATGTTGTAATTTCTGTTAAACATAGCAAACTTTGGAGAAGTGTTAGGCGTTTCCTTAAAATTTCCGAAATATGTTGATCTCTAAAATCATTTACTGTTTTTGTTTTTAATTTTTGATAAATTTTAGTTGATCATTAATTTGTTTTATAATCTGAATAATCTGTTGTTTCTTTTTGTTTTGTATAGATAAATATTTTATAAAATTTTATTTGTTTTAATAATTTTAGATGATGTCTATATACGTCTATTTAAAATTATAAACATAAATATTTTTTAATCTAAATTGTATATCACAAGTTTTATTTTAATTTTTAAGTAAAACACCATTATTTACTTATAAGCTCCTCTTTCTTTTTATCACCTTGAAAATTGGTTTTTTCCGTTTAAGTAGTTTATTTTTGTAGTTAATTCAATTTACTAGTACTAGTAATAGTTTTTTTTAATGTAACTGCTTTTGAAATTGGTGTTTTCCATGCCAATATTTTATTATTACAAATATAATTTAGTATTTCTAAAGTAAATAATTTTCCATCGTTTTGCTATAATTTATGTTTTAACTTATGTTTTTTTAACTTAAAAACAACTTAAACTGTACTATAGTTTTTTTATCAATATACTTATAGAGTTGAAACAAAGTAAAAATTTTCAAGCAACTAAAGATTTTTTTTCTATTCTTTACTAATATTTTTAGAAAAAAAAACAAACAGTTGTAATAAACGAACTTGAAAATTTAATACTCATCTCACTTTTTTCATTTGAACTCTGTTTATTGAATTTTCTTCAAGTTGATTTAGCAAAAACTGTTAGTTGTGTCGTGTTTTATTTTGTTATTACGCACTATTAGAAACCAAAATTTATACGACTTGTGTTTAAGAAAAAAATATCTACTTTCTCATTTTTATTCTTGAAAATAAAATGGGTAAAAGATCAATTATCAAAAACAATCTCATTAAATTTTTTTACAAATTGTGATTACCAACTAAATTATTTGTTTTATGACGTATATCACGGTAACGTTTCTGTCTCTTTGATGTCGTAATGCTGTTAATTGCATATTTGTATGACGTCACAATTCGTTTCCTTCTCACAAAAGTAAACTTTCACCTATTTTCTGGAAAGTTCAGTTTTTACCGAATAAATGATTGAATTAATTGAAATGAAAATAAATGATTTTAATTGTGTAAGATTTAAAAAATTATCTAGTGCTTAGTATAAACTACAGTTTTTGTGTGCTAAAATTTTTTAGAACTTATTTTGTCTTAATAGAAATTATATCATATTTTAGATTTTATCTACTTGAACTAATTTATTTTTAAAATCAAACAATAGCAATAAAAATATTTAAAATTACTTTGATTTTTAAAGTTATGTAATGAAATTTACTATTAATGAACTTCTTTTTTGTATTTTGTGTTAGTTTTTTAGTTAATTGCCACATAATAAAATTGTTTTGTTCGCAAATGAAAATATATATTGCGAGTTATAAAAAGTTTACGCAGATTTGTTTAAAACAGGCAAAACAAATATTTGGATTTAAAATTTATCATATGAAGAAAGTTGTTATAAATTTAATGCTTATGTTATTTTTAACTTAGGTCAGATAAAATACTTATTATCATCAAAATAGTTTTCTCAACATACTGTATAAAAAGCTCAGAAGAAAATTTTATCGAAAATGGTAAATAAATTAAAAAGCATCAATCAAAAGTTTATTTATACCCAAACAAATCCATCAAAATTGTAAATGATTTATTTCTAATTATTATGAACTCTTTTTTTTTGTGTCTACTCTTTAACTATCTTATCATGAAATGTTTGTCTTTTTTTTATGTAATATTTTTTAACTTGGTTCAATTAAGTTTAAAAACAAAATTTGGCACTCAGTAAGCTAAAATGTGTTTACTTAAATAAAATATTGAAATTTTCCCTATTGTAGAATTAAAACAGTACACTACCAAAGATCTATATCTTAGCTTACAGTATGTCAAAATTTAAAAAAAAAATCATGAAGTTAGCCGAAATACAACAAAATCCCTTAATGCAGATTTCAAATGAAGTATGAATAAAACCATACCATGCACCCAAATGTAAATAATAATACATAAAAATTTATCAAGTTTAATTTAGCTCAAACAAAGAAGCCTGTTGTTTGAAACTTTCACATCGAAAACTTTGCAAAGTTCAGGCGCGTTTCTGATCTGAGAAAATTGCCGCGAAAAGCCGCAAAATTTACATTTCAATCTGCTTATCGTGATGTTAATTTGTATATGAGCTAATCTAAAACACAATAATACAAGTCATGAAAATTACGTTTGTAGTTGTTATTTGTCATTGCGTAGCTTGGTTTTTATTTGTGTAAAAAAAAATGAACGGTGTAGCTTTAATTAAAAATTAAATTAAATTTTTATAATTTAATTAAGCTAAAACTACGCAATGTGTAAAACGTTTTTTTTTTTTTGTTATTTTACAAACTTATTGTAAAAACAAAATAGTTAAACAGATTTTTTACAATCTTAGACTAATGAAATTATTTCATGTGATGTTTTTGAATAAAAAAACTTTTGTTTCTGTTAAAACTCATACACCGGAAATCAATTAAATGTTTATTTTGGAGAAATGAAAAATTCTAATGACCGTATTGTAATTAATTGCTTTGTTGTTCATATTCTACATTAAACCTATAAAATTTTTGAAGTTTATTTCAAATAAGTTTTGTTAATTAGTAAACCTGTTTTAACATGTTAATAATGGGCCAATTACTTTTGTTTTCCACAAACTAGACTAGTCAGTGTAGGTGATTTAAGATTTACAGTTAGTTTTAACAATTTTATTAAGTTCCACACACCTGTCGCTTGACCCCACACAGTGTTTTTTCTCAAACTTTTTAAGAAAAAAGACACGAATTTTAATAGAATGATAGCTTACTTATCTAATACTTCACTACTTCTTGCGACTTGTTATACAAATAAAAGTAATTCAAAAAAAATATTTCTTTGTCGTAAACCAATAATTCCAAACTTTGCTATAGGTTTTCTACAATTTTGTAACTTTTTAATTCGTGTTTTGCATAAAAGAGCATGACATTATTTTAATCTTTACAGAGCAGCATTACCATTAAAAACCATAAAATAATAAATTATCATGAAATAGTATATATGTTTGTTAATGTTTTTATATCATCCACAGAGCAACATCACCAGTCCATGCTTCAGTTGGAACTCAACTCGAGGTTTTTGAGGGAACAGCAGCAGTTGCACTCGTACCTCGCTAATCCGCACATGAGTTATCTGAACAGATTGTTACCAACCCCGCCATCCGTCAGTCTGAATAATTTTAATTTGTTAAAATATTTATTAACGCACTTTGATTTAATTATAATATAATTTTCTTCTCAAACTGAGTTTTTCATTTAGTTTTTTATTAATTTATTGATGAGTTACATTTTGACTTTAAACATTTTACTGTTAATAAGTTTGACTTATGCCTTATCAACTTACTTGTAAGGAAGCTAAGTCTTGTTAGAAACTTTCAAACAAACAAATATAATTATCAAATCAATTATAGACATACCTAAGATTTTATTTTAATGAGTTAGTAGTTTTAAATAAGTTAAACGTTTTAATTTCCACAAAAGAATTAAAAAAATGAAAACAACAATTCACAGATTCCCCATCAAAACTCCCCTTTTACTCAAGGTGCTTCCCCTTATTTCGGCGCCTTCCACCCCAAACTGCACCCCACAACAGGCAACAGCCCCTACAACTTTTCTTCCCACAACAAGTTGCCTAGCAACAGGCTGCCTACCGCCCAACAGCTGAAAATCCCCCAAAGCGATAACAGGAACAAGGTGCCCCTGCATTTTCCTCCCCCCGTGAGTTTTTCATTAAAATTAAAATATTTCAATGTTTTAATTTTTGTGCTTTTTTGAAAAACAAAAAAATACTTAGTGTGTAAAAGTTTACAAGTCACAAATAAATGAAAAGTTTATAAAATGAGAATTTTATTTTGTTCCTTTTTTAGATATTTTTCAGAGGTTGATTAAAATTTCTTGTAAATGTTAAAAGACTTTGAATGAATATTTCGTTCAATTTTTTTTAGTTAGTTTAGCTGTTAAATACCGCCCCTGTGATGAGTTGTGATTATTACTTTATTGCGTATTACTGTTTTATTTTTTTTTCTAATAAGTTTTTTTTTTAATTTATGTTTATATATCAAGAGTTACAGACTTACTTTTTTTTATTAGTGTTGGGTTTACTAGTTGTTAACTTTAAAAAAATTATTTAGTAAAGAGTAACGTTAATTATGTAATAATTTTAAACCTTGAATAAATAGTGGATGTAAAAAAAGAATAGTTTGAAAAAAAATGTTAAGAATGTTTTGTTATACAAAAATAGATTTTTTTTTACAAAGTAGGTTTATTATAACTTGTTCTCTTATTTGATTCAAAATAGATAAAAGCTTATCTCTATATTAAAGTTTCCTTTACTTAATTTGATACAGATAATCTGGTTGAAACTTAGGCAAAATGTTTAAACTATTCAAAAATCTTAACAACAGACTACAAATCCTGCAAAGTATTTTAATTCTTATCTAATAAAAATGATTTCATGACTTTTTGTCGTGTACTTTAAGATTTGTTTGTACTTTGAATAATTCATCAATGAGTCATAACTTCCTGCAATTCAGCTGTAGATCCGAAATTAAATCAGTTTTTTTGTTTTACAACGTTTTTATATAATTTTTGTTATATTTTATGTTTTATAGGCTATATATAAAAACAATTATGTTTCAAAAAAATCTACAAAGTTTTATTTATACTCATATTGTTTGGAGTATTTTCATGCATATAGAAGAGTTATAAAGAAAAACATAGTATGACGCAACTATGAATTTCAAAATTTGAAGCTTTTGTTTGAATGATTGGTTTACATAGACAAAAAAATCACAGAAAATATTTGACATACCTAAGGACGGTTTAACAATTTCAAATGTTTTAATAATGTTTTTTAAACTAACTTTTTTTGTTTAATTTGAAAATTTTGTTTTAGACATATGTTAGTCATATAGCAGTCATAAATGTAACTATAAAAATTTTTTTTTTGATAATTGTTCATTGATACTTTTTTTACAAGTATTACTTTTTATTAATTCTGTTGTAACTTTAACTACTTTGTACTAAATGAATCTGGATAAATCAATCTTTTTATGTAAGGAGTTAGTTTAGATACCTATATAATTAAATAATTTCTTAGTTGTTTTTGTTTATTTTTAATATGATGCACCATTTAAATTGTCTACAATTTTTTTTAGTTTAGGTTTTTTTATCTCCACAAGACAAACTAGTTGTCATTATGAGTTTTTATTGTAACTCCTTGATAGACGTTTTTTTTAGAAACAGTTTTAATCTTTATTTTATTAACAGATAATTATTTTTATAGTTTTTTTAAACCTGTCTTATCTAGAAAACCTTAGTTTTCCAAGACCTTTACGATTTTTTTGTTTTATATTTTTTCACCACTCAATTTAGACACCATTTATTAGTCAGTACAACTTTTTTAAGTTAATTTTTAGTTTTTTATTGTTTATTAATTGAACGTAAATACAGAAACCGAGGGGCAGACGTTGCGCGTTGCACGTGAAAATAGCCTTCATGATCCAGAACCACCAAAAAGTTTGTTTACTATATACTGTGTGCATGTACATATGCCAATCATTAGTTATACTAAGTAGAAGTCTGTTTGTTTTTTTTGTAGATTCTTCCCAATCAACAGTATGCGTTTTAATTTTTACTTGCATGTATATTGTGTACATGCACTAACCAACCGTAGATCAAGCTCGGTAGAAGTATCTTTGTTTTTGTAGAATGTGTCTTCAATAATAATGTGTTTAATTTCGATATGCATGTATGATCAGTATGTATATATGTATATAACCAAGTATGCAATCATCAACTACGATAATTTGAATTTTTTTTGTAGATTTAGTAGTAATTTTTAATGTGTCTCACTAAAATAAGTAAGCACGTCTTGAGCTACTTTCATTAGATATTTTACTGCTTTTTATAATACTCATTTTGACTGACCAAAAAAAATTTAAATTTAAGAATCTGATGTAAAAATCAAACTTTGTTTCTAGTTAGTTTTGAAAAACTAAAAATATCATTACTTAATTTCCAATTTATTTTTTATAAAAATCATTTTAAAGAAATTGTAAATTATTTAGTTTTCGAGTTTTGAATGATAATTGTTACTTACTAACACTTATTTACAAATTTAGTAAACATTAGTTTTTGTTTCAAACTTATAGCTTGTTTTGTTTTTAAGTTTTAACCAATATTTACTAACATTATTTAGACACTAACAAATTTTAGTTGTTTAGTTTTTGTTTCAATCTCATAACAAATCGTTTTTGTTTTTTAACTTCAAGTTTTAATCAATAGTTAATATATACTAACACTGTCTTGAAAATTAATAAGTTAAGTTTTTTAGTTTTTGTTTCAAACTCATAATTTTTGTTAAATTCAAGTCTTAGCCAATCAACGGAGTTACGTCAGTGTCATCCAGATTTATTACACTGACGGACACTTTGAACAAACAATTAATTATGAAACAACTTTTTTTTTTAATAAACGCAATTATTCAAAAAAACATTATTTTACAAAGTTTTGAGCATAGAATTTAAAAACTTATAAGTTAGTTTACTCTAGACCAAAAAGATCTTACTACCAAATACTAATGTAATTTCCATCATGTTTTTTAGTGTATGAACTGACTAATATGCTGTGATTTGTAATTTTAAGACTTGTATTGATCAATTAGCTATCACATGTACATAATGATATACTTAATAAAATTTACCTAAAAAAAATCTTATTGAAAAAAATTATATTCTTTTAAAATTATCTAAAAAGTTTTTTTTTTTTTGTTTTTTTTTATATAAATAATCAAATAAATAGAAGCAAAAAAGAGAAAAAGCGGGTATGATGCAACCTGCTAGTAATCAACAAAAAGCAGCCAACAGTTCATTTTATGACAACCAGCAGAAAGTGGCCAACAGTTCATTCTACGCTCCCAAGACTGCAATTCAGCCTCAAAACAGCTGTTAGTTTCACTTATCAACTATTTGTAGTTTCGAATATTAAAAGGTTTAAAAATGGGACCTCTATTTATCTTTCTTTCTTTTTTCTTAAATGATTTTACACAGGAATTTAAGACATGATTCGTTCAAAAACAATTTTATTCAAACAAACAAAAAAACAAGTAAATTGATTTTGGCTAACTCTTATCAAGTACTTATGTTAGCAACTAATTTTAAGATTAAATTTTGAGTAAATAAATAGTTAATTGATTAAATGATATTGTAATTTGCTTCAAAATCAACAATTTAAAGTTCTAAACTTAATAGCTTTAAGGAGGTTAGTTATATTTTATATTCACAGTTTGTTATAAACAAAACAATGTTTCACTCTTATATTAAGATGTAAGAGACCATCAGTTGTTAAAATAGTTCTAAAAAAAAATTTTTAACAACCTTCTGTCAATGTAATATACAGCGCAAGCAAATGACCTGCAATTTTTTTTTTATTAAGTTCTCCCAACGATTCATACCTGCTCACTGATTTTTCTTTAAAAAACAACTAAATAGCTTGCAAAGTTTTCAACTTAATCATAAAGGTGATTTTTTTTTTCGTAATATTTTTATTTTAAAAAAAATCACTACACTCAAACACAAAGTATTTTTTAATAACTTTTGTTTAGTATCCAAATATGTTTATTTTAAAAATTCAAGTCTTCTCACCTTTAAATCCTCACAGAAACAACTGTTTAGTCGGCTCTATGTTTAAACTTTATAATTTCTAAAAGACCTCATGCTTTTAAAGTCTACACAATCCAACTAAAGCTTTTACACAACAGATTATAAAAGTTATTTCGCATAACTTTTGAATAATCATAGTTCCAAAACTATTTTCGTCTACAAATGGCGGTTTAAAAAGTTCAATTCTGCTATTTTCGAAGTTAAATTTTCATTGTCCGTTAAAAATTGATTTCCAAACCAAAACGATGAAGTTCTCACCAAACTTTGGTTTTAATTATTCATTATGTTTTTTCCTGCGACTTTTTCCAACGTGTAAACTATCATGTTTAAAACTCTCTCTTGGGACAAAAAACAAAACTAGATTCGTTCGAGTTTTGCTTTAAAACAGTTTTCAAGCGTAAATAGTAGTTTAATAACAGATTAGTTAAGGTTTAAGCTTTATATACTCTGTTATTTATTAGCCCTTTTCTAATTTCTATAAGAACAAAAACATTTTGTGTCAAACCATTTTTTTGTTTTTCTGTTTAATTATTTGTAAATGCGAGTTGTTAAATAAGTTATCGGAAATACTAAATTGATCTTTTAGTTTTTTTATGAAGTTTCACAATGAATTTTGGTCGGCTAAAAAGAATTTGAATTTAACAATAAAATAATTCATAAGATAATATTCAATGCAAATCAAATGAAAAATATTTAACATGAATTTCTCTCGCACGAAGCGACATGAATAGGTTTGAACTTTTAATCCCTTCAACAATAGACCTGATTATATTTATTATTACATTGTGTGGTTTGTGTAAAAACATGTTAATTGTTTTCTGGTTTTAATTAAAAGTTTTTCTCACTAAAAATAATTCTGGTTTTATTTCTGATTATAAACTTCTAAATGTAAAAAATAATTCTGAAAAGTTTTATCATTAAAGTTGTATTTTGAGAATTTTTTTTTTTATTTTTACACGCCAGTTATATTGTTTGTATTCAAAACAGTTTCTGATTTTTTATCTCTGATAAATCATAACTTAATCTATTTAAATTTGTCTGTCAAAATTATTTTGTCGTAATTTTGTATGATTTATTCTCTAAACTAATTTGAACCATGCATTTTACAATCATTAGAAAATTTTGACTTGATTTTAGTTATTTTTAAAAGAAAAATTTGTTAATTCTTTAAAGCTTTTACATTGATGTTTTCTTAAAATGTATCCTTTAATTAAAAATTTTAAATAAAATACTTAATTATATTTAACAATATATTTGAAATTTTAGTTCCAAATTGTATAAGAAACTTTACTAGTTGTTTAAGACCTTTTATCAACTTTTATTTAACTATTAAACAACGTTTGAAGCTTTTTAAAAGTTGAACACTAAAAGTTGTTCATAATCAAAACAAAATATTTGTCGCCACCAACGCAAAATGCAAACTTCAAAATGAAACCAGATACCTTTGAAGGGTGCATTGATGTGGTGTTCAAAGTTGAACTTTGGCTAATTAGACGCTATTAGCTCCGTGAGCCTTTCAGCAGCATTTGTGAAGACTTATCTGGTTAACGCTTGTTTACAGTCTCAACTGAGCATTACTGACACAAGCACAAAGTTTTAAGAGCCTGATTAAAAATGCTTTCCTTTTACAAATAAACAGAAATCGCCTTAGTATTTGGCCAATCTTGTTTTTTTTATTAATTTAAAAATTGGATTTATGTATTCCTTTTTTATATATGCACGATAAGTTAAAAAAAAATCATTTTTGTTTTGTTGTTAGTGTTATACTTATTTAGGTCTTTTCAACCTACCATTCTTGTAAATATCCATACTTTTGGCTAAATATACAAATTAGACATAATACAAGTATTTTTGAAAACGCCTTGCACAAGTGAAGTTAAGCATTAACTTTTTTTTAGTTTTAGTAATTTACATTTCAACCGGCATTTGTTTTCAAGTTGAAATGTATCAAGCTTTAGTTTTCTGCAACTTAGTATTTTATCAAACTCAATAATTAGTTATATTTTCAGCTCAATGGAAAATGAACAGTGGAAATTCGGCACTTAACCTGCAGCAGAAACCGCAAATAAAACAAATCCACAAAACTCCGACGAACCCGGCTTTCCAGCTGTTAGTTCGCAATTAAAATTATTTATTTAACAAAGTTTGTTACATATATCAAATACATAGGAATCTTTAATGTACGTTGCTTGAATATCAGTGTGCGATAATTAATTTGATTATTAGATTATTTTGTATTTATTTCATAAACTTTTCAAAAATATTTATTTTGTATGATGATATATAATATTTATACTTTATAGTTGCTTAATAACTAAAATCTCAGATTAATTTATACCTTAAGCTAGTTTGATAATTTCAAAATATTGTTACGTTCGAAAATTATTGAAGCATATTGAACATATAAGTGTTTATATTTTCGAATAATATGTATAAGCACCACATTAAAATTCATTCAAGCATGAAAACCAAAATGCAAAATATTTAAATTACCACCAAATTACTTTGAGCAACCGTTTGTAATAAAACTTTTTATTTTTTATCAGTTTTCATATCTAAAAACTGTTTTGTTACGTGTATTTTTATCAATTCTCGCAAAATTGTAAACTTTTTGCAACTTTCTTGAAGCTTTTCGGTTTTTTTTAACATAATAGTTTTCATAATTTACTTTTATAAGCTAAAATTTTAATTTGAAAAATTAAAATATAATGTTATTAGATTTAAAATTTTTGGAAGTTATTATCAATTCGTAAGTTTTATATGAAGTGTTAGATTAGACATAGTTTTTTTTTAAGTTTAAAACGTCGCGTGGAATGAAGTCTTAATATTTTTATTTTCTTTATTAAAGTCAAATACTTTAAATATATTGTTTGCAAGCAGAACGTATGTTTGGATTATTTTAAACAATAAACAGTGCAGTTATGGTCAGTTGCAGTTTTAAAATAATATTTATATATATATATATATGTCTATGTGTGTGTGTTAATGTAACAAATCATTATAAAAAAATCTGAATTAAAATGATTATGTATTTTTATTATAAATTACATAAGAGCAATTGTAAATTATTTAAACAATTGTAAATTATGTAAACAATTGTAAATTATATATGTAAGAGCGATTGAAAACTTTAGAAATTTTAAACGTAAATGAAAATAAATAGAAAAAAATATAATTAATCAACCTCAATTAGGGTATTTACAATGAATTTTTAATCATGTTATGAACAGTCAAGGTTAATTGTAATTAAATCTTCTTTTTTTTCAACTATTATAAACTTCTATTAAGAATGTTGTGATCTTAAAAACAAAATGTATGTTTAAAACTTAAATACCTATATAGAAGATAAAAACTCTAAAACCCATAAATATTTTTTGTAGATCTTAACTTTAAAAAGTTCCAAATAAAAGTTAGCCTAGTAACTTACCCAAATCTTAACTAGCTTAGAAACAAAAATATAAAAGTCGAAAAACGTATATCAAACAAAACTATCTATTAACATATCGTTTCTTTTACTTTAAATTATTTTATATTTCAGGCAACAAAGAATAGCTGCTAATCAAGCCGCCATGACTCAACTTACAAGGCCATCGAATAAGTTTGTTTTGTTAATTTGTATTTGTTTTTATACTTTAAATATAACGTTTGATATCAAGTATTAATTTAAGTATGAACTCTTTTGTTAATGAAATAATTTTAAAAAAGAAATTAGATAATAACTTATTTTTTCAGATCTCAGTAAGAAAATAATTACAATAACTTTCTTTTTAACATTTGAATACAAACATTAATTTTTCAAATTAAAAAAAAAATTTAACTTAAGTTTTTCTTTCCCAAATTTTTTGCTTATTATTTTTTAACTTTATGCTAATTTTTAAGTTTAGTTTAAAATTTTTCCATTGAGCATTTACAAAGCAAGGTATTTTTAAGTAAACACATTAATTAATTGAGAACATGAAATTGAAATATACATAAAAACTTAAGTAAGAAATTAACAATTAATAAAAATAACAGGGACTTCAGTTTCGGCCACAAAAATACACCTTTTCTCCCACATCAGGGGGTTTTCCCCCCTCCCCACTTCTACCCTCCGTACCATCACCATGGAAACCCGTTCGCACCAAGGTAACCATAGACTTCGCACCAAGATAACCATGGACTTCGCACCAAGGTAACCATGGACTTCGCACCAAGGTAACCATGGACTTCGCACCAAGGTAACCATGGACTTCGCACCAAGGTAAACATGGACTTCGCACCAAGGTAACCATGGACTTCGCAAGCAGCCACCTAAAAGTTGTATTGGCAATGAAAATTTAAGAATTTTTTCGTTAAAAAATTGGTTATAAAAAGTCAAGGTTTACAAAAATACTAATTTTTTTCATCAATTTACACTGAATTTCCAAATCGACTTAAAAATATTTGAATTTAAAATTTATTGACTGACTTACTTTTAGATTTTATTTAACTGATTTCTAGTTTTTTAATTATTTTTAATATGTTTTACACAAAATTTTAATGTAGAATGTTAAGTTTTCGGTTTTAATTAATCAGAGTTATTAATGCAGTTTTAACCAGTTTTTTTTTTAATTTAATTCCAAAAGGCAAGCTCAAAAGTTATAATCAGGAAACTCAAAATAATTAATAACTTTTCACCTATTACACACTAAAACATTTTAAAAGAGTAAACTATTTTTATGTTTAATAGTTGTTTAATTTTACTATGTAAATTTTTAACAAGTAAAATTTGATTAAGTTTATCTAATAAGTACTTTTTTTCAAAACACTTGATATTTAATTATAATAGAAACAGTTTTCCAAATGTTTTCAATCTAATACTTTAACTTGTAATTTACGACTAGGTTTTTTTTATTTTCGTAGAAAAATACAACATATTCTATCAAAATGTTTTCAAAAGCTGCTAACAATATTTATTGAATTTACAAACTAATTCTAGTTTACTAAATTGTATCAAAACTTCGACGTTTTGAATTACTTCTTTTGTTTAACAAATTTTTTTAATTAGTACATCAAAAACTTTTAACTTTTGAGACAAAAATTTCTTTTGGTTTAATTTTTGAAAAAAAATTAGAAAATGGTTTATTTTTATTAATTTTTCAAACTAGTTATTTTAAGGATTAGTTGTTTAGTTCACTAACCTCACACTAACTAAAAGTGTTGCCATAGTTTTAAAAAGTGTTTTGATAGCTCTAATGAAATTCTTACTCGTTTTCACAGTTTCAAGATTATTTTGTCCTTTCTATTTAAAACGACTTTTACTTTTAAATGTGCAATTAAAAATGATAATTTATTGGTAAAAAACTCACTGTTTATTAGGTGTTTATAATTTTACAGCTTGGTTTAATAGTATTTCAAAATTTTATTTCTATTCTACAAAAATATAAATTCTTATCAAAATAATTGCTCGTTGTAGTTTGTTTCCTATTCGTGCCATTCAAAAAAAATAACCAAAACTGTTTCGTTTTTTGTTTAAAACCTATTTTAATGTTTTATAATAATTACTAGAGCTTTGTTTGAAGCTTTAAGTGTTTAGTTTATAAATTTTAATTACTTATTAAAGCATTAATGTAAAAGACAGCCTTTTTTATTGTAAAAAGGGTATAGCTTTTATTTAGATAATAACTATAAATTAATTTTTGATAATAAAAATGACACACTTAATTTTGTTATGACAATTATGAAAGCTAAAACCACTAAAAGCATATTAAATTTTAAGTTCTAAAATTTTTTAAATACCAGAAAAAAAAATATTGTGAAAATTATCAAGTAATTATTAAGGCCATTAGGAGTCCAAGACATTTTACAATACTTAGCGTTGGCTCTCAGTTCAAAGCTTAAATTATTACTGTAAAATATTTTAATGAAACACAAAAGTCTCAATAATTTTTGAGGTAAAGTCATTTGATTAAAATTATTCGGGTACAAACGCATGGAGAGGAAGTTAATCATTGCCAATTTTCTAGAAGTTTATAAAAATATAATTTATTTATTTCTTAAGCAACTGACTTTAAAGTTTTTGAAAATTTTCCTTGTATTACATGTTAAAACTATTATTACAATTATTTTTTAACTACAAAAAAAAATATTTTACTGAAACTAAAAATCAATTGATATTTTTTATGATTTTTTTTAATCCTACATTAAGATCACTCATTATTTTTATAAGTTTAGACTGGAAAAATTTTAGAATTGCCTAGTTAATACAGAACATAGATTTTTAATAAATTGTCTTTTTAATTTGGTCGTTTTGCAAGAAACCTAATGAGCTTTGCGTCCTTATATCTTGAAAACAAATTTGAATTGAAAAATGGGTAGCTGAGTTTAACACCTTTAAATTAAAATCAACTTGTTAAAAAGCTTTTTACCCCCTTTAGCTTTATAGTATTACAAAAAAGTTTTAGCTTATTTTTGCCTCTTTGTTAAATTTCAACACGTATCTTATTAAATTAATCCTAGTTTTTTAGTAGAAAACAAAATTATGTTTAGTACATAAAAAACTTATTTTAATTTTGTACGTAAAAATCATACATATTAAATAGGTACGATGGTTATCAAACTAAGTTTCAAAGATTTTTGAACTATGAATTTTGGGAACGGGACGATTGCACGAAGACGATTTTGCACCAAGGGTCAATTTTTCACGAGAGTAAAAAATACAAAAAAACTAGAATAGAAATTTAACGAGAAAAGATAAAAGAAAAAGTTACCGACCGAGGTAACAGTGATAGTAAAAAAGAAAACTAAATTAAAAAAATTTAAATTAATACAGAAAAAAAAACTTAACCCGTGCTAAAATATCTCTGTGCAAAATTGTCTGCTCGTGCAAAAGTAACCCTTCGTTCAATTTTATGCCCTTGTGCAAATCAGTCTTCGTGCAATTTTGTTCCTTCGTGCAAGTTAGACAGCTACCCATAAATTTTATATCGGTTTTACCGAAAAGTTATGGTGAATTTATGTAGGGGTGTAACATAAAAATAAGTTCAATAAAAACTTGGTCGTATTTTTTATTTACTTATAAAACTGTTCAAAGCTAAAATACGGTATTGTGGCTGTAGTTTTAAGTAAGAAAAAGGCTATAAATTTTGAATCATGACTGGTTACTATAAGAAATTGCTAAAGAAATACTTTGAAGAAATCTAGTTTTTACAACTTTATTAACTTTAACAGTACTTTTGATAAAAAACATTAATGTACCACAAAAACAATTACTGACTTTTTTTAGGACACCTCTAATGCTTACTAAAGATCTAATGACATTTCTACAAACTATTTTTCTAATAACTAAAAAACATTCTTTTAAAGCATGCATGGCAAGCTGCGGCCTGCGATGTTATTTTAGCCAAAAACACACCTTTTAAAATCAAAAAAAGTAAGACTTTGTAGTAAAAACCTACAATTAAACTCTTAATTTGATAATTAGCAATTACTAGTGCATATCTGTTGCTAATATTATCAAATTTAGAATTTAAAATAGTATTTTTATCATATAAAAATTTTACTTTACCAAGCACCGAGCTTTGACCTGTAAGGAAATAGAAGGGTCTCACACTAGCTTTAATATTTGTGAAAACATAAAGGAGATGCTTGAAAATTAGGATATTAATTTGAATCGCATTCACGTTTTTCTGCGTGAAATGCATTTATGAAGGCTGGTATGTTGTTGTTAGAATCCTCTTCAGCACCCTGTTTCATTCACACGCTTTAACTGATAATTAAAGATTCACTGTTTTCAGAAAATAACATAGTTTGTTGATAGCCAAGGCTCATCAAACTGTTGACCACTTTAATTATTGTTTTAAAGCGTGCGAGAAGCTAAAAAAAAATCCATGTCACTTTAGGTTTATCAGTATCAATGCTAAAATCCTTGCTAATTGTGCAAGATGTTGAAACAAGGTGGAACTCAACCTACCTTATGCTGTAAATTAAAAACAATTTTCCAGGATGCGGCCGGATCTGAAGTTGAAAAATATAAATGGATCTGGTTCCGGCTAGATCTTAGTTTGAAAAAGTATATCTGGATCTGGTCGGATCCTAATTTAAAAATAATATCCGCATCCGGTTTCTGCCGGATCTTAAATAAGAAAAAAAAATCGGATTCAGCCGGATCCTAAATAGTGGATCAAGTAGATTACTACTTAGCACTCAGTCAAAATTGCCAGAAACTTTTTTTTTTCAAAATCTAGCTGTTTTCATTTCATTGTGTAAAAATATTATTATATATTTGTTTAAATTATAATACAGTAACCTGACATCTAGGTACTTAATTTGAACACAGCGCAAAAGTACCTACTTATAACATTTTGTTATTTAACTACCTACATTAAGCCTAATACAAACATGTTAAAAGTCACTGAAATTTACAAATGACAACAAAATCCCCAAAAACTAAAACTTTTATCATAAAAAACACATTTGTAACAGCGTCCTGGACAAGCATAATTAGTGGTTAAACATTAGTAGTCGTAGACAAGACGTTAAAAGGTACCCGTGGTGTGAGACTCGATAACCGAAAGGTTCTTTGTGCACCAGGTCCCAAGACCAAATATTTTGAGCGGTTTTTTTTTTTGTCGTTCAATAAACTATAAAGTGTTTGGTTAATGTATGTATTTATAGGTAAGTATTTATGTATGTACATTTGTATTCAAATGTGTGAAAACGACCCTTCGTACAAAAGTATCTATGTTCATAAGTATCTTCGTGCAATTTTTTGAACTCGTGCAATTTTGTCCCCTCGTGCAATTTTGTACGCTCTTGCAATTTATACAGCTACCCAATAGAAGGGTCTCACACTGGCGTTAATATTTGTGAAAACATAAAGGAGTTGCTTGAAAATTAGGGTATTAATTTGAATCGCATTCACGTTTTTCTGCGTGAAAATGCATTTATGAAGGCTGGTATGTTGTTGTTAGAATCCTCTTCAGCACCCTGTTTCATTCACACGCTTCAACTGATAATTAAAGATTCACTGTTTTCAGAAAATAACATAAGTGTGTTAATAGCCAAGGCCCGTTAAACTGTTGGCCACTTTAATTATTCTTTCAAACCGTGCGAGAAGCTATTATTCTTAAAGGTGATGAATGGAAACTTGTTAGCCTCCTTAATAAACTACTGGAACATTTTTATATAGTAACGCAGCAGTGCAGTAAAAACAACGCGTTGCTGTCAAGTATAATCCCACATGCAGCAGTACTAAAAATGTTTTTAATCATAAAGCTGATAGTCTACCAGGTCAAAGTAGTTCTACGACCTTGGCATAAAATATAGAAGAGGCTTTCAAAAGAAGGTTTTATACTACTAACAACAGCACACGAATAAACCTTCATCATAAGACTTGTTTTTACACACAACATCTACTTGACTTTTTCCCTGCTAACCTCAAACAGTAGTTTGTAAGGATACTGAAATCAAAAGTAAAAAATCATAGTTGTCGTGAGACGGGTCAAAGACGGTAAGTTTCTCTTGCACTGCCTAATAAACCTAAAGTTCAACTACCTAAAAATGATGTTCCCAAAAATTTTTTGTTGTGCTATTTTACATTCAATTCGGCGACAAGATTCAGTTGAAAAAAAATTGAGAAACAAATTAAGTTTTTTTTTGGCTGAAGAAAATTTATCTACTAAAGAACTTAAAGAGGCTGAAGTCTTGTCTTGGTGGAACTCAAGCAAAAAATAATACCCCATCTTTCCAGGTTTGCAAGAAGGTATCTTTCGGCACCACCATCTTCTATTTATTCTGAAAAGTTATCTTCAGAAGCTGGTAACTTGTACGACGAATGCGAAATCGATTACTTCCAAAAACCGGTGAGAACTTTTATTTCTTCATCGCAACTTGAAAAAAACAAGAGTAATTTATTTTGTAGCTTAATGGCATTAATATAATTAAATGTTATTTACTAAATTACTTACTTCTATATATATAAACAGTCGCTAAAGAAGTTATTGTTCATCTTATAGTTTGAACTTTGTAAATAAAAGTATAATGTAAAGCTTATTATAAAAAACATAAAGTAAGTTAATTATTTCTAAAACATTAAAACAATTTATTTTATAGCAAAGTATTTGTATTACACAATTATTACTAGTTTATGGTATTATAATTCAATTTTCCAAGTTAGTTTCTCTATTGTAGCTACAAAAAACTTTAAAAAAATTAAAATCTGGATGCGGATGCGGCCGGATCTGAAACTAAAAAATATAAATGAATCCGGTTCCGGCCAGATCTGAGTTTGAAAAAATATATCCGGAACCGGTCGGATCCTAATTTAAAAATAAGATCCTGATCCGGTATCTTCCGGATCTTAAAAAATAAAAAAAAATCCGGATTCAGCCGGATCCTAAATAGTGTATTTAGTAGATTACTACTTAGCACTCAGTCAAAGTTTCCAAAAACTTTTTATTTCAAAATCTAGCTGTTTTTATTTTACCGTGTAAAAATATGATTATGTATTTGTTTAAATTATAATACAGTAACCTGACACCTAGGTACGCAATTTGAACACAGCGCAAAAGTACGTACAGTAACCTCTCGCTTATTTACGCACATTGTGTCCACAGAAAAAGTGCGTAAAGATATGAGAGATCGTAAAGAAACGAGAGGTACCAAATATACTCACTAAAATGGCTGTTTTATAATATTGCTTCTAGTTAAAAGCAGACTGGGCACTTTCCCACTTTTAACAATTTGTTTACTTTATTTATAAATATGAAAACAACATAAATAAAAATGGTAAGAACCATTAAAAAAAATCAGTCACAGTCTTTTACAACCACTTAGAATAGATCTTTCGTTTATTAAAAAACAAACATTTTCAATTCTGTAGAAAACAAAAAAATATACTAGCAACTAGAGAAAATTAAGTACCGTAAATTAAATATTTTTAGCAAGATTTAAAATAAAACTAAAAACTACCATATTATTAAAATACTGAATTTCATACTATTACTTTAAAATTAATGGAACACTTATATTTGAGATTAGTCAGTTAAATTTGATATAATTTTTAAATTTGAGAAACTGAAAAAAAGACACTTTGGAAAATTATTTTTGTTTACTGTAACTAAGAAAAACTATTTCTATAAACAACAAACAATTAAAAAATTCTCTAGTATTGTACTTGATAAAAAAAATATTTTTTTGATGACATTTTCAATTTTTTATCATTAAAACTATTCCTTAAAAACACTGTTTAAATTAATTTTTGCCTTAGTTTTTTTAATCCACCATTGTTCTGTGTAATCTAAATTAGTTCTTATAGGGCTTTCTAAAAACTGGACTGTGTAGGCATTTTCTATTTTTTCTGGTATATTGTTTTTGTGAAATTTATTATAATGTATAATTAGAGCAAATTGATCTTTTATTTCATGGTTTAGTTCAGTTTTATTGTTTTTCCATATGTTTCTGTGGGCATTCCACCTCTTAGTAAAGCTATTCATAGTCTGTCCAATGTATAAATTTTTGCATATGTTGCATGTAGCTGCATAAATTCCATAATTTTTGCAATTTAATTGTTGTTTAATTTTCATATTTTGTATTGTTTTGTTATTACTTATCATACTTTTATTATAGTTTCCAAAATTTCCACACAAAGCACACTTTCCACATTCAGCTGTTTTGTTGTTTTCTGTTTTTGTAAAATTATTTTTGTTTATTAATATATTTCTCAGTGTTTTTGGTCTCTTATAAGTTAATCTTAATAATTCTGTACTGTAACATTGTTCATTTTTGCTAAAATTTATAAATTGTTTAAAGCTGGTTGCCCAAGTCACTTTTTCATTTTGTTCTGATTTTTTTATGTTATTTGTACTAGGATCTTTATTACATACTTCATCTAATTCATTAAAGGTATTATTTATTAATTTTTTACTGAAACTTGATCTACTGCATTTAATTTTTAAGTTAATTAGTGCCTTTTCATAATCTTCTGTTTTTTCATTTAATTTTTTAAGTCTATTAGCTTCTGATAAAATTATTCCTCTAAAAACGTGTGTTGGATGGTAAGAATTGCCATTTAAAAATTTTGCTAATTTTGCTGTGGGTTTGGTGTGGTTTACTGTTTTAAATCCGTTTATTTCTGAGCTATTTATAATATGTAAAATATCTAAAAATTCCAGTTGT
The DNA here is from genome assembly GCF_965202585.1 of Thalia democratica. Taxonomy (NCBI): domain Eukaryota; kingdom Metazoa; phylum Chordata; class Thaliacea; order Salpida; family Salpidae; genus Thalia; species Thalia democratica. The sequence continues at coordinate 31,610,043 of NC_139172.1, read as the reverse complement.
TTTCCTTCTTCTGTATTTGAGATTTTTTTAAATTGTAAATTTAGATCATGAGATTGAAATTTTTTGGTGAGTTCATCTTGAATAAAAATAGCTTTATCTGCTGGGCCCAAAAAAATAATGTCGTCTATATATCTTTTATAAATAAAACACAATTTTAAAAAGTTTAAATTTTTAGTTATAAAGTGGAGGGCAATATTTGCCAGTGAGACGCTGAAATTTTCTCCTGTAGGTATCCCTTGGTTATTCTTGTATAGACTATTTTTAAAACTAACATAATTGTTTTCTAAGCAGAACATTATTGTTTCTACTATTTGTTTATTTTGTTTACAGTTATAATGAGTACAAACTTTCAGGCAATCTTCAAGGGAGTTTTTTATCAGAATTCTTTTTAGGGATGGGTATAGGTTTTTAACATCTGCTGTGATTATATTAAATTCTTCTTTAATTTCATTTTTTTTCCAACTAAATAATTCTTCTAGGTATTGGTCACTATCTTTGCAATATTCATTAATTTCAGTTTTACAATACTTTATTGCAATATTTTTAATGAGGTTTTGGAGCATGGTGGTGATTCTGGATAAAAAACTGTTGCCTATAGCCCAAATTATTCTTGTAGGTATTTCTCTTATATTTTTTGTTTTCACTTGTTCCGGATTTAATTTATGTGTTTTGAATGTTGGATATATATGTCCTGGGTTGTCATTTTTGAAGTATTTTGCTTTTGGACCTGTAATTTTCGATAGTATTCCACTTTTGTTAACTTTTTTTCCTATTGTGTGGAATAATATGTTTTCATCTATTACATTAATTTTGTTTAAATTTTCTACTTTAAGTTCTGCTATTACTTTGGTTTGATTTATAAAATTGGTTAAAGATGTATTTGTCTTGATTTCTTCAAATTTTTTAAGTTCTTCAGAAACTATGTGTGTGTAGTCTTCAAAATTTAGTATTAAAATTTTTCCATCTTTGTCTGAGTTAGTTATAACTATTTTATTTTGGTTTACTAGTTTTTTTAATTCTTTTAATGCTATTTTCATTTCATTATTCAAGTTATTTTTCATTTTAAAATTTTGTTTTACTTTTTCTTTTAAGTCTTCCATTTTTCTGTGTATTAGTTTTGTATAATCCTTTATTTCTTTGCTTATGTCTGTTTGTGGGGGTAAGGAAAGTGTGGGAATTTTTAATTTCGTTGGAATATGTGTATTTTGATCTGTTTCTTCTATGTCTTTATTTTTATAAAAATCTTTCCACTGGGCTCTTCTTATATGTTCTGTAAGGAATTTAAACTCTTTTTTTTCTATTTCTTCTGTCCATTGTGGTGTTGGGACAAAGTTTAGTCCATGGTTTAGTAGTATTAGTTGGTTATCTGTTATGTTTATACTTGATTTATTTAATACATTTTCTTTTGCTGAGTCAATAAGGTTATTTATTTTTTTAAATTTTTGTCTTGATCTGTACCTGTTTCTGTCATATTTGTTTTTATTTTTTAGTTTTTTGCTGTTTTGTTTGTGGAAATTTTTTAAATATATGTATATGAAAACAACAGATATAACTATACATATATTAAAAAAAAGAATTTGAATTTCTATAAAAATAATGATACGAGTAGAAACTATTTTACTATTTTAATAATAAGTAGAAATTATCTTTATTTATATGTGACTTTTATATTCTATTCTACTTAGCAAATTCAATTTATAATTAAGAATTTCTTTACAATTATAAAATGGTGTTTATTAATATATAATGCAAGACTGCTGTATTACTTCTTGTGTTTTAAACTCATTATTTCATTATACTTTCATTATTAAAAACAGTCATGTTTATTTCAGAATTTTGATTTAATCTTTTATTGTTTACAAAATTTCTGATATACTGAGGTATAACCAAATGTTTATCAATGAACATAAATTTACAAAGTCTAAAGATATAGAGAGGCGTGTTAGCATTCAAAAACATATTTAAATTAAAAATATACATTAAACCTAATTTGTGCAATATTAAAAAAAAATAAAATTTTTATTTTCTGAATTTTATAGAATTTTGAAATGCGTAACCAAACGAGAGTGCGTAACGTCACGAGTGCGTAAAGATCCGAGAGGTTACTGTACTTATAAAATTTTGGTATATAATTACATACATTAAGCCTAATACAAACATGTTAAAAGTCTCTGAAATTTACAAATGACTACCAAACTCCCAAAAACTAAAACTTTTATCGTAAAAAAACACATTTGCTGAAAATATATTAGATGACTATAACGTCATGGACAAGCATTATTAGTTCTGGACAGAACGTTAAAAGGTGTCCGTGGTGTGCGACTCGATAACCTAAAGGTTCTTTGTGCACCAGGTTCTAGAACCAAATATTTTGAGCGGTTTTTTTGTCGTTCAATAAACTATAAAGTGTTTATTTAATGTATGTATTTATACGTAAGTATTTGTGTATGTACATTTATATTCCAACTCAACCCACACAAATTTTTTATCTTTTTTGTGTTTCCTTGTACTTTTATACAGGGTGGCAACAAAACCTGGAAACATGGAAAAACCTTGAACTTGACAATTTAGTCAAAAAAACGTGGAAAAGCATGGAACTTTGTACAAATATCGTTAAAAACCTGAAATTTATTGAAATTTTAGTCTTTCAACTGTTTTGTTTAATAAAATTTGTAAACTTTATCATTTTTGGACCAAAAAAAAAGTGTACAACAAGTTTTTACTTTAATTAGTGAAACTACTTTCTTTAATTTACAATTATTTTGAATGTCATGTATATTCAGTCAACAAGAACCTGTTTCTGACTAATGCAATTTTATAGAGTTTAGATTTAGATTATAAGAAAACTAAAAGCAAGAGAAAATTAAGAGCAACAGCAAAATAAGATCAGAGCAAAATAAAAATGTCTGGTGCAATATTTTATGCCCAATGTATTCACAGCAACTATAATAAAATACAACTTTATGGTATAAGAAATATGTCATTAGTTGCGCCTAGGTTTTTTAAAGTAGCTATAATAAGTATCATTTAGTTAGGTTTTATGTATTTTATTTAATTATGGTTAATAGTTTGGACTTGGACTTTAATAGAAAACCTTTTTCAACTTAAGATTAATTTACTACTAGAAATGTTCAAAAAAGGACTTCCAAAAATCTAAAAGAAATTCTGAAAAATTTGGAAGAAATTTTTAAAAGTTGAAAGAAATTTTAAAACTTCAAAAAAAATTTGCAAAAACCAGTGGCCGCCATGAAGTCATAGTGCATGCAATTAACTATTAATTTTATATAAATAAAAGTCTATAAAAAATTAATTATTCTTTAATTTTTAAAATGTAATATACAAACATGTTAAAAATATTTAAGTAGTCAGGCGCTAAAGAGCTGCGAAGACTTTTACACCCTAGAGCAGCAATTCTTAATCTTTTTTTCGTTTTTTACCTTTTTTTTGAAGATTTTTACCAAATTTACCCCAAATTTACAAAATAGTATTTAATTTGAGGAAAAAAAATAGACTTTTTGAACTTTAAGTTTACTAAATATAAAAATTACTAAAATTTAATTAATTTATTTAACTTTATAAAATTAAAGTTAAATATTAATTTATAAAACAAAATAATAATCAAAAACTTTAACTTACATATCTTGTAATAAAAAAATTTACCCCCTAAAACAAGGTAATTTACCCCCGGGGTAAGTTTACCCCAGTTTAAGAATCGCTGCTCTAGATTTTTATAAGCTAAAAATAATAAATTAGGTTGATAAAGTCTATTGGTCAACCATATCCAACAGCTTTGGATTCGTATATAATTTTTTTAAATTAATATTCGGCTGGATCCGGGTACTTGGATAGATAATCAAATCTCACTGTGTTATTGCCCAAGATGTTTTTCTAGTCAATAAAAAATGTTTTACATTTTAGTTCCAATAAAAAAAAAGTTTATTTATTTAAAAAATGCCATGAACATTATCTTTATTAAAAATATTTACATGACTCGGCAAAACGTTGTGTAAGCTTGATCTCATGTTTTAAATTTTTCAGTCGGTATAAATTTTGTCACAATTACTTTTATAAATTTTTATTTTTAGCATAGGAAATAAGGGTTTAATTTTCAACCTTTATCAGTATTTTTCTTAGTTTATCAAACATTTTCTGTATATCAAGTTTGTTAGTTTTTACATTGAGGAACTAAATTACATAACAAAAGATATAATTTCTATTTGTAAACGAGTAGTATATATCTTAACTAGATGCAACCCTTTATGTTTTATTTGTGGTAAGTCATAACATTTAATCTATTTTAAAAAGCAATAACCAAGATCAATAGCCTAAGTCCGAACTTCTAAAAAAACCTTAATTTGATATTCTTAAACTTTAGATACTTTTTTTATCAAACGCTAAAACTACTTATTAATTTAATAAAATGAACAAAAGCTAAGTTGAATTAAGTTGCTTGTTATTAGGCTGACATCAAAACAGCCATTGTGGAGATAAACGTTTCGCCAAAAATTACTCTAAAATAAAGTATAAAGGTTTTAAAAACTTATTAAGTCTTCAGAATTGTTCATTTCTAAAACTAAAAAAAAATTGACAGAAACTACTTAAGTCCAGTAGCAGCAAACATGGAAAAAAAATTACTATTGCTTAATTAACGTTTACCTTTAACTTTAATGATTTGTTTGAGTACTGCAGAAGATACGCTCGTTGGTAAGTGTGCAGCCCAGTAAGTTAAAATATTTGAGCTTCAGTCTAAAATTCGTCTGAACTTTAACTTTTTCTTTAACACATATGTGCGCGGAAAGCCGTCTGTTAGAAATAAGACAAATTTTTACAAATAACTAAAATAGCCATTAAAAATTTTCGTATCAATTTTATTAAAGGTCCCAACGTGTTTTGATTTGTAAACGAAGTAAAAACATACTTTAAAAGAACTTCATTGTAACTGATTTTAAAAACAACCCTTTTATTAAACTAAAAAAGCATGTTTAGCCTGTAAGTAATGTGGAAACATGTAAGAAATCAACTTTATCTAATAAACCCTGCTGGGTATTGCCATAAAATGTGAACTTGCCGTTCTTAAAAATTAAAACTTGCTGCAAACATGATAAGAGGCAATATTTAGTTTTCGCAATACTTTAAAGTTTAAAAAGTGCTTTTGGTGAAAAAGATCTTAGTACCACATAGATAGATAAAAAAGTTTATTTTTAAGACGCCTCTACTTTTTACTTAAGATTTAAGAAAAAATATAAAAAAAGTTTTCAAATGTTCTTTCAAAAAATAATTAAACTTTATTTGGACTTTATTAATTTGTTTGTATTTTATACATTATTTCTTCTAATCTAGAAAGCCACTTAAAAAATACATTTAAATACTTGTGCAAAACTAAAAAATTTGCATTTAAAAAAAAAAAGACGCTGAAAAATCCAAATAACAAATTAAAAAGCGCTATTAAATTTAATTATATTGAATATAATTAAAGAACAACTATAAAAAATCAACGGAGTATGACCTCAGGAAATATTACCTTTTGAAATTAATTAGATTTGTTATATTCCTTTTTATAAAATAAAACTTGGTACTTTTACACAACAGAAATTACCAATACTTCTTGTCAACTCAAAATCTTCTTCAGACCATTCATCTTTTTCTGTGTCGTAACACAAGTACTTTTGCGCATATTGGTCATAAACAACCATCATTCTACCTATAGAAACGGCTTGAAAAGGTCTCACTATGTTAGCTCTGCAGTTTCTTGCTGGCTTACTTATCAACACGAACTTATGGTAAATAGAATCGAAAACTTGATGTTTTTCGATCCAATTTCCAATTATAAACAACTTTCTTCTCACAGCCACTTGACTATGATGAGACCTTGCTTCTAACATGCTGGGCATTTCCACCCATTCATCTACTATGTGGTCATACGCTTCAACTACATTAAAAGGTCTTCTGTTATCGTTATTTCCACCGGAAACGACCATTTGTCCTTGATAAGCCGAACAAGCTGCACTAACTCTTTTTATAGTTCATTTTTGCAATTTGTTTGAACGTACAATCTTTTGTATCAAACGCTGTATCAGTATTGCTAGGCCAATTTCCACTAAACTCTTTACGTATGACCGGTAATGTTCGATCTATTTCACCTCCGCAAATATAAATCTTATCTATCAAACCACAAGCACAAAAGTATTCGAGATATGCACAGGCGTCCGCTACGCGTTGCAAAGTTTTACTAAAAACCGAATACTTTTCAATGGATTTATTTTTACTCCTTCCAAAAAAACTTCGCCCGTAGAGTGTGTAAACTGCCCCTTTGAAATAAACTACTTTGAAATACGCTCTACTTGTTATCATCTGTGAAGAAGTAGTTTCAAAGTTGCTTAAATTTCTACCGTCAATTTTACGTACACTTTTTAAACAACGATTCCGATCAGATATTCCTCCACAAACAAGTATGTCAAACTTGTCGTGATCACAGTATCTGTAACGATCAGCAATGTTTATTGGGCGACAATTGCTTTCCTCATTTAAAACATTTTGTATTGTTTTCTTGCACTCATCATCTCTTGTCAAAGCCAAACTTTTGCGTAGCACGCATTTCAAAGTATTTTCTGATAACAAACGTAGACGCACTTTTAGTAAAAGATCTTTTGCAAAAACTCTTCTTTCCTCACTATTGTAGTTCAACCAGTCCTCAACTGCATTGAAAACTTCAAGTTCAGAAGTGCAGTGAAGAACTTGAGAGTATTTTCATAAGAAGAGCGAAACTTAGCTGCAGAAAGTTTTCAGTATCAACAACTACAGTAAAGAACCGTTCTATGAAACTCAGAAAAATCACTACCAAAATTTTTTAAACTATAAAAAGCAGCTATCTCGTAAAAATTCGTCACATTTTCAATGGTAGTTTTGTCTTTAAAAACTTTTTAAATCTTGTTTGCTTCAATTTCATTTAGCAGAATCTTGCTTATCTTCAAAGATGAAATAATTTTTGTGCTTTCTGTTTTAAATGCTTTTGTTAAACGAACAACAAAATACTATTTATTTAATTATTTAAATACTTTAACCAGAACAGCTAAACTATGTATTAAAAATTAATTTTGTTTTAATAAAACAATACCTGTTTGACTATCACTAGTTTGCAAAACTTTTTTATTTCCAGCAACGCTGACTCTGCAAAACTCAACAAATTCTAGTCCTTTTAAACTTTTACAATTTTCTTCAGTAGTTGTGACTTTGTTTCTTTTCGATACGAAATTGCTCATGATTTTTGGTTTTTATAACCAGCTCTGTGTAATATAATAATTAGAAGTTGATAATTATTAATAATATTATAATTTAAATAAACAAACTGTTTACATTAATTTTGTTTTTATTAGTAAACTACAATCATAAGCAGCTATATTATGCGTTTTTGAATTCTGTGCTACCTAAGAAATACGAATTAATTTTTTTTTTCTAATTTACTGGAAAAATACATAAAATATAAAAGTTTTCTGTAAGTGATCTGACTTACAATTTTGTTCAAACTAAGTTGTTAAATATGAAAAGAATCAACACAGGATAAAATGAATGTTTTGAATTTAGTTATTAAAATATTTGCAATTGATAACTTCATAATGCAGTCAGTAACTTATACTAAAAAAGATATGAGATCCTTTTAAATAAATGAATTTCTAGGTAACTTTCATAAAATCTTGAACTAATATTTTAAACTACTGCTGGGATACAACCTGTACTTTATTTTTCAAATTTAAAGTGTTAATATATCCATTTTTTAAATAAGATTTATGAAAATCAACTTGTATTACAAATTTTTCGGGCGGAAAGTCCAAAATATGTAAAACTTTAAAAAGGTATGTTTTTTATCATATGTTGCATAGGTGGTTTTAAACAGTTTATACCCTTTATAAAGAAACTTTTGTGTAATAAATGGACATGAAACATAGCTTTATACTTTTCTATACCCAAAAAGTTTTTGTTTTACTAATTCATAACTACCTTAGTTTTAATTTTAAAGCTTTTATGTATTTAAAACAAAGTATTAAACAAAGTAATAAAGAAATTAATACTTTTCATTTAATACTTTTTAAGAAAGTTTTAAAACTCTATATATATATATATATATATGTTTAAAACATAATCATTCTAAAGTTTTAATTACTTTAAGTTAAATAGTTTTGTTTTTTATTTCTTTATAACTTCACGAATACTTTGATATTATTTTAAAAGCTTTTGTGTACAAGGATTGAATAAAAATGACAAATATATCATGTCATTAATACATTGTACTGGTAACTTTTTACATCTGTTACCTTTTTTAACTATATGATCAAATCAATGTTAAAACGCATATTACAAATAAGTTACGCAAAAATAAGTTTTTTTTTTGTTATGTATTATCACGTTTTAAAAATTAAAATTATAAATTTAGTTCATTTAGTTTTTAAAACAAGGTCTGCATACAACACTGAAAAGTTAAACTGTATTGTGCAAAAAATAAAAAATTATAATTAAACTTAAACTTAACTTAAGATATTCTATAATACTTGTAAAAGTTAGGCATGACTTTGTAGTGGTTAAATTTTATATTAGAGACTATTATACTATAACAATGTATAATTAAGTTAAGAATTAACTACTTAAAATCAAAATCAATAAATTTATTATAAGTAGGAAACATTATTTAAAAAGAAAGTTTATTTTAAAATAAACAACATAATAACAAATAAGTTCAGTTCTAGAACTTCATCTAGAATGTCGTGACTAAAATATCACTTCAATTACGCTGTGACTTATTTATATAATTAAATCTTATAAATGTAAACTTTCTTTAGATTAACTTGCTTTCTGGTTAACTGATTTTATAATATTTGATGTTCAACTAAATGTAACAGCAGTGAAACTGGTATTCTATTACAACACAATAAAACTAAAACAAATTACATATTGTTTATATTTTAATATTTGATAACAATTAGAAGTATTAACTTGTTCCTTAATTATACAAACTTATAGTTTATTACATGTGAATTTTAAAGTTAAACTATAAAACGAAAATACTGCGAGTTAAAACTTATTTCCATAATTATAAAAGATATGTACATAATGCTTTAAACAAACAAAACTTGTTTTTATATTACAAAAAAATGTCTTTTTTATAAAACTAATATTGTCGTTTAGAACTAAGTCAGAGTTGCAAACATTGTTTTATTTATTAAATCTAGCTGTTTCCGTTTTGCAAGGATATCAAATGATACCACTTATTATTATTAAAAACTAGCTTTTGTGTAGTTTATTTGTAAATTTAACTTATTTGTTCCTAAAACTTGCATCAGTTTATTATTAAAAAACATATTTGTCAGCAAAATTACAGTTGTTAAGACTAATTAAACAATTTATTTCAATTGTTTTACTAGACTATTCGTTTTGTTAACTTTAAAGTCTATCTATGCCTACTTAGGAAATTATTCTTTATATTTTATCTAGTATTTTGACAGAGAAAAAATAATAATAATACTATTTTTATGTTTACTAAGATATTTTTCTAAAACAGTGGTACCTTAACTACTTTGTTATCAAGCTGTAAGATCACAAAAAATAAATGTTGTAGACAGCTGAAGATAAAAATTCATAAAAATTTTTTTTTATGTTTTCATCGCCTTGATAGTACAAGTGATTTAAAGTCCTTATCTAGCTAATTAAATTTGTTAAATAGTGAATGTTGAGTTTGTAAGGTATACACGTTACTAGAAGTAACTAGAGAATATTACTATTTTCTGGTGCTAAACTTCGGTCAGCTGAAAGAGATTTTAAATAATATTTAATTTTGATGTCCTAAAAAAATTGTTATAACCCATTTGTAAAAGGAAAGTTTTTATAAAATTTCTTACATTATTCAATTGAAAATTCTTATGAAAGTAAATTAAAGGTGATTATACTTTTTTTATAATCTCGAAGTACAATATTATTTTTTAATGTTTAATGTTAATTACTACAGATTAAGTACACTTAGTTGCTTCTAGATAATAAAATTATGTCAAGCGAACTTTTATTAACTTTAGTTATATAGTAGTTTAAATATAGATTATACTAAAGCAGATTCCCTCACGTCTTAACTATGATATTTTCTTAATAACAATGTTTAAATTTTTAAGTTTTGATTCTTGTAGTTCAATAAAAACTGACCATTTTGTTTCAACTCGTTGACCACAACTTTAATACATCTCAAAACTTTCTTTGAAGTTTTGTAAAGGTAAAAAAAATGTCTTTTTTAAACTTATAGATACTTTAATTTTATTAATAAAGTTTAATGTTAAAACATAGTTTTTTGAAGTGGCCACTAAGCTTTAAAAGAATTAACTTCTTAAAAACTAAATATTTTTAAAATCAAATTGTTACATTACTAATATTTTATTAAATTAAAATACAAATAGTAAACATAATTGGGTTTATTCATACTGATGAGCTCATTGAGCGAAAAACTATTTACAAAACAATTTTTTGAGAAACTTTAAGTAGATCAATTAATTAAATTAACATAATAATAAAAAATAACTACAAAAAAACGAAAATTAAACTACATTAACTCGGATTGTTACTTCTAAAAAAAAAATTTTTATTAACATATACGTTTATTCAAGTTATATTAAACATATACTAAAATATAATACTTAATAGAATTCTTTTTGAGTAAGATTAATTTAAGCACTGACAAGTTCTTTAAATGAAACTTAATTTGTAAAATAAAGTCTTAAAAGAATAAATTCAATATTTCTCCTCTAGTAGTTAAGATCTCTTTATTTTTTGTCTAAAAATCAAAACATATAAAATAATGCTTTACATTAACTTCAATTTCTAGTAAGTATTTTTCAAGCTACAAAAGAAAATACTCAATGCTTTTGAAAAAATTAGTTGTACAAGCAGTCTTGACACGCCCCTCTGGAAACACGTCAATAAGGTACGCTTATTACTCGTCAGAAATAGATATTCACTAATTGTAGCTGTTTACTTAAAAAGTTTTAGTTTTGTATGTTTTATATAAATCAAAATCTTTTGGCTCAGTATTCCACTAACAAAAGTTTTAAAAAATGTCAAAACGAAATGCTTTAACTCCGGTACGCACCACAAACCCAGAAAAAAAAATTTGTACCTTACAAGTTACAGATTGCAAAATGCGTACCTTACAGATTTAAATGAACTTTATTCCTTTCAATAGTAAGTAGTACAACTAATTTAAAAAAAGGTTTTATTTCAGTCTTTCTTAGTTTGTTTTATTTTAAAGTTGATGCTTAATATTTATCTAAAACTATTGTGTTTATGTGCGCTAATGCTATTATGTCCGTATGTTCGTTCATTTTACCTTATTTAAATCATATAGAAAAATCTTTGATTCTTCTCATTACTTTACAGGAATGCTCAATGATGATTATTCTTTACATGCTTTATAAATATATATAGTTTCATAAAAGTTTATATAATTGTGTTTAGGTTTATCTGCAAACAGTAAACAACATTTCTTAAGTAAATATATATTTTTTTATGTTTGTTCAGACTAAAGTAAAACGTTATTTTGAATATATGTTTTAGGAACCAACTATTTAAGTTGTGTATACAATTTACACAAGTATATACTTTTATAATTTAAAAAAATACTTTATCTCTTTTTTTCTTCCCAAAAATTAAAAAAATATTTCTTTAAATAATAATAACTTTAGTAAAACGTGCATAGGTAATGTCTTACATAAAAACAGTTTAGATTTAAAAATGCTTAAAAATCATTTAAAATAGTCATAATTAAGTTTATTAAAATAAATTTATTAAATTTTTTTTTTGCTTCAGTAACCTTTAGAAAATTGAAGGTCTTTGAAATTTACAACCGGGCATATTTGTATATAAAACTATAAATCATTAATCTGATTATTAAAAACTATAAATTTGGAAAAAAAAAAACGATGACCCATGAGAAAACAGCAAAGTAAGTATTAAAACAAATGTTATATTATCTTGCTAAAACATCGGATATAGTAAAAATTCAAAAAAAAACCTAAGGAGCCCCACTCAAAAATTCTAATCCCAATACAATGATTTTTTTTTCAAAGGCAAAGGAGCGTTCTCTGGAAAAAAAAGACCCTAGTTATCTTTAAAGATAACGAAAATAATTGGATCTAAAGTTTTGTCATCTATTAAAAACTGCAAAAAATGCTAGTTGAGCTAATTAACGCTCGTTAACAAACTGTGTATTATATAAATGTTTGCATAAAGTTTAAATTAATAAATATATTTTAAAATAGGCAAGTTTTTGAGAATTATAAATTGAATAAAAAAGTTTAAAGAGCTTTAGTTCACATTACTTAAAAAAACTTTGTTTGATTAATTTCAAACAAACATTTATTAAAGTTAAAATAAGCAAACATATTTGTTTATCTAAATTAACTTATTTTAAATTTCAACATAGAATTCAAATAAATCAAAGTAGTTGATACTTACTATTGTGTTATACATTAAGAAATGTTTATCTAATTCTAAATAATCTAAAAATTTATTAACATAAAAATTGGTGTTAAGTTACGTTTATTTAGGACAAAAAGATAAACTGCTGTAAAAGACTTTCAAGTTTAATTTTTTTAAATGATTCAGGTCATTCTTTATATAGGTAGATTTATAACTAGTAGCAATTAGCAAGTATTAAATTTAGCGTTTACAACAAAAAATAATGGTAGCTATATGAAGTTAAATTATTCTATTTACGGGTAAGGCTTACTATTGCAATAAGCATTTTATTACAACAAACACATGTTGTTATCAGACCCAATTTAAAATTATTTTCTTACATAAAACGAAGATCAAACAAATCGATTTAGCTTTTAATTCAAAACTGAACAGCTTCGTGCTAAATGAAGACAAAAGTGAAAAAAGACAAAAATGTCCTTTCCTTATACAGTTTAGCTAAGATACACAAACTAGATGATGGCGCTGACTTATCGTTGAAATATATAGAACTTTGTTTTTCAATGGTAGTTGAATCCAAAAACTTTATGCACTTTGATTTTCGTCCTGTTGCAAAAATACTTGCAAGTTCAGAATTGAACATTCACTCAGAAATATAAGTATTTCATGCAGCAAATGGTTGGTTGAAACACAACATTGAAGAACGTAGCAGCTATGCCGAACAACTGTTAACAAAAGTTCGTCTCACGTTGCTTTCTAATGGAGCACTGAAACATCTTCTAGATAAAACATCTGTGTTTAAAAACTGTGTAAGAATATTAGAAAAAGTTTTAGCTAGCAAAGAAAACTTTTTACTGAACAAGCCAAGTTGTCATATCACAAGAAGGTGCTGCAGTCTAGATTTGTTCAACATACTGGTTTGCAGTTGGTTTACCAACTCAAGTTCCAAACCTCTTCGAAGCGCCTCACACATTGATGGGAGAAATTTAAAGACTGTTACTGTTTTACCTCCGCTAAAAAATCAACGTAAGTTACTATCAAATAAAGTCTGTTTACTTGAAAGGTGAAGTTTGTGTTTTTGATGTCGTTGAAGAACTGGGTGATTGTGAAGATATTTTGAATTGTTCTGTTAAAAAGTATTTACTTCTTACTAACGCTTAGAGTAGCTGATGTGTATGAAGAACGCGGTTACCGCGACTTTTAGTGCTTGTGCATTTATGGTTAAAATTTTCATTTTCGAGGGTGGCTAAGTCAAAAAATGCATAGTATTAGTTCTTGTTTATAATTTGATACGAATGACAGCACTTGGAAAGAAGTTGCTTAAATGCAAGAAGCAAGACATAATGCAGCTTGTGCAAGTTTTGAAGGGAATATTGTAGTTTCAAGTGGTTTCCATTCCACACCAGCACTCTGCTATTAAACAAACACAGTAAAACCGTATGATGTTTCCGCTAACAAATGTCGCCAACGCCTGATACGTTTAATAGCAAAAGTATCACAATTTAGTTGTTGCTAGAAACAAATTGTTCGTTACTGCATTGTTTTCGTAAAACAATGAAGTTTTCAACAACACCAGTAGAATGTTTGTTGCTTTCAAGACACCATATTACATGTTTATAAGTAAAGCTGTATCGATTGGAAACAAACTTGCAATGGCAAAAGCTTTCATTTCAAATCTAATTTGTTAATACGTCGATAGAGATGAACGGTTTGCAGAATCATGTGAAGTTACAAGAGATATCAAAAAGTTTTGCTGTTTAATATTACCTCAGTGTTAATATACTTAAGAGAAAGAAATACAGACTTGTACTTTTAAAAGTTTGTTGTATTTTTATAACACCAAGGATTAAGTAATGTTGTTTTTATAAAAATTTTATCCACTTGATTATGTTTATATCTTGTTTGTATATTCAGTCTGAAATAACTATGTACATTATATACAGCTTTTGTTTATGCGAAACCTACATGTTTTAGGAAGAAATAAACTGATCTGCATTCAAACGTGGAACTATTTTGTCTTTGTGACACTGTATTTCAAGTTTCTAGTTAGTTTTTTGTAACATTGCTTTTTTATTGTTTAACATAAACGAAACAACTTCCTTTATTTTTTGAATTTTGTTTGTGTAATTGAAAAAACTTATTTTAAAAGTTAAAATTCACTTAGTCTTTTACAAAAAATGCTTTTTTTTTGAATTATTTATCATTTTTCTTAATCTCTACAGCTTGTATCTAAAAATACATTTTTAAATAAACTAAAGAATTGTAAACTTAATTCTATCAAACTTTTTTAACAAATTTTGTTTTGGTGGAAGTCACATAGATATTCTTTATTGTGTTGTTATTGATATCGATAAACATTCTTAAATAACATTTGAATTTCTTAATTTCAAACTTTATTTTTATACTATTTAAATATAAAAAGTCCTTACGTAAAAAATTAGAAGCTATTACAATTAAGTACGCTATAAATTTTACTTTATTTATGGTCTTTTAATTCAACATGGATACTTTTTTTTTTAGTGAAACTATTTTGTACTTTGTTATTTATAAAGAGAGTTTTGTTGTTAAATGAGAACAAAAAATTTTTTAATCAGAACTCAATTTTTATCATACATTTTAAATTTTAAAGCTTGAATTAGTAGTATTTTAAAGTGTTTACAATTTTTTTTAATTCTGATCAATGTAATTGTTCGTTTTAATTTTTGTTTCTTATTTTGCCACTCAAAACAAAAAACCTTTTGCGTTTTGTATTTGTCCTTTGTTTAAAACTAATAATTCTTTCTTAGTAATGATTTCTGGACCTTGTTTAAAGCTTTTAGGTATATAATTTTTAAACCGAATCAGGATCTTATTTCGAAATTTGAATCCGGAAAGATTCGGATCCTGTTTTTCTTTTGAAATTTGTACCCGATCACATCAAATTTTCAAAGTGTTTCAGTAATGTCAAGTATAATTTTAAAAACTACACTAAAACACGCTTAACACCTTTTTTTTTGGGTCTTTATTATGATTTCTAAAATATCTAGTTGATTTTAAAATTTTACGTCACATCAAGTGTAGCATTCAAGTTTTCTCGTAGTATTTAGTGTGACTTGCAAAGTTTTCCTGTAATATCTAGTGCAAGTTTTAAAACACATCTAAAGTATGCCTGATACATACCTTTCTTTTGCCCTTCACCATGAACTCCAGAATATCTGGTGCAGGGTTTCCCAAAGTGTACATTGACCCCCTTTGGGACCATAACCTTTAAAGGGTAGCTTTGAATAGTAAAAGAAGCCATAGTTTGAAACTTACACTAGATATTTTTGAGTTTTTGAAAAAAAGGCCTTAGGCGTACTTAAGGGTAGTGTTGAAACCTGTACTGGATATCATGGAAAGTTTCTGAAACTTAGGGGGCCATAACCTGTAAAAGGGGGAGCAACAAGGCCATATTTTAAAACTTACATTAGATATGATGGACTTGATGAACAAGAGCAGAAAAAATCTTAGGCTTGTTTAACGAGAAATCTTGATAGAAGGAGCCATAGCTTTTTTATTCTTAAAAAGAGGCCTAAAAGAAAAAATTAGAAACCCTGGTGTAAGTTTCAAAACTCCCCCAAATATATATGTTAACTTTTTTTATCCAAGCAGGTGCAGACCACTGGAAATGGTTAAAACGAACAAAGTACATTCTGAAGGGTTAATAACATTAGGATCGGGCCAGACCCGGATAATTTTAGGCTAGAATCCGGCTGGATTCCAATACTTTTATCTACACCAGCAAACTTAAACGACATCTTTAATGCTTCAATGCAAATCGCTCTACAAGTTTAAATAAAAGAATTTCTCAAATGAGTAAATATCGACCGTTTTGGTCGATTTAGTTAATAATTAGGGGGGAAATAACTAGGTAGGAGGCGTCGGGGGGCAATTTTGAAATTTGGGCAATAATTAGTAAAGCAGCCACAATTCATTTACACTGGATACTCTAGGGTTGGTAGTGTAATGAACAGTTGAAAAAAAAAGGTCTCAATTGTGATTCACGCGAGATTTAAAACACGCAGTAGATATTCTAGGGTTTATAAAGAGAAGGAAAAAGAGGTCTTTAGCATACCTGACGGGAGATATAAAATATATCTTACATTAGATGTTCTTTGTTTTGTAATGAAGAAGCAGATATTTTTTGTTTGTTTTTGAAAATGGCGCTTTGGTTAAGATATTTTGGGAAACCTATGACTATAAAAATAGACACTGTATTGTATAGAACTACTTTTTATGACACTACAGTACAAGATATTTTGATGGTGAATTATAATTTGCGTCTCTTTTTACCGTCCTTGTACAGTAGCCTTAAAAGTAATAACTGGTTGGTATCATGTTGTTGTTTTTTTTTTGTGACGACGACCGGGTATAATTAGCATTTAAAATAGAGAAAAACTAAGTTTTTATCATACTGTTGTAAACTTTTAAGTAGTAAGTTTTGTTTTTGAACAGTGTAAAACAGTATGAGAATGAATGTTTATTATTTAGTCTAACGATCTTTGTTTAGTAAAGTCAAGTTAAAGAGCTTACTTAAATTAAAACTACCTATATTTTAGATACTATAAATTAATTAAAAATGTATCAAAACAAAATCCAACAAAGTATTTATGTATTCCTGAACATAACTTATAAAAGAATAATACCAAAAGTTAATGCTTGAGCTTTTTGATGTAGCTGAAAAATTGTCACTGTAAAATGTACTAAAATACATGTACAGTTCGTAACTAATGTTGGTTATTTAAAGCAAATATACGTTTTATGTTTATGAGCAGCTATGAAACATCTTTTAGAAATGTGCCAAAAACTTGTAAGCTAAAAGCCTATGGTTTGCTTATTTATACCGAAAATGCTCTAGTATGTAAAACATACTATTTTTATCAGTTTACACTTACAAGAACTTCTTAATAAACCACAAACATCAATAACCACAACAGATTATTTATTTATTTTTTTCTGTAAATTACAGAAGATTAAAATTAACTATACGTATAATATTATCTGATAACAGTAAAGTATTATTAAATAAATTTTAATCTTTTTAACATTTAGTTTAATTAATTCTATCTTACCAAATGCTATAAACGCCATTAACTTGAAGTAGTATCTTAGTACAATATCAGTTAGTGAGATGGCTACTTCGAAAATTGAAAATATTTGAAACTAACTTGTAAAGTATATTTAAAACAACCATATCCTGTATAAGGTTTAATTATAATAATTCACTAGAATTTGTTATTGCAAAAAAGTATTCATTAGTTTTTTTTAAGAGAGCTCGAATGAACTTCTTAAGTTTATTGGAAAAATCATGTTTTTGTATAAAGTTGTTGGGAAAAATAAAGTTATTTTTCAAACATATACCTACTATAGTCTACAAATTTAAGGTTTAAGAATTGTTCAAGTTGACTTACAGTCACCTGCCGCATTTCTAAGAACTTTTTTTTAAGTTATTTTTTACCATGCTACCAGATAGTATCTTGACTAAAGTTGCTGAAAGGGTTACAATGTTTCAATACGAAAATAGGCTTATTTTCAAATATAAAAAGTATACAACTATAAACAAACATTATGCAAGGTAAGAGTTTTTGCTTAAATGATTAAGTAAAACTTATCAAGCATTTTTTTTCACTTAAAATAAGGTTAACTTTTAATTTAAACATGTTAAAAATGTATTTAAAAACTAAATTGACTGTTTTATAGTTTGTTATTTGCCAACCTTTTATTTTTATGTTTTTCTAGGAGCCTATTATAAAATTTCAACAGAGTTTTTTCATATGGTCGTAGTGTGAACCTGCGTGAATTTCAGTTCGGTCCTCTGCAACTGAACTGCCAGTTATTTTAGAATTACAATATCTAATAGTTAAGTTAGTACCAAGCCAATGGTAATTTCTGGTTGAGGCTAGTTAAAGAAAACCTATTTTGAAGCTGAAATTGATGGATGTTTTATATATTTCAAAGCCAACGCCTGCTTTTTCTTTAGCAGCTCATCATCTTATACAAGTAGATACTTTTATTTTCATTGAATACAAAATGCAACAGAATTTTCTAAATAAATAACTGTTATCTTAACTCTGAAGTTATTAAATCATTGACAACTTAAAGAATATCAATATCATTGATGAGGATTTTCGATAGACCCAAAACATTCAAATATTAATATTGACAATTAACTTGAACCATAGTTTAGAAGTAATAAATGGAAAGAAAAAATATAACACCAGAGTTAAGACTAAAAACAACTACTACCTAATGTATCTCGTTTTGATTAAGTAGTAATTATTATCAATGAGTTGAAAAAAATTGAATGAACTTTATCAAAAAAAAAGACTTTCTGTAAACTTGATTTGATGATATAAAAAACATACATTTTATATATGTTAGATTCCTAATATCAACTTTCATTCATAACAATATTATTGTTTTTTCTTAGCTTAACGTCTCGGCATAAAAATATTTGTGACTAATGAGAAATCAAAAGATTTAATGCAGCAACATCTCTTACAGTTATGATGTCTGTAAAATTTTAACAACAGTAGGTTTTTTTTATTTAATCTCAAGTACTGATTTGAGTTTGAAGTGCATTCTTTTCAAGTTTTATTTTACTGTGACTTTTATAATAAATTTTACTCTCATTCATTCGTACTCTTAATAAGTTCCTATCAACTTTTTATTGAGTTTCAAATTAAATTACAGACAACGAAATTTTATTTTAGAAGCTGCCTACAGCTAGGCAGTTTTGAAAAACTTCACCATGCATAACTACGAAGCAGATATCAAAACCACAAGTAACATATCGTACAGGCGCCAGTAATCTAGCTGCAGGAGGCTTGAAATGGTGAATAATATAAAATTAAACTTTGAAAACATCGTGTAAAAAACTCGAACTGCTTTCACTACTTAATTTTTTCAGGTCTGTTTATTTTATATTTTTCCTAAAAATGTAACTACCAAAACAATTTACTATGTAATAAAACTGGTTTTGGTAAATGTATAATTACTATTTTCTACTACGTTTAGTTGGACCTAGTTTAATTTAACACATTGATATAGTTCAACATCATGGCAATTAGCTATATTTATTAACATGTATTAGGACTAAAAATAAGGTTTAAATCATCAAGTACTTAGTGAAATAAGATTTTACTGTATTACGTTATACTTCATGAGATATATATACTACTAAGCTATTCTAGAAAGTGCCTTAAAATTATCTAAAAATGTTAAGTTACACTTAGAAACCATTTCAAGAATACATCTAGCTTTAATTTCATAATTAATTAATTCTCATTAAAAATAAATTGTGGTGAAATTTTGACCTCAAATTATTAACAATTTATTTTCGTTAGAATTGTATTTCTATTTTAATTGTAAGAAAGCAATCTTTAAAAATTTAATTTAGTTCTCCAAAGTGAAAATTTCGTAAAAATTCAACACCTTACATAAGAAAGATTTCAAGCCTATTTTAATAGTCCATACTAATCTTTTACAAAATTTAATAATCGCCAAGTTTATTAGAAACAACAATTCGGTTATTTTTCTATTTTTTATTGACTAGATAAAAATTTTAAGCGGATTTGTTGGCCTTGTTCAACCTGGCGACCTCCCTGGAGATGACGACCCTCCTGGCTTGTTTGAGCTTCATCAGCTTGAATCTGTTTAATTAAATAAGATACAGTTATTACTATGATCGAAAATTTAATGGTTTTCTTAGCAATATACTTTCATTGTTATTTTTACAAAAACTCTATAAACAGGTCATAAGGAATATCAATTTTATTATTATTAAAAAACAGTTGAAGAAATTCAAGTTAAAATTAGTAAAATAATTATAAATGTTTCGTAATTGACTTCGTACAAAAAAAATAAATTGGAAAGCACTTTAATCAAGCTTCAATAAATGAATAAATATTCTTATACCACTTATCTTACAGCATATATAAAAATAATAACAACAATAATAATGTTAGTATTTGTTTTCAATTATATGTAGCAAGAAATGTAGAAGTCTTGAAAATGTGTTAACAAGACTTGGATATATTTCAGCATTAATTTTAGCACATTAAGTAAGTAGTTAGTACATGTGATGGTACTAACACTGTTGCAAGTGCTTTAAATAGTAATTTTACATCAACAAACAACTCCTTACAACATGCATGTTCGTGAATGTTAGAATAAAAAATTTATCAGCTTCTTACGATTTCTTGATGAAGAAAAATAAAGAAATGTGAGTCAAAGTTAAATATGAAACGTTATTAAAAAGGTTTTAAACGTTACTCAATATGCGAATTAGTAAAATTTGAAATTCAAATAAAGTCAAAATAATAAAAAACATAACAAAACCAAAAACAAAACTTTTTAAAATAAAAGGTCAAAAAATCTAGTACGAAAAAATTGCATAATATATTTTTATTGATATAGATGCTTTTAATTATTTAACAACTTTTTTTTATAACATGTTACAGGAAACAAAAACAAGCTACAAATTCACACAAACCTGTCGAAGGAGTTGAGGTTTTGCCTTCTTTCCTTCTGCTTGAGGGACACTGCCCACGAGGATGCGGCCCACTTGGCGTCGATGTCGGCCTTTTCCCAGCACTTCTTCACGGTGGAGGACTTGGCTCCGAGCTTGGCGTCAGTGGTGAAGTTGGTGAGCTGGAGAAAGAATATGTTTGGTAAATTCAAGTGATTCGGATTATAATTTTCACATTAAGCGTGTGGTGATTGTAAAAAATTATAACAGTAGAATAAAAATTCAGATTGTTTAAAAACTATTAACGAGTTTTATATATGAACTTTGTTGTTAAACTTTTACAATAATACTGTTAGAAGAGACCATGTAAATTCATGTTAAAAGCATAATCATAATGTGATCAATCTTTATAAGAAATACAAGATAATTTGGATATCTAATTGAAAATTGTTGATACTTTTGGAAATGTATTCAGGATTTAGAAAGATAAAAATATTTCGGCGTTTGTGTCATTGTATATACAACTAATTACAAGTTTAAGACTGCTGTAGTCAAGAGTGATAGACAATATTAGACTTTTCTATATAAAAATGCTAAGTACTTAATTAGAGTAACTAAAGTAGAAACTTAGTAGTAGATCAGTACCCAAAAGTTAATTTTTATGAAATGTTTTAATTATAAATTATTAATAAAATTCAATGTAGCAAGAAATGTAGAAGTCTTGAAAATGTGTTAACAAGACTTGGATATATTTCAGCATTAATTTTAGCACAATAAGTAAGTAGTTAGTACATGTGAGGGTACTAACACTGTTGCAAGTGCTTAGAAAGATAATTAAATCTTATTTATTAAAAAATTTGCTATTCAAATTTAACTTCAGGTCTAAATAAGAACATACTTGTAAGGTAAAACAAACTGCTTACAGTAACACTAAACAAATTTAAGGGCATAATGAGAGGAAAACACTTTTTAGAAATATCTAATTTTGAAATTCAGTTACTTTTTGCCGCTGGTTAAAACTTGACAACTTGAGTTATAAGCAATCAAAAAATGAATTGAAAGAATTCAATAGGTTCTCAATGGTAAGCACAAACTAAAAAGGCAAAAACTATTTTTCTATAAAAGCCTGTTTCTTCGGTTTTAGGGTAGTTGTTTCAAAGCTTTCTTTAAATCTTTGATAAATGTTAAACAAATAGTAGAAAATAAACTTCTTTACTTTCCTTTAAACCTTATATTTAAAAAAGTTTTTTTTTGCTTTCATGAACTATTTTTAACATTTGAAAGAATATTACCTAAAATTTGAATCAAATTGCTTTAAAATAAAGGAGATAGATATTTAGTGAAATTTTGAAATTCGTGAGAAATGTGTCTTGTATTTTTAATTCTATTTAGTTGTATGGGATTTTTTATAAGACTGGTTATATCTGAAAGGTTAATCAATTTTTCATTACTTAATAAGTTTTTTATAGATAATACTACATGCTGTTAAATAAGAGCCAATATTAATTCAAGTAAAAAATATGTTTGACCTCCCTTATGCTCTTAAATTGTTTTAAAATTACTAGTTTTATTACAGCAAATGTGATTACAGTAATTTTATGTCATTAATACAAATTTATCGAAGATATTGTAGTATTTAGGTTTACCATAAACAATAAATTTCATTTTTAATACTCATTGGTGCTGAAATTAAATTATGAATAATTACTATTATTACTAAATATTACTAAGTGCTAAGCATTCTTGCAAAATTAAACTATTTAAATTTATTATTATACAACTAATGAACTCACTAAAAGTTCCTTTAAGTTTCAAAATAATTTTGAGAGCTAAAATTTATAAGATTTAAATAATTAATACAGCTGAAAAACGTATAAAATGTTTGATATAATTAATTTTTTGAATGAAAATGTCAATCATACCTTAAAGGATACTGTATATTGACCAACTAGCATTTTAAATAAAGTCTTAAAAATGCTACTTTTATATTATCTATATATTATATTATATTTAAAAAATGAATATTTTAATTTATCATTAAGATTAAATAACTTCAATTGAAATATTGATTTTTAGTATTAATCATTATAAAATTGTTTCCTTTTGTGTTTATAAAACTATAGTAGATGGTGAAAACTTAGTTTCATACAGATTTTAAAGAACATATTAAATATTATTTATGTATAAATTGAATTTGTAATGTTCACAGCCAGTACATTAAATTCCAACAGATCTATTTTATGATTCATTCAGTGTTGAACTCTCTGCAATTGCAGGTTTCTTAAGTACCATATACAATTAAAAAGGAAGCTTAAAACTTAAAGACTTCTTTAACATAAATATTACATAGATGGCATTTGTATAACAGATTTAAGGTGTTAGAATTTATGTTCTTTTGCAGGGGTTGTAGGTAAACTTGAATAATTGAAGTATATATCTCATTGGAGTGGTTATATATGCTTTCATATTTTGATAAAACATATTACTTTTAAAATCAGCAATGTCCAACTAAGCAGCCATTAGTTACTAAGCAAAGTGATTATTCACTGTAAAAATGATAAATGTAATCTTTTAAAGTTAAATCAGAAAACTTTAGTCCTCCCACCTTTTATCTTATATCAGAAGTCAGTTTAAAAAATAAAGAAATGCTTCAATTTCGACTAAATTAAATATTTTGATAGAAAACCTTCAATAAAAAAACAAATTTATTATTATTAAAAAATGGTGTAAAAAACTACATGTAGGTATGTAACACTAACTGTAAAGATAGTCAAGAAACTATAATTTAAAAAAAATTAATCTTATGTTCAAAAAATGTTAATATTTATTTTGAATACTTATTTAATCTCAACAATTCTTAATTAGCTTAAGGTTAACTTTAAACAGAGTTTCAACTGAATTATATACTAATGCTTGGGAAAATTCAAATCATTTTAAAATAGAAAACAGACAACCGTTAAATTAAATTTCTAATGGCTTTAATTTGTATATTTAGTGTACTCACTTGGATGGATTTCATGGAGATGACATCACGGGGGACACCGGTACATGGTCCATCAACCAAAACTCTGGCTTGGTCAACAACGTTGACAATGGTAGCGAGTTTACCTGTGGGGAAACATCATTTTTTTAATTAACTATGAACATCTTGACTTTTTTATGATATCAAGTGTTTTTGATTATGCATTATTTATTTTTTATTAGGATAAAAAAATGCTATTTCAATCATGGAAATTCAAATGTAGCAAGAAATTTAGAAGTTTTGAAAACATATAACAAAACTTGGATATATTTCTGCATTGATTTTAGCACAATAAGTAAGTGATTAATACATATAACTGTACTAACACTGTTGCAAGTGCTGTAAACAAGCATTACAATAAAATGGTCAAGTTTCACATGAATACAAATTTAAGACTTGGGTAATTTATTTTGAAAGCCACAAGAATTAATATTAAAAAAGATTCTGCACATCATTGTATCCAACAAACTTTAAATGGTTCTTTTTTTAATTTAACTCAATTCATTCTGCTATGCTTATTTAGCAATGGATTTTCAATTTTTAATCCATTTTTTGTTAAAAACTAAACAAATTGTTCTTAATATTGAAAAATGAATTTTATAAAAAAGTAAATTGCCTTAGAGCATTTCTTTAGAAAAAAGTAAATTACACAACAAATTTTTGGTCATTTTTATTTTTTGTAAAACTATTTCACCCCTCTTAATGTCCTCATGGACACTTATCAATTTAACATTGAAAATTTTACTTTAGGGTGTGAAAAAGAGTTGGAAAAATATGATTAATACCATGATTAACATTGTTTTTATTTCTGCTTTTATTGGATATGTTTAAAAATTTTATAAGTCTATAGAGGGAAAAATATATAATAAATTGCATTATTGTATAAATTAATAGGTATTGTCAACTTTCATGCAT
Source organism: Thalia democratica (assembly GCF_965202585.1). Lineage (NCBI taxonomy): Eukaryota > Metazoa > Chordata > Thaliacea > Salpida > Salpidae > Thalia > Thalia democratica. Next base: position 31,585,174 of record NC_139172.1, on the reverse strand, counting down.
CTTACTTCTACTAAATAAACCTCAAATGGGTTACTTTGATTTAGGCCCAAATTTGAGCATGGTATTTTGATTTTACCAGGGTTGCCAAATGTTTTTGGCAAATTTTCAAAAGGTTTTATAAATTTTCTCCAGATTTTTAAAAGTAGATATTTTTAGGTCTATCTATAGGTAAAAATGTTCAATGTTAAAAATGTTTTATGTATAAAACTGTTTTAAAAAGTGTAGCAACATTGAAAAGTTACTATAAATCTACTTAAAATGTGTTTAAAAAATAGATGGTGGAAAAAAACTATTTATATGAAAGATTTGTTGAGTCAAATCAAAATTTTATTATTAGCCTATTAAATTGTTGAAAATTCCAGATTTGTTGGTCAAAATTTTTCAAATTAGGATTTTAAGCCTAAATAGTCAAACTTCAAGTTTGTCCAGATTTTTCCAGGATTCCAGGTTTTTTTACAGCCCTGTTTTAATATTTAATCAGAAAAATTTAAACTAGGAATCATTTTATATAAATTGTCAATATCATAAGCCTGTTTAACTTGAAGACTTTTAAATGAATATTCAAATCTGAAGTTAGCTAAACATAAACAAAAAATACTTTTATAAAGATGGTTTAACATTTTAAACTGCAATTATTGCTGTCAAATATTTATAAACATAGTAGTGAAAAAAAAATTCTTCAATTGATGCTGACCTATACTTTAAAAAACATTAAAATAAATCATCTATCTCATGAATACAACAAGAACATGATTTTCAATAGAAAGTATGTAAAAGAATTCTTGTGGTCAGTTTTATTCCAACTTTTAAGTAAATAATAAAATAATTTCTTTATCTTAAATTAAAAAGTCAGATGACTTGAAATTTAGGTAAATGTTGATTCATTGTGAATATATTTTAGAAAGTACAAATTTTTTAGAATATTGTAAATCTGTGATTAAACCAAGTTTATTAGAAGAAATATCCTATATTATAAATTTTCCTATCATTTGGTCTTTATTTTATTGAAGTTAGACTGAAATTACTTTTAAATTGCTTAAAAACTGTTGGGCATAGATTTTTAGTGAAACTTTTGATTTTCTTTATAGTTTGCACCTTCCTTCAAGAATTTATTGAACACTTTAATTGTTTATATTTCAAAAATAGTATTGCAGTTAAAACTAACTGGTACAAGGTATTAACTCCAGTAATGAAGAGTTGGAAGTTAGATTTTGCTCATAAAAGTTGATTTAAGCTTGAAAACAAAAATTATGGCTTTACCAATAGCTTAATAAACACATAAATTTTCAGTACAAGTCAAAATATTAAAATTCCCACCATAACACAATAATTTACAAATTTATTATTAATAAATCAATATAAGTATTTATCAATTGGTCATTGGTGAAGAACTTATGGCTCTCATTCTTGGAGAAATAAAATATTGTTACAAATTAAAATGTCTAAATAAAATATATGAAAATCAGAGTTATAAGAAATTATTTGGAATTTATTGTGATACTCTTCTGAACAAACTTAAAAACCAAAACTAAAATATATATTATAATACACTAAAGAACCATTTTGAATAAACAAAATTTATTTAGTAGGTTATAAAAATTATCTAAAGGAATGTTTACTATAAGGAATTGATAAACTACAGTCATCATAATCTGCTTTTAAATTGGTAGTTTTATAACAGTCTGTAAATATCTCTATTTTAAAAACATAGCTACCACAGTTTATTTGAAAATAGCAATTGTTTAATTAAGATTTTTATCATCTTTAAATATTTATCAAAAAACTTAATTTGCAGAAGTCTGCATGGAAAAAACCTACCAGAGTTATATTATAAATTAGTTTACATATTGGGTATTATCTTTTAAATCAAAAAATGGCTCTCTATAATGATTAACTTGAAAACAAATAAAATTCTACTCTCAAATAAGCACTTTTAATAATTATTAAAGTTTAAAAGACTGCATATTAATATATATATTTTTGGTTGGAAAAAAATAACCTTTTAACTACAAACCTCTGTATTTTCCAGAGTTGATGTAAACAACAGCACCAATCTGAACAAATTTGTTGAAAGTCATCTTTAATAGTAGTTGGACCCTAAAAGATCAGATTGTGAGCTGTATGAAAAATTTTAACTAAATGAGACTTTTTGGCTTTTTACAAAAAAACTGTTTCAGCCACAAGAGTTTTCTAAACAAGTAAAACATTTCAATTTAACAGTTGAGTTGTTTAACATATATTTCACTACCGTAATAAAACAGCATTTATATGTTTTAATTTTTAGTTATGAGTTTTTTTTTTCATTATACATTTTTACAAACGATAAAAATTTTAAACATCTTTAATGTTTATTTTTACAATATATATTTTTTTATTCATTTATTTTATTTTATTTATATTTCAAAATACTTGTTTAATATCACACATCAAAAAATATGTGGAACTTTTTATACAGAAGTAATTTAAGATTTTTAAGATACTAATGATGACTTAAAAGTTTCAACAATATATAGCTTTTATTCTTTGTTAAAAAACAGATTTGTCGATCTGGCCAGAAATATGAATTCACTAATTGTAGCTGTTCAATCAAGCGGTTTTTTATGTTAGTTAAAATCTTTAAGCTCATTATTGTCTTAAAAAAATTTAGCAAAATGCATAAAAAATATTTGTTCATCTTGTAAGGGGTGTTTTATATTTATAATACTTGTAATAACATAAATCGCTTTTAGAATCAGTTTTTCATATAAAGATGTAAGGTTAAAAGAATGTTTAGTAATTAATAAAGTATAAATTACATAATTCTGATAGTACATCTTTATAGTAAATTTCTGAGCAAAGTGACGAGTGTTTATGAAACATTTTGTTTGATTAATTTGTAGGAATACCAAAAACAACACTTGTTTATAAATAAATCTTATTTTATGCTTTAACCTAAAATTGTTTGCTGCTGGAACATGTTCCGAAAATCTTTATAAGCTGTTTTAAAGGTCGTTCGCAAAAACCTACGAAATATAACTTCTCGGCGATTGGGCAACATTTGTTAGACAGTCATGACATTAGTGTGCAAAAAATTAATAAAAAAATGGAAATTTTAGCTTTAGTAAGAGCGGAGCATTTTTTTCAGCACACATTCTAGAAGCCTTATGCATTCAGACTTTAAGGCCCAATTTATGTAAGCAGAAGATGTTTGTATACCAAACTAGACTTTTTAAATCCTTATATTAAATAATTTTAAATTAATTAGTTTTTGTAAATAAATTTAAAAGTTTAGTTTTATTTCTTTCATTTTTATCGCTAGTATATTTTAGTTCGATTTTAGTATAAAAAGTTTTATTAGTACAGCAAAGCTCTATTGTGTAAGCATTTAGTTAATTTTTACATTTTATTGTTACGTCATTTTATATTTTGAAAGTTCAAACTACAGTAAAATTTTATTTCAATTTCAGTTTAGTTTAATTTAGTGAGGTACAATTTTTGACAAGACTTACTACGAAATTACTCAAATAAATTTAAGAAAAAAATAAATGTGTTTTATTACATCTATGAAAGAGATTTTTTTTTCAGTCAAATTAATGGGGTGAACCAATTTTTTTACTAAAATTTAAAAAATAAGTAAAAAGCTTTGCAAATAAACTAAAATAATAATGTTTTTTTTTAATTTATAAAAAAATTGCCGTTTGGAAATCAGAAAGTTTTAAGGTATGTATTATGATTATGATTATGAAACTCACAGTTTGAAATGAAATACTACTATTGCTTATTTCCATTTTAATACTAAAATTTCTAAAATACTACATTTAGAAATTAGCAGATTATACACTTGTATTATTTCAGTAGGAGTTATGTAGCAAAAACTTGTATGTTTAAAAAAGTGTTTAAAACTTTAAATGCAAAAAAAATAAAAAAAATAGTATAATATGAAACTATTTGCTTTTTGAAAACAGATATAGATTTTCCATAAAAGTTTAAATCTACAAAAAGTAATATTTTGTTGTTTCTTGGAAAATATAAAAAATACATGTTAATGTAGCATTAATTTGTAAATTGTAATAACAGTAATATAACATGTTCAAATTTATATTAAATTCGGGAAAAAAAAATCATAAAAAGTTAAGGCGGAGATAAAAAATGTTCGATAAGTTAAAGAATTCTAACATTCAGCTTTAGAAAAGGAACTGGTTTAATCTTGAGCTATATCGGAAATTCATTTGAAAATTGTTTAGAAATACCGATTCTTTTTTTTAATTTTATTTATTATTTCTAGTTTAGAACAACCTGTGGCCCACTGTGGCTGAGTTCTTCTTGTGTGAATTTTTATTACTGTTAGTGTAAGTTGAGCTTTAATTTATTCAAAAAAAAAACCATGGTTTTAAGTAAAAGTTTAACAACTATTATTTTAATTTAAAAAAATTGTAGCTTTACTAATGTAATTTACTTAGGCATTTACAGTTACTATTGAGCTTAATATTTGAAATCATAGTACAATACTTTAGTTTAATTTTTTTCAGCTAATGATACTTTTCTTATTTTAATGTGTTTTGCAGCTATCGGGTAGAGTTATAACGGATTGGTATAAAAAAAATTAAGTACATTGTTTTAAAATCACTAGTAGAAAAATTATTTACTTTAAAGTTTTCTATGAAACCAAAAATTTTATCGCAAAAAATAGGTACCTTAATCAAAATACTATAAATAATTTCTTTGTATTTATCTAATAATTAGATCTTAATGGTAAGTTTTCAAAACACAACTTAAAACAACTCGTAAACTTAAAAACGTCATTTTGCGCATTAAATGTTTGTACATAATGATCTGTATTGCAAAAGATTTTTATAAATCTAATTTGATATACAATAGATATTCAAAATTTATTAGTTGTTTTCGTATTTTTAAACTTATACAAATAAGGAAGTTTATTATTTACGCTTGTACGCTTGTATTTATGACATAATTATGTTCCGCTTTCTAGTAAACTTTGCAAGTATTTAATTAACCTTTGTTTTGTTATTTTTTAAATTGCTTAATTAAATTTAAAATCTGACAAACTTGATAAACAAAAATTACAGCTATGGAAACAAAAATACTAAGTTTTTAATAGTTAGCATGAAAAACTATTTTAAAAAAGTGTTAATTTACAAAGATCTTTTTTTAATGAAAAAAGTTGTTTAATGTTTTGTTAATTATAGCATTTTTTAAGTTTATGCATCAGCTGTCAATCTTGTCTATCACATTTAAATTTAGTTAGTATACACTCGAACTTATTTGTATTAAAAATATATCGAAGTAATTTTGATAAAAAAAAGTATGTCTTCATTATTAAAAAAAAAAAGCTTTAAGTTTAACATACTATATTTTCATATATAGTGTGTTAAAGTGTTTGATATCAAAACACTTACATAGTTTTAGTAGAGAAATTAAAAGTAAATGTTATGGTTGAAAAAGTATGTTACCGACAGTTTTTTAATAGAACATTGTAAATAATTTAACTGTATTTTATTTATTATTTAAAAAAAAACTCTTAAAAAAAAATTGCAAAAATAGAATTTGCTTCTTAGGTAATATGAATTCAATTCAACTAAAGGTTTTAGTTGTTATCTTCAGTTTATGCCGTGCAAGTCAAAATACTTTGAAAAAAGGTAATAAATAATTTCTACTTTTAAGTTTAAGTAAAATATTGTTTGATGAAAAAATTGTAAAATTTACAAGAAAATTTGAAGTTATGTTAAAATGAATCTAAGTTCATTAGCTATATAAAATGTAAGATTGAAAATATTTTGCTACTAAATATTAAAACTCAGTTAACTTATGTGAATCTAGTTCACTTTTTTTTTATGAATTTTCTAGGTCTCTTAGTTTTTGTATCGTAAACTTAATATTTTATTATAAAAAAGATATAAAGTAGAATTTTATATACGAAAAAAAGAATCTATTTTGATTTTGAAAATTCTGTTTTGTAATTGAAAAAAATTGTTTTTAAAATTTTTAAAACAGTTTAGTTGTAATTGTAAAGTTGGACTACTTTTTTGTTTTTAGACTTACATATTTTAATTGACTGAATAATAAATAGTTTTTAGTTACGGAAGAGTAATAATTCAAGATACAATTTAGAACTGGACAAAGTTGTTAGCTTACAATTTTACATAACTAATTGATTACTTAGTTTATAAAAAGCTTAATGTATACCAATATTTTTAATTTTTGTTAGCTAACTAACAATAGTTTTATATATAAAAACATTTTCATTAACAAAATTATTTGAAAAAATGACTAATCTGTCTTTAAAACTTAATTTAAAACCGAAAAATAAGTACAAGTTGTCCTGGACATGACGTTAAAATATATCCGTGGTGCGCGACTCAATAACCGAAATGTTCTTCGTGCACCATGTCCTAAGACCAAATGTTTTAGCGTTTTTTTGTCGTTCAATAAACTAATAAAACAATATTTCACAGAAACATGTGAATCAGCTGACCGCTTTTTTGAAAACAGTTTAGAGAAATCTAATGTGTTCCTGACAAGTTATCTTGAAGCACTAAGCAAGTACAATTGTTCTGAGTTAGTAAAGTATGAATGTAAGAAAAGACGTTTTCAACTCAACAAGTTTACACAACTTGTTTATGATCGCCACTGCGACAAAAATGCGTTAGTCGATAAATGCAGTGAAGAAATTGACGCGAAAAAAGACTGGAATACTGTGGTTTTGGCTCTTGGTAAACTCAGTAAAGAAGAGTTGCAGAAACCTTGCTATCAAGCAGCATTGTACGACAAAGTTCTGATGAATAACAATGGTAGCAGTGCCAGAAAATTTGCAGAAGTCAAGGAGTTATATTTTCCATTTTGTGAATATATTTTCTGTGGAGCAGATCTAGATAACATGGATCAGCTATCAGCTTCAATGTGTTCATCATCATTGTTAGTCTTGATATAGTTTATTTATGTATAGTTCTGCTTCAAAAAACTAAACATTTGTTTACTCTTTAATACTTAAGCTAAACAATTAAGTAAAGTTTCAACTATTCATAGGATATTTACCAAAAGATTTTTTAATTTTTGTTTGGCTTTTACTCCTAGTCTTTTATTCAAAGAGAGTTGTAATAAATAAAACTTTTGGCTGTTTTAAAGCTTTTAACTTTTATACCATATTTCGTCAAGATCAGACGCTTGACGATCTAAGCTTAAGAAACTATAACATATAAAAATTTTAGACATATGCCATACTCAAGTTCTGTTTCTCTTTCATACGTATGTCCGTTTAAACATGAAAGTTTTCAACATATAATTATATTCATATTATTTTGATTTTAAACTTTGTCGTACCAGATTTTATAAACAACACCTTTAACCTCAGATGCACGGGTAGCACTTACTTCTTGCACCTTTTTCATTTCGTCTCTGCTCTTGCAATAATTACAGCCAACTCCATTACCTTGTACATATTAGGGAAAAGCCCCAAAATGAAAACTCCCCAGCACCTTTACAAGATCAATCTAGCTGTGGCTGATCTTATGCTGGGAATTTTCGCTTTCATTCCGTCAATTTATTTTGCAATGAAGAGATTTACTAGTGCAGCTACAATAGGTAAGGAACTCAATTATTTTGCGAACAATTCTGATTTTTTAACTTCCGCACCAAATGTGTTTGAACGTTTTGTGGGGGTGATGAGCTGGTTATCATTTTTAGTTTCGGTCTTCACTCTAATTGCAGCGAGCTTCGATCGAATGTTTGCTACTATTTTTCCGAAGCGCTACGTGAAACATAACAACTGTTACGTCACAATAGTAGTATGTATCGTTGTGTGGTTAGCAGCTGCTTGCAATCTTACTGCGTTTTTCGACTCTTCTTGCACAATTGTAACAACTCCTTACTTTGTTGTAGTAGATTGTGATGCGGCTAAACAACTTCACCCGCTGGTAGGGAAGCTTGTTATGTTGGTTGTTATGGTTACTAACTGTTCTGTAGTTTTGCTGGTTTTGTACTTTCATAACAGGTTTGTGTTTTTGATTTATTTGTTCAAAACAATAAATTTTAGTCGTAGTATAACAAAATAATGTTAAACTTAAATCTTATATTAAAAGTAATAAGTTTTAGATAGTTTTGTTGAAAACTAAAAAAATACATTTCTAATAAGTTGTATTTTGGTAAAAACTTATTTTTTTGAAATAAAACTTAGACCACAAGCTTCCGGAAGCTTTCTACCTATAGCCTGTGGTCTGATAATCTAAACCTTATGTTAACTTAAGCTTGTTTGAACCCACATAAAAGTCCAAGCTTTAGTTCTAGTAGCCTTTAGCCAATATTTTTTTTAAACCAAGTAGAAAGTACAAACTGTTACCGTATGTTTAATACTACTTTTAAATATTTTTTAACCGACAGACACATGAAAGAAAATGCTATAAGAAGCTCTATTCGCATTGAAATTAAAATTGCCAAGACCTTGTTTGCTATGGTTTCCGTGTTCATACTGAGCGTGCTACCATCTACAATAGTGCAGTTTTGGGAAATTTTAGACTCTTCGATATACACTACAGACCTGAAAAACTTTAGTGTTAACAAATATGATACTTACAAGAAGGTTTTCCATGTAAGCATCGTAGTGCTGTTTTACAATTCCTTGTGGAACTATTTCATATACCAAAAACGGGATGGTGACTTCAAAAAGTCTTTGATAAAGCTTAAGAAGCGTGTGTTGAGCAAGTTTTGTAAAAGCGGATTTGGAAAAAGAAATAAGACTGAGAAGTCTAGTTCGTTACAGAGAAGAAAAACTGTTTTCACTGAGTTAAGCGAGAAAATGTCAACTGCTTTGTAACTTTTCCTGTTTTCATTAGAAAAAATTGTCGGTTACGTACTTATATAAATATATTTTTAACTTATAATGCTTAAAGTTTTTGTTTTGTTTGTATATGGTAAACAAAGTTGTTAGATGTTTAAAATAAAATCTTTTATTTTGAAAATGTATTATAATAGTAAAATAAATTATATTTTAACAGTTATTTTAATATACTTAAGTTAAAGTTTTTAAGTAGACTATATAAAAGAGTAGCTTTAAAATTTAATTACGGTCAAATTTTAGAATAGTATTTTTTGCTAAAATTTATAGGTATATTTAAAAACTTTACAATTAATACTAACTTCAATATGCTGTATATTTCTGCTGAAGCTATGTATTCAACACTTAGCGTGAAAATACTTTTTAGTACACTAAATTACAATATTATTTAATGTAGCTTAAACTATCCAATATACTTAAAAGGAACTAAAAAACCATTTACAAGAATTGACATTTTACATTGCTAACCTTAAACAGCGTAATGTAATGGTAGTAAATTTTAAAATTAAGTTTATAAACTGAATCATTTTAAAGAAAACTTTAAGGAAAACTTGAAACTTGATATACTTATTTATTAAGATAAATTATAGGAGCGTCAAAGTAAGTCGAAAGTCAACAGTTTTTTCTACAATGGCTATTTAAGATTTAGTCGTAAAAGTATAACTTTACAACTTATATACATATATATATATATATATATATATATATATATATGTATGTATATATCTTATTTACAATGTTATAAACAATGCTTTTAAGCCCTTTTTGTTATAACTGTAAAGTATAGATAGGCAAAAGGTAGCTTAATAATTTCATTTTAGTAGTAATTACTTTAAAATACTCCCATTAATTGATTTCGAATCTTATAACTTAATCAAATTACTAACAATTAAATTTAACCATCGATTTGTTTCGTAATGTAGTTTATTAATTTAAAATTTAAGAAAATAGGGGTGGTAAGTTATGCCCCGTGGGTACGATCCGATCTATTAAACGAGTTTAAGTGGTAAGCAATATATTTTTAGAAACACTATCTCTTTTAACAAGTACTTCTTTTTGTTCAATCCTTCAAAAATAAAACGGGCAGCTAAAGTTTAATATAACCAGACTGTCATGCACAAGAAGCTGCCACATCTGACTTGCCGACTGTTGATGTTCACATTTCTAAACTCAATCTTTCTATTTCGTTAGTTTTTAAACATCATACAAACATTCTAGCATTTCATAAGGTAACTTACATATAAACTGTTGAAAAATTGAACTAAATCATTATATATATTATTTATTGAACGATAAAAAAATCGCTCAAAAACTTTGGTCATAGAACCTGGTGTACAAAGGAACCTTTCGGTTATCGAGTCGTACACCACATGCTTATAAAGTTTCTTACGAGCTATTACACACAGTTTTTTTAATTATTTAAGTATTTAAATCTTTAATATTAAAACAATCAGTTAAACAAAAACAAAAATGAAAGAAAATAAAACTAAACGAAAATTAATTGAATTTTGTGTTTAATAATGTACTATGAATCATTTTTAGTAACAGAAGAACTAAAAAATTTATATAACTTTAAATTAACTTTTAAAAGGAGATAAAAACCACTAATAACAAACGTGTGAATACTTGAATTATAGATTACAACTTCTTTAAAGAAAGTAAAATGTAATACGCTGAAATATTTTTACGAAAAATGTTTTATAATTGTTTTGTGCTAAAAAGGTAATTTTTATTTTATTTAGTAGTTTAACTTGAACTATAAAAACAATTTTACATTTGAATAGTTAACTAAACTATTGTAATTTTTTTTTTTAATTTTAAAGAATTGATTTTACAACAACTGAACTTAACTTTTATAAATGAAAATATGAAGATAAGTACTGTAAAATTTATGCTTTTAATAAGAAAAAAAAAGAAAAAAATAATAAAAGTTTTAATTTTTGTTCAATAATTTATAGTCTAATAACATCAGTAACATAAAAAAGAAAAAATATCAAATTTTGTTAACTTGGCATCTAATAAAAACATGAGATTTTTCATTCTCTAAGCAATTTTATTACTAAATTAAGTCGAAAATTGCTTTGTGATTGCATATTCTAAAAACAACTTTAAAGAAACAAAGCAATCAGGTATCTTAACAGCTTTCATAAAGGTATCATTAAAATCATGATCAAAATCTAAATAGACTACAAAAGATTTCAAGTCGGTTTCATATCTGTAACATTTTCTCTGCATTTCCACTTGTTGCTTTCATCACAAATTTTGCACACGCTTTGAATATGGACATTCGGTTCTATAATGCAATATTATTACTTTTTTTTACAAATACTGCAAAATCTTATTTTTTAATAAGTTTGATTACGAATCCTCCCATCTATAAAAGGCTAAAAAGTTAGACAATCTTTTTCCTAAAAACTATAAAACATAAAGTATTTTTGATGTTGAGGAAAAGCTTATACTGTAGTATATTTTAAACATAAGAATGCTAATTTTTTTTGAGTAAAAGTATTATACTATGTATTGTATATATATTTCTACAGAAAATGTTTGAAAGAAAATATTTAAAAAAAAGCGATGTAGCTTTTGTTATTATCAATCATGTGTTAGAAAAACAGTATTTAAATCAGAGTTTCCCAAAAAAGGTCCAAGTGGCCCCCCTTGGGGGCCATGAGCAGTAAGAGCCGCAGGATCATAATCACATGACGTCATTATTTGAAACTTACAATGGATATTCTGGAGTTGATGGTGAAGAGAAAAAATAAGTACTAAGCTTTATTAATGGTGTTTTTTTTAGAATTCTTGTCGAAGGGGCCCATAGTTTTTTTATTTTATGAAGGGGCCTTTTGATAAAAAAGTTTGGCGAACCCTGATGTATTCATTTATTATTTTGTTACTTATCTTATTAAGCTAATGTAATCTTTTTTAGTTATACAATGTTAAGAAAGCAATAAGTTGTGGAATTTTTACACTAATATCAAGTTAATACTTTAATTTGGTTTTTTTTATTCAATTTGCTAAAATTGATCGTTTAAGTTTTTAAAACTCAATTCACTTTTGAAATAAAACCAAAAATATATTATCAAAAATTGCAAATACAATGTAAAGCTTCATTTGTTTTTCAATTTTAGTTTAAATTTTTTCTTGTTTAAAGTATTTATAAGACTTAGGTAAACATAAAAACTAAACTACAAGCATTTTTTTGCAAATACTAAGAAAGCTTTTTATTGTACAATCATATTTCAAAAAGACGTACAACAAACAACAAGTTTTATTTTTTTTATGTGTAAAATACTCTTATTTCAATAATTGCAGCATTTACTAGCTGAAATAAATTTCCACACCCGTTTCAGTAAATAAGTAACTTTATAAACTAAAAGCTTTAAAGGCACGTATTTATATTTTAAATTAATAAAAAAAAAAAATTTAAGTATAATTTTCAAAGTACCTAAATGCATCTGGAACTACTTTGAAGTTTGTGTTTAAAAAAACAGCTAAGATTAAACACAAAATTAATGAGTATTATCTAACTATTTAATTTTTGTTTTACTCTAAAGGAGTCTCTTCTTAGTTTTATTTGCTGTTTTACAGCACCAAAACTTTGTATGAATTTATTTTTACTAAGTCTAAAAATTGTTTGCAATGAACACTGAAACAATATTTTAAACTACTGAACCACATCACTAAAAATACATTTTGCAATGTTAATTAGATTAGTTCAAATGATTATCTAGTTTAAATCAAATTGATATTGCTAAATTATGCTTGCCTAATTCAATAAAATACTTTTAATTTAATGTTTATTGCTTCAATAATTATAAGTAGAGTATGAACAGTGTTTATTAAGAAATATTTTTGGTTCTAGTTTTCACCAAAAAAAAACATGATAAAATAAACTCATCTTAGAATAGAAACTCTTGTTTAATTTAGTTTGCACTTAAACTTCGCTGTCTGGTTGTTTAATGCATGAGTTCAAAAGTCTTTTCTGCTTTTGCCTTACATAAGCGCCGTAATATTTTCTTTTGTACTTTGCTTGCTTATCCTCAAACTTTGCGTTCAGTGATTTCACCATTTTCCTGTACATCTTGATTTCAAGCTTGCTCTCTTTCACCTGCTTCAACTTTTTTTCCGCTTCGTCCAAATCACAGCCTTCCACGCTGAGCAAGTCCACCAATTTTGAAACTTCCTTCTTCAAACAATCAAATCGCTTTCCAACGTGAAATTTGGTGCTCTGGTTGATCGAAAAGTTGTTTCCAAATTTTTCAAAATTTTCGACCAGCTTTTCCAAATCTTGACCATTAACAAACGTTTCTTCTTCGTTGTAATTAAAGCCTATCTCGAAGCATTCCAAATTTTTACCTTTCGTTGTCACGTTTATTTTAACGACTTTTTTGAATTTTGAAACCGATCGGGCGAAGTTTCCAAATTTTCTGTTTTTCTTTGATATTTTTGACTCCAAAACATCTTGTTTCGATTGATGATTGAATACTGAAAGTGTTAGCAAGTTTATGAATTGAGTGCTGAAAGCCTTTGATAAAGACTTGTCGAATTTTTCAATCAGGTCTTGAAAGCTAATTGCTTTTTTTAACAAATAATTTCGCCTTACACTTTCTCTAAAGGATATCATTTTTATGTTTTTAAAATATATTAATAAAAAATAAATAAACTAGTATTTATATGTATAAATATAAGGTTATGTAACATATGAAAGGCTTCTAAAATAGTCTTAAGATTTATTTTATGCATTTATATTCTTTGATAGATTTATTATATCATTTAAAATTTGTGCACTTTTTTATATCTTTAAAATAATTTTAGGTTAGTAGTAGTAGTACGTCTTATATACAAAATATCTTTATCTTTACGAATGATGACTGTTTGAAAATTAAAATATACCAGGAAAAAACATTAGAAAGTCTAAAAACTTTCATGTTAAACTAAAACTAAAAATATTATTAAAAACTACTTTAATAAAGTTAGTAAGGTGCATTAAAGTTTATGATTTGAAGAAAGGTTTAAAGTTCTACTCAACTTTCAAAAACTTACTGAAGCTTAGTTTGTGGCTTAAATAGATTAACCCAATACAAAACAGCTTATGTATTTGTATTAAGTTTTTCATCTATCAAAACTTTCACAAAAACGTGATTATTAGTTTAATTTGATCCAAGGCGTTTGTTAATTAATAGCAGCTTATGTTCTTAAAATATATTAATTTTAAATAAGACCTAAAGTTTTAGAAAGTAATTTTGTAGTAAAACTCTGAGAAACAATAAACGAACTTTAATCAAATACTTTTGAACAACTGTATTTTTAATTACTTTTAATAATCTGTCCTGGACAAGACATTAAAAGATATCCGTGGTGTGCAACTCGATAACCGTAAAGTTCTAGAATTTTTCGTAATTCTTGTCCTAGGACTAATTGTTTTGAGCACTTTTTTTGGTCGTTCAACAAAATATAATAGATTCAGATTAAATTACATTTACAAAATGCTAAATTAAAAAAAAAATATTTGATATATTTGATGTATTAAACCACTATAGATTTGGATTTCAACTACTTGCAGTTTTTTTTTGTTTTATTTGTATTAAAAATTTTAAGTTTTTTTAAATTTAAAAGTTTATAAGCGTAACAAAACATTATATATACTGTTCAGGCGTGTTATAACATAAGTAACACTATAAATTTCAGAATATAATCATCCAAACCCCAATGCATTTAATTATGAGGCTTTGTCTTGAAACACAAGAAATTTTATAGCACTTACAGATTCTTTAATACCTAATAATATTTTTATTCAATGTATAAGAAGCACACAATAGTTTAGAATACTAAAAAAAACTACACTAGTTTTAATTTTTTACCGCTTTTATATGTCTGGTAAAGTAATGTTATTATTGCTGTTTATTGTGCAAGCTTTGTAGGTCAGAACACGATTCACTTAAAATTAAGAACAATAAGAAAAAATAAACAATGTTAAATTAAATATATATACAAAAAGCATAAAAAACATTAACATAAAATTAACTAAAGTATTGATGTTTAGTAGCATGTACTTGGCGTTAGTGTTTTTAATGAAAATTAAATAGTAAAACCGTTTATTACAAGTAAATAATTAAATGTATGACTTTAAATAAAAATTGAGAGCATGTACAAAATAACTTTTTAAGCATTTTCAAAGTAAAAATACGAGACCGGAACATGTTAAAAACGCTTTAAATGTTTACTACTTTGCATTGGTGAATTTATGTTTTTCAAAACATTGATTGATACTGTATTATACGTGGTTTCAAATAGTATAAAATAGAAATGTTACATTTAAAATGTATATTGAAGTATATTTGTGTTGTTATTATTTATTTTAAACAAATATTTACCAACATAATCAGTTGAGGCAACATTGAAATAAAATATAGACCTTGGAACAGTTTTCAGGAATTGAAGTTTTCTTAAATAATTTGGCTAAATGCTTTGTTTGTAGCATAAATTAAAAAAAGTATAAAAGAAGTAAGTTAAAAACATGTTTACTTTTTGTGTGGTAACAAGTTGTAGATGATTAGTAGATGTAAAGCAAAGTTTCCCAAACTTTTTTTCAAATGGCCCCCTTTAAAAAAAAAAGCTATGGCCCCTCCAATAAGAATACTTAAAGAACACCTAAGACCTTTTTTTTTTGGTTTCCTTAAACAACAATTCCAGAGTATCTAGTGTAAGATTATAATTTTGACCTCATGCCTTTGGCCCCTTTACTACTAATGGCGGCCCAGGGGGCCAACTTTGGGAAACCCTGGAATACACGGTTCTATTTTTTAGACAGCAAATTGTGTAAAACAATATTTATTTAAAAATTTGAGATTAAAAAGAGGTAATTAAATAACCATTGAATACAAAATATAATACTAAAAACTTTTATACAAATCTTATCTTTTACTTGCGTTTATTTTTTTAGTTTTATATTTATATACAGTTACTTATCAAATTGAATAGTTAAATTTATCATTTATAAATATCAGTTAACTTCAACAAATTGCTGTAAACAATTGTTAATAACTCATTTCAAAAAATTTTGTTTTAAAATGATTTTCTTAAACATTTTGTAACGAATTTTACCATAAAAATTTAAAAGCTTCCATTCATAAGTTAACTTCAGCAACTCAAACAAAAACAGAAGAATCATTTTAGTAGATTACTACACTGCTTTCATACAGTACAACAGTTTAAAGTTATACTAATGAATTGTAGTGGAATAACTTTACAATTTAATATGACTAAAAGTATTTGAAACGTTTGTAAGATTGATTAGGTATTTTTTGATCAAACTAGCTTCTAAACACCTAAAGCACTTAATGTTATATATGTGCTCATTTTTAAAGAAGATTGCATGTTATTGAGGTGTAGAATTATTAGTTTTAAAAAAATTAACATTACATTTTTAAAATTTTGAAAACCACACATGTTTCAACTAAAGATTAAAATACGGTCTATTTTTATATACGGTATAGCTTAGTTTTTAATGACTTATGACTGATTCGTTTAGATTTATTACAAAACAAATTAAAAATTTTCTATTGTATTTAATTATACTTTTTAACAAATACGATAATATTTGTTTATGTATTAAGTTAATAGAATCAAATAAAAGCAAAGATTTCAACCCAAGTAAATAACTTTTTTTTTGTATTTTTAAATAATTTTACCATTTCTATTAAATTGTATGACTATGCATTTTCTACATGCTTGAAAAAAATTCAAAAAAACTTGAACTCATGTTTTGTTACTAACATGTAACAACATGTCTAAATTAAAACAAGTTGTTATCACTATGTTTGATAACTTATTTAAGTTTTCTAAACTTTTACTACAAAACTTTTTCCAAAGTTTTACAAACTAAATGTATAAAAATACAAGTTGACTTGGACAAACATTTGCTTTTAGTTGTAGATCATAGTCTTTAGTTTAATTAATTTGCAAGAAGTTATTAACAGTTTGTTTTATAATAAAACTAAAGCAAAAAGAATTAATAAAGAAAGTTAAACTTAATTTTAATGCTCGTGTTTGTTTTATATACTTGTAATGTTCATTTGAATATTTTACTCAAGAAAAATTTTGCTTGAACTTATCAGCTAGAAAACATTACTTTATTTTTTAGTCAAATATTTAAATCAATTTCAAACTACAGTTTTCAAATTTAAACGTTAGTTCATCAGCTTATGTACTTAAAGAAATCAAAGTTTGCTAAGTTTGATTACAATAATAAAACTAAACATTTTAATGAGCTATTTTTTTTCTAAACTTATTAATACAATTTATTTTAAACGAAAATGTGGGATTTAAACCTAATCTAGTAAAAATGTGTGGTTTGTTTTTATTACTTTATTTAAAAAATGTTTTTTTTATATTGAATTTCTACGTTAAATAATTGTTCTTGTTGTTCAATGACCTCACTGTTGTTGTTCAATTAGGTTCTACAAATTAAGTTAAAACTAGTTTAAGTAAGATTGAGAGCTAAATAAATAAAAAACTTGTTTTAAAATAACTTGTATTCAAATGTTACAAGTTATAGAAACTTGTGGTTAGTTTTTGATTTTTTGTTCTAACTTTTTCTTTAATACTAACTTCAAAGTAGCACGAGATAGATTTTAAATAAGTTTAAAATCACAGCTTTTTAAATACATTATTTATATTTCTACTTTAAAAAATGAAAAATATGTATAACTAAAAGAAATTCTAAAACATACTAAAAAATTATTTTTTAAAACTGATGATTTTTTTTATAAAAGATATGAGCATTTTTTAAATGTTTCCAAATAGCGTAAAAAATAGTTTTTTTTTTGAATTTAGCATAAAGACACTTACGAAGTAAGTTATCAATTGCAAAGTTTGTTACTCTCCAAAGCAGATAAGTATTTTAAGTTTCAATTTTTTAACAACAACTGTTTTACTGAAGCAAAGGTATCTAGTTGGTTTAGTTGATAAAGAAAAGTAAAAACTTTAAAGTTGCTAACTTCATATCAATAATATATTGTTTGAAGTTTAAGAAATTTAAATGACATATTTTAAATGCAGTAATGTTTAGTATGGTAGTTTGTGTTTAAATAAAAGAGAGATTTTTTCTAGAGCTAATAAATTACTTTAATATTAAAAGTACTAAACTTAAAAAATATACATTTAGTTTTTAATTACACTACTTAAAATTTTTTTATTTAAGCATAAAATTTTTAAGCTGCTTAAAATTTTATTAAATTAGTTTTTTATAAACTGTGTTTTCCATTACACATATAAAAAAGAAAACATTTTACCATATAAAATCGTCTTTGAAACAGTAAAGATGTATGTTTATATAAATGTGACTAAAATACATATTGATATACTAAAAAGCAAAATTTTATACTTTTTATATTATAGTTAAAAGTGTAAGTAGATTCTGTTTTAATTAAGAAATAGATGTTTTAATTAGCGTTTTGTTAATCTTGAATTTTTCGCAATAAAAATTTTCACCCATCTTAAACAAAAATGACTTTTTATTAAAGAGAAAGCTTTTTGTTACATAATATACCGATGAAATTATTTAAATCGTACTAATTTTTTTTGAAAATACCTATTTTGCTTTTAGACAATTACTTTGGCTAACCTCTTCTAAAGCAGCACTTAAGCTAAGCAAACATAAAGAGAACTATATGCAAGTTATGATATTCAGAACTAGTTTGTTTCTTTTCTCTTTGATTCCATGTGAAAGCTCAGAAATTGTTGATTCTCATCAACACAAACATCATGCAACAGACTTTTTTGACAACCAAACCCAATGCAATCCCACAAATGCTGATGTTTCTTATACATTATACAAATGCTGATGTTTCTTATACAGTATACAAATGTAGCAGCTTCCATGGCAGGTGGGAGTCACTAACAATCACAGATATTCTTTGGATTGCACATACTAACTTTGGAGACATTCAAATTGAAATAAAGTAAAACTTAGTTACGAAAGTAAAAGGCCGCTACATGAATTAGTTGGGTAGGTGTCAAATTTGCACGAGCTAACAGAATTGCACGAGGGCACAAAATTGCACGGAAGTACTTTTGCACGGAGGGTCAGTTTTGTAGGAAGACATTTTTGAATGGGTTGAAGTTAAAAACATTTTTTTTATAATTTTTATTTTTTATCTTATTTTAACATTAATTATAATTTTTTTCTAATATCACTGTTACCACTAACCCTTACCCTCGGTCGGTAACCTAGTCTTTTTATTAACTTTTTACAAATAAGTTTTTTTTATAGTTTTTATACTAGTTAGTATTTTATTTTCATTTAGTTTTTACTATTACTGTTACCCCTAACCCTTACTCTCAGTCGGTAACTTTTTTGTTCTCCTTGTTGTTTTTTTATTAACTTATATTTTATTTTTTTTTTGTATTTAAAAAAATAATTTTGTTTTTTTTTTACTCTGGTGCAAAAATTTTCCTCCGTGCAAAACTGTCACATGTGCAAAATTGACCCTACGTGCAAAATTTTTTTCGTGCAATTTTGTTCCCTCATGCAAATTTGTCTTCCTGAAAAATTGACTCTTCGTGCAAGTTTGTCTTCGTGCAATTTTGTCCTCTCGTGCAACATTGACCCGTTCCCGAATTAATTCTTACTACAGAATAAAAACAAACCCCTTAAAATATTTCTATAATTTTTATAGTCTCGAAAGCAATTCAGAAGCTTTTTGCACAATTTATTCGTTTTTTCAAAAAAACAGCGTTTTTACTCTAATATTACAGAAGTTATTACTATTGCTTATGTTAAAAAAATATTACGTAAGCTACATTGATAAAACTTTTATGTTTTAGACATTATCCAACAATAAAAAAAAAAAAAGAATCTTAAAGAGTTTTAGGTGATAAGTTTAAATGAAGGAAAACATTTAACAAATTTTTTTTTCTAAAATGTTCTAAAGTATTTGAAAACACTATCAGAGCTTAGGTCATTTAAGTCGAAACATTGGTTCTTTGAGATAATTTTTTTATTAATGATTAACCTTGACTGAACAAAAATCAAGACAGTACACTTTCTTCCTAAAACAATAAGCCACGACTAAACAGTAAAGTTTATTAAAAAGTAACGAAGCACAAAAAGAAAGTTTGGGTTCTGAGCGCAAAAGGAGCAAAAATAAAACATCGAAGAAAAATTGTTGTACGTACAAAACTTAAGAAAAATTGAAATTATTTCCCAAAAAATTCATTCTACTATTTTAATTTAATAGTTCCTAAAGTAAATTTGTTGTACCCAAAAATTGTTACACTTATATATTAAAAATGATAAAAGTTTATATAGGATAAGTGAAAACACGAAATCTTCTTTTTAACACTTTTATATTTTCTCACACTCCCATCACCCCGTCGAGTGCCGCCTCGATTTTCTTCTGCTTTCTGTCTTGCTTCAGGTACATGCGGGCGAGCACCACCAAACACGCGACGACAACCACGGCACACAGAAGAGCGATGACCATGTGCAAAACCTTGTTTTGTTGCATGCCTTCTTCATCGGGTTGTTTTGCTGGTACGGTTTCACCTTTAGAATTGCACAGAAAAACTTCTGATTGGTTTATGGTACCCAAAATTTCACCAAATGAAATTCTCTCGCAAGTTTGGTTGACCCATCCACAATCTAGTCTCTTTTCGCAGGTTTCCTTCCCAACAAACTCGGGGCACCTGTCCATGGGATGCAGTGCAATATGGTCGCCAATGGTAGCAACGATGACGTCAGGGTTCGATTTCGGCATCATGGTGACGTTGACATGGCAACCTCCGTCTTCGCAGCTCTGCGACTCTGGCAGCTCCAGTTCCTCGAAGATCAGACTTTCCTCGTTCGTGCGCAGCGAAGCGTAGACGCGTTTCGCCGTCCCCTTGTCGCTGCCCACGACCATTTCTACCCCGCCGTCTCCACTGGCAACGGCCGCAACCGAAGTAAACATTTCATCTTTTCCGGACCTCAGAAGAGGCGGGGAGGTCTTGAGGCTGCCGAACATGTTGGTCTTGTAAACTTCGTTCTCCACGAAGTTCGCCGCCTTCCACCCAAAGCTCCCCTCGTCTCTGTCGTTTGCAAAAGCCTGGCAGTTTCCCGGTCGGTCCTCCGTCTTCTTCAGAGGCAAGAAGTTCCACCTCCTGTTTTTCGAAATGCTGTCCAAGGAGGACTCCCTTTTCATAAAATCCTGCTTGTTGAAGTATTCTTCGACGTCTAAGAGCTTCACCATTGCCACAACTGAGCCCATGTCCTTGTACAGGGTGCTGTGGACGCTCATTGCCACAAACACCACGTCCTCCTCTTTACCATTCTCATCATTCACTTTTACCACTTCGGACACGGCAAGCAGCTTGTCAAAGGCGACCGTTTCCTTCCCAACCGTCACTTCACAGAAGAACTTAAACGTCAGGTAGCTGTAAAACTCGTCGCTCTTGTCGTTCTTGCACACCTGGGCGATGTTGGCGTAGACGGTCGGCTTCTCAGCTCCCGTGATTTCGTCGGTGTCAGTGACGTCGTTGAAGAACAACAGCACTTTTGCGCTACTCTCTCTGTCAATGAACTTCTTGAACTCGGGCTTCTCGAAAGGCCTCTTCAGCTGCCTCTGCTCCCTTCTCGGCTCCCACCCCGGGTCCGACTTAAAAAGAACCGGTTCTTTCGGCAAAAAGACTTCCATGGCAACAAAGGTCATTTCGTTGCCATGCTTCTCCGTTTCCGTCCACTGGTACCCGGCTACCTTGGGCGCGTGGACCGTTTCGCTGCTCGAACCGTAGACGACGCTTTTAGCATACTGGGAGTCGCCACCGTCGGCGCTGTTGAACTGCGCCCTCTCGTAGAAGCGGCACTCCTGTTCGGTGCACCTTGAGCCGCACACCTCCAACGTGCCACTTGAGTCCAAGTGAACGCGGCCGAACTCGTTCAACGGGCAGTAGCCGATCATTTGACTCCAAAATTGCTGCCCCAAGTTTGTATCATTGGCTAAAGAGTCAAACACCAGAGTTTCTTTCTGTTGAACTTTTCCCGCCTTTTTTGAATCTTCCAAATCCAGCATGTACATTCTGCCGTAGGTGGACGCCAGCAGAACGTTTTCTGTTTCGCCCCATTTTTCCAGGAACTTCAAAGAGGTGAAGTTGGTTTTGGCGGGAGAAGGGAAAATGGCGCTTTCTTCCGACCTCCTGCATTGCTGGTACTCGCTTTTGGCAACTTTTGACGTCATAAATAGTAAGAATAAGAAAGGATAAATGATTTGATTTAAATTCATTGTTTTTACTAAGTTTTCTGAAAAAAAAGTTGCAGAACTTGGGTTTTATTTTTATAAAATTTTTATATTAATTTAAATTTTGTAACATTTAAAACTTTTATTATTGTTTTAATTTAGTTTAAGATAATAAATGATTTTTTCTTGCCTCTTTTTAAAGTGGGTTTTTTAAACTTAATTAAAATATATCATTAAGACAATTTAAAAAAATTACATCAGTAGTTAAGATAAAAAGTCATTTGTTTAGTAGAATAAGTGAATTTTTAATTAAATTACTATCTATGATTTAAAAATGCACAAGAAGTAATATCTTTTTGAAAATTGACAGCATATCTGAGTTAATTTCTTTTGTAATTAACTTTGATAAAGTAAAACAAGATGAACCCGAAAGTTTGAACTGATAAAAATAATGACTCGAGATGTATTTTAATAAAAAAGTTATCTAAAAAGAAAAAAATATTAAGAAGCAAAAAACATTTAACCGACCAAGGGTAAGGGCTAGGGGTAACCGTGTTTGTTAAAAAAACAACATAATAAAAACAATAAGAACAAAAAATTAAAAATATGACTAAAGATAAAAGTTAGCGCCTAGCCTAGGGTAACAGTGGTAATTTTTTAAACAGTTAGACTAATAAGGATAAGTATTGAAATCTGAATGCTGAAGTTTTATTTTACAGCTAAAAAGAAAAACGTTTTATATAGTTTTATTCTTGAAACAAAAATAAATAGGTACATTTCTTGCAAGTTTAAATTAATAAAATACTTTTTGCTTTTAATTGCAGTCTATGTAAGCTGTATAAAAATTGTTTAGTTACCATTTAGATAAAAAACTCAGTTTAAATATTCTCAGTTTTATTCACAAACTTTTATCTTTAAACTTTTATGACACTTACTTAATATATAAAGAACTATAAACAAGCATTTACTTAAGATCATAGTTTTAGCGTATATAAAAAAAAATAGTTGATAAAATGTACAAAATTTGTTTTATACAAATTTTATTAGAACTAAATTTTAAAATACAAAATAATCTTAACTTACTAAACTAAAAAAAAATTATAAGTAAAATTTTAGTAGTACTTTAATTTAAATATCTAAAAGTTTACAAGTTGATACTAGTTAATTTAATCTGGTTAAGTAAAAATACTCAAATAAATAAAACATAATAGTCCTAAAATGTAAAATAGTTAAACTTACCTATGTGTTCTTATTTTAAAAACATATGGTTACTTTGCTTTATATTTTAAAATTAAATATTTCTTTACAAACTTAATGAAGTTGACCAGTTGAAAATAATA
The DNA here is from genome assembly GCF_965202585.1 of Thalia democratica. Lineage (NCBI taxonomy): Eukaryota > Metazoa > Chordata > Thaliacea > Salpida > Salpidae > Thalia > Thalia democratica. The sequence goes on along the minus strand of NC_139172.1, from coordinate 31,561,793 downwards.
TGGTTAACAGTTGAAAAAAACCTTTAAAACTGTAGTTCATTGTATAATCTAAATGGAAAGTACACCAAGTAATTTTTAACACAAAATCTCATTAAATATAAGTTAACAAAAATTTAAATGGTAAAACCAAGTTGTTTAGTTACTTTAAATTTTAAATGTACTGACTATCAGAGTTTGTTAAAGTTTGTGAAATTTAGATATTAAAAACTAGAAATATAGTTCAAACAGAAAAGCAGCATATTGGTGTTACCTTATGAGTTAGAATACTCTATCTGCATTTTATTTATTCTAAACATTAATAAACTACTTTACTGATACTGAGTTCCAAAAATAAAGTTACAAAAGTACCTGGAAGAAACTGTTACATGTTATTTCCATAGTCTTAATCTAGATTATTTTTTATGAAGATAGTTTTATTAGTTGTTTACAATAAGCTAATTTTTTTACTAAATACTTTTTTATTCAAATACTACTTAGTTTAGATTAGTTGCTAATCTAAACCAAGTAGTATTTGAATAAAAAAGATTACACATAAGTAAAAACTTAGTTCAAAATAAAGTGTTTATAAAAGTAAAAAAAACTAAAATGATCACTAATTTTGTAACTTTTAAGTTTTTGTTGAAAAATACTAAACACAAAAAAAAACAGCAAAAGTAACTAATAAACTATTTGAAAACTGTTTTCAATAGCCATATTGTGTTTTGAACCTGTTTGGAAACTTAAACTTTCAGCTAAACCCAACCTTGAACACATCTGATTTAAAAAACAGCTGACATAAATGAAATTTTTAATTCACCTTTGTTGTTGAACACAAGATATAAAAAATGCTTCACATTTTAACAAGTTTGTAAACTAATCAGTTAATAAGTCTTAGCTTTTGAGTAGCATTAGCCTCTTAACTAAGTTTTAACACATTTTACATTTCTCAATAACATTGCTCACTGCTTGGTAACTAAAACTTTTCTACTAAAGTTACTAATTATCAAATTACTTTGGCATCATATAAAACTACTTAGTTAATTTTGCGACTATTTTTCAAGTTTTAGTTGACAAAAAATAAATAATAGCACTAAAGGTTAAACAAAAAAGATGTGATGTCTTAGCATTTACTTAAAAAGATTTAAAAAGAACTAAAACTTCTTGCCAAATGTATTAACAAGAATAAACAACTATAAAAATCAATTAATGTTAATTAGATAATAACACAAACATTTATATAAGTGTTTAATTCAAACAACAATTACCTGCTGAGCATACGGTATTAAAATGTTATACGCTAGAATTAATTATTGTTAACAATAAACAAAACTTACTTAAGTGATGTTAATACATTTAATTTTGTTGTGCTTGCAATCAGAATCTGTTACAATAACTTTGATAAAGTTAACACTCCTGAAATAGTTTTATTTTTATCATACTATCACCTTTTTAATGGGACAATACTGATGATTTAAATATTATTCATGTTTTAATAGTCAGAAACTGTATTTAAGGTTTTTTTTATTAACTATTAAAAATGATCCTATCTAACTATTGATTTTTTTTGAAAATACTTGTAAAAAAGTTTATATGTTTGTTTTAGATCAAAAAAACTGAAAATTTATACCACATAAAGAGTTTCAAAAACTATTTAAAATTAGCTATTTACTATGAAATTTATAACTGTTTTATTATTTGTAAAAAAGAATACAAGCATGAAGGTATCAAACTGTTTATTTTAAACTGTAAATATCTTCAGTGAATTACCTTTTTAGTCAGTGTCTTTGTATTTCTATCTAAACTTGATATTTTGTGATTAATAGGCCATGCTTATTTTTTCAGTTTAATTCTTTAATTAGGGTCTTCTTTTTTCATCTTTTTTTTTTCAATATAATCGAAACTCACTAACTAATAAAGGTACTTTTCTTTAAACATTAAAAAAAAATGCTTATATTGTTGTTTATATTTAAATATTTTGCGCGAACTAAGAATCATTTATAAACCTTTTTTTGGTTTCTTAGTTCTCAAACCATATTTTTTGAAAATATTAAGATAAACGATTTTACTATACTTTCAAATGTTTAAAAAAACTTGTTTTTTAGTCCGTGAATTTAAATTTTCTCAACTTTATTTTCAACTTAGTAAAAAGACCCTAATTAAAGACCAAAACAAAAAAAGTAGAAACTATTTAAATCTCTAAAAAGTTAAGTTTAAACAAAAAAATTGAATGACTATTGAAAGTTAATTCACTGTAGAATATTAAAAAACGTAGTAAAATGAAATTCAGCTTTTGATATATGCTGCGAGGACTCAAAAAAGCCAAAATGTCCAGTTTTTTCCATGGGCTCTAGCACAGACCCAATAAACCTAACTAAAAAACACATAATTTTAATATGTGAAAAAATTCTTAAAGAACAAAGAAATTGTTGTGTTTTTAAAAAATTTTTGAAAATGACTCAAATTTCCCCTTTTTTAGGACGAGTGTCGTGATTTTGGCACTTATTTGGTCGAAACTAGGCTTATGAAAATCTGAGTACATAAGAACCCACTGCATTAAAAATAAGCTAAGTTTAAAAGATCTTAGTTTGTGGTAATTTGCAACAAATTATTTCAACCCTGGTGAAAAGTATTTACAAAGACGCTTTGATAGTTTAAAAAAATATCTGGTTAAAACCAATATTAAACCATTGTAAAAAAAGTTACAACTTAAGAAAGTTTGTTTTATGAGTTTATAATTTTAACCAACTGTTTATTTTTTGCTCAGACTTAAATAGTTTTGATTAGAAGTTTTGTTGAGTTTTTTTAAATTCCAAAAATTTAAAAACAGTTTTTATATTATGGATTTTGGCTTAAAGTAGTATTCTACTACTATAAGTTTGTATTATGGTAATTTTAAGTTATACCAAAGATTTTGAATAATTACAAACTTTTTTTTCATTAAATAAACACGTTTTCAGGTATAGTACTTTATATTTTACATGTAGTTTTAATTTTTTTGAAGCTAAAAAAATAAAAAGTTTATTGGTTAAATTACTATACTTAACTATTGTCTAACCATCTTTTACAGCATAAAAATAAGCATACTTTTAGAAAAAAAAATTTACACACTTACTTAATTAAAAAAAAACTGATTATATGATTTCTAATTTAAAATATAAAAAGAACACAAGTAGTAAGAAGTATAAAAAATAAACTTAAACTCTGTGTGTATAATTAAATTAAAAAACTTACTTTTGTATATATACTTTTATATAACACTTTTCACTAAACTATAGTGTACTACATAGCTAGTTTTAAAAAATGCACAAACCCTGTCTTTTTTTGTTTGTTTTTGTTTCAGCTAGTTTCTAGTTCAGTTTAAAAGAACCTATTCAAAACTAATTTGCTGTGATTCGAACTTTTTGTGAGAAGCAAAAAAATAATTATTTTAAAGTTGTATACTCAGCCTTATATCTAAGAACTGGATATTGACATCTCTTATTTAATTTTTATATTTTAGTACAAACTATTTTTTTCATTGAGAATTCACTGTACTCAGCTTTTAAATAACAAAAAAGTCTGTTTTAGCAATTTTTTTTATTTAATCATACTTCTTTGTTATAATTTTGGTAAACTACAAAATACACATTTTTCTTTAACTACTTGTTATCTGAATAGTATTAATAGACCAATAAGTTGTATATTGAAGTTAAATGTCATAAATAAAACATTCTTAATTTTCTTATTGACTTAAAAATAAAGTATAGAGTAACCTTATTAAAAAAAAGCGTCAAAAAATCTTTTTGATATACTGCATGACAAACATGCTCCACAATTGAAAACTAAAAAAAATCTCAATATTTTCAATGATTAAGAAAACTATAGTCTTGTTTAGATTTAGTAACTATGCTTCCATTTGCTCTTAGGTGTGGCACACTAGATTTTGAAGTATCTGAGTTTTTTAATGTACAAAGTTTTGTGAACTCAGAATTTTTTTAGATTTGAGCTATTTTTGATATATAAAGGAAAGGCAACTTGATAACAGTAAGAGAATATATTTTTTTTAAATTTTAATTGTTCCTGCAGCAGTTTACATTGTTTGCATAAAAGTTTACTAAAAATACTTAAAAGGTAATTCAAGCATACAGTATTGGTATTTTTATTAAGAACTACTAATTTTGCAGTTATAGCTGTGTAATTTTTATGATTAGTTTTCAAATTAAACATTTTATTTTGCTCCGACCCAAAATTGGTTTAGTTATATATGTTTGAAATTTTAACATGTCGGTAAGAACAAATACCCGAATCAGATAATTACAAAAACGTTTTCTTTTTTAATGCTTATTTAGATTTAATTTAGAATAGCATAATTAAAAAGAAAGGCATGTTTCAGGAACCCAGACTAAAATCAATTTTGAGTTTAACTTAGTAATAAAATAAACCAATTAAAATTAAAATATAACTGATAAAGGTTTTTAAAATATTTTTTATTTCAGCTGAAGATGTTAAACTTTTTTTAAACTTGTTGTTAAAATTAAAGAAACAGTTTTTTAGATAGTTTTTGATTAGTTTTTCAACGAAAAAATAGTTTTTCTGCATCACTTTGTATTTTCATTTTGTCAAACAATACGAAGTATAATAAAAAAGTTTGTTTCATGCAAGATAATATGGTTCAAAATTTTAAAAGGTATATATTTAAAATACTTTTGGCGCAATGAAAAATATGCAAAAAGAAAATGAAGTCTCGATATATAAAAATGCTTGCAAATACTTAAAAGAACAAAATTTTGTTGGGTTATGTAGGGACATCACTTGTAAAAGATTTAATGAAAAAAATTTGAAAACTAGTTGTCAATCAGGTATTGTTGTACATTTGCTATTAAAATATATACACTAAATTCATAAAAATAGCTGCGAAGTTTCTTTAAAAAAAATGTATAGATTTCTCATTTTACTTAAAAAAACATTGATAAATTCCTTTTAATTTTACTGTAATGTTTTGCATACACACATTTTTGTAAAAAAGTATTTTTGTACAGCTTTATTTAAACTTTTTTTCTATAGCTTTAGAAAAATAAACTTAAAAATTACGACACAATGTTCAAACTATTAAAACTAACTTACGGTTAATATTTTGTTCAATATTATGTTTAGAATATACTTAGTATATTGTTAACAGTAACATAAAATATTATAAAAATTAAGATTGTTAATCTAGGTAAAGTCTTGTTTAAGAATTATACTTTACTTGTTTTAAGTATTGTAGTTAAATGATAATGAATTACATAAACAAAAAGAAAAGTTACTCTTTTAAACTAATTTAGAGTGTATGAACACAATTAACGTTAAAAATATTTATTTTTAAACTATATCAACAATGAACATTTATACACTGTTTTGTAATTATTTTACAAATTTAAAGCACTGTATACTATCTTGATAGATTCAAAAATTTAGTTTTTTTAATAGTTTTTAATTGATAAGTTAAGTATTTATTGTTTTAAATCAGATGATAGGAGTGTCATTTGGAGGATAAAGAGAGGCAACATTTTACTGGATGAAAACGAGGTTATGGAGATCTGCAACATTTTAAAAGGGAAATTATTTTACTTTGCGACGATGTATTGTGAATTAGCTTCCTATTTCAATTTGCAAAGTATTCATCGAGTCTCTTTTTGCTACATTAAACGATTTTTTCCTTTAGTTGCTGAAACTGAAAACTTTCTGCAGCTAAGTTTTACTCTTCTCACGAAAATACTTTCTAGCTCTTCACTGCACATTACTTCTGAACTTGAAGTTTTCAATGCAGTTGACGACTGGCTGAGTCACAATTACAAAGAAAGAAGAGTTTTTGCAGATAGTCTTCTACTAAAAGTGCGTCTCAGTTTGTTATCGAAAAATAGTTTGAAGTGCCTGTTACGCGAAAGTTCTGCTTTAACAAGAGGCTATAAGTGTGTTAAAATAATAAAAAGCTTTTTAAACGGTAAAAGCACTAACCACCAAAGGAATCCTACCACTCGTTACAGGTACTGTGATCATAATAAGTTTAACATACTTGTTTGTGGAGGCCGCAGTGGAGGGTCTCATTTAAAAAGTGTGCACGAAGTTGACGGGAGAAACTTGAAACATGTGGAAACCGACCGCATGACCAAAAGTCGATCGAACTCGAAAGCGGTTTACTTGAGAGGGGAAGTTTTTGTTTTCTATGGTTATTGCGACTCAAGAACCGCCGTGAGATCAATTGACAAATACTCAATATTTATCAAGACTTGGCATCGCGTAGCGGACGAGGTTCTCTTTCGTGAAAATTTTTGCGCTTGCGGTCTGATCGACAAAATATACGTTTGCGGAGGCTTGACTCGCTGCAAAGGTAGCTTCCTCGGACGCACTGAGTTTGTGTTCGATGCAAAAAACTACACTTGGAAAATTTTTTCTCACATGAAACGTAGAAGACATTTTGCGGCTTGTTCCGCCTATCAAGGAAGAGTGGTCGTTTCTGGCGGAATTGACAGCGGTAGATATTTAAGTTTTGTCGAAGCATACGACCACACAATAGATGAATGGGTGGAAATGCCAAGAATGATAAACGCTAGATATGATCACAACCAGTTGGCTGTAAAAAACAAATTGTTTGTGATTGGAAAAGGAAGAGAGAGCTGTGAAATTTTTGATTCCCATTGTCAAAAGTTTGTAGTATTCAAAAAACCAATAGCAAGTAATGCAATGTCCAGAGTAAGAGACTTTGAAGCTACTTCCATTGGTAAAACGATTGTTTTGTTTAATTATTTTGTACAAAAGTGTTCGTGCTACGATATAGAAAAAGATGAATGGTCTGAAGAAGATTTTGAGTTGACAAAAGATATTGGTTTCTTCTCCTGTGTAAAAATACCGCAGTTAGATATATAAAACAGTTTGAAATTACGGAACTTGCTAATAATGTTACTCGACAACTTTTTAAAATACTTTTAAGGTTAATGAAATATAGTTTAATTAAATTATTAAACTATACCTATTTTTTTAGATTAAAAATATATTTGTACAACATAAGATTTTTTATCAATCTTCTTAAAACATTTATTAGATATTTACCGTTACCGTATATACTATAAACTGCAATAATAAAACATAGTTAATCCGAAAAATACAGTCTTACTCTATTAAGAGCTACAATTATGAGTGAATGTTTTTTTGTACACTAGGTCATAGACTAAATTTTTGAGCGTATTTTTGTCGTTCAAAAAAAAACTTATTTTTCTAAATTTTTTCAATGAACTTTAGTGAATTAACCATAGTGGTAAAAGTATATGTTTTTTATATAAATTATTTTTTTTGAGATAGAGGCTATTTTTGAACTTTGCAGTTTTGGTCTTTAATTATGGTTTTCTTGCTTAGTCAAAAAAATTAAGAAAATTTAATTTGCCGATTAATAAATATGTTTTTTTAAACATTAAAAAAAGCTTAATCTTTAAATTTTATTTAAAAAATATGGTGCGACAACTAAGAAAAAGCAAAAATAAGTAATTTTTAAATTTTGTTAACAAGTAGATTTTATTTTGCTGTTTTACCAATCTCGGTTTGATTTTCAATACTTCACCCTGAGGTAAGGCATAAACTAAGGTTGGGTTTCGAAAAGCGGGCGATATCAGCGGACAATAACTAAGGAGGAGGCGGAAAATCAAAAGGGTAGCTAACTAGTGAAGGGGAGCGATATCTCCTCAAAGATGTGATTTTTGATTGTAAGTTTTTTAAGCTTTAACTTCATTTAACCAAGGTTAAAAAGATTGAAATATAAATAATAGATTGTGGTAAATTACCATAACCAAGTTAAAAAATTAAAAGAGTAATTAAATAAATAAAGTTTTATACTAATTAGCTCTCGGGATTTTGCTTAATAATAACCAAGCTTTCTAATACTAATATTTCAAATTATACAAAATTATGTTTAATCATTTATCAGCAATGTTCTCTTCAGAGTGAACATATTAAGTACAGTTTTCCAGCGTAAAACTGATTGGTTATAGTTTAGCAGTCGCAACTTCAGAGTAGACATACTAAATATATAATTGTTTAATAAGCGACAAAATAAAAAGGCTCAAAATGTTCATACCTAGGATCTGATGCACGAAAAAACCTTTCAATTATCGAGTCATACACCACGGATACCTTTTAACGTCTTGTCCAGGACAAGATTAACTATGACACTCTACCTGGTTGTTATTCATAGTGGGTTTAACAATATACAGGATTTCTACTAAAATTAAAAAAAAAATGATGATGGCATTGTAAATATAAACTCAAGTGTCAAATTTTTGATATAAATTTAATAACTAGAATATCCATTTTTATAGTTCATAGGTTTTATTTAAACCTAGTTTTTCTTGAAGACTTCACTCTCTTTTTTATAAACATAATAAAGTTAACATTAAAAAGTAAAAAAAAAAAAAAAAAAATTTTATAAATACATTTGTTTTTATTAAATGTTTTACTGAGATGCACAAGTTTATAGAGTTAGAAAACAACTGAATTAAGCTAATACAATTTTTTGTTTTATTTAGTTTTAAATCTTGATAGAAGTTTAATATTGGCTATTATCTTGTTTTCTTTATCTTGGTTCTTAAGAAAAAAAAAGAAAGTTTGTTTAATAAAGTTATGTGAAAGTTTGAAACAGCTTATAGTATGTATGTAAAATTTTGTATCTAAAAAGTATAAAACCAAGTAAAGAAATAGTTATCTATTAAACCAATACTATATAATAAAATTTCATGAGCTTTTTCAATGCTGTTCAAAGGTTAAGTATTAGTATTAGTAACTTAAATTAAAAAGAAATATCATAAACACATAAAAGTATAATTAAATATTTGTACGGTACTAGGTAACAAAATAAAAATCATTACAGTTCAGTGTATTGTGTGATGTTTTGATTTTTATCTTAAAAAATTTAGTGTTTTTTTATTTGTTATTTTGCAATTACCATGTCTCAGTATATACTCAGCATAACTTAAGATATTTTGAAGTTGAAAAAATCTAAGGACAGCTCAGGGTAATTCATGATATTTTGAATTTTATTTTAAACACGACTGACTCAGGATAGATTTGTTATTTATGAAAAAACTTAGAATAGTTTTAGGCCTTTTTATTAGTCTTAGGACATATATTTATACAAATTGTGAATGAGTTTTAAATAAATTAATTTCAGTAACCAAACTTGTAAAAACTTTAATTTTATTAATTTTGAAAAATTAATAAACCTTAGATTTGAAAAAATTTAGGATGACTCATAGGTCACTCAAGACAGTTTTTTTTGACTCAGAGAGTGACTACCCTGTGAACTCATTTAATATACAATAACCAAAAGAGTATCAAACTATCATTTAACTTAATTATGTTTAAGTTTTAGTTTGATTTTTATGCTATAGATACTAGTTTTCATCAAGATTCCTATTTTCTAGTATATAGTTGGAGTTGTATATATTAGTGTAAAAAAAGTAGATATTTTAATTTTTATAATATAGAACCTTAAATTAATACTACTCTAAAATTCCCAACTCTATTTTGTTCTTTTTTCTATATAAACAACAATATCCTTTTTTCGGCGTTTTATTCTGTTCATATTTTCTACAAAACTAAACTATATTATAACTAAAGCCCAGATAGTAAATTGTAAAGTGATGATAGGGTATATGATTTTTAAAGCCAAAAGTAGTTATAAAAAGTAAAGAAATAGAAAACAAAAAATATGTTTAAGTCAAACTCGTTTATTGGAATCTAAACTACTTTATTTTTTAACTGATTCTTAGAACTACTTGAAGGATTAAGTTCACACTTAAGACAGCTTGATACACGTTTTAGATATTTTGATACATTCTGAAGTATACTTCATCGCAAAATGACTGTTCCAAATTATCATTTTCACTAATAAGGTAAATTTGTAAACTAAGACTGTTTTTTGTTATATCTATAATGCCTGTAGTTTTTCTGTTCCAAAGTTTTGTTGTTTAAGTTTTACAACGAAATACATAAAGAATTTAAACAGTATGTAAATAGTGTTTAGAAAACTAGATTTTTTTTAGTCTTAAAATAAGTTGTAAAAATTTTGCAACTGTATTTTGGTTTTATATATCTAAACTATTTGTTTTTTTTAACACGGGCCGAATTTGTTCGACGTAAAATTTTGTAGGCCACTTTACTTTTTTAAAACCAAATAACTTTATAACGTTGTTTGTTTAAAGAATAAGTTATACTGCTGTATGTTAAAAAAACCAGGTCACAGAAAAATGTTTAACTACTAGAATTTTCAGCTTGATTGCAATAAACCAAATATTAAAAGTTTTAATAAGGCACGTTCGGACGTTAAATATGGTTGTCTAAGTTAAAATGGTTAGTAAAAATAATGTTTTTCTTCGTAAAAAATAAAAGTTTGAAATTTAGAAAACGTATGTAAATTACAGCTCGATACGTTTTCTTAAAGAAATCCATTTTTTTAGATTTATCAGTAAACTTAGGTTACTACAATACATTAAATTTATTAAAACACTTGTTTAAGACTAAAGCTTTATTTTTTGTTTTAATTGTATAAAATAGACATGACGAATCCATTTGAAATCTGCTATTTTATAACCAGGATAAACAAAGCTGTAAATTTACAAAAGATGTATATAATTCTTTCTTAATTTTAAACAAGTTTTGTACAAATCATTCAATTCAAAACTAGTCAACACTAAGTATAATATACCACTTAATTGTTTGTATGAATAAAGAAAAAAGGAAACAACGCCTACAGCATTTCAGGAATTAATTAACTTTAGATAATAAAAACATTTAAATTTAACCGCCATAAGGTTACGCCAAGTAAAATTAAACATAGATAAGTTTAATGATCGAGAATTATATGTATTTAAGATTAAAGGTTTAGAAAAGCATAATATTTAAACTGAGAAGATATCGCCACTTGGAAAAAGTTTAAAATACGAACTCGTTTTATATAAAATAAAAAAAAAGTATTTGAACTGTTAAAAAACTTAAGTCTTTAATATCACCAAAAAGGTTTTTATCTAAATAACTCCGGCGATTTTATTGAACTATTCGTATAAAAGTATTTAGCTTTATGCATATAAAAGGCTTCCAATTCTTAGTTTTAATTTTATATTTTCAATGCACAGGTAAAGATACTGATAATTTTTATATAGATTTCATAAGATTTTAGTTTTCTTTTTTTTCAAGTTAAAACAGTAAATTTAAACCAGTGAAAAACAAATATCAGCATGAAAATAAAAAGTTTTGCTAATACATGTTACTTAACTAAATGAATAATATTCTTAAGTCCTAATAAGTAATATATTTTTTAAATAATTTTAAAATAAAAAAGTAAAGTTTTAGATAAGTTCATAGTTATTAGATCTTGTGATTTTTCTAGTTGTTTAGTTTTTTTACTACTACTTACACAATTTTAATAGAATTTATGTTTCACCTTTTTATATATAAGAAAAATACAAACTCAGTTAAAAACTTTAATGACAATGTTCCAACTTTTATTGAATGATAAGTCGACTTTTCTTACAGTCCGCTTTTTTGGAATATAATTTTTCAAACTGGAAATTAATGCCGCAAGTTAAAAATAACAAACATATCATTAACAATTAGATTTTTTATTAGTACATCTTAATTAGTTTCGTATAACTAAGGTAAACTTTAGTTACAATGGGTAAAAACTAATTTCTTTTCGTTTAACTGATTGTTTTATTAGTAAAGATTTAAGTATTTAAATGATAAAAAAACTATTAGCTCCTAAGAAATTTTATTAGCATGTGGTGTACGACTTGATAACCGAAAGGTTCTTTTGTATACAAGGTCTTTAGACCAAACTTTTTGAGCGCTTTTTTAATTGTTCAATAAGCAAAACATATATATTAATAATTTGTATTATATGAATTGGTTCGAATATCTTATATACTTAAACAATTTAATGACCTATCATATCTAAACTTTATTTGTAAATGCTTTAAGGTTTTCATTCTTTCAAAAAAAAAAACATTTCAAAAGAAAGAGCAAACAACTTTCAAACGAAAATAAATTAAACATGCATACCATGCAGTTGCGAAGTTCAGAAATAAATTTAACTGAATTTTCAGAATATTTAAGTTAAATGTATTTACTAAAACTTATAGAAAACTATGAAGAAATCGGCTCTTAAAAAAAAAAAGAAAATTTTATAGAAAGACTTTCCGGTAACCAATATAAGAAATGTTAATAAAATATTCATTTAGAAAGTTATCAACTTCTACATTTTAAATTATATTTAAAAAAATCATTGCTAACCAACTATAAATAATTAATTTTTACAAAACAATTACATTCAAGAAAACCAAGTTTGGGTGAAAAAATTGTTGTTAGTTGGTTTAAGCATTACATAAAATACTTTTTAGACTTGTACAATTACAATTTAATTTTTTTTTTAATTTCTACAAAATGCTTAGTTGAGGAACTTTACAACAAGAGAAATGAGTAAGATCTTTGGTCAGCTCAAAATCTTCTTCAGACCATCTATCTTTATCCACTTCGTAACACAAAAACTTTTGCACACCGCCATCGTACACAGCAATCTTTTTACACATGGAAACAGCTACAAAGCGGTGGCAAAATGAATAGTTTCCGGTTGGATTGTTGATCAACACAAAGTGCTGGCAACCAGAATCGAAAACTTCACAGCTCACGGATCGTTTTCCAATTATAAACAATTTATTTTCAATAGCTACTTGACTGTGAAAATTTCTTGCGTGTATCATGCTCGGCATCTCCGCCCACTCATCTGCCGTGTGGTCGTAAGCTTCGACCGCATTTGAATTTCTGCCATTAACACCATATCCACCTGAAACAACAACTTTTCCTTGATAGGCGGAGCAAGCTGAATTGCGTTTTCTATTTTTCATTCTAGCAATTTGTTTCCAACAGTTGTCACTCGTATCAAACGCTCTTTCAATGTTAGGCAGCAAAACGTTTTTAGACACTTCCAATCTTCTAGTGACTCCGCAAATATAAATTTTGTCTATCAAACCGCAAGCATTAACATTTTGATGTTGTACGCCCTCATCTGACACGCATCGCCAAGACTTGCTGATCGTTGAATATTTATCAACAGACGTAGAAGGTCTGCCGTAGCTATGGTAGCCGTAGAAAATATAAACTTCTCCTTTCAAATACACTGACTGAAAACCATATCGTTGCTGTTTCATGTGAAAACGTTTAGTTTTAATGTGCTTTAAACTTCTACCATCAATTTCTTGTACACTTCTGAGGTAACAGCCTCCTGCTGATTGTCCACCGCAAACAAGTATGTTGAACGTGTCTTGATTGCAGTATCTGTAACGAGTTGCAAGATTACTCTGACGATGTTTAGCACCCCCTTCTGACATGTTTTGAATTACTTTCACACATTCACTATCTTTACTTACAGCCGAACTTTCACGTAACAAGCACTTCAGACTATTTTTTGATAGCAAACATAGACGCACTTTTAGTAAAAGATTGCTCGCAAAGACTCTTCTTTCCTCAAATTTGTGGCTCAACCAATCATTAGCTGCATTGAAAACTTCAAGTTCAGATGTTAGATGCAGTGAAGAACTTGAAAGTATTTTTGCAATGACGGCAAAATTAAGGTGCAAAAAGTTTTCAGTATCAATAACTACAGTGAAGAACCGCTCTATGTAGCATAATAAAATACTTGAAAGATTATGCAAATTAAAATAAGAAATTATCTCATAAAATGTTGTAACATTTTTAAATGTAGTTTTTTCTTTGAAAACTTTGCTAATTTTATTGGTACCACTTTGAGTGAGAAAAATTTTGTTTGACTTTAGAGTTGAAACGAGCTCCATATTTTCTGTTGAAAAAAGTTGAATTTTATTTAAATATAAAATTTTCATTAGAATACTTTGTAATCACACAGAGATTAAGGGTTACTTAATTTATTGGTACTACTTATAATTAAATACTAACTTAGTTAGTTACTCGATAATAAATACTTACTTATTTAAATACTATATAATCAGTAATAAGTGCTATTTTAGTCAATTCTATTTAAATCTGACAGTACAGTTTTAAGAATGTATCTACTATATGAAAACAACCCTAAACACTTTTATATAAAATACCAAAATTTTTACCTACTCTTACAAATCAAATGAAAATAAATACTACACAATAATGATTCAAGTTTAAATGAAAAATGCTTAAAAACTATTTGAAATACAAGATATCTAAAGAATTCTTGAAGAAATAATTTTGTATTTACGCCATAAACAAAAAAATAACACCAATAAAATTCTACAAAATAGGTCTGTTTATGTCTACAAGCAAGATATCAGTATTATCTATGTATCATAGTAGTACTAGTTTTATCTCCTGTTATGTTTTTATTGATCTTACATTCTGTTTGGCTCATTTTTTGACAATCAATATACAATAATTAAACAACTAACATTCATAACTGATTAATATTTAAAGCTAACGTCAAGTTATTTTAAATTTTTAATAGACACTAAGTTAGATTAAAATTACGTGTATAAAACTGATTAAAGGTATATTTTTGCATCAATACGATTTTACTTAATTTTAATTCTTAAAACTTATAAAAATAGTCTTAAATATTAATGAACGATTGTACTTTAAGCAAGGTCTTATACGGATTCTGGGATGTAGGGCAGCGGTCGGCAGCCTTATATAAGTAGCGTGCCAACTCTTTTACAAAAATTTTCTCGCGGGCCGATTTTACAGAAAAAAGTTTTCGCGGGCCGCACTTTTTAGAAAATTATTGTAACAATCGATACAAAAATACTAGTTTAAACCAAAAAATTAGACTAAAAAAGCTATAAAAAAGCACCTGTAATGCGTAATTACTTAAATTTTTACCACAAAAACTTTTTTCTATACTTTTTAATGTATAATAATGAGCTGAAATGTACCTCGCGGGCCACATATTTTGTCTTCACCGTATTTGGCTCACCGGCCGCAGGTTTGCCAACCCCTGATGCAGGGCCAAGTATTTAAATGTAAAAATTGTTTTAAATGAGTATTTATAGTTCTAAAGATACAACTTTAAAATTTAAAAGCATCCATGTTTCACCAAATATGTAATTTTAAAAACAGCTTAACAACCCATTGTGATTTAAATGAATTATACATAATTCCCATCTGGTAGCAAATATTTAAAATATATTAACATACCTTTTTTAACAAACAAACAAGTTAATTTTTTTTTTATCATCGTATTTTTAAAAAATGTGTAAAATTTAAGAAACTCTTAGAATAAGTATTTAAACTAAGATGTTGCAAAATAAAACTCGTTTTTTTACATAATTAAATTAATAAAATATTTTTACTTAGTTTGAAAATACCGTTGTTTTAAAGGCATGTTAAAAAAACTAACTTTGCATTACTCAAATTTGTCTGAGAAAACTATTTACAATATTCTTTTATGTATATAAAGTATAACTGTACCTGTTTGGTTAGTAGGATTTAAAGACTTCTTATCATCTTTTATTTTAGAGATTTTGCATAATTCAACAAATTCCTGTCTTTTCAATTGCTTACTCTGTTTCACTTGTTCTAATAGCTTCATTTCCTTGCCATATTGAAATAACTCTTTATTATGGGTAGTTTCATTTGTTGAAACTTCATTGCATTTTGATATAATAATCATCATGAAAAAAATTAAAAAACACTCTGTAAAGAATAGTTTTTATATTTCCGAAAATAAATGAATTTATAATAGCATTAATGTTTAAAAAAAAAAAAACTTTTTTTTGTTTTACATTGAGAAAACTACAAAGTTAGTTAAGTGAATAACAATCTAAAACCTAATAAAACAGACAATTTAACACTAATTTACTCATATTTTACAACTTTTCGTATGTAGTATTGCTATAATCACCAGAAAAATCGTTTTGTACTGCACCAACTAAAATAATAGTGTTTGCTTAATGATCTAAATAACCAAAAAACACAGAAAGTTTAATAAAACAACATAATAACTATTAACACAAAACGTATTTTAAATAAATAACGTTATAGTATAATCAATTTTCTTTTAAAACTTTCGATTGTTTAAAAAGAATAAAATAGGTTAGAGTCTAATTAACTTATAGCTGCTTAAAGAATGTCTCAACACATGTAACTAATGAATTTCGAAACAACTACCACAACTAGGGTTGATCAAAAAGTGTTCTGCTTTATCTGATCTTTTTATGGTATTTCTGAAAATTAAGCACTTTTTTTATCATAGATTTTAGATTAAATATGTATTTTTGTTTAGTGATATGTGTTTTATGAATGACACATTTGAAACTTCAGAGTTTATTATTCAAGACAGTGTTTCATGCGTTCATTCGATGATCACAAACTAACAAACTTAATGATATTTATGTTTTTAGAAGGTTTCAGATTTCCAAACGAAGCAGTAAAACTGAAATTTCTAAACTAAAAAAAATGTTACTAGTAGAGTCATTGGATTATTATAGTGTCCAATACTACTTAAATTACAATGCAGTTAAATCAAAACGTGTAGAAAGAAATATAAAACACATAACAAGTAAAACATAGTTTGAAGTAAATCGTAATGTTTTGTTTAAATTTAAATAAGCATTATATTCAGAGTGAAAAGGTCCAATTTAGTTTTTTGAAAAACATTAAGCAATTTACAAATTTCTGTGCTTCTGTAAAAGTAGATATTTTGGGCAAAAAATCTGTTTTGTTTGTTATAATCAAAAATGTGGATCTTTTTTTTATAAAGAAAACAACTTGATTTTTATTTTTACAAAGAAAATTCATATTTGCTACTTATGTAGTTAAAACTTAAATACCAGTAAAAATAACAATAAAAATAGTATTTATCAAGATGTGCCACTAAATATATATTTTTTTAATGTTTTTATTTGTTGAGTGCTAAATTAAACCAGGGTTGCAAATTTTTTAAGCTAAAATGCTAGACTAAACGACCTATAGATAGCTTTAGTATTAGTTTGTCCAATTTGTTTTGAAAAATTATAAGAGTCTAAAACAGATAAAAATATTAATAATCTAGTTTAATATCTAAAATCACCAAAATAAAAATTAAATGACTTAATAAAAATATTTTTTTTTCAAGAAAACAATACAAATCCTGATATTAGCCTGATAATTTAGCATTATATTTAAACTTTCATACGTTTTGCAGAAACAAATCAGCCTAGCCTGAGTCAGTCTGAACTTACTGAAGCTAATCTGTTTTATCCATAAAGTGTGGCAACTTTGTTACATATTTACACAATTTTCAACTAATGATTTGGTTAAGTTATAATATAAAACTTTAGATTTATTAAACTAAAACGTTGTCTTACAAAAAGTGGTGTGCTAATAAATTTATTATACAGTACTTTGAATAGTTCCAAGCAAATAGAAAGTGTAAAACGTATATAAAAAGTTTTCCAGCAGTGTTTATTTTTAATTAGTGTTTGTATCTTGAAAAAAAATGCTTTGTATTTGTTTCTAAAATGAAGTCATAAAAAGAAGTTATTTCTCATAAAACTTTTAGATTTTTAAAATAAATAGTTTTCTTAAGCTCATAATATCATTAGATTAAATAGCATCAAGATTTTCTTAATTCTCAGCATAGTTACAATATATATGATAGTTATTTGTTTCTAAATTACTCTTTAAAACAGATTTTTAAGAACTATAGCTGACTTTACCAAAAAAGAAAAAAAAAATAAATGTATATGTGTTATTCTTTAAGAATTGAGAAACTATTTCATGAAAAACAAATATTTAAAACTTAACTGTGTTTTATTTTAAGCATATGTTATTTTTTTATATCACCTTATTACTTAGTTGCAAAATTAAAGCTAATTACAACTATTAAATAAAACTTTAGTGCTGAATTGTTTTAGATAAACAGTTTATTATACTTAAAAGTTATCAAATTTTTCAGTAAGTTATCTGATGTGTAGTAAGTTAAATTATCTGTGAACAAAATTACATTTCCAAAATAACACTATAAACATAAAATAACACTATAGACTTTTTTTTGTATTTTTTTTTGCTTAAATGAAAACAATAATTTAATTGAAAAATATATTAAATAAAATTATAATAGTCTTACTGTAGAAGTAGATAAACTAAATTTAACACACAAATTAAACAAGAGCACAATCAAAAAACTTATGAAATAAAATCTAGCAACCCTGCTTCAGAAGATTTCTCTTTAATACTTTTAAAACGTTCAGCATTCCATTAAATAA
This sequence comes from Thalia democratica, assembly GCF_965202585.1. Lineage (NCBI taxonomy): Eukaryota > Metazoa > Chordata > Thaliacea > Salpida > Salpidae > Thalia > Thalia democratica. The sequence goes on along the minus strand of NC_139172.1, from coordinate 31,543,566 downwards.
TTTTATTTGTTATGAATGTTAGTTTTACTAAAATTTAAATAGGAGTCATTATAGGTTTTGTTTTATTCAACTTGCGTAAGATTCTCTGTGTTAGTTAAGCACTTTCAAACTTCTACCGAGTTATGAAACATTTAGTAATTCATATAATATAAAATAGTTACTAGGTGTTAGTCTATTGCCTTCCTAAGTACAAAACATAATTAAGACATACTAAATTAAAACTTATGATAATCATAATACTTATTACAAGATCTTGTAATTTTATAAATCTTGATGCTATTTACCAAGCATAGGTTTTATGTTTTAACAAGAAAGCTGATTCACTTAAACTTGAGCAAGATATTTTAAGCTAGAGTAAACAATTGTATGTTCGATATTCAGAACTATTTGGTTCTGAACTTTTAGAAACTATGCTACTGAGCACAGACAGACATAATTTTACGATCTGTTTTCTAAAACCCTTTAAAATTGTTTTTAGTTTAACAGAGGGTTAAAATTTTTTAATATGCAAGTTTAAGTGATGAAAAACATGTTTATTTGTTTATTTGATGTTGCCAAAAGAAAAATCAATTAAAACAGAAACAAAGGATTTAGACTATATGCTACAGAAAATTGAAAAGTTTGTTTCAATAAAATAATTAAAATATAAACTTGTTGAAATAAAAATATTAACTTTATATTTTTTATCTTAGATAGAAAGAAAATACAATCTAATTTACAACTTTTATCATAATCTCGAAAAAAACAATCATCAAAGATCTACAGTCTACACCAGGGTTTCCCAAAGTGGGCGATTTTAGTAAGTCGGGGGGCGATGACTAGTAAAGGAGCGAAAAGGAGGAAATTTCAAAGTTTTGTACTATCATAAAACTTTTACTTCCTTTCTTGCTATTTTATTAATTTTAGCCTGCTGTTAAATATTTGACTATGAGGTAAAACTTAAACAAAAAAAAGTCTATTTTGTTTACGTAAAAAAATAGAAAAAAATTAGGTGCTTATGACTCCTATTTTAAAGTAAATTGCATATTTTTACTCATACTTTTCTCATTTAACAACTACATAGGTCATAGACGATCGGAATCCATCTCACCATTTTATAACCTGACATATATGTTAATTGGCATAATAGATGGTTTTTAAAAATCTATATTATCTATGATTAACTTAAAACTCAAGATATTTCCAATTGTTTTTTGAAAATTCACTTGTTAGACTAAAAAATAAAACTATGCAGGGTTGCCACTTTACCTGGAAAAACCTGGAGTTTGATAATTTAGGCAAAAAAAAAACCTGTAAAACCTAGAATTAAAATTTTTTTAACATATTAATTAGTGAAATTTCGATTAGACACAAAAAATCTATCATATAGATGAAAATTTTTTGTCATCATCAAAAATTTTTTATATTAAAAAACACATTTAAAGTAGTTTTACAGTTTCTTTTCAATGTTTTAATACTAATTAACACAGTTTCTTACCTTAAACTAAACTTTAAAATAAAAACAGACCCAAAAATGTTTACTTTTAGAAATCTGGAGAAAATTTTGAAAACTGGAAAAATTTTCGAAAAAATGAGTCGCAACCCTGACTACATTAAAGTCAGTACAATAAAAAAGTTTTTGTCATTAATTAAGATATATTTTGTAAGTTTTGTTTTAAAATCAGTACTTTTGAGCTTGCACTACTAAATTAAAAAAAGTATCGTTTAAATATCATGTACTCACATATTTAATGCTTATATATTCTAGTTAAATCCTAATATTTAATTATTAGTTGTCTGTTAAAGAAACAGGGTTAAAATTTAACACACTCATGATACTCAGGATAACTTAGCTAATTTAAAAAAAAAGTTTAATCAGGCCAACCCAGGCTAGATTGAATTTAATACTCGATCACTCAGACTAGTTTTTATGCCAAAAAGAATGGCAACCCTATCAAACTGTAACATAATAGTTAAATCTTTACTATTTTTTTTCCATTTTCGGCGTTGGATCTAATTAATTATTCAACTAAAAATTAAAGAAGAGCAGTTATGACTCTTATTTGTGTTTTCATAGTTAAGCTAACAATATACAACGTCTTTTTCTACAACTAGAAACTTAGTTAGTTGTAAAAATTATTCCTGATTGATAATAGTAATGCTTGTATTATCAAATTCAAAATTGTTTAAATTAGTGTATTAGAAAGTAATAAAAAAGATATGCACTAATTTATTTTTGTATCAATATAAAAAACAGTCCTGTTTTGTTTTATTAACTTTTTGTATGTATGTTTACATAAAAAATAAGGTTATTATTTAAACTTGTCAACTTTCCACAGAGCCCACTAAAAGGGCTTTTAAATAATTTATTAGATATAAAGTTAACTGTAATTAGTAGAAAATAATTTCTATCTAGTAGGTAGATAGTTGTGCAAGTATAAATAACTTTAATGAAGTTTTATTTTTTTAATAGTTTAATTTTAAAATATATAAGTGTTTTTAATAACAGTATTTTCAGATTTATTTGGTTTATAAATTTATTTCAGTTACATTACTTAAAAAAGATCTTTTTATAGATAATTATAAAAATTTTAAATTTGAAAAGTATTTGAGAAAAAAAGAACTTGAGCTTCCCCTGATTAAAGTACTACGCTACGCCACTGCTTGGTAGCAAACTCGTAAATGGTAACTAACTCATACTTGGTTCCTAAATCCTACTTTGTGGCTAACTCAAACTTGGTAGCTAAATCATACTTATTAGTAAACTCATACTCTGAGCTAACTACTATTAGGTTGCTAATCCATTATCGGAGACTAATTCATACTTGGGAGCTAACTCCTATATGGTGGCTAGCACTTACTTGGTAGCTAGCACTTACTTGGTAGCTAACTCCTACTTGGTAGCTAATTCATACTTGGTCGCTAACTCCTACATGGTAGCTAACTCATACTTAATAGCTAATTCATACTTAATATTTAACTCATACTTAATAGTTTACTCATAGTTAGTAGCTAATCATACTAAGTAGGTGTTAGCTATCAAGTATGATTAGCTACTAACTATGAGTTAACTATTAAGTATGAGTTAACTATTAAGTATGAGTTAGCTATTAAGTATGAGTATTGTAGCTAAAACGACTTGGTAGCTAACTCCTACTCAATAGCTTAATTCAACTTGGTTGCTAACTAATACTTGGTAGCTAGCTTCTACTTAGTAACTAACTTCTAATTGGTAACTAACCCCTACTTAGTAGCTACCTCATACTTGGTAGCTGACTCCTACTTGGTTGCTAAATCCTACTTAGTAGAAAACTCGTACTTTTTAGTTCACTCCTACTTTGTAACTAACCTGAACTTGGTAGCTAACCTGAACTTGATAACTGACGCAAACTTGGTAGCTAAGTCCAACTAGGTATTTAACTTCTAATTAGTAGCTAACTCATACTTTGTAGATAACTCATACTTGGTAGCTAACTCATTGTTGGTAGCTAACTCATACTTGGTAGCTGTTTTATACTTAGCAGCTAACTCCTACTTGGTAGCTAACTCATACTGGAAAAATTATTTCCTACTAGGTAGCTAACACATATTTGGTAGCTAACCTCTACTTGGTAGTTATTTTATGTTTGATAATTAGCTTCTACTTAATAGGTAATTCATACTTGGTAATTAACTCATACTAAGTAACTAATTTCTGTTAACCTATACTTCGTAGCTAACTAATGCTTCTTAACTAACTCCTACTTGGTAACTAACACATACTTGGTAGCTCACTCATACTTGGTTGGTTACTTCTTCTTCGTAGCTAAATCCAACTTGGTAGCTAACTCATACTTGGTAGCTCATTCGTACTTGGTAGCTAACTCATACTTAGTAGCTATTTTAAACTTTGTAATTAGCTTTTACTTGATAGCTAACTCAAACCTGGTAATTATCTTGTACTTGGTAGCTAATTCATACTTTGTTGCTAACCCCTGCTAGCCCATACTTGGAAGCTAACTCCTACTGGATTACTAGCTTATACTTAGTAGTTAACTTTTATTTGTAGCTAACACATACTTAATAGCTAGCTCCTACTTGGTAGCTAATTCATACTTAATAATTAATTCCTAATTCGTAGCTAACCTAAACTTGGTAGCTAACTACTACTTTGTAGCTAATTCCTACTTAGTAACTAACTCAAATTTTGTAGCTGACTCATACTCGGTAACTAACTCTTATATGGTAGCTAATTCGAATTTGGTAGCTAACTTATACTTAGTAGCTAACTTCTATAGGTAGGTTACTCATACTTGGTAGCTAACATACTAAAAAGCTAACCCTATGTGGTAGCTAAAAATTGACAGTTTTTTAAATTTGTGCAAAGTTTAATAAAAGGCAAAATATTTTTCTTAGTACATGGCTTAACTCTTTGAGTACTATTTAGCTCACAAATGTTGGCTAATTAATAAAATTATTAATACAAGTTAAACTACAGTACAAATAAAACAAGTTTTAAAAAAGAGAAAACTTAGCTGAATAAAAAAACTCTATGAAAAATAAAGTTATGAAAATATTTGAAAAGTTGTATATTTGTTATATTTTCATTAGTAGTCACCAATCGATGGTCATAATTTTATATGTTACAATATACATATCATTGACTATTTATGTTCTAAATTATAATTTTCAGCAGCAATAAAACTATCACATCACAGTAGATTGCAATATTACAACTATCAACTCACAGTAGATGCCAACAGTAAAACTATCACATCACAGTAGATCGCAATGTTACAACTATCACATCACAGTAGATCGCAACAATACAACTATCACATCACAGTAGATCCCAACAATACAACTATCACATCACAGTAGAATCAAACAGTACAACTATCACATCACAGTAGATTCCAACAATACAACTATCACATCACAGTAGAATCAAACAATACAACTATCACATCACAGTAAATCCCAACAATACAACTATCACATCACAGTAGAATCAAACAATACAACTATCACATCACAGTAGATCCCAACAATACAACTATCACATCACAGTAGAATCAAACAATACAACTATCACACCAGAGTATACGGCAACGATAAAACTATCACGTCACATTAGATTGGAACAATAAAACAATTCCATCACAGTTTATTGCAATCATACTCAAAGTTTTATAAAGTTGATTAGGCTTTTATAGAGTTGCGTTAAAAATTATAATCTTAAACCTAATCAAATGAGAACAATTAGTTTTGTTGTTTTGTTAAAAGTTTACGTTATTTTACGTAAATAGTCCTTTTAATAATTGACAGTAGCCTGGATTTGACCTTGAGTGCGGCACCTTAAGAATAATCAAGACATTTATCTTCACATGCTGCTCAGAGTCTTAGCTTACCGAAAATACCTTAAAACAGTGCTTCTGAAATGGGGTTCCACGAAGCCTTTGGAAATTTTAAAAAGAACATTTATTTAATTAAACATTTTATGTAAAATTAAGATTAGGGGTTCCGCGGAAAAGTTAAACTTTGGAAAAGGGTTCCGCCACTAGAAAAAGGTTCAGAAGCACTGCCTTAAAACATTCAAAATCGACCTAATCTAAAAGATATAATCAACATTGCGAAAAAAACTAGAAATGCTGCACCTTGAGAATACTTAAAGAAATCGTATAAAAAATAAGTATACTAGTATAAATGTAAAATTTGAGATGCTGTATAACTGTTATTTCTTGTCACATAAAAATTAAATTTACAGTATATTTTTGCTGAGAGTCTTAGCTTACCGATATCATCTTAAAACATCCAAAATTGACCTAATCTCAGAGATATATGCAATACTGTGAAAAAAACTAAAAATGCTGCACCTTAAAGGTACTTTAGAAAACCTTATAAAAAATAAGAAACTAGTGTAAATGTAGACTTTTAGATGTTATATAATTGTTACTCAAATCTTACAATAATGAATTTTACTGTAACAAGAATAGTTTAACTGCTCAAATCTACTATGATGTTATAGTTGTATTGTTGCGGTATACTGTGTTGTTTTAGTTGTACTGTTACAATCCACTGTGATGTGATAGTTGTACTGTTGCGATCTAGTGTGATGTCATAGTTGTATAAGTTGGGATCTACTGTGATGTTATAGTTGTATTGTTGCGATATACTGTGATGTGATAGTTGTACTGTTACAATCTACTGTAATGATATGTATATGGTAACATATAAAATTATAAGCATCAATTGGTAACTATTAATAAAAACATAATAAGTATATAGCTTTTCTATTTATTTCTTAATTATTTCTCTCATTTTTTTAATACTTATTTTGTTTCTACCGTTGGTTAACTTGTATTGATAACTTTATTATTTAGCCAATATTTGTGAGTTTGGTAGTACTCTAAAAATAAGGCAATGTACTAAGCAGAAAAATTGGTTTTTATTAGACTTTGCTGAATATTAAAAATTGTCAAGTTTTAGCTACCAAGTAGGAGCTAGCTACCAAGTTCGAGTTAATTACCAAATAACAGCTAGCTACCAAGTATGTATTAGCTAACAATATGAGTTAGTTATAGAATAGGAGTTAGCTACATAGTAGTATTTAACTACCAAGTAGGAGGTAGCTACAAAGTAGAAACAGATTACAAAGTAGGAATTAATTACTAGTACGAATTAGTTACCAAGTAGGAGTGAGCTATTAAGAATGTGCAAGTTACCAAGTAATTGTTAGTTACTAAGTATGAGTAACTTACAAGTAGGAATTAGCTACTAAGTAAGAGTTAAAACCAAGCATGAGTTAGCTTCCAAGTAAGGGTTAGCAGGAGTTAGCTACAAAGTTTGAACAAGCTACAAAATACGAGATAATTACCAAGTATGAGTTAGCTATCAACTAAAAGCTAATAAAAAAGTTTGAAATAGCTATTAAGTATGAGTTAGCTACCAAGTACGAGCTAACTACCTATTATGATTTAGCTACTAAAAAAGGAATTAGCTTTAATATATAAGTTAGCTACAATTAGCTAGTAGAAGTTAGCTACCAAGTATGAATTAGGTACCAAGTAAGAGTTAGCTACCAAGTGTGAATTAGCTACCGAGTAGGAGTTAGCTACCAAGTTCAAGTTAGCTACCGGGTAGGAGTCAGCTACTAAGTAGGAGTAAGCTACCAAGTAGAAGTTATCATCTAAGTACTAGTTAGCTACCAAGTTGGATTAAGCTAGAGCAGGAGTAAGCTTTCAAGTTGGAGTTAGCTACCAAGTTTTATTTAGCTACCTAGTAGGGGTTTGCTCCAAGAATGAGTTACGTACCAAGTATGCGTTAGCTACTAATTAGGAGTTAGATACCAAGTAGAAGTTAGCTACTAAGCATGAGTTAGCGATCAAGTATGAGTTAACTACCAAGTACGAGTTAGCTACCAAGTACGAGTTAGCTACCAAGTAGGATTTAGGGACCAAATTACTAGTTAGCTACCAAGTGAGATACTTAATCTTTTTTTTAATATTTAAACTTAAGATTTCTATAATTACCTATAAAGTGGTATTTTTTAACTAATGTAATTGAAATAATTTCAAATGCAATAAATTCGAAGTTTCTTTTTAAAAACCATAAATATATTTTAAAATTAAAATTAAAAAAAAAAAATTCAGTAGAATTAATTATACTTACACTAGTATCAACTAACTAGACAGAAATTGTTTTTTTACTAATTGCAGTAACCTTTATATCTACCAAAATTACATTTTTTTTAATTATCTGTTTTACTAACTAAAAAATATCAATTTCCTTAATATGCATTTCAACAGTGATAATTCTATGTAGATTAAATTTTAATATAAAAAAATGTATTCTGTATTATAACAAAATTAAAGTAAGATGAACTTAGCTCACTGCATATTTTTAAATTTGGGTTAAAACTAAATAAAAGTTGTCAAAAAATAAAACCTATTCATTCATAGTTTAATTCATAATATTGATATTATCTCTGAGGTTATGTTGACTTTGGATGTTTTAAGATACCATCGGTAAGCTAAGACTCTCAGCAGCATGTGAAGATAAATGTCTTGATTATTCTTAAGGTGCAGCACTCAAAGTTAAATCCAGGCTTCTGTCAATAACTAAAAGGACTACTTACTTAGAATAATGTAAAACTTTCAAGAAAACAATAAAACTAATTGTTCTCATTTGATTAGGTATAAGAATATAAACTTTGTTGCAACTATATAAAAGACTATCCAACCTTATAAAACATTGAGAATGATTGCAATTAACTGTGATGGAACTGTTTTATTGTTCCAATCTACTGTGACGTGATAGTTGTATCGTTGCCGTTTACTGTGATGTAATAGTTGTAACAATGCGATCTACTGTGATGTGATAGTTGTAACATTGCGAACTACTGTGATGTGATAGTTGCAACAATGCGATCTACTGTGATGTGATAGTTGCATTGTTGGGATCTACTGTGATGTGATAGTTGTACTGTTGGCATCTACTGTGAGGTGATAGTTGTAACATTGCAATCTACTGTGATGTGATAGTTGTATTGTTGTTAAAATTTATAATTTAGAATATATCTAATTAATATTATGTAAACTGTAACATATAAAATTATAAGCATCAATTGTTTACTACTAATAAAAAGATGATAAATATATAACTTATCTGTTATTTTTATAACTTTATTTTTCATAAAGTTTATTTATTCAGCTAACTTCTCTCTTTTTTAATACTTGTTTAATACTTGTACCGTTGGATAACTTTTATTGGTGAATTTAGTATTTAGCCAACATTTCTGAGCCGAGTAGTACTCCAAGAATTTGGCCATGAGTTAGGCGAAATAGTTGGTCTTTTGTTAGACTTTGCAAAATTTAAAATTTTTTCAATTTTTAGCTACCAAGAATGATTTAGCTATCAACTAGGAATTAGTTACTAAGTATGAGTTAGATTCCAAGTAGGAGTTAGCTACCAAGTATAAGTTAGCTACCGAATTAGAGTTAGCTACCATGTATAAATAAGTTACTAAGTATATGTTAGCTACCAGTATAGTTTAGCTACCTTGTTCGAGTTAGCTACCTAGTAGGAGTTAGTTACCAAGTATAAATTAGCTACTAAGTATGAGTTAGCTACTAAGTAGGACTAGTCTTCCAGGTAGGAGTTAGTTACCAAGTAGAAATTAGCTACCAAGCAGGAGTTAGCTTCTAAGTATGAGTTAGCTACCAAGTAGAGTAAGCTAATAAGTAGAAGTAAGCTAATAAGTATGAGTTAGCTTCCACGCGAATTTTAAACAATAATGCTTGTAAAATAATATAAAATCTATAATCATATTTAAAAACATGTTAAAAAGAACTTTATTATTTACAGAGTTCTCTAAAAGCATTTCACTATTTTGCAATTAAGTTATATTTTAGCATAAGACTTACTTATTAATAATTTGTGTAGATAGTAGTTGTCTTAATAAAGTTAATTGGTTTGAAATATGTTTAAAGAAAATAAAAAACTGCTTATAGTTGTGTTGGAAACTATACAATTTTTCAATAAAGTATGACATATTTATTGTCATTTTAGGTAAAACTAAAACAATTTAGATTTCTTAATTATTATATTAGTTTATTAAAATTAAAGGTACAAACACTTTTACCAATTTGAAGAAAAGCAATATATTTTATATGTAAAATTAAAACAAACAAGATTTGCAGTTTATTAAAAGAAAAAAAAAATGTAATGACTTACAATGAGATAGCTGTCGTTTATAATTTGCAAAGTCTTTCAAAAGACATTTTGTGTTACATAGAACATTTCTTCACTGTAGTTGCTAAAACTGAAAAACTTTCGCAATTAAATTTTGTTCTTTTTTATAAAATACTTTCAAGTTCTTCACGAGAAATTACCACTGAACTTGAAATCATAATGAAGTGAATAATTGACTAGATCAGTAGTCGTCAAGCTAATCAAAATCTGTGTACACCAAGCTGCAAAGAATAAAATCGGTGCACCCCAAAATATAATTTTAATAAGAGCCGCTACTGGTGGGACTACGTAAACACTCAGTTTGTAATTTCTATGCAAACAAAATAATAACTGAAGCTGAAATTTTTTATTCGACGCTGTTTTTAATTGACCTCTTTACTTATTTTACTTTACTTTCGCAATGATATTTTAGTTATATGGTGTTGTCTTACATACTAAGTAATTGAATACTTCTCCGCAATTACTACAAAATCCCAAGTTCAGTATTCTTTAAATACTTTATTAAATGATAACTACATACTTAATCTAACTCAATGTATTTTTTGTGTAATCTCAAAATTTCGTGCACCTCTAAATGAGTTTCGTGTACCCAAAAAAATTCGTGCACCCCAAAAACAGTTTCGTGTACACTAGTGTGCACCAGTGTACACCTTGACGACCACTGGGCTAGATTACAATTTCAAAAATAGAAAAGTTTTTTCAAGCAAGCTTTTATTAAAAATACCTCTTTGTTTGATATCAAACAATAGTTTGAAGTTCATTTTACAAGAAAGTTCAGCTATAAGAATAGATGAAAAGTGTGTTACATTATTTAAAAACAGGTGGGAAGGTGACAGCAAACATCATCAAAGGAACATTACTAGTCGTTTTAGATATTGTGACTTGGACAAGTTTAAAATACTTGTTTGTGGAGGTCGCGCTGGCTTTTGTTACACTAGAAATGTACATGAGGTTGATGGTAGAAACTTAAAACAATTTACTTACTTTTAATTGACAGAAATTTGAGTGTTTTTGAAAACTTCTTGTTTAAGAGGGGAAGGTTTCGTTTTCCATGGTAGTGGTAAGTCCAGATTCGTTACACTTGTTGACGAGTGTTCAATAATTGATAAAAACCGGCAATGCGTATCAGATGAAGGTGTGCATCATAAAAATTTCTGTGTTTGTGGTTTAATAAATAAAATTTATTTTAGGAGGTGATGCGTACCACTTAGTTAAAGGTAAATGGCGGCTGACAGTCACAGACAGGTGTTTTGATACAAAAAAGTACACATGGAAACAAATTTCTAACATGAAGTACAGCAAATATGGCGCAGCTTTTTCAGCTTATCAAGGAAAAGTTGTTGTTACTGGTGGAAACTATAACCGTAGAGACCTAAACTTAGTCCAAGCAAAGGACCACACATTAGATGAATGAGTAGAAATGCCAAGAATGATAAACGCTAGAAGTCAACACTGTCAAGTAACCGTTGAAAAACTATTTATTATTGGAAAAGAAAGAGAGAGTTGTGAAGTTTATGACTCTGATTGCAAAAAGTTTATGTTGACCGATAAACCAATAAGAACTTGCAAAAGTCACTTTAGACCCTTTGAAGCTGTTTCCATTGGCAACAACATTATTGTTTATGACTATCGTTTAAAATACTTTTCGTTTCCCGACTGAGAAAAAGATGAATGGTCTGAAGAAGAGTTTGAGTTGACAAAAAATCTTTATTTTTTTCGCTTGTGTAAAAGTGCCTCAATTTTATATGTAGTACCATTATAGAATAATTAAACAATTTTTTTTTTAAATCTCCAATAAAAGTGTGTAGTTTTGTTTTGGTTATTAATACCTTCATAAGATAAAAGTTTATATTAAAATCTTTGTACTACTGTTCATTTTTTATACTAAAGTATATGAACAAACTTTCAGTAAAACGTAGCTTTGAACTTTCTTTTAAAATTTTAAATACTTATATTTTATGAAAATACTAAAAAAACTTTCTATGTAGAAGAATTTACTTAGATATAAAACAGTGTCAATTAAATTTTAGTGACAACATTTTAGCTTTAAAATTTGTTTTCAGTCTTATGCTAAGTAAGTAAGAATATTTAATATATAGTGTTGCGTAATTGCTTAATTTATGCTCGAGAAATTGTCACAATATAAACTTTTTATTTAAACTAAACGAATAAAAATCAGACTTGCCCTATAGGCCGACTATGAAATATTTGGCTGTCATGAATTTTTTAACTTTTACTCTTAGTTTTTAACTTGTTTTGCTTGCTATCCAATACTTTACTCGATGCATAGTTGCCAGGTTTTAATCAGCTGAATGTCACAATTTTTTAATATACATGTAGAATGTATAAATATGTGCGGATTTAGAAATTAAGAAATTTCTGCCCTGACGTAAGTTTATACAAAACAAATATATTCTGGTCATATATTAAAGATAAAAAAAACTTGAGTTCTTAGAACAGGGTTTTCGATACTGGGCGATTTCGCCACTTTTTAGAAAATTTTAACTATCAGTGGGAAATTAAAAATGAACTATCAAATGGTTAAAATGTAAATAAGAAATTAATAAGTATCGATATCTGACAAAAAAGCGATTCTTTTTTTCAATATTTGCCAACGGTTTGATTAAGAATAAAAAAATTGAAAACCTTTCTTTGAATACTTAAGATTCCTGTATTTAGATCGTCAGGAGTCTATTTTAAGTAAAGAGGCTAAGAACCTAACCGTTAGATTTAAGAATCTTTATATATAACTGCATTACTATTATATTAAATTTCATTTTGTTTTAAAGTTGGGATTAAAATTTCAACTATGTAAAGAATTTCTCTTAAAAATTCATTCAGCCAAAGTTTAGCTTAGAAAATATAACGAAGGTTAGTTTAACTCATATTACCTCTAACTGGTTTTCACAAGCACTTTATTGACAAAAATCTGAAAAAAAAGCGCTCCCATTTATTAGTTTCCGCTTTTCTACTAGTTAATTACCGATTTACTTTTTTGCTATCTTACTTATTAACGCCCTTGATAGCCAAAATTGCCTCTAATTAGGAATCATTGCTTTTTTAGAATAACCTAGGTTTGAAACAATCACATTTTTTTTGTGATATTAAGCTTATTCATTATAGATAAGTTTAAAAACATTATTTAATTTAAAAACGCATATTTTTTTATTCTACCTAGTACAGTTCTTTATAATATTACACGTAACAGTATCAGTATTCAGTACTTTGATGTGGTTACTAATTTTTGTAAATCTAACAGTTTTAAATGCTTCTTTGTTGGTACTTGGAGTTGTTGCAAAACAATTACTTTAGTTGGTGAACTGATACGATTGAAATCTTTAAACTACTCACATAATCATCATCTAAAAATTTTAAATCAAAAGTTAATTTTTAGCAAAAACAACTCAATTTGAAACTTTTAGTATTAAAGCTTGTCGACTTACTATTTAGCTTTAGTAGACCAATAATATTTTAAGCTAAATATTTTTTTATTTTATAACAAAAATCAAGATTGTATTGCGTTAGTTTTGTTATCTTCAATTAAAGTAGTTAAAAAAAAACTACAACTCAACAATTACCACTACTTTAATTCTTTTTTGTTTAAATATTTGTTTAAAAAACAGGAAACTATATTTTACTTAATAATTTATTCTTGAGATTTTTTACCTGCTTAGCTAATGCTCTTTAACTTTTTGAAAATCGTATACAAAAAATAATCAGTATGATTAGTATGTTTTTTCATATAACTAATGATGGCCGTTAAAGGCTCGTATTGCAAATTTGGTACACGAAATATTTTTAGACCGAAGTTAAGTTAGATAAATAAAACTAGATTTGAAAACTATAAATACCTTGAAATGTCGTCTTAACATTTTTTCAGTACTTAAAAGTCCACAATAAATCATTTTTCCATCGTAGTTTAGTTTTTAAGTATTCAAAAAGTTTTTTGTTTAAATTACGCAGTCTGCAAAATAATTTCCGATTAACCCCCGGCCCCGACTGCAAATAAAAACCTTTTGGTACTTTAAAACACTTTCAAACTAGTAAACACAGTATCTAACATAGTTTGAAGAACTTTATTATGCATATATGTAGTATTAAAGTTACTTAACTAACTTTATAAACATTTTCATATTTCTATTTACAAATTGGTTAAAACTTAAGCCTAGAGACTTATAAATATATGTATCTTTTCATGTTATTAAAAAAAATTGCAACTCAAAATAAACTTATATAAATTTTTTGATGCAATTGTTAATTTTTTATTTTAATACTTATAGGCATATGATATAGCACAGTCTAACATGGTGTAACTACAATTTTAAGGTTTTGGTTTTAAACATTAATGGTATTTTATAAAATAAGCTTTTAGTTGCATGCTAACTATACTAGCACATTTTAAATAGTTGTTTAAAAATAAAGAAATATTTTTTAATTAAATGTTTATCAACTTTATGCAGATTTATTTATCAGACTTATAAGGCTTTAATTTGCATATATTGTTATTAACAACTGGACACGTTCGCTTACTTCTAACAAATAGTAATTTCTTGTTCATTGTCACATTTTTATAATGGTTCTTTTTGTTTTCTATATTAGCATAAATATAAAACAAAATTCATTGTTTTAGCACGTAGTTGGTTAATACATAGTTTAAGTTTAATGGGATTTAGACTGTGCAATCAAAAAACCTTTACTAAGTTTTTACAGTAACCTCTCGCATTTTTACGCACTCGTGACGTTACGCACTCTCGTTTAGTTACGCATTTTAGAATTCTAAAAAATGCAAAAATTTTATTTTTTTAAATTTTGCACAATTTAGGTTTATTGTATATTTCTAAGTGACACTAGTATTTTTGCATTTTTAGTTTGTGCTTTCCATAAGGAGCCTACTCAAGTCTATTGCTTTGACTTTTATAGCTTAGGTGTCTTAACAATCTTCCTTTTATACCTTTACATAAAAAAAAAAATCAATTCCTTAAATTCTAATGGCATGAAATTTTATTCCTACTCTAAAAATCCAATAATATATCTTTGATACAATGCAAGACAAGTTTATTCTTATGTGGGCAAAGGACAATTTAAAAAAAGTTGTAGTAACATAAACAATTTTTCTTAAACATTTTTCTTATATTTTATAGATATTTGTTCAAACAAAGACATCTATTACAGCATCAAATACATAATTTTGTAAAAGGCTACAGAAACAAATTTTGATATAGACACCACACTACTTCTTAATTGTAAGGAAATGCTTAATTACAAATTGAAATTGCTAAGTAGAATAGAATATAAACGTTAAGTATCAAATAAGTCACATATAAATAAAGATAAAATTTACTTATTATTAGAATTAATAACTTTGATTAGTAAAATTATTTTATATAAATTTTAAATCCTTTTTTTAATATATATATTGTTTCATATTTAGTTTTCATATTTAAAAATAAAGTAAACAAATTGTTAAAAGTTGGAAAGTCCCAAGTCTGCTTTTAACTAGGAGCAATATAAAAAAACAGCCATTATAGTAAGTATATTTGGTACCTCTCGTATCTTTCCGATCTCTCGTATCTTTACGCACTTTTTCTGTGGACACAATGTGCGTAAATAAGCGAGAGGTTACTGTACTTATTATATTGTGAACATTTCTGTAGTAACTTAACTTTTTTTTGTAAAACTTTTTACCTTGTTACTATAAGCATAAAAATTTTATTTGTATGAAAATGTAAAAATACAAATTAAGTTTGCAGTGGTAAAGACAGTTTCCTAGCTTTTTTGTTAAAACAAAAAACTAATTAAGTTTTTCATTTGTTTGATCTTAATACATTAAACTTAATAAATCTAGATTAAATAAAAAAAAAGTTGTATACATGTATTTATTACATAAAGTTAGTTTGTTTAATATAAATAGTAATTTATTCACATTGAGCGTCAAATTATATGTCTGTAAAAATTTTGTAGTTTATTTTTGGGTTAGAGTTTTAAATTAATTTAAATAAACAAATACTTTTTAACTATGTACGTATAACTTTCAAAGTATTAAATAGTTATAACAACACTAAAAACTATGTACTTAAATGTAAAAGTAAACAACTTCAAAACGTAAATAGTAAAATAGTTATATGATAACAATGCATACTTCAAGTACTAAAGTTTAGCAGACTAAACTACTTGATAAACTAACACTTACTTAGCTTTTAAAAGTTTATTGTACACGAAAGAAAAACGACTCTAAAAAGTTTGGTAAAAAGGCCTAATGTGTAGAATATTCTTTCAGTCATCGATGTGAAAACATTAGTAAAATACTACTTAAGAACAGGGTTTCCCTAAGTGAGCTATTTTTGAATTTTAGAAGGCCGTAAGCTGCGAAGGAGCCATGTGGCCATAACTTTTAGTTTTAAACTGACACTAGTTATTCTCGCATTAGTTATAAAGAGAAAAAAAAAATTGTATTTAGGTGTAACTTATACTAGACACAATTGGAAAATTTTAGAATTTAAGGCAGCCATAAGCTGTTTAAAAGAAAAGGGGATGTACAAAAAAGCAATTTGAAACTTATACTAGATATTCTAGAGTTTATAATGCAGCGCAAAAAAAAGGATTTAATTTTGTTTACGAGTAGTTTTCTGAGAAATACTGTCAGAAGGGGCCATAGTTTTAGTTTGAAAAGAGCCTTATGAAAAAAATAGGGAAACTATGGTTTGAAGTATTATTTATTGGTACATTAAATTTTGTACTTTAAAATGCTTTTGTAGAAGCATATAAGAAAAGCCGTTTTATATTTATTAGATAAAAACAACATACAAAAAAAAAGAAAACCTTAGCAAAAATTCTAACAACACTTTCAGTTCATGTAAGCTAGATTTCATATTCATAAAAAACTACTTACTACTTTTCGTGCTTTCAATATAAATCAATTTTTCAATATAATTATTTTAAAGAAGGTTTAACTGAGGCACTTTAACACACGAGAAAGCATGTCTGTCAAAAGCAAAATCTTTTGTCAATTTAAACTCCTGTTCAGACCATGTATCTTTTTCTACGTCGTAATACGCAAACTTGTGTTCTTGATAGTCACACACAAATATTTTTTCACCAACGAAAGTGTAGTAAGCTACATGTTTTCTTCCAGGCTTGTTGATTACAGCAAACTGTTGGCTGTCAGAATCAAATACTTCGCAACACTCTCCCCCAATCACAAACAGCTTGTTTCTAACAGTCAATTGAGTGTGATCATATCTACCGCTTACCATGCTCGGTATTTCAACCCATTCGTCTACTGTGTGGTCGTAAGCTTCGACGATTTTTAAACAGCCATGAAAATCGTTATATCCTCCAGAAACCACCATTTGTCCTCGATAAGCCGAACAAGCTGCAGATTTTTTGTCATGCTTCATCTGGGAAATTTTTCTCCATTTGCAGTTTATTGTGTCAAACACCCTGTCGGTATTTTTCTGCCAAGTTCTAGCAAGACTCTTATATCTGATGCCTCCGCAAATATAAATTTTATCTATCAAACCACAAGCAGTAAATTGTTGATGATATACACCATTGTCCGATACACACTCCCAAGTTCTAGTAAGCGTTGAATATTTATCAACTGATGTTGTGAATCCGATTTTACGTGGTTTGCTAAGACCGTAAAAAAAGTAAATTTCACCTTTCAAGTAAACTGCTTTGAAATACGCCCGTTTTTTTGGCATCTGTAAAGCATTAGTTTTGGAATTACATAAGTTTTTACCATCAACTTGATGCACACTTCTTAGATGAAAACCACCATTGGAGAGACCTCCACAAATAAGTATATTAAACATATCTTGATCACAGTATCTGTAACGATTAGCAAAGTCACTTGGGCGGTAATTGTTTTCCTCATTTAAAACATTTTCAATTATTTCAGCACATTTATTATCTTTTTTTAAAGAAAAACATCTAATTAACACATATTCCAAACTGCTTTTTGGTATCAAACGTAAACGGACTTTTAGCAAAAGATCGTTCGCAAAAACTCTTCTTACTTCATTGTTATGACTCAACCAATAGTTAACTGCATGCAATACTTCTATTTCAGATGTAATATGCAGTGAAGAACTTGAAAGTATTTTCGCAATGACGGCAAAACTTAGCTGTAGAAAATTTTCAGTTTCGGAAACAACAGGAAAGAGGCGCTCTATGTAGCAAAAAAAAGCATCAGAAAGATTTGACAAGTTATAAAAACGAGCTATCTCATAAAATGTAGTCACATTTCGATAGGTTGTTTTGTTATCAAAAACCTTGCTAGCCTTATTTACTTCATTCTCATTCAGAAAAATTTTGCTCAATTTTAGAGTTGAAATGAGTTCCACACCTTCTGTTGAAAAGAATTAAATTTAAAATTGAAATTCTATTTTTGTTTTTTAGTTTTTTAAAATTTTACAAATTTCATTTTAAATATTTTTTTTTTATCTGCACATTTTAAAAGGCTTACTTTTAAACTAAAAAGAAAAATTTTAAGAGCACGGGTAAATTTAGCTGATTTAGGTCACACAAAGGGACAACAGCTAGACCAGAGATGGTAACAAGCGTCGCAAATTAAATATATCACTGTCAAAAAACCCCCCACAGTAGGATTTCAATCTTAAATGTAAATAAACTTTTAAAAATAGTAAATAGGTTAAATCTTTTTAGTTTCATCAATTAAACCTTTGATTTATTTTATAGCCAAAACTTAGTACTATATAGCTATTTCTTTAGAACAATTCAGCCTATAGTTTACAATTCTTATTTGTAGACAAAGCATGCACAAAACAAAACTTTATTTTGTATACGTAAATAAATTTGGTAAATAAGACAAAAAAGTATCTATCTAAAGATGTGGTTTCTAACTTTTATTGATTAATAAAGATATTAAAGCTTTTAAGTCTAAACAACCTTGAAGAACTAATGTATCTAACTTGACAAAAAATAAATACAAAAAAAAAACAATTAATAAATAATATTTATATACCATTTGCAACTTAATATCAATAGGTTCATTTTGTTTTTTATATTTTATTACACAAAGCTTTTCAAATCATACAACATTTCTTTGTCAAGTGATAAATTTTAAATGAAATTTGAAAAAATTTTTGTTGAGTCAATAGCTTAAAAATAACTTTAAATTATGACGTATGAATAAATTAAAATAAATACAAAAAATAGAGATTCAGTAATTAAAACTAAAGGCATGTTTATTAATAGATTGTTAATAATTTTGTTTTACCATTTAATGCTACTTGCGTATTTAAGTTAGGTCGCTCTTCTTCAATCAATATTGATTCCAGGCTTTAAAGTTCGCTTTTCTTACATCGTTTTAAAACTTTAAAATTTTGAACAATGTCAGAGTTTTGACAGGATGTGCAATTAAAAAGATGTTTAAATATTGCGCTGTTTTTATCTGTTCCGCAGTGGTCTGTAATTCGTCGGAATATTTGCCGTGATGTTTCTCCAATGTAAGAGATGCTCTAATCTGCAGAGCAGGTATGTTTATAAATAACATTTGCGTCAAATACTTCCGAGCATTTACTTTTGTTGCTGAAGTAGTCAGAAACCTTTTTGGTGGTGTAGGCCGGTTTAATACTAATGTTGTATTATATTGTATTATATTATTAATATTTATAAATATAATATTTATAAATATACCTGCTCTGCAGATCAGAGCATCTCTTACATTGGAGAAACATCACGGCAAATATTCCGACGAATTATAGACCACTGCGGAACAGATAAAAACAGCGCAATATTTGAACATCTTTTTAATTGCACATCCTGTCAAAACTCTGACATTGTTCAAAATCTTAAAGTTTTAAAACAATGTAAGAAAAGCGAACTTTACAGCCTGGAATCAATATTGATTGAAGAAGAGCGACCTAACTTAAATACGCAAGTAGCATTAAATGGTAAAACAAAATTATTAACAATCTATTAATAAACATGCCTTTAGTTTTAATTACTGAATCTCTATTTTTTGTATTTATTTTAATTTATTCATACGTCATAATTTAAAGTTATTTTTAAGCTATTGACTCAACAAAAATTTTTTCAAATTTCATTTAAAATTTATCACTTGACAAAGAAATCTTGTATGATTTTGAAAAGCTTTGTGTAATAAAATATAAAAAACAAAATGAACCTATTGATATTAAGTTGCAAATGGTATATAAATACGTTCAAAAACCTTCCTATAATAGTACTAATAAATAATAATGTTGAATAAAAGATCAAATTACAAAGAAAGATTATTACATGTTTAAAAGTTTTTCTATTCTTTTTTTAAAACTTTAAGCTAAAAACAATTTATGAAGAACTTCATTTTTTGTTATTGAAAAAAAAAGGTAATATGTAAAAATAATATTATAAACAGTTTTAGTTTTACAATCAAGGTGTTAAAATTGTTTAGTACATTGTAAATTTAAACTTATGAAATTTTATCCAATGTAAAATATGAGAAAAAAAATTAGCTATATTTTCTTACTTTAGCTAAATTATATTCTAGTTAACTACGTTGAAGTAATTTTGTGCACAACGGAAAACAGTTGCATTTTGTTCACAAAAAAGGTATTTATTAAATAACTCACTGAACCCAAGTACTTTTTTAAATACTCTAAATCTTAAGTAATCTATTTCAGAAATCACAAGTTGCTATTGTAAGAAGAAAGCTACTATGAAACTGAAATAAAAAGACTGCTTGAATGCTATCTGTCTTTTTCACATTTTAAGTTAATGCAGTAAAGTCTTTTAATTGTTTTAATAGACAAATGGGACTTAAACCACAATTAATATAATTCAATCAAACCATCAAAAAAAAATTGGCCAAAAATATAATTTTGCTTTGCGGGCAACATTTATATGATCGCGGGCTGAGAATGTTCCTTGGCTGGCTGCAATCTAACAAAACGTGCTCGCGGGCCGCAGATTTACCCTACGCGGGTCGCAGTAGACCCGCGAGCCCAGTTTGCCGACCCCTGATCTATACAATAATTTTTTATGTCAGTTCAAAATTTAACTATTTATAATGTACAAATGTTAAGATTTTTCCAGTTTTTTTTTTGTAATTTTTGTTCAAAATTCCAGTTTTTTTTTAATTTTTCATATTTAAAGTTTTTCTAGGAATTTTTTTGCAACCCGGTGTTTGACAATAGAATAAAGTAGTATGCTTTTACAACTTTCTTAGAAGTATTTTGTTTATACACCGCATCCAAGCATAAACAGTACATGACAAAAATTTTGATACTTAAAATAAACATTATAGATAACTTTTGTGGACAAGGTTCAGCTGTAACTTAAACACATAAAGTTAGTCATAATAGAAACTTTTATGAGTTTTGGCATTGCAGATAGTTTAAAAAGAAATGATCAAAAACACGAAATTAAATTATAGTCACTGAATTTTGAAAAAAAATTGATTGCTTAAATATTAAAATTTGCACAACTAAATTTAGTTTTTATACCTATAACTTAAAAAACGTTAACAGTTAATAATTGTTAAGTTCTATAAAGACCTTTCAGAGATAGTAGCATGTATGACCAAATAAATTTGAAGCTAAAATTATTTTAATTTTAGGTTAAGCACCGTAAAAATATAAATCAATAGCGTTTTGTGACTTTACATGATAATAAACATACAAAATATTCCAACCTAAATATAAATATACAAGTTATATTATTTAAACAGTTTAAATAAAAATAAAAAGTTTATGTTTAGTTTTCCATAAAATACACAAAAAAAGGTAACTTTGTAAAACAAAATTTATCTAGGATATTGTCGTAAAACAATTAATACTATCAAAGAAAAATAACATTTTTTTTTTGGGAGTTGAAATTTTTTCTAGCAAAAACTATAATAATGTAATTTTCAAAAACATAAAAAATTGCTTCTCTTATCTTTTGCAAGTTTTTACAATAAAATTATATATATTAGTGTTTTATTTTACCTGCTAAATTTAAATGAGTTTCCAAATCATTTTCTGTACCAGTTGTAGAAACATTGACTTTGCACATCTGAACAAAATTTTTTGTTTTCATATTGTTGCTACTGTGTTTTTCCTGTTTTAATAGCACATTATCACTTACTTAAAAAAAAATAGTTTGTTTTGAAAAGTATAATTTATCAAAACATATTTGCTTTTTGATGGGCAAATCACCACTATATTCTAATAATAAATCATGAAGGATGTTTTTTATTTGTAACAAAATAAAAAGTTTTTAAAAGATATTTTTTTTACAACTAGTATAGCTGCATTATTTTTCTTTTATCCTAATTCCACTACTTGTTAATTTAAATAAGCTAGTTATTCTTAGATAGTCGATTAAAATAAGAGTATTTTTACAAGTCAGTTATTTCATTAAGTTAAATATTAACTAACAAGTAACAGTTTTTATTAAATAAACTCAAACTTATGTAAATTAAAACTTCACAATTTTGGTTAGTTTTAGTGCAAATTTCAAATAAAGGGGTCATGAGCAACAAAGGGGCTTCAGGGGGCCATGAGGACTTAAATTGAAAATAACCTAGATATGGCGCTGTTAATGAAGAACAAAAAACAGTATTTAGCTTTTTTAGTAGGTTTTTGAGAAATGTTCTTGGCAGGGGCCATATATTTTTCAATTTCATTAAAGGGAGCCTTTTGAAAAAAAAAGTTTGGGGAACCCTGAACTACACTAACAAAAAAAAAAAAACAGTTTTTGGATAAATGTAGATTAGTGCATGTTTATTTTTCAATAAATACTTAATATCTATTTTTGATAAACTTATAATGTAGTGATAGACTGATAGAGTAATTAAGTGGCTACTTTCTAATAAAAATATTGCATAGTACTAGTATTTATTGTTTATAAAGAAATACATACTATACTAGGTAACACAAAAATTGAAATAAAATAAAAATTAAAGGCAACAACTCAAAAAGTTATATATATTTGAAAAAGTACAAAAGTGTATATACTATATAAGTTTAAAATATATCTACAAACACTTTTTTTGTTGAAAAACAAAAAAGTAATAAAATAAAGTAATTTATTACTAATAATTATCTTTTATTTAAAACTAATCGAGCTAAGTTTAGGCTCGTAGAAATCTCTACGTTTAAACTTAGTTTAAAAACATATCTGTAAACCAACTATATTTGTTGAAAACCACACATAGTGTACCAAGTTTGGTAGCGGGTCTGAATTGCACGAGGGGACTAAATTGCACGAAGACACAATTGCATGAAGCCAAATTTGCAAGAAGCCAAATTTGCAAGTAGCCAAATTTGCAGGAGGGCACAAAATTGCACGAGGGAACAAAACTGCACGATTTTCAACCGAGGGTCAATTTTGTAGTAGTTACATTTTTGCACGACAGTAAAATATACAGCAAAAAAATAAAAAAAAAAACAGAAGCAAAAAACTAAAAAATATGTGATAAACAAAAAAAAAAGTTACTCACCGAGGTCAAGGGTTAAAGTAGGGGTGGGCAACGTACGGCCCGCGGGCCGGATCCGGCCCGCAGAGTGATAATGACCGGCCCTGAACCGTTTTTTAAATTTTAATGGGATCCGGCCCGCGAGCGAAGTGATTTGTCTACAAATGGTCAATATTACAAAATAATTACAAAACTTTGTATCATATTTTTACAAAACAAAACTGTAAGAATTTGACTTTAAAAACATGCTAAAAAACTCTTTTATAAGTTAATGTGTACTTATAAATACACCATTGTGTCCAAATGTTTTGTGTTGTTCTAACCTAGTTGGAATATATTTTTGTCAAATTACCCCAGACAAAGTGCGATTTTAAGTGATATTTTACATACGTACCTTTGTTAGTTACAATGTCAATTCTATTTATAGACATTATTTAAGCATCTAATATGTCGTAATATAAATCTTAAGTTGTCAGATATGAGAAAGTTATGTGAATTTGAAAGGTTCTAAAAAGTTATATACTGTATCCATAAAATTAGACTCCGGCCGGATCCTGATCTCGACTTAAAATTAGTATTCATTCGGATTCGGATCTAAAAAGTCATTATTCGGCTGGCTCCGGATACTGGATCTGATAAATCACTAATTCGAAATGCTTCGGCCCGCAAGAGACTAATTTTTTCCGGATTCGGCCTGTTGATTGAAAAACGTTGCCCACCCCTAGGTTAGAGTAACAGTGATAGTAAAAAAAAAACTAATAAAACTTAAAAAAAAAAAAAAAACTTACCGACCGAAGGTAAGGGTTAAGGGTAACAGTTATAGTAAAAAAAAAAACAACTAAATAAATGAAAAAAATCAAACAAATTAAAATCAATACAGAAAAAAAAACCGTCAAAAATGTCTGTGTCTTCGTGTAAAAGTAACCCTTCGTGCAAAATTACTCGTACAATTTTGTCCCATCGTGCAACTTTGAACGCTCGTGCAAATTAGACAGCTACCCACTAAGTTTACAGTAGTAAATCAGAATAAACTCAAAAAATATTTTTCTCATATAAAGCTAACTGAAAAAATTCAAATATTTTGTAAACCATCTTCAAACTTGTTGATATAAAAATAAAATTACAGAGGTAATGAAAAACTTTCGAAAATTAGGGATGAAAACAAAAACTTTGAAAAAATCTTCATATGATAAAACATTATGAATAGAAAACAAATTTATTGGAAACAAATTATATTAATATATAAATTAAACAATTTTTATCAACAGCTCTACCCTCTGGCCAACACCAATGCCAGGAACTTTTAATTAAACTTTCCTTAAATAAAAACAAGCACTTACCAGAGAATAATAATAAGAAACTATAAGACAGTAATTTTTTCGTTTTAAATAAATTTTATTTCTTGTTTTCTGCTTAATAAAAAGTTGTAAAAATTTTCCTGAAAGTTTTCCTTTTCTGCTGGAAATTTTTCATTAACAAGGACTTTTCTATTATAAATACACCTAATGTATTCAACCTCGTATTTCTAATCCTAATTTTACCTGTTTTTTAATATTTTCATTCAAAAAAACTTCTTTTCAGCATTTGTAGTTGACATAGGGGTTGTAATAATAATCTTTCCAAAACTCACTATTTCACCAAAAGTACTATCTAAACCTTATTTTTGAAACATTATATATAAATATATATTATAAACCTTATTTTGAATAATTTTTCCACGCTTTTGTTACACAAGCTATTGCTTTAGAAATTAATTTTAAATTGTCGCCATAGTTTACAAATATTAGTTGAAGGCTAAAATTTCAGAAATATTACTTGAAGTTACCTATTGCAATTTCGAACAACTTATATAGATTTATGCAAATTTTATATTTTATTCGCGACTGGTTTCGGTGGCAAGAGATTGCGACCTTTTCAAGCAAAAATAAAATATGAAACTGCAAGTTAATAATAATTTAAATAAAGTTTAATAAAAATAAAAATAATAATAAAAATATGAAACTCTTTTTTAGTTAAGGCAAATAACTATAGAACAACTTATATAAAAAGATTTCTAGATATCTTTCTTCAAACAAACATCAATTTTACTAATAACCTCACTTGCTGTTTCCTGGACGTCAAAAGGAAAATAGCTAACTTTGATACCTTTTATATACTCTTTAAGTTCCCTGAAGCTATTCTTCACGGAACTTGCTGTAGATCTAAAACTTTATGACCTAAAACAAATAAATTTTACCTGAGAAAAATAGGTTACAAAAAATAATATCTTTAGTAAAATGAATCACAAACTTCTTAGCCTTAAAAACAGTTTTCTTATTTTACTCTCGGTAGATACTTCATGAAAACAAGCCTTGTATTCACTGAAATAGGAAACTAACTCTTTATAAGTTCCACCTAGTACTAGATCCTGTTTGTAAAATTCCGTCCAAAATGAGTTATCTTGAGTTTCAAGAATATTCAAACTAAGTTTAACTATTTTAATTATAAGTTTTGAAAATATTTTAAGTTTTTATTGCACATAGGAACTCAAGTGATAAATGAGCACAGTAAATACTATTTAATCATCCAGGTAATTATAAACTTTAAAAAGTTTTATATAAAACACATTTACTTATAATTTAAATATTCATTTTATAAAGCTATAAATTTGTTCAAAACTTTTTCAGTTCATTTTTCAAGTATTCCTTATTAGCATTCAAATTTTTATAGGACTTTAACATGAGTTTTTTATGATAAAAAGACTTCGTACATTTAAAGAACATAAAAGTTAGTTAAAACAGTAACTTTCAATTTATTTAATTGTATTGTGCAAAATATACACTATATAGATTGTATTTAGTGTGAGTAAAGGAATTGAAGCTTTAAATAATCATAGTCTATAAATGAAAAAAAATTCCTAAATTTTTTATAAAAAATAATAAAATTATTCAAATAGCTCTTTACATTTCAGTAAATTGAGTAATATTATTTAGTTGAGACAAATAACTATATGTAAAATTCGACTAAAACTTGTGCAAACACTGATTATGTTATTTTAAATAATGTTGTATATAAGTTATGTAAATCACAGAACAACTTTGTTAAAAGTTTTTCGACTTTTCAGTTGACTGTTAAAATTAATATCAGGGTTACGACTTGTTCAGACATGAAAAAATCATGAGTAGCCGGAAACTAGCCTGAGTGTATAAGAAAACACTAGCCTAAAATCATAAAAATAAATAATAATAATAAGCATAATTATCTGAAATTACCCAAACAGTAATAAATAAGCTAACATAACTTAATTAAATTTCAATAATTAAATAAAATTAAATTTTAAAGAGTTGTTTTTTAGTCACAAAAAACTAGCCTGAAATTTAGAAATAACCAAAAAGCTTTAGTTTTTTAGAAAAGTCAGCCTAGATTGAGCCAGTTTGTTTTGAAAACTATTTTGAGTTATTTTAAGTCTGTGGAAACCCTGTATAATGTTCAAAATACTACATTTATTAAATCTCATTCAAGTTAAATACAAACATTAGAAGTTTTAAGGTCAACTTTGTATCTACATGATATTGTATGCTAATTAAACAATGATAAGATTAACTGAATTCACAAAATTGAAATAATAATATGGTGATCAGAGCTTATAAAAGTTCAAAGAAAATAGTAAATGTAATACTTTTACAAACCGTTTTTGTTCTTAAGTGTGCTATAAATATTAAGCTAGACTAACCTTTATGCTTTGAAAACAAAATTTTTTTAATATTTTTTAAATTAGTTCAAAACATGTAGTTTGTCTATATAGAATTTTAAACTTGCTGAAATTAATATTTTTTAGCTAAAAGTGTTGCTAGTCTTGACAGAGTTAAGTAGTTTTTTTACAAATGAAGTGTCAATTTATTTGTTAGTTCTTCTTAAACTACTCTATCAATCAGTGTTAAATAAAACATCATTGGTTAAAAATACTTTGGCTAAGAAATTTTAACTATAAAAATTATTAAACATTTTTAAGTTTGTAATGCTGACTTATTTTTTAAATACAAATGGTTTACTTAAAAAACACTTCAATAGTACATCCTACCAGTAACACAAAATAATAACATAATAAAAAATTAATAGTTAAAACTAAAACTTAAGTAAAAATGTTTCATTTAAAACATGATTTTTCTTCTCTTATGAGAATTTAAAAAGTTTCAAAGTTCAAAAATAAATGTTTTAAACTAAAATTAAAGTATTAGCTATAGTTTACCAGGGCAAAATATAAAATTCTTCCTAGTTCTTTTTTAATTAAAAAAATTAAGTTAAAAAAACTTTTCTCGAATTATAATTTGAGAAATAATTTTTGTTTTACGAAAAATTTCTATTTTAATTAATTATAATATTTCTCTTTTAATTAAAAAAAATCATTATCTTCGTAACTTAAAGTCATTTAAAACAAAATGCCACAATATTGAATTAGTAAAAGTCACATATCAAAATACTTTAATTTTCTTTTAGTTTTACTTTTTTGTTTTTATTCTTATCAAAGTAAAACAATAACACATCAGCAGTTTTTTAATTTAATTCTTTTATTCAGATTTTTTCTCATATAGTTTTTTTCTTTAAAATGCAGTAGTTTTAGACTTACAAAACAACTAAACAATTTGTTTCTGTAAATGACACTTGAGGTAAACTTTATAAAAAAAACACATCTATAGTAACATTTAAATCAAAGTCTTACCCATTCAGAAGATCAATTTCTACCTTAATTATGTTCAAGTATTGTTATAATATATATTAGTTACAAAATGAATCAAAAGTTCGTACATAAACTATCACACATATATGAAAAAATATTTTTATTACATGTTTCATTATGCTTACTTACTTAGATATTAATTTCTTTCTTTCATATGTTAAATATTTTATGGTTATTTCAGCACTAAACTCACTTTACCTAGTTTCAGGTAAACTTTTGTAATCTAATTCCTGTAAATTTTAAATTTAGCGTTTATTACAATACCTTAATACTGTTTTATAAGTTAATGTTTTTGTAAGTTTCTTTAGTTATTTTACTTATGGTTTTAGTTAAGTATGTCTCTCTCTACGCTCTCGCTACTTACAGCAATTATCTTAAAATCTTAAAAATAATTCTACAATAAATTTAAACAACACAAGTTCACTTTTATTAAAATATTATCTCATTCTAAATTTGTCAAATGAATATGACTGCCAATCAACATAAATAAGTTATAAATTTATAGTAGTTTTATAAACTAATTTATCCCTGAAATTATTTTTACTTGCTCGTGTCATTATTACAATTGTAATTATTTAAAGTTCGTCTTGAGGTAAAGGTAAATATTAAGACTATTTTTCACAGATTTTTTTACCTAAAATAAAGTCAAACCTACAGAACTTATTTGACTTTAAAATAGTATTGTTACTTCAAACAGTTGCAAACTAACAATAAGTAAAAGTGAAGCAATTATTTGTATTCTAATTATCTATAGGGTTAAAGTTGTAGAATATAAACTTATGTGCAGCAAATATTTCTTTAATATTTTAGCATTTAAAAATTAGCTTATGTTAAAGCAGATTCCAGTAATTTTTTTGCATGATGTTATATTTATAATATATTACTTTCAAAAAGTCAAACGAACTGATCCTGACTACTTAATCTCAATCATTCAACCACAACATTACTTTACTTACAGTTCAAGTTATCTTGAAAAATTTTAGTTGTAGCAAAAATTTAAAACAGATTTTTTTTTTACACGTATTTAGATACGATACGTGTTATAAGCCTTGAAACTATAACATAATGCTTTAGTTTTTTTTTTCATTAAATCAACACTAAAATTGAAAACTATACAACTTATTCATTAAAGTTGTCTAAACTTAAAGGAGGTTTTCTAAAGTTTGATAGTGGTTTACTATAGCAATAACCACAAAATAAAGAACTAGTAGCTTAAGTATGATCAGTTTTAAGTTACTTATAAGAACAAAATGTTGGTTATAATTTGTAAAAAGCTGTCTTATGTATTCAATAAAATTTATAAATATAAATAAAATAACTAGAATAAAATATTTAATCACGCTTCGTAATTTAGATTTATGCTTATATCTTGACAAGCTCATAAAGTTGTAAAACAGTAAGTATAAAGCGTTTTAGTAACTTTTGATAAATTTTGTATAATTTATATAATCACATAAATTACACATAAACAAGTAAAGTCTGTGCTACCCCACCTAAAAAATTTACCTTGTGCCACCCCTGAAGTTTACTATAGCATTTACGGTGGGTCCGCAAGCAACTATTGACCATTTTAGTGACTTTTAATTAAATCAAGAGTACAATAAAACAAAATGAAATATTTGGTTTTATTCTGCTTTAAGTACGTTAAAAGTTGTGTGAACATAAATTTAGAAAATTATTGCAAATTTTAAGTTAAAAACTAAGTCTAAAATAAAAAATTTATATCATAGTTAAGATCTACGACAACCAAGAAGTCTTACATTTTAACATAAACAAATATACATTTAATTCTTTTAATAGGAATAAGCGTGAATATAGTTTTATTCAGGGATTTCTATTTGATAGTAGATTGCAAGTAAATCAAGATGTTAACCTGTTTTTTGATAAGTGAAATAGTATACTGTTAATAATAATTATAGTGCCATCAGTGTATATATGTGACATTATAAATATCTTTTAAAATAGACACGTTTTCACGGTTTTTTTTTTACGTGATACTGACACTAATGTACATAAAAAGTTAAAACAGTAATAGTAATAGTATTTAAATCTAGACTTTATACGGTGATATAGTT
Organism: Thalia democratica; assembly: GCF_965202585.1. Classification (NCBI taxonomy): domain Eukaryota; kingdom Metazoa; phylum Chordata; class Thaliacea; order Salpida; family Salpidae; genus Thalia; species Thalia democratica. The sequence continues at coordinate 31,513,640 of NC_139172.1, read as the reverse complement.
TAATTTAATTGTTAAAAAAGCAACTATATAATAAATTATATTGATAACACTTTATCATTCCAAACATTTTGTTTAGCATCAAACATAGTATTTTTAAGTCTGATTTGTAATTACAATGTTTGTATCCAGAAAATTTACTTACTAATAGTTTTTAAGCATGTGATCTAGTCTTTGTAGCTTTATACGTAAGAATATGCACTCATCTTTCGTGGTCATATTTTTTATTTCAGATATTTACGGAAAAAAATGAGGTTTCAAAAGTTGATTAGTTAATTCTGACCAGAACGCACAGCAAACATATTATTGCAGAAATATAGGTGGCTATACGACTCAATAAGTAAAATCTGGCATTGAAGTTAAAGAAATAATGATAAGTGATTAAAAAAAAACTTTTTATGTAAATAAAATATTTATTAAACTCCTAACAAGTTTAAAAACACTCTTTAAAGTTTTTTTTTTGTAACAGCTTAATACGTATTTTTAAACTTACAATCAAGTTAGTCCAAGAGTTATATTTCTCTAAAAGGAATTTTAAAAGTGCAATTGAAGAATACGATACCAGACCTAAACAAAAGTTGTGTAGTATACAAATTTAATGACTTCTTAAAAAGAAGCCATATCGGTCAAGCTTCGAGGCATTTCAAAACCAGGATAAAGGAAAGTTTGTCTGTTTGCGTGTTGAAATTAGTTAAAAAAGAACCTGAAATTAAGACAACAGCAACCAAAAACGCAGCTGAAAGATCTTTAGTTGCAGAAAATTTACTAAATAATAGAGATTGTGATAGGAAACTTGAGATATCTAGATTTAAGATAATTTATCATTTTAATATTGTTTTTATCTCGTTAAGTTTGAGGCTATCTCTGTATTTTCAAAGAAACCAGAATTGTGCAAACAAAAAGAATTTGATTACAAGGTGTCTTTATTTAATTTAATTATTCATTTTGTTTCCATTAATAATACTTTAGTCTAATTAATGATTACTTTATACTGATTATTTATTGCTGTAATTATTTTGTCAGATTTAAACTTTTTGTTTTTAGTGAAAACGCTATGCATAGTTTTATGTTCTGTTCTACTGTAGGTTTATGATAAAAAGTAGAGAAATACGTAGTAAACTGTAACAAATAAAACTTTAGAGATTGTTTTCATACTTGTTATGTATTTAATCAAACGCTAGTAAAATTTTAAGTTAAAAAAATAACTATCGTTTAACTAGAACAGTTATTAAAATTTTTATATTATATATACAAGTGTTATAGTAAATACTACAGAAGTTACCTAAACTATTTGTACAAGAAGACGTGTTCCATGCTTATGATTTGTTTGTACTAATTTGACAGTTTGACATTAAACATGAATTTATCACTTAACTTATGACTTTTATTAGATGTATCGACGAGCAAAACTACGAACAACTAATTGTAATAAAATAACAAGTTAAATACTTGATTTACTTATGTTTGTATAATTAGCACTAAAAGTTTATTGTTGTAAAGTTTACATCATTTCACATCGATATGCAATTATTAATTATACTCTTTTTTAGTTTTTATTCACTGTAAGTATAATTTTTTATAAACTTAAAACTAAAGAAATATGTTATTTCTACTTTTAAACGTATTACTTATGATAATGAAACAAATTTACACATTTAACAAATTTACAAGTTTAATATTACCCAATAGAATTATGTTGTAAAAAAAATGATAAAAACACTGTGAAAATTATAACTGAAAACAATAAATAAATTAAATACAAACTAAAAATTTAAAGTTTTCCATTGTATCACGTTTAACAATTGTTGCTAACTTAAAATACTAAAAGACAAAAAAAAATATTTACAAAGAAAAACTTTGATGCTTTCAATTGTACACTAATTTCATTGATTACGTGCTATTAAATGTTTTATCTGTGTAAATAATTGAATATTAATAAAATGTAGACAAATAACATTAACTTCATCTAAGCTAATAAAATATAAGGTTTTTTAAAACAGCTTAAGTTACAAAGAAAAAATCATAATTAATTTTGAAATATTTAATTTTATGTTAACAAAAATACTAAGTTACCAGACTTAGCATTTTTTATTCAATTACATAATGTAAATATTTTCAAAAAAATCAACATTTTTAAGTATTTATGAACAGCTTTTATTTTTTCTTATAAACAAATTAGTTATTACTAGATTTTATTTCACAAATAAAAAGTACTTGTTGGAACTATTTTTTATAACTACATTTTAAAAAAGAATTTTTAATTACCGAAATAGGTATATTTTTAAAAAGACTAAAAATTTAAGATTTAATATTTGAAAAAAAAAGCCAATTAGAAGATTTTCTATTGACTTTAGAATAATTTACAACTTTAGGTTTGGAAATAGAGCCCACTAATAATCTTGAAATATTTTAATTAGTTTAGTTATGTGGTATGTATGCTGTTTAATCTGTTCTTTAAGTTGATAGCTCGAAAATCTTAAGACTAGTGGTTTGTCTGTAATCCCGTTTTTCTTTGATATAGTGATTATAACAACTAATGAGTATTTTAGATGTTACTTTAAGGCATAACTAACCGCAAATTGAATTGTTAAAAAACATTGTAAAAAGTTTTGTTTCTACACATCTTAACTCGTCTCATTTTTCTTAGTAGCTGTAAATTCGTTATGTTGATTGTTATTCAATAATTTAGAAGTATTTAAAACCATCAAAAAATAGACAAAACTAGGTTTCACTCAATAGCTTAATAAAAATTGAATTCTGCTATTAAATTTAAGATTTTATTTTAAACAAAACTTTGGAAGTGATCAATCAAAGTTTGATGTGTGTTATGAAACAGAATATAGTTGAAATAGAAGATGAAAATGTATACAAACTCGTTTACATGTTTTAAATCGCAAATCCAAGTTTTAGTTTGAAAAAACTACATTTTCTATGCTACTTGATAGTTTTTTTTACGTATTTAAATAAAACTCTATACATAGAAAATACAAGTAGTCCTTTTAAATAAAGATACAACTCTATAATGTTTAGAAAACTTTTTTTTTAAGTAGACAAAATTTTTGTTCGACTTTTAAAAAATATTTGTTTTAACTAAAATACTTTTAAAACTTTTTATCAAAATAGTTCAACCATTTTTGTTTCACTTTAGTTTTGAGAGTATGGTTAGAAATAGATTTTTCGATTAGAAAATTTTTCGTGGTATGAAAATATTTTTACATATATTTATAAATACCTATATTTTCAATTTACTACAACCTACATTAAAATGCAAACTTTATTAGTTTAGCTTATTAAGCTGTGATAAATGTTAAACTTCTCTATTCACATTTTCTTATACACTCTTTTTATTTTGTATACCTTGTAATAAATCTTAACTATTAGGATTAAGGGTTTAAAGGTGGTTTTTACGTCACACGTTTTTACATAGGGTTTGTTTTATTGCGTTTTTTAGATGATAATCAGTTAATTCAAATATTGAAAACTATGCCTAACAAAGGTAAAACATAAAAAAATAAATAAAAAAGTATAAAGAACTAGCTTTTCAGTTGATACTTTTAATCAAAAAAACATAACAGTTTACGAAACACATTACCATATACTTACAAAAAAATAATTAAAAAGTAATTAAATAAAAACTGAAGCTGCTATTAGAAAATTTATTTTGATAATATTTCTGACTAGTTTTTAAACAGGGTTGTGGTTTTGCTTACAAGTTTAAAGTTCATTAATTTGTTTTTAAGTTTTTAACAGTTTTTCTAAACTTGTAAAACTACTTGTTAGCATACTAGGTACAATATTTAAGTGATTAGAAATATATAAGTTATATTTGATCATCAGCTAACTAGTTCTAAATTAATAGATTTTTTAAATATTTGTTGTAAAATTAAGTTAGAAATTAATTGTTTTTGAATTATTTTTTGTCAAACGTTTTACTTTTAAACAATTTAGATCGAGCTTTAGTTTGATATTTTTGTTTTAAAAATTTCAATAGCTTACACAATTTCACTTAAAGATTTTTTTGAAAGAACGAAAAATATAATCTTAACAAATATATTTCAACTCAATCGCTTCTAAGCTATTTCTATCATTTGTTAACAACTATACTGATAGAAAAAAAAAAATTACTACAAAGAAAGACAAGTTTAAAATATAAACTAAATTTTTATTTCTTTTCTACAACAACTTTTAGTTAACAAAATATACTAAGAGTTAAGACAATTCAAAAAAAATACAATGCTATTTATAATTCAGCTTAAATATGACAATTCAAGTTTTTATTTGAACTAAATGTTTCAAACTTATTTATTTCTTAAACGATTGAAAAATTTAATGAAAGTATGTTTTTAGCTTAAACTTAAAAATAAACTTTATTCAAAATAGTGCTCTACTAACCAAGCTTTAAAAAACAAAAAGAGTTGAACATTAACGAAAGAACTTAGTATTAAACTTTGAAGTGTATATATATATATATATTTATAATAGTTAAACTAACTTCTCTATGGTTTTTGAACTAAAAGTCGAAAATATTATTTTTTTTTACTGCAAGTAAAAAACCAAGTTATTAGCAATGTAAAGGTTAACACAAGATTAAGATTTCTTTTAAAATTAAATTTTTAAGGTAGTATACTCAGGCATAAAAAAATTTATAACCGACTATCACTTAATTACAAAAGCCGTCTTGTTGTGCTAATGTTGATTAGTAATTAATTATAATCAACTAAACATAGGCTTCTTAATGAGGTGGTTTACAGCTACTCAAACCTTTGAAGCGTACATTTTGTTTGTATTAGTTGCTGATTAAGCAAGTTTAAAGTGTACAAATAAAAATTTAAACAAAAATAAATCTTTCTTCAAAAAGTTTATTAAGTATGTTAGTAATTATTATTTTTTTAAAGTTTTGTTATACTATAGCTTATTTTTATTAAACGTTTGGTAAAAAATTGTATTTGAAATTTAAGCTTTAATTTATAGTGTATGTTAGATTAAAAAAAAAAAAAAAAAATTTGTTAAGTTAAGTTTGGGTAAAACTAAAAAGTTCCGTTTTAAGTTAGAATTATTATATAACAAGCTTGATAAATCTAATAAATTAATATTAAGAATAACAAAACTTACAAATGAAACCAGTTTTATTAGTAAATGTTTTAAAAACTAAGTTACTATGAAAATGTAAACATTACTTTTTTGATACTAATACTATTTTTTTTATGTAGTCTTTTAAATAGGTAGTTTTAGTTTTTTGTCTTATCAATTTAAAAAAGGTTAGTCTTTATAAAAGCAATAGATAATATAATTTTCTTAAATTATTATACTTAATTAGTTATACTAAAGTTTCTAAAAGTTTTTATGAAAAACCGTTGGTAGTTATGGCTTAAAGGAAAAGAATAACGCATTGTAAAACCTTTTTGTTAACGTAAGTGCTAAACTTGTTTCAAACTTCAATCTTTATAAATATCACAAACAGACCTTTGTAATTTCTACAAAAAACTAGAACTTTTGAAAAATTTACCGGTATTTTTTCTCGTTTTATTTTAAATAAAGCTTCTTTGTAACGCGATAAAATGTAATGATTGGATTTATTGTGTAATCTTTACAAAAGCACATTATTTCAAGTCATTGACAAAAAATTTTACAAAGTGTAACTTATATAAAAATTGACAGCATTATTGGCTTTTTAGTCTTGTTATTATTTTTATTATTGAGAGATGGTAAAAAAAGCTTAAATATCGGAATAAAAGACTGTTTGAACAAAAATAATTCATTTTTCATATTGGTCCGCATACTAATCAACAAAATAAAAACTTTAAGAGGATACGAATTTACATAAAAGATAAAATAACAGAGTAATGGTACTTTTTGATATTTATAAAACCTAGAAATTATTCCTTTACCATAATCGTCAATAAAAATACACTTGTTGGATAAGAAAATAAAAGCTTCAAACATACCTTCGGCATTTTAGGCGCCGACTGAAATTTTAATTAATTTAATTTCGCTGTTTATCAGTATTTAAATCTCAAAAAAAAAAACTAGTTTTTCTAGTTAGATTTTTTAAAAAGCTACGTCATAACTTTAATAATACCTAAAGTATGCGTAAAACCGTAAGTATTTAAACTAACGATAATGTCAATCTACTGGTTTGAAAAGTATTAAAGTTAGTAGTATTCGGTTCTCAATGCTTTATAGGATTTTATACTTTTAACTTGTTACGTAAATTTAATTGGATTTGTTATCAAAAAACAAAGATTCATAAAATATATTTCAGTAGTTTGAGAGAATTGATTAAAGTTGGTCTAAATAAAACAAAATAATTTTTTCATAATTATTATGCCAAAAACTTTTAGTTTGCTTTTACTAGAACCTAAAAAGTAAGATTTGTAGGTTTCTCAAGAATTTTACTTAAATGTGAAAGTAAGAAAATGCAGTAAAACTTCAACTTGTAGCTGTAAATTTTTCAAAACTTGCATAACTAATAATTTTAGACTGCAGTATTGCGGTTACCAGCTTATTAAATAACTTGTGTGTAATTTAATGTAATTCATTAACTTGAACACCTGCGTTTTCGTAATGTTAATGCTATCAAATATTTCAAACATTTAAAAGTCATTTAAAAGCTATTTCAGTTTAAAATTTATACTTAATATTAGAATGTTTTCAGACTTTTTAACAAAAACACTCGACAAAAAATATTTAATTTTTTTATATTACAACCTAATTAAACTCAAGTTATTCAATTTCTTTCAAAAGTAAAGTTTTAGAAATATCTGTTCACAGTATTAATATCTTTTTGTTAATTGAAATATCTGAAGTTTGAACCCTAAACGTTTATTAGAAGCTTAGGCTGTAACTTATGACCAGAAACATTATAAGTATGTGAATAGTATAAGTATGCAGAAATTTTTTGGCCTTTAAATAAACACAAGTTATTTAAACCTACCTCTTGTATAACACCTCTGTGTGACATTTCTCTATAGTGTGAAAACACTGTAAAAAGATAACTTTGTTAAAAAATATTTTGTCTCATTCTCTTATAAGAAAGGAATTTGTTTATTTGCTTGTTTATCAAAACCATATACGATTTTCTTCAATTGCTCAAAATGTTTTAAAGAAATAGTCTATGTTTTTATTTAAACTTCCATTTTTAAACTAAGCAAGAAAAGTACATCTGCCTTATTGTTTTGTAATATTTAATTGTTTTATGTTTCGACTTTTGCAAAAAGTTCGACTTCCTTTTGCTTTTGTTAAAATGAATAGACTTAACAAGTGTGTAAAAACTTTATACCTACTATTTTAAGTCGCATGTAATATTTCTATTCAACGACTTTATTTTCTATTGTCACCTGTTATGAAGTACTTTAACAAACGGATGTTTAATATTCGCAAGCCATGCATGAATTTGTGAACTTTTAGATATTTGAAGGATTTGAAAAAAAGGCATGTTTAACGAAAAGTTTCTACTTAAAAATGTCCTTAAATTAGAACAGTATTAGCAATTGTAAAGATAAACAAGTTTGTTAATCTATAGTCTAGTTGATAAATGAAAAAGTTATAATTTAATTATAAATATTTAATGTCTTCTTAACTAGAAGTTTGAATTAAATATAAAAGACAAAATGTCATTATATTTTGTTCTAAGAAGCTTACGTTCTATTGAGTGTAAAACACCTAACAAAGGCATTAAAGTATTAATACGATTTCCAGTATTTATGAAAAGTACTTAGAATTATACGCTGTCTTAAGTTAACCACAAGCCCAATTAAATACTGAAAGCTTTACTGCTTAAGGGAATTAAACAAAAAAATGAATAATTATTACTTTTCGTTATAACTTGAAATTGTTAAGGTTTCAAAAAATGTCTCACTATAAAAAACAATTAAAAGAGGTATTTTTATACCAAAAATACATTTTGATAAACTTAAAAAAGCATTATAAAATTTCCGTGACAATTTTGAAGTATAGTTAAAAGCATTAAGAAAAGAAAAAAAATGTAATTAATATAAAAATTATTATGTTCTAGTTAATAAAACGAGCTAGATTTCAACAATTAATGAAAATTTCAGAAATAAAACAAATTAATAATAGAAGTAAACTTAGATTGAAAATTTTTAAGTGTTAAAATATCAAATAACTTGACAGTTGTATATTATTTGTGCTTAGTAATCAAACAAATTTTGACGTATGGTGGAAGAAAATACAGATAGTAAAAACCTTTTGCAACTAATATTAAAAAAAAAAAATTAGCCTTGTCTAATAAAAAACAAGTTGTACGATCAATTCAAAAAGTAATTAGGACTTTTGAATCTGTTTCATGAAAGTGTTTAAGAAAAATTTTCTACAATGAATACACGTTTTGCTTCTAGAAGTAACTTTTTTAAAACTTTATTTAAAAAAAAATTACTTTCTAAAAACACTGTAGTTTATTGGTAGTTAATAAAAACTTGAAAAACTACTTTTACTAGTCGTAACTGACTTAAAATTTGTTTTCAAACAACTGTTAGTAAAAATTTAACACAAAACTTCGAAAGCAACATATAACTAAATGTTTACACAAACTAAGTTAAAAGTGTTTTGTTCTCAGCAAATAAAAATGTTAATTTAATAAACTAACACAAGTAAAAACTTTTATAATTTTTTTTTTTAATAATGTTGTTATGAATGTCAAAAGTGTTTTGAAACAAACTCTATCACTAAAACTTTAAAAAGGTGTATGTAGCTTGTTAAAACACCAGATGTTTTGTTACAGCAATATTTGATTTATGTATAAAGATTTTTGTTTCACAATCAATAAAACATACAAACTACTATGCTGGGTAATTTTCCTAAAAACGCCTTTCTTAAATTTTTTTGAATTTTTTCCGAATACTTTAAGATAAACTTTATGAAGGAGAGGTTTGCAAAGATTTGAGGTACTGTTCACACTTGCGTCGAAAATATCTGATAGATATGCATTCCAGATTGCAATCTGTTGGGATAGAAAGTTATAATAAATAATACGTACAAGTCAGTACACTTATTATAATTTTAGCTTAAAGAAAGCTATTTAATCATACTAAGCTTGTTAGGCAAATAAGAGTGTTATAATTTTATATATTTTAGCTTAACAAATTTTTTATAAAGATTCTAGCTTCAAAGTTTAATAAAAACCTAAGTTTTTTGTACTAGTAGTAAATTTTTACCTTTTATTTGTGTACATGAGTATTTGTATATTTCTTTGCCAGTTTCTAAAGTGTGTCTTGCGCAAATATTGATACGTTTGCATCGCAGAGGCTGCAAAATGAAGTTAAGTAAACAATTTTCTTTAAAAAAAGTATTTTACTGTTTGTGCTTTATTTGATGCAAAAACTTCAAAAAAAATTATTAAAAAAAAATTGAAGATCTAGAGTTAACATTTACTAGTAAATACTTTTTTATCGATATCCTATAAGTCATAAAAAATAAAGCAGTGGAAGATTAACAAAAAACTCACAAGTAGTATTTTTAATCACAAAACACTGACCTTATCAACTGATGCTGTGAAATTATGCTTTCTGACATTATCGTCCATCCACGTGACTTCCTTTTCCAATTTCATCACATCTTCATCGGTTTTGTATGGACACTATGACAAAAAGTTTGTATAACTTATAGTAGGATATAAGTGTTCAATTTTACAATAAGCAAAAGTATAACATCTTTGAAAAAAAAAAATTAACACAAATACATATTTGATATGTTTTTTTCTAAAAAAAATCAAAAGTTTTTTAAAGAAAATAAACAATATCTTTTTATTTACTAGTAAATAAAAAAACTACCGTTTTAGGATTTCTGCAAACTCTTCTTAATTTTCTTCTTCCGATGCACATCTTCTTCGACTTTTCCTTCCACCAAGGGTCGCTGTTTAATTGAAATAAATTTAATGACTTTTGTCATCAAAAATAATTTATTTGAAAACTATTGTGTGTGAAAATTTTCGAAAATAGCCTTGTGCTTGTCTTTATCACATAAGGAAAATTTACTTTAAATTTATAATAAAACGCAAAAAATTATAAATATTTTTTAATATTTTTAAAAATGTGCTTGCGATTTACAATTTAATGAATACCATTGACCATTGCTTTGCCAAATTTCAAAAAAAAAAAAAACAAGAAAACTGACATGCAGGTGATTCGTTGCAGGCGCGGGTTGGCCGGCAAGTAGTTTGTGACGTCACAGTGGACCGCGCAGTGGCACCCGTTACACTTCACTGATTTCCGCTTGGTGCTTGAGTAAGGCTGACACCTGAACTTCGAACCTGAGTTCATTCGACAGTTGTTGAAAAAGTTTTCAAGGTTGATACTTGTACAGTAAGTTTTTGTGTTTTTACAGAAACAAAGTTTGTTAGAAAAGCGTTTTTGAAAATAAAATTCAAACTATAATTTTTCAACAAGTAAGACTTTAAAAAAATATAGTTAGTTGTTTTGAACCAGCAAGATTAAGACGAAGTAGTTCCAAACAGTAGCTACTTTTTTCCATTGTTAGTTAAAGGGATTAAATCATAATTTTAGAAAAACTTAACTAATACCTATGTATAAATTTTGTAAATTGTTCTATAAAATAATAAACATACTTCCGAAATACTAATAACTATTTGGTCTTAAACAACAGTTATAGAATCCAGAAAAACATACTCAGTTTAAACGTAAATAAACGAAAGTTAATTTTTCAAGTTAAGCAGTGCATAAAAAAATAAAATCATTTTTTTACGGAACTTTCTAGTTTGTTTAAGATTCATATATTTCTCAATGAACAAATCTAAACTTAAAGTTTTTTTCAAATTAAATACTTGAAACTAAATACTAAAAGATTTGTGCAGGAAAACCCTTAATTTTTGTATACCTTAATATCTGTTCTGAGAAAAAATAGAAATGTAAGCAAAACTAAGTAGAGTTTTAAAATTTTAAAACAAAACTTCAAACCAAACAAAGTTACTACAATTAGTTTTGAAACATTCGTTGAAGCGTTACTGTGTTAGTTTCAACTTCCGACATACTTTAATTGTTTTGATTAAATGATGGTTTTTTAAAGTTTTCAAAACATAACAGATAATCAAAGATTAAATCTTAAGTTACTTTCAATCAATTTTGTCACTTTTTGACACACTTTAGCAAAAGTAAAAAAAAATTAAAGGCATTTATGTTGGTAAGCAAACAAATTTGTATTTGTTTAAAAAGCTTTATCAAAATATATCTTTTTTGATTAGTTTTGATTCGTATTTCACTGACGTATGAAAAATATAGAATAACGTATGAGTCACAAAAAACAAAAACTTAAATTCACAAGTTTAGGCAATTATATTGATTTTATTTTACTTTAATGCTATTTTTTTAGTATTTTTTACTTAACAAAACATCTATCACCTTGAATTAGTCAGAGTTTCAAAATAAACAAAAATTTAAATTTATCTTATTTTAAATGCTTACTTCAGTATTTTTATACTTTTTAAAGTTTTTAATACTGTCTACTTATTAATCAAGTATATGAGTTAAAATAGTTGCAATGTGTACTTAAAGCTTTATGTTACTACTGCTGTTTACTTTTTAAAATAACCTTTTACATAAATTTAAAAAATTACATATTAGATTTGCATATGTTTTTAGATACAAAACTTCATAGAGCAATAAATTAAATTTAGACCTACAATCAAGAGCAACGCAAAACTCACACACTTAGTCACAAGTATTTTTGAAAACTTGTTTTATGAACTTTCTTAGAAAACAGTTATAAAATATTAAATGTTTTAAAACAGTACGTTTTTGAATAAAAAATTAGAAATTTGATAGCAAAAGTTAGAATTAAAATATAATTTAATGAAAAAAGTTCTTTTTTTTCAAATGACATTAAAAACATAAAACAACCTTAAAAAAATATTATTACTTTTTAAACGTTTTTAAAAAAGCTTAAAACGTTTTTTAATGTGGTTAATGATACAATTATGCACAGAAATTTTACAAAAAAAAAATTATTAGATGAAAAGAGCATTGTCAAAAACTAGTTTTGATTAAAAGTAAGTTGCAGACAAAATTATTACAGTATTCATAAAAAGACTACGTTGTCAACCCAGTATAAGTGGTAATTGTAAACAAAGATTACCTAATTGGGTCAGAAGCCTTTGAAGTGTGTCAGCTACTTAGCTGAAAACTGCAAGTTATGTAAATTACTCTAAATATTTAAAATGTGCAGAGTTTAAAACAATGACTAAAATAAGAAAGCAAGTTTACATGCTTCAATTTAAAATTCTCAAGGCTTACTAACAAAGGTGCGCTAGCTTACCATTATTTTTATACGAAACAAGATAACTAAGTTAAATTTTTGGGTAATGTTTATTTTTTATGCAAACACAATATCAACAATGGTCAGTGGACATAAAAGTTTTGCTATCGAACAACGAATGCATGGAACGAGCTGCAAAATGAACTAGCCTCATGGGAAATTGTAAAAAAGGTATATTTTTTAGTCAAATCTAATTCTGTTATAAAACTGTAAAAGAGTAGTTCAATTATACCAAAATATAGTATTACAAATGTAAGTTAGTGTTTATTTCCCAACAGTTAATCTTTATTTTACATGCAACGCCTATCCACTTGAAACAATTGGTCTTTTCAAGATTAATAAGTCTACTTATAGAGTTATTCAAGTACTATTAACATGTATTTGTTCTGATATGTGAATAGGGCTTTAAAGTATAAAAATTTTACAGCCAGCTTTGATTTTTAAACTTATGCAATTGAGTTGTCACAACTTTAAGCATTTGTTGTTGTAAAGCTTAACTGATATTCTTTAGCTTTATTGTTTACTAAACTAGTGTTTATTAATTTTTTACAAATTTTAAGATTTTTAAGTTGCTAAGTAAAACTTTAGGTTTACAAGTTTTTTTTTGTTAATTTATTTTGTTTACAAGGTTAGTATCTAATTCTATAAACACAGACTTAGATTACTAGTAAAAATTTTAATTAAAAAATGGTATGATAACATTAATGTTCAATATTTTAAACTTACTTTTCCTTGGACGAACTTCAGAAATTAATGATGTAATCCAGATAAAACTAATAAAAAGTACAAACTTCATGTTATTTAAAAATCTATAAAATGAATTTTGATAGCTTTGTATTATAAAAAAAATTGAAATTTAACGTTTTAAGATCGTAATAAACCTAACTATTCTAAAATTTCTAAAGCACTTACAGCTTTATTGAAGCAAAATAAAAAGTGACGACATATTTTAAAAAATCTTGATAAGTATAAAACATAATTCAATAATTTAATCATAAACCTTTCATGATTTTGGCTAGAAATCAAAGAAATAGCCTATCCTAGTTAAAAAGTGTAACATATTTTAATTAATAAGCATTTAATCTATTGTAAAAGTCTTAAGCAGCTGCTACTAAGACACTCAGGTAAACCTTTGCAAATGCAATAGTAAAGCATAATTGTGTTTATGGAATCACAAATTTACCAATTAACCTTTAGAAACCATAATTTATAAAGAGATTTTGTTGGTTTAACAGAGCTTTGATATGTAGTTAAATGATAAAATAAACTTATGTAACTTTGGTTTATTTTATCATTAAAGTACTAAAAAGTTGTATTGCTCTACAGTTCAACAAACATTAGAAACATTAGAAAATACTTTTTTTTTGAAGTTTTATCAAATGTTTTGATAAATTTGGTTTTAATTCGAAAAATAGTTGAACAAACATGTTTAAACTTGATTGCGTGTTTAATTTCATAAATGTAATAACAAGATTTATATACACCTGATCAGCTGCAATTAATTATGTAGTAAGCTATATAAGCTGAGAAACAAAATCTGTTTCTTAGAAGTTAAACAACTAATCATTATTATCTAAAAAAGTTTGATTATCAACCAAGTAAACTGAAACGTTATCGTCAAAACTTAACTGTCTTGTATAAACTTACAATTTTTTTAGAAAAAATCATAAGAGCTTGTATCATACTAAAAAATCAAAAAATAACACAAAAGTCCGCACAATTATAAAACTCAATACCCAACCGAGTTGAGAAGAAAATTTATTATTTTGATAAGTTAGCTGCGTTGCTGCTTCGTAGGAATGTTTGTTTGCTAAGAGGCACAACCAAGTCAAACAAACTGTGAGAAAGAGAAAAAAATCCAAGGAAATTTCACTGGCGATACTTGTGTTTCAGTTGTTTTGTAATGAATTTAATTTCGTTTTGTTTTTGTTTTAACTGTATGTTGAATTTATTTGCTACTTTTAAACTAATTTTTTTATGAAAAAATATTTCAACCTATGTTGAAGTACAACGATACTAAAAACTATGTGTCGACTACATCTCAATATAAAAACAAATAAAAGTTAAAAAAGTTTAGTAACACAGCATAACTTTTACTTCTCATGATTTGTAACAACATCAATGCAGATTCTGACAGCTAACTTAAAAAAAAGCGTTTATCAATAACAACCTCAAAGCAAACAAAAACAAAACCAAACTCGTACTTTATTGCTACCTCGTTTCTTTTATTAACCAACCGCTGAACAACTTTCGAGGTAATAAACTCAACGTTACCAACGAAATGCGAGTAAACATTCGACTGAGAAACTGGTGGACGAGCGAAGGCCTTATCACGAGCGCGATGGAAACTTTTTCGCTCGAAAAAGAGCGGCGCTTCACTTTTCGCTGAAATTTTTCGCTGAAGTATTCGAGGCATTAACCAGATTTGCGGTTGAAATTTTAGACGCCGTGCAATTTTAAGTTTTCCGTGTAAATAAGGGTTTAATGCGTTAACGCTTTTGTTAATGCTTCAAAAGTTGTTTGCCTTCCATGAAGGGCTTAAAATTTTATATTTTCTATCTTGCAAATAGTAAAGTATTAATTTTTATTGTAAATGATATTATTAATATTTAAATTGTATCTAGCAAAGAAATAAGTTATAGTTTTGCAAGCAGTACCGCACAACTTCCACTAAAACAACTCCTTCTAAGCTGTAAAACAGTTTAAGTTGTGATACAGCACTTTGTTCTAACGCAGCTTGACTAGAGCGAAACTTGCACAACTTGGTGCAGAATGTTCAAGCTCGAATACTTTTATCAACTTTAGAAATTCCACAGGCTTTGTGACCAAAGCTAGCATGACAGTTTAGCTCCAAACACACGTCAGCTAAACACCATGCCACCTATGACAAAAGAAAGCTTTATCGAACATTTTCAAAATCGATGCTACAATAAAAGTATCAATTGTTGTTCGCAGCACCATCAATTAATAAAGGGTGACGCTATCAGACCTGCTAATAAATAGTTTGTATGTGAGTTTAACAATGCAATTTTACGCAAAGTTGCCATAAATAGAAGTTAAAACGCAAAACTATTCTAAAATGGTTTTGAAAAGGGGTGTTTAAATTAATGTTGTACTTATTCTAAGTGATATAAGTCTTTATAAAGAAAAAACAAACGAAAATTTCTCGTAAAAGCTGACTAAAGTAAAATTTTACAATAAAGTAACAAACTTTTATCAGACTTTTGTTTATCTATATCTATTTAATATTATCGTTATTTTAGCGTTTAAACGTAACTATGTTACACCATAAACGAATAAAGTTTTTTGACTAAAATACTAGCTACGAAGACAACTGTTTACAAGTGAAAATCAGTAAACCCTGAATAAAGATTTGACAGCCTTTTCCGAGTATAGTGTAAACAGTCAGGTGTTAGATAAGAGATGAAAAGTTCGATTAAATCTTTATCTTTTGCCGGCATCCACTATTTGAGTTTGGTTGAACAAAGTTGATGCTTATTGGATGTATGATTTAGGGTTGTTTGTCAGATTTAAATTGATAAACCACTGTTTCTCAATAGTAATTTGTTTTAATATGATAACTACTTCCACAAATATATTATCAGTAAATTTATTTGACAACTTTTGTTACAGTTTTTTGTCATATTTTTAAGAAAAAAGTAGTTGTAAACTAACTTTACAAAACTAAATATTATTCTAATATTAGTAAAAAAACCTAATTAGTTGAACTATTTATTATTTAAAGGTTATTTTTATTTATTCTATAATTACTTTTACCTTAACAAACATTTTAATACTAAATGTTAAAAATAAGTTTATTACGAAGCACAAAAACGTTTATAAAAGTATTTATGATTTATTATTTGTTTTCTTATAAATCATCAAAGTTAACTTTAATGTAGAAAACACATATGCATTTAAAACTTTTTAAAAATATTGTTTTAAATACAGATTCTGAAAACAAATCATATAAAAAATCTTGCTTTCACATACAGTTTTTTTTAATCTTTAAGTAAACTCACTGACACATTACAACTTTGATTTATATCAACGACTTAACGGCTGATTTAGAAATATAGAAAAAAATATTACGCATTAGTTTGCAGTTACTATAAAGTATGAGAGTTTGAGGTTATGATAAATACGAAACCATGAACGTACAATAATTTGTCATTGTTGACAAAAAATTTGCTTAATCAAAATAAATCGCTTCATCTAGTTATACCCAGTGTGAAAATGTTTTAAACAAACTCTTAATTTAAGAAAATAAAAATATTGATTTCAAATATTTGTTTTAGTGTTTTCCTTATTGAATATTACAACTTATTAGTTTACTTAGAATATATTAAAAAAAAAATCTAATACAGGAAAACCAAGAATATTTAAATTTTTTCTATCATTGGGCTGCACCTAAACTTTGCGTTTACTATACGATAAAAAAGAAATTTTGGACAGACTTTATTTTCTAAACAAATGTTTTAATTTTATTCAATAATAAATTATTCAAGCAATTATGCTGGTCATGAAAACTAAATTATTATTTTAGAAGATTTTAAAAATGGCGTTTTTGAAACTATATATTTTTTTTAACCTAAATAAATATTTCTTAAAGATAGTATGTCGTCTATAAAACAAAAACTCAAACAAAATATATATTTAGTATATATAAGAAAAAACAGAAAATGCTTCAGTAAAAATATAAGTGGCAACATTTTTACTAATAGGCGTATTTAATTAAAGTTCTTATTTTAGTACGCACTTACATTTTTATGGTTATTTATGGTACTAAAATGAAAAAGTAAACGTTGTAAACCTAGCTACCACACACATTTCTTTATTTAAACACTAATAAATCTATATATGAATTAAAGATAGATAAATTGCAGAAATTAAGTCGTACAACATACTTTTAAATAATTTAAAATTTTCTTCACTTTTTTTGAGCAATTTAAAATAGTTATCTTATCACTCAGTACACATTAGAATGAAAACAAAGATTAAGATCGATTATGCATGGTTTCAAAGTACATAAAACAGACGTTCTTTGTCTAGTAAACAATGTATAAAATCTTCAAAAAAGCAGCAACAATCTATTACACTAAACTGACAAAGTGTTAACATCCAGTTTCCTCTACAACTATTGTGTAGTTGAAAAAATTATAAAAAAGTTTAGGAGTTAAGATTTTCTTTGTTCTGGGTTCTACGCTAAGACAAAAGTTGCAAAATTTGATTTAGGTTGTTTAAAATATTAAAAAGATTGAGAACTCTTTTGGATTTAACATAAACATCAGAACATATTAATAAACGATTCTTCTTTTACATTATTCCGTAATTTTTTGATTTATAAAACTTTGACCTTTTATTTACGCAAAACTTTACAAAAATTAAACTTTACGATCAACAATAACAAACAAAGATAAAAAACAGGATTAAATTTAAATGTTTTAATGTTTGCTATTTGATGTTTTATTTTATTCAAAACTAGTTTCTTTTCTTAAAGCTGATGCATTAAATAAAAAAAATTTGACTTCGGTAAATCATGAAATTTGTTTTGAAAATATAGTTAAAATGTTTTTGTTTGGTAGTTTAAAAAAGAGTAAATAAATTATTTATTGTACACTAAGTTGTTGTTTAAGAGGAAAAAATAAAGTTTTTAGAAATGTTGACATACTATTAACAAAATATTTTAGTAAAATAGTTTAAGTGTATAAGTTTATTTTTAACGTTTTAACTAAGATAGTTTAAATTAAAAAAACACCAATCGGGAATTTCTAATGTTTAGAAAACCAACCAAGAGTTGATTAAGATGATTTTTTGGCGCCAAAAATAACCAAAGTATTTTATTCCGACACATGAATATCCGTGACAATTATCTTAATTAAAAACTGTGGTTGACCATAAAAATTACAAAATAAATATCTCACGCTACGTTTTTAAAAAACATATTTTCTGAAATATTTTTAGTTTCTTTTAAATGTCAATATTTATAATTAGGTGCTAGACAAATACCGTTGCGTATAAGATCATAATTAAAAGCTTTGTCATTTAAGTTCTTAGTCTTAAAAAATCAAATACCCTCAAAGTTTAAATATAAATTTTAATTAGATAATATTTCTATTATAGTACTAATGGATTAATTTACTAAAAATTCAGTCACATAAAACCACGTACTTCAGAAATAATTACTATAATTACTACAGATTGCATACATTAATCTTATCAAAGTACAATTTAGCCTTTGAATTTTATATTTTAGTAAGAAATAGTTGATTTTTTTATCTTTGTAAATATTTTCAGTTTTAAGTGGAAACATAGCTTTTCACATATCTACTCAACGTTGAAAATTTAGATTACAGTTTAATTATGGTTAAACTTGAGCATAGGTGAAATTTTTTTATTAAATAAATAAAGTTGTTCTAATGGACACTTTTTTTTTGTAAAACGTGCACAAACTTTAAAACAAAAAATAAATAGAAATAACTACCTTTCTACAAATTTTATCTTTGTCTAAATTTTGTTTTGTTTTTCGTATAATTTTGTTTACCCTACAGTCGATTTGCAAGCTTAACTCAGTTAAGTACTTGTTTTCGGTTTTAATGCAAACAGATATTGTCATTAAAAGTGTTGTTTAAATAAACAAAACATAAAGTAATGCTTAAAAATTGTCAACTTAGCTTTTGCTTTCAAAAATCTTTTTACAATTTTTTAGGCAGAGTTTAGAAATTTTACAATAACCAGTACGTGTATAACGTTAATATCTAAACTTAACAATAAAGCTTGAGCTAAAATAAATTTCTAAATTAGATACAACTATAGCTTAGAATAAACATTAATTATAGACAAAATTATTACTTTGACCGAAAAACTGATAAAAAATCGGTAAAACAAAAACTAAAAAAGAACCATTGAACTAGTTAATACTGTTACAAAAAAAGACTATTTTTGTCATGAAAGCTTAGATAAACCTACTGATGATTTTTTTTTGAAAGCTGTAAACAACAATAAAGTTTACAACTAAACGAATATGCTTTTAATACGCCAGTGAATGTTCATCTAAAACAAACAAATTAACTTTAAGCGCTTCGTATCAAAAATACAGAAACCACAGTAAAAACCATAATCCGACTGAATGATAAAAATATTCAATCAAGGGTAGTAAAGCAAGTTGATTATGAATAAGCTGCTTAATACCGTTTGAACTTGCTCGAATGTTTAGTCAAAGTGATGTTTTTCATTGTCAAGTTGTTTTACCAGTTTAGAGGATACAAAATTCAGCACACTTTTTACAAAACTTTTTTTGCTATTAATAACAATACTTACTACATAAGATTATGCTATTTTCCAAGAATATTTTAATAATTTGAAATAAAAGTCAACATTAAACTGTTTACACAACAATTGAGAGATTTTTAGGAAAATATTATGTCTGTATACTTGTTACATAAAAATTATTATCAATTAGCTAATTAAAATCTAAAACAATTTGCGGTATAAGAAATTTATTTCAACTTTTAATACTTAATCAAAACTTCAATCATTCTTATAGACAAAATAAAATTTTTTTGCTAATTAAATCCAACAAATTTATCCGGTTATCTTTGATATTTTAGTCTAATGAGTTTTTAATTTGAAAATTACTGAGTAAAAATAAAGTTAGTTTATCAAAAGATAAATTTTAAATTATTTCAGCAGTTTAATTTACATTCTAAGCTGATTGTCACTTTAAATTTTTGTGTTTTTAGTAATTCAAACAACTTATGGCTCCTGCAAAGTCAATCACAAATAAACCAAGCAAGTAAATACTTGTAAAATAACCACAACGCAAGTATAATAGCTAGTTTTAAAAACCTCATGTGTAAATATTTGAGCTGTAGGGATGTTTTGAAGTAAAATTACCACTAAATAACATTCAATAAACTTTTCAAATTTTAAACATTCTTTTTATTCTTTTGATAAAGGGTTAGCAAGAACCAGTTTTAGTAAATACTGATTTCGTAATATGTACAGCATTTCGGATGTATTATAAATTGATTAATATACTACTAACAGTAAAAAGCTTGCAAAAAATATTTATACTTTGTAATGAATTTGTGTAAAAGCATTTTGTTACTTAATAAAAGAATACAGCGTTGCAGTAAAATTACTACAACAACCGTTAGAAATGTTTGGAATAAACATTTGAACTGGGAAACAGTTTTTAAAAAACTAGTTTTTGTCAACTTTTTGTTTACATAAGTTAAGTTATTAAAAATCTTCTTCGCATTTAGTTGTTCAACGTATCAGGGATGTTCGATATGTAATCAAGATGTAAACATCTGCTAAAAATTTAGTTTCTTAATTAATGATTTAAGCCTTCATCACTACAGGGGATGGGTCAAATATAAACGAAGACACTTTTGCACGAAGGGTCACATTTGTACGGAGGATTAATTTTTCACAAGAGTAAAATAAAATTAAACATTAAAAAAAATAAAGTGAACTAATAAAAAAACACTATCGACCAAGGGTAAGGCTAAGGGATCACAGTGATAGTATAAAATTGGTTACAATAACCGTTAAGTAAATAATATTAAGGAATAAAATTTGCTGACCAAGGTTACGGGTTAAGAGTAACAGTTAAAAAAAAAAGATAAATTATAAAAAGTTTTAACTTGTGCTAAAATTTCAATTTGTGGAAAAATGACCCTTCGTGAAGAAGTGTCTTTGAGCAAAAGTGACCTTTCGTGCATATTTGACACCTAGCCATCAATACAAGTATCTAAAATAGCTAAAAACTTGAAGCATAAAATTGTTCTAGAGCTCGATGGGCGTAAGGTTTTTTGATCAAGTTTGAAAGCTATGAATATTTTGAAAAAAAAAAAAAAAGGTTTTTATACACAAAAAAGTTTAAAAAATAGTAAATTTTGTAATATCATATGTTTTTTTGTTATAGTATGCTGTAAAAACAATGTTAAAATATACTACTAAGTAAACGAAATTACAAAGATTAACTTGTATTAAAATATTTAGTAGTATTATAGTTCACTACTAGCCAAACAGCTCAGCATAGCTTGAACCCTAATTGCAATAAAATGTATGTGGCTTTAGAACATGTTTATAGTATGTAATTTTTTTTTAACCGGTTTCAGAGTAAAAAATAAGTTCAGGAAAGTTAAAGGCAAAGTGAAAATCAAAAAACGATATAAATTCTTTTTATTATTTTTGGTTACAAACTGTAAAATTACAGCTGATGTTTATGAATTAAAAACATCAACCATAAAGATATGGCTTAAAAAGTACATAGTCTAAAAAAATTGTACAATAATTTTTACAAGTTGTTTTGAATATACAAATTTTATAATTACTAATAAACTGAAATTTAAATTTATAACTAAGTTAGTTTGTTGATGATCATTCGTAAAATTATTTTGAAACTTAATTTTAAATGTAAAGTAACAAAGATTAACTATCAAACAGTTGAATTATCTCATTGTAAAAGTGCTCACTTAACTTTATAGCAATGTTCAATTATCTGATTAATTTATTTTACTTTACTAGAATTTTGAGTCTTAAAACTCTATTACCGACTTTCGATAAATTACACAAAGCTTATAATTGTGTTAGCAAAAACCTTTGTTTTTAGAAATATTATATTTAGAAAAGTTTAATATTACTCTTTTATATAATGTTTTCAACTCTAGTAAAGCAATCTATATATTTTTAACTTATATAATAGAAGTTGTATAAAAACAAATAGTTAACTTTTAAAACTATATTTAATGAACACACAAGTATACAATTTTAAGTGTAAATGAGACAAACCTAAAAAATTACAACAGTGTAATAACATTTATTTTCAAAGTTTTTTGTATAAGTTTAAATAGCAACAAATAGTGTAAAAATTAAATATTTTAGCACTAAAAGATTACTTCACTAGTTAAAGTTTATTACGTCATAGAAGTCAGTCAATGTCGCAATATTTACAAAACATTCTTTTTTTGTTTGTTGTTTTCTTTTATTATTAAGTAAGCTTATAAATTTTTCCGGAAATTTATAAAAAGTATGTAGCTGTATAAACTTTATTTAAAGTGAATTTGTTAAGCACAGAATGAACATAACAAAATTAGTAAATATTTATTTATAGGGATGGTAATTACTTTTGTTTTAAAAATGTTTTTCTACACGTAGGTAAATATATATAAAGATTGGTAATTTTATTAATTACGCTATTTATAAACATGCGGTTAAAATTCTAGGACAATAGAACTTAAAATTATTAGATTTCAAGCTTTTTTCTTGCATACTATAAAATATGGGAACATGTACTTAAATATGCTTGTTTCTATAGATATGAAATTTTAAAAAACTTTGTGAGCAAAACTTTAAATAATTTACAAAAGTAAAATTGTTCAGGTATTACTAAACATTTTAAAAGTTTTATAGTTAACTACCAGCCAAACAGTTCAACATAGATGTTTATACACTTTTGATTTGTATTTAAGTTTAAGTTTTGTTTTTAGTTTATTTGTAACTATTTAATTTTTAAAGTTGTAAGTGAATCAGTTATACCCTATAAAAAAGAAACAAAAAACTGTTTTTGAGCTAAAACATATAAAACGTTATCAATAGAAAAAAAACTTAACTTAAAACGTGCTTTTAAACTACAAACATATTTTATTAATTTGAACAAAACTATCAGCAAGTGCTTTTAAAGATGTAAAAACAGTTAGGAGTAAACATTATTTGTTTTATTACTATAAGTTTAAAATTTATATAAACTTAACTTTAGCGCTGCTTAGCGGTTGTAGTTATAACATTTTTAAGCCTTAGATTATAAGAAATCAGAAATGAGAATTTATATATTTAGATAAAACTATGTTGAATATTGTTAAAATGAATTAGAAACACTAAACTTTTTTCTATTCGCTCAGCTGGTCTCCCAGTGTTGGTTAACATTGTTGTAAATAATTAAACCAGAATCAGTAACTTATTCAATCCTCGATTTTTCTATTAATGTTTGGAAAAATAACGATGATGCTATTTGCTTGTGACTCGTAGAAACAGTTAAGAATTTGTAACTATATTGTTTTCAAATTCAATGAAACTACTGTTGATTTAAATTTAGATCAAAGTGTACTCAACAAAAAACTTACATGTGAGTAAAACACGCTCTTAAAAATGACCGCTTAAAAGAAAACTAAAAACAACAAAAAATAGTTTTAATATCTCTCAAACTAAAACTTTAGACTAATTGCGAGAAACATTGTATTTGTTTCATTTACGTAAACTATAAAACAATTCTTGAAACATAATAGTTTATTACTTTAGTTCACAATTTTTTATATTTTAACTTATGCAAAACTAATTTTACGTACCAGTTAAAATATAAAACTGTGGAGATGGTACCTTATTTTTCAATGTAATTAATATTGTTTATATTGTTATTGTTTAGATTCAAATTAAAACACTTAAAACAAAAACTTGTAAAGTATGCAAAAAACAACAAACTGTGAAAAGTGAAACCCTGTTCAGTTAGGAACTTTTTAAATTGTTTGTCATAGCAAGCAAGTTGACCAAGCATTTTCTTTACAACTAAAGCAACAATCTTTTTTGGGCAAACTAGTGTTATCTTCTTAAACATGAATTTGCCACAAAAGTCCGTACATAATGATTTTATGTGATCCAGTTGTACACGTTGTAAAAATAACAATGAGAACACAAAAGTCTAAAATAGATGCATTTCTTGTGTGACAAAGTTAGTTTTTTTTTAAACAACTAAAAACTTACTGTATTAAACACATTAGCCGTTGCTATAAATCAAGTAAAGTGTGTGCAATAATAGTATAAATTATTTTTTAATTTAGTTTGAAGCAGTTTGTTATCAAGTTATTTTTATATTGTACAACAATAAGCATTTTGACAGTCTCACAAGGTTTAATGTTTACTTTAATAAGTTGTCTTTATTAACTTAATTTTAAAAATATGAAAATTTTATTTTTAGAAAGTTTTTCAGAACTTTTATAAACTATCTAAAGACCAAATATAAGAAAAATAAAAGAATTAAAAATAAACTAAAATAGTTAACTTTAATTCATTTAATAACTTAAGCAAAAGAGCTGTACAAAATTAAAGTTATTAGAGTCGTATATACTAGTTCAACAGTGCAATAATAATATAATATATAATAAAAGATGCAAAATACAAAAATATAATCTATATAATGTAGTAAATATGATTCAATACAATATACATATAACAACGTGGTATCTATTAAATTATTTTTGCGCTGTTTTTTTAAAATAAATTATTTTCATAAAATAACAGATGCTTGTGTTCGTTTTAGCTGGAGGCCCAGCTAAGCCTTTTGTTTAAAACCTCTATCTAGTTTGTAACGTCGTTTCGACTTTGTGACAAAAACTCTGAACTTGTTTGAGCACTAAATCAATCAATTTAAAGACTTTCTGATTTTTGTACGCCAGATTATTGTTTCAAGTAACTACGGCATACTTGCTAGTAGCTGATTTTTAAGATGGAATCTAGCATTTATCTTATAACAAAACTTCTAATAAGCAGTTAGTATCAGTCAACGTTTTTATTTGTGCAAGAAAACAATGTATATGTGATATCTGACAAACTAAAAAAACACAAGTTTATAAACACTATGGTTTTTTTTTGATAACCAATTTTCAAAAAAATGAAAAGTTGAGTGTTTAAAACACTGTTTATTGTTGTATTTTCTTGAATCTGAGTGAAAAAGAAACATCTAAAAGAACATCTACAATATTATGTTCAACAAAAAACAATCGTAGAAAAAAATATACAAAATACTTTTAGTATTCATAGTGATTTTAAATTACAAGTTAGTTAATATATACTGTGTAATTTAGTTGATTTTTTAAAGTTTGTATCAAAGTTAAGTTATGGTAGTAAAAAATTAGCTAACAAAAAAGTTGTGTTGAAACCATGAACAATTATTGCATTAGTTTCTCTAGAATTTTTGTTATTTTCTAGAGTCTCATAATTACTGTTTGTTATGCTTTGCTTAATAAAAATACTTTATCGTATATTAGACCTGAAAAAAAAGCTTTAAAGATTATAATTACATTGAAATATGTAAGTGCATGGGAAGTTTCAAATTATGACATAACAATCTATTTTAAATAGAGGGCATAAGTAATAGCTTGCTAATCTTAGTGACATGACAAGTGCTTTAAAATTATATATTTAATTAAGCACATATTGAACAAAGTACAACATGTACTTATTTAAGGAGAAATAACTTTGTGGTAAAAATGTCATTAGAATATATGTTTTAAATTACATGTGGTTTAAAGGCCATTAAAAATGATTTTATTTGTTTATTTACACTTAAATGATACGTAAAAACGGTTTTTCATGACAAAATAAGATAATGATAACATTTAGTCGTGTAAACTTGCATTGGTAAACATGAACAATATAAGTAAATACGATTTTGTATTTACAGTTTTGTTTTTATTTTATTTTATGATGTTTATACACAGTATAGCTGTATACGTGTAAGGTTTATACATAATGTATAAAAAAACACATCTCTTTATTTTCTTTTGAGCCTTGGTGTAACCTACGAAGAAAAGTGCTAAGACATCAACAATAACAAATTTAATCCTCCTTTAATAAAGTCAACATAAACATCGGCGAAATAATTCTGCAGGGCAGAAGCCTGGACTTTCGTATGTCGTGAGACAAGCTCAAGTTAAACTAAAGGGTTGTTCATACTAATTTGATCATCAGACTACAGGCTTTCGGTAGACTGAGACCGGTTTCATCCTGATTAGGACTTATCAGTCAGTCACAACCGAAAAACTTGCAGTCTTCAATCTAAAACGGTTTAGACATGCAAGCATGAAGCAACCGATTGCTGGCATTGTTCAGTGACATCAGCATTGTCTTTTGCCGTGCAACCATCACTACATTGTCCACAAGGCAAGACAGCTGGTACGCTCGTATTTAATACAATCAACATAAACATCACCACAAGTCTGCAGAACAGGTTTATTTATGCTTGCATGTATAAACCGTTTGTAGATTGAAGACTGCAAGTTTTTCGGTTGTGACTGACTGATGAGTCCTTATCAGGACGAAACCGGTCTCAGTCTACCGAAAGCTTGTGGTCCAATGATCGAGTTGGTATTATAAACCCTTTTCTTTAACAACTTCGATAAAACTAAATTGAAACTCGACTGGTTCAGCTGCTTTTTAAACTGCTGTTTTTTTTTCCCAAAATTACATGTTTACCTTGCATTTATGAAGTAACCTAATTGTTTCCTTGACTAGAAAAAAGTTTGCAGTAACTAAATAAAATTTAGTTTCAGTAAAGTCTTTAAATGAGTATTTTGATCTAAAGATAGTGTTCTATTAACATAACAAAAAGTTTGATTTTATTTAAACTTAAAATTAAACATATGATTATAAAAAAACATCTTTGCTTTAATAAGGAGAATTTTTTATTTATTTTAAACAAAACAAAAAACAGCTGAACGTAAAAATTTTGTTAAATGTTTGTTAAAGGAAAAGAAACATTAAGTTTGAAGTTTACTACTTGCAAATTTTAAACTGTCGACTGAATAAAGCAATTTAAAATTGTCTTACAAGGTTTGATGTCTACTTTAGAACAAACATACAAGGTTATAAAAAATAGTCTTGTGTACTTGTGTATAGAATATAATCAACATTTAATTAAAATTAGTTTTAAATAAAATTTATTAAAATACAGTTTTTATAGTACTAAATTGAAATGATAACTTTCAAATAATTTTTACTACATCAAAAATGCTATAAGTTTAAAACATTTAAAGGTAAAGAGTTGTACAAAGTCATTATAATTTACAAACTATATGTTATAAAAAAATTAAACAAAGTCATAGTTAAATTGAATGGTAATTAAAATTTAAAATAAAAATACTGATATTTTACGCTAACTGTTAGTAAAATTACGAATCATTAAAAACAAACTAAAAACCAATTGCTTGACAGGACCTCAATTGCGTACGAAAAACGTTTTTGTTACGTGATAAACAATCGTTTAACCAAAATTACTTATACTAAACAAGGGGCGACAGTATTTTATAAGCAAAAATCCAATTTTTCTATAAAAAGCGCGCAATATAAAAAAAAATTCCTTCGATCGCAGTTGTTGAAAAAAAGTATAAAAGTAGTTTTTAAAAAACACAGTAAACTAAAAATGTAATCAAATTAACAAACATAAGCATTAGTAATTATTTTTTGTCCTAATTTTTATTTTTTATCACAATTATTTTTTTTTCAAGCATGTATTTAGCTGAAAAGTACATCGCGGGCCGCAGTCTGCTGACCCTTCTTTTAAAGCTACTAACCTAAATAATTACAGGACATATTTTAGACATTTTTGCTGGATAAAGATAAAAAATTTATCATTAAAGCTTTTAATTAAACATTATGTTGCTAAATTTTTGAAGTTTAAGCTTTTTATAATAAACTAAACTTTTCATTAGCTTTAACTTAAGTTTGTATAAGCTTGTTAGGTTAAAGCAGTTTTAGAAGTCAAACTTTAGTTTCTTCTACATTTTTTAAGGTTCGCAGTTTAACTTCAAAACTTGTAGGATACTTGGTTATTTAATATATTAAATTTTGGTGCTTCAGCTTTATTTAGCGTTAAAGTATTAAAAAGGAAAATAAACTTTTATATTTTGATTTCTGTATAGGTTTTAGCATAACTTTTTCCACTCTTTTAAATTCAAAACAGAAAATATACTTTCTTGTTTTAACAACTTAGCAATATATATACTTACCACTCCTGCCACTAGAAAATTCAACAATAATAAAAGTTAATTAAAAAATTTTAAGAATTTCAACTCTTAAGTTCTCAATGCTTGCTAGATTATGACCAGTACTATCCATAATTTACAGCTTTTAAACATTTACATTTGTAGCTTTAAATTTTTTTTGCAAAATTTTATTTAGAAATATCACGTTTATGCTCAACTTAGTATGAATTTTGATAATTTTTGTGTTTAAATTTGGTGTTTTCAAAAATCTTGTGAAAGATATTCGTGGTGTGCGACTCGTTAACTGAAAGGTTCTACCTACACCAGGTCGTAGGATCAAATACTTTGAGCGATTTTTTTTTCTCTCAATAAACTTTAAAACTTTAATCATGTTACTTTAAACATCGTTTTTTGATTTATACACTTTTATCCCTATACAAACTTATCCAAAAATAAAACAAATAAGTCGAAAAAATTTTTAAAAACATGATAACTTAACATCTAAACCATGTTAATTGTGTTGTTTTTAATTTATTTTCCTTAATTTTAATCAATTGTTCCTTTACCCTTAATCCACCTTAACAAAATATATAACAAATTGAAAAAAACTAAAGCTAAAAGTAACATGATTAACATCTTGTTGTTGTTAGTCCTGTTTTGGTATATGCAAATTAGTGGCACAGTTTAACCCACCTAACTCTTTATAAAGTCACAAAGGAGGTTTATTGAACAAAAACAAATTTCTCAAAAATTTTTTTGATTCAAGGACCTGGATACACAAAAAGACATCTCGGTCATCGAGTTGCATACCCCACAAAGTTTACTTTTGTATTTACTAAGCATTATTAATATTTTTTTTTACTAAAATTGTTGAGCTCTTGTTTTAACTAAAACTATAATTTTTCTAGTTTCGTGCATTTTGAAAATACTTATGTGCTTTTAAAACGGATGCATCTGTTTGTTTTTCATACGTAAGTATAGTTTGTTAGACACAAAACAACAATTTAGTTTAAAAATTTCATATCTATATATACTGAAAATAAGTATGGCCATATACCCTTTGTAAACACAGAACTTTTTTTTCTGTGAAAAATAAATGGTTAGTTGAAAACTTTATACGAAATTTTATAACTAAGAACTTTAATCAAGTTTTTTTTTTCTTTGATAATATATCTATATCTATACATATTGTCTTTGTTTTATTTAAATTCTTGAACCATAGGAGTACTTTAATAAATCATTAATACTAAAGTTAATTAAAAATTGGTGTTCAAAAAGTTTTGTAATGCATAAAAGCTAAAATTGTTTTAAAATATACAGTACAATAAACCATGAAAAACTTTAATAACTAAAATGATATCTAATATTTCAGTAAGATATAAAATAATCTTGTAAACGAAATATAGTACTAAATATTGTATAAGACTAAAACCGAAACTAAAAGCTTCCGAAATAACAGAAGCGTTTAAACAGCTTTATAAGATTTTATAAATTTCACGAAGACAAAGTTTAACAAACACAACTTTTAACTTTCTTGGAATTCTATAAAGTTTAATGACTAATAAAGTTATAAAACCTTTTATAATTCAAGTTGTGTATCATTTCAGTTTTAAAACATAATTCAAAAAGGTGTTTACATTTCAAAACATTAGTTTTCCACAACAACAGCAACTTAAGACATTTCTTAAGTGTATCTAACAATAAGTCAACTCAAACTTTTTTAGTTGAGTGTTTATGAATATCACATAAACCATTTTGATTTATATTTGACTAATCTCTAAAAATAAAATTGATAATTTATTAATATAAATGTGTAACATACTAAACTATCACACTTAAACTAGGTATTCAAAACTTCCCAAAAAAAAAGCTTAATCTAGTTAAGAAAACAAAATTACAGGCATTTTTATTATGGATAACTTATAAACTATATCAACGGTATATAGTTTAAAAATATTCTGACAAAAACCCTAACTTGTAAATAAGCTGTTTGACCAGCAGAATATAGTGGGATAATTTGCGTTTGTACCGTATTGGGAAAACTGGATTCTAGGATACTTAGCAGAGAACTTATTGGCAGAAAATATTTTATAGAAAGCTGTTATAAATGAAACTTCTTTAAGTACAGCGTTTGAAAAAACTTAATATTATTGCATAATGTTAATTTCATAACGTAATTTGTCGAGACCTGACGATTAAAAAGTATAAATCTATATCTTTCCAAATATTTAGATTTTGAAAATTAAAAGCGTAGCAACTATGTTACAAACTTAAATAATCAGTGAGTGTTAAAAAACTAAAAGGTATTTTAAAACTAATAAGATAAAAAGTAGTACGTAATATGAAAACACTCTGCTAGCTTATGACTTTTGTCTACAGAGTTTTAAGCGTTACTTTATGTTTTAATAAAGTCTGTAAATTAAGAAGTGTGTTAGTACTTTGTAACTGCATTACTACTTAGTAAAGTATACTTTTCAAACGTTATATTCAAACTCTCGTACAAGGTACAGTTACTTGTGTTTAAGAAACGCGTAAGTGCAAAATAATGATCTTTTTTTAACAAAATGGCCAATTATTTTATGTTGTAAAGCTAACAATGTTATGAAAATGTAAATTATTTCGAAAAACATAAGATAAACATTTATATGAAACATCGGGTCTATCAAAGGTATTCAGTTGCTTAACTGTTAAACAATTATCAACAACAAAAAAGTGCTTACTAAGTCTAAAAGCAAGCTACTAATTTAGACTTTTTTTTAAAGTTTCTTTTTTAAAGTAAGTTACAGTTTGTCATTAAAGTCTATTTTTTTTTAATATTGCCATCTTTGGAAAATTTTATTTCAATTGTATAACATACTAATGTGTACACTATAGATCTTTTCATGTGTAAATTCTATCATAGCTTTTTATATTTTTTTAATTTATATTCAGTTATGAGATTTAGATGTAAACTGCATCGTGCTATTTTTTCGTTAAGTAAGTTGTGATTTACTACATCTTTATTTGTATTTTTGAATATATTATATTTGTTTTTTGTTTAACTTAATTGATAAGATTATAGCATTATAAAAACGTATGAAAAACTAGAAATATATATAATAAAGGAAATAGTTGGTGTAAACAACAAAAAGTTTTAATAATAAAATTAATATAGTTTTTATTATTCTGGTAATAGTATAAATAAAGTTAGAAAAATTCTTTTTATGTAATCTGTAAATAGTTTTTAGTTTTTTAAAATTAAGGTTTATTATTTTAGAAACACATGTTGGATAAAATAATAAAACAGTTTGTGTTCTAAGACTCAAATCGAATTTTAGTTTATTAAATAGCCATTTAAACGTTTATCGCTACAAAAAAGCTTTACAAAATTAAAGATTCCGAATTAATAGTTTCGATATTGAATGATGTATAAAAATCTCCAGACAACATTTTTTAAAAATGCACAGAAAATAAAACTTTTGAGTGAATAACTATCCGCTAAAAGACACTGTTGAGTACTGATACTGTTTTTTTTCCGCATATAAATAATTCAGTTGTTTAAAACGTTTATGTCTTGTTGTTGGTGTATCTCACTAAGCTGCATAGTAAACCGTACATAATTTAGTTTCAAAGTTTAAAAAGCTGTAAAGTTATTTTTCAGAGACATGTTATTTTAAAAATAGTCCTATTGATACAAAATTTGTTCCTGATAGTTTTTGAAAACTATTTGAATTAAAGAAGTCAAGACTCAAGAGTATAATTGAATTGCAACTAAAGAAGATTTTTTATAGAAAATTTTGTAACCATGTAACCATTTGTGTTTAAATTTTCGTTAGTTAAACATCATTAATTAATGTTAATTTTATTATCGACTCAAAGATTTTTAAAACTTTGTAAACTATTAACTGAAACTATTGTTACCAAATTAATTTTTGTATTGGTTATCAGATGGTAGATCTATTTTTTTCTTGATATTTACTATTAAATTTCTTTTATAGAATAAAGGTTGCTGAATTTTGTAAGTCATTTATCAGCTTTGGGCAGACTTTAATAAGGGCTGAAAAAAGTCTTCAAACGGAAAAAAATTCTTGCGGGCCAACTGTTTATATTTCTAATTTAAAACTATTTTTTCAAATGATTTAAACAATACAAATAAAAATAAAGAAAAAGACTAATAAAAACAAACACAAAGAGTTGAAATCAAATAAAAATTAATTATCGTGAACGATTTAGTGCACTATCTAGTTTTAAGGTATACAACCGCTCCAGCAAAATCTTCTTTTTACGCAAAAAAAAAAGCATAAGCTATTTTCAATAAGTTTGCAAACATTACTTCGATCGTTCTGAATGAAGTTTAATATTTGAGGTACTTTCAGACGAGCAATTTTGTTCTCTTCTTTTGTAACTTCTTGATCACTTGGCTTTATGAACACTATAAACAGATACTGCTTGGAGTTCTTCCTCAGCACAACAACTCTGTTGCCCGTTAAAACAGTTTCCGGTTTTAGCACAAAAAATTAAATTTCATAGAACGAGGTTGCTGTTTTACAAACACAAACTTCTAAGAACTTGTGTCTTAAACTTCGCAACTCTTGAAATAAGCCCACTCATCACAAATATCTTGTTGTTTGTTGAAACCAAGCTGTGACTGCATCCACGCTCGACAATGTTGGCCGTAATCGACCGTTTCTTAGAACGTCTTTCCAACATTGTTCCACTCATCGAAAGAGTTACAACCACCACAAACAACAATGGTTCCTCGAAAAGTTTGTTTTGTTGATTTTAGCCGCTTTTCTACTTAAACCATACCTATCCCCGTACAACATGAAATCAAACAACTCATCGTCATGACACCTGCGTATTTTATACAAATTAGACTTGTCCCCGTTCAACTGTTCTCGATTTTTATTAGATTAAGGTTTACATCTTTTAAAAAATAAAGTTAAATCACGCAACAGTTCGATTTAAAAAATTATTTTTTTCTTAGCTTTTTCAGACATGAACGGTATGCGTGCTTTTAAATAAACTTTCTTAGCAAGTTGTCTTCTTGTTTCCATATTAATATGTTACCCAGTTATTTGCAGTATGATGAACTTCTAGTTCAGCTGAGAACTGGTGAGAATTTTCAGCACTTTGATGTATAGTGGCGGTGAGTTTATTTAAAAAACTGAGCAAAAAAAAAAAACAGAACAAGAGTTAAACTGTTTACCGCGGTGCAACTAAAATAAGTTAGCAAAATACTTTTTAACTATTTAGTATGGAAAATGGAATTTTTGGAAGAATAACTAATTAGATAATTGTGCTTTAAACTAAAAATCATCTTCTAATGATAAAACAGTATGCTTTAAATTTTACCTCTATCAGTGCTGTAGTATTTTTGTTTCAAAAAAAAAGAGAACTTTATAAAAATGTTCGTGTAATAAACTCATAGTCTAAATTGTATAGATTAATTACTTTTTGAAACTAAATATGCACTGATTTGCCTTGCATAAACGTGATAGTTACTTAACATTATATGAAATTGTAAAGTTTATACATTGAGTTTAACAAATAAAAACTTTAATTACTATTAATCAATCTTAAACCCCTAAAACTTAATCAATAAATGCAAATTGTTCATTGCACGACAAAAAAGTAAGCGCTCAAAAAGTTTGGTCAAAGAACTTGGTGTACAAAAAACTGTCAGTTATCGAATCACACAAAACAAATACAATTTAATGTCTTGTCCAGGACATAATGTTCACTTTACGAAACATTTTAAAGTGCTTATTTTATAACTTTTCTTAGATTCAAATTTTCTTTGCTTTATTTATATATTTTAAGTAAGTTTTTAAAGAGGATAGTGTTTTATTTTACAGCATGTTATAAGAAGTCAATGTACTTAGTAATATTTACATGAGTATGAGAATGTGGACCAAATTCGGTATCGTATGATCAAAAATAATATAATTAAGTTACAAGTAGCCCATATTTTAATTTGGTGTACAGTAGACAGTAATTCTAACTAGTATTTAACATTTGTATATTTCATCACGTTTAGTCTCAAATTTTATTTTATACTTTTTACTGATGTTATTTTGAATAACTGCGGCAAGCGAAAAACTTTTTCTATACAATGCGGCAAGCAAGCAACTTATTCTGATAAAATTGACTAGTTAGTTTTAAAAGGCTGCCAATAGGCCATTCCGTTCTAAAGAGTAAATAAAAAACTTTATAATTAGTTATCGTTTAACACCTAAGCAAAATCGTGTTTTGGTTGTTGACCAACACTTTAACAGTGAAACATACTCTAATATAAAATGTTTTAAGATTTAAAATAGATAATTTCTTTTTAAACTCGTTTACAAACTAGAAACAGGTATGGTAAACAAATATCAAAAAATTAAATAATTTCGAATAGAAAAATAATGTACCAGTGTTTGTTGTTAGGCTTCTGCTTTTGCAATTTTCTAAAACTGATACAGACTTCTTGGGACTTTTGATGAAAACGAGATTAAAAGAGAAAAAAAAAACAAAATAAACTTAAAACTCACGTTCGAACTCAAAACTCAACTTTAGTTGATCTTTGTGTAAATATTATTTATTTCAGTACCCATTCTTACAGTTTTCAATTTTTTTTTTGAGCTTTCGAGTTTTTTTTACCGCAGTTTCAAACTATACCAAGTTGACTTTAAAAGAAAAAATTAAAGCTTGTAAGTTCAGTTTAATACAAATAAATTTCCGTGAACAGTAGTTAGTATACTCGATATTTTATCAATTAATTCTTTGCAATTTTTGTTTCTATACAAATATATTATATTACGTTCAAATGTCAAGCCGAAAAAATGTTTAGATGCCGAAGAAACTAGATTTTGCACAATCTTTAATTCATATGAGGTAGAATTAATGTGAATATATATTTAAAGCTACAATTGAAAAAAAAAAAAAGTTATAAAAAAAATTTGATTTTTCAAATTTTATCATACTTTTTTCAGCTTGAAAAAAAAAAAAATAAAAAAAAGAAGTTGTGA
Source organism: Thalia democratica (assembly GCF_965202585.1). Lineage (NCBI taxonomy): Eukaryota > Metazoa > Chordata > Thaliacea > Salpida > Salpidae > Thalia > Thalia democratica. Next base: position 31,478,605 of record NC_139172.1, on the reverse strand, counting down.
TGATACGACTGTATTACAACATTTTAATGATTATATTAAAAGTAGTGATAAACTATACTACTTATATTTATAATAATGGTAGAATCATTCTGATATAACTAATTTAATCAGTAATAAATGATGTAAGTCGATGTTATTGATAATTTAGTTACTTAAGCTGATTTACAAAACTTTGGTTATTTTACTTTTAGAACGAAAAAGTATTGCTCAAGCATAAGTAGCTTTTTGCTTTAAAACGTGCACCAATTTTGTTTAAAACCGGTAGGCACGTTTCTTTGACCGGCTGTTTTATTTTTCTTACAATTTTTCTTTCGAAATCGCGCGCGATTGTTTACAAAGCGAGCGGAAAGTTCAAAGCGGCGCCGAAAAACGAGAGAAAGGAAACGAGAGAAGGCGGAAAAACGCTCGTCTGCCGGCGGGTGTCGCCGGAGAGAAAACGAGAGACACCACCGGCGAATTACTCTCAGGTGAAGCGAGCCGCCTTGAGTTTTCAATCCTCGGCACTTTGCAATGGTAGGTCGTGCTCATAGTTGTGATACTCAACATGTGAGAAAAATCTTTGAAACTGATTTAATGTGTGTTTGAAATATGAAAAAGTTACGGTTGCACTTTTGAGAGCATTATTTTTTTTTCGGGCAGCTAATTTTAAACAGTTTTTGTTTCTAGCGGTTTTTTTTTTGTTTAGAAGTTTGAGAATGGCATTGTTTAACAAGTTTTAAATTTTAAGCTGTAATGAACAGGCTCTACTTTATCTGGTAAAAATAGAGATTAGAGAAAGTCTAAGAAGTATTGCCGTGTTGAGAGAATAAAAAAGCTTTTACAGACTGGTCTTATGAATTATAGATAAACTCTGTTTTACTGCGCAGTAAAAAGCTATGAAACAGAAAAAAAAAAATTCAATACAATGATACGTATGCATATGTATATTTGTTCATTTATTATGAAAATAAGTTTAGTTTGATATATACTGTTATATTAGATAATCATAAAAGCTCTTCACTATTCTATATCAAGCTTCTAAAAACTTTTAGTAAACACTAAAAGGAAATAGTAACAAAATTAAAGTTTTGTAACTTAAAAAAACAAAGTATATTTTCCAAGTATATAAAACTTTCTGTTTTAACTGTAGAAATTTAGCTGTACCATAATAAATAGAAGTAATTTAGGAATGTAATGTGTTTTTCAAACAACTGTTGCATCAAAAACTTCTTAAAAAAAATTAATTGTTTATAAATACAGCAAATAAGCTTAATTTAGACAAGTCTCAAACTTTAGTTTCAAGTTCAGCAAGACATGATATGTTGCAGATCTTAAATTTTTATAACAATTTCAGCTATAAATAGTTCACAAGAACACTGCTCGAAAACGAAAAGCATATAAATTTTAAATTCACGAGACATGAAGAAATTCAACTGAAGTCTGAAAACAACAACAAGAAGAACAAACAAGTTAAAAATGAAGAGCTCAATCGCAACCACGTCCCTTCTCCTCTTCGTCTTCCTCTCAGCTTCGGGAAAGTCCCACGTGAAACGCGCGGTGATGACGAGTTTGGGAGCGGAGAGGTGCCGCGACGAGGGTTTGAACCGGAAAGTGGGGGACAGCCACGTGGTGGCGACGGGGACGGTGGAGAAATGTCAGGGTATCAGGGCGGGGAGTTACCCCTGCACCGTAAAGGTTGGTTGCCATGGTTACATTTATTTTTGTTTGCTAGTCTTATATTATGATTAAAAACTTTTTTTTTGTGTTTTATAAGACGTTTTATTTTGTCTGACCGTATTTTTTACATCTTTATATAATTTATTCAATTTTTTTTTTGTTTAAAGAGATAATTTTGAGTTTTTACTTATTTAATGTAATTTGTTTGTGATAGATTATTAGTTGTTGTTTTGTATATTTATTGAACTACAAATATTGTAGATATTTTTCAGAAAAACTTAGATTTTTAAAGTAATAGAAAATAGCAAATTGATTATGCAAGTTTAATTTTTTTCCTATCAGTAAAAACTAAAAGCAAGTGGAAATCCTTTAATTATTAACTAGTTTTTGTTGAAATTAAGTCAAAAAAAAAATGTAAACCTGTTCTTTGAAGTATAAAGTTAAGAAAAATTTCGGTTTTATTAAGGAAGCACAATTAGGTTTCCTTAATCGCCATGACTGATTTTCTTTTTATTACATCAGTTGCTTTACCACTTAATTGTTTTACTGCTCCCAAAATAGCATGGTAATAGCCAGCAACCCTGTAAAACTTTATTGTTTTCAACTTTATGGGCTTTAGAAAGCTTTTGATAATGTTTTGTGCATTTTGCAAAGTTTTACATTCTGACAACAGCTTATCAAGATTTTAATGTAGTTGAAAGGATACCAATTTTCATGATTTTAAACTTATGAGCTTTGCGAAATTCATTAATGCCTTATCTATTGTTGTAATTTAATGTAAACATTTCATTAACAGAAAACGTTACAGGCCAGTTACAAGCTCGGTCAGATGAAGGGCTTGTAAGATTAAATGTTTATTTATTTGTTTATGTTTAAAATTTGTATGAAATTGGTTACTTTACCAGTCTAAAGATGGTACAGAGATAATTGTAAGCGACTTAACCCAGATTTTAAATATTCAATACGACTTTTTGGTTCTCGATGTAAGTATAAAGTTCTTTCTTTACTTACAACTTATATATATTGAAATAAATTTTTTCATACCTTTAATGGTGTTAGGCTTCTGCTTCTACATTTGTAAACTTAAACTTTTAAATAAATTAACAGATACTAATTATCTACAACCTTATGATAATAAGTTTTGATAAATTTCATAGAAATAGCTTCATTATTAGAAGATATGTTGTGATTAAAAAATTTAGAAAATATTTTTTTGTTGGAGTTTTGTTCTGTCAGCAGAATTAAAAATAATAACCATAACTAAAAATTTTTTATTCTTAAATGTTAAATAGCTGTTTTTAGTTATGGTAGAACTGTTAGTGATAGAAAACTGAAAAATAAATTCAAACTAATACCTAAAGCAGAACAATATTTATTTTGCACTCTCTGTAAATACTTAACTAACGTGGTGCTATTTATTTTCTTTTTAGGAGAAATGAAACGAACAAACAAAATATTTACAGTAGGAAGAAAACACCAGTAAAAAGAAGCTTGTTGTTTGTAAATTCAAGTTTCTCTGAAGTTTTTTATTTTAAAAACCTTGTTTGTTACAACCTCTACATGAAACGCTCACAAAAATATATTTCTAAACTAATTTGTTTATAAAAAGATACAAACAGTGTGTCCTGGGTTCGCATTATTTTTTATAATTTTTTGAAGGTGTGGAGGGTGCTGAAGGGAAGTGAGGAGCTGGAAAACATGACCTCGATAAACTTGGACGATATTTTCAGTTTCATGTCGGCTTCCTTCATTGAAGTAGCCGGGTTCGGTAACAAGAAACTTTGTAAATCAAACGTGAGTTTGTTCTTTCACTTGTTGTTAAATTTTGAAGTCAGATAAGTTATTTTAAACTTTAAGTTATGTATGTTTTTTTTATAAATTTTCGAACATATCTTTAAGTTTTAAAAGTCATGTTTTTAGCTTTTAGTAGATTAAAAACCTTTAAGTTTTGTCGTATTAATAAAAGCAGAACTGTTTACAAAAACAGCACAAAAGCTTTTTTTGAATCGAATTTTTTAAGTTTTACCATGCAGGAATGCAAGATATTTTAACAAAGTTTCTTTCTGTTAAAACAAGCCTTAACTGACTTCTTTTTTTACTGTTGGACCAACAATAATTTTTACTTATAAGTCTCGCGAAGTAATCTCATAATGGCCAGTAAAATATTTTAACGTAAGCCCGCGTTTAACTCTAAAACGATTTACTTGCATCTTGCAGAGGCATTTAGGTAATTTGTTTTTAACAGTGCAACAAGATATTTTCAGTTAGTAATGTAAGGTTCGCGTTTATTTTTGTCACACTGAAAAGATCACTTTACCTATTAAATTCGGTTTTACACGAAAAAGTAGAATTTCTGTTTGCAAATGTCTCGTGTTATTATGACATATCAGTTTTCAAAAAAACTATGATTTAGTATGAAAAAAACATTGATGTTGAAAATTCATAAAAAACAACTCGTACTTTAAGGAACTGTGAACTGTTTGATATTTTTTAAAAATCAGTAGAAAACTTTACTTTTAGAAATACTGTTTTAAATTACCTGTCAAAAGCAGTACAAGTTATAATACTTATTTAAACTACAGCTATGAAGTAATTTTACTTAAAAACTTGAATAACTTAATTTTTAGCCAAAATTTTTTCTTTATGTATTTGTTTTGTTTGATATCTAATAAACACTTCAGGTCGAAGTGGGCGACACGAAAATTTTCTTTTTGAGGAAGTTCAACGACAAGCTGATTATGACATCATCGTTCAGCCACGTGACGTTGGAAAACCTGGAAGACGTTGACGACATCGTCGCAGGTTCGTTACTGTGACGTAACAAAAACTTTTTATTTGTTAACTTAGTTTGGAAATCGTAAACTTCACACAGGGCTGGAAAATTTTACAAGCTAAACTTTTGTCAATTGAAGTAAAAACAAAGTTTTTTAATGTTAATAAAATGTTTTGAAATTTCCTTTGGGCTGTACAGTACAGGTTTTTTTAAGTATTGAAATTTCTTTTAGGTTCTAAATTTGTAGTTTTCTGGGAAATATTTAGGGTCCTTTTCCATAATTGTCTATGATACTTTCAAATAAATAAAACAGAAGTAAACATTTTGCCATTAAATTCACTCTGAAAAAGTGAAACTATCAACACAGTCATTCTTATTTACGAGATTGTTGAAACTTTTTTTTGTTATTAAAAAGGGGGTTGCCATTTGAATTGAAAGTTTCTTTTGCAAAGCAAACCGTCGTAGAAGTTATTTAGTCACCTGCGCAACTCTGGCGCGCTTTTTGTTGTTTTAAAAAGTTTTTGTGGAAAAACTGGTCGAATGGCCGGCTGCCAGATAAAAATAAAATCAACTTTTTGCTAATTGATTTTCAAACCCGCCTGGGAACTGCTCGCATTTTCGCCGCAATCAGCGCTGAGATAACATTTAGTTTGTGCGAGTGTGCATGTTTACAAACTGCAGTGTATAATTGCTTGTAACTTTAAATTTCAGATACTGTGTCCAAGCTAAAATAATTTACTTCCTGTTGAACTGTGGTAACTTTGAATTTGATTGATAAAGTTTTTGATGCAAACTTAAAGAGGCACACTGTTGAACTAACAATTTGTTTATAAGGCAGTTAAAAAACATTTTTACAAATATAACTGCACCAAGTAAACAAGGATACTAAAACTGGTGCGCAAGAGAACAGTTTATTTTTGACATTTCAAAAGAATTCCTTTCAAGCGACATTTGATGTGTTTCTGCGAGCGGCACGCCTTCTTACTACTGGCATTGTGACGCAATAATGGCAAGAAAAGTGTTTTCGTTGTGATATAACAACCACCTTCGACTTGTGCGCAATTTTATGGCTTAAGAACTTTTGTACGGGGTTTTGTAGCTGTTTGAAATGTGGATGATTCAAAAAATGGAGTGAAAAACTCCCACTAAAAATATATATTTTAATATTTTATTCTATTTCAAAAGTTATTCTTTTTGGTTTTACAAACTTAAGTTAACATGAACAGACAAGTTGCATAAAATAACTTTAAATCATAGAAACGAGTCTTTATTACAAGGAAAAAGAAACTTTTTTTAATTAGATATCAAATTCTATCCACCAGAAAAGAAGTTTAAATGTTTTTGCAATTTTTTTAAGGACTTACAAAAACCTTGTAATTGATATTACAAAATACTTGGAAGTAATGTTCTAGACATAAACAAAAATTTAGTTAATGAAGAATATAAATTCAAAAATTTTCCTGTCCATTTGTCTCTTGTTACCAATTTGAGGTTTCTTGTACGGGGGGAAGAACCTTTCAACTTCAAAGCTAATTTGCCGCCGCTACAAAACAAAATCTAATCTCCTTGCAAATTTCGTGTTCAATTTTCAATACATTTCCTACTAAGTTTTCTTTGAAAATTTTTGGCCCGCTAAAATGGATATCTATCTACTTTCTTGCTGCATCTTTTAAGCAGAAATATTGCAAAACACATTGTGAAAATTTAGTGAAATTACCACTAATTTTTATTTACCAACTGTTATTTTTTTCTTCAGTTTAACATTGCTAGTAACAACTGATAGTTTTTCTTACAAACGAAACAGTTTTAAGAAGATTATGCTCGCTTTTAACATGCTTATGACATTTATTTGCAACTTACGTTCTTTTTAAAATACCAAATTTTAATATTATTTATCCTTCGTGGCAAATAGCAAACAATTGCAAGTGGAGTGCTTGTTTAATACTCGAGTGCGCTTTGTTCAGAATGTCACATTAGTGATGTGTAAATACCACTTTGCTGCAATGTTTCATACGAAAAGACAACCTGCTTCCTACGCACCCTTTGATAAAGGTTTTGTAATTAATCGTGTAAAAGTTAGGCTAATTAAATATTTTTAGAAAACTTTATGGTTAGAATACCGTGTTTAGATAACATTAAGCTGTTTTGATGCAACGTTTTAGTTTTCTTTAAATCAGTTTACCTTTTTTAAATACTTTGCTTTAAATAAAACTAGATACAGACTATGAAAGTGTAACTTTTAAACGTTTTGAAAATAAAGTTTCTTTTTTAAGTGTTTGGTTTCTGCTAAAAACTACAAAGAGCTTTAAAATATTCAAAAGTGCGTACTTTGAAACTACAACTGGTGTTTATCTAAAAGCCATATGAAAATGTAATCTCTAAATTGAAAACTCTAGTCTTTCATTAAGTTCCAAATTGTAAATTATTCAATTAATTATTTCCGAGGTATAATGAATAACCTGATTTATTTTCAGTTAACTCTAATATTATTACAACTGGTTGCAAAACAAAAAAAATCTTCAAAAACTTTTGTTTTAATCTTTAAAAACTTTTTAACTATGTATTGTAATTAGTTAATACTTAAAAAGTAAACCTTAAAGAATATTAATTTTTGTTTACTTAGTAGATGTTTTTTCGTAATCATTTTACAAGCTATAAAACTGTATGAACTTTCTCAAATTGTGTTTGTCTTGAGATAAAATGAACTGATAAATATAATTCTGACAAACTAAACCTTTTTGTGTCGTATAATTATAAAAAAATACAAGTATAAAAATCTTAAAATTTTCCTACGATTACATTTTTTTACCAGTGCACAAAACAGTAGCGAAATATTTTCTTAACTGTCTAATCTAAATTGACAATTAACCTCAGAGCTGCCGCTAATCGTTATATAATTACCTTTCCAAGTCCAAATCCAAAACAACACTAATTTTTTGGCTCAATTCGCCGAAAGTAATTAGCCTGTTTGTCAGCAGTTTTTTCTTTAGAAAAAATAATAAAGCTGTTTTTGTAAGTCACGTGGTATGATATACTGAGCATTTTCAAAGAAAAGTTTACAAAAAGCTGTTCAGTGCACAATACTAAATGTTTTTTGTGTTCACGATGACACTCGTGGGCTCGCAAAAAAAAAACACCTGTTCGGCACAACTTTTTGTCTGAGCTTCAGTTTGAAATAAACAAAGTCGTCTTCAGACGCTGCCGTGTCGAGGCGTGTTCGTAATAACATTACACGCGAAATTAAATTAATTTCCTAATAAAAGGTCAAACAGGATCCAATATTTTGTTTGCATCTTTTCGTCGGCAGTTGTCTTATTTCAGTTTTGAAAACACTTCAAACAAAAAAATTACTTTTTGTTGAAAACCTATAAAGTTTAGGCACCGTACGTAGTTTATTTGAAGCATTATATTGTAAAACTATAAGTACATATTTAGAAAAAATTATTAAAAAAGGCAAAAAATACTTATTGCTACATGTTGGTAATAACTTTTGATGAAAAAAAAAAACCATTAAAAAACTAAACAAAAACTCAAAATGCTTTTTACTACTTTTTTTCACCTTTCGAGCGATCACTTGAAACTTTCCTTTTTAATTTGCACTCTTCAACCTTTCATTAAACTTTTGCCGACTCCACCCAAACAAAAGCGTTTCTTTTCTTCCGCTTTGTGAAAGCAGTCTGTGAAGTGTTCTGTTGTGAAAACTCGAGTTCAAAATATGCACTGAAGGCGCGTTTGAAGCGAGAGTTGGAAAAAAATACTGTCAAATGTAGCAACTAGATACCTAAAAAAGTTTTGACAGTAGTAGATAAAAAAAAACAACGTAAAGAGCACTAATAGGTAGATTTAATGTTTAAAAAAACATTACTTTTTGTGAACAAAAAATAACAAATTTCATGTTAAAACGTTGTACTTCAGCAAACGTAAGCAAGACAAATTGACTCCAATCAAAACAAGCATGAATGAAACAAAGCAAATTAATTACCGTCTGAGTCGCCCGCTTTGATCACGATTCTGTTGGAAGGCGACCAAGACACGGTCAGAGTATCGAATAATTACAAAGGCCTAACAAAAGTTTGAGCCACTTTTCTGACTTTTTAATTGGTTGGGACGGGAGTGTTTTGTTAATTAGCAGTTTTTTAGTTTCTGAAGATTCTTTCAGCGTGAAAATAATTAGGTCAGAAATATTTGTTTTTGTGCTTTTTAGGCGTGTTGTGCTAATTATCATTGGCGTGAAATTTCTTTTTTGTTAAAAAAGTTGTTTTTTCTGCTGCATTAAATTTAATAATCGATTTCTTGTTTTGCTTTGCATTAGTGAACAAAACAAATCGTTTTACGCCTGTTTTGCAAAATCTGTGCATCTTTTTCAGTAGGTATAAGAAGGTGTGCTGTTTTAATTGCGTAAATTTATGAGACACATGAAAATTACATTAAAAATCTCACCTTAGTTGAATGAGCTTGTCGTTTTACTTGTAAATTTTATTAACGAAACTCGTTTTAGACAAGCAATAAATTTAACAACTGTTGCAGTAAATTATAATTAACAAGTAACAAAAATAACGGTTGACTTCGATGTTATTGATCGCTTTGTAAATGAGATAATTTTCGTTTTTATAGTTGTTTCAAACCGCTAATAAAACAAAAAAAATGCGTTCAGCCATTAAAACAATTGAAAACAACATAGATCAATAAAACTAATTAAAGTAACAGTTTAAAACAATGTCTGTGTAAGTCTGTTTTTAGGCAAAAACCAATAAAAAAAAACGTCTGTTTCCAGTCTCAAAATCAAGTTCGTGAAAGTATTCAGACAACATGAAAAAGCGCAATTCAGAAGTCGTTAAAAACTTTCAACTCTAATGGTGTAAAATAAATGACAGCAAATTAGAAAAAAACTTTACGCGGAATCTCATACCAGGTGCGACTTTAAAACAGCTCAACCTTTTTAACTTTTATAAAAATTACCCAATCAGACTGTTTTTTTAATCTGTTAAAACAAACGGTGTGGTCTTTTTTCAAGGCGATGGATTACCAACAAAATTTTGTCACACTTTCGCGTTTCTGTTTATTTTCAACTTTGTTATGTCGCACCGTCAACTTAATTATGATTAATCTTCAATTTGTTTCATCTGGGTTTGATTTTCAGGCTGCTCGAAAGCTGCAGTGCACCAAAATGAACTTTTTAATAAAAACAAATGCTTGTATGACCCTTGTAAGCTTTGTTTAATGTAAACTGTTTATCTGTGTTTTAATCATGAATACAGTTCACTAATTAGTGGTTGTTTTTCAAAACAAAAACAAACAGTGAATATTAAGACATAACATACGCAGAAACGTTTAATGAAAAACTCTGAAAACATGAGATACCGATCTAGAATCACTATCGCTGAAAGTTTTCGCGTAAGTAATTGAAAAACGAGCTTTTTGTTCTTGTTCACACCTTTTTGCTTGCAAACTGTCAGAAACGATTTGCATTAAAAGATCACGGTGACGCTAAACTTTTTATTAAAATCGAAATCGCACGATTCTCGCCGCTTTATTGGAAAATTGTGGCAATTTGCAGTGTAAATTGCAGCGTGTTCCCACAACACGCGTTAATATTTCACAAGGCGCTCAGGCTGAATGTGTCCTTTGAAGTTTGGTGTTTTAATTAAGAAAACTCATTGAAAACGCTTTTGTGTGATGGAAGACAAAAACAAAATTTGAGTTCAAACAAAAAGAGTATGATTGTAAAACATTGTATCTTTGTCTTTTAAGTTTGTGTTACACTAAGGTGCAATAAACTCTCCCAAGCGTGTTTGTTGTTTTTTCTCAACTGTTTTTTTAAGTTAAAGACTACACACCTTGGACTAATCGCTCTAATTTAATTTAGGAGTAAATGTATAAAGCAACACAACTTTATTAATAGCGCATTTCACATGCATTTGAATTCATTTTATGGCATGACCTTTATGAGAGAAATTTTACGGTGAATTAATTTCTCTTATTCTAACGTGGGAAAGCTTAATGCTTGATTAAGAATTGTCGCTACTGAATTCGAAATAAATCCTGAAAATTTTAAATGACAAACAAGTGGATTAGCTTTGATTGCTGTGTGTTGAAAGCGCTTTGATGAGTGGCTTAAATTAAATTCAAAAATTATATAGTCTTTTAAAGACTATAATAGATATAACAACATAACTTTAGTAGTTTAAAATAGGTTAAGACAATAAAGAGAGAATATACCAGCTGTATTTAAACAAGAACAAAATTTGCAAACTTTTATTATAACTTCTATCTTGTCATACCTTTTAGTTTTCAAAGTAAATGTTTGTTCTTACTTGTCATTTTTGTTTGTTAAAAGTTTAACTTGAGTTTTACAAGAAAAAATATACGTTTTATCTTTATCTTCATATGAGCAAATAAGCCTTGTGTTTTACAAACTTTCTTATGTATTGAATAGTAATATTTTTTTATGTTTTATAAATGTTTATGTTAGCTTTAGGCTTTATGTTTTAAAGTATAAAATAACATATATACTTGAAAACTTTTTAAGTTTTTACCATTACAAAAAATGCAATATATACATTTTTTTCTCATTTAGCTAAACAAAATGTTTTAAATACTAATAAAAAACTATTAAAGTGAAATTTAATTATTTTGATGTTTTTCAGAAAACTTCTAGAAATATAAAAAGTTAGAAAAATGTGTTTTTTAAATGTTCAAGGTTGCAAGATTTAGTATATAATTGATTTGAGACCACCTACTGTGCTCAGAGATAAAAATTAATAACTGCAATTTATTATAAGTCGTAAAAAAATTCGTTGTTGAAAAATGATTTGTTACTTTTTATAACCAGTTAACCTTTTCGAGTTTTGTTTCTCACTGGTTTTTTATGAGACGAGACAGAAATTAAAGTTGTATGTAAATCATCTTTTACTTATTAAAAGCAAATAATAACCTTAATTTTAATATTTCGTGTATCATTTCCATAGTTTATGATGCACATTTGAGTAAAATTTAACAAAAAGTGATAAAAATAACCTTACAGTTTACATTAATGTCTGCAACGACACTCAGCCTTTTATGACGTCACATCTCAAAGTTATCATTACGTCACACTCGAGGTCTTTCCAAAACGTTTGCGCCGTCAACAGAAAACTCGAGACTTATTTTTTATTATGACGTCACCAAGCCTTCTTTTGTTTTCCGCTGCACTTTTCCCAGACGAAGTTACAATGGGTGTCAAAATGCGCAGTTGCCGTGACAACGCCGTTTCCGCTTCCATGCGAAACGGAAGTCAAAGTTGGGTGTTCCCACTTTCGCATCGTGGAGAAAGGCTTAAATTCACGATGAAATGTGTCATTTTGTCTGCAGACTTCAAAGTGTCTCTGTGAACTGAAAGTTAAAATGTTTTAAAAAGTCTTGCTGCGATGGCGGTAGTAGGTGTTGGTGCTTAATTGTTTGTGTAGAAAAACATCAGACAAGTTAATAGAAAACATGCATGTATACATGTTGATAGTGAAGATAAAGTACTCCAAGTATCATAAGATGCTGGTTTAAATTTAAAAAATAAAAACTGACTTTTTTGGATAAATAAAACATAAGATAATTTTAAAGGCCATGTATTTAAGTTTTCTAGAAATTTTCAGTTTCTAAATTTATAAATGCAAGAAAAAAAAATGAACAAAAATACTTACAAAACAAAAATAGGAAATTTCTGTTTGTATTGAATATTTTGTATTCATAACGCAATTTTGTTTAAATCAACTGTCATTATTGTTTTTGTTTGTATTCAAACAACTTATCTTAATATCACAATCATTTGTTTTGCTAATCAATCTGTCAAGAGAAAAGGTCATCTACAAAATTCTTATTTGTAACTTGTCAAAGTTTATCTATTTATTTTGTCTGTATCAACATATTTCTTTTGTTTTTTAAACTTATTTTATTTCTAAACAAGAGAAATTTAATAACTTCACTACCAGCTTACTATAAACATTAAAAAATCACATAATTAAAAAAATAGAAATTTCATAAAATCTTACATAAACAACAGTAGGCGAAAATGTTAAACAAACATCGAGCGAATGTTTAATACACGGTTTTATTCTTCTTTCTAACAAGGTTGCTTGTTGAAATTTCGCACGTAAACCACACCTATTTGGGTAAACACATTACCATTTGCTGCGACATTCGCCGAATCATTTTAAATTGGGTTGAACAGAAAACAGTTGCGTAACGGTTTGCTTGATAAGTTTTTACAGATTTATTACTGCACAGGCAAAGAAGTCAGTATGCAGGTAGTAAGAACTTGGGTGTAAACATCAAAAAATACTAACATATGTACTACAGCAGTTACTTTATTTAAAAAATGAATAAAAATTAGGTATCAGTTATTAGGATATATTTCAAACTTAGATAAAATAGCTTTACATCTGAGCTATACAGCAATGCAGTATGCAAATGTTCGGACTTTACCATTAAGTACATTAATTAAAAGTGTAAACTCAACACAAAAAAAAAGTTTCATCAAGCGCTCAATCACAGTTAGAAAAAAACCCTTGCAAAAATTAACTACAACACGACATACAACGATGTATGCTGAAGTACTTGGAGCTTCGCAATCGCTTTTGAATGTCAGCGCGCTCAAGTTGCTTCCGATTAAAAGTCGCTGACCTCTGCGACCTCTCACGTGTTTCAAACAGCCTTTCTCGCGCATGCAAATCGAACATCAAATCAAATAGATTTGCGAATTTTTCTTCTCATTTCTCGGAACGGAAACTCGATTTCAAAGACGTCAAGTTTCTTCCGATTTCGAACTTCTTAATCTTTTGATTTGTCTGCATAAACAATTTTGTGCCGTTTGCAAACTTGGTGATTTTTTTGCTTAAGTTATGATTAAAACAGAGTTTAGGTTTAACGTTACTTTTTTTCTTCTCTTTATTTTATAAAAACTATTTACTAGGCTTATTAGAAGTTGGTCATTAGCTTAATTGTAATAGTTTAATCTACTTACTTTAGCTTGTGTATGTTGTTGATAAGATGTTATAAGTAAAAACTTGATGAATTTAGTTTCAAATAAACAAATTTATTAAAAAAAAATAATGTTACATTGCTAATCATAAGTTAGATATGTATTTTTTCAATTAGCTACTAGGTTTATTTAAGTAACTCACTTTACTTACCTATACAATATTAAAAAACAAATGAAACACATTTTGAGTAGATAGAATTAAAAGTAATTTGTCTTTCTTAGTATCTACTTTCACAAAAGATATACGTTTTTTTTGAACAAACGCTAAAAATGTTTAGTTTATTTAACTTTTTATTAAAACCACTTGTCTTGCATGGTTGTCCTTTTATTTGTACTAGCTGAACTTTTTTTTTATCTTAGATCCAAATATTTGTTTGTCGTTTCAAACGGTTTGTTCAAACTTGTTTTCTGCCAAATAAAATGCGTTGATGTAGAACCTTGTTTATTTACACTGTTTATTTGAGCAAGTACACTTGTTGTTAAAGTAGGTTTTTTTGCATGATTTCAAAAACATCTAGTTCACTTAATTTCTAAAATCAAGTTAAATATTTTTTGATGTTTTTACGTTTTTTTCTTTTAAATTTTAGAGATTTATGAATAAAATTTAAAAATATATATATTAAATTTAGTAAATATATCAGTATTTCGTTTTTAAATAAAATACAGCAAGTAAAAAATATTCTTTTAAAACTAAACTTAACTTTCATGCTGTTAACTTAAGCACAGAAATTCATGAAACATACTTTAAGTGAATTGCTTAAAATTAGATGTTTTCCCAGACTCTTGTCTCGCCTTATAATCCGATTAAATTTTAATCCCTAATTTCAGTATTAACTTTTTTAAGTAGTTTTTCTTGTAAAAAAAGCAAATAACAGTTGGTAAGTTAATACACAAGTGTATGCATTACATTGTAGTTGACTTTTTTAAGTGCATTGTAGTACTGTCTAAATGTACTTATAATATTTCAAAAAGAAAAAAAAAACAGCGTTTATTTAATCATTAGTAATATCAGAAAAATTTCCATAAAATAAGTTGAGTTGATTATTAAACTTAATTATGAATAATTTTGTTTATTTCAAAAAGCTGTACATAAAACACAACCAAAACAACTCATGATCAAACTGTTTTTTTTGTGTAACAACAAGACGAAATTCATGTTTTAAAGATAAAATTTCTACGCTTTTGTTTGATCTTACAAGTTCGAACAAGTGTTGCGATTGCACAACGTTAATTCGTTACCTCTTCTGAGCACAGTTGGGTGAATGTTGTTGGTAAAAACATAATTACACATTGAAGCTAGTGTTTGTTGTAAGCATGTTGATTTATTGCGTTTTGAAGGGTAAATTGATTTTAAAATTTAAACAAATAAAGAATTTTAATTTGAACAAGTTAATTGATAATTGGTTTCAATAAAGGTTTAAGAAGTAGCACTCTTGTAAAAGTTGTCAAATGCAACTGATGGTGTGAAATGAAGCTTTTGAATTTTTCATAAACGTCTATCTTGTTATTATCCCAAGTAGAGCTGAAACATTCACACAGCATAAAACTTATTTCCCTTATGTAAATAACAACTGTTTGCCAAATGAAAAACATTTTTTTGTTTGGCTTCAGCCTAGAAGTTCAAAAAGAGTTTTTTTTTCAAAACATTATAAACAGTGTTTTTGTGAATATTCGAATATATAAATTTGAGTAAGTCGATGTAAACTTTAAGCAAAAAAAAAAATTTTTTTATTTTTTCTCTTATATTTATCTCAATTTTTTTAACCAGTTTACAGTCACGAGCAAATAGTAATAAATCATACTATTAAAAAAGTCTTATTAATGTATTTTCTTTTTATATTTTCTGCTAAAAACATATAACTTAAGTTTTTTTCAACAACACTACTAACTGAGTTTTCTCAATTTAAAGAAACTTTTCAAGCGCCAGACAAAAACAATCTTCAGAAAATTGACAATCGAAACGTTTTTGTCATTTCTTCTGAGTCAACACGCCAAACTGTTGGGCTGGTTTTTTATTTCTCTCCTTTTCATTTCACCCCCTGCCCTTTTGTCGCGTCTGCACTCTTCGATTGTTATCAAACAAAGCAGATTTCGACTTTTTTTTGTTGAGAAAGTTTAATTTCGAAAACGGAAGTCTAACTTTTTTTTTCGCGAAGTGTGATTAGATAAAGGTTTGAAAGTTCTGTTTTGGATTCATCATAATTGGCTGTTGATGTTCGAATGAAACACAAAAACTTGTTATCAATTGTAAAAAAATAATTTTTTGAAAAGAAAAGTTTTATCACGCAACATAATGGGTGTTTTATAAGGAATCAATTTTGTATTACTACTAAGATTTATCTAGATAGTTTAGAAAAAATTTACGCTTTTTAACTTGCTCTTCAAATTTATGACTTAATATTAAACTCAAAAGTTGATAAAAAAAGCCGCATTTATAAATAACTATACAATTTTGTTATTCTTTAGTTAGAAGTTGTAATATTTAAAACTTTCTAAGGTTCTTTATAATTGTCCTATACTATAGTTTGATCAAGTGAACGAAATAAAACAAATTAAAGCTTTTGTTTGTTTGTAAATTTGTTAAGTTAAATACAACTACAAACATTTTAAAAGTATTAGAAAAAAGAAACAAATTAGCATATTGTCGATTTATTTATTTTTTGATTGATTAAGTTTTAGTAAACAAATTTTAATTAGAATTTTTCAAAACTTTAGTTGGAACACTTAAAGCAAACAACTTTACGTAGTAAGAATTTCAGAAGGTACGTGAACAAAAACTAATATCGCTTAAAGTAGTTTTCATTGACATTTTATCTTTTTTATGAGCCCGCTAATGGCTTTTATTGATTACAAAACTTTTTATCAATAGCAATTTTATACTTTAATTGAATTGCAACGTATCATAAGTTGATTATGATTTATTAGTTAACATACTAGTAAAAGTTGTTGGGAAAATAAGGCTTATAACTGCATCAGTCATTTTACATGAAAAACAGAGACTTGTTTTTTCTTTGATTTTTGAAAGTTAAAAAGTCGGAAGCACGACCCTATTATGACATATCAAAAGACATCAGACACACTGTGTCCATTTTAGTTTCAAACAAAAAATTACTTTAAAACTTGGTGCGCCTCCAAAACTGCTTAGGCAGTTTTTCAAGTCATTTTCGTATTTCTGTTATTTACCGACCCTTTGGGTGAGATTAACTTATTTGTATCGAAATAGTTTCGAAGCCAGCTGGGCGGATGTTAGAAATTCGCCGGTTCATGTTTACATGCAAGCGTCTTACGGCGGAAACTTCAGCCAATGAAAACCTTTCTGAATGCTATAAAATGTTTACGTTCAAGCTCCGCCGTTTTCCGTGTGACGCACTTTTTAAATGGTAATCCGAGTTTTCACGGATTAAGAGACGGCATTAGTTTTATTCTGGCTTGTTTGGTGTTAACGGGTTAAGCGAAGGTAAATCCGATCCGACAAGCGTTTGTATAAGTTGATAATTGATTGGGTTGAAAACAATTTTTCTAATTTAATTTTATTTTTTACAGGAAAAGTTGTTCCGGATCGTCCTGCCAAGCCATATGGTGAGTTTAAGTGAATATTACGGTATAATACTAAAAGTATAATTTTATTTATGCTAACAATTTTTTTTGTTGTGTTAAAACATAAGCATTTGTTTTATAAAATATTGTTAATAGAACTTATTTTCAGGAAAAATTTGTATATTAAGTTTAAAAAAAACTCAAACAGACTTCATATATACTATAGTAATGTATTTAATTTATATAGCACAAATATAGAACTCTAGCCTTTGATTTTGCAGTTTACTATATTATAAATCTACTATCTTTTACTAAAGATTATAATTATGACTGAAGTATATGTATTAAAAAACAAACAACTTGCACTTTGCTGCCATTCATTTTTTAACATTAATACATCATATTCAGAAGTATTCACAAACCAGACTTAAAACATTCATTTTTATAATTCTCCAGACCCCTGTTTGGATGTACTGTGCGGCTACGGGGCTCGTTGCCAGGTAACCGGTGGAATTCCCGACTGCTTATGCCCCCTCGCAACCGACTGCGTTGTGACGTCACAGTTGTGCGGCAGCGACGGTGTGACGTATGAATCGGAATGCCATCTGAAAGCGGCGCAGTGCGAAATGCAGAAGAAAATTAAAATTGTCGACGAAAAATTTTGCAGTTGGTTTTTTTGATTATATTTTTTATACTTTTTAATTAGCTAAAAAACTAAAAAACATAAATATTGAGATTCATGATTTTATACAACTTGTCCTGCAATACTTAAAGCTACTAATAATGTGCAAGTAGATAATACACGTTAATTTTTATAAATGTTTATATATTAATTTTCTCAACTTACGTTCACTTTTAGGAGAATCGTCCACTTACCCGCTTTTGTCCACCATTATTACGTCATCGAGGATCTCGACTACAACAGCAGCCACAACGACCACAAGTTTGTTTACAAATTAAAAAAAAAGAAACAAAAATTTATGTAAAGTGATGACTATTAGCTGCTAAATAAGACGATTTGAAATGTTATGGTTTGGTTTCATAACACAATAAGTTTATTTAAATAAAATGATAGAATTCCACATTTATGTATATGCTAAATCAGCTATTTTGGTAAAAAAATATTATATTATAGTTGAATTATCTATCGTCCAATATTCTAGTTGTAAATATATCTTTAGTTATGTTCCAGTTAATATAAACTAAGTAACAAATTCTTTACAAAAAATAAATGCTACATGTAAAAGCATTGCGCAAGTTCAAGCAACTATGATGAGATTCGCTTCAAATAAAAACTACCTGCTGCACATAGCTATGACGTCACAATCAGCGTGCGGTGACAGATTAAAACTGGATTTTAATTAATTAGGGGAAGCTTTATAGCTTGTCTTAACCTTTCGTACGCATTAAGTTTCGAATTAACCACTGAGGTTGCTTTCAAATCAAACTGCTGCTTTAATTAGGCTAATTAGCTATTAATATCTCACTTTTTACTGGTAAATACTACAGCTTTAAATATCTGGAAAAAATATTTTACAGGGTAGGTTTCTAACTTTTTTAGAAATATAAATTGGTGAATACTAAAATATCTAAAAAAAAAATTTTATAGGGAACTTTTTTATTTCGTAATATAAGATAAAAGGATGTTAATGTTAAGTTCTGAAACGAATAAATGTAGTTTTGAAAAATTTAAATTGACAAAAATATAGTGTAGCTTTTTTCTAAGAATGCAGGGTTTGTTCGAATATTAACTTTAACATCAATTTTTTAGGACTAATTTTCTTATTAATTTTTTTGTCGACAAGTTCTAGTTTTTTTTACTTATTAGAATTTATTCCATATTAATTTGTAAGCCTTTTCAGTGTACAGTTTATTGTACAAACTTAAATCACTTTGTGTATAAATTATTTTTACAAAACGCTATCAAAAGTAAATTCTAAAAAGAAAAAGTAATTAACACAAAAGTTTTATTACATTAAACAGTTGATACATTAGTATAATCAAAATTATTGTTTTTATACACGAAATTAAATAAAAATACCTCAAAATATAGTTTTTGGTTAACTAGTCGTTTTACAAAGTAAGCAGACTTTACAAAATTACTACATCTAAACTTTAACCGTACACATAAACCTTTCATTTCTTTAAAGATAATAGTTAACATAAAACCCCTAGTGTTGTACAGTTTTAATACAAAAAACTAATTCAAATTGTACCGCTTAGGTTCTGCACCGTCATCATGTGGAAGCTGCGGGGATCACACGGCCGTGGTCTGCGGTTCGGACGGAACCAGCTACAGGAACAAGTGCGAACTGGAGAAACGTTCCTGCGAAAGTGGAAAGAAAATCAAACTAGTCAGATACTCCGCTTGCGGTTTGTTGCATCACACAGTCACTACATTATGACGTAATAGTTACTATTTCCCTGCTCTGTGATGTAATAATCACTATTGTTCGGCGTTTGCGTTTCCAATAAACATTGTTAGGAGTAAGAGTAGCTGAACTAGTAAAAATATACTAGATATCGAGTTGGCAAAAGTCAGTCAGCCACTTTTAAGTTACTTTTTAGCACGCTCACGTGTTTTTTGAACTTATTGTTCTGACTACTTTCAGTGCGTTTAAAAATAAAGCATTACGCAGGTCGAAACAGCCTAGCATTCACAAATGTGCTTTTGATGCCTTTCTTCTGTAGCTTTGATTGATTGCTTGATGTTCAAGGTGTGTAGAAAATTTTAGTAACTTAAATGAAAACTTTTAGTAACCAATTACACTAGACATAATGTTTTTTAGAAACAAAATAAATTTTTTTGAGAGGTAGTGTTTTGTTCAACTTTCTCAAAAAACTTAATTTTTTTAATTCAATTAAATTTAAAAAAAACAAGAAAGTTGACAAACTAGTTGTATGATTTCTATCAAAAAACTTAATAAAGTTAATTTATTTCTAGTAGTCTATTAATATATCAAAAACGACTTTAAGTGATTGTTTACAAAAAAAAGTTCTTTAAAAACTACGTTTTGTTCAAACCTTAACTACAAGCACAAAAGAGTCTTTAACTAATGAAAAGCTAATTGAAGTATTTAAATAAAAAAGTATGACTGTTAAAATTTACTCCTTTAGCTGTTTTCTACACAAAAAGGTTTATACAAACTCCTGTGGCTAGTTAAATTTTGTATCAAAAAACTCATTAACAACATCATGAAAAAATTAGATTAAGAACGAATTTTTGACATGTACAACTTGATTAGCTTAATTTCCAATTAAGAAAACTACACGCTGCTGATTAACTGCGACCGGCTTACTTTTCTAAGCTGCCACATCTAAAGCAACATGCATAAAATTTCTGAGAATTACCAAATTTTAACCCGTTTATGCTCGGCAAACAGGACAAATAAAAACCTCTTGAGGTAACAAACAACTGTTTGTTCCTGGAAGTTAAGCAGTATATATACGGATGTTGCAGCTGTTATACAGCAAAATATTTAATTTTTCTAATATTTATTTATCAATAAAAATTTGTAGCAGTATTAGGCGGTTAAACCGAAAACCTTTGTTAAATAAAAGTATACAGAAGTTACAATTAACACACATTATTAGTTTCATAAACTTAGAGTTTGAAAGCTTGTACATTATAAAAAATCCGTTAACTTACAGTTGCTAATTTTAGTGAATTATTTAATTTTTTTCAGACCCATGCACTTCCTACAACTCGTCTCTCAATCGATTCGTGCCGACCTGCCCCGGAGCCTGCAGTTTCGACGCGAGGGGTTCTCCAACTTGCTGCAGCGACATCGTTTGCGACTATGATGTCACTAAGACGGTTTGCGGCAACGACGGAAGGAGCTACCAGTCAGAATGCGCAATGCGAAAGTTTGTTTTGAACATTTTTTAAAAAATTTTTTTAATTCAACTAGAGCTGAATCAACTTTAGAGGTAGAGTTAAATTGATTACTCTTTTTTATGTTTATTTAGCTATTTTAAGGATTATATTAATAAAACAACTTTAAGTAATTTGTAGTCCTTTATGTATTGTTAAGTTTATTGATTTCCATGTTAATACCTCGCTTCTAAATGAGTATTTTTTGTATTTATAAAGTTGTTTTTTTTATTTTTAACCAGTTAGAAATTGTTTTAAAAAGCTTAGAAATTATTTTAAAGTTACACCATACATTCCTTAAGTTTTTAAAAGTTTACAAAAAAGGTGAGTTTAAATATAAACGATGAATGCTAATTGTATTGAGTACAAAAGGTTTAAAAACCAACAAAAGAACTGACAACAAGTTAAAATAACAGAAAAGGGATTAAACTGAAAGTGCATTCCTAAAAATAGCCATTGTCAATTGTTTGCACTAAATACTATAAAAACTTGTACAGTTATTTCGCAAGTTAATTTATATTTTCAACAAAAGAAAATAACTCATTGAACTGTTTTTTAATATTGGTAGAGGCTCAAATAAAACTGTAAAATTTAATCAAAATAAAATAAATGTTTCTAATTTTTGCAATATTACTTTTTAAATACAATAATTGATTTGGACAAGGACATTTAGTAAATATAAATTAAAACCTTGCGTTATAAAACCTAAAGATAAAAAATTTGACTAATATCAAACAAACTAATTTGTAAAAAAGAATAAATTAAATTCAATATGTAAAAGAAGTTTTAAGTCTTATTTTAATAACTTAATTTTCTGTATTATACGCCTACGCTACAAAGCAGCCTTAATCAAGCACAGCTGGGCAACTTTGAAAGTAAAAGATCAAAACTTATTTCTAAATCTATAAAAAAATTTAAGTTTTAACCTAGGGTGAGGAGTTTACGGGATAAAGATCAAAGCCGCGGAATAAACTACTTTAAGCTTCATAAGCAAAAATCAATTTTGCTGCCCTTAAAATAATCCGCTAAGACTTTTTCCAAGTCTATCGGCTATACTGGTAGCTTTAATTAATTCAAGTTTTTTAAGCCAAAAATTTATGTGTGCCAATGTAAGCATTTTTTGTTCAACCTGCGTTTGGTTAATCTTAACGCAAAGTTTTGTATTTACAGATAGTTTTATCTGTCTGCTAGAACTTTTAAGTTTTAGTATACTTTTATATTCATTTACACTTCTAAGCATTTAGATTGTTTTTAAAGTTCAGAACACCTTTTCAAATACCTTATAACTTACTTGTTATTTATTTTTGTGTTATATTCTCAGGTATGCTTGCCAAACTGGTCAGGAGCTCAAAGCGGTGTCCAAAGAAGCCTGCAAAAGCGATTTTGGTAAGTTTCATTGTATTTAGTTTTTTTAATTTTGTTGCTATAAAATTTTATTTTATAAAAAATGTTTTAATTATGTATTCATTTGCACATATTAACTGTTTTTTTTATATACTGATTAATACGGTTGTTAAGTACTAAAAGCTAGAGTTTATTTATAGATTGAATAAAAAAACTACATAATCTTTTTTTTTATAACCGAATACACGTAACCTTGTAAAAAATATCTTCAACGTGTTTCAGGAAAAGTTAAGTAATCATTATTTTTTTTCAGATATAGACTTTTGTTTTTTATTGATTATTTACGTGCTGTATTGTTTTACGTTTTTAAATGGTTTTTCATACAGGTGCTTGTTTAGTTTAAAAAGGTAACAAAAGATAATAGCTTTTTCTTAGTGAAAATTTTCTATAAAACCTTTATATGAGACTTAAACAATACCAAATTTCTACAGATTAATAACTTAAAAATCTCAAACATGAAATTTGAACAAATTTCGTATTTATTTTAAACTATATTGTGTTCAACTGAGCTTTAAAAGTTTATACTTTTTCAAAAAAAAAAAAAATATTAAATACAGATACAACTTTGATACACGGAACTTTCAGTGTCGATGCCGATAAGGCGTGCAAAAATACAGCGGGCAACTGTAATTTGGATTCTAAAGAGTTCAAAAGAACTCTGAAAAGAATCGAAAAGTTCATCAACTTGGTTAGTTTGCATATAATTGAGTAAAAAAAGCTTTGATCAGATATAAGATTAGTTTTCAAATACTGTTGCAAAAAAAGTAAGCGGAACTTGAAAAGAACATAAACACTGCCAAAACGTTCTAAATGTCATTTCCACCCCAAATAAAACAAACATTTGTTTGTAAACAAAACAAGTTGTTGATGCTCAAGACTTTCTGACTGCGAAGGTAAACAGTTTTGAAGGTAATGCCCCGCTAAGCTCATTAATTTTGGCAAAAGTTTAGTGAAGGCTGTGTTGAGGGCATGGTTGCGCGGCAGACGCACACAAATAAGAAGAGTATCAAGCCTTTGAATTTTGTTAATCTTTAAACAAACATTTGAGCTTCAAATATTTTTGCAGACACTAAACGTTTAGTGTGTCAATGTAAGTTAATAAAAACTTTAAAAGTTTGTTTAGTTAAGTAAGTTAACGTCAATTAAACCAAGTATCCTAACAGTTATACTTTTCAAAATTGTTTAATGCAAACTCAATATATATAGCTTTATAAAAATTTTAGAAAACTATTTTTCAAATCAAAGTATAATACTCGCTGAAAGTGTAAACACTTTAACCACCAATATTCACCAAAGCTAATATGTAAACAAAAAGTTTTTAGTTGATTAAATAAACTTTACTTTTAACGTCAAAATTAAATTAAAAAGTGCGCACTTTGTGTTGTTAACACTGAAACAAACAATTATTAAATTTTACTGCAACGCAGCACAAACCTACGAAAAAATAAACACCACCGAAGTTTGTGTAATTAAAACTCACGCCAAACACCACTAATGAGATCGGAATTTATTGCTTAAACAAATTTTTATTTCAACAAAACTGTCTTATTGAAAATACTTGTGGTCTTTCGCGATTTGCAGCCGACTACCTTAATGCACTTGGTGGTTTTTGTTAACCTTGGTGTATTTCAAACAAAAGCTCAGAAATTTCTTCATCACAATCAATCTTTTATCCTCTGTTTAATTTGAGCTTTGCAGAGGCTAAATATAGATTATCGTGTTTTATAGTCGATTAATTGAATACTCATGTTGTTGGGTTACACAGTAGTTTTATCTTTGCTTAAAAATCTTGTTATGCTGAACGTTATCAGTTAAACTTTTACGCTAAAAACTAATTATTTTTAATTTTTTAAAACAAATTAAAATATTGAACTTCCCCCATTATAACGGATTTACAGTTCTACAAAGTTTTTAAGATGATTTATTTGATTAAAGCATATAATACACTAGTTCTACTAGCGAAAATGACATTAGTTTTATTAAACACGGATTAATGTAGATTAATTACTCAGCTAAAATAACTTTAGTTGTCATTTTAAAATATGTTTGTATAAATTCATACCATATAGTTGTGTGATAAGATTAAATGTTGAATGCTTATCTTTTCTTCTCATGAAAAAATCCCAGTTTAACAAAGATTAAATGTTATTAAAAGCACATCGGCGAACTTTTTCAGGATTTAAGTTATATTTATTACAACTGATTAAAATCTGCATCGACGTTATTTAAAAAGATAATCCTATTTTCTTAAAATTGTTTGTTGAACTTTGAATGTCAGAACAAACTGCATCAAAACGTCAGAACAGTGTATGTAAACTAATCCTGTAAGAAACGTGAGTTTATATTTCACCAGCAATTACTCCACAAGTCAGTGGATATTTGTTGCACAAGCAGCAAAAGCTCATCAAACTGGCCCTTTTCGCGTTTTTCTTATCGTCGAAGGCGTCACTTTCACCAGATTACTCCCGTTGCTTAGCTGCAAAGTAACAAGATAAGCGTTCAAAAGCGACTTATCGGCTACGTTGACAACTCGACTGAAATCCGCGTTTCATATCGCAGCTCGCTGTTCTACAGAGACCAACAAATTTGTTGCTTTCCGATTAATTTCAACTCAATGGAGACCTTTTCGTGTTTTCTAAACATAATTTCGAGATCGATAACTGGTTAATCTTTTACATTTTGTCTGACGTATTTTTATTCACAAGTTTCGATAGATCACGTTCAAGCCTCAGATTAACTTTCGACTTCATTAACTCTATTAACAGTTTATTTCGATTAAAAAATGTTAAAAGTTTAAGTCGTGTTTATTTAGAGGTTATGAATACAGCGGATGTTTCTTTAAATAAAAAGTTTAAAGAAAATAATATTTTACAGAAACTTGCAGAGAAAAACACTAAACACAACCAAATAATCAAATTTGAAATAGAAAAAGTTCAGAAAGGAAGCTTGGTTATTTTTTACAAGTTTGTTTTATTTCAATGTAGTTTACTAGTGTTTTTTTAATTACAAAAAATAATGAGATGTTTAACGTAATGGTTTTTAGAAACTTTTTTAGTTGATTACGAAATAGTTACAAAAACAATATTTTAGTTTGTATAAAGTAAAGTATGGTTTTTTGTTAATAATTGTATAATTTAAAATGATCAATTAAAGGTATAAGTTGAAAAAGTTCTTTTTACATCATATTTGTTTATTACTTCCCATAATAAATCATGCAATGTTAAAACTTCAAAGGAAATAATTTTTTACTCATAAATTAAACACTAAACACAAACTAATTTTTTTTACGTAATCATAGTAAGCTCTACAACGCTAATGATTAAAATTAATGACTGTGAAAACCACAAATTTCACTGAGTTTGTACAAAGTTAAAGTTTAAGTAGGCTTCTGATAAATTATTGGTTTTATTCTACATATATTTGTTAAAAGCGAAACTAAAATATCAGTATTGTACATAATGTCACAAAACATAAAACCAAAGTTGTATCGTCTGTTTTTGGATTCATGTATGAAATATATATTTTAAGTTATAGACCAAATATTAGACTAAAGAAAATTCAAAAATTAACTTTATAACAATATTAATTACTCTCCAGCTTTAAATAAAAAATATGAAAAAGTAATATTTGGAATAAACAAGCATTTAAAAAATCTAAAAAAGAAGTTATACAAAATTTGTTTATGACGTCACAGAGCGGAAGTTTCAGCTTCAAACGAGCCGACAAACTGGTTGCCAGGTGACGAGTACAAGTGGGCCTACCGACGACTGTTCCACCCTGACAACGGAGCGGTGACGATGGTTGCTAGGCAAGTTGGCGTCAATCTGGTTGACATGGAAACCAACTTGTACAACTTCTTTGCTGATGGTATAATGATTGAAATTGTAAAATTTAAAAAACAAAATTGCAGTTTTAGACTTGTTTAGACTTATTTATATACTTATACTTGTAGTTTAGTTAGCTATTTTGTCTTAAATAAATAACTAGCTTTTAAAATACAACTTAAATTTGAAACCAGATCTACTGACTGTTTCAATAAAAAATAGTAATAAGAAAATTTTAAAAGGTACATATATATTTAGATATTTTTGCTATACTTTTTTCACTAAAAATAAAATCAAAAAGTTATTTCAGAAAAAAGACAGAGTTCATTCAAATATTTAGCTTCTAAGCTATTCGAAATGCACAAAATGTAAATTAAAAAATATCAACTTTATCATAAACTAATACAAAAAGCTCGTTCAAGAAAAATTAACCAAAATCCCCTAAACAGATATATGTTTGGACATTCGGTGCGAAAAGGGGGCAAAGTGCAAGATATTCGTCACGGACTTGGGCGAGCTGATACCCACGTGCACCTGCGACGCAATCCCCAACCCGGATCACGTCCGGTACTCCCCCCTGTGTTCCAAACGCGAAAACGCCACTTTCGCCAACAAGCTGGCGCTGAGGAGGGAAGTTTGCTGGTCGGAGGAGTTCGTGTTTGCGACAAAGTGCCAGAATTTCCAAGGTTTTTTTCACAATTATTTTCTTATTATACAAAAAGTTGAGCCTTTTAATACATACTTATTAGGTTTTCGTTTGAAACATTATTTTTGAATTTTGTTTTTGCACTGAAATTGTTTTAAATAATCGACAAAGTGTAGTATAGTTTCTTTTATAATATAAATTGAAGTAATATGCAGTGAAATTATTTAATATTGAAATCATTAAATATATATACAGCTTTATATATTTTTAGATATTACATCAATTTTAAAGAACTCTTTTTTTTTTCATTTGAAATCAAAAAATCGTACAAAAAAAAACGACTTACAGAAGAAGCAAAAATATTTCCACGAAATGATCTCGTACGTAATCCGAAAATCATGTACAGAGCAGATAAAGTTTGTCGCTTATCCGAGGCACTAGTGTATTTCGAGATTAGGCCGGATAAAGCATGAAAGTATTACGATATCTGCTATTTGCTAAACAAGCCGGCCTATTATTGCGTTTCAAAGCCAAATTGCCGCCAATTTGAGTTAATTTCAAGTTATTAGAGCGTTAGGTTCGCAGATAACGCACCTTATGTTTGTACAAACTGATACGTAAAATGCATAAACAGTAGTTTTTTTTTTGTTTTGACAAAACTTGACAAAAACGTTTCTGTTTTAATTAATACAAGCTTGTAAAGGTTATATTAGTTCTATAATAACTTAAAATGTTTATCGTCAAGAATACTTAAGTCTTGTTGTTAAAATATTTCCTTTTCACAAAAATTTAAAACTCTGACCAAGTAATCCAAATCGAAAAAATTAAAAGTTAGTAACTCAGGTTGTATGCAATTATAAAGATTTAAGACTCTTTTGCCTTCAAAATTATAAACTTTTCTCGTGATCATGCGTTTTTGTGACGTATTTACGCGATTTACTCACAAAGATAAACGTAAACTATGACGCAATAATTAGGATTAGAAGCTGCGAAAAGAAAAGATCAGCTGTTAAGGTTTAAAAAAAAGTTCTTAATTCCATAAAAAAGTTTAAACAGAAATTTATCACTATCCAAACAACTCTTCAGAATTAGGAAAAAAATTCCTATTATAGTATAAAAGAACTCTTATACAGTTGTTCGTATGCTGAGATTAAAGCTCATAAAAAGGAGACAAAATTCCTCAATATTAATGCTCAATTAGCACAGCACACCTTTTAATTTCAATAGGTTTGGAAAACTAAACGCATGGTAGGAGATGATAAAAATAGTACTTTTTGTTGAAGCAACTTTGCATTTATGCTTTAATAGTTTTTTCTGTATATCACTAAATTTCTTATATGTTTAAACTTAAATTAGCTGTGTGCTACTTGTTATAGAAAAACGGTATAACAAACTAATCCAACACGAGTTTTTTTTACCATAATTTTATCAGTCAAAATTAGACTTTCTCGTCAGGTACTAAAGTAAAACCTAAAGAGGTACTAACTTTGAAAACCTATGCAAAAGCAATGCTTACCTCCTAACTGTTAAACACATGTTACTGCGATAGGGAGTGAAAACCTGTAAAAAAGTAACACTATTGAATATTTTCATTCACACAGGTACCTGCGATGGAATGTGCAGCAAACCAGGTGAGGGATGCGTTGTGAAGGACGGAAAAGCAAGCTGTGTTTGTGTTTCTTGCCAGGACGAATACGCACCGGTGTGCGGCAGCGATGGAAACACTTACAAGTTCGTTTATTGGTGTTTCAGTGTAAACTTCTTTTGATATAAAGTGGTAAACAGTCCGTTTACGTGTGTACCATTAACTCTAAAAAATTAAGAGTTAAAAAACAATTTTGGTTTTCGACTTGAAATTTTTAAATCTACTACAACTTTTTTTTTTAAATAGTAATTTATTTAATAGTATAATTTAAATGCTGCACTAAGGTTTAAACAGTGTTTTTACTCACAGGAGCAACTGCAAACTTGAGCAATACAACTGTGAAAACAAGAAAAATGTAAAAGTTTCATCGGCTGGAACATGCAGTTAGTGTTTTAAACAAACTTAAAAGTAAAAAAAAATCAAGATAAGTTTTAGTATTTGTTAGCTTCTTAAAACTTAAGATCTAATACGAAGATTATTCGGTTTCGAGTATGTATTTAGAGATTAGCTTTAATAACACTATGTTTAATCATTGGTTTTACCAGACTATTTCAAGTGTCTGACAAACTAAAATAACACTGTAGAAACCGCTGAGTGTCTTTAAAACTATGGTATTTGTCAGTTTTTTTATATTTAAACTAAAAACTTATTGGTCGCGTGTGGTCGAAGAAAACATTCTTTGTAATCACAACAGCTTTTGCGTGAATGTGGGATTTTTTTTCAAGTAAGGAATTTTACTGTTGTTTTAATTGCAGAAAATCCGTGCGAAGGGATGAAGTGCCCGATTTACGGAACATGTCGCAACTCCGAGTTCGACGGAAGAGAATGCAGATGTCCTGAGGTAAAATATAAAAATTAATGTTAAAGTCAGGCAGACTGTTACAGAAATATATAATAAAGTTATATTAAGTTAAGAGTTAAGTTTTTTAATACTTTTACTTAGACAATTATCCGCCAATGAAACTATTTATCAAAGTGATAATTCTTGTATGTAACAATTTTTATTATTAACTTTATTAGTATTCAAGTCGTTTTTCGAATAGAATTTGTCACAAACTTAACTTTAAAAACTAAATAGTCGAAAATTATTATACAATACAATACGAGTTTTTTTTTTGTTCCTAGTTTTTTTTTACAAAATCACAAAAACAAATTATTTTTTTTTTAAAGTATCTTTCTTCTGTGTTACTACTTTAAGCTTTTACCTACACAAGTAGTAATACAACATTTCTACCACACCAAACTTTTGCTGCCTTTAAAATATTTATGAGGTTGCTTCTCACTGCAGAAGTATGTTTAAAATGAAATTTTATCTTTTCTTTCCACTTAATAAACCGAAAATGGTAAAAATATGCTGCCTTCAGCTAAAACTAATAAAGTTAACCATTCGAAGAAAAAAAGTATGTTACTGATACAATACTTTTCAGTGTCCGGAAACATCGGACGATGCTGAAGTGTGTGGTACCGACGACAGGACGTACAAGAACGAGTGTCAACTGAAGAAGGTCGCCTGCGAGGACAACACCGAAGTCATTGTCAATTACGAGGGACCTTGCACCACCGAAGGTCGGTTGAAAGTTTTTGTAGTGAAGCTTATCGCAACTAGTTTGAATTTTTAAACAGTATTCATGCTTTGTTTCAACACAGCCACAATAAACGATAAGTTAAAGTCCAGAAGATGAACTTTGGTACATTTTTTAAGTTTCAGTTATTACCTGATTTTAATATTATTTTTATCAAACATTTACTTTTCTTAGTTTAACATATATACAATCCTATTTATAATTTAACTCTAGCTTTATTATATACTATCGTGGTTTAAATTTCAATCAACAGTTTATTACTACTTATCAGAATCGAGCTGTAAGTGTTTCCTAAACATCAATATTTGTATCAATACCAAGATAGCATGTTTATTCTTGGTAAAAAAATTATTAACAAAATAAAATTTATTAATGATTATAAGTTAGTTAACAAATTGTTTATCAGAATCGGGTTCGGGCAGCGGGGAACTGGACTGCTACGATAACGAGGACCTGTGTTTGAACGGGGAGTGCGAGTTTGTGGACAACGAGTATCGGTGCGTGTGCGATTTCGAGTGCGAACTGGAGTAAGTTGAATAACTGCAGCTGTTTAACAATTTTATAATATGCTTTAATTACTACTTATTTATATACTTAAAATTCAATGACTAATGTTGGTGTGGCTATGTTTACGATAAAATAGTTTTTCATAGTTTTTGAGTTGAAATGTATTTGTAGGTCGTTTTTTTTGATTTTATACGTTTGAATATAAACCGTCACTAAGGACAAACAAAGGTATTTTATAAGTATAAATCAATACTTTAAATGTTTAAAAAATGCTTAAAATTTGTAATTAAAACACTGTATGAAAAAAATTCAGAATAATTTGTTTCTAATGAAGTCATTTGTCTAGCTAGATCTTCAAGTAATTTCAATTTGTAAAACATGTTTAATTATTTTTAAAATATCATAGTATTATTTTAAATTAAAATGTTTCAAAGGTTATTTCAAACATTTCTTAAGTTTTAAGTTTTCTAGCAATAATTTATTACCTTCAGTTTAAAAAGCTTAGTTTTTATATTACAATAACTTTCACCTTTTATGTGATATTTCTTAGAAATTATATTTTTATATTTTGTTTAAGTTTTTAAAAAACTTCGTACTAAATTTACTAATTTCTTATGATTAAAGCATAATTACTAAAATGAATCGTTACATTTTAAACAACACGTATAAATTAAATATTAGAAAACAAGACAAATTCATACTGTTAGGAAAATTATACTACTTTAACAGAGAGAAGAAAGAGTTATGTGGCAGTGATGGAGTCACTTACAAATCAATCTGTGAGTTAAACAAAAGTTCCTGCAAAAATAACATGATCATCACATTGAAGCATGAAGGATCATGTTCCACTGATAAAAGTTAGTTTCAATGTTTCTTTTCGTTTAAATAAGAACTTTTGTTTTAAAAGTTCGTATACAAAAGCTTGCGAAAATGATTAATGAACTGAACTAAACAGTCACTTCCACAACGATTGATGTTCTTCTTTTAAAAAATAATCATAAACTATACTTTGCAATCAGCTCCTAATTGAATTTACATACTACTCTTATTTTAAATTATTATCGAAAATACTGAAAACTTTTAACCCAAACAGGTAGTTACTATATAAAACGTCGGGTAAAAATCAAACAAAATTAAGCTTTTTCTTGTGACAAAACAAGCAAACGGTAGGAAACTTGCGTGTTTGCTTTGCGCCAATGATACTCGTTTTACTTGCGCCAATGAGTCAAAAAATCTTCAAGCAATAAATCAAGCGGACCACCCGAGCTCAATTAAGCTGCGACTTTTTATTAATTTTCACGGAGAACATTAGCAGTTTTCAATCAAACTATTACGTCACAACGGCAGTGACGTCAGAACGCCTGTTTGTTGTTGTATTATGTTCCAGTTTTTTTGTTGGTAATTGATGTATCTTAAACTAGACGCGAAGATGCCTTTAAGTTTCAAGCAGCTTGTTAAAAAATTAAAGAAAGCTTTATCATGGATACAGTTTGGCGAACAGATTGAAAGCGATTGTTATATAATATTTTTATGGGTCATCTAAAATTAAGTGAGTATCAATCAAGTTGTGACGTAACAACGATCTCAGATTTATTATAGCGTCCGATTAATTTAGATTTTTAAATTGACTATATTTGTTTACTATCAAAATTGTTATTAGCTTTTTATTTCCTGTCTAATTAGTCAAAATCAAATATTATTTGCTATCAAGTTATAGATAAAAAGAGTTCAGAAATGACTGAAGTAGTTTATAAAACTTTAAATCTCGGTAAGTAATTTATTTTAAACACTGGAATTAAAATAATAAACTTAAATTTAATTTACTACTTAAACTTAAATTACTTCCGATAATTAAGCTCCACATATAAATCAATAATGCGCTTCAAAAATATCAGACTATCGAATTTACCATAACTTCAAAAGCTTTCAAATTTAAGCGTGGTCGGTAATTGCCAAGAAAAAATTGAAATCAAATCAATCTGATGTTTTTGCTGCTTAAAATTACCCAAGTTCCGCTAAGTTGAGTTCCGCCGTATAAATAGCATCCTCAAGGCACTCGTGTTAAACAAACTTTTATTTAGAGAACAATTTTAAATAAACTGTGAAATTCATAAGTGCACTCAGGATATCGAGTTTTCGTCGAAACGCTCTCAATAAAAAGTAAAATGTTTCGTTTTAATAGGAAATTGTTTTGTGAAAGAGAGCAATTTTGAAAGGGGGTTATTTTAGTTTGGCGATATGCATCTGGTAAATAAACACGCTTTTTTTGTCAAAACTTTTTAAGAAATAAATAAATTATTTGCGTCAAGTAGAACGCATTTACCTTCTAAATCTCTTTTTAGTATAAATTTAGTTTTGTACGTAATTAAGAAGGTTTTCACTTTTTGTATATTTATTTCAATTTAATTAAAATGAATTACTTATCTTGAAAAACTATTAAAAATAAATAATATAAAAACTGTGTGTGATACATTCAATTTTTTTACCTATGATGTTTTTATATGCATAAAATGTTTACCTTAATAAAAACTTTTTGAAAATACTTAAAAAAAGTGTGGTAAAGACAAACAATAAAATTAACTATAGTAACAAAATTTTCAATGAGATCAATTGCTGAAAAATCAATAGTTTGCAACGAAATTTACTTTTTTGCTAAAAATATGTATGCTATAGGAATATAAAAACACTTGAAAAGCATTTTTTCTGTTTGATCAAAAGCATTCACTAACTCAGCCAGTTTTAAAACATCTTAAAATAAAGCGTTTTTGTTGCAACCATTTCAAATTATTCTTACTCTGAATATCAGTATAATTAGATAACTATTCATTTTGGAGCTAAAAATAGCATAATTCTTTTCTGATGAAAGTTTTAATAAATACCACTATTGTTATAATTTATTTGTAAACTTTAAAAGTAAATCAAATCTTTCAGCACTTCATCAATGAAATGTTACTTTTTTCGTAAACATTATGTTTTTCTGCCAAAACTAAACAATTGACTGATCCTTATTCAAAAAGGTTAACAAAATCATCTTAGCACACTTTAAATTCAATCGTTTTAATTATGATTAACTAATCTTTTGTCTCGATTATTTTTTAAACATCATAGCATGGAATGCATTATTTGGTATCGAAAAACTTTTTTTGACTCGAATTAACTAATTTAAAAGAAAAAAAGTTGTTTTACAGAAAATAAAAAAATATTTTTTCAAACAAATAAAAATTAAGTTTTTTTTCAATAACGTTAGTTAAGGAAAATAAAAAATTGAATTTTTCTTTTCATTATCTATATGTACCTTAAATTCATAAACAACTTCAGAAAAAAAACGGTAAGTTACATGTAACTTTTCATAAGTAATAAAAAAACAAATATTTTGGCACTAAAAGAAAGTTTGAACACTTAAATTTTATTTTTAAAATTAATTATTCTTTTCAGCTTGCGATTGTTTCTGGAAAGGGACGGTCCCTAACAAGGAGTGCAACCCGGTCACCAAGCAGTGTCCCT
The DNA here is from genome assembly GCF_965202585.1 of Thalia democratica. Taxonomy (NCBI): domain Eukaryota; kingdom Metazoa; phylum Chordata; class Thaliacea; order Salpida; family Salpidae; genus Thalia; species Thalia democratica. The sequence goes on along the minus strand of NC_139172.1, from coordinate 31,444,642 downwards.
GTCTGCCGTTCGTGGGCGGGCTCCGGTGCGACAGGTGCGTCCCCGGTTACTGGGACCTCAGGTCCGTGGGCAACAACGTTACCAGGGAGTGCAGGAGTTAGTTGCTATTGGTTACCTTGTTCAGATTTTTTTCTCCTTTTTCGTTACCAAACTTGCAGTAGAATTTATATAAGAGTTGTCGGAAAGTGCTGGGTACTTGGTTGCAAACAAAAAAAAAATATTTATATTTAACAAACTTGTTCGAAACAAAAAAAAAGGTCAGATTTCTTATCATCAACTAAATTGTCGAAATTTTACAAAACTGCACAAGTTTACTTAAAATCAAATGTGTCTTAATTGAAAATTCTCCTTTATTTTTGTTTAAAAAATAAAATATGTTTTTAATTTAGAATGCGAGTGTAACGTATATGGATCGAAGCGTCAGGATTGCAACCAGACTGACGGCAAATGCAGCTGCATACCGGGGGTGAAAGGGGACAAGTGCGACACGTGCCCGGATGGCAGCGAAATATCCCGGGATCTTTGTCGCCAAGACAACAAACAAGATGGTTCGTTGCTACGCGAAAAATGTTTACTAAAACCTTCGATATATATATTTTGACAATATTTGAGGGTTAGATATGCATATATATCAACTAAATTTTTGTAATCATAACTTTGTCAACAACTCGTTTTCTCACCGCTAGTAGGTTCTAGTGAGCGCTTGAATTTCACAATGATTTTATGAATGACTTTATACGTCTCGTTTTTTGTTGAAATTGGTTTGTTTGTTTAACTCTTTAGTGCCATTGTGTGGTTGAAATTGTTTTGAAAGTGATACGATTTTTTTATATAGGCTTTAGCTGTTGTAAAAATGTTTGTCTTTAATACGCAACTACATCCTTTTATTTTTGTATATAAAAAGATTAAAAGTTTAATACTAAATAAAAAAAAGTGTAAAAAGAAAACATTGAACCTAAGTAAATATCTGTTTTTTAGCAATACCAACTATATAGAAGCAATTTCGTTTAATACAAGTTTAATGTGTGAACGTTACAACAATTTTTGAACTTTCTTAGATAACGGACTGTGCAAGGGAGTTACTTGTGAGAGGGCTGACCACAAATGCAGAGTTGTTGGCGACCAATTTGACCAGAGAGCCGTCTGTTCTTGCATAACATTGGCTGATTGCAACGACCAACCGGAAGACTTGGTAAGTTTTATTGGATATTTTTAAGTTTTTTTTTCCTAGCTTTTACGTGAACGTTATTATTAGTCTAGAATATATTTCGTAATGAAGCTCGAAAAGGTTAAATGCTAAAAAATAATGTTACCTTGAAATGATTAAAATATGGTACAAATGTTCAAACTTCTTACCTTTGCCTTAAATTTTTCAAGGCGAAATATAAATGATACAAATAATCTTGCTAATTTTTTGTTACTTTTTAAGGTATGCGGTTCAGACGGGAACAACTACCACAGCGAATGCGCGATGCACGCGATGACGTGTAGTGACGTCATTGGAAATTATGACGTAGTAACCGTTTACAAGCGTGGGAAGTGCGGTTTCTACGAGGGTCAGTCTTAAATTTTCTAGTTTTGTTGAACTTTGTAAAGTTTTATTTTAAGTAATTATAACTATCTGTAAACATTTAGTTTCACAAAAATTATATTGTTATTCTAAAATATTTAATACATATAATTTCAAGTCATGTTAAAAGTTTTATTGGCTAAGTTTTTACTACAAAGTTTTTGTTAGAAAAATATTTAAACTAAATTTACAGAAATACTTATATGTTACAAAATTTAGTTCATATACTTCACGCATACTCAAACGACAATAAATACTATGCGTAAAACTAATCATATTTGTGTGAACAAATGTGAATAAATGTGAAGTTTTTGCATCTTAAAAATTTATAACATTGGTTTATTTCAATACAGCAATAGTGTCATAACTAAACAGTATTAAAATTACAAAAACATTTCATACGTATGAAAGTTAGCACAAAATTTCATAAAGAATATTTTAAATTACCATTTTTACTTCATACTAGTTATAATATATTTATTTTATAATTAATAAACAGAACCCTCGGAAGAAATTCCACCGTCTGAAAGTGACGATGAAGACGAATTGTCAGGTTTAATTTTATTAAATTCAATGAAAATTTTGTCATTTAAAGCTGTTCTTAAAAAACTAGACTACTTTTGCAGTTCCATCAAGCTGGAAGCATTTTACTGTTTAGAATTTTTTAAAGATAAAATAAGCTTGCAACTTTTAGCATTTTTTCGTAGCTCATGTTTTTTTTACATTCACATATTAGACAAGTGTCTTTTTAAAATACAGCAAATGTCTGTCTTATATAAAAGTACAGGTAGTGTAAAATATCTTTAATAAAAGTTGTGTATATTATATTTTACTAAAAATAAACGATATGACGTCACAGAAGGCAGCGGAAGCGGTTCGATGCCACCTGATGACGATGAAGGTGACGATGATGAGGAAGGCTCGGGATACCCGGTATGACGTCATAAAACTTATTTAAAAATATATTGTAATGTTTCCAAAAACTTTATTTGATTTTTTATATCTTATAAATTAGTTGCTTTGCAGAAACTTCTAATAAGTTTTTTATACAAAATATTACTTTAAATATGCTCTTAATACTTTAAACTGCAAAGTAAATTTAGACATGAATTGCAAACGTTATATTATCAGAGTAACACAGTTGTTTGTACTATTAGATAATAGAATTTTACAAATTTAACTTTAAAACTAAAAAATATGAGCTTCGTTTAGTACACTACTTGCTTTTAAAACCATTTATCTATTTTTTATTTACAGGGTTCAAAACCACCTTCAGAAATAAGTGAGTTTTTTTAATAAATTTTTTGCCAAGTCTTTTCTAAAAATGTTTTAACTGTTGTTTAAAAAACCGTGTTACCATATGACAATTTACGGTGTGAAAAGGTTTAACTGTACATTTTAAGTCGAAAAAAAAAATTTATAATGCAGACGTGGCAACAATTTTTTGATTTTGTTCAAAAATACCATTCTATATAAGTCATAGCTCTACTGACAGTTTCATTTTTATCGAAATTCTTTCTAACATTTACCAGACGCTGCAATTTACCGGGTCGACGGAAGCGCGATCATGTCGTTGGACAAGCACGAAGCTTACAAAACGAAACTGAAAATAAAAGGCTCCAAGGAGCACGAAAAATACAAGAAGAAGTTTGAGGATGAGGTGAGTTCATCTTGACATTTTAGAATGACACGAAATTTAATTATGAGCTGCCCGGTACTTTTTTCGTTGGAAAATTTTAATTATACTTTTAGCATCGCATGTGACAAAAACATAGCTTTTGACAGATATTTGTTTTTGTATACACTTTAAAAAAACACTTTTTGCAACTCAAAAGATAAGGCTAAGGTCACGCAATGGATGCAAAAATATACAATAGAAAAATATGAAACTGGTTTGCCTTTTCAAACAACTTTAAGCTAAAAATAGTCTTTGGTTTGAGTTTTTAGCGAAAACATAATTTACAATTACACTTCTTTTACTGTAATTACAACAGAATTTACAAACTCAACTCAACTTTTATTTTAAATATGTAATCTATAGCTAAATTACGCAAAAAACCTTTACTTGCAAACACTAAAACTTATTTAACTAATAACAACTTTAGCTACTTTATACACATAGGTAAACTAATTTTGGCTTTTTGTTCAAAAAATAGATAAGCTTATCAAATGTGGTTTTCATCTGTAACAATGTGTGTGGACGGTTAAAAAACAAAGACACTTATTTAATTGCAAACATTTTCTTTTAGAAATCAGTAAAAATTGTGTAAAAAAATATTATTATTTTTTTTAATTATCTGAAATCATAACAAATTAAATTTCCAGATATACAACCAGCTCACCGAAGTGGCCGAGCTCAGCGGCAAGATACGATCCGTGCGAGTCACCCAGTTCAGCAGGGCGCCGTCGAGCGGCAGAAAAGTTTCAGTGGATTTCTCCTTGAGTTTGAATGATGACGTGAGCAGTTCCGAAGTGGGGGAATACCTGACCAACCACTTCCTGCAGAGGGGCGGGCCCGCGGAAAAGTACCGGTTCCGAACACCAGGTAGCGCCACACTTCACTAGCTCTCTCATTTTCATTGTCTCAATTTTATTCTCTCGTTTTTGTTCTCTCATTTTGCTCTATCACTTTTTTATTTTTTGTCCATTTACCATCACTGACACTTTTCTTTTTCCTTATTTTTAAAAAACAAATTAAAAGATTATTAGATATAAAACACAAACTTACAGGATAATCTTTAAATAAATTTGATTTAATTTAATTAAATAGTTATTTTAAATTCTCGAACTTTTTAAACTTTTCAAACTTTGAACTTTTAAAGCATTGATATATTTATTTATTTAGAAAAAGAAGCGAGTCTGCGACCAAACGGTATCTTTCACTTATAAATTTAATTTATAATTTTGTTTTTGTACTTGCAGTCATACTTTTTGTTTCGTGTCGTCATGAAATTTAACATTTTTCTGATTTTAGTGCATTAAAAACTTAAACGTTCAAAAAAAAGTTATAATTCCGATCAAGTTTTTGCTCCATTCCAAATCTAAAATTTTTCTATAAGCAAGTAATAATATAAAAATTTAAAATAACATATTTAGGTTTAAAGCTGCTTATAAGAAATTCATTGTCTTAGATATTTCAAAGCAAAATTAAAAATAGTTCTAAACTACTTCATTAATTTCCAACTTTTCAAGTTCTACGAAGTTTGGATATTTTATTTTTTTACTAGTATTAAAGAATATCGGTATAAAATGTTTTATATGTTTTTTTAAGTTTTTCTTTTTACTTTTTTTAAATGTTGTTAACTTAACATTAAAATGTTTTTAACTATTTCAACCAAAAAAAAAATTCTAAGTTTAAACCTCAGCATTTCTTAATAAGTTCAATAAGTCATGGCTGCCTTACTATTTACTAATTAAATTTTAATTATTAATGATGTAGCATTGAAATTTTTACTCAAATTCAACCTTTTATTTAATTAAAACATATTAGTTTATAGTAATTTTCATAATGAAGTCTTAAAATACACATTTTTTTGCTGAAAAAGTTTTTGTCTAGTACTTTTTACTCTTTTAAAAACTTAGTTTATTTACTCAAAGCTTTAGTATGTTTTTGAAATTTCTTTTACTGAATTAGAAACTTTTACTAAATCTTTAACTATCTTTAAACAAAAATGCTTAAATTAAAATAGTTTTTTTATTCATTCAGTTCGTTTTGCATGATTTATTTTTATTTCTGGTGTGAATATGGCATGTTTTATTTTTAGTTAAAACCTCATTTCTAAACTAACGTTTTCAAGTTCAAATTTTTTTACAATTCTTTTTGTTTTAAATCAATTAAACATGAAATATTTTTTGAATAATCCTAAGTAGAAAATTTAGCTAGAAAATATCTTTTTTTTTCTTTACTACCAAAGTAATTTTTATTTGCCGGTTAAAAAAAAAATTATAAACATTCATTGTGTTTTTTATTTTAATTTGCTTTTAATAAACAATAGAAAACAAAGCAGTTTTTATTTTATAGAACTATTAGCAAAATTAACAACTGTATAAAGTAGTTGTAAAAAACTAAAATATACCAAAAACTAATAAAACTTATCAGTACTAAAATGATTAAAAGAATTTTTTTTTAGTTATAGATGTACTTTTATCTAAACTGAAATCTTGACAAAAAGTAAAACATTTCAGACAGTTTTTATTAAAGTACAAACTGAATCAGTTCAAAATGGTTTAAAAAACTCTACTGAAAAGGTACATAATTTTTTTATATAAAAAAAACTAAATCCAAATGCTAAGTTCATCACCAAGGTGCAGTTTTATTTAACATTATTGCGCCTGGACATTTGCTGCATTATCTTTCTGGTGCCAACTTGTAAAAAGAGCCGTTTTCGTCGCTACTAACTCGCATGCAGGGCAGGTTGCTTGTTTTTACATTAACCGCATGTTTTAGTCAACTCATTCTATATTGAATAATTTTATTAATATACAAACGAAAATGCATTTATTTCTTATTTAAATAGATCTGTTCATTTTTACAGGTCTGGAACCACCCTATGAAGAAGGTGAGATTTTTATTTAATTTTTATTATTATTAGTTTAAAAAAACCTTTTGCAACTAAAATTTTGTGCTTTTTTTATTACATCTAATTAGTTATTAGTTGAAATATCTCCTACGAAATAAGAAAAATACATTATAAAATTTTTTAAACGTTTTTTGTAATGCTTTTAAATTTGTTGTTTTTATAATTAACTTCTGAATAACATTTTTTATAACATGCTTATTGTCTCGTAGGGTTACACACTTCAACTAACACACAAAGTATTATTTATAATAAAAAGTACAAGTGATCCTTTTTTGAAGTATTCGTACTTGTAAACATTTTTAGCTTTAGAATTTAAGGATCACTTTGACTTGTTTTAAGTTTTTTTTTTTTAATTTTTAACTATTATTTCTTAATAGATTGCGTTTATAAGTATTATTTCTTACCTACCACAATTTTTTAACTGTTAAAAGTTTGTGAACAATGATTGCAACTTAAAAGATAAAATTGAAATTGTAAATATAACAAGATTTCTTTTTAAAACGAACTTCAGTTAATTTCAGTATTTAAAACAGGTATATATAAGTTTTTTTTATAAACTAAATTTTTTTACGTCCTTTGTTACAAAAATATTTTTGTACAAAGTCTTTAAAGTTTTGTCAAATGTCTTTAACGCATTTAAAAATATTAAACGCTAAAATGCATAAAAAAATTTACGATTAAATTAAAATCGCTTAAAAAATCATTATTTTTTTGTCTTTTCACACACAAAATCGTACTGCGAGCAACAAAAATCAAACGAAAACGCAGGTTCCGTCAGGGTGACAAGCCCGCAGTTCGGGGGCAGCTCGTACATCTTGTACGACGGCGTGCCGAACATGAGACAGATCAAAGTGAAGTTCGCCTTCAAGACTTTCGACCTCCACGGCCTTCTCTTCCACCTCACCGACGGGGAGTCCTCCATAACGATATCCGTGGAGGAGGGAAGAGTCGTCTACAGGTAAAATTGTTTTTTTTGTATGTTGGTATACTAATTTTATGTTTTAAAACTTTTATTGTCTGCATGTAGTCTAAAATACTTTTAACCAGTTTTAGATTTTAGAAAGCTGTCTATAGATAAAATTGATTGTATTTTTTTATTGTTTGTTGGTAAACTGTTAAATTTCAATTACATTTTATTATTTTAAGTCTTAATTTTATTTTTCATATGCATGTAAAATAGACAAGTTTAATCAGTTTTAGATTTCAAGTTGTCTGCAGGTAAAATATTGCTTGTGATTTATGATCTTGTAAAATCTAAATTACATATAAATTGATATGAAAATACTTTTGAGTTAAAAAAAGAAAATTTACTTAGTTAAGTAGTTATGATAATTATAAAAACAAACTTTTTTACTTAAGAATCTTGTTTTTATATTCAAGTAAGTCAATTTATATTTTACATTAAATGTGTATATAACAATTTTATTTTTATTCTTGAAAAATTTTTATTAATTAATTGAGTATTTTTTTGCTTATCAATTAATTGAAAAAGCTTGTATTTGAACATTAAATGTTATTTTTTTGTTGTTTTAGTAGATACCAAAATATAGGTAAACTATTATTGACAACGCAAAGTTTAAAATAAAACAGGCTTGAAAAAACTATCTAAAAAGTATATATTAAAACAAATGTTTGTACTCAGTAAAAAGATTTATATGTATATACATTTTAAAAATAAAGTTAAATTAAAAGTTCTGTCTCAAATTAGAAATTATAAATTAGAAATTCTGTGTCAATTTAGATTTTTGTTAAATTTTGTTAAGCTTTAACACTATAACTTTTGTTTAAATATAAAAACAAATACAAACAAACAAATACATATAAAAAAAAAGATTTTTTAACTTAATTTAATATATCTTTATTTCGAAAATGGTATTTACTTATTTAATTAAGTTTAAAACCGATGATAAACCATTTTTACTCAAAACACCCATTTAATAAAATACTTTAGTTCAAAATTGTAATGAAATCTTACAAAACAAAAAGACAGCTTGATAAACAAAAATAGTCAATAAACAAGAAAATGCAAAACTTTACTCTTAATTATTTTTCTAATAATTATTACATAAACAATTTACATTTTTTCTATTCATACTAATTCGCTGAAACTTTATCCAATAGGATAGAAATTTCTCACCACAAATACTGAAAAAATGGGAAAATAAACCCACCTTATACAAAGTAAACACAAAAAATATCATTCAATGGAGCTACTATAAAAAAAAAGCAAAATACATTCCATCATTGACAAAACCGTTCCTTATTTAGACGCAGCTTAAAAGACTTATTGTCTCTCCACACTTTGAGTTTTAAACAAAACTGCTCTTGTTCGACCATATAGACCTGCACGCAGTTTTCATCAAAAACAGATTACTTTTCTGTGAGCCCACTCGCACAATGGCTTTAATATTAATCCTCGAGCGCGAAACAACATAACTTTTGTTTTGAACTGCAACAAAGGCGTCGTTTATTAAAAACAAGAAACATTACGTCATAATGGCTAGCCGTTGCTGGTGTGCGAAATTTTGCAGCTTTGATTAAGGCCTTGCCGCAAAGTTGATTTTTTTTTAACGAACAATGCATCGAGTTTTGAGAAAGCCGATCGGGTTGTCTGAAAAGTTGTGTTTTCAGACTAACATGACTGCGCAGTAGTTTTTTTGAACTAATAGCATAGAACCAGTTTTTTTTTTCAGGCACGTAAAATGTAAGATAAGTAAGAAAGTTTATATGTTGAAAAATCAATCACTGTTAATGCTGGCTTCTGCCTTTTTCTATAGTCGAGTGCTTAAAAAATGAGATCAAGCATTTTCACAGTTGTTTTATTTTTAAATACTTTAAAGTATTTTTTTTTCTAGCTAAACATATGCTTACGTAAAAAGATAAATTCTAAGCCTTTATTCATCAGACTTTTTTTTTAATTTTTAACTTACCGTGAAGTAAACTGAGTAAACATTTATTTTAAAAAAATTCTTCTTTTAGATTTCACGACATATTTTAAACTAACAACTCTATTATTTATGACTTTGTTCTTTAAAACTTAAACAATAAAACAATGAAATGTTAACGACATCTCAAACTTACATCAAAACTTTTTTGTCAGTCTGTTTTATATTTTAAACCGGATTATATACAATTTTAATTCATGACTGTTAATGCGACCTTTTCAAAACAATTATGACAACCAAGTTGTCAAAAGATCAAGACTCAAACATTTAAAAACTTCTTGATATTTCAACATCAAACTAAAAACTCACGTCTGCATAGTTACGTCACGAAAAACTTCTGTTACGTCACAGGTACATTGTCGACAAGCCTGTTCCTCTGTTCAGCGATGTGGAGGTATCGGACGGAAACTGGCACGTCGTTACATCCAGCGTCAACAGGAACGACTTTATGTTGAAGGTATGATTAGCTGAAAATAAAAAGGATAGTCAAGTTAAGCACAATTTGTTTTACTAGTACATGCTGAATTTTCATATGTTTCCATATGTTTAACTTTCACTCTTGATCAAATCGAAGTTTTCAAATGTTTAGTTTACCATAGTATTTTCAAGTAAAATTTAACATCTTAATAAAAAACAAGCGATATTTTAATTATTTTGTCACCAGTCGTAAGTGATATAATATGCACAATGCACATGTTGTATACACAAAAGTTATTGTTATTAAAATAAAACTACCAAAACCAAAAACTAAATTAATACATTTAAATGCTGTTAAACAAAACATACAGGTGTAAAAAACTTTATCACGTCAAAACAAATCGTATATGAACCGCTAATTTGTTTTTTCAAACTTTTTAATGACGTCACACAGGTTGACGAGGGGAGGAAGATTACGTCACAATCGGGGGGCAGGGGACTGAACAGCTGGGGAGAGAGCAAGCTTTACTTGGGAGGAGTGGAAAGAAGAATGGAGGAAAGGTGAGTACAGCTTGATTTTTATTTCAAAAAAAAACATTTTACTTCACAGAACCCATGATAAATCTTATAATTCTTGCGCTAAATGTATTGCTTCCTGTTTTAAAAAAAGCTTTTAAACTTTTATTTTGAATGAAAATATTCTAACTTTGTTTCTTTCAATTCACTACGAGCATAAATAAGAAAAATCATTTGACTTAAGAGAGAAAACTATTATAAGTTTCGAAAGTTCTAATACAAAATTTTATATTATTTTTCATTTAGGAACAAAATAAAAACTGCATAGGTTAACAAACTTCAGCTAGATTTTTTATACGTTAGATGCTAATTTTTTTAATACTATACAAACTTATATCCAGCCTGACTTAAACTTTTTTATAAATAAAACAAATTTAATGGTTATCTTAAAAGTATTCTTAAATTTTTAGCTATCGTTACTTGGCTCTGAATTTAAACAAAATATAAACATATTTTTTAAAAATCTCAACAAAAACACAACAAAAGTATCTAAAAAAACTTGTTGCGCTTTCAAAGCACTTCAAACAAAGTGTGTGTGTAGCGAGCGCAAGAGCTGACAACAAAAACTCTGTTCAAACAACTTCTAGCTGAGAACGACCGAGCAGCAAGAAAAAAAGCAAGTTTCTCACGAAAAAGTCTTTTGTGACGTCATACTGCTATTTTCGTTCGCTCTTTTGTCAGCTTTCGGGCTGGTGGTTAGTCATCGCACAAACTATCTGCAAATTTTTATTAATTGCCCGTCGAACGGACTGCAATGGAGTGATACGGCCATTACTAATTTGACCTTTTTTGCAAGGAGTAAAGTCTGCTTTTTATTATAAATTTTGGCTTCGGTATCTTTGAAATACAGCCGCAGTTAATGGTTTTTTATGTTTTTACAACTTTCTGTAAATCATCGCTACGACTGAACTTTCCATTCGTTCATAAATATCCTTTGATGAAAACTTTGTACTTTAAGATGAGCACTTTAATATTTTATTACAAAATTTACTGCATTAATTTATAATTTTATATATCATTATAAAATAATTATTTGAATAATGAAAAAGCAAAACATTTATAAAAAGTAAGAAAATGAAATAATTTAATAAAAATAAAATTTTAAAATAAGTTAAAGAAGATATTCAACTTTTGAAATAAGTTTTTTGATATTTTTGTTTTTGTAGTTGTAAAAGTATTCGGTGTAAACGCTTTTAATTATTATCAAAATTTAAGTACTAAGCTTTTTAAGTTTTTTACATAACTATAGAACTGTAAAAAATAGCAGACAATACAAATTTATTATCATACTTTTTAAATGACAAACTAGGTTAGAAAATTTACGTTGTACTGGTTTTTACAACTAAAGGCTCTTAATGTATAATAAGTTTAAAATACTTTTACTTTAGTTTCACTCACGAAACAATTATAGCTAAAAACTATACAAACAACTTGCCTTCAGCAAAATTTCCAAGCTAAATACCAACGCAGTTTGTGAGTCACCGAATTCAAGCAATGTATAAGGTTACACGAGTGCTGCTTTAATTAACCGCAACTCAAAACAAAACAATTAACTTTTTAAAATAAAAAATTCAAACAAACTGTTTACTTAATTTTCATGTGTGACGTCACAATTGTTACAGGTTGCTGCGGACGACGGGCGAAAAGCTGGGCAAGGGGCTGACCGGATGCATCGATGACGTCACAATAAGGAGGGGCGTCCACCGGATGAACACGACGATGGCCAACGCTAAAGTCTTGCACAGGTTGTTACGTCATAGTTGAAAGTTTTAGTGACGTAGCTGATAAACTGACTTGTTATCAGGATTATTGAGATTAAAAATATTATGTATAGTTTGAACTGAACATATATTAATATAAACTAAAAAAAAATCTAATTGTGTTGTAACTTTAAACAGTGCAAATCATACATTTAAAACAAAATAAATAAATATTATTTTACACAATAAATTAATTACAACAGAATTTTTTTAAGTTTATTTTATTGTTAAGTAATTAGTTGTAATGAGAGTTGTGAGGTTGATTAAATTACTTACATCACAAGGGCATTGTAGTCAAAAAATAATTAAAACTGTTTAAACCATTCATGGCTGTCAATAACTTAACAAACATTAACTTAATTCCGAAAAGTCGAACTTTAAGTTTGCTTGTTTATATTGCCAAAGTAATATAAATATGTAATACAGGCCAAAGTCTTGCACAGGTTGTTACGTCATCTTTGAAAGTTTTAGTGACGTAAGCTGATAACCTGATTAGTTAACAGAGTTGTTAATTAGAAAAAAACTTTTAAAATTCAACTATAACTTAATGTAAAGTAAAAAAAAAGCTAATTACGCTAAACTTTAAATAATGTTATTTATACAATTTAACATCTTTTTTTAAACTTTTTTGTTCAACTAATTATTTAGAACAGTACTTTTTCAACGTCTTTTTTTTCATAAAGTAATTATTTCGAATTAGAGTCGTAAGGTTGATTTCATTACTAACATCACAAAAGGATATTGTAATCAGAAAAATAATTAAAAACTGTCAAAACAATTATTAGCTGTCAATAACTTAACAAGCAATAACTTATTTCCGAAAACTCGAACTTCAAGTTTGCTTGTTTATATTGGCAAAGTGCTCTTTTCTCCTCAAGTGCCACATAAGAGGCTATTATGACGTAATATAAGCAGTTTCTTCCTTTTGTGTTGACGTAGAACCCGAGTTTTGTTGGTGTAAACTTTTAAGTTTTTTTGAAAAGTGAGTTTTACATAAACAAAATTATTTTGGTCCTCACACTTAAGCTTTTAAGTGTCTTTTTAGTTGGTTTTGTAAAATTTGTCAACTTAAAAGACAAAGCAAAGGTTATAATATCTTAGCACAATTGTTCCGTAGATTAGCGAATTGGATAGAAATAAAAGTCTTATTTTTTAAAAGAATATTATTTGTTAGACATTTTTACACTAATATCATACGAACCAAAGCTGTTATGTCATGTAAGTATATGCTAAGTTTTAAAACACAACAGTTTATCATGTCTGATATGTTTAGATAATATCTCTAACAAGAAAAACGACATTAGAACTGTAACTTACGAGAAAAGATGACATTTGATAAAAGTGGAAAACAAATAACGGCAATCTGATTGTAATTTAACAAGAAAATTACGCTCTAAACATGAATGTTCAATCACGGTTTTGAAATTTGATTGCAACTACACGAAATTAAACATGATGCGTTGGCTTAGAAGACAAAGTAAAACTTCGAAACCAGATTGATATGGTCTTATCGGTTACATTTATGCAGACATTAGGTACTTCAAAATGTGTTTGGGAAGCTAAAATGATAAATTACAGTTGTACTGTTTTGTTTGATTGTTAAACCAATTTTCGTAGATACACATACAGTATTTCATACAAACCAAAAATAGCTTAAATGTTAAAAAATGGAAAACAAGTGTTTTAATTCGAAGGGTGTATTGCTATAAGTTTTAGTACTCTAGGATGGTTACCATTGGTAACTTCCCAATTTATTTATTTGCAAAATCAATTATAAATTTTATAGTACCACATTTTACTTTAGAATAACTTATAAGACAACTTTAATAAAAGTTTTTTTTTTGCTTAATTTTGTAAAGATTGTAATTATTATTTAAAAATAAGTAAAAATTAAACTGTACATTTTCATAAATTTTTTTTTTGTTTTACAAGCTTTTTTAATTCAACAAGATTACTTCTATAAATGTATGAAACTTAAAAAAATGCTCAAAATTTTTTGTTATATTAACTAAAAGTTTAACAAAGAATTGTACAAGATTTGTTTTCGTTAGATTCTTTTTTTTTTGTAAATACTCTTCATTTACAACCTTACTAACTTGATAAAACTGAACCTGACAGAATAAGCGATTGTTCTTCAAAGCACCCGTGCGACCCGAACCCATGCCTTCACAGCGCCGATTGCTTGGTGGCAAATGTTGAAACGGACACTTTGTCCGCTGAAGTTGTCGGAAACGCGAATGACAAGTTCACGAGCTTCTGTCAGTGCGGCGTTTTACATACGGGTTTGTTTAACTATTGATAAACATACAGTGGGCATATATTTGCATTAATCTTAGGTTTATTTTATATGCAGAAACACCTGATTAAAATGCTGATAGTTAAAAGTAAAAGTAAGGTTCGTTTAAGTATTGAAACCAGAGAGGCTTTTTGAAGTCATAGTTATAGCTTTACCATTTTTGATGGAAAAAGTATTTTTATATAGTGTCATACAAAAACATAAAAAGCTCAAACAATTTAATGAACTTTTGAGAATTTGTTTAAACAAGTTTAAAAAGAACATAATTGTTCTTCAGGTAAGTTCTGCGAAGTTCCGACAAACCTCACCGATCCCTGCCTGTTCGATCCCTGTAAGGAGGGCGAAGCGTGCAGGGCGAAAAGTGATTTCGCAACATTCGAGTGCTTGTGTCCGGATGAGCGAGGGAGACTTGTTAACTGCTCACATACAGGTGTGACGTCGTTTGTGGTATTTTTATATCATTTATCTGAACGAAATTTTAGGTGTATACTCTATTTTAAAAAAAGTACCAGTGTGTTTACAAAGGAAACAGCTAAATTTATTTTAAATTAGGTGGTAGTTAGATATTTAAGAATAAAAATTTTGAAAACATGAATATTTCCTCTAGTTTATTTTTGCTAAAGACTTAGATTTTGTTCTTTTACCAGTAGAGTGAATATAAAAATAATATTTCAGTTACCGCGTTTTTCTTTTAACTAAATTATTAAAATTATTTTTTTTAACAGTTGTCGAATTGAACACCACAAGTATAGACTTATCAAACATTCCGCCGAGCAACGAAACTGTGATTATTTTTGTTTTCAAAGCACACAGAAAAAACGGTAAGTGTTAGGTTGTTATTAGCATCAAGTTTTATTTATTTTTCCTTAAATATATGAAAAAAATTATTGCTTTGTAATATAAATTTCAATAAACTAGCTTAATTTATTTCAAAACTTTGATGACTAATAATACAACAAAATACTGTGTTTAAAATTTTTAATCAAAAACTTTTATTTTTTGCGTTTTATAACAAATCATTTTTTTCGAGTTATTTACCAAAATTAATAACTTCTAGGTTTATTGTTTTTGAACTCTAACTCAACTGAATTTATGTTGGAGGAAGGAGATATAAAAATGAAAATTTCAGACGCCATGCAGTACACGTTAGAAAAATTTACTTCATTGTTATCTTATATAGCTTACTTGTAACAGTTAAGGCAGTTTGCAATTTTTTTTTTATTTTAGAAAATTGTATTAGTACTATTGGTTTCGTTTATCGGAAAGCTGCAAGTAAATATTTTCTTATTCAATAAATTTGTCGCGTTTCTTACAACAAACTGCATTTTAATCCTAAAACTTGAAATTTACTGATTAATTGGTTTTTTGTTTCAAAGCTTAGTTGGCAAAATAAGTTTGACAAGTTTTGTAATAAAAATTATAAAAATAAAATTGTACTCTTTGTAGCAACAAATTATTTGTTTATATAATTCTAGACTAGAAAAGTATTTTTGAATTGATTAAAACTGTGTGCAAAACTACAAAAAAAAATTTTAACTTATATTTCATAAAAATTAGTAAAATTTTCAAACTTAAACAAAAACTCATGTGATTAAATGCTTTAAAAATTCTTAACGAAAACAGCAAAATATTTTATTAGGAAACTACATGAAACCTAACTGTTAACAGAGAGGTATTTAAATTTTTGTTTGCTTAAGTTATTAAAAAAAAAACTTACAACAGAATACTTGAAAACATAACTCTCGAAGAATGGACAGAAATTAAAATAACAAGCAGCAATAGTCAAATAAATTTACTAGTAAATGGCAAACCGCTTGAAGTATACAATTCGGTAATTTTTTGTTTATTTTAAGGATTTGTTTTATTGATTTTGTAAAAAAATACGTTGTTTATAAAACTTTTGTACGACAATTAAAATTTAAGTGTAATAAAATTTTAATTTTGGTAACTGGTTACTTAATTTTAAACTAGGTAATTTAAAACGGTAAAGTTTATTAAAACAGCTTACATAAAAAAAATAAAAACAATAAAAGTTAACAAAAACCTTTAAAAAATAACAGTGTTTCATTAAATACTTCCAAACTAAAATCTGTGTTTTTGTATATCAATTTAACCACGAGACTTTTGTTCAGATAACTTTGGATAAAAATCAACCTCTTATAATGAGCAGCTTGTCTACTAACTCAAAAAACGAAACAAACATTATCGGAACAACTTCTGGCACATTTAAAACGGTAAGTTTGAAATAAAAAACAAATTTAAATAGTAAAACAAATATGTAAACCTCTTTTTAAATTTACAAAATATCTATTTGTAAACTGCTAGTTGGTTCTATACCTAAAACATTTGAACTTGTTTTAAAACTTATTGAATAGTTGTTAAGAAAAGTTTAAGTTTATTAAATGAGACTAAAATTTTATTGTAGAAGCTGAATCTTTGCTCAAATAAAAAGAAAATTAATATTTTTTATCAGTAGGTACATTAAAGTTCTCCAAAAAGTAATTTTAGCTAATGTTTATAATTTTTTAGCAAGTTTTTTTTAGAGGATACAAGTACTCTTGTAATAAAAGTTAAACTATTTTTCTTTAGTTTTTCATCAATGGGGTAGATATGATCAAACTTAAAACAGACGAGGAAATTTCATTAGAAGGTAATTAGTTTAAGTTTATATGCTATATTCAAAAAGTTTATATTTATTTTAAACACAACTGTTCTTTTAGATGCAATTTTTTTAACGGCAACATATCAAAACTAACTTAAACGCTGTCTTTTGAACTTAAATCTATTTTTAAAGTAATTTAGTGTTCATAGTTTTAAAATAACTAATCAATTTTCAGAAACTCGAAGAAAAGAAAGTTTATTAGACGTAAACTAGATCAATTAAAGTTAATTTAAAGATAACCTAACAAAAATAATTTACAAACAGAACCGTTAATTAGTTTTGCATTTATTTTACTTTATTCTTATTTAATGTGTTTAAAGAAGTTTTAGCGAAATAAAAAATATATATTCTAGTTGTACTTAAACATTAAACTTTTTTAGTCATTTTGAAAAATATAAAATAAAAAGTATTTTTCTACATTTTTATACGTATATTTTAAAAAATTTAAATATTTTTGTTTTAAATTTTTACCTGTTGTTTTAGTTTTTTGTCATGATTCTAATGTTTAAAAATGACGTATTTATTGCTGAAGGCTTTAAATAATTAAGTTTATTTTTTGGCTAATTAAAAAACTGCCATTTGAGTTTTATTTAAACTTGCGCTTGTCTCTTTTTTTAAACCGTACTTTAACCTAATTCTTAAAAAAATTAAATTCAAAAGTTTTAATTATGCAAAATCTTGCACTTTTTTGTTATAAAAGTTTTTGTCTAGCAACAGCAAACCTCAGCTTACAAAAAAATATTTTTAAAATTTTTATAGAACTTTTTTTGATGTCAACAAAAAACCACTGTTTTTCATGTATTTCAGCATTTTATTTTTCATTCAAAATTAAACCCAGCAGTTTGCCTAACGTAGTTTCTACCTTGTCGTTTGTATTTCATCTTTTGCTTTTTCTTATTATGTTTTGTTGCCTCCCTTCGTTTTTTAATAAACTTGCGATAAAGTAACTTTGAAATGCTTACTTGATATTGACACTTTTCAAGTACCGTATAACTTCATACTAGAGATGAAGTCTAATAGATTTTTATTGTAAAAAGTTTTTGAAATAGTTGAAAAGTTTTAAATGAGATCTACAAAAATTGAGTAATTTATTAGTTAGATTTTCTGTAAAACCTTTTTGACAACAGGTTCTTTTTAGAAAAAAACTAAGTTTTGTTCACAGAGCTGTTAGTGCTTAAAATAAAAAATTAAATGAATTGTTAACTAAAAACTAGTGAGTTATGGAATAAAAACACGGCTAGAAAAAATACAAACAAACCAAAATATTTTCTTAAGTAAAAACTAATTAATTAACTCAGTAGTTCATAATTTATAAAAATCTGTAAGTTTGGACCTATAAAAACTATATATATAGTGTATCATCGTTTAACATACACATCTACGATTAATTTTTTTTTATTTGTCTGTTTGAAGAGCAGGATTTTCGTAAGTAAAAGTTTAAGTAAAACCTAAACAAATGTACATGTTACTTTGAAAATTGAATTCTATTTTAAATTATAATTTAATTGTAAACTCCTAAAAAAAACAATTAAACCTATTGTTCTATTTCAATTTTTTCAACATGCATCATACTAATAGTACAAAATAATTTAAGTTTTGAATTGTTCTTGTGTGTTGATGGTTCTGGTTGCTTCTCTCACAGGGCGATGTTCTTTGCATCTGACTGCTAACAAGAGTCAAGTAAGCAAATTGACTAAATACTAGACATTGTTGATATGGACAGAAATAGACTCGACGATAAAGTTTTCTATCGGCATTCAAAAAAAACAAATGTTCTTCATACGCTTCGTAATATCCTGTCGTTGTGTGCATTCTCCCCGCGTCTCGCGTCCCCCAACTCGCGTCTGCAAGCCAATATTTAAACTCTTTCTCTCACATTTACTTCACATTTCTTTTTCTCATTTTCTATTCTCAATACGAACTGTAACATTAGGTAAAATATTGAAATTCATCAACTTTGACTCTTTTGAAATAATTTAATAAAGCGAAATAGTAAGTGTAATGAAAGATTTGTTACAGATTTATTAGCTTTTATAACTTTAGATATCATTAAACATTTGTTTGACACTTTAATAATTTATTTTTAATAATATACACAAGACTCAAATTTCATAACAATATATATTTCGTGCCTAAGTCATCAGTTGTTTACTAAGCAATAAAAACAAAGTTTCAAACTTAGTAGCTTATCTAGTGAAAATGTAATTAACGTAAAAGTAACAAAAATAAAGCAAAGAGTAACTAACAATACATAAGTACTTCTAATTACAATGTAACTAAAAAATAAATAAAACATACGAAACAACTTATAAAACAATTTTGAAGACTACGAAACAGTATATTCAACGTTTTTATGTTTACACAATTTAGGTTTTCTTACTTAATTACATATAGCCTCAAGTTTGATAAAATCAAAAGTGTTAAAACAATATTTAATAACTTTAAATATTTTCAAGTTTTAACTACTTGCACAATCAAGGTTATCAACTAGGTTTTACTTTTCTCTATAATTCTTGAGTTCTTATTGACATAAGGTAGTACTAAAGTGGTCAAACATTTCTCCGGCCCTTCTGGCATTATCTTGTTTAAACTTTAAAGGTGTAAATTAATAATTTAATTTACAAGCTCTAGTTGATAGCTATTTTTATTTAGTATCAGTTTTAACTGATTTATTTCACCAGCAAACAATCCTCTTGAACAGATTTTATGTGCTCGATGGCAGAGTGTTCTTATCAATTTTTTCTTTCTTTTCATGCTACAAAATGTATAAAAGTTTAAATAATTTCCAATTAGATGACAAAAATCGGTTTTTGTGTCGTTTAACTAAAACGTTAAACTAAACTAAAAGAAAAGCCAACTCATCGTTATTTTATTTTTCTTATGTAAATGCTATTGATAAATGTGTTTCTTATCACTAATTAATGATCAATACTTCATCAAGTTTGATAAGAACGCTCTGTCATCTAGCACATAAAATCTGTTCAAGAGAATTATTTGCTGATGTAATAAATCAGATAAAACTGAATATAAATAAAAATGGCTATCCACAAGAGCTTGTAAATGAAATTGTAAATTTACACCTTAAATGTTTAAACAAAATAAAGCCAGCAGGGTCGGATATGTGTTTGATTACTTTAGTACTACCTTATGTCAAAAAAACTCAAAAATTATAGAGATAAATGTCAACCAATTAATAAGTAAAACTTATCACTTAGCAAAAACTGAGAGTTATTTTCATAGACCTGGGGGCAAATATCCGATATCAGAATATAAAAAATGTATGGTAGTTTACCAGTTTAACTGTTTCCATGAAGATAGTTATGTCGGAATGACTTCAAGGCAATTTTAGGAGCATATTCCAAAAAGTATTGATGAATTTTATAAAACGAGTAACAAGGAAAATAAATCTATCAGAGTAATAAATGCTTTGAAATGATCTGCTATTGCAGAACACCTAGTTAATAACCTTGATTGTAGAAGTAACTATAACTTGAAATAGTTTAAAATAATTAAAAATTGTTTAAATCAAGGCAATATTAATTAAAATTGATACTATATGTATTTTAGTAACAAAACCTAAATTATGTAAACATAAAGACTTTGATTATATTGTTTTGTTGTTTTCATAAAACGTTTTATAAGTTTTTATGTATGTTTTATTTATATTTTAGTTGCATTAGAATTAGATGTACTTATTTATGTATTGTTAATTACCTTTTGCTTAATTATTATTACTTTTACGTTGATTAAAATTTCACTATGTAAGCTACTAAGTTTGAAACTTTGATTTTATTGCTTAGTAAATAACTGATGGCTTAACCATGAAATATATATTGTTATAAAATTTGAGTCTTATGTACATTTTTTGAAATAGATATCATTAACCAATAAAGTTATTATAGCTTAAAATTTTAGTATAATTTTTAGCTTTAAACTTAAATGTTACTATGACATAATTTAATTATGTAAGTAATATTAAAGTTTTTTAATTATAAGACAACTTTTATTAGATGGCAAGTTTAAACAGATTGTCACTTAATAGATTTCATGATCAAGTAATTCAATTAACATGGTTGGTTTTCAATGAGCTACATAAATCAAAATTAAAAATAAATGCTAAAAATGCTCGAAATCTATTTAAACATAAAAACTTTACAAAATGTATAGTTTTAAAATAAAAAAAGTATGTTATTCATATTTTTTTACCATCAAAAAACAATATTTAGTTCCCACTAACATAGTATTGAATTTTTATGTAAAATGGTAGTTTCTAATATAAAATAAAAGCGTCATCTTAATTTATGTACTTGAACGTATACTACATTTTTCAATAAAAAATACATATAATTATTACATAGTTTTATTCTTAGAATTCTTAGAATTAAAAAAAATATGACATCAAAAGAAATTTATAGATTGAAACTAGTAACTGCTGTTTTTATTTGTTTTTATATCAGATTTGCCACTCTTTTAATATATCACATCTAATTTGATAAAGTAACATGCTGTTGTTCAATACTCAGAGTAAAATTCTAATCTGCACGAAGGGTCAAATTTGCATGTAGACACTTTTGCACGGGTTTGAAATTTATTTGTTAATTAACTTTTTGTTATTTTTATTTACTATCACCATTACTCTAACCCTTACCCTCGGTCGGTATTTTTATTTTGGTTTTTATAACTTATTTCTATTATTTTATTTATTGTTTTTTGTTTTAGTAAATAGTTTTTATTAAGTTTTTTTTTTAGTTTTTTTTTTTATTACTGTTACCCTTAATCCTTACCCTCGGTCGTTAACTGTTTTATTTTTTTCTTTAATTTTTTTTAAGTATTTTTTTTTTCTTTAATTTTACTAGTTTTTTTTTATTTTTTTTTCTATATTTGTACTATCACTGTTACTCCTAACCCTTAGCCTCGGTCGGTGATTTTTATTTTATTTATTAATTTATCTTTTTAATTTTTATTTACTTGTTTTTTTTCTTTACTTTTTATCTTTTATTTTATTTCATTTACTCTCGTGCAAAAGTGATCCTTCGTGCAAAAAAGTTTTTGTGAAAAAATTTCCTGTAGTGCAAAAAAGTTTTTGTGCAAAAGTGTACCTTCGTGCATATCTGACCCGTTCCAATTTTTATTTCATTGGTTTAAATTTACAGTTTTAATTTAAAAAACTCAATGAAAATAAAATAACCTTATTAAGTTGTAGTGTTCACGAAATAAAAACTAGAAATATGTTAGTCTGTGTAATAAAACACAAAAATTAAGAATTGAAAGCCCTAAAATTTCTAGCACCTCTGTTATTACCGTAAGTTATTATTTAAGTATAAATAATTAAAACACATTGTAAAAAAAATCATTGAAAATTAACACTTTTCTTTTTGAAGTCCAGGTTAGTTTTAAAACTTTAGTAAACCAGTTTCGGATTTTAAATATTTTTTCCTATTCTGGCAATATCCCCTCATCCATTGCGGCCGCAGAAGAATTAAAAACTTGAAGTTTAGCCCGCGAACACCGACTGCCTGCCGACCAGGCTTGATAAAAAGCATTGTGTTTAGTGTTAAAAATCCTTGTAATATAATTTAAACTATTAAGTTAATATATTTAAATCCTACTGCCGGTGATTTTTTAACACTAAGCACAGTGCTTTATACCAAGTCTGGTGCCGACCCCTGCCGTACAATGTGCTTGTTCCAAAAAAACCAAAAATTCAATCGGTGAGTTTGTTTTTTATAAGGACGCTAATCTTTGAAATATTATCATTCGTATTTAATACAAGGTGCGTGTCTAAAGTTTTAATTTGAGTTTTTAAAAATTTTACAACAGTAAAAAGTTGTTTTTTTGCCATCGGGAGGTTTGTACGCAACTGCGATGATATTTATACAAGGTAATACGAAAGTGATAGCATACACATCTTTGAAAACTTTATCAATTATAAATCGTATTCTAATATGTTTTAGTCTGTATGTAAAACTGTATACTGCTTTAAATATTTTTAGTATTGCTTAAATAACTTTGTCGAGATTTTTGTTTAATAAGAATCTTTGTTTTATTCAAAAGTTTATTTATAAAAAGCTATTAAAACTTTTTCATTTTTAAATTTAAATCTTTTACGATTACCATTTATACAAGTCTAGCTTTAAAAAATACTTTTAAGTTTGTCGATTATAAACAACTATCTAAGCTCAAAATTAAACTTAAATTTTCAAGGTGTTTAAATGGGCGAAAAGCTACTAATTACTTATAATATTATCCTACATTGATCAAAACTAACGAGTTTTTTATTCAGCAGCTCGAAGAGACGAGTAAACAAGTTCATTTTCGCAGACTGTTTGAAATTTATTCGAAAATAAATAATTCATAAACAAAAAGAGCTGGTAAATACTCGCTCGCATTTTTCAGCTCAGTTTTTAGAGAAGCGGAGTTTTTAAGCTTGTGCTTTTCACATAATTGTCGTTTTACATTATTTTCAGAAACACCTTTTGTTTTTATTTTGTATATTTTAAGGAGTAACTTCTTTATTTTGGTAAAGCTTTATCGAAGTCATAGTTATGATAGTTTTAACATTCACTTAAAAATATTACTATATATGGTTAATAAAATAAGTGTTTGAAAACAGTTAATGTCTTGTTTAAAGTAGCACGTATTAATTTTAACTTAATTTTACCACAATTTTATATCAGCTCTACTTTATTTAAACTTGATTTCAAAAAAAACTTCTCAAATTTACTGTTACTCACTAACCCATTGAAACGTTTAAGTAATCCCGTAGTTTAGTTATTTTTGTTAAAAGTATACCCTTTACAATTATAACTCGATTAATAGTTTACTGTGCACAGATTTTGAAAAGTTTGAAAACTACTAATTTAATTTTTTTTTGCCATTTATAAAACCTTTGTTGATAAGTTAGTTGAGTAAGTGCTTACTTTAAAGATTTTTTTCATAGTAATATTTTTTGTTTCATAACCAGAAATTACTAATTAAAAATACACTGATGTTTAAATGAACAAGTTAGTTATTCTACTTGTCCTATGGACTTTCGATGAAACTTCACAGTACAAATTCGGTTAGCTTATAAACTTATGTTTCGTGCTTACAATTATTATTTACACTTTCACACTTTGATAGTATACAGCTATATATTTTATTTTAGCTTTATCCAAGAATTAATTTGAAAACTATTACACAGCTTTGCATGTAGTTAAAAATAATACAAAAATCAGACTACTACAAATGAAAATTTAAAAATGTTCTATAAGAAGCACGCATAGATCTTTTTTATATCTTTGGTTGTTTTATTTTCATAAAATTTATAAGACAAGCCTCAAAGGTGTTAAAACTTTAGATCAAAAATTATAAATTATAATAAACAGTTTTAAAACAGCTTAAAAACGAAATCAAAACTGACCTAAATCTAACTTTTTTCGTCAGATTATTCCGGATCCGGCTTGAAACCTTTCTTGTTCTCGGGCAGCGGCGAACTTCCCGAAAATGAAACAAAAAATTCCCTTACACCGAAAACGTTCGTCCACGAAATTTCCGCCAATGACGTCACAACTTTCCTGCCGCCGACGACTTTTCCCGCCGAAACCGAAGAATTCGATTACTACGACTTCCTGTCCACTGTGGAGCCTTCGACCGCGGCTGAAGATGACGTCACCGCGAGATTGACGAGTAAAAATGACGTCACTTCAGATTATGACGTCACTGCAAGGCTCGGACTGACGAGTGAGAGCGACGACACGAGCTTTTATGACGTCACAACGGACGGTAGCGTCGCTTCGGGCCGCAACGCCACGAACCGGCGGCCCGAGACGGCTCATGATGTCACAAGCGTCAAATCAGATCAATACTATGACGTCACTCCGGGTTTGACGGTGAAACCGGAAGATGCAACAACATTTATAGAAAACTTCACCGAAGTGACTAGTTTGAATGAAACGGGCCTAATAACGTGCGAAAGAAGTTTTGAACCTGATAAAAACATTTACCTAGTTGAGCTGGGTGAGTTGCCTTTGTTAAGTGCTACTAAGTCTATAAAGAAGTATACATTGCTTACGATTTTCTTGTCAGCAACAAAACTTAAGAGTTATTTGTTAGAGTATTTAAAACCACACATATACTCTATCTCATGAAAGCAGTAATTAAACTCCTGATGTTTGTAAAAATTTAATTTTACACATTAAGTCATTTTTTATGACTTTTTAAATAATTAACCATTTTTGATAACTATCTTTAAAGTCATATACTACAAAATGACCTGTTAAACATTTAATAAAACAGCTTAGACATTAACAACTTTTAAAAATCACATTCAGAAATAACCAACAAAAACGAATTGAAATTAAATTCATTGATTACGAACATCAGAAATTCTTTAGAAAATCTTTTAAAGGTCGATGATGGAATAAGTGTCGAGGTTTGTTATCTATTAAAAAATAAAATTATTTATAAATTCAAGTAAATGTTTTTTTTGTTATTAGGTTAAAAAGTTATTAGAAATTTGCGTTTTTATTTTGTATTACCTTTTTATTTAAAACAGCTGCAAAAGATGACCCTGGTTTTTATCATATTAATCTCACGAGTTACTGAAAGTAGATCATTTATAATAAACAAACATTAGTTTTTTTAGAATGTGAAAATTAGACTCATTATTTATATAATGTTTACAAACAGATAACAAAACCAAGTAAAATAAGAAATGTGGACTTATTTAAAAGTTCAAATAAAAAAGTGCTTAAAACATTTGTTAAATAACACAGCACGCAAAAACTAAGCAAAAGTATAAAACTTTTTAACAAATAAGCATTATTTTTATCCTTAACAGTGAGTGCGTTTTGTAATCATTTTACAGCTTAAAGGTTGCGTCAAACTTGAAAACTCGACAAATTTGTACATGAACGTTCAACTTATGAAGTATAAGCTGCCTGTTTCGTATGTTTGTGAAAACATACCCATCTTGTTAAATAATGAAAAAGTATTAACATGTTCCAGTACAATTGACTGCCCAGACGACTACGTTTTAGTTGGTTTGTTTGTTAAATAAAATTTTAATAGTTTTTTTATTAGTGTAGTTAATTAGAAACTAACTTTGTTGTTCTTTAAAACTATGTTGGATTAATGCTCGGACAATTACGTTCTTGTTTGTTTGTCTAACTTTCAAGTAAAAACTTTTCAATTGATTTAAATATTTTGTATTAAATTTTATTAAATCGTTTTATTTTAGGAAAAGTTAGTTTAATTTTTTATTTATTCTAGAATTAAAAACGGATGAAATGGATTTAACAAAAAGTTTGATTTTTGACTTACCGATTATTTTCGAGTCTATTCAAAACCATTTCGAAAAATTGATGGATCACGAAAATAAAACAAGTTTTCAGGTAGGTTTTACTTTTTACCTGTAAATTGTTTTCAAAAATAATAAGAAAAGACTTGAAGCAATAACAAACGACCTCATTAAAATTGCATGGAATTATTTTACGTAACAAACCTTGAACTTTGAGGCGTTTGAATTAAAACGATCGTGACTACCCTTTCAACAAATTTGATATGCAATAAAAACATCATAAATTTGAATTATTGGCAAATTTTAGATGTGTTTAAAACATAAAAGGTAAACGTTTATAAACATAAAGTTCACGTAATTGAATTAAACACAAACACATTAACTTTTGTCTACTTTTAACTCTGATGGCTGCTTATATAAATACTTTTTGTTTCGTTATTTGCATTGTTTGTATAAAAACAGGTCTGCAAAGTAGAAACTTTTAATAAATCACTTTCAATTCAACTCCACGGAATCAGTTCAATCCAGCTTTTTTCAAAAAAGCTCTCTGTGATGACGGCAAAAGACCAAGTTGAGCTGTTGCAAAGGTTGGCCATATCAACGAAGAGAGTCGTCAGAAAAATTGAAGTTAAAAAAAACTTGGAAGTCACATCTCTGCCGAGCTTCTTTCAAGAAAACAAAGAAAAATATTCAGCTTACATTAGGAATAAGAGTATGAAAGAAAAACTTATAGAAAATTTTTCAAACTTTAAAAAAACAAACACAACTGCTTCGTATTCAGATGCTTTTGTGAGTCTTGCCACAAAACCGAGAACTCAGCCAAATGACAAAGGAACAGTTTTTACAATAAGTGAAACTGCAGACAGTCTTCAAGTTGACACTCCGACCCCAAGTAATGTCATTTCAACTACGAATAGTGTCATTTCAACTTCAAATAGTAAAACATCAAATTCTAGCAACGTCAATTTAGCATCTAGCAACATCGTTTCAACTTCTAGTAATGTAATGTCAACTTCAAACAGTCCCCGTGTAAAAGGCACCACACGGCCGCCAAGCCGAAATCTTCAAAAAACCACCGAACACTTTATTACCAGCCACGCACTGACGCCAACTTGGATAAATTTCCCCAAACTGAAATCCACCACAACTGAAGTAGCAGCGACAAAAACTTCCCCTCCGCCGAAACATGAAAAAGTTTCAACAACTTCCCCTGTTTCAAAGCAGATTAACGAACCCACCACTTTTGTGCCATCAAAAGCCCGGGAACTCAATGACCTGACGACCAAGGTTGCCATAACGACCGAAGTCGCCAGGAAAAAAGACGTGGACGAAGCTGGCGGCATTGCAGGTTTATTTTTGTATAAAACATTCAATTAAATATTAAATATTCCATAATTAATTTTCAGCAATTGTAAATGAGTGTCGTTTTGTTTTTTTTTTTTTGATTTGTTATGTTGCAAAAAAAAAACATAAATCTTGTTATAAATTTATATTCATTTTTCAGTATTTCTCTGTTTTTTTAACGGATGTTGCTAAGTTTTGAATAAAGTTTTAATAAAGATCTGACTAAACGTTTAATAATATCATAGTTTATCATATATTGACTGATTTCTATACTTTTCAGAAAATTTTTTGTTGGTGGTAACAGTATTTTATTATCTATTTAGTTTAAATAAAATTTCCTAATATGAGAAAAAAATAATAACAAACTACATCTTTATCAGCATTTCTCATTATTATTCATTAAGTTTTTACTTTTTCATGCTAACACTTGAAAATGTTATATTAGGAATTTTACAATTTGAAAATGTTTTGCGGGAAGTCATTTTTGGTGGTCAATTTTCTATTTTTCCATTCTAAGAGACAACTGTGAATTTTTAGTTTATAAAACCTTTATTATTACCATACCTAAGTTTTAGTAAAGTGTAGTAAAAAAATAAAAAACCGTCGATTTTTGTTTACCTCTACGTTAAGCTAGTTTCCCACTAACGTATCTATGTTTTTTTCAACCTAACACTTGTAAAGGTTTTGCGAGAAGTCACTTTTGGTGGTCGATTTTCATACCGCTCGTCGCACTCCTCGAAATCGGCCTCATTGTGGTGGTGATTCTATCCTGCAAACTGAAAAATGCCAAAAAAGGGCAGGTCATCCCCAAACAGGTGAAGTTGCATATTTGTGTGTTTATTTTTTCAGACGTTTTTACTGTTTTGTTATCAATTAATTTTTGTTTTTAATCAAGGCTTGTGTTGTTAATGCAGTAAAAGTTTTTTATATTTATCATAGTTTATGAATTTATCTAACAAAAGCAAAATGTAAAAATAAATCATGATCTTGTTTTTTTTTCACTTGAAACTCAGTAGTTGTTAGCATTATTTACTTAGTTTAATTTTAGAAAAAACGTCGCAACATCAAGAAAACAAACAATAAGAGTTATCATATTCCTCAGAACTACGTGAAGTTTGACTCGCCAGTTGTCAGGTTTGTCAACTAGGATTATTGTTTCTTTAGTGTATAAGTGACAAAACTTTTAACACACTTTAAAACTGTTTTCAATTAATTTTTTTAGTTTATTTATTAAAGTTGACACCCCTTTTAGCTTATTAAAATTTTAAAAAAGTACAGTTAATTTTTATATCAGTTCGGACATTGGCTGTAATTGTTTCTATGACAAAAAACGTTATAAAATATTGTAGAACGTTTCAACAGCTTTTGTTGTTTGTCCTCTAACTAAAGTTTTCTGATTTTTTTGTTGATTGAACTTCATAGCTTTAATTAAGTTTAACATCAACTCGTACTCTAAAACAAAAGAACTGAATTACAACTATTTTTTATATTAATAAAATTTCCACAGCACAACTTCTTCTCTAGCGTCTCTGAGCGGAGATCCAAAATCTCTTTACAAGTAAGTTTTAGTTTTGTTAACCTATTGATATTAGGCTTTTATTTATACACAGCAAAATTATCCTTTTTTTAATAAGGAACTCGAGATAAAATATTTTTATTTCAAGTAAAACTCAATAAGTTTCACATAAACAATTAAGTATGTTTGGTGGCATATTTTGGCATAAAATACGTATAAAACAACTTAGTTGAATCTAAGGTGAAAGGTATTTAAATCTCTGATAATAAACTTTTTCTTTGTTTCGTATAAGAATGTTTCATCTTTGAATAACTTATTTTAAACTTAAAATAAGTTTGTTTTTGTTTACCAAAATTTAATTTTAAACGATTTAGAATGCATAAAAGTAGTACAGCGAAACTGATAGCTTTTTAAATGAAAGACTGTTGGACTAAATTGTACAAACTGATACCGTCATTAAAGTATTAAAATTTAGAAATTTCCAATTTGATTTTTTAAATGCGACTTTTACAAGTAAACTTTGTCGCCATTAGTTTTTAATTAAGCTTAAAACATTTTTTTAATAAGTATTAACCTGCTCTTCAGACCTCGACGGATAACAGTAGAAGAAGCAAATGAACAACTGAGAAGAAAGAGTTATGCAGAAAAGTGTGAGTTGTGATAAGTAAATACATTAGAAATTATTAAAGCATGTCAAACTTTGCGCTAGATAAGTTTTATCTAATTTGATCATTTTGAAAATTTTTCTTCAACAAAAAACACTTATAAATACTAATAATAAAAAATTTTAATCTTAATATAGTTATATATTTATGTCGATTAGTAAGCTAAATGTTTTTTGGTGTAGAACAACAATTTTTTTAAAAATTTAATACAAATATACTTAACGGCTAAAAAGTAAGTACAGTAGACTACCGCTTAAGTACGCACTTTTTTTGGTACGCACCTCGCCTTAAGTACGCACTTATCCAGAAAGACAAAAAAAAAATTCTAATTTTTTTATATGTTTTTATAAACTTTTTATATATTTAGATCAAATTTAGCCTGAGACTTTCACAACTTTTAAACTAGGGTGAGTAATCTTGAGTAGTCTAAGTGGCCTGAGATTGTGACAGTCCTGTTATGAAATGATAATAAACTAAACACTTATGTAGTGGTTGTAAAAAAGTAAAAAGAATAATGATATTTGAGCTGTAACGCCATAAATTAAATAGATAAATCTTGATGACAAAGTTAAAAAAACCTACAAATACAACATAGTTAAGTCATAATTTAGTTTAAATGTAAACACATTGATGTTTTGAAAATGTTTGGTAAACACAATGCAGTTTGGTACTTTCCCTCTTACAAAACAAAATATGGAAAATATGGCTTAATATTCTTTTTTATATCATTGACTTTCTATATTAAATGTATGTATTAACTATTTAGAAACTTTTTATAGAAAAAATTAATCATTTTAAAATCTATTAAAAAAATTTGCAAATTAGAAATTTTGTATTAAATGTTATTTAAAATAAAAATACTTGTTTATTTTGCTTAACTATTTGGTGGCTAGTTGTAAGAAAAAAAACAAACAACTAAATTTCATATTATACCATGTCGTCAAAAAGTACGCACTACCCGTGCTAAGTACGCACTTTTTGGTCGGGTTCAATTTGCGTACTTAAGCGGTAGTCTACTGTAAACAACAACTACACAAATAATAAAAGTTAACATAATCACCGATAGAAGTAGGTTTACAACTTTACACTCATTCACTCTTGTAAAAAAACAGTAAAGCGATTTTATTTACTGTTTTCGCTTTGAAAACAAACAGACACGAAAACGTTAAGAAAAAAACGCAGCAACAACCAGAGCAGAAGTTTTGAAATGCAGGCTCCGAAGACGCTTCCAAGATCGTCGAAAAACAAAAGCAGCAGGGAGGATTACAAGAAGAAGTACGCGACGCTGAAGCATCTGAAACACAAAAACCGACATCTCAACTATCAGGTATGCGTTTTCAGTTTCAGGTACGATAAGTTGTATACTCCAGTTACTATGTCATAAAGGGTGCAAGTTAAAATAACCTTAAAAACAGATCTCCCTCATAACAATGCATTTTAAATATTTATTTAAGTTTTAAGAGATTTTACATGTTTTAAAATGAAAATCAATGACGTCAAGAGGAAGTTGAAGTCATCATCCGTCGCAAACAGTGTAGTTTTCAACGCTTAATGTTTCGTCTAGTTTTGAAAAATTAATTGCGAAAGTTATGATTTTCGTGAACCGTTTTACTAATAAAAACTTTATTCAAAATCACTCTGCTTTTTAAACCATTTAAAATATAGCTGTGTAAACCACTCTACAAAGCAACTATGGGTTTGTTTAAACTAAACAGTTAACAGTTTTAATTAGCGTTTTAAGGTTGACAGCAATAAAATTAGAAACGTAAATAGTTTTTGGTAAGCTAGTTTGGACTTCAAAATAAATAAACATTACTGACAAAAATTTTGCGTTTTTTTAAGTACACATATTTTCATGTAAGAACTATAGATAGCAAAATACTAAGTCTTATTGTTTAATTATTTTTATATCAGTAGAACAAGTTATATTAGGCTGTCAATTTACTTCTAAGCAATACAAAAATTTAACCAAGAAAAATATTCAAAATATTTTTAGTTTGTAGTGCAAAAGTTTTTTACTATCCGAATTTATACTGGGCAATAAATAATAAAACGATATATCGACTCACATGTGGGTTTCTATCGCTAAGAAAAGTTTTAGTTCTTAAAGGTATTTAATATATAAAATTTTATTTTTCCTTAATTATAAAAAGTTCATAATACTATAAGTATATAAAAGTTTATAAAAAGTCTTCAATGATATAAAAGCATATTTATATTGTTTGATTAGATCTTGTATTTTATATTCAGTTTAAATTAAACTTTTTTTCTTGTAACAAACTAACCAAAACTTTCTTCTACTACATCAAGGTTTATGCGTTAAAACTGTTTGTACAGGCTTCTACTTTATGTGAAACTGTCATTTTTTTCTTAATTTTTGTGTAGTTTTATGATACTTTATGTGCTCAAAAAAAAAAGTTTTAGCAAAGTCGTAACCTCATTTGGCGCACACTTTTAAGCTTGATATACGGTCTAATGTCAAAAAGTAAAATAATTAAATTTGAACATTTTCAGCAACAAGCGGGAAGTATACCTCAGGAAACTGAAGTGACTGTACCAAGAAGAGTTTATTTTGAAACAGGTGATAAAATATTTTATAAATGATATAATTGATAATAGACACGTCTGAGATAATAAAATTAAAAATAATTTTTGGATAAATCGGTTTTAAAACTAATATTAAAACTTAATGTAAAATTATTTGATTTATAAGTTATTAAGCTACAAATTTAGTTCACAACAAAATTTTTAAGAAAACCTAAACTGAGTTTTTTTGTTAAAACTTACACCATTTTTGTTAAAAAGTAAGTGTTTTTTTTTATCTACAATTTATATATTTTCAGAAGGAACACCAAACACGATAAATGAAACAGCGTTAACAAGGTCTAGTTGTTTTATACTTTGTTAGAAAATATATTAAAAATACTAAATTCTTTTGAAAAAAACACTTTCATTAGCCTCTTTAACATAAGTAGTTTAGTTTTTTGCATTGAGTTTACAAAAATAAATATTCTTAGACGCATAAATATTAAAACATCAAATTAAACTAAATATAAAACATATTTCAGAAAAAACTACTTCTATCCAACATAACTTTTATTTTAAGATGGGTTCACCGCAAATTTTACATATGTTTTCTTAAATAAAAAATCTAACTTTTCGCAACAAACTTAAGCTTACATTTGAGCAAGTTGCTTATAACGTGATTGTGACAAAACAGTATAATAATATTACAAAACTTATCAGTGTAAAGTCTTTTCTTCGATGTTACTACAAAACATGTATTGTTTCCTGCAAATACATGGAATGCTATTTAATAAAACCTGTCGATAATTCAGAAATACATTAATTATTTGTACACGAAATTGCTTTTAAGAGTTGTATTTAATTTTTTAAATATCACTCACCAGTCTTTTATTAAATTAATTTAGTTTTTTTTTCGTTTAGCTTAAGTCAGATAAAATAAACAAAAGTTTTTCCTTTTAAAGGTTTGGCTGAAGACTGCTTTTAATAGTTTATAATAGAATTTAGATTTTCATTTTTTCCCAAGCGTCTACCAAGCCACATTCAAGTATTTTCCTAACATTTTAAGCTTATTTGTTTAATGAGTATACCCAAAAATTATTTTAAGGTTATCGAAACTGCTATGTGTTATAAAAATTGTACAAAATCAGAATTTTCTCTATTTCTTATCTGTTTGTTATGAAAAATAAACAAGTTTTGCTGAATCATTTTCTTAAAAAAACTTTGATTATATATTTAGCATTATGAGAAAAACCAGGATTTATGAGTTTTTACTGTTTAGTAATTTTCAATATATAAAAATTTGTTTGGCGCACAATTAAGTTTGAGATATCAATAAACTAAAAAACGGTTGAGTTTGACCAATTAACTAATTACTTTTTGTTTTTCACTGTTTGTTGTTTTAAACTAACAACCTAAAAATTCTTAAAATAATCTATCTTATTTTAGATCGACAAGTTTTATAAAACCAAAGAATGAGCTTGAAACTCAAAGAGAAGGTAACTGTTTAGTTTGTTTTTGTCATAAAGCAAATTATTTAGTTTAAAAATTACTGGTTAGAGCTTTAATATTGTTTCCTATGTTGTCTACATAAGCAAACATTTTTCATGTCAATTTTTTGTAAGTTAATAACAAAAGTTTAATATTTTAAACATTTTAGTAAATAAAAACAAGCAAACTGTGATTGAACAAAGTATAAAGTATTACAATAGTAAAGATGCCTTAAACTTACACAAACAATTACTAAAACTTTGAAAACTAGACTACATTAAATAAAGTTTTTTATGTATACATCTTTTACTGTCTAAATAAACGAAAAAAAATAATAGAAGATTGTATGTGTATTTTTCTAAAATACTTTTGAAAACATAAATGGCAAAATGTTGAGATAATATTAATGTATCAAAAATCTAAGCATGTTGCAGAAGCCGACGAAAGCTTGTTTGAAGAATCGAGGAGGAACTATGTTGGGGAAATTCCCGAACAAAAGGAAATCCCTGGTAGTAGGAGGGGAATCACCAGATTGAAAATTGTTGACGCGATAGTTGACGAGTTGCAGAGAATAAATAAAAACCGACTTAAGCAGGCCTGAAATTCAAAAAAAAAGTAAAAATTTTCTAGAGTATTAAATAAAACTTACTGCGTATACAAATCACGACTTAAAAGACAATTTTTACCAATTAATTTAAATAATGTTAAAAGTTGTATTAGGATTAATTAGCAATTACTAAAACAAATTATAACCTGAAGCTTTTTTACTTTATTTTTTGCACAATAAAAAAACTCTTAAGTTTCATTAGTAGTTTTAAATAAGTCATTTTAAGAAAATTAGCTTTAATTACTAAGTTATATTTTACAACCATAACAAATTGTTTTTATGTTTCGCATAAAAAAAAAACATAAATAAACAATTTTTTCAATTGTTATCAATTCCATATACTTTATGACTTTTAAAATATTTTTAGTAATAATGGGTTATCAAAAGTTACAACTGATTCACTAAAATATTTTCATATGAAACATTAAGTAAAATCAAACTTTTTAAACATCATTGAAAAAAAAGTTCTACTAACTTTTATTCATAAAAACATTAAATTATTTAATTACTCAGTTGTTTCTAAAAACCTTTGATAAAAAAGTAGTAAATTTTAGTAGCTTCGTTTATAAGTACAAATCATATTGCATCTACAAAGCTAGTTTTCTGTATTTTTGATCCTAACTTGTTTTTTTTTAGTGTTTGTCATACTTTTGTTGTACTTTTTTTAGATTTGAGTAATTTTAGATGTTTTAGAAATATCATATTGAAATTGTAACAATGTTTATTAAGAAACAAAAACTACTTAAACTTTTTTTCTTCTATAGAAAATATGTATTATATTTAATTGTGCATATAGTTTTTTTTGTTTTAATTATTGTATTTAAAATAACATTTTAAATAATTTTTATAGCTGTTTTTTTTTTCAAAATAATAATACTATTTTTTTTGCATGATTTTTTTTTTGTCAACATCTATCATAACTTGTTTTTCTTTCTAATCGCTCTAATTTAAAAAATAAAGCCCAAAAATACGTAGTTTATAGATAGTTTAACGAAGTTTTATCAACAAAACTAAGTTTCTACACTGTTCAAAAATAATAACAAATATTACACGGGTTTGTTGGTGTATTAAAATAAGTAACGGCTTTTTTCGATTGTTTAACATAGTTTGTATCTTTTACAAAAAAGACAGTATTATTTTTAAAAACAAGTTTCTTAATTTTTAAAATCACTTATCAACTCAATTAAGATTTTTTGAACTATAAGCTTTGCTTATTAGCGTAAGCAACAATTTTTTTTTGGTAAATTGAAATATATCTTGCTTACCCTAAACCTTTTACAATACGATGGTTTTTATTTCTTTAGCTGGTATTGAAAGATTTTATGAATGTTACGTTGTTGGTATTTTGTTTAATTTTCTGAATTTAAATGTAGTTTTCAAATTATTTGGGTGTTTCATGTAAAAAGTAAGACTTTATTGCTTCACTAAAACGCGTAATTAGCTTTTGAAAAGCACGTAAGCTGATTCTAAAGTTTGATTGGTATAACCTTATTTTAGTTATTGAACAAAAATATTTTTGAGCAAAGAACTTAAAACAAAACCTATAGCTGCTTAAAAACACAGATACAAATGGCTAAAAGTTACAAAAGTGCAGAGCGTAAAACTTGACAGTACAAGAGATATTAGGTTTTCAATTAATTTAAAACTGTACGGAAAAATAGTTCCAATTTATACTGTAGTGTTAATTATAAACAATAAAAACTTTTTTTTAAACATTAAATCTTTTTAAGTAAGTTATAATTTTGAATACACATATTAAACTTCATTGACTATGGTTTGAAACTTTTTCAAAAAACACTTTTTCATGAATATATTAACAATTTCAGGTTTAGCAGACAATGTAATTTATGTAAAGCTATTTCCTGTAATAAGAATACTACTTATAGTTTTTTATTGTTTTCTAATGAAATTTTATCATTATTCAATGTAAGATATTTATCATTAATTAGTTGATATAGCTTATGTTATTTTATTATACATATGATCTGAAGTATTTTTTTGTTAGTTCGTTTTTTTACTAAAACGTTTACTTACTAAATTTGAAAGGTTAGGTTTATATAGTGAGAAAAACTTTCAGTTTTAGTAGTTAGTACCTTTATAAAACATCTTTGTAGTTTTTTATAAACAGTTTAAATTATAAATATTTATCAAAACAGAGCATGTTTAGTATAAAACTGTTTTTTTCAAACAGGAATTGCAGCCAAAAGTATAATATTATTGAATATCATTAAATTATACATTTTTACTTAGTAAACTATTTAGGGAGATTATATATTAAATATCTTATACACTATTAAAGGCAATTATACTGGTTTAAAACGACTAAATTTTGAAAAAGTTGGTTTTCTTGTTAAAATTTTTATACGTATTATATACGTTTTTATTACAATTGTTTATGATAATTAATAAAAATGTTTAACTACGGTATTCGTTATATGCTAAACAAAAGTTTATGTTTAGATTTTTTTCAAGCTATTTATGGCTGTTTTAATATTTTCAGAAAACTACTCAATATTTAAATTAATATCAAACACTCAATTATTATCAAGAAAAGTTTAAAATAAAAATACGACTCAGTAGCACTGAAAAATTTTTTTAATTTATTATAATATTTTACAAATGTTCAATTATAATTTTACTACTGAGAAACAAAGTTCACAATATAAATTTAGTAAAAGTTTTTGCACTTTTACTTGTTTTTACAATATAAGAAAAATAAAATCTTAAATTAATTTAAATCTATTACTAGAGTAATAACAATTTGACTTTTACTAAAAATGGTATGCTTTAAATCTAAACTTTAAAAAACAATGTAGCTTGAACTTATTTCTTGGAAATTTTTTGTTTACTAAAACAAATTTAGTTTTTAACATATTATTTTTGATTAAAGACAATAAATAGTTTTTTACTCGGTATTTATTCAAATTTGTAAAAACTGATAGCTTTAATGAATAGGCCATCTTTATTTTATACTTTTTATTTAGATTAATATAAAAAAAAATTAACTGGATACAGCTTTGTTTTGCTTTTTTTTGAATATTGCAGTTTTATTTGTTAATTTTTCTAATGGTATAGCTGTAACTTATTGTTACTTTCTTTAATAAGTTAAAATAAGCTGATAATAAAATCCAAATTCTAAGACATAGTTTTTAAAACTTCAAATTTATTTAATTATTTTTCCTTTTCAAACGTAATAAAAAAGGTTAAATTATTTGTTAAAACTATGAATAAAATAAAAAATTTAAAACATTTCAGAACAAAAATTTACCTTTAAACGTAATATTCAATTTATATTTTGTGTTTGTATAATGTTAGATAGTAATATAAAAAAAATAATATTTTTTTGTTTAGAAAAGACATTTAATAAAATAAATATTTTTATAGACTTTTTCGTTTTAGAGTTTAAAATTTTGACTGTAAAGTTTTTTTTTTAACTCATTATAGTTTTAATTAAAGTTGGGTAAACAACTCGATGACCGAGAGGTCTTTTTGTGCATCAAGTTCCATGAACCAAATAAAATTTTGAGCAATTTTTCGTTTTTGTTCATTAAACCTCATTCATATTATTGTTTTATATCAAAAACATTGTTATTAACTTAATGAAATGTATGTACTACAAAATTAACTTATTTACAGTATCAAGCACAATTTTTTTGAACAAAAGTTTAGATAGGAATTAACTTATTAAATGGTTTAAATAAAATACTTATCATCAACTTATGAAATAAATAGCCTGATTCGAAGGTAATGCGTTTGTCATTGCATATAAACAAAAATAAGTAGTTAAATTATAATGTTTTATGTTTAAAGTTTCTAAAAGTTTTATTAAAAAACTAGGGTTGCCAAAATGTCGGAAATGAAAAGATTTTAATAGTTTATGAGAGTTTTTGTCTAAAATACAAATCGTGCTCAAGTAACTATCTGAATAACTATCGAACAATTTCTTTGCATACAAAGTTTTTGAACCAAATATTTTGAGCCCTTTTTCGTCGTCCAATAAATAAATAAATATCAATTAAATTTAGCTAAAACCTTTGCTTTATAAATTTGAAAATTAAAATAAACTTAATTAGTTTTCAATTGTTTATGAAACATTTATTGTAGTAAAAATTTTTAAAAGTTATTTTTTATTTGAGTAAGTTATGAATTACTAAGACTAATTAGCCAATATATCAGTGCACTTTTAAAAATCATATTTTTATCTCTTTTACTAAACTTGGAGTCCAACTGTATACTTGGAGTTCACACTGTGAACTAAATTTAGAAACTTTACACCTTTAACAGTTTATTTATCTGCAGTTTTTAGTTTTTTAAACGATTAAGTTGTTTTCGAATTATATAAAATTTAAATTAAAACACAATACTTGCTTAAGTTTATTTTATGCTTTGGAGTCAAGTTAAGTTATTTTAAATCGTGAATAAACATTTTATTATACAAAAAAAATCCCAGTTGGTTTCAATTTTTGTGGGCTGCTGGACTTATTGAAAAAATTTTGGGGGCGAGTAAATTTGTAAAAAACATTTTATTAAGTAAGGATCGGCCTATAAATTCAAATTTTAAGAATCCTAAGACTACCACTAGCAATGAGTTTGTTTTAAAAAGTACCGTTTTTATGAAAATTTTATAAATCTAGCAGTTTTAAAAGTATTACTTTTTCTTTAAAAGAATAAAAAGCATTTGATCAAATTTGAAATACTGTTTTTATTTGCTTTGTGTAACAACTTATTACATTTGTAAAACTTGCAAGATCATTTGAAAATTTTATCTACCGAAAGTTGTCTCCGAGTAAGAAATAAAACAAATGTTGATTTAATAAAGTTTTCTGTTTTATTTAAAATGTTTATAACTGTTTTATTGTTAGTGTTTACCGCTGTTTTCTCAATATATTTAAGATACACAACAAACAAAATTTTTATTTATGGCTATTGGTGCGTACTTTTTTTGCATAGTGACATCACAAAAGACTAACATAAACTATTCTGCATAAAACTTTTTCGAATCTTACACTTATAGATTCTGAATTAATTATAAAAATAAGTGCAGTTAACATTTTTAACTATACATAGTTATAATTTTTAATCCCTGGATATTATTTTCTACTCATTTACATAAAAATTAAACACAAGGTGTAAAAATCTAAATTTTACCTGAATAACAACAAAAAAAAATAGATATTGAAATGACTTAGATACTCAAAGAAGTAAAACATCAACAGTTTTAAATGATAAGCACTATTTCATTATATGTTCTAATTATGTAATGTTTTTATTCTAAATTTTGATTTAATCAAAAGAAAGAAACATGTGAACCCTCTCAACAAAGGTCAATAGATTGGTGTGGAGAAAGATCTTTTGGTCATTGAGCTGACAAAAATAAAAAACTTACATTAGTAAAAATTATATACATTAATAAAGAAATTAAGGTTTTTTTTAATAAAAAAATGGTAGGTATCCTTTTTTAAACCATTAATGCCAATATTGACAATGAAAATCAAGCAAATGCGTTACAGTTTCTGAAACTAAAATAAAGAGTTAATGTGTCAAAGATTTTTATCTAATTAAAATAAGATTTTATCAAAGTTTTAAATAAAACTAATCAAAGTTATTTAAACATATATGATTTGAGGCTTGATGACCAAAAGTTCTTTCTCCACACCAATCTATTGACCATAGTTGTGAGCACTCACTTTTTTCTTTCTTTCTTTCTAGATATCATTTTAATTTTCTTTCATATTTTTAGAAATTTAGGGACCTTAGTGATGGTCTTGAAAAACCCTTAAGTTTAACGTTGCAAGATTTAAAAAAAAGATTTTTGTTAAGGTGTACTTGTCACATACACCTTAACAAAAGTTTGATAATTTAACACATAAACACTAACACTTTTTTGCTAAGTTTAATATATGTTAGTTAATTTTCAGTTATTTTCTATTAAAATCCTAAAAACATTATCATTAAAAGGTGGCAAGATAATTTTTGATAGTTAAGGGCATAGGGGGGGTAAACACCCTTTTTTAGTTTTTAATCTTATTTTATATAGTTTTTACTAAGCTACAAGATGCTTTTTACAGATTTAAAAAATTCAAAATAATTTTTGAGATATAGCCGGTCAAAGTCGGAGTCAACAATAGGTTCCTTATGGGAGGCGCAAACTAAAACGGCAAAAATAGACTATTTTACTAAAAATCTATCTTCTCCTACGTTTTTTGAGATAACTACCTCAAACTTTCAGGAAATGTTCCTTGATATATTTAGAAAATTCTGTCGGAAGTAATTTTGAAAAAAATAAAAAATAAAAATTTTATATAAAAAATAAACAAAAAAAATAGTTTTTTTTTTGTTTTTTTGTTATAAAATTTTTATTTTTTAATTTTTTTAAATTCTGTTCTGACAGAATTTTCTAAATACTGCAAGGAACATTTCCTGAAAATTTGAGGTAGTTATCTCAAAAAACGTAGGAGGAGATAGATTTTTAGTAATTTCTAGTTATTTGCCGTTTTAGTTTGCGCCTCCCATAAGGATCCTATTGTTGCCTCCGACTTTGACCGGCTATATCTCAAAAATTATTTTGAATTTTTTAAATCTGTAAAAAGCATCTTGTAGCTTAGTAAAAACTATATAAAATAAGATTAAAAACTAAAAAAGGGTGTTTACCCCCTCTATGCCCTTAATAGTAAGTTAATTGTATTTTGCTTTAAAAGCTGAATCTTATTTATACTGAACTACTGCTTATATTGATTTCTAAAATTGTTGCTCGTTTAAAAAACCTTACTTAAAATAGTTACTCTTTTATCAGGGTTTCCTCATGTGGCAATATTGTATCCTTTGAGGCAAAGTTTGCTATCCAATTAATAAAGTAAACAAGTAAATGGTAAATTAAATTGTAGTGGGGCAATGTCTCATATAAGAGGATAAATGCTATTTTTTAATTTCTGCCAAATTATCCATAATGAAAATGAGTTAAGAAAACCCTGGCTATATAGTTTTGAAGACCTTTATTTTCCCATATATAAATTTCAAACAGCCTTAAGTAATTGTGACTTTATGACAATATTTAAAGCCAAGAGCCTTATTACTTCTGAAGTTACTGCTCACATAAATGTTAAAATTTGTATACATACTTTTAAAACCTTTGTTTACTGTAAGTTTTTAATCACTTGTTAGATAAATGACACACATCAAAAAATATTATTACAAACTGCACTTTTATTAAGGCCATAGAGGGTGTAGGTCCACCATTAGTTTTACTAAAATTAAAATTGGCTCTTATAAGAAAGTTTAGAGTATGTACTATAAGATACTTTTATAGAACAAAAAAAACCTTTACCTGTTGAGATAGAACTAGTTATGTAAAAAATTCAATGTAAAACAAATTTTAAGACCAGTTTTCTCTGAATTTCAAATGAACATTAAAAATCTACATCTGAATTTCTTAGCAGTTTACTTTTTACTTTCAGAAATTTTTTCAAAATTTCACAAACTACTTGTAAGAAGCAAACTATAAAATTTAAAATGTATATGAAAAAAAAAGGTTAAATTGGAAAACATGTTTTTAGCAAGTTGTTCAATCTTATTCAATTTTATTATATTGATGATCGTTCTTAAAAAGTTTTATAACTTTTCCTCAAAAGCTAAATGAAGAGTATGAATTTATAATGAAATTGTACCCTTTTAGTTTGAGCCTCCGATAGAGAATCTAATGAACTATCTACCTTTGATTGCTTATATCTCAAAAGTTACTTTAAATTTTTTAAAACTATAAAAAACTAGTAGCTTAGTGACAGTATTGTATGTGATAATTGGACTAAATGTAAAGATAAGTGATGTGTCCTTTAAATCAAAAGGGACGGTTAACGCACTTTTTTACAAGCTGATATAGTTTTTTTGTAATTAACTAAGCTAACAAATTTTTAATATTTTAAAAATAAGCTAAATTATTTTTTGAGATAGGTGCAAAGTTGGAAAACTCAATAGGTTCCATATGGAAGGACTAAGTTTTAAAAGAAAATATGTTAATTTAATTACTAAGTTGTCTTCTAAAGTTTTTAAGCAATCTCAAACTTACTCAGTCTAATATTTTAATAGCAAGCAATCCAATTGTATGATTTTTGAAAGTTTTATATATAAATATACTTTGTTTTAAAAATATTCAAAAACTACAACTTTTTTTTTACCTAAAGGTCATATATAGTTATTTGTCTTCACTAAAAAAGATTGATTGATTTACTTGAATGTAAAGAGCTTATTTGAAAAAATGTGCAAATTAAATATTTTCATTTACATAAAAGTCATAAATGCTAATTTTTTTAACTTAAAAATGTTACTACAGGAATTTTTTTATTTTAGTACAAGGAACAGTTTTAAAAATTGAGGTTAATAATAGTTGCTAAAGATAAAAGGAGGTGATAAATTTTAAAAGAACTCGTAGAATTTTGAATAGTTTTAAGAAAATTAGTAATAAAAATTTTCTGTTGTCTACACATGTGTATCCTAATTCTTTTCTTAATCTAAATTTATCTCATAAGTGAGTTAAAATTTTATTTTCTAAAGAATTATTTTATACTATATATATTCAACTTCAAAAAGATCAATATTAACTTTTCTATCACAATATTTTAGGTCTCCTATGGCCTTAAACTGTTGTTTTAATAATTAATGACCATATTTATTATTATTGTATTGAACTTTATCTTTACTGCTCTTTATGATATAAACAAAAAGTTTTTGCTTTTGATTTACTGTGGCTAAAAATTTAAATTGGAGCTTAAAAAAGATAAATTCTTAATACAACAGCAAAAAAAAAATCTGTTTATAAATATAGAAATCAAGTTTGTTTTGTAAGTGTCTTATATACTTCCTGATTAAAAAAAAATTAAAAATCATTTCAAAGAAATAATTATAAGGCTATAGGTGGGTTTATTATGTATGTAAATAAATTTAAATGCATATTTAATGAAACCTAAAGTTTATTTTTACAAAATATAAAAGTTTTAATCAGCTTTTGAGATATGGTTGTGAAAAAAAATCCAATACAATTACAAATTTAATCAAGGTTTGTTCGGACTGTTAGACTACTAAGTTTCAGTGCTAGCATTTAGTCATAAGTAAAAAAGCTGCAAAAAAGGCAAGTAGAAATGGAAACATAAAGTGAACTTAAGCAAAGACAAAACAACACAAAATTTACAAATTTAACAAAACTTTGAACAAAAAAACTTTAAATTTATATATATGATAGACATTTACAAAAGTTGGTT
This sequence comes from Thalia democratica, assembly GCF_965202585.1. Classification (NCBI taxonomy): domain Eukaryota; kingdom Metazoa; phylum Chordata; class Thaliacea; order Salpida; family Salpidae; genus Thalia; species Thalia democratica. The sequence continues at coordinate 31,401,159 of NC_139172.1, read as the reverse complement.
TAACAATAATTAATTAAGGAAAATTACTTTACAAATAATAATTGTGTAACAGTCAGAATAAACCCAAATTATAATTTTGTCTTCCTAACAGAAACTGATTAATCTTTGAAAACAATTTGTTTTTGATTTAACTTAATTTTTTCATTGTCAATGTTCTTGGAAATTAATATTTAAGAAATTGTATTATTCTTATTTTGAGCTAGATACCTCAGTTTTTTAGAAAATGTATTTTTGCAAGTTTAGAAAAATTCTCTTTAAACAATTTTAAAAACTGAATAATACAAAGTTTATGACCTAAAATAGAAAAATGTCTATTTGTTTTGCTTATTGTACAAAAAAATGTAAAAATAAAATATATTAATTCCTACAGATTTAGAAAAATTATATAACTATTGGACTGAAAAAGTTAAAAGCTTTTGCTTTAAAAATGCTGGATAAAATAGATTTTTAGCAAAATATTTTTTTTACCTTATTAGTTTGAACTTTTAATATTTAAGCTATGACACTCAAACTTTTATTGCCTTTGTTTCAATAATTATTTCCAAACCTTTAAAAACAGCAAAAATATCTGGTTCTTTCATTGCTAATGTAAAAAATAGTACTCAAAACATTATTTTAATCATCTTCTAATCTTAACAATTTAAAAAAAATCTATATTTGATTTTCATTAAACATTTTCAAATCTTTAAAAAAATTTAAAAGTTTTGGTAATGTAGGGTTTGTCACACTCAATCTAGTTTGAAGTTTTTCAAAATCTAGTCTAATCTAGTTTTTTAGAAGCTTAGAGTGGTATTTTTTTGATTTAATCATTTGTTAAAAGTTTTCAGCTAATTCTACTTATAAATAACAAAGGTACTTCTCATTATAAATGAACATATAAATCTACATTTTTGCTCCTAGCAATTCAAGACTTAAGTATATATAAACCATAAGCAGCTATATTTAACATTTTATGGTGTGCAGTGAATCATTGATAAAATTTTGTACACAGTAGATGACTTACTTAAAATTTTTAATTAAGATAAATTCTTATTTTAAGTTTAGCTGTCTTTGTAATATAGTATGATCATTTTTGCTAGCAGCTGAGGAAAATGGGTAGGTGACAAAATTTCACGAGTGGACAAAATTGAACAAAGATACTTTTGCACAAGGGGACACTTTTGTACTTGCAAACAATTTTTCCAAGTTGAAGTTTTTAAAAAAGTCTAATTTTGTTATTAATTTTATATATTTTTTTAACAATTTTGATTATAAACTTATATTATATTTACTATCACTGTTACCCTTACCCTCAATTGGTAGCTTTTTTTTAGTAATTTACCTTTATTTTTACCCTTGTAAAAAATGACCTTTTGTATAAAAATGTCATTTGTGCAAAATTGACCCTTAGTGCAAAATTATCTTTGTGCAACTTTGTCCCCCCGTGCAAAAGTTTCTTTGTGCAAAATTGACCCTTTGTGCAATTTAATTTTTATTGCTTAAATTTTTATTTCTTTGTTTAAACTTTCTAATTTGATCATTTTTTTAATCACTTGATAAGCACTTCCAACCTATGATGAAATCACTTATGTTGAAAACCTCTAAATGTTATAGTGTAATTAAATTATTTGTGTTAAGTATTTTATTATTAAACTATTTTCTTGTTTTAAACTATCTATTTTTGACTGAAAAACTTTTTTTCAACTGTTTAAAAACACTCTTTATGACTCTTAGTGACATAAAACCACTGTTGCAAGTATTCAGTGAAAAATAGTTTATTTTACCAAATCACCACTTATTAAAAAGTTTAACAAGTATAAATGCCCCACAAACTTTATTATAAACTAATTGTGACATTACTATTATAAATATTCCTAGTATCAATGTATTTAAATTTAATTGAAACAATGCTACCAAGTTCTAAATTGTTTTCACCAACAGACTTTTATAAATTTGTGTTATGACGTCACTATCGTGTCAGGAGCTGTGCCGGCTGTTCTGCTGCCCGCCGTGCCCCTCCAACATAGCGTCCAAGCTGGCGTTCATTCCCCCGCCCAGCACGTACGAGGTGGGGCAGGCGGAGGGGGGCAAACACAGGCTGGTGCTGCAGGACAGGGCGGAGTGGCAGTACAGTGACCGGGAGAAAAATTCACTTGAGGTGAGTGAAAATAGTTTTTTTTTTGGTTTTGATTTGAGAGTAGAACAGTTTAAAAACTTTTGTTGGAAAAACTTGTATGGTTTCGTCTAAATGTCTAATACAACACAAATTAAATATTATTTAATGTATTAAAAACATTTATGTCTAGTTCATTGAGTTGTGTTCATGTTGTTTTTCATTTGCTTGAGGTGAGATATTTGTATCTAAGTTTTAATTTTGAAAATTAATGAATAATTAAGTCAAACAAATTAAATCCATTGGCTGAGGGTCTTTTAATGTTGTACCTTTTATATAAAGGTTGCCTTTCTTATTGTTCAGAGAAAGCAAACATTTTGCAAAGGTAGAAATAACATTATAAAATTAAGCTTTTGTTGTTAACTAGGTTGTTAACTGTAATAGTTTGATTTTGGAAATCTTATAGGATATTTGGAATTTTTAATTTTGAAAGTCAATGAATGAGTTTTTTTATTCTAAAAATTGTGGTTTGTTCTGTTTATCAATCAACACTAAAACTGTAATGTTTACATTTTTTTTTAAATAAACAGTTTTTTATAAAAATAATTTATTAGCTTTTCTTCTGTTTGTGATGTATAAGTCTTATCTTAGTGTACTTAACTTTTTTTTAATCATAAGTTGTCTAGATCTTGAAAATGTGTATAATTTACTGAAAAATTCAGATTAGAAAAAAAAAGACATGGTATTTATACAGGGTTGCTTAGAAGCCTGGAATTACCTGGAGTTTGAGAATTCAGGCAAAAAAGAAAAGACCTTGAATTTTAAACAGTTTTTACATTTAAAATAAAAAAGTTTCTATTAGATAAGAAAAATGTATCATGTAAAATAATTTTTTGTATTATGTAGTATTTTAATTGATAAAAAACACATTTAAAGTAGCATTACAGTAGCTTTAAAAAATTGGCATATTATTTAAGACATTTTTTTCTCTTAAATTAGGTTTTATAGTAAAAATTAACATAAAAACCTGTTCTTTAAAAACGTGGAAAAACTTTCAAATGACTTATTGCAACCCTGTATATATAATTCTATTGTTTTTATTGGTTTGCTTAATTGACTGTTAGTACAAGTCACATGAGATTTTTTTGTTTAGATAAAAGGAACAGCACACAAGTATTGAGGTAAGTAGAAATAACAATGTTAGGTTAAAGTTTTTTTATTCCAGTTTGTAAATAAATATGATCTATCAAAACTAATTCTTTAGATCATTTTCACAAACTATTTATTATTTAGCTAATGATGCTTCTCTATCTAAAATATTTAATGGCATAGGGAGGTAAATTATTTTTTATCACAATACAATCTTATTTTATACAGTTTTAAGTAAGCTACAAGGTACTTTTTACAAATTTAAAAAATTCAAAATAATTTTTGAGATATAGCCGGTCAAAGTCAGGGACTACATTAGGTTTCTTAGGGAAGGCACAAACTAAAACCGCAAAAAAAACTTATCTTCTCCTAGGTTTTTCTAGATAAATACCTCAAACTTTCAGGAAATGTTCCTTGCTTTATTTAGAAAATTCTGTCAGACAGAGTTTATTTTATATTAATAATTAAAAATTTTATAAAAAAAATGAACAAAAAAAGCAGTTTTTTTTTTTGGTTTTTTGTTATACTTTTTTTTTGACAACATTTTCTAAATATTGCAAGGAACATTGTTTAAAAGTTTTAGGTAGTTATTTCAAAAAAAGTAAGAGGAGATATATTTTTAGTGATTTCTAGTTATTTGCAGTTTTAGTTTGTGCCTCCCATAAGCAAGCTATTGTAGTCCCTGACTTTGACCTGCTATTTCTCGAAAACTATTTTGACTTTAGGGTCATTTATTTAAAGTTAAGGATTTAAAATTTAGTGTATTATTAACAAAACTACTTACTTTTTAAAGTTTTTCATTTTAATAAAAATTATGTTGTAAAATTATGTTCATTATTTTCAAATTTTACAATATAATATGAATTTTTAAGTAATCAATTTTGATAAATATTAAATTTAAAATAATTTGTTTTTGTTATAGATGTAAATGTTTAAAAGATTTTGTAATTTATTTATGTTTTATATCTATTGAATGTTTTAAACAATGTTAAGAATAATAACGTTTTTTATGATAATTGATATTTTATGAGCTACTGTTTTTTTTAAGGCTTTTAGTAACTTAATGTATACAGACTTTTTGATTCGATTTTTTGTTGTCCACAATTTTAATTACGCTTGTTTGAAAAGGTTAAATCATTAGCCTTGCTTGCAAATGTCTTTTCTGTTAACTGTATTGCTTTAAGTGAAGAAATGTGTTGTAATTTTTTTTTATATATGCAACTAACTATTACAAAAATATAATTTGTTTTAATTATCAGTTTTATCACTGTAACTTATATTATTTTTATATCCTTTTTTTGTTGAAAAATGCTTTTCTCTCAGCTTAAAAGTTTTATGATAAAATTAATTCAAGCTAAAAATAAACAAAACAATGAATATAAGTTTTTGGAATCGTGTTAATAATAGAAACTATGGAACCAGCTTATTCATTTCAAGTAAAAAAAATCATAAAATCAATAAAAAACAGTCGTTTTAATATTTTAAAAGTTTGTAGAGAATTATTTCTTTAAAAAAATAATTTTTATGACTATTTTTGTTGTTAAGTTTTTGCTTTGAACATTTCTGTTAATAGATAAAATATTTTTCAAAGTATTTATTAAACAATTAAAAGTTTTCATGTTACAGTTGCTAGTTGTATGTAGTGTGGTACAAATTGATTTATAAGAATAAAAACTCTACTTGCCATGTCATAAAGTTTCGCAACAGTCAAATGCTGTTTTGTAAACAAGCTTGACTGGTTCAAAACTTGATCGGTTTATTTAGCTTCTACGTTTAATTAAAAGTGACTTGAAGTCCAGAGCATGCACGTTTATGCTTATTGTAGTTTTGTGCAGCTCTAAGTTCTGTATGTATTCATGCTAGTTTTATACTTCTAGTTATCAAGTCTGTATAGAAGTTTCAAGTACCTTAACCTTGAATTTTACCAAAGTAGAAGTAATAATTTAAACTTGGTTTAGTCTCACCTTCTAAGTGTTTGTTTTATAATATTATTTTCCAACATGTGGTTTATAGACGAAATTAATTAGTTCTAAACTTGTAAACACTAAGTACTAAAAAAGTATTTTTTTATTACGTGTAATACTTTAAATAAATTTTCAACAAAGTTGACGGTTCCTTAAAGACATTTGATAAACCAAAATAATTCTAAAAGCTGATTATGTACAGCTGCGTGATTTGTAAAGTTAAAATAGCACACAATGCTTGTGGTATGATAGCATTGTTGTTCTTACCTGGATAAATCATGACATGTATTTATAAAAATGTCATGTAAATTATTATGATTTGTTTGTACAAAAACAACCTCGCGCAACTGAACTATTAATCTTTGTATTTTTGTATGAAAACGTTTCATATTGGTCAAAGTTTACGAATTGTTAGTAATTGCTTTAATCGTTTTCCTTATTTGTTCGTGCAATTTTTAATCAAACACATTTCTGATGATTATGATAAATTTAATCATCAAAATCAAGTTCAAGTTTAATATACCTTGAAAAAATGTTTTAAGTAATAATAGCTTATCAAGTTGATTTCTGTTTGTGTTCTTACCAAGTATTTGCTTAGCTAAAAAATAACATTTTTTTCATATAAAATTAATTTGAAGTTAAATTTAAGTCTACATAATTTCCAAAACTGGAACGTTATTTTTTTTTAGTTTAAGAGTTGTGGCTTTAAATTTAAAGTTTTTATCCAGTATATAATAAGTTGTAAAGCTTTCTGTTTTATTGTTCATCTTAAACAATTAATATGGTTTTACTGTGTCTTTTAGTTTTTCTAAACATTAGTTTTATTTAGTTAATCTGGTACTGGAAGATTATTTAAAATTTAATTTGGCCTTTTATACATCACTATGAACAATTTTGTTATTACAAACATCTTTTCTCATTTTCACACTTAAAAATTTTAGTAGTTAACTAAAAATAAGCTATTTCTACATTTTAGTTTCTAACTTAACCAAATAAGCTTCATTATTTAAAAAATATATATCATGGTTTGTTGATTTAAAACAAAGTTCAAATATTAATAAACTCTATTTTAATATAATTTTAATGTAAGTACTGATGAGCTCATTGAGCAAAACTTTGTTTATGGGAAGAAAATTTGAAAGAATAAATTGTATTGATTCTCCTCTTGAAGTAGAGATCTCTGTTTATTGTTTTTTAAAACATCAAAACTTTTAATATTATTAAATGTTTTTAAATAGCATATAAATAAAGTAATACCTATATGTAATTTGGTGTTTGATAGAATTTAAAGTAGCTTTAATATCATTAGTAGCTTGATAAAACATATAAATTTTGCAAGTTGTTTTTTACTGAATTTAATCTCGAGTGTTTTTACTTTAGAAATCTCTATAAAAGTCCTCGACTTAATAATAAGGAAAACAGTCAATTTAATTTTTTAAATTTAATTGTCAAAACAATGTTTCACTCGTTTGAACTAATTCAAACCATTGAAACATTGTTTTGACAATAAAATTAAAAAATCTAAGTTGAATATCATCTTGAACTACTGTTAAGTATTGATTGAATTGTGTGAACCATACAAGTGATAACACTGTTGTATAAACAATATTATAAAATATAGGCATGTTTTAAAGTTTGATTGCTTGCAGCTGGTCAACATTAGATGTAATATCATCAATAATAATATTAATTAGATTATTTGTTTTTGTATTTAAAAGTTCAAATTTAATTTGAAATATACAATAAGCATATGCTGTATTGGTTGTAGTGAAATATCAGGAGAAAATTAATTACTTTAACTTATTTTATATCTTTTAAAATATGCATCACAGTTTAACATAGGTTTAAACTGATGTCGTTCAACTAACACAACACACCAGTAAAGTTACAAGCTACTAATTGTACTTTAACTTATTACACTAAGATTTCTTATCTTTTGAAACATGCATCACAGTTAACATGTAAAACTACAAGAAAGTGCTAATTGTACGTGAACTTGGTAGCACAGTGCTGGGATGTTACGAGCCGCAAGTTAATTAATTTCTGGCATTCCAAGCATTGTGAGTGTGTCGGTAAACTTCGGCTTATTACAATCGATTGTTTTTTTTTGTAACTTATGCAACGCTTTGCATAACTGCCAAAGTCATGAAGAATTACCTGTTTGTTTTTGCTTGTTTAACTATCTACGGATTTTATCAACTATTTAAATGTTATTTGTTAAAAACTGTTTGTTTTTGATAAATGATAAGTTTTTACAAGCTGGATTTAGTTTTTTTATTTATACACAAGTAAAATATTATTATAACTTTTATAAAAAAATAAAAATTGCTAAATTTTTACACATCTGAAAATTGTAATTGTTTTGTTTAAAATTTGTTAACTTTTTACTATTGTATTTTATAAATTTAGTAAGTACAGCAAATTTAATTTGTGTTTAACGTAAAAAGTTTTGTTTTTATGATGTAGATGTTGGTATTATGTACAGTTCCCAGATAAGCAATCTGAAAAAAAAAACATTTTAAATTGTTAAATGTTTTATTTAGTCTCACTTGATTTCTGTTTCGTCAAGCTGTTTAACTACAAATTCAATGTTAATAGCCCGCTAGTACTGTTTAATATTTCTTAACATGTCTTGATAAGTTTGTGAATAAGCAATAGTTGCTACTTATTTTGCCATTACCCTATTATCATTTACATGTACATTATCGTTGTTAAACTTTAAATTTTTAAATTGTGTTATTATGATTTTTATTTTATATATTTTGCATACAACATACAATTTACTTTTTTAAATGCTGCTAGCATAAGAAATAGAATTAAAAGTTTTTTATCGTGATCACAGAAACTATCCTTTTAAGAAACACGCAAAAAATTGCACTAAATTAGCTAGTAATTACAACAATGTTTTAGATATAATTTAGCAACTCTAGCTGAAAAACCTTTCATTAAAAACAATCTTAAAAAATATAAGAGGTTTTTATTTTATTCTTTTTTTTCTATGCAGTATTTGTGGTGGTATAAACCTTTGTAAGACGTTTATTGTTCAGACGAGCTACTAGTTTTGTCTTTAAATTAACAATTAATAAAATATCCTGTCATGGTGTAAACCACAAAAATATGTCTTTGATTATTTATTATTAAATTTATTATTAAATTGAGCTTCCAGGTTATTGTATTGAGTGTCTTCAGTTGTAACAAATTAAGTATCTTAATGACTTTGTTTTGAAAATTAATATCAAGTTTTCGAAATTAATATAAAAGTGTCCATATAGCTTAATACATTGCACAGTGAATTTTTACAGACTATTTATGTACAAAAAAGTCGGGTGCACATTATTTCAAAACAATTCAAATTCTGACAACTTAATTATCTCTTATTAGTTATCTCTGTTAATATTTTTTATCATCCAATTTTTACTAATGGAAACTTCTGTTTAGTTTTAAACGTTGAAATTTCATATATCTTTTTTAGATAAAGCCTGTAGAAAATGTTGGATTTCAAATGTCAAAATTTAAATTCAGATGTAAAAAAAGCTTTTATTTAGTTCTAATAGTAAACGTTGTTGTTAATCTATTATTATTAAAAAAAAAAAATTAAAAGGTTTTACATAAGTGTAAACTGCTATTCGTTTTAATTTAAGGCTCTAAGTCTAAAATATTTAGGTTTAGTTTGTTATGATATTATCTAAAAATGAACCCTAAAACAAATTTTTTCATGAATTGCACTAAAAAATATCAAGTATAAAATAAAACTACTCTTTACTAAAGTTTTTTTCATTGAAGTTTAGTTTAATTTTATATTCTAAATTGCAAATTGCAATAAATGTCAAAAACTGCCCTTAGGTTAAATTTTTATAATCTAATTCATTTACATGCTAACATTTTTAAATTATAAAATATTTTGACAGCCTTTGATTAGATAGTGTCTTGTTGTTTAACATCACTTAAAACTAATTATTAAACAACATCAATTGTCATTTTAAACTTTTTTGGAGTGAAGTATTTTAAAGTAGTGCAATGAAAAAAAACCCAAACGTATTCTAACTTGATAAAAAAACTATTGATACATAGTTGAACTGTATTTTGAAAATTGTCTCAAAGCGTCAACCCGTTCACATCAAAAAACTTTTTGTTTAGTCTTATTGATTGAAGGTGCTTCAAAAAGGTTAAGTATCTCAACATCAAAGTTGTTTAATTTCCCCTCAGTGTTTTAAAACTCAGTTTAAAAACACTCTAGTTTATGGTTTTTTTTTAATTTTAATAGTTTTTTTTTTGTAAAAGTTTCTACAATGTTTCTGACAAAATTTTTACAACTTTAAAAAGTGTCCTTAGAACAAAAACAACAAACTTTAATAAATTTTAGTGTATTTTAGCTGTACTTTGTTGTTAATTTGTTTGCTCCTAATAGTGAAGCTCTTTCAAAAAGATATAACAAGTATTGTAGCTTACTGTTAATTTACACAACTTTACCAAAACACCCGTTTATGCTTCCTCTTACCCTATCACACTGCGGTTTTCAGAAAAGCCCCTTAAAATCTTTATGATTTAATAAAATATTAAAAAAAATTATAGTTTTAGCACAACTTCCTTAACTCAGGTGGTTCTATCATCTCCTGGGAACAAGGTGACCTAAAGCAGATATTTTTTTTACTTTTCTTTACTCAAGCACTTTTACTAAAAAAGGCCTTGCCACAAGCATTGCCGTAGAGAAAAGTTAAAGTATAACACAATTGAACTTTATAAGTAACACAACATGCTTTACTTGTTAAGGAGGACACGGTTACTTAAATAAGATATAAACATTTTGTAATGTAGATTTCCAAGTGACAAAACTGAAAAAGTGTTCCACAGCTACCATATCACATAGAGCAAGTTTGACTGCGTAAACTGTAATTTCAACTTTTCAGGTGTTCCTGGTGCGAACGTCGCGAGGCAACAAGGTGGCCTGCATGCACGCCAAATGCTCGTCGCAAACTCAGAGGAGCAAGTACACGCTCCTCTTCAGCCACGGCAACGCCGTCGACCTCGGTCAGATGTCCTCGTTCTACGTCGGCCTCGCCGCAAGGTTTGAAATAGTTTTGATGTTTTTAAAAATAGTTTGATAATTTTATTATTGTTTTATTTTAACATCTAAAAAAACACCGGCTAAAAACATCAGTTTAAAATTGTTTTAGTGTTTTTATAATAGTTTAATAATTATTTCCTGTATTAATTTAACATTGAACATTGAACAAGAAAATAGTTTAACTTAATATAGTTTAATAGTTTTTTTAATGTTATATTTTTTTATTTTTAGAAAACAAATAAAGAGATCTCAACTACTTACTTTGTAAAATACAGTCTTGAAAGAATAATTTAATTTTTTTAATGTTTTATTTTTTACTAAAAAAACATCGGAAAAAGTCAACAGAGTCAAAATCTTGACTTTTTTCAGCTTAAACTTGTAAACAATTTGTCTTGATCGTAATCATCAGACCACAAGCACTCATTAGACTGAGACCTGAGTTTCGTTGTTATTGAAACTCATCATTCATTGAAAAGTTATTAAATATTGGGGACTACAGCATTCTATGGTCACAACTGATTGATGAGTTTCAACAAAAACGAAACCCCCGTCTCAGTCTACTGAGAGCTTGTGGTCTGATGATTGAAGTGATAAGACCAAAAATTTTAGTTTTTAGTTCTCTAAACTGAAATAAATTGTTAACTTGGAAGTGTATTTTTATCTTTACAATAAAATTACAAGTTCATTTAGATGCACAGTTTTTAATTTTTTCTTTTTCCAATAATTCTATTAGAATTTAGGTTTTACTAACAAAACTTATGATTATTTACATGTTTTTTTGAATATTATTTATAACTTAGCTGACATCCATAAATACTTAAAGTTCCTTCTAATTCTGCAGCTATTTTATGTATAGTCCACTCTTTTAAATGTTTTATTTATGGTTTCAGAAGAAAAATGAGGTTTATACTTTTTAATATTTTTTCGCCTTTTTTGTTATTTTTCAAAATAAACGATAAAGTTCTGTCTTATGCCGTTATTACAATCAGCACCATTTACTGTTCAACAAAAACACAACACTTGTTCAAGTTTTCCAATACAAACGCAATACTTTTTCAGGTTGGGAGTGAACATCTTCTCGTACGACTACAGCGGTTACGGCGCCTCCAGCGGAAAACCCACGGAAAAGAACATTTATTCGGACATCGACGCCGCGTTCCAACACCTCAGGCAGAGGTCGGTTGATTGTTTTTTTGTTTTGTAAAATATTTTAACATTTGATAAAGCAAACAGTGTTAGGTAGTTTAATCAATAAATCAGCGATCGTAAAGTATTGAAGATATGTGCGCAACAGGTCACAAAAATTTTTCAACAATAGTTCACTAGAAAATAGCTTATGTACCCACAGTTAATTCAAAAAGGTGTTTTTTAATATATTAGTCAAAGTTTTTATATAATTTTTTACAATATTAGTTTATCATATTACAATTTTATGTGCTGTACAGACTTATTAAATATACACAACTGTTTTTTAATAAGTTGAGTTTTGATTTATTTTAAATTTATTTGAAAAGAGTCGTGTATATTTAATAAGTTTGGATGGCACAAAACGTAGTAGTATAATAAAATATTGTGAACTATAACAATTAGTCTAGAAGAAGAGGTATACAAAAACGACGATTTTTATGCTAAATTCATCTTATATTTGTACATAATTTTCAACTGCTTACCATGTATCTAAAATCTTTATGTACCTGCTTGATACTTATGGATTGAATCGTTTTTTTTATTATTGGTCGTGGCTAGTATTGTTCCAGGCAGTTTATTAACAATAATTGGTATTTTGTTAGGATGTTGTGGGTAAAAACCAGAATTTATCACGAGTTTTTTATTGGTACTAGCGACTATTTATCCAGGTAGTTTTAGTAATAAAATTTTTTCTTTATTTACGGAATAATTTGTAATAAAAACTAAAAATTAGGGTTTTTATTGGTTATAACTACTATTTATTTTAGGTTTTTTGTTAATAATAACTATTTGTCTAGGGTTTTTTATTGATAATAAGAACTATAGGTCTATGGCTTATTGTAAATAACAACTATTTATCTAGGTTTTTTTATTGATAATAACTGCTATAGGTCTAAGGTTTATTGTAAATAGCAACTATTTATCTAGGGATTTTTATTGATAATAACTACTATAGTTCTAAGGTTTATTGTAAATAACAACTATTTATCTAGGGTTTTTTATTGATAATAACTACTATAGGTCTAGGAATTTCTTATTGATTTTTGCTTTTACAAGTTTTTATGGTCTTTTGGGATTGAAAGTGTATAAAAAATATATTTTGTTTGTACATTAATTTTTGATTACTACTATTAAAGTTTAATGTTTTAAAAGGTAAAACTTTTTATTTGTGTAACTCTTAATTTCAAACTGTGAGCAGCAAAAAATGTGTCATCCTATCATTTTATTTGTGTTCAAAATACGAAGTTCATTCAGATAACTTTAGAACTAGTTTCTGGAGATATTTTGGAGAATAAACTCAACTATTTTTATTGAAAAACGTTGATTTAGTATTTTAATTGCTTTGTCTGTTTTTAAAAGTAACGTAAATATAATTTAATGAAATTTTATTGATTAAGTTAAACAAACATTTTAGTTTTAAAGAACCAAATGACTTATTATCAATTAACTATTAGTTTTTATTTCAAAAAATTATTTTTCAAATAAGTTCAAGCTGTTGACATAGTTCAAAGCAATTGTAGTTAAGTTTAAAATGATAACTTTTTAATGGGCAATTAAGTGTAGGAAACAGTAGTATTCAACAACAAAATAGTTTGTTTACTACATTTGTTCAAGTTACTCAAGCAGTTGTTATTGATTCAAGCTGCTGGTTGAATTAAAATTACTTATAGATTTACAGCTTTAGATTGAAACGAATGATTTTATTGACGTTCTTGACAAGATGTGGATGAAATCGTTAGATAATAATATCGATATAAACTGCATGAAATGCGTTTTGTTTGTTTAATATGAAAAAAATCAAAATATCAAACAAAAGCACACAAAGTAAATTTTAGAAGTTACAAAAAATCTTTAATTTAATTTAAATATATGTTAAAAAGTAGAAGTAAACTTTAATTACTTCATTTACTTAAATTACCTCTGTTTGTCAAGTTGAAAATTAAGTCTCACTTTTACACATTTAAAAGTTTAAAATTCTGATTTAGATTTACAAAATTCATAAAATAAAGAAACAAAATTGTTTCGTTTTTTACAACAATCTTAGTTGGATTGATCTAATTAGATTTATGAAAATTAATTTACAAAGTAGTTTTTTTTATAATGATAAGAATTTCAATTTAGCTTTGAACACTTAATGAAATCAAACACAAAAGTTTTTATTTGAATATTTTGTTGGTTTTAGCGCGTCACAAACTTTAAAGTATATATTTTTAGTAGCTACTCATATACGCATTTCATGGATAAAATTGCTAAACTCATAGTTAATTTGCTTTTTAAATTGAAAAAAATTAGAAGACCAAAATTATTCGAAGCGGTCAATTGAAATTTTTGTTTAAACGGAAAAAGTTTAGATAAAAATATACTTGGTTTTTACAACTGTTTAAGTTTTTTGTAACCAACTGGAATTTATCATGCTTTGATGTTTTGAAATTACGAAATCTCTGTGTGAAAGATAGCAACCAAATGCGGCGAATGATTTAAGAAAGTTTACCGCGTGCCGAGTGTATATAATATATATATATATATACATCTAGATATAGAACATATATATTTAGCACACGCACGTATACACACACATGCATGTTATGATGAGCACTGAGTATCACGAACTTTATAACGTTTTCAACCCGCAATGTCGCCTTGTATGACGCACGTTCACCCCAATATATTAATATTTTACCTAAAGCACTCATTAAAACTGTCCAAGATGGAGAATTTAATTAACAAACTTGAGTGTTTGGTTACGCGAGCTCAATACGTGAGTTTCGAATAAATATTTGTTTTATTTTGTATTATTGGTCTGCGTTTTTTGGGTTTTAGTCAATCTGTTGCAACTACATTACATTATGTTTTTTTGGAGTCATCAAAAGTTTTCTACAATGTAAAAAGCTGTGCATCGATTCTATAAAACCCCATTTTATAAAATGCTGCTGAGTAGTAACATTTAAATAAAGGCTTCAAAAATTACATATTTGCAAAGCTTGTACTCCAATGAAGCCAAAGCTGATTTATAATTAGTATTGTTTCAACTTTTTGAAAACTGGTTAAATTGATTTTTTTTGATCAAATCTTTTTTTGCTTTAAAGTGTAATGACAAAATATAAGTTTTTTGTAAAGTGTAGGTTGAATCATTCTTGTTGAAACAGAACATGAAGTTTGTACGAAAAAATTCTTTTTTTTACCTTATTGCTGACTGCTGAATAGTTTGTTGGTTTCAACCGCAGACTGCAAAATATAATTTCGGCTGCTACTTCTACACAAAAAACGCATAAATATTTAACTAATGTAAGGAGATGCTGTTTATAACAAAACCTTGTGCTTAATTGGATTGATTAAATCCTGATTAGTCTTATTGAAATTCGGATTTAAAAAAGAATTAATTCAACAGTTTCAAATGAGTACTCCTCTTCATGGAACTTTTTGATTAAGTTCAGTATATAAACAAATGTACTGTTACTGACGTATTTTCTTAAAAAAAAAACTAATATTTACTTGTGGTAATTCCAGATGTGAAATGAAACAATTTGTTTTTTATTATTTTTTTTTTTAGTTTATTTCCTCAACTTTGTCTTGTGTTTTCAAGTATTTTGTTGAATTTTTTTTTTGAAAATTTCAGTACGATTATGTTTGTTTTGTTTACTATTAACTGCTAGATACAATAATTTAGCTTTGATATGGTTTTTAACAACAACCTATTGAAACACATTTGTTTTGTTTTTTCAAGTATCTTGTTACGTTTAATTAGCCTTGTATTGATTTTAATAACCATAGACTGGGTTATTTGTTTGGGTCGTGTTTTTGTAAAAATAAAAAAAAAGCTTTTTTTTTTAAACACACAGCACTTACATTGTAGTCGAAAGAAAAAAGTATAGTTTAATTTGCTGAATTGAAAAACTTACTGTTTCACTTCCACAATATAACTATTTCTGTACAAATATTAAGAATATATGTAATCCCTAGTATATAGTTGAGTCACTGCTTCATGAACACTGTTCAAAACTTTTTGTTAAAAAACTAAGTACACTTAATTACATGTCAAAAATTATATGTATATAATACTTAAATTAATTTGAAAATAGATTTATATTAAAATTAGATACTTATAAAAATTTTAGTTTAATTCAAAAGTTTGTTTTTGCCTCAATTTTTAGATCAAAAATATTCAAGCTCATTTTGAGATTACTTTACTTCAAAATTAGCCTGAAAATGTTTAAAAATTATAAAAATACTAAAAAAGGTAAAAATTTCAAATGAGGCAAAAAAAGATCCTGAAACTAATAAAAGTTCAATATAAGAAAACACAAAATTTGAAATATTATTCAAAATACTTGAAAGTTTTGATTGGTGTGGATAAGGTTGTTAAAGTATCTTAAAATTAGAATAATTAAAACTAAATTCAAATTCCATATTATTAAACTTTATATACACAAAAACGCATTACATAAAATAACTTATAAGTCTAAGTTTATAGTTTACTTGAAGAAAAATTAAACCAAACAAAAAACAAACTAGCAAATCAAAAACTTATTTAAGATTTTTACTTTAAGCAGCCCCGGTCTGAAACACTAATCAAACAACTTTCAGGTACGGTGTTTCCCCGGAGAACATCATCTTGTACGGCCAGTCGATAGGGACGGTGCCCACCGTGGACCTGGCGTGCAAGTACCAGTGCGGGGGGGTGATCCTCCACTCCCCGTTGCTAAGTGGGCTGCGGGTCGCGTTCCCCGACACGAAGAGGAGCTGGTGCTGCGACGTTTTTCCCAGGTTGGGGGATTTTTTATGTAACAGCTAGCATTAATTAATAGTATCTTCAGGTTTCGATATTTAATTTAACAACCGGTTTCAAGCTTTTGATTTTCATGCCAACAAACTCACTTTAACCGGGATTAAAAATCTTATTTTTTCCATTTGACCTTTGACCAGCTTGAAAATTAATCAATAGTTTTGAAGATTGAAAAGCGCTTGTACCTTGTTGACTCAACGTTTTAACACTTTGAGTTAAAGTTATATTTTGTTTTTTATTCCAAAAATGTTTCTTGAAAAAAAAGTACAGCTTGGCTGTATACAATTCAGTTATACACAAGCCAAGTTAATTTTAAGTTTTTATTTCGATATAAAACGTTGATATTCATAGGTCAGCAGCACTCAGTTTTGACCCAGATTCAAATTTAAGCGTGAACGCTTGAATTGAACCAGAATAAATTTCAAGCGAGCTCTTCTTGCGTCAGCTTAAAAATTAATCAATAATCATGAGACTCTGTAAAAAACTTACCGTGATTTAACACCGTTATTTATCATGTTTCAGATGTAAGTATTGATTTTCAGTTTTCACTCTGCTTGTTTTTGAGAATAGCGATTGTTTTAAAAGTGTAGTTTTTATTAATGTGAGATCTAAGTTTTGAAGTGTTAACAACAAAGAAACGGTTCAATTTCTTTAAAAAATCTATTTTGTAGCAAACACGTATACATACTGTTTTAAATTACAACTAATTTAATAAATTATAAACGGTTTTAATTAAAACTGACAAAATACAAATATAGAATTTGGTTGTCACATTTAATAAATTTTACTTTTGTATTTGCAAGAGAAAAACATTATTGCTATGTGTATTTTGAATTGAGCAGACTTATATGATTGAACGAGCAAAACTTTATTCACCAGCAAATGTTGCAACAATGGTGCTTAAACTGCGAGTTTTAAGTGGCCAACTTTTCAAAAACTTGCCAAGGCTAATCGTTAATTTTCTTTACAAAAAGCTGAGTTTTGTTAGAGCGTTACTAATTAATTAACTTTTCCAGTTTCGACTTAACTTGGAATTTAACGTGATCGTAACTAAAAGTTTTACAATAAAATTAAGTAAAGCTTATAAGTTTGCTTCAAAAATAGTCTTCAAGCTTCCTAATTTAGTTTTTTAAATTAATTTTATAATAAATTAAAAGTTGTTGTAAAATAATTCAGCGTGTTTAGTGATTGCAAGTTATGTTTTAATTATATTAACAATAATATTTATACCTTGTAGCTGTATATAACAATGCATATGTTTCGATTAAACGACAATGATACTCGAAACAGTAAACGTTACATGGTACAACACAATAAATTTTATATAATCACGTCAATCCTACTTAACACCGATTGTAATTCATTTTTGCGGTCAAAATTACACCCATTCGCCGAAAGCCACATTTATCTGTTATCGAAGTTTACACAAGTCCTGTGCACTCCCATTGCAGCGTTCTACGAACGTTGTAATTCAAAACGCTTCAGTTCACCTCTTTGAACCTTGGTAAACTTTTGTGCTTTTTGGAGGAAAAGTTTTAAGTAAAACGGTATATTGTCAAGCGGGTTTAAAAAATCGATCATACTTGGTTTATGTCAAGTTTTTTTAAAGCAATTTAACCTTTAATTTTTTGTGTTTGGTACACAATTAAGTTAAATAGTGGTCCATTCATTAACATGTGAATTTATTGCCAGCCGCTGGTTTCAAAATGATAGGATTTTACTTGATGTGGGCTTGCCAAAATCTTAGAACAATTTCAAACTTTTATGCTTTATAAATAAATCCTTTAATTCTATGTGTGGGTGGCCACTGCTGTGTAAGAATTAAAGTAGTATTATTGGAAATATTTTTTGATATTTTGGTTGAAATTATTAAAATAATGTGTTACAGGTTGTGACAAAAGATTTATTTTACATTTAAAATTAGTAATTTAAAATTTTACATTAGTAAGCAGGATTTTTCAAAGTTTGCAAAATATTTTCTTTTTGTTGCTAATGCAGTAATTTTATTTTAAAAAACAACTTTTTTATTATAACGTTTAAATTTAGTGTTGAAAAATTAAATGTTCCTGAAATTCAGCTCAAAAATGTTTTTTTTTATTCTATGAAATATATCAACTATTAAAAAGAACTTTTTTTAATGAAATTTTTACAATATAAATAACTTTATTGCTAGAAATTATATAATTAGATATTAAAAATAATTTATCCTCAAGTCTATCATAAATGTGTAAAACCAAAAAAACTAAATTTAAGTTGAAATAAACTTAAAACTAACAATTTAATTGAATAGAAGTGTTTTTTTTTTGTTGAAGTTGATACTGTTGTTTAAAATACAACTATTTCAATTTAGTTAGTTTTTACTTTGTTTAAAAAATATCTAAAAAATTTTACTAATATACATTTTCTCTAGTATGTTGTCTTTAACTCTATCATTTAATGCACAAAAAGTTATTTAGTATCTCTCTACAAGAATAATGTTTCTAAAGTATATACTTCATTTTAATAACTAGCTCAGTTTTGTTTACTATTTCAAATATATTTTTGATAAAGCGGATATGAAATTAGGTGTTCTTTGGTAAATGAGTTTTTTTTAATTATTGACTTTTAATAAAATACTAAGTATATGGCACAACATGTAGGTAAATAGCTTGCGTAGAATTTTAAAATATTGTTTACTTATTTTTTTTTCAAACTTTAATTGTACTACATCTATAAATTTAGATGAAACTTGTTAATCTTTTGTTTAGCAAATTCTAAGTTGTTGGTAGATGTCTAAGTACAGTTTAGAATTTAAGTTGAATAAATATTTTCTATATACTTTACAGATGGTTGCTTTTTTTTTAATGGTATACAGTTTCTTAATCAATTGTAAAATATTGTGTTTTATGATATTCCTTGAAATTAAAACATATATTCACTGAAAGCATAGCAAGAATAAATTTATAACAAAATAAGTCGGAAAAATTATAATGACGTTTTGCAAAAGTTTTTTTTTTGCAAAGGTGCAATTGGCGCTTACGCGCGTTTAATTATTTATTTTCACCCGGACGAAATTGGATTGGAAATGCACAAAAGCTTTGCGAACGTTTTAAATTGTTTTACACCTGGTACAAGCGTTGTAATGTATATTTGTTGAAACGATTGTTGTTTGTGGTAAAAATAACAAACATATCAAATAGTTACTTTTCGAACTTTGTAATATCGTAGTTATTGTTCAAGAGTTTTGCTTATTTTAATTAATATATGTTTCAAACGTGCTTTAGTTGTTCTAAAATAGAATTAACTTGATATTAGTTCTTACAGAAAGGTTTTAATATAATAATCATGTTACTTAAATTAAGAGGATTATAAATAATAATAAGTATTAAAATAAATCACTTTTTGCTCTTTACTTATATTGTAAAAATTTTTATACTTCAAGATAATGAATTTTTGATTTTGTATACTGTGAATAATATTAATAATTGTTAAATGTTAAAAATATAAAATTAAGTTTTTAACTTAGGTTATTTAAGTAACAGGATTAAGATTATACTACATCATAAAGTAAAATATCTTTCAATGCTGTTAAGTTTTTTTATTTGTTTTGCTATTCAACATAGTGCTTATTTAATGGATGTTTACTTTATTTATTGATAAACACATTGTATGTATACTTGAGTAAATTATTCATATTGTTCTTGGAATTACAACTTTCTGTAAATATTTCACAGAAGTTTTTAATTTTTAATTCATGTAAATTTCACTACTCTAAATTTTTTTTATTGTTTTACAAAATTATTAACTGCTTTTAAGGTTTTCGTTAACCAATATGTATGCTTTATAGTAAAATTGTAAATACACTCAATTAATTAACAAAATGAATCAATTGAAGCATAAACAACTTTTATAACACAAATTAAAAAGTAAATTTAGTGTTTCATATGGTTACGAACTTTTAATAAAACAAATACATTACACATACAATTTTTTGTAGGACTTAATTAAAGAGTTTTTTTAGTAATTTTAGAATATTAAAGAAAACATTTAAAACTATTCAAAAAAAAAATGCTAATAGATATTAAGATTGACATATTTATTTTTAATTTTTTTCAAATATTTTTTACTTATTTAGATATGGTCTTTTGAATATTTTTTAAGAATTTGAGTTGTCGGAATTCGAACTGTCGGAACTTGAATTGTAGTGTAACCCAAGAAAAGTTATTTATAGTAAAAATTAATTTTATAATAAAACAAGCATTTAACCAATGAAATGCAAGTAAATAATCTAATCTAACCAATCACATTGCAGTATTGACAAGATTCCGAAGGTCAACTCTCCCACGTTGGTCATCCACGGTACTGAAGACGAAGTGATCGATTTCAGCCACGGACTGGCCATATACGAGAACTGTCCCCAGGCCGTACAGCCACTGTGGGTTGAAGGTTTGAATGCCTGTTTTATTAAAATAATGGATTATTATATACGAGAACTGTTCCCAAGTGGGTGTAAGAAATAGGTATTGTAGTTATTGAAAATTTAGAATTTTATTTCAATGATGAAATACAAAAAAAACAATTCTCAAACATTTAATAAATAAAAACATTTTGTTGATACAAGTTTGTGAAAATACAGTGGTTTAAAAGGCATATGATAGTGATTAAGAATAACATTTAAATTTAAAATACTTTTGTACGAATGTAAACTAAACATTTAATTAAATAAAATTGTTAAATTTGAAAAGAAAAGCTTTTTATTGAACAAAGATGTTCGAATAGTAGAATAAAAATAGAAATAACAAAGTTTGTAAAGACTAAGAATAGTTATGAAAAACTTAAAAAACTGTTATCACAAATCATACACATATTTCCAACTTGATTAGATTTTTTGTTTTTAGACCATAAAGATTTTTTTGGTGTTACTGGTATAATGTTTATTATAACTACAAGTTTAGTTTGAAACTCTTAATGGTATCAATATGTTAGAATAAACAAAAGTGTCTTATACAAAACTTGTGTCATTAAACTGAATGATCACAAACGAAGATGAAAGACAGGTTAAACTTAAGAATACTAAATTGATTCCTTAGGTTATAAATAAATCCTGATTTAAATTATGTATCATATATCATATTGGAAATCTTTAAAATTTAAAGGAAAATCATGACTAAATATTAACGTTTGGTTTAATTGGTTTATATATTCGCTCTACTTTAGGTAAATCCTATGCTCATAATTTTATACTCATTTTTTTTTATTCTCAACGGATACAAGCTATTTTTTATGTATTCCGTTTATGTAATTCAAAACTCTCATGAGGCTTTACGGCGTAATGAGTGTTACTAAAGCCAAAAGTTACTTTTTATCTTTAGCTAAGGCTTTAAATGAAGTTAAACAGTTAGCAAAATACTTCACATTAACAGACAGGTTTTCATGTTGGGCCACAAGTAAATTTTAAAGTTGTTAGCAGTAAAATCATTTTTCATGCGAAGTATTTTACTTAATT
This sequence comes from Thalia democratica, assembly GCF_965202585.1. Classification (NCBI taxonomy): domain Eukaryota; kingdom Metazoa; phylum Chordata; class Thaliacea; order Salpida; family Salpidae; genus Thalia; species Thalia democratica. The sequence continues at coordinate 31,379,433 of NC_139172.1, read as the reverse complement.
AAGAAGTTTAAGCGTTTTGTTTATTCTACAAACCGATGAACGTTAATTAGTTAGCTTTATTACGTCATAAGGCTCACTGTTGATTTAAACGTTGCCTAATTTGTTTTCAGAAGCAATAAACCGATGCTGAGCAAAGTTGAAGCCAAAGTTCAAATAATATTTTTAAGACTAAAAACAATAAAGTAACACTAGTTGTTGTTGCATTTTAAAATATTTTTTTTTTGTAATAATTGTAAACTTTCAGGGGCGGGCCACAACGACATAGAGCTGTACAGTCAGTACGTTGAGAGGCTCAGGCAGTTCGTCCACCATGAGTTGCCCCAATGAGAAAAAATACATTTGGAAACTTTTCTGTTAGAACGCCTGGAGACTTCCTGCAGAAGCTTTGACGACTTTTGTGGAAATGCAAAGTTGTTTTGATTTTTTTGTAAGACGACTTTTTTTTTTGAAACCAAAAATTTAATTTAGAAATTTTAAATTGAAATCTAAACAAAACCTTTGTTTTTGAAAATTGGTTAAATAGTTTTTTATATTTCAAAAAATCTATAATTTTTAATTATGTTTTTTTAAAGACTAAGTATTTTTTTTTATTCTCGTATCAGCTAAATATGGTTTCATTAAAACATTATTAAAATTTAGACCACTTAAATTTGAATTTGTAATTTTGTTCAACTAAACTATTTAGCGGCTGTTTTTGTTATAAATATTTGTTTGTAATTCTCAAACTTATGAAAAGTAATTAAACGAGAATAAATAAAAATCTTTTATCACAAAGCTAAGGCTTTAATTAAAAAAAAATCTCGACCAAAGAAAAAAAAAAACTACTTTGCTTTTTTTTTATAACGTAAAAATTTATTTTGGTGATATAACTGCGGTCCACGGAACACTGCTCTAAAACTGTTTAAACTGAATTAGTTTTTTAAGTGGTTTGAAATATCACCAACATCATTTGTACTAGAGGTGTGAATTTTTCAGTAATATCTGGAAATTTTGTTGGTTTTTGTTTGTTTAAAAATTAAGATTGCTCTTAAAGATTTCTTTTTTTTTTTTAATTTGTAGTCTGTTTATGTTATTATAAATTAGATGTAATTTACAATTTTTATTTTTTTAATGTATAGTAGTTTTGTCTCACAATTTGAGTACTTTTGAAACCCGTTTAGTTTATTTTTATGTTATATATTCTCTACAGTTTAGTTACACTTTTCTAATATTTGAATTGGCGCTTTTTTTTTCTTCATATAATTAACAATCCAAATGAAGGCCAATCTATCGACTCGAATTGAGGCCTTTTTTAAATTAAATGTTTTTTTTCGAATACCTGTACACTAAATCTGTGCTGTGTAGATTACTTGAAAAAATATTGTTGAGTTTTCTATCAGCTCATTACTGATTTTTATTATAAACGAGTCTGTTGAAAAAGTTGTTATATTTTAATTAATTTTTGAGTTGTACAAAAATTTAACGGTATGTTTTTTGATATAGTTATAATTTAGATTTAAGCTTTTCTTGAATTTGTTTTTCAAATTGAGCAGTTTGAGTATATACATATTAAAAAGAGCTTTAAATTAAAAGTATATTTTCTTTTCGTCTTTTAAACAACTCATTATTTCTATGTTAAACATTTGGTTTTTATGTGGTTTTAAAGTTTAATTAAAAGAATTCAAATACCTTGAAAATTCACCTTTTTGATAAAAATATTAGTTTTCGAAAAAAAAAATTCTGAAGATACTCTGGATTGAATTGTTTTTATTTAAAATTTTTTTATTTTTTTTATTAAAATTTTTTTAATGATAATTTTACTTTCACTCTGACCGTAGTTTTTGGCTTTTAACTGCGTAAACTTTTAGTTTTATGGATTTTTTTATTTACTATCATATAAATTTAATTAAAACACAAAGACTAGACATCAGATGGTAGCATCGTTTTATTTTTTTTAAGAACAAAACTCAAACATGATTTTTTTCTTTCCTCATCTTTATACTCGACTTTTTTTTTGTTTGTTAATCGCGTAATTTTGATAATTTAAATAAACTTCTAAATGACTTATATTGTTTAATGTATACCAAATGTGCTATATTTTTCGTTGATACTTCAGCATGTTGAAATAGTTTATACGTAATTAGGAGTTTTTTTAAATTTAACAACAACAACAAAACATCTAAAATTAAATTTTAAGCAGGCTAAATGTTTTCAACCCAAATAGCAAACAAACAGCTTGTGAGAAACAATTTGAAATATCCATCTAATTCATACGTCATAAAGCGGTATTACATGTTATTGCAATTAGTCAATATCTGATTTGATTTCAACGTTATTAGTTGCTCTTTTCATGCGTTTGTATAGAAACTTATGCTTTTTGATGATAAAAGTTTTAGTTTATCGTATTTTTTCTTAATATGTTAGACAACTTAACCAATAGTTTGAAAAATTTCTACGTTTTTTTGATCAAGTAGGTGTTATTAAAAATTTCTAATTGTTAGTTAGTATTTGTGTAAGAAAAAATAACTTATCGGTTTGAACAAGCAAATAATTGTTTTTGCAAGATATTTATAAACATTTTAATATTTTGCTTGAAATAACTACCAGGTTGAGTAAATTTTATTTGTTTTGATTAGCTAGCAAGTTTTGTGCAGCACGTTAGACAATGTTTACCTTTTTGTATGTTTTAGAATGAGAGAATATTTGAGCAACTATATGTTTTACAGTTTGTTTAATTGAAGTCTGATTTTGAAACAAGTATTAGCCGTGTATAGAAATTTAACTAAAACTAAGGTGGTATTGGTTACTTAAATTATGTTAATGGTACGCTCTTTTTAATTATTTATTTTTAAAAATAGCCTGTTTAAAAAAACATTAAAAAAAACATGCTTAAATTTTTTTTCTTAAATATGATTTGAGTTTTTGGACAAATTTACAAAAGGTTTTTTGAAATTAAGATCAAAAGATAAAGAACAAAAGATAACCTAATAAGATTATGAATACAATTTGCTTAATTATAAATTTTACTTAACAGTATTAAGTCTTTAAACTTTTGTAGTCTTGCTTTTATTAGAAACGATTTTTTTTGTGCAATTACCAAGTCTTATATTATATAAAAAAAGTATTGGTTTTTTTAATTTCTGTATAAACTAAACTTTCTGTACCAAACGACTTTTATAACTTTGTTTTCGTCATTAACTCCAAATTCAACAGTTTTTTATAAGTTTTATATTTGTTTAAATTTTAATTTTCAGCTCTGGTTTCTAGCATATAAATTAAAGTATGTGATTTTCATTAAGTTTATTTTGATGACCACACAGTACTAATGTGCCAAAACTGAATGAGTAAAAATTTAATAAAATAGAAAGTTTACGTCATGATATTTTTAATCTCAGTAAAGATTGGTGATCGATTTTCAAACTTATATTAAACACATGTGAAAAATCAATATTCGGTTTGAAATTATTTTTTTTATTACTTGTTGAAGATAAGTTATTGCTTTTTAGTTGAATCTTTCCGTTCAAAATTTGTTTAACTATTATTTTATTCCAATTAAAAAAATATTTTTTTATTTAGAATAAAATAATTTATTGTTATAATTTTAATCTAATTTTTATAGAAATAATTTTTAGTTATACTTGGTTTTTTATATTTTTTACAAGGTGTAAGAAATGATTACGACAAACATAAACTTGAGCTTTAACAGCAATTTTTATAGTGTGTTTTCATGAACAATGTACAAAAATATGCTTGTCATAACAATTCTTGTAAACTATTTAGAAAATAAGTTGTGCAAAAGCAACTTTTTATAATTTTCTTATAATATAAAGACAAAAATATCCAGTTTAGCACAATTTAAAAAAAAAGTTTTTCAATCATTTTAATTGTATGGTTTTTAAAGCGTTAATTTTCTGCCATGTTTTTTTAAATCTAAAGAATCAGTTTTGAAAACAGAACATACTTATAACTGGGTAAATTATTTTACGTTCTAAGATGTGTAATAATAAATAAAATAACAATATTTAGTATGCCACTTCATACATAATAAACAGTTAATTTGAAAATAAATCAAAGTATTTTGACATAATAAGTTGCAACGAAATCATAACATTAAAAAAGTCCAAACTAAACCACTTTTTAATCTACTTTTCTTTCCTAAAACAGTCTGGGTTAGATTTAGTTTTAACATCCAATATTATAATCAGTATTTGCTTTAAACATTGTTTGTACCAAACTAAACTATTTGTTTTAAATTTTATATACTTGTTTGTTAAGACAAAAAAAAAGCATATTTTACTAATCTATAAACTACAATTTATAAAAAAAAAAACATTACTCATAGGTGTAAACTAGTTTTTATAAGAATTAACAGTTAATAAATAGAAGCATTTTTTAAAGTTGATAACCATAAGTTTCAAATTCTGGGTTCACACGCACGTTAAAGCCTTGTTGTTTATAAAACATGCATTTTAGACTAAAATTGTCAAGTAGTTATTCTTCACACACCAGGGTTTCCAAAACTGGGCCCCTTGGGGGCCATTACAAAAACTTAGTAAGCATGAGCAGTAAAGAGTGGACCATGAGCAGTAAAGAGGCCGCGAGGTCATAGTTTGACACTTACACTAGATATTCTGGAGTTGGTGATGAATAGCAAAGAAAAAAAAGGTCTTGAGCGTTAAACGGTAAAAGTTATTTGTGAAATCTTGTTTGAAGGCGCCACAGCTTTTTTAATTTCTTTGAAAGGTTTTTTTTTTTGAAAGTTTAGGAAACCCTGGTATAAAACAATAGCAAATGTCCGCTAAAGCACCAAGCATCATTTTTTTTTAATTACTCAACAATATGATAACTTAACAGTAATAATAACTATATATTAACAGTTTGAAACTACTTAATCTTTACCAAAAGTTTTCCCTATTAATGAAGTCAACTTCGACTAAAAAGTAAATAAGGGAAAACTAAGTTATTACAGAACAAGATAGGATAAATTTTTTCAGTCAAAAACTAATCAAATTTAAGTTCGGTTTTTAGGCAAACACAAGTATAATTATGACATAAGAACTTAAATTTTTATATTAAAACAATTAGAAAAACATCATCAGATATTATTTATTGTTAATTTCATCAGATTTATATTTACTTAATAGAGCTGTTATAGTATATCCAAAAAATATAATAAGTTATTTTTTACAAAACAGACTACTTTACTTTAAGCAGAAATATCATAAGTTGGCAAGCCTAACTGTTTCTTTTAAAACACTGCTGTTTAGCTGTAGAAACATTTTTCAAGTTGTTGGAGATGATTTTGTATAAAAATAATAAAAAAAGCTTCTGCGTTTTAATTGTATAAAGGATTTAAGTTTTATTATGTTGTAAATGTAAAGTACTATGTGTATTTCATATGCAAAACTTGTGTCCTGTTATTGTGAAAAGACTATAAGTGATTTTAATCACAAACAATTTTCAACGAACGTAACTAGTTCTTTTTTTTTGTAAATATATTTAATCGGAGAAGTTTTTTTTAGTTTAAAGAAGTTAAAATTTAAGCATAAACAAGTAAGTTACAGCAACTTTTATAGTGTGTTTTTTAAAGTAAGTCAAGTAAGTATAACTATACTTAACTAGTGGAGTTTTGAAATAAAAAGCTGAAACCAAAGTAATTGTATTAAGCAGATCATAAACCAAAGCTGTAATTTCTTGTCGTTTCTTCCAAGTCTAATTAGAAATATATTATTTTCTTTATATCTCACTACATCGCTTATTTGTTAGTATTCAAATTCATATCGTTTTGATAGTGTTTTTATTACTTAGGTAAACGAAGTAAGTTATGTTTTTTTTTTCTGAAACCCTGATTATAAAGTGTTCATTATGACAAGTTGATACTTTCTAACTAGATAGACCAGCAAACAAGCAAAAAACTTTAAAGTATCTATTTATCGAAATGAGTTCATCTATTGAACTGTTTACAGCATTTCAGTTTTTAATAAGTTAATCAGTTCTCTTAAATTTTTGAATAACCACTATAAAGTTTTTATCTTCAACTAGACAGGTCCTTCAAAAAAAACTAACGAATTAAAAAATTTAAAACTTCTCAGTTTAAAAAAACTAAGGACTGAAAAGTAATTTAACGTTGGACGCTTTAGTTTTGCTTACAACACTAACTGAGGCATTTTCAAACCTTATAAAAAAGTATTACAGATAAAATTCTAAACTTTGTTTGTATTGTTTTAATTTTTATCAAGGCTTGTTTTTTCAGTTGTAATTATATTAATCTAAATATATTATTCTCGAACAATTTTTGTTATTGCTTATCTAAACGTTAAAAAAATAAAACTTTAAATTAGTAGTTCACAAATTAACTTTTTTTCAAACAGTTTTAATCGTTAATAATAATGTCTGCTCTTTCTTTTAAGATTGCAATAAAAGTCTTTAATTCATAAATAAGGAGAATATTATAAATTCAAATTTAAAAATTTTATTAATAAAACAAGTTTTTACTCTTTTAAATGAATTAAACGAGATCTTTAGTAGATTAATAAATTAGGTTTAAAATTTTTAATCGATCGATACATAGTCTGGGTTAAAAAAAAGTTTAAAATAATATCAGCTGTTCTTATAAATACCATTTTTATTATTTTCTTCTTTTATACCGTTTTTTATAAATTAATATATTCTTTGTTGTTTAAATAAAATAAAGTATTTGTGTAGATGTAACTACAAGATATAAATATTGTCATTTTACTTGATAGAGAATATATTTTGTTGGTCTAGGCCAGGGTTTCCCAAATTTGTTTTCGAATGGCCTCCTTCGAGAAAATTTAAACCCCTTTTAGTAAAAATTCCCAAAAATATACAATGCACACTCTTTTATGCACTTAAATGTGAATTGGTGCACTCTAATAAGTACAGTGTCACACCACTGTTACTAATAAGCTATATTTCAGAATTTTTTAAACAGGCTCATGCAAACTTTTAGACTTTCTTAGATACTTTTTAACCATTATATCTGGTTTTACAAGTGAACTTTTCTGTAACAATAAAAATTTTGTTTTCACTCCATCATAATGAAAACTTAAATAAATACAATTTATTAATTTAATCGGTAGTTGTATATGACAGTTACAGCAAGTTAAGTAATGTAAATCGTTCCTCATAATTGTTATTAATAAAAAAAGTTGAATCAACAAATTCTAGTAACACTTTTAATGATTGTAACAAAAAAATAATAGGTTGTAGAACAAAAAAAAAACAATTAGCAATACCAAAATTATTATCAAAAATACCTTTAAAAAAAATTAATTGAGTTAATGAAATAAAAAATTAAACTTTATTGAAGTAATTTATATCTATTCTCTAAGAACAAGTTACATAAGTATGACTATTCAAATTAGAAAAATTGTTTTAGAGGTCACATTTTAAAAAGTAATAATGTGGTTGTAAGGTCTTATGTAATTAATAGGACTATAATAGTAAAAAGTCATTGATAAAAAAACCTAAATTAAAAATGTTTTGAAAAATACCTAATTTTAGAATTATAGCAACTTCTCAAAAAGTATTTAAATTTCGTAAAAAATAATAATCAAGGCCATCCATAGGTAATTAATAAGTTAACAAGAGCGCTCTTATTTTTCTAAAAATATATTATATTTTGAAATATGCCCTCTTAAATAGTTTTTTAATATTTAAAATAATTGTGCATCCCTAAAACATTAACTTTAGTTATACTATAATATATTTATAGTTTGTATAGTTTATAGAACGAAAAAAAAGCTCAAAATATTCGGTCCAAGGACCTGGTGAACGAACAAAGAACCTCTTGTTTATCGAGTCGCACACCACGGATACTTTTTAAGGTCTTGTCCAGGACCGCAACACGTAATCAGACTGCATAATACCTCAGATAGTCAAAAAGTTCCAACACATGTTAAAATAGATTTTTGTATTAAAGAAAAGTAATTATAGGATAGCCACTTAAACCTAGATTAAGCTAATCTGATTTGGTTTAAGCTTATGAGAAAAAGACAGTAATAGCTAGAAATAGAAGAAGAAAATTTAAATAAACCAAGGGTTATTTCTTTTTTTATTCAAAAAAAAAAAAATGTCCTTGGTGACCAAAAGCTATCCTTGACAAGCGTAAACTACCGTGATTTATCCTGTGTTATTTTAAATCCACTCGAAAAAATTTATTTAAAACTTTTCAAAATTAACAAAATTCAAGTTCTTTAACAAATTTGGTTACAATATAAAAAAGATATTAAAACGAAATATCATTCAAAACCTGTCCTTAGGTTTTTTAAAATCAAAAAGTATTCTGCGTCCTTTACAAAAAACCAAAACTTGCCTGAGTCAGCCTAAGTTAAAAAAAAATATCCTAAGGGTAAGCTGTCCTGGGTCAACCTGAGATTTTATAAAATTTATAAGTTTCCTGATTTATTCTGAGTGTCGTGAGTATGTGACAAACCTGTAAAGTATAAACCAAGTTACAGTACTCAAAAAAAAATTTAACCGTATGACGTTTAAAAAAATTGTCAATTTACTGTAAAGTAGGAGTTTATTAAAATAAAGATGCAAATGAAAAAAAAACTGTGGCAGAAATTTTAAATTTATTTAGAAATAACTGACCTATGCAATAAAATTTATTTTAAAAATTACTAGAAAAAATTATTTTCTATCTCAAACCAGGGCCAAAAAACAAATTGTAAACTTGCTATTGCAAAAAACTTACGGTATTTTTAAAGACTGCCAAAAAATTGAAAAGGCCCCTTTACTAGTCATGTCCCCCATACCTTTAGACCCTTTGCGGCATAATAGATATTTAAAAGAAATAAAATATTTGTTTAACCGTAACTAAAAGATAAACATATTGTAATTTTATTCGTTGAATTACGACTACTTTATTGTTCTTCACTATACCTGCTTCTTTACTAAGTTGCAATTAAGTATAAGCCATTTTAGTCTTACTAAAATTACATTTTCTAAATTTAGTTTGCTTTGCTATTATGTTGGGCACAGCATAAAATAGCATTCAAATGCTAAACAAATCCTATTAAATAGCAAACAAAGTGATCTGATAACATTGTTATAGTAGTTCTTATTTGTTATGAATACATTTTTTGAAATGTTGCCTATTATTAGTCAATTGTAAAGGATTATAAACATTACAAGATTTAAGCTATCACATAAAACATTAATATGTTGATAATATTTGTATTTTTTATTTGTATAAGTGTCAACCACTGGGTTTCGATCATGCCACATGCAACTCAGAGAATAATTAAAGCCATCATTAGGACTCCTACACCATCAGGCTACGCTTCTGCAATATCTAATTAATATAGTTTCTCTCAAAAATTTATACTAGTTTTAAATTGAAATGTAAAATTAAATCAAAATAAAAAGACAAAAAAATGATAACCAAATGTGTTTGCCTAATGGAATGCCACCAAGGGATTTACATTTGTGACTTAAGTTTAACTTTTGTTAATTTTTGGTTAATTGAATTTAAAAAAAAAAGTAATTACTTGCAGAAACTGTTTTTTAATACATTAAAAGTTTTACTATATTTCTCTGAAACTAAATAATATATAGCTTTAATGAACATTAATTGAACTTTAATTTAATTGAAAGTTTTGTCATCATCAATAAATTTTTTTATTAAAAAACACAATTAAAGTAACTTCACAGTATCTTTTCAATGTTTTTATACTATTTAATACAGTTTCTTAGTAGAAATTAACCGAGAACTAAAAATAAACCCTAAAATGTGTACTTTTAAAAACCTGGAAGAAATTTGAAAAAACCAGTGGCAATCCTGTAAACTATTAAAAATAATATAAACAAAGGTTGGTACAATAAAATATTTGATAGGTAATTGGAACTTTGGGCTTTTTTTATAAACTTTCTTTTGATTCAATTTGGAAAATATGAAAAAAAATACCTATGTCAGTTCACTTTTTGTCATCTTTGGGTTAGGGTTGCCAAAATCCTGGAAAAACCTAAAATTTTAGAAATTTTGATATAAACCTGAAATTTTGAGCTAAAATTACTAAAAAAACTGGAATTTAAAACTATTTTACACTTAAACAGGGTTGCCACTTTACCTGGAAACCTGGAAAAGTCTTGAAAAACCTGGAATTCGACAATTTAGCCAAAAAAATACTGGAAAAACCTGGAATTTGAGAAATTTTGAAAAACACATGGAAAAACCTGGAAAAATGATCATAAAACCTGCAAAAACCTTGAATTTTTAATAACTTATACATTATCAGTAGTAAAATTTCAATTTGACACATAAAATCTATCATATAAATAAGATTATTTTGTCATCATCAAAAAAAATTTTTATTAAAAAACACAATTAAAGTAACTTCACAGTGTCTTTTCAATGTTTTTATACTATTTAATACAGTTTTTTATATAGAAATAAGCTTAAAACTAAAAATAGACCCAAAAATGTGTACTTTTAAAAACCTGGAAGAAATTTGGAAAACTTGGAGAAAAATTTGAAAAAACGAGCGGCAACCCTGTATAAAATTACAAAATTTTTATTTGACACAAAAAGTCTGTCATAAACATTTATTTTTTCACACTGTTCAAATTTGTTTTTTATTGAAAAACACATTTAAAGTATCTTTACAATGTTGTTAAACTAACTTATTAAAACAGTTTTATCCCTTAAACTTAATTTATTCTATAACTAGACCTAAAAACTTTTGAAAACCTAGAAGAAAATTATCAAAAACATTTGGTATCCCTGTTGGGTGCAAACATCAAAAGTTTAAACTAAAGCTTGATATGTTTGTTTTTTTAAAAGTTACTTATTTTGTGTATACCAAACACAAACAAAAAGTTTTAAACACTTCTATTGTATATCTGTTGACACCCCAGTTTTGATCCTGCAACCTTCTACTCAGAAAGAGCGTTGAAATGTAGCTTTTTCTACAGTTGCCAATTGATAGTAATAATTGACCAGTTATTCTTTAACTATTTAGGGTTGCCACTTTACCTGGAAAGACATGGAATTTGACAATTTAGGCAAAAAAACCTGGAAATTTGAAAATTTCACATGTTCTACAGTAAAATTTTGATATGACAAAAAATCTATCATATAAATAAAAATTATTGTTATCAAATATTTTTTATTAAATAACATATTTAAGTAGCTTATTGTATCTTTTCAATGTTCTATACTGTTTAACACAGTTTCTTACCTTTAATTTAACTTAAAACTAAAAACTGACCCAAAAATAAGTACTTTTAAAAACCTGGAAGAAATTTGGAAAACCTGGATAAAATTTTGAAATACAATAGGCAACTCTGACTATTGCATTTATTAAATTGCATTAAAAATATGAAAAATTTGTGTTTAAGCATACATGTTAAATTAACTTAACAAATTGAAATAATTTAAGGGCATAGGAGGGGGTCCACCTTGATTTTTACAAGTTGATCTTATTTTATAGAGTTTTATTTGAGCTATCAGACATTTTTAACTGCTTGATAAAATTCAAAGTAATTTTCGAGATATGAACAATCAAAGTCGGTGACCGCAATAGGTTTCTAATGGAAGGCGGAAACTAAAAACACAATAAAGACCATTTCACTAAAAATCTATCTCCTCCTTCATTTTTTCAGCAATCTTACTCAAATTTTTAAAGAAAATTACAGAAAAATTATTACAAAAAAAGTATTATTAAATTTTAAAAAGATTGAATGCAGGAATTTTTTTAATTTTGAAAAATAAAATTAAAAAAAAAACTATCTATTTTTTTGTTTTTTATTTAAAATCTTTATTTTTTAATATTTTTAAAATTCCAATATTCCAAGTCTTTTAAACTATAAAAGGAATGTTTCCTAAAAGTTTGAGGTCTTTAGCCCAAAATATGAAGGAGAAGATATATTTTTAGTTATTTTTTAAATTTCCGAGAAAATTGACCCCAAAAAATCTGTGGTCCATACGTTTGTATCGGAAAGTTTTTATAAATACAAAATCTCAAAAGTTAAATAATATTTTTTAGTTCTATAAAAACTGGCTTGTAGTTTGTATTTAGAGCTTTTATATAAGATCCAATGTTATTTTAAGTAAAAAAAAATGTCGAACCCCCCTATGCCCTTAAAGTTTTCATTTTACCTTGACACCTGAAAACCTCAGAATGAAGAACAATTTCAACCATAAAAACTATACAAGATGTGAAATAAGTATATTTTACAATAATGATTATACATATTACTCTGGTAAAAAGCCACACAGAGGCCACTCAAGATAAATCAAGTTAATTTGAACTTTTTTATAAAACGTTCAGTTATATACTAAGTCCTTTTGTAATTATTTTGGTGTTTTATAGGTGTTTAAAATTAATTAAAATTTTTTTTTTCATTTTTTCACTCAATTTTTTCAAATTTTATTATAAACTCAGGACAACTTAAGCTAGCTTGATGTAACTCTGACAATTTTTTTTTACCTCTAAAGACTTATAAGAGTGTGAACTCTGTTCTGAATTCTAATTTTCAGTAAGACAAATTTAAAGTTGCATCACATTATCTTTTCCTTTTTTTACACTGTTTGAAACATATTTTTACCTAAATTTAATGTTATACTAAAAAGGAAGAATTAAGCTTGTACTCGATAAAACCTACAAACAATTTTTTAACTAATTTCTTACAAATACCATGGTTTTTACTTATTTTTCAAGTAAAAATTGCAGCCAATAACATGAACACTTGGTGTTTATATTTACACCAACTTTTGAGTTTCCAGCTGAATTCTTTTTATGTTTTGGAATTATCATGAAAGCACCATGTGCAAAATTTTAGATGATTTATAGAACATTTCACCTTTGCACCAGCCAATTTTCTAAAAGCCACCCCAATGCAAACTGCATGGGACCCAAAAAAATGACTTCAGAATTTTCAGCTGATTTTTTTTCCATGTGGCCAGTTATCACAAAAACACATTGTGCACAATCTAAGACAATAAAAAGAAAGCTTTATTGGGGCAATTATTTATTTTATGTAGTTTTTATCCATTTTTGTAAGAGTTCTTAAATTTACAGTTTTTTTAAAAACCAACAAATTCCACCATAAAACTTTCTTTAAATGGTTTTTAATTCTGCACAATTTGTCTTATGATAATTGGCCTAATAATAAAAAAAGAACAGTACTTCATTAATAATTTTAAAACAATTAGTTATAAACATCATTCCTACTACCAGGGTATTTTGAAATTCTGGAGAATCTTTGAGTAATTCAAGATAACTTGATTTTCTTTTTAAATCTGGATAACTTAGGGCAGTTGTGATTTATTTATAAAAATATCAGGATAGTTTTAAGATTTGAAAAAATCTCAGGATATTTTTTAAATTAAAAAAAAAATCAAGGCAAACTTTTTTCTAGATCTTGAACGAAATTTAGTTGCTATAGTTTCAATATTTGTAGGGTGACCACTAAACCTGGAATAACCTGGAAAAAATCTTGAATTAAACAAAAATCATGTCAAGTAGTGAAATTTTGATATTACACAAAAACCTATCATGTAGATAAAAATGTTTTTATCATCGTTGAACTTTGTTTATTAAAAACAAACTTAAAGTAGCTTAACAGCATTTTTTTAATGTCACTTTACTATTTAACTCAGTTTTTTACCATAAGGTTAACTTTAAACTAAAAATAAACCAAAAGCAAGTACTTCAAAAACTTGAAAGAAGTTTTGAAAACTTGGAATATTTTGTAACCAATTTAGTTAAAAACTTGAATCTTATTGAATTTGAAAAGTCTGTTTGATTATTTTAACAGTTTAAGATTTCAAATTTATTTATAATCATAATTGTAAACTCAAGTATGCTCAGGACAGTTTAAGGTCACTTGGGATAGTTTTTTTTGACCCTATGGGTGGCAACCCTGAGAAAATTTAATTATAAAATATGAATTTGTTTTGAAATTATGTAATCTAGAACAAACTTAATTGCAAAATGTTTGCATGAGATTGTTTTCATGAAACAAGAATTAGTCAACTTCTCTGCTAAAAAGCTAAAAAAGTCTTATGTAGTGTATGTTTTTCCAATATCAAAATTTGAGAAAAAGTATTGTAAAATGTCGTTGTGTGCAGTGGTAAAATAACCTTGATAATCAAGTTATAAGTATTTTAAAGAAGTGACCAGTATAAGTCTACTTGCAAAACTAGACTTAAAAGAATAACAATGGAGTTTTTTTCCAGCACTTTCCTTTTTAAACTTAATTGGAACCATGTTTAAATTGGAAAACATAATATTCTTCTGTTTTGGAAGAAAAAAACATTGAAACAAAATAAAAAATTCAAATGTGATCTAAAATTAAATAGTATGTACTCTATCACCTAAAAAATAATATAAAAGTTGTATACAGAAAATGTCAACAAAATTGAAAGTTTTTCATAAATTGATAGATTAAAACAGTATAATTTATAATTTTGTTGACCACAACTTGAGCAAGACCAAAATCATATTAAATAAAATTTATGAATACAATTAAACAGAAACTATATATATTTAGTCTTTAATCTATATAGTTTTAAGGGCATAGGGAGTAAACACCCTTTTTTGGTTTTTTATCTTATTTTATATAGTTTTTACTAAGCTACAAAATGCTTTTTACAGATTTAAAAATTTAAAACAATTTTTGAGATATAGTTGGTCAAAGTTGAAGGCAACAATAGGATCCTTATGGGAGGCGCAAACTAAAACAGCAAATAACTAGAAATCACTAAAAATCTATCTCCTCCTGTTGGAACAGAATTAAAAAAAAAAAAATTTATAAAAAATAAACCAAAAAAAAATTTTTTAGTATTTTTGTTAAAAACATTAATTTTTTAATTTTTTTAAATTGTATTCCAACAGAAAACAACTGTATAATCCTGTTTTGTCCCAGGTCTTTAAATTAAAAAGACTGTATTGTTCTTTACATATTTTTGACATGAGTACCTAACAAGTACCAAAACTACTATGAAAAAATACTTAATTCTGTCAAATTATTTATCATTAACTTACAAATCTTATATTATATCAACAAACAACCTTTAAAAAGGACTAGTTTAGGTTAATAGCAGAGATAAATTATTTCTTCAAACAAACAGTTTTGGTAAAGGAGGTCTAACATTTTTACAAAAAAAAAGTTCTGAGTACAAATTATATGTCATATTGTATAGATTAATAAATAAGTTATAATGATCCACACCAACAGACTACTCAGGCCAACTTATTTTATTTGTAAAACTCAGGTTAGTTAGGATTTTCTCCTAAATCTCATGCTAGATTATTTTTATTAAAATGTTTTTTCTTAAGAATCATGTTTTTTATTAGGTCATTTTTTTACTGTTTTGGTATGTTAAGGTATTTTAGCTTTATTCAATTAGTATTTCTTAATCTAGCTTAAATTATAAATTTATACTTTTAGGCTTTCTCATAAACTCAAGCTTGTTTTTAATTACCTAAGCTGGCTTTTCTGCCTTAACATATGCTATACTGTTATCTTTTGATAAACTTTTTTTTTAAAGTTTCTGATTCAAACCAGTACACTATAATTTTTTATTGAACATTTTCTTCTAAATTTAAAACTTTACTCAAAATCTGTTATTCATATTTTTTGAGCAAGAAACATCAAATTTTCAAGAAGAATTCCTTGCAATACTTTTAAAAGTGTTACTGAGCAATTTTTTTTATAACTGAAAAAAAAAATACAGGGTTTCCACACACTCAGGACAACTTATGTCAGTTTAAAGTTTTTGTACAACTCTGGCAAACTAGGCTAGTTAAAACTTTTAAAAAAATCAGGTTGACTCGAAATAGTTAAAATGGTTTCTTATAGACCTTGGATTAATTTTATAATTTTTTTTCTTTCATAAAAAATTTATGTTGTATTAAGTTCTCACTTTATTACTATTAGTGTGATTTTAATTAAATTTCAGCTTGATTAAAAGCAGTATTTGATAAAAAATTATTTCCATTTTTATAAACTCAGGCCGACTCAGTATGGTTTGTTTTTCTCAAAGAGTGGCAACCCTGTATTTGGTATAAATTTTCTTTTGACAAGTTTTCAAAGTTACAATAGACTAAGGTATTTAAAAAAATATTTAAAAATAAATGTAATTTGAGATTAGTTTTAAAAAGTATTTTTTGTCTCATTAGTTTGCATATTCTACTTCTTAAAACTTTCAAACTTTGATCTCTTATATCACAAAAAATGTTTAAAATTTTACATAAGGAATAAAATAACTGGTACCTCAGCTTTTTAAGTATAAAGTTAAATAAATAAAAGTTGGTTTACCCACACAGCTCTTAAGCAGGGATAAATTTTAGTACTCAACATCGTAAGAAGTTTTTTGAGAAAAATTAAAGTAAGCTTTTGTATGAGTTCAAGTTCAAATTTTGACCAACCTGTATAAGACTTCTTCAGTCTAGTTTAATAAAATCAGTCATAAAATTGCTATAATTATATATGTTGAAGTAATAGTAACAATAAGGTAGAACTAAACTGCTCCTAAGCTAGAAAAAACTTGGTTTTGTATATGTGTTAGCTGTTGTTATTTTGTACTCAAGGTTTTGTTAACTATGTTAAGACATACCAAAATATATGAACTTATATTTTGAAATTTAAAAAATGTTTTTGACTAAACATTCAGAAATTTCATCCAAAAAGTTTAAAGATAGTTTACATGAAACAAAAACTTTTTAAATGCTTTGTTTTAGAATTGAAATACCTAATTTTTTTAGCTTATAATTAAAAAACCAGCAAACAAAATGAATGAACCCCAAGGGCCACCCTACCTGATGTCACCTGACCAATCCTATGAGTCCCTGGGAAACGATGTGGAAATGAGATCTATCCCTATCAGCATAGATATGTCTGACAACGACTCCAGCAGCTCCGGCCACCACAGCCAGAGAGACAGCCCTGACCTTTGCGAGAAGCAGTACTTAAACTTTGAAATTAAATCGGCCAATTGTGTGCAAACGCCTGACGTTTCAGCCAACCAAACGGCTTCGTTTCACGACACCCCTGGCAGCTCGCTTCACCACACAGGCACCTCTTCCCTGAACAACTCCAGGCTGGGAAGAAACATTAGTTTGTCCATATCCCAGGAGCAGCTTGCAGACTCCATTGACAGGAGCAGCAATCCTGTCAACGCTTCCTTGCCAAGGGGAACCAGAACCAGAAGCAGGTTAAATATGGAGAATTGGGGCAAGGCAGTGACAGTTTCCAAACACAAGAGCAAAAACGGGAGGATTCTCAATGAACCAGATGAGAAGGAGTCCACTCAGCCGTTGGCCTATTTCAATTCTTTCTGCGCAAGGCTGATTGGGTCCGGGAACTTTGCTGCCACCTACGTGGTTGAAAGCAAAGAGTTTGGGAGGCATGCTGTCAAGAAAATGCTGGAGGGAAGCAGAAAGTTTTACATAGAAAAGGACGTGTACAATCATGAAGAGCTGGGAAAGCACCCAAACATTGTTGAGTTTTATAGGGCTTTTATTGAAGAGAAAACATTGTTTATTCAGATGGAATTGTGCAGGTTTTCATGCAAAAGCCTATACACTTTTTTCACATCCTGCAATGAAAATTGCAACTCACAGTGGCTTTTGTTGTCTGATTGCTGCAAGGGGCTTTTCCATATGCATTCCATGAATGTCGTGCATTTGGACGTGAAGCCAGATAACATTCTCCTTGGCAGCGACTGGAACTTCAAGCTGTGTGATTTCGGTTGTTCAGCAAAAAACAAAGAAGAATTTGTTGTGGGTGAACACGTAGATAACAATTATGAAGCTCCAGAGTTAAGAGGAAAAATGGTAACCAACAAATCTGACGTTTATGCTCTTGGACAGTGCATCATAAATTTAACCAATTCGACTGTTTATTTGAAAGATGAAGATCTTTTCAAAGTAGTTTCAAATATGAAAGCCGGCGATTACACAAGAAGACCAAATGCAAGTGACATTCTAAAGAATGAAATTGTTGCAAGTAAAGACATTGTTCAGTTCAGAAATGACATTCAAGTAACGCTCGGAGATGCCATGGAACGAAATTCTAATAAACACACTGAACAGACTCCCAACATAAAAGCATTCTACAAGATATTAGGCCAAAACAATTTACACACATCCACGCCAAAAGCTAGCACGTCCGTAGTGCCAAAAAAGCTTTTTTATGACTAAGATTTGTATTAAAAGTAGTTGACTGTTTTAATTTAGGAAATATTAACTGTTTTGTGTAAAGATTGCCACACTTATCTATAATTTAAAATTATTTAATTGAAATTATTTTATACAAAAATATTTCTTACTTGCTATACGCTAAGTGTTTTTATAGTTCTTAAAATTTGCAAAAGTTCTTTCGATTTGTTCATGAACATGAAATTTTTGCTTGGATTTTGTATTAAACATGTTCTAAGCATATTTTTGTAGCTTTTCTAAATTTTAACTGTTCGAACAACTTTTGCATTATTAAAGTTTTGAGCAAAATAAAATTACAAAACTTGAGGCTTACTTTTCACAGCCTGTTTGTATTGCTTGCTGCTTACATAAAAAAGCTACTTGTTTCATAAACTTAAATACTTGTTTGATAATTTCTATTAAAAAATAAGTATTTTATTTTTTTATTTTTTGCAAACTTGATATGTGTGGTCGGAACAAAACATAAAAGTTAATAGATTAAAGAAAAATTACTTTTTATATACTAGATTCTTATTGAAATATTATTTGTTTTATACATTTAAATCGAGTATATGTTTTAATGTATTATACATAATTTTATTTTCTTAATTTGATTCTGAACAACTTCTTATATTACTTATATATAGTTTAATATTTTATAAGTAAACAGCAAAAACAAATTTGGTAAAACTAATTAAATTTAAATCTATGTTTCGAGTCATAATGCTGAAACAACTTTTTTATTTTGAAATTAGCTAGCTGTTTTTAATTTAATTTTGAGAAAATTTGGTTTATCACGCAAAGTTTTTTACTAGATTGTTGTTTTCTTAATTTTTTTATTTATTAAGTTATATTATATACTCTGGAGAAAAATTATGAATATAAAAAGTTTTTTTTCTTTTAAGTATTGTTTTACCATATTAATATGTAAAGTTAGAGATTTGGATATATTTTTATTTAAATTCACTTATAGCAGGGTTGCCACTTTACCTGGAATCCTGGAAAACCTGGAATTTGACAATTTAGGTAAAAAAGACCTGGAAAAACCTGGAATTTCAAGAAATTTTGAAAAATACCTGGAAAAACCTTGAAGTTTAAGATTTTTAACATGTTCAGTAGTAAAATTTCGGTTTGACTTAAAAAATTTATCATATAGATAAAAAAAAAAAAAACACACTTTAAGTAACTGAACAGTATCTTTTTACTCTTTTTGTACTATTTAACACAGTTTCTTACCTTAAATTTAACTTTAAGCTAAAATAGACCCAAAAATGTGTACTTTTAAAAACCTGGAAGAAATTGAGAAACCTGGAAAAAATTTTGAAAAAACGAGTGGCAACCCTGTTATAATACTTTCTATCTATCCAGTGTTTTTTAGAATGGTTCTAAAATTGTAATGAGTGTTATAGAATTAAATAGTATTTTCTTATTACTTACTGGATTTAAATTATTTTTATAACCGTTATATACTGTTGTTTTTTATATAAAAAAGTTCCACAAAAAGTAAATTAAATAATTCTCATGCTTATACTACCTTCTAGCTTTAAATTGACTTTTTATTTAGAACTAGTTAAATTTTAAGGTCTAATAGTAACTTAAATTTAAAATACCCAAGTTAAACCAGCAAAAATAAGCCGAACAGTCAAACTATGTTCAAGATATGCACAAAATTTTTTTCAACTCCAAAAAATTGAAGTTTCTGGGAAATAAATGGCCAAAAAGAGGTAACAATTTAATTTTTTGTTAGTGGTATTTGAACGCTTATTTTTATTAGTATTTATAGTAAGTCTTTTATTTTTACATGTTTTCACTCAAGTGTTAAATATGATTATTAATCAAAACCAAATGAGTTCAGTTAATAATTTATCAATTAAAAGCTTTTATATAAAGTTACAAAGTAGATAAAAAAGAAATTAAATAAATACAAATTAATACCAATCAGTTATCCAATTTAAGGCAAAAAAAGGTTAAATCAAGACAACCCAGGTTTAGTTACATGCTGCTTTTTGATGTAAAAATCATTAAGATAAGTTAAATTGCACAAAAAAGTTTTAAAAATTTGTATTTAAGCTAAAAAACACAGCTTTAAATCAATTTTGAAAAAATTGTCAGTGCAAAAGCTTTGATTATTGTTATCAAAAATAAAGCATGTAGCTAAAACTGGGTTGTCTTTTTCAAAAAAATGATGTACATAAATATATAATGCACTTAGATGAATATAATCATGTAGCTACATGGCTTAGTGGTAAGATACATTCCAAATCTGTAGGAGATGAGTTTGAGGCCTGATAGTGTCAAATTTAATTAACTTGTGTGGTAAAAGTTGTTCATTTTACAAAATCGGAGGGAGTATTAGTGCTGATATTTCTAGTAACTTTTTAAATATATTTGAAGCAGCGTTGTAGAGTAAGTGAAAAAAAAACGTTATAATAATCTTGGTTACGTTTTATTCAAAAGTTATCATGCATTTTATACAAGCTGTGTTAATGTATGTTAGCTTATATTAGTTAAAAAGCATGAAGTTAAGTTAGCTAGCTCTACACAAATAATTACAACTTAAACATTTGTAATATTATTGTGATAGTGCTACTTTTTGCATGATTACATAGTTAGGGTTGCCAAAACACCAAAAAAAAATTTTTGTCATCATCAATTTTTATTTATTAAAAAACACATTTAAAGAGGCTTTAAGATATGTTTTAAATATTGTTTCACTATTTAAAACAATTTTATACCTTAAACTTTTTAAACTAAAAATAGACCCTAAAGCGTGTAATTTAGAAACCTAGAAGAATTTTTGAAAACCTTGAGAAACTTTACCCTCAACATTTGGCAACCCTGTATAGTTTATTGAACAACAAAAAAAAGAGCTCAAACTATTTGGTCCTACGACCTGGTGCTTGAAGAACTTTTCGGTTATTGAGTTCGGTTGTGATAGATATTTGCAAAAGTTTTATGTGATTAGATAGAACCCAGGCGAGATCACATACCAGAGATCTATTCGTTTTGTATGAAAAGGTTTCTTTCCTCATATATTGCAATCTAAATGATTTATGCTGGAAGTAGTTTGCTTTATGAGTGTTCTTATGTTCTTTAATACAACATGTTCATTCATTGCCTAGTTTTGTATAGAGTAGCCCTAATTATTATTGAGTAACATAATTTAGTATAGGTTGAGTTATTATCAAAGGTACCTATATCCATAGGTTACAATACAATTGTTTTTTATAACTACCTCTTAAGATGACTCCATTGCGCATGTCTCTTATGAATTTATATTTGATACACTTTTTTGTACTAAGTGAACTTTTAAAATTTAAAAACATCAAAGACTTAAGTTAAGATTACTTTTACACAATAGTTTTGCCACAGTTCATTGATAAGCTACTTAAATTAAACCAATGTAATTTGAACAGACATGCATATTATCAAAAAATATTAGCATAACACATAATGTTAATTGGACGCATAATAAGAGTTGTCGCTACTTTTGTTTTAAATCAAGCAAATTTTGTTTCGAAGAGAGTTTGATTTTTTGACTTCTGAACTTTATTTTTTTCAGAATTGGCCTAGGTCCATGTGACATCGTAGGAATTGCCCAATCAAAAAGCGTCTGTCACAGATGAAAACTTCATCGATCTTTCCACGACAACCCATCGCATACTTGCTTGATTGTAACGTCACTGAAGCTTCCCATGCTTGTGGAATAAAACAGCTCCTCTAGTGCCTGACCCGCAAAATTTTTGTACCTGTATGGTTGTTGATCTTAATTTAACTGGTAAGAACTAAAATTATTATGCTATTTAACATTAAATGTAAAACTGAAACAATGTAGAACATTTGTTTTATTGACAAAAATTTCAGTCAAGTTATGTTTTTGAATCTTATGTTTATTGTTAAATAAAACTTAATCAGGGTTGGCTTGAAACCTTTAAATTATATTTTAATTAAGCAAAAAGTATGGTTGTTCTTTATTTGTGGTAAAACAATTCTTTAATTAAAGTTAACTTATTTTAAAGTTAGTTTGACTAAAGCTTTTTTTAAGAATTTATTTATATATAATAAATATAATAATATATTTAAGTATGCTATTTTTATTTGAACTTAAAATATTTGTAAAAAATCGAAGTTGATTATACTTATTTTAAACTTTCTAGGGCAGCGGTTCTTAACCTTTTTTTCATGTTTTACCCCTTTTTGGAAGATTTTTACCAAATTTGCCCCCAACATACATAATTAGTGTTTAATTTGAGAAAAAAAAATTGCTTTTTGAACTTTAAGCTAATTAAATATTAAAAATCATAAAAAAAAGTTAGTTAAATCAAAAAAAAAAAACAGTCCAATACTAACTTATGATTCAAAAAGACAATTTATAAACATTAGTTTAAATAACTTGTAATAAACAAAAATTACCCCCTAAAACAAGGGAATTTACTCCTAGAGGTTAATTAACCCCAGGTTAAGAATTGCTGTTCTAGGGGATATTTGTAAATAACATAGTCATTGTAAGGTGTTTAAAGTATTATTTTTTCATAAATTTTTGACAATTTTTTTTTACAAGTAGTTAATTTTAGTATGAAAATTGCTATTATTATTTATCTGTTCAAAAATATAGGTTAAATCGTTTGCTAATAAAAGATCCTAGTGAAGTAACTTCACTGGAATATAAATAAAAACAAATTGTTGAGTTATCTTTCCCATTAACAACCAAGTTGAAGTTTGTTGATTCGTTAACACACAGAAACATATGTTGGTGCAATAAAGGAAGATTACTGTACAATTTGTTTTTATTGTTATTTATCACAATTTTGTGTTTTGTTCTAGTAAAGGATCAGCATCATTTTCTGTAAGTTAATTTTATGTGTGTTAGTAGGTATAACAAAATTAGTAATTTGTTTTAAACCTGTTCATTTATCTATAATTTTAAATGTCATCTTTTGGTAGGTATTTCGAATTATTCTTTACCTTAAAATTTAAATAAGCAGCGGTATAATTTCCTTTTAAATACGTGTACATATATTTCATGGGAAGGGGTCAAAATTGCACGAAGTTACTAAATTTCACGAGGGGACAAACTTGAACGAATATAATTTTGCACCAAGGTTCAGTTTTGCACGAGAGTAAAAAAAAATATAAGAAAAAAAGTAAAAGATAAAAAAAAGTTATTGACAGAGGAGGTTAAGGGTTAGGGGTAACAGTGATAGCAAAAAAAAGATTTATAAAAAAATAGTTACTGAGGGTTAGGGTAACAGTGATAGTAAAAAAAAACCCGTGCAAAATTGTCTGCACGTGCAAAAATTTTTTTGTGCAATTTTGTCCCCTCTTGCAATTTCGTACACTCGTGCAAATTTGACAGCTACCCGTAATTCATTGGCAGGGTTGTCAAAAAGTCAGAAAAATCCAGGAAATATGATATAAACATTCTCTTTATAAGAAAGTTTATCATCACTCTATATTGCATTTTTCTAATATTATTATCTAAAAAGTTTGCTTTTGTAATTTTTTTTTCAGGGTCTAATTGAATTATTGGAATAAATTTAAATGTTTTATTGTCTTTATTTATTTTTTTGGTTATGTATTTTTGAATTTATTTTTATTAAGAATTTTACTTGGAGAAGTCAGAAAAAGATAGGGTTTTTTTCATCTAGATCTGTGGCAACCCTGCGTAGGATCATATACTTTTCTAATTTGACTGTAAAAATTGTTGTACGCAATTCAGTATGGGAGTTTACTTATTTTTAAGGCTATAGCTACTAACTGAGGATTCAAGTTAAAAAAAGTGTAAGAGATGAAATAAGTTTTGATAAAGTTTATGCAACAACTATTAAATTGTTATACTGACTTTATATAAAGTTTAACCCTTTGTTAGTTGTCTATTATTAATTATATTAATTTTAATTTAGAATATTTCTGATCATATTCAAATACATTTAAAAAAGTTTTATGGTTTAAAAATCATCTGTTTAATGTAAAAGTTGTAAATTTTGTTCCAATTTTATTTTCACTGTTGTTCAAATAATGCTCAACAATAAACAAATTAATTTGTAGGTAAAAAAGTGTTAAATAAAAGCAATGAAATGTTATCAAGTAAACTAAGTATGTAAGGAGTAGTAACTCAATCAGTTGTAAAACAGTTTGTAGTAAATTCATACACACTGATTGTTTTGAAATGTTATTGTTACTCTGTCATGCATAAAACCACAACATTTTTATAAAGTGTGTGAAAAAATCAGTACGAATTGAGCTTAAGCTGTATTCTGTACGAATTTTCCTTTTTAATTTTTTTATAATTTTTGAATATTTCAAATGTTAGTAGTACTAAAAATTTCATATGCCTTTTGATTTAAACTTATTTTAATGGCTTTTTACGAGTATATTTAAAAACATCTATTAGAAAATATTTAATCAATATTCTGAAAAATTTCTTAGTAAAACTTATAAAAGTCAAAAATTTGTATTAAAATAATGTTAACAGTTTATTAGGTTCATATTTTTGTGTTTTCTTTAAATTAAATGGAACTTAATAGTATGTTTTAAATTTAAATGATTTGGATTAGTTTTAAAAAATGTTGGCTCAGTTTTATACTGGTATAAAATAAGTTAAAGTATTGAAACAAAAAAATATTATCAATTGTTAAATTATTGCTTTTGTTTATACAGCTGTTAAACAGTCTGCGTTGTAAAATGCTTCATGATCTGATTGTATTCAGTATTATAAAAATAAGCAAATTTGTTATAAAAAGTTAGTTTATAACTTAACCAGACTAAATAAGTAAAGCATTCATGTGCATTAGAACTTTAAATAACAGTGCACATTGGACTTTTGAAAAAGCAATAAGATTTTTGTTCCTTATTGTTAGTAGTGCAACTTGATATGTTAAAGCTAGACATTACATCTGAATACCTATAAAATTTATTCATGCTCATTTGGCCATTAAAATATGCTTATCAATTTGAACAAGATAAACTTCAATAGTTTTCAAAATATTTCGGTTTCAATTGAGTGAATTAAGCTCAGGAAATTTCAAAATTTATATTATTTATCAAATAGCTTTTTTTAACAAGTAAATTAAACATTCTATTTTTGTTTAATTTCCGAAAGTATAGTCGTCAAAAATTGTGTTTAAGTTTCAAGAATTTATACAAAGCTAACCAGCTAAACTAATTGAGTTAAATTTCTGTCAAAAATTAGCATTTTGTCATCAGCTAAAATAACTTTTTCATGCTTAATGATGTATAAAATACGTCTTTAAGAAGTTAGTATTAGTATTGTTTAAGTTGAAGTAAAATTACATTTTAGTTAAACTATTTCAAGTGCTTGTTAGTATATTTTGACAATTACTTTATAATTTTCATGAAAAAGATTTTTTTTTGTTTTTCAACGAAACTTTCACGTTATTGAATTAGTAGTTTCCGCACTTCTTTGAAAATGTTTACAATACTTTCAAGTCTTATAATTGTTGACCACTTAAGTTTTGTGTTTGTTTACTGATTCTCAAATCACTATTATGAATAGATAGCTTACGGCATTGAGTATTATTTACTTTTGCCGGTCTTAAGAGAAAGTATGTTTGATTTTCTCTTTATTTAGAAGTGCTTTATTTATTATTGTACTTGAAAATAAGAATAGCATTAAACTTGAAACAGTTTTTAAAATGTCAACAATTTCACATAAAATACGGTCAATCAATTAAGTTGACAACATTTTTTTTTTGAAAAGTTTTGTTTTGATACTTATTTTTATTGAAAAACTATAATACAAATATTTTAAAGTTAGGAAGGTTTATTAATTAATTTCGTTTAGCACATCAGCAAAATAAAGTTGCTAAAAACTGATATAAGTATAAATTTATATATAATGTAAATCTGTATAGCAGTAAAATTTATAAAAGGATAGTATAAATACTGATACTAAACTAAAATTTATATTATCATTTTACCAGTTTCAACAACTTTATTTTGATGATGATTTAAACGAAATTAATTGATAAATTCTTTTAATTTGAGTAATTTGTATTTAAACTTTCTGTCATTTTATTTGTTGCCAAAGTTTCTTACAAAATCAGTCAATTAAGTATAGTTTTATTAATTTACTTGGTTTATATGGTAAAACTTTCCATGAATAAATTTATAATTAAAAAAACAGTAAAAAAATTAGTAAACTGTTTCTATTTTAAAACGTTCAAAAAATTATACTAATTTTTGTTTAGAAAATCATATATTACTCAAATGACCAAAAAAAAATTTTGTTTCTCAATTTAAATAAAAAATATTTTAGTCCAACCTTAAGGGCATAAGGGGTGTAAAGCACATTCTAAAATGTTTTCCACTGAAATTAGTTTAGCTTACCGTTGCTTTTTACTGATTTGAAAAATTGAAGTAAATAAGTAAAATTTAAAGGTACAAAGTAAAAGAAAACATTCGGTTCGTTATGAAAGGGCCTAGTTGAAAAGGTAGAAAAATATTATTTCATACAATCCTATTTTCAACAGGTACTAAACAATCGTTCTCAAATTTTCTCAGTCAACTTAATGAAAGCAAATTTCACTTAAATTGATAAAGTATGAATTTTAGAAGTTTTAATACAAGTTTTATTTTTTCCTTTTGTTATATAAACCTAAAGTTTCTAGAATAAACTTTTTCATCATTGAAGTAAAATTTATTAAAATTTAATTGTTAACAAAATGAATGAAGACGTAGTTTTTTAGTAAATTATTATTTTTAAAAATAAAATTCAGGAATAAAAAATTTTCGTCAATACGTTTGTATCGGAAACATTTTACGAAAAAAGTATAAATCAAAAATAAATCTAAAATAAGTTGTTCATTTTTGTAAAAACTGAGTAATAGTTGATACTTTAAGCTTACTTGTAACACCCATGTTAATTCATGTAAAAAGTTCCAACCCCCTTTTATATTTTATATTTTTTCCTTTTGTTATATAAACAGAAATTTTGTTTTTTAGAGTTTCTACAATAAACTTTTTCATCATTCAGGCTAAGTTTCCTAAAATTTCAATTGTTTACAAAATGAATGAAGACGTGTTTTGTGTGAATTATTTTTTTAAATATGAAAATTATGGAACAGAAATTTTTCCGTCAGTACGTATCTATCGGAAACATTTTACGAAAAAATATAAATCTAAAATAAGTTGTTTATTTTTGTAAAAACTGAGTAACAGTCTATACTTTAATACTTGTAACACCCAATGTTAATTCATGTAAAAAGTTCCAACCCATTTTGTACCCTTAATTTGCATTGACAACAACTCGATTTCTATTCAAATATAGATTTGTTTGTTTTATGGTTGCTAAGTTTATTAAAATAAGTAAATTATCATATCGTAAATATTAATTGTAGAATTTTGAAGGGAAAGTTGAAGATTCATTGTTGAGAACAATAAACTGAACAACTCATGGTACATTGGATTGAAATGAGGAAGCAATGAAAAATAGTTTTAATTTTTTTTTGTTTTACTTTTGTTTTCATGAAGTTCTCTCCTTTAGATAATGTCATTTACTTTTTTATTTTAATTTAAATTTTACCGCTTTTTTATGGTTTTCAGTAGCTACAGAAACTGTTATGCAGCATTTCTAGCTTTTTTGATAATGTTTTAAGATTTACTAAAATTATTATTTTTTAGCCAAAATACTATCAGCAGTATTCTGAGTGTAATTTAAAATTTGCTCGGGTCGTACTTTTACTAGTTTAACTTATAAATACGTATTTTAAGAAGTTGTAATTTTTTCAAGTGTTGTTTGTACAAAAAACAATCTTGTGTTTTTGAATTTTTGTAGGATTAAATCATTTGATTTTTTTTTAAATGTTGATTTCACCTATAGCTTCTTACTAATTTTTTTAAAACTCAGTTTTTTATTATATTTTCTAATTCACTATTTTTTGATCTGAGTTATATGTTTGTATTTAGAAAAATCTTTTAAGGTTAAGTGACATTAGTTTATCATAAGTTTACTGAAAACGGACTTTTGTCTGAAATTTTTTTAACTTAACTAAAAACACTGATTTAAGATTTTTAGATATATCTTGTCAAGATTAAGTGACGAGATGAAAATTAGTTTGATACTTTATTTTTGTATATTTCGTTCGACCACTTGGTTCCGATATTGTTACATTCACCTCAGAGAGTTTTCACATTGAATTATGTTCATTTAAATAATAATCTTTCTAAGTGACGTTTTAATTTATTGAAATTTTTTTTTATGTATAAATTAAAGTAAATGTATCAAATTTATGTAATAACTTCTTAAAATTAATCAGAAACTAATATTATTTTTTTAAATAAAATAATCAAAAGGTTATTCTAGTGCAGTCTAAAAATTAAATATTTAAAGACAGTTATTCTATTTACTTAAATTCGTTAATGTTGTAAAACAAACCACGTACTTGTTAACATTATTTAAGTTTTTAATTAAAGTTTAGAAGTTTTATGCATAAAACTGCTTTAACAAATGAAAATTTAGTAGATATAATTTTTTAAGGGAACGGGTCTAAATTGCATAAAGACAAAGTTGCACGAGGGGACTAAATGCACGAGAACAAAATTGCACGAAGACGATTTTGAACGAGTTACATTTTTGCACGACAGTAATAAAATACAGAAAAAAAAGATTTAATAAAAAGAAAACTTACTGACCGAGGAGAACAGTGATAGTAAAAAAATAATTTAAAAAAATCTACCGACCGAGGGTTAGGGGTAACAGTGAAAGTAGAAAAAAATAACTCGTGCAATTTTATCCCTTCGTGCAATTTAGACAGCTAACCATTTTTAAAAGTTACTTATATAATTTTAAGACTGCCAGTTTACAATACTCAGTTTAAAAACTGACCAAACTATTCCAAGCTAAATCAAATCAAAAATAGATAAACAGTGTAATTTAAATTAAGTTGATTCTACAAAAAGCACTTATACAAATTTAACTTAATTGAACTCCTTAAACTGTTATCAGTTTAGCAAAAAAAAGTAATTATTAAAGTTTTTTTATAAGCTACAAAAAATAATAGCTAGTTAACATAGATCATAACCTCTTTCTTTAACTTATTGATCCTCTTCTTTTTATTTAATTTACATCAACAATATTTCTTTAAATACTTACACTCAAAGCGAAACAAGTCTATTTGCAGATGACGCAAAAGTATTTAGCAAATCTTTACAATTAACATTAGATAATATTCACGAATGACTGAAAACTTGATTTAAATCTTAAAAAATGCCAAGTTCTAACCATCAATAAAAATAAACCCTTCCTTCCCTATTAACCTTTTAATTAATAAAACTAAAAAACCAGCGGTAAAGTTTTTTAAAGACTTAGGAATACAAATATCTAAAATGGAACGAACATGTAAATTATTTATATAAAATTGCTCAAAATTCATGTTATCAATTACTTAAAAGTTTTAAGATCAGTTCTGCTAGTATTCTTACTAAATTATTTAAAATCTATGTTCGCCCTAAACTCGAATACAATACCCCAATATGGTCCCCGAATTAAAAAAAAAAAAGACATTATTAGGATTGAGTCTGTGCAGAGAAATTTTACCCGTTTTGTTTGTATTAGATGTAACATTCCAATTACCTCATACAAAGATAGATTATAGCTCAGATTGGAGTCTCTAGAGTATATAAGATGGCAGTTTGATTTGATAACACTTTTTGAAATTGTCAATGGTAAATATAAAGAGTATTTCAATCAGTTTTTTTCTCAGACCAATTATAATTTGAGAGGAAATAATAAAAAAATAAAGTGTAAATATAATTTAGTAACAGTCAGCGGCAAAATTCTTTTTTATGCAGAACAATAAATATGTGGACTAAGTTACCGCATGATGTGGTTTCGTGTGGGAGGGTGGAGCATTTTTGATTAAAACTAAAAAAAAAGATTTAATTATATAAACACCAGTAAAATACAGTGATTATCCATTTAAAATTCTTTATAATGATGGTTTGAAGTAATTTTTATTTACTTATTTTAAAGTATTAGTATTACTAAGAATAATTTTTCTTCACTAAACCTTTACCCTACAGATTATAAGTTGTTATATGTAATTTTTGTGTATGTGTTATCTTTTATAGTCAATGCATAATTTTTTTATGAGAGTTTATTTCGTTTTGCTTTTTGTACATACTAAGTTATAATTGATCACACAGGATTATTTGTTTGTAATTTTTTACTATTTTATGTTTAGTTTTTAATTTTTATTGAATGTAATTTGTTAGTTTATTTTTTCGTGTTTTTTGTTTAAGCGGCTCAGGTTTTAATGCCCGAGTCCATCTTTGCACAATAAACTCCAATAATGATAAAAATAAATTAGTGTTTTAATTCGTTCTTGAACGCAAATATTTCATTTAACAAACCTAGAATATTTTTTTCTTAAATCTATCCTTTTCAGAATTTTATATTAACAATCAAATGTGTCTTAAACTTTGTACATTAATACTTATTAAGAAAAAAAATTCTAGTATAGTGTTTTAATATTCTCACTGAAGAACACCCTAAAATTTTTTTATAGACAGTAAAACAAAAAAATTTAAATTACTTTAGGATAAAGTTCCTTAAATACTGTGAGTAAATTTAAGACTTGTTCTAAAAGCATATTCGTTTTCAATAATCAAATGTTCAAACAAGTGGATGGACTATCCATGGGACCTCAATTGCCAACTGGTTTTTTACAGGGTTCCCACTTTCCTATAAATTTGCAGTATTCTGAAAAATCCCTCTAAGTTATGTTTTTTTGCTTGGTGGTTAAAATTTAAAAGTCAAAACAGCAACACAACATGGTGAAAAAACACATTAATAAAATATTAACTGTTTTTTTTAAATCAAAATCTTAGAATTCTCAGCACAATAATGTAACTCTTTTGTGTCACCTCGCAAAAAAAAAAATCGTTTTTTTATTAAATACAATTTATCTAATGTTTACATATTTAAATAAAATTAGACCTCAAAAACCCTCAAACTTTCGTAAACTTCTTATTCAGACTGTGCTTATAAACGGTTGATGACACATTTTACTTTTTGTTCCTTAAAAATATATTCTTACGTTTAAAACTCATTGTTTTTTCTTTTTTTTGATAATGTCCCTATAAGTTTGCTAAATTTTATGGATTTCCCTATATTTTTTTGAAACTTTAGTGGGAACCCTGTTGTTTGTAAGTTAGAAATAAGTCTTTTAATATAAATTGAACTCCAAATATATATTAGAAATGTCGACGACACTTTCACCATATTCTCCAACAAAAAACCGCAATAGAGTTCAAAAAAAAAAGTTGAAAAATCTTCTTCAAGATATTTTGTTTTCAATGGAATCCAGTACATCGAATAAACTCCCTTTCATGACAGATTAGAACAGAACAGATTTATTAACTCAATTTACAAGAAACTATGAAACATAGAGGTTTTACTAAATTGCAACTCTTGCAACCCGCAATCGTGGAAGAAAAACTTGATCAGACATTTGCTCGTCAGAAACGAAAGATTAGTATCAAAAGAACTACAGATTCAAGAAATAAACAAAATAAAGGATCTTAAAAAAAACGGTTATCCAATTAAGATTATAAACAATGAAAATGAAAAACTAAAAAAAATAGAAGATAAACCAAACCTCCCTACCAAAAGTATTTAACATTTCCTTACATGAAAAAAGTTTCGCAAAGATTTAGCAGAAATATGACAAAATTGTTGGAAACAATTGGTATAATATTAAAGTAGCCTTCAGAACAGCTTTAGTTGGAAACTATTTCTCATTGAAAAATTTTTAATGTAGTGTTTTTATATTCTCCTTAAAGACCACCATTAATTTTTTTATAGACATGAAAATAAAATAAAAAAAAGAAATTATTTAAGGATTAAGTCCCTTAAAAACTCTTTAGTAAATTAAAAAAAAATCTTTATGCTCTACAGTTCCAATACTTATTTTTCAAATAAATAAAAGCTATGACCGCTTGGCTATTACTTTTGATAATTTTAGTATTTTAATATTTTATCAGAAATCAAAGTTATGATTTGTTAAAATCAGAAGTCAATTCTTAACTTGTTCATGTTTTAAGTGAATTATTTACTTTTAAAAGAAGTCTAAAGTTTTGTCTTTAAATTTAAATTTTTTAAGTTTTAGTTTGACATGTCATGTTTTTCTTGCTCTCTTACAGAATTTAAGCTCTAGGATAATTTTTAAAGATTTCGCTTTTATCTTTATTAGTTAGTAAATCATTCTATATTATTCCATAGTTTAAGCTTAGTTTATAGTTTTAGTAACACTTCATGTGTTTTAGTTTATAATATAAATACTAATCTTTTTTAGGTGAGTTAATTTAATTAAAATTCAAAATAAACCAACTACAAATAGAGCGATTTGACTAAGATTAAAACACTACTAAATAATAGGAAGTTACAAGCTGTTTTTACATTACTTGTTATTTATATGCTACGAACAAGCAAGTACACAGTTGCAACTTACTGAACAACAGAAGAAAAGTGTTCAAAAAGTTTAGCCAAGGGACCGTTCGGTTATCGATTACACACCACGGGTGCAGTTTAATGTTTTGACAGACAAAAATAAAGAGAAAAACTATAAAAAAAAGCTTCTGTGTACAACTTTTAGCAGAGTGTATAATATATTGATATTTACAAACAACTTCTCAAACTGATCCCATGAGTAAGTAAAAGTTTAGATATTTACCTTTTTTTTTCTATAACTAAGGGCTTTAAAAACAAATATCCAGTGCTAAAAAATGTGATGGACAAGTACCAAATTTTTAGAACAAAAGTAAATATGTTAAATATTGTTTTGTGAACGACAAAAAAAAGCGCTAAACAAGTTTGGTCCACGGACCTAGTATACGAAAAAACCTTTCGGTTTACGAGTCATGCAACATAGGTAGATTTAATTTCTGTCCAGGGCATGTTTAAACTTTATCGTTATAAGTTTATAACATGAACTAAACTTGTGATACTGTATAAGTGCAAAATTACTTGAAAGCCTTAAAAAATTACAGGACCTTTGTTTGAGTTAAGTCAACAAGACATTTTTAAATTTTAACAGTTGAAATGCAAGCTTTTAACTACTAATAGAAATAATAAAATTTCAAAAGCCTAGGTAAAGTATATAAATAATTAAAAACAACAAAAAACAACATTAAAAGCAAAATAGCATAAGTAGAAATAATGAGGCTTAAAACTTTTTATTAAGTTAAATCAAATAACTCTGTCACACTTCATATGCGCCTTCTGTATCTTGTTCTGATTTATTTTAAACAAGCGAAATTTCTCATATGTAGCTTGTATTTGCTCAATTTATTATACCTTTAATATCTGAAATTAGTTATTATATATCCAGCTAACTGTTTTTCCATTTACATATAAATTGTAAGAATTTTATCTTGCCAAAACTTTATAGTAGCTCAAAGCTAAATGTGTTTGAACATCTCAAAACTAACCTCTAAATCAGGGTTTCCCAAACTCAATAACTAAATCGCCCCCTTTTCAGAAGTTTGAAAAATAATCGCCCCCCACGATTTTAAGAAGTATTTTTTCTCTTGAGTACAAACTTTTGGACCTAAAAATTTGTGATCGATATGTAATTTAGTCTGGTATTTCTTATGCACGCACTTTTGGGCTGTGTTTAAAGTAGTTTACAGGGCTTGGGATATTAAGTTACAGTTGTTTTCTTATAAGCCCAGTAAAGTGTATTAAATTACTTAAATTTAAAAAAGCCTTGTTTAATCAGTAATCAATCCTGATTAAATATGAACTGTTTGACACTAATGAAACTTTTAGGGTTGTGGTGGACAACTTTTGTAGTCAGCAATTCATGTTTACTAAAAAATCTTTTCTTGTTTCAACTCGTTAAAAAAATGTAATTGCAGGCTGCATAGTTTAAAAAAACAACATAGAGAAAATTAAAAAGCTCGAGCATAATTGTAATAAAATGATATACTATTATTGTGATCTAGGAAATACTAAAGTAACTGAAAACAAAATTGAAAGTGTATTTCAAAATCATAAGCATCAAAAAACTAAATTTTGTTTAATTTGCAAAAGTATTTTTCAAGTTACTTAGCGGGTCGAAATTTTATTGGATCTGGACCGTACGCTACCCATCTGAAATATTAACTAAAACCTGACATTATAACTATCTCTC
Source organism: Thalia democratica (assembly GCF_965202585.1). Classification (NCBI taxonomy): domain Eukaryota; kingdom Metazoa; phylum Chordata; class Thaliacea; order Salpida; family Salpidae; genus Thalia; species Thalia democratica. Next base: position 31,345,127 of record NC_139172.1, on the reverse strand, counting down.
GTTTAACGAATTTCGGACATTTAGAAGTGAATACTAAGTAACTTATTTAAGCCGCACAAAATACTTAAATTATTTTATAAATAGGCATGTTCTAAAATAAAATACCAGAGATTAAAAAACTATAAAGGAATGAACAGATTATTTTACACATAGTAAAATAAATATTAAAACACCATTGCTGATCTAGTTTTAGGAAGTTTGACCGACTGGCTTATTATCTCATGAAAAGTGGTTTTATCAATAGCTTCTGTTAAAGCAGTAAAATTATTAATTTCAATGCTAAGATATATTATAAGCAAGTTAGTTGTAAAATAAAAAATTTAATTTTAAACATTTTTAACTATATTTTTTGTAGTAGAATACCATTAAATAGTATTTGACTTTGAATAACCTTTAGGAAACTAAACCTTAATTTTAACATTTTTTTCTTAATTTAAATTCAAAAAAAATAACATGTTTTACAGTTAGTTCTGGGAACAGAAAGTAATCAATTAAAAAAAATTTTTAATTATGTTAAAACTTTGTTTTGTCATTGTAGCAGTCTTTTTGATGGCTTATTTAAAACTGTTTAGTTTTATTTTTTCCCTAGTTTTTAGCCTATAATAGTTTACCAGAAGAAAATAGTGAAAAACTAAAAGCTATCGTTGAAATATTAAATTAAACAACATATTCTAATTGGTAACATATTAAAAAATAAGATAAAACAAAAAAAGTTGTATTAATAGTTTAAAATTATTTAATATATATAGATTTTCTAACAATAATAAATCAATTTAGAAAATAAATTTGAGTTTAACAGTCTTTTAAATAAAAAAATTGAAGTCATTTCAAATAGAGACATCAAATCTATACTCTTTTAAAACCAAAAAATAATTTTTGAAATAAAAACTTTAATAGTTATTAATTTTTTTTATAAAGATTAAACAAGTAATGACAAAAATATGTCAAATAAATTTCATTCAAACAAATACTTTAACCACTATGCTATAAAAATTTTTAGTGTAATGTAAATCGACAAATATAAACTACAAAATTAACCGGGTCAAAACAAAACTATTAACATATTTAAAACATAAACCATTTTATAAATACAGTAGACTTCCTCTTCAGTTCGCACTTTGAACAAAATCAAAAATATTAAACTCAAAAATTGTTACTATTTTTTGTACAAAATAATAAATTTAAATATGTTATATGAAATAACGTTATGAATAAACATGAAATCAACTAAAACATAAAACAAACATTCATAAAAAAAAGATCTATATAAGCTATTAAATATTATGTATTTTTTGTTTTATTAATACTTGGTTAGTAATAGACTTTTATTAAGTTAAATTTAAGAAAATATAAATTTGCACTTTTTTTTGGTTAAAAAGTGCGAACTCAAGAGAAAATCTACTGTAATTAATATTTATTAGGAATTATGCAAACTTGTTATAGAATAAATAACTTAGAATAATTTTTAATATAAAAAGACTACTTAAATACAATACAAACTAGGTTAAATATGAAGTATTTTAAAAGATCAAATAAATAAAAAAAAATATCTCATAAAATAATGTCTGCTACTGAATTCTAATATAATGCGAATGATGAGGTTCATGAATGCTTGCAAATTTTTCTAATCTGATTCTAAATCAGTCAAATAAAGCCTCAAGTCACCTCCTTTACAAATATCTAGATTAGATATTTTGCTCAAGATGTTGATAACTAAACTAAAAGCTTTCTCAACAACATAGCTAGAAGGAAAAACTATACACAACAACCTAAATTCCTCTCAAATGATTGGATACTTTTGCTTTAGTTTTTGTTGAGTTCAAAATTACCATATCGTTCATTTGAAAAAATTACTTTTAGTTCAAGGCCAATTTTTAAGTCTGAGAAGGTTTCCTGTGAGTCGTTTACTTCAAAAAGATCTGCCACGAAAAGGATCTATATTTTTATCTACATGATAGCTTTTTTGTGTCAAATCGAAATTTTACTACTTAATATGTTGAAATTGTTGAAAATTCCAGATTTTTAGATTTTTTTTTGCTTAAGTTGTCAAATTCCAGGTTTCTAGGTAAATTGTCAACCCTGTATATTTTTATTTCTTAGTCTAACTTAATGACTTTTCAAAAAAAAATTGGAAGTATCATGAGGTTTAGTTAATATAGAAAACATAGATTTTTACAAACCATTTATAAACCTAAATAGCATATATTTCAGCTTAAAAAATAGGGAGAGGAATTCCGATCGTCTATGATCTATGTAATTGTTAAATAAGAAACTATATGTAATTAACATGAAAGTAGGAGCCATAAGTACTTGATTTTTTTCTCTATGTTTTACATAAACACAATAAACTTTTTTGTTTAAGTTTTACCTCAGGGTCAAATATTTAATAGCAAGTTAAAATTATTAAAATAGCAAGATATAAAGTAAAAATTTTATGACAACCCAAAATTTTAAAATCGCCCCCTTTTCGCCCCCTTACTAGTTATCGCCCACCCTTTCGCCCCTTTACTAATTATCGCCCCCCAAATTACTAAAATCGCCCCCAGGGGGGCGATATCGCCCACTTTGGGAAACCCTGCTTTAGAGTTTGACAATAAATTTCGCAATCTTTGCTGTAGTATTTACATTCTTGTTAAAATAGTTTGTTTTTATTTACTTTTTAAAGAATAGTAAAACACCAATCGTATATAACCTCAATCATTAATTTAGTTTTAGAGGGTTTTATTAATTTAAAAACTACTTTTAATCAAATGTTTATTTTACGGACACAAATAATAGTTTTAAATGTCTTTTTACTTTTAATTTTAGTACAAAGTTATGATATATTATTTAACTGCTAATTTTTAATCACTCGGCCCTCTGGTATACATATTAAACAAGGTTGTTTAACATTATCCTGTCTTTCTTTTGCAATTTTTTACCTTTGTTGTGAGTATGAAAAGCTTAAAAATTTTTTTTTTTTAAGCTTCATAGAAATACAAATGAAAACTTTAAACTAGAAAATGCTAGGTTCTTTTTGTGCAACCCGATTAATAGTGTTATGCCTAAATTACTATCATTACTTGTTCAATATTTTGCACTTAGGCTTCACTATCAGCGTACTGTTAAAGATCCATAAAAGTTTTGAAAACTAAACTTTCACAAATAGGTAAGAAGGACCTAAATTAGGCTCATAAACACAGATCAACAAAAATATATTTAAGCCAGACAAAGTTTTTAACTTTATATTTAATTTGCTAAAACAGTTTAATGACTTTTTAATAACTCATTTTAATAGAAACTTTTGTATACAAAAGTTTGCTAAAAAATTTATTCTTATATTCATTCTAAGGTTTGATTTTACAAAACAATTTATTTACAATTAGCTACAAAATGATTCTTTATTATTCTAAAACAAAAATAAATAAAAAAGACTTTCTTGAAAAAACAAAACTCTTATAAAACATGTTTAAAAAATCATAGCTTAAATACATATTAAAACAAATCAAGGACATGAGTTCTAACTATATTTAATAAGTATCATAGAAAACAACAACGACACACAAAATTTTCATTATGAAGTCACAAAGCGTATTGTGACAACTGATGCGTATCAAATTAGTGGTAATTTTAGTTTCAAAACTAACGAGACAAAAAAAAACTTAAAAACAAAAATTTTTCCAACGGTACACATTTATAAGAAACAAATAACTTCAAAACAAATTAGTAAACACTTTTACTAACTTTTTACTGTACAATTGCAAATAAAAAGTTACATTAAAATTTTAAAACAATTAAATAAAGTTGAAACAAATAACTTGTAAAATAACAGTATGTTTTTATCTAAGTAAACTTAATTTCTCAAATACACAATATATGTTGTTTTGCACAAAAAAAAACCAGTTTCGAATTTAATTTCTTTTAGCAAACTTATTTATTAAAAAAATTTTACGTTTTTATTCAGACTAGTGTTGCCTTACAAAAAAGAATGAAATGCCATATTAGTACAAATCTACCGAGATGAAATTGACTAAAAATCAATAAGATTTCAAGTCAGACGTATTTCTATTTTGTTTTAATTGTTTTAAATGTCGCGAATAACTACGTGTCTGCTTACATTATAATTAAGTTATATAGAATTTTTTTTAACTTTTTATGATACCTAAAAAATTAAACTTATTAATAGAAATTTTTTCTTTAATTAAAACTTTTACAATGTTTTTATTATTATAACTTTTATTTCACTTTTCGTTTTAATTTATACAGACGTTTTTTTAATTTTATTTATAGTTCCCTTTTTTTGTTTGTTTTGTAACCATGAAAATTTAATTTCTAGTAAAAACACAACATGTTAACTAAAATAAAGTATTTTAAGATAGTGTTAATAAAATAAACTAAGCTATGAAGTTAGTTTTATACAGTAAAACAAGTGGTTTACTATCATTTCTAACTCGCTATCATTTCTAACCTGATCATTTCTAACCCGATCACTTCTAACCCGATCATTTCTAACCCGATCATTTCTAACCCGATCACTTCTAACCCGATCACTTCTAACCCGATCACTTCTAACCCGATCACTTCTAACCCGATCACTTCTAACCCGATCATTTCTAACCCGATCACTTCTAACCCGATCACTTCTAACCCGATCACTTCTAACCCGATCATTTCTAACCCGATCACTTCTAACCCAATCATTTCTAACCCGATCATTTCTAACCTGATCACTTCTAACCCGATCACTTCTAACCTGATCATTTCTAACCCGATCAATTCTAACCTGATCACTTCTAACCCGATCATTTTTAACCCGATCACTTCTAACCCGATCGTTTCTAACAAGATCATTTCTAACCCAATCACTTCTAACCCAATTAAACCCGATCATTTCTAACCCGATCATTTCTAACCCGATCATATCTAACCCGATCGTTTCTAACCCGATCATATCTAACCCGAAATTTATTTAGCTGATCTGTATTAATATATTAAGTAATTTTTTTTTAGATAAGGATTTGTTTTAAAAACAAATTAATCTCAACAAAATTGTTTTTTTATGAAGTTTATTTTATTTTGTTTAAAATAAAACCTAATATTCAGATAGCTTTTGTTCAAATTTAATTGTTGATATTAATTGGTTTATTTATTGTTTTGACAATAAGATTTAAGATTGAATTATTAATAAAGTGTAGTTTATTAGTTTTAAAAAGCATTAGGAAAAGTATAAGTCTTTTGTATTCTAAGGATTAAATATTAAGTTTTGATAGTCATCAATGTAAGAAATATAATTAGTATCGCAGCGGTTAAAGTCTATTCTGTACTTTCTTTTTAAATGATTTTATATGGTTAATATATGTTTTTAAGTGTAGAAACCAGATTACCAATTTGCCTCCAAATACAGGGAGAATTTATATGAAATACAACTTTTTAAAAATATTAATATCAGCGTTTAAGAAAATTTAAATAACACAGTTAATAAAATTTAGTAATTGTTATTATAATGATGGTTTCATTAAAAGTTAATATCATTAAACTCTAAGTTATTTAAACGAAAGTGTATACTGTTTAATACAAAGCCAAAAGTAGAGGTAGAAAGTTTTTTAAATATTCAGAACTTGTCATTTACTCGAACTTTGATTTAATTTTAATTCTTAAATCAACTGGTAAATTGTATATAAAGATTAACTGTAATTAAGTTATAATTAGTTATAATAAACTTAACTATGAAAGTTAAGTGTCAAAAACTTATTATTACGCATTTTTCTTTTTCTTTTGAAATAAAATTTATGTAGGGCAAAATAAATTTACATTTTATATAAAAATTTAAAAGTTTTCAAAATTTAAAATTGCAAAAACACGATTATTCTCACGATTAATAGTAAATATTTCTTAAATAATTTTCTTGATTTCTATTCAAAATTGTTGTTTTACAGGTTTTCAAAAACACAAAAACTTTAGATTATTTAGCGATCATTGATATGAAATGTAAGTATAAATTATTAGAGTAAACTATATAACTTAAAAACTTATAACAAAATAATAAAACCATTTTGTATTGTGAAACCTATTATATAGGTTTAAATTTTTAATAAAGAAAAAACTCATCATATTTATAGAAATTTAGAGGTGCAAAAAACCACCGAGAATAAAGTCAATAGACTGCAAGCTGGCTTTACAGTAATGAATAAAAAATAAATTTGTTTTGCGTAATAATCGTCTGGAAAAAATTTGATTAAAAGAAACAAAGAACTTAATGGAGTTTTTATAAAATTCTGCTCCTAATTATACTTAATTTAACTATAATTAATTTATTATTCTATTTCAAAATGTTTTATTTTTAATACTTATTTTGTTTTTACTTTCGTTATTTCAACTGCTTATAATAAAGTAATTTTAAAGAAATGTTTGTCAATTAAAGTACTAATTTAAGTCGCAATTAAAACATAAGCGAGATTTAATTACCCTCGAACTTGTTATACAAATAAACTTGTCTTTTTAACTATTAGTGTTAAACAATTTTTTTTTGCTCTAAAACTAAGTAGGAATTTATTAATGATGTGAAATCTAGACGGTCAATCGACATAACAACTTTTTCGGTTTAGTTATATGACATAACAGTTTAAATAGCTAGTTTCTATTAAAAACCAGGCTTTTCCACTTAATATAACAAAAGTTTTTAACTTCTCCTAATGTTTGTTTGAATTACATTATCTTAATAGGCCTATGCAAGTTGCATAACAATTTGAATAAGTTATTAAGATGAAACTTAAAACTATCCTACTATAAAAGGTTAATACATTAGTAAGCAATAATAAAACATTTACGTCAGACTTTCAATGTAGTTTTCAAACCGTAATATAAAAATTTAGTGTATTGAAAAAACAAAAAAATAATAGAAAAAAACAAAATTATGTGTAAGTAAAAAAATAAAAAGTTGAGGTAAAAAAATTTATTAAGAATATTTTAAGTGAATACTAAAATTAAAATTTATACTAAATTTACGTAACACATTAAAATCATTATGTTTTAAAGTAACTAAAAGTTTAATTTTTTATTATTATTTTAATAACTTCATTAAGTCTAGTTTGTTTTTGCATGAAATCCAGATAAAAAAATTAAAACGTAACATAAGTAAAATGGGTTAGAAACGATCGGGTTATTAATGATCGGGTTAGAAGTGATCAGGTTAGAAATGATCGGGTTAGAAATGATCGGGTTAGAAATGATCGGGTTTAATTGGGTTAGAAGTGATTGGGTTAGAAATGATCTTGTTAGAAATGATCGGGTTAGAAGTGATCGGGTTAGAAATGATCGGGTTAGAAATGATCGGGTTAGAAGTGATTGGGTTAGAAGTGATTGGGTTAAAAGTGATCAGGTTAGAAGTGATCGCGTTAGAAATGATCCGGTTAGAAGTGATCGGGTTAGAAGTGATCGGGTTTGAAGTGATCGGGTTAGAAGTGATCGGGTTAGAAGTGATCGGGTTAGAAGTGATCGGGTTAGAAGTGATCGGGTTAGAAATGATCGGGTTAGAAATGATCGGGTTAGAAGTGATCGGGTTAGAAGTGATCGGGTTAGAAATGATCGGGTTAGAAATGATCGGGTTAGAAGTGATCGGGTTAGATTTAGTTTTAGATTTTCTTAAAACAATAGATACAGCCTTAAGTTTAACTAACTAAAGATTAATTTTACATATATGATGAATATCAAAAACTAGTATAGAGCAAAAAATAAGGTTAAAAATATTTGCTATTACTTAATAAAATGCGTACCTGTGTTTAAACTTAATTAACACATAACAATCTTTAGTGTACAAAATTTCTATCAGTTTCTAAATATTTAGATATTAAAATGTTTTGTTAACTTTCTAAAAATATATTATTATTTAAATTTAATAAATGTGACCTTACATATTTGAAAAAGTATTTTTGTTTAAGTACTTCACATCAGGGACGTCGCGTGGGGTGTTGCACTGCCGCAACTGCACCACCTTGAAATTTTCTAAGAAAAAAAATAAGTATCTATAAAGTTTTCGTTATTTTTTTGAACAAAATCTCTTTTAAAACTTCAATTTTGAAAACGACCATTTTGCCCACTTCACTGCCGCAAACTCTTAGCTGACTGCCGCAAATGAACTCAAAAAAGCAAAATTTCTTTAAGAATTACCGCAAAATCAATATCTTGAGGTAAGTAAGCTAAGTTGAAAATTCCCTAAAACAGGACTTGCTTAAGTATCATCTACAAGCTATTGTTAACATAAAATAAAAACAAAGCAAGCTACTGCAAAGGATTAAACTTGAGTTTATGTACCCACATGATTTTTTAAATTTAACAGATCACTTCTATTAAAAGATTTGTCATAAATTGCATATTTTGAAAAAAAAGATAAAAACCCTTAACCACCAAAGTCTTAAAAATTTGATTTTTTATTTTAATCTGCATACATAAACTTAACTATAACTGATTATTGTTATCATAAAGTTAATAAAATAAATAATAAAATTCAAGTTCTGAAAAAAAGAATTAAGAAGTTTATTATAAACTTCTAGTTCACTCTTACAGAAAAATATTTTAGATTTATATTAAATAAAAAATAGTATTATTGAAACAATCACATATTTAAATAAAGTAAATAGCCTTAATTTAGAAATTTTGATTACTTAGAGTAGTTTAACATTTTAGGAAAATTTAGTCTACCTCTACTTTATATAACTTTTGGCTTAATTTTTTCATAAACAAAGCAAAAATTTTAGATAAAATTGTTGAAACATGGTTGCCTTGCCTCATAATCAGGATAACTTAGAAATGTTAAAAACTCAAGATGACCCAAGATAAATTAAAACAGACCAAATTAGAAAAATATTCAGGCTGACTAAAGCAGTTTTAGTTACTCTGAAAATAACAAGGTTATTTAAAATTAAAAAATAAGTGTTTTACCCCTATGGCCACATGAAAACTAACTAACCAAACTTTTACTTCTATAATGGTTACATATTTAAAAATTATCTTTAAAATTCTTGAAAAGTTCAACAGCCTCACAACTAAACTTAAAAAAGTTGAGCTCCTGAGAAAAATACTGTCATCAAAATGAAAAACAAATAAATATTAAATAAAGAAAAGATACCCTTAAAAAACTATTGAATTTTAAACCTCCAACAAAAAACATTAAAATTAGAAAAAAAGTTAATAAAAATGTTAATGTTTGTAAAAAACAATGTGCAAATTAGTGAGGAGTAAGGGGGGAGGGTGTATAGGCACTTTTTTACATGTTGTTCTTATTTTAACTTTTTCAGAAAGCTAATAGTTACTCTTTAATAAACTTGAAATTTCCAATTAAACTTTTAGTTACAACCAGTCAAAGCCAGAGAGTACAATGGTTTATTATACAAGGAGCAAACCAAAACAGCAAAAAATACAGTTTTACTGAAAACCTATATTCTCCATCATTTTTAAAACAATTTTTAATTAAATTTTTTTATCCTAATTTTTTTAAAACTTTATACTTTTGTTGAAGAGAAGTTTTCAATTTTTAAGTATCAATATATATTTTTATATATACAAAAAAAAAACTTTTGTTATAACTTTTTTTTCTTGGTGTTTTAAATATCTAATTTAGCAATTTTTTTTTGTTTTATAAAAGAAAAATCTAAAGATTTTGAGGCCAACTTATAAAAAAAGATATGATTTTAGTGATTTGATTTATTTGTTGTTTGAGTTTATATTATAAAAATAAGGATTCATTTGTACATCTGACTGTGAATTACCATATCTCAAAAATTTTAAGAATTTTTTATATTGATAAAAGATGACTTGTAGTTAAATTAAAACTGTATTAAGTAATTTCAGTAAAATAATTCTAAAGTAGATGTTAAGGGCATAAAGGGGGAGGGAGGGGTAAAACATTTTTTTAAACACTGTTTTAGTTTGTGCCTCCCATTATGAACCTTTTGTTGCCTTTGACTTTGACCGGCTATATCTTAAAACATATACTGAATTTTTTAAATCTGTAAAATGCATCTTGTAGCTTAGTAAAAACTACATAAAATAAGATCAAATTGTTTCATCCCCCCTATGCCCTTAAAAGCAAAACTTATCTTCAGGTGTAGCAAAAGTTCAGTTGTTTTCAAACTTGACAGTAAAAACGTATTTTTATTAAAATAATTGATATTTTTTTAAATTCTGCACCACCTAAAAAAAATACCACGCAACGCCACTGCTTCACATATAAAATAGTACATACTTGTAAAAAAAATACTTGCCGTTAGAAAAAAAATTGTTACTAACTAAAAACTTTAGCGATTAATTATTGACAGTCATTTTCTCAAATTTATCAAGTTTTTCATAACAGTGAATTATTACAACATTTTAGTTATGGTAAAATGTTTTTAAGAATTTGTATTAACTGTACTGTTTTAAAGTTTATCAAATACTGTTTTGTAACTACTGCTTATTTGTTAGTCAACTTAAAGTAGTTTAGTTAAAACACAAAATATTAGAGACCAAAAAAAAAACACACATCAGTTATGCTTATACAACGTATTAGTTTGATGTTTGTTGTTAAAAGATGCTAAAAAAAATTTTGAAGTGTAAATTATCAAACTCAAAATACTTAAAGTGAAGAAAATATCAATTTAAAACTAAATCAAAATACCAAACGACTAAATTTTATTCACACATAATTTGTATTAGATGAAAATATTGTTATACCTAACTGATATTTTTATTTAGTAATAAAGTTAAAATTATACTTAAGTATAAAACATAATAGTGCTTCACACATTTTTAGTTGTTAAAGAATCAAGAGTTTAAAAATAAACAGTTTTTGTCAATAAAAACCTAATAAAATGTTTAATATCGAAAATAACTCCATAAATTTTTAAAACTCTTTATGTGTCTAAAATTTATTTACTAAAGTTTTGTGCTCATTAAATTTCATAGTAATATCTTCGTGATATAACCAACAGAAAACAAAAGCTTTAAGTTTTTAAAACCACTTTTTTAAGTTAATTTGTTTTGAAAAAGGTATATACCCTGATATAGCAGATAAAAATGTAACCAAATACTTAATATTACATGTTAAACATGTATGTCTTATATGTAGAAAAGCTCATTTGTAACGTAAAAAGTTGTTAATTACTAAGTTAGTATTTTTCGTAATAATAGAAGTTACTAGATATATTTCTTAAAAATAAAATAAGTTAACTTGTAAGGATAGCTACTATAGAATTCGATGTAAAAATGATTTTTTAAAAGAAACATGAAAACAATTATATCTCGAAACTTATCCATATGTAGTTGTATAACTTGCACTTAAAATGAAAAAAGACATGATGTTTTTATGCATTTATAATAGTTAAATGTTTTTTTGTCAACTGTTTCAACGACAACTTTTTAATTTAACAAACATATTTTTTTAAATTTATTGTTTTACGAGGTTATTTATAAAATAATACTGCATTCAAACAGTTTCAAATTAAAAACTTTGATAATTACTCTTGAAATAAATTTAAAAACATTACCATTAACATTTACTTAAAACATTTATAACTTAGTTAACTATAAGCGTTTTTTTTTTCAAGTTTTATGTAATATATATGAGTGTATAGCTAAATTTGATTAAAAATTGTTTTGAAAATATTTTAAACTTTGAAACGTTTTACAATTTGAAGCCTAAGTCATTTAAAATCAAATTTCCACTGCGATTTTGAATTAATAATTAAACTTAACTGATTTTATTTTATCTATCTTCTATTATATTAAGTTATTTTAAGCAGGATACATATTGAAATTAAGAAAAGTAGTAGTTAAACAAAGTTAAAATAAAGTGGTACATTAAAAGTTCTAAGTATTTATCAGGATTGAATTGTCTACATAATCTTTGTTTAAATAAACAAAGCTACAGCTGATAATGCTAGTGAGTTATTATTTATATAGTTATTAAAAAAATTAAGTCTTTATCACAATGCAAAATACATCTACAATATAAAAAATTATAAACATTGTAATACTTAATGGTGCAATATACAGATGGTACAAAGCTTCAAAATACAAAAGATGTAAGTTCAGCAGAGGCAAGTAAAAATTTAATAAGATTGGAATGAAAGTAAAATCAGTTTATATATATATATATAATATTTAAAACTACAAATCAAAAGTCGTCTCACAAAATGAATATTTCAGCAGTAACACACTTCCTAACTACTGTTAGAAATAAAAAATTGGAGTGCAGAATAAGTTTATTTTTATTTAATCAAAAATTTCATGCTCGAGTTATTTTATGGCGACTCTTTTTAAACATGAAGTATTCTTCTAGTATAAGTTGGAATTAATGGCAGAAAGCAACAAAATTAAATATTTCCGGGAAAAGCGTTCTATAGTCAATTCGGAGGTTATGAAATAAATTATGTTAGAGAAATTTTGTATTGTAACATAAAAAAAAAGTAATTATATCAAGTCACAATTACGTGGCCTATTAGAAGTTTATTTTTAAAGTATAGTTGGTTATGAATATAAAACACTATCTAAACATATCAGGTTAAATTATGTACAAATGAGAATAAAAAAATTAATACAGTTAATAAGTACAAAAATTTAAGGTATGCTTTGTTGGCTCTAATTATTTTTACATAAACTAACTTATTAGCAGTTAAGAAACTAAACAATAAAACAACATAACTGAAGTTTTAATGATAATATTTAGAAAATAGTAACCTGATCCTAATAGCAAATCAAAAGTAAAACTATGATCTTTAAATAGTCGATAAGTACTTAAACTAGGTTACACTTTATGTTAACTTAAAACATATTAATCATTATAATGGAAGAAATGCAACCTATTTACCTAAATTGTTTTTTTAATAAAACATAGTTATTTAACTTTTGTATTACATTTGCTTATAATATAGTTGCTAGTTAGTTGTGATTAAATTTACTACAAAAGTATCTATTTAAGTTTTTTTTCACTAAATCTTAGTACCTAACTATTTTTTAACAAACGCATTTCTCTAAAATTTCTAATTTTAATATAAGTTTTATTCTAACACCAAAAGAGTTGGTTTAATTTTTAAAATAATTTAATAAATATTATTAAACTTTTAATTACAAAAACACACATTAATCTTTAAATGATGTTAATAAATTTCGATTTTAAGTTGGAAATATATTGTACATTTTTACATAACAAAATAATAGGTATGCTAGTTTTAAATTATCAAAAATAATAAAATTAATATTAATAAATATGCCGATATTTTTATGTAATGTAGTTCAACAAAAATAAAAGTTAATAAATGCAACTTAAATTTTATACAATAAAGCAAAACGAAAAAAAAAGCAAATTATCAATGTTGGAAAATTTAATTATAATTTTTATTTCTTTGAAGTATGCAAATGAAAAGTATTAAATATTTTGCAATACATAATTTATTTAACAATACTTTAGATTATACGTCATAAAGATAAGTTGATCCTTGTGTGACGTCATAAACTTATACGATAAATATTATTAAGTTTTCAGCTTTGTAAACTTCAATGAATAAATAGATTTTTTAGCATATAGCATAAAAGTTTTTAGCTGTTTAACTTACAGCTTTTAAGTTATCTTCTCTGAGTTTTAGAGTTTATAGATCAGGGTTTCCTAAAGTGGCCTCTTTGGAGCCATAAGCAGCAAAAGGGCAAAAGAGGGGCCATGAGGAATAATTGAACACAGGGGTTCATGACTTAAAAATTACACGCGATTTTCTGAAGTTGAAGATGAAGAACAAAAAAGTCATAGGTATTTTTAGAGGTAGTTTTTTAAGAAATCTTGTTGGAGTTGGTCATGAATAATTTAGTTGCTAGTACTTCGTTTTAGATTAGCTTAGTTAATGCAGTACCAACAAAAACGCTGTAAAATACTAATTGGTTTAGTATAAGTTAGAGGTATGTGTCAATAGCATATTAAGTTAATTTGCTACTAATAATTCGTTTTAGATTAACTTTGTTTTTGCAGTACTTACAAAAACGCTTTAAAGTACGCTTTAAAGCAAAGTTAGTTTAGTATAAATTGTATTAGCAGTTTATGTCAGTAGCAGATTAAATTAATTTTCTACTAGTATTTCGTTTTGGATTATCTTAGTTGATGCAGTACTAAAAAAAAATCTATAAAACACAGATAGTTTAGTATAAATTGTGTTAACGGTTTGTGTCAGTAGCAGATTAAGTTAAATAACTACTAGTAATTTGTTTTAGATTGAATTACGTTAATCAGTATTAACAAAAACGCTATAAAACACTGTTAGTTTAGTACATATTGTGTAAGCGGTTTGTGTTAGTAGCAGTTGAAGTTAATTTACTACTAGTACTTATCTTACTTGATGCAGTACTAAAAAAACGCTTAAAAGTTTAAGTATACTTTTATTACAATGTTGTATGTGAAAAATATCAAATGCATCATCATTAAACTTTAAGTTTTATTTTAATCATATAGCTACTTTGGTTTTTGTTAAATTTTATATCGAAAATAAAAACAAAATCTATAAAAAATGAATGTTGTACAAGATTTACTTTTTTTATACTGATAAGACAATATGAACAATTCCGAACAACTTAAAATTTAAATAGAGAAGTTGAAAAATCAATATTTTTTTTCAGAAAATGGATAAAAAATTAAAAATTTGTTTGGTTTTAATTTTATCATTGATAGTGATGAATTTAACTTTGGGAACTTTAATCATTATAAGTACTTTTCCTTTAACCGGAAAAACAAAACAGGTTTGTTTTTTTTTTTAGTTATAATTGATAAAAACTACACTACTTTTTATAAATATCTCGTACAGGAGAAAATTAACGAGCTGGAGAAAACAATTTTGGAACTTAACAAAAGAACTGAAGGTAAATACAAAAACTTTACTTAACAAAAAAATTGAATATACAATTTTTTACTCAACAAAAAGATTGAAGGTATTTACAAACTTTGTATTTAATAAAAAAGTTGAAAGTATATACAAACTTTTAACTTAACAAAAAAATTGAAGGTATATACAAACTTTATATTTAACAAAAAAAATTGAAGGTAAATACAATTTTTTTTACTTAACGAAAAGATTGGAGTTATATACAAACTTTTAATTTTACAAAAAAATTGGAGGTATAGACAAGATTTAATTTTACAAAAACTTCCTAGATATATTACAAACTTTTTATTTCGTTTCAACACTGTGTTTGTGCAAAAGAGTGCTTAAAAAATGTTTTGTTTGAGTTTTATTTTAGAACTTTTAATTTACTGCTTGCAAGTATTTTTAAAACACTCTGTAGAGATTTTTAGGTGATATAAAGAGTTTTTCATGGTTCCAAAAATAATTTTCTAAAAACCACTTAAATTTATGATAAAATACGTTTTCATTTTAAATAAATAACTAAAAAACAACTTTATTTAGTGTTTTTATGGGCAGATCTATGTTAAAGGTTTAGTTTTTTAATATTTTAAATAATAAGAGTACTTAAGTAAATAATATTTCTGTTTTTAATTCAATTATGACGTCATAAGAGCAGATACTATCAATAATAAAGTTGAACTTTTTAACATTAAAGTTGTTTGAATTCAAAGGCGTTTACATTAAATATAGTTTAATTTAAGTAAGTTATATTGTTTTTAAATCAAAAAAAAGGTTAAAATAACCTTTAAATGTTTTTACAAAAAAAAATGTGCAAACAAAAAAATTTATAACTTAAATATGTATGTAAGCTAAAAAAAAGATTAAAAAACAAAAGCACTATGTATAATGTTACTAAACAAATACTCTTAAACAGAAGTATTCAAAAAACAGTGCCAAAAGTAGTAAATTAAATAGATTAAATATTTTTAATTTTTATGCTTTCAAAAAGCCCTCTAAACATAGATCTGCCTACAAAAAATAAAATTAGTTGTTATGTTATTTATTAAAAAAATCGTACAGTAACTATTTTTCTCTAATTGTAAATTGCTTTCAGAGAATTTATTTAGTCACCCTAAAAATTCCTTAAATCATTCGAATTTTGCACATGGTTTTTTTATGATATTTTCAAAATGTAAAGTTTTTACTGTTCATTGAGGTTTTTTTTTCAATGTTTGACTCATACCTACACAGAAGCTACAGGTGAAGATAAATTACCTATAACTGCAAAAACATCAGCTACAACTGCTCAAGCTACAATTAAAACCACGACGAAATCTAAGACTTCCGCAACACCAATAAGTAGTTTGTCAACGTTTAAGATATTTAATTTTTTATAAAAAATAAAATAGTATTTCTAGCCAGCCAAAATACTAGTACAATGATTTTTGTTTAGACTTTTTTTTGTTGTTAATCTTTAATCTTAAAAGAAACTATATGAGAACTTAATATTTGATTATACGTTTTTGAAAAAAAAAGTTACTTTTACTTGAAATGATTAATGAAAAAAAAATGCTACAACACGTCTAAACTAAATAACGTGTAAGGAAAGACTGTTTACTTGAAGCAGACGGTGATTGTATAATCAAAAAAATATTGCTTTAGCCTTTTGGATTTTGTTTAAAAATTGTTTACTTGAGAAGTTTATTAAAGCTAGAAAAAATAAAAAAATTTAGATATTTTACTTAATTTTAATAAAGTAGATTAATACTGTGTAATGTAATAAAAGTTTCAAAATACATACTATAACATATCTAAAACTTATCAGATTTAAAGTTAAGTACTAAACTAAGGTTTAAATTTATGAAAAGTTTTATTGATGTAGTATTTTATTTAAACAAGAATCGTTACAAACTATTTGTTTAAACTAAAAATGAGGTTTTGGCTTTCAAATTGAGCAGACTTATTAAAATTTTAAGCTAAGTGTTTAGTTGAGAGATGTTAAAAACTAGTTGTATGTCAGTAAACAAATTTTGATTAATTTTAATTTAATATTGCAAAATATATTAATTAAATACTTAATTGTTTTCAGAGAAATTCGAAGCTGTCAATCAAAGAATGAGTTGGGATCAAGCGAGAAGTTACTGTCAGGATAGAGATGGAGACTTGATACAAAAAGACGAAAGACTATACACTAGACTAGGTAGAATGTAAGTTGCTTAAATGTAGAATCAGTTGAATTTCTGACAGTTTAATGGTTTTTTAACTTTATATAAGTTTGAAATGATTTAACACTTATATATATATAGTTTATTGTAACAAAAGAAATCTTTGCACGCTACAATATACTTTGTAGTGTACAATTCACATTAAAGACAGTAATGTGTCTAAAGTAACCTTCAAGGGCGTAGCTAAATAGTCAAGTAAACTTAAAACTAATTATTTCGAATTAAACAATGTAACCACTTTACTGTGACTTTTTAGGTCATATATTGTGACAATACTCTTCATGGTGTACTAGTATTAAAACATTGTCAATACTATTGAGATTGATTTTTGGCTATAGTTACTTCAAAACGTTAAATTCTATGCTAAGTTAATTAATTAAGGTTTATATTTACTACAAACATTTTATTCACTGTTACACTTAACAATTGGGGCTTATGGTTACTCTACAAGATTTTATTCTATGTTAAACTAAATAAATTGGCTATATATTTACCACAAAACATTTTATTTTAAGTTAAGATAAATAGTTCGGCTTAATTTACTATACGAAATTTTATTCATTGTTAAACTGAATAGTTTTGTCTTTTATTTATTACAAACAATCTATTCTTAACATCTAGTCAAATGTATAGTAAAATTTTTACTCAAAAGTTAATCACACAAACTAAACTGTTTTTAATATCAATAAAGTTTTTAGCAAACTTCAAACAAACACCCTTACTTTTGTATAACAACTTACATTGTATAAATTAGTTTTATTCTAATAATTTAGTTAAACTTTCAGTGAGCTTTCAAAAGAAATAGAAATGCCAGAAAGTAACTACTATACGGGAATCAAAAGAGATGCAACATCTGAGCTGAACAAAAACATTTGGAGAAGAAGCAGCGACGGAGTTGAGGTCAATGTTAAAGATTGGCATTCTGATGGGTTTCCTATAAGCTTAGATACTTGGGATTATATGGTCTGGTTCTTCCGGAATGTCTCAGACGGAAATACCATTGTTAACACTTATGAAGCCCCACATGACTTTATTTGTGAATACTAACTTTATATAATCCAAACTTTTTATTATTTCTTAAACATATGTAACCTTTATTAAACACGTTTCTTTCAATTATCAAAATACATTAAGGTTGACGTTATAAAAGTTTTATAAACTTTTATCAAAAATATAAACTTTTCAAATATTAGTTTTCTACTTGTTTTCAAGTTGCAATAACGTAATTTTTTAAATAATTTATTTTCAAGAAAAAGGCCTTTTATAATATAATATGTTTATTTTAGTCGTTGTCCAGCAACGATGGTTAAGATTGTTTGTACAGTTACTTCTACAATGACTTAAACAAAAAAACACTACTAATAACAATCCTGATCGCTCATTATACTTTATTTGTGAATAATAGCTTTAATTGATTCGAACTTTTAATTTTAAATTAAGTTTAACCGTTTTTTAAATATGATTTTAAAAAAGTAGGATCCTATATTAAGATTATAGAAAATCTAAAAAACTTTCATAAAATACTTTAACTGTTTAAAAATTAAAAAAAATCTGCTTCTATTTACAAACAATAAACTTTTTTCTTACTTTGTATTCCTCCTATAATATAAAACGACAACTTTAATTATGTTATGAATAGTTAAAAGAGTAACTTTGGATTTACAACAACTTAAAGTATTGTAAACTTTTTAAAAACTAAATAAGCAACGTACTATTATTTTTTATAATTTTTATAAAATTTAAAGTTTTTTTCTACGAATAAAATATTTGGTTCATATGAATCAAATTTATTTCAACAAATGTTTTCTTCAAACTAAAACTAAAAAAAATGCTGTAAAATGAACATTTTTTAAATTTATTTTAAATTAAATATTTAAGTGAGTGTTTTTAACTAATGGTTAACTTAAGCCTTTGTAAACTAAAACAGTAAAATATTTAGTCTAGTTTAGTTTAATAAGTAATATTAAAAAATCATAAACGTCTAAAAAAGCATCCAAAAAATTACGGATATTTTAACTACAGATACTAAAAGTGCAGATATTTAATAGCCACTTCATAATAGCCCTAAAACTTTGAAATTTTGTTAAAATAATTACAATGCTGCAATTAGGGATACTTAATTATAGTATTCAAAGCAAATAAACCAGCTTTTAGTTCATTAAAAAATTTATAATTCGCACAAACGTTAATAAAAATTGAATAAACAATTTGTAAAATTTTAGTTTGTGATATTATAGTGTAACAAAAATTGTAATTAATCTATCTTTTTAACAGTAAATTTTAAGTAAATATTTTTTTTATGAAACATTCCAGTTTATAAAAGAAAGCATACTTCAACAAAAAAATATACTGCAACCAAGTGTTAGCCTAGAACATCAAAAACAAGACTACAATTAAAAAATCAAAGTGTGTTAAAGTTTTGTAATAAAGTAATTTGTAAAGATCGTGCCTTCCTAAGGAAGGATTATTTAGTTTTGAAACCATTCTAACAAAATGATTGTTAACGCTTATCATCAAACTAAAAAAAAAATCACTTAATTTAAGGTTTCAATCAAATTTATTCTCTAAATCATAAAAATCATACTTTTATCTTAACTTTGATATAGTTTAAGAAAAAAAGTATAAACACAATTAAATTTATCTTTAAAGTAATTAAGTTTTAGCGATATTAGTGTATTAGTATTAGTGATATTGACTAACAAAAAATGTAAATGGATTTTAAAGAATACTAAACTTGTATATTTCTTTAATTTTGTTACAAACACATTAATCTTTGAGCACGCTTTCAAAGCCAAAAGAAAGTGAGAATTAAAGAAATTTTGAATCTTTTAGAATAAAATAGTAAAGAATAATATCGTTAAGGAAAAACCACAAATATATTTAAAATCCTTACGTGTAAAATTAAAATACCAAAACAAAATAAATAAACCATAATAATGTTTTACTTAGAATTTGTTGACTAAAATATTTTCGTTCTTTACTTCTTGTAAACTATTTATTCTGTGTAAAAAATTCATAATTATGATGATTATAAAAATAAAAGCTTTGAAATTTTAAAGTTTAAAAAAACTTTGTTTACCTATATATTCGTTAATCCAGCAAATAATTTTCACAGTTACTAGACTTTGAAGTCTACAGTATGACAAAAGTTTTGTATAATTTTTGTAATATATTTAAACTAAGTAAAGTAGATCCAGAAATTGAAAAAATGAGGCTTTGTCTTTTTATAGATTTAAAAATAAAAGAAATGACAAGAAGGAAAATTATAGTGTCCAAATTATAGTAAAATCTACATCCCGTAAGAAATAAAAGAAATCTTTAAAAATAATAAAAAATTATATTTACAAAGAAAGTATACATCAATGAAAACCGCACATACAGAAACCAGAAACTGTTCACCACAGCGCTTCACTTCAAAAAAGAACACAACTGGAAATTTCTCTGGACAATAAATGATATTGTTCACTTGAGAAAAAATGAAGAATCGCAAATTTAACCCGTAAGTGAAAAAGAAAACATTGTAAGTATAAAAGTTTAATTCAATAACATTTAAAGTAAAATAAATTTTGAAAATCGTACAATTCGTTATGTCCTTTAATTATAGAAACAAAAAACAATTTAGCTTATTTAACAATTCTGAATTAAAAAACTTTTTTATATTAATAATATTTTTTAAAAACTTATTTTTCTGTTTAGTAGTATAAATAACATTGAACTTTTCTTAATAAATAATAATAGCCTAAATAGGAAACTTTTACTTAAGTGCTAAACCAACTGTTTAAAGTAACCAATACCTTTCTGCTGAAGACCTTGAAAAACAGAGAAATAAGGATGTAAATGATAAGTTTTCTACATGTCAACATAACAAAAAAATCTCTCCTTGAGGAGCTAATGTCCCCTAGCAATATTTTCCCAGACATCATAGGTATATGTGAAACAAAACGTGATACAAACGGAAACTTAGATTTTATATTATTGAAAAATTATAATCTACATTTTGTCAACTCTGAAACCAGATCTGGCGGTGTGCTTATTTAGATTAAAAATTAAATTTTATACACAATAGGAGAAGATCTTAAATTTACTTGCAGAGAATACGAATCACTATAGCTTGAAATATCTGTTGGAATAAATAGTAAAAACATCTTAGTAAAGCTAAACTATAAAGCAGGAGAAAAACGTGGTACTTAACAAAATAATTGAAGTTAAATACAAACTTTTTACTTAACAAATAAGTTGAAGCTAAATACAACATTTTTACTTAACAAAAAAATTAAAGATAAATACAAACTTTTTATTTAACAAAAAAAAATGAAGGTAATAGAAACTTTTTAATAAAAAAAAATACAAGCTCTTCATTAAAAAAAGTAAATAAAACCTTTTTTAACTAAAAAATTAAAGATAAATGCTAATTTTTCAATTTAACTAGAGAGTTTGGAACAAATAAATAAGACACAGTAATCTATCCACTAATAGGAGATTGATAATTAATAATTTATTATTTTTGAGAATAAACAATTACTCAGTTTCACCGCAGAGCGGATTTTCAAATTGTAAATCTGTAGTAAAATAATAATATTAAAAATGACAAATATTTAAAAATTGGTTTGAGTTAAGCTTATATAAAAGAAAAAAAATTAAAAAAAAAAAAAAAAAATTAAGAATTATATTAATTTAAGACAACCTTTAATTTTAAAACTATCAAATTATAGTCTACAAAGAATACAATTAAACCATAGCATACTGTGGGGTATTGATATCTAATGGATTTTAAGAGATAAAAACTTTTACAGAGTTAGAAGTTATGGAGTAGTATATACATATTATTAGGCACACAGTTCTAATAATAAATTAATAATGTAATAATGTTCAAAATAAAACCAGGGAGTAAGCATTAGAAATTTTTTTAAAAGCATTGTTGTTGTTATTGTTAACACAGTTGTATTATGATGACAAAGTATAAAATGGCTTTTTGTGAGAAATTTTAGATAAGCGAAAAATAGAATGAGGGTTAGATTTTAGATGTTAAATTTAAAAAATAAGATAAAAATTGAATATATTTAGTTGAGGGATAATCAAAGAGAGTATAAACTACTAATCATTCAACTCAAGAAAAAAAAAATATATAAAATAATAATAATATATATACTAATTCTCCAATAATTATGATTTATAACTGGGAATGGGTATATTATAATGTATGCACAATTTATCTTATATCTTAATAGAATATATTTAACTAATCAACAGACTTGAAAAAATTAAAATAAAATAGTTTTAACAGTTTAAGACTGAGGATGGGAATAGTATTATAATACATGCACAAATAATAAAATATTTTAATATAATTGATACCTAGGTGAGATATAAATTATAAATATTCATTTAAGTAATGTGGGCATTGGGTTATCAGTTCGTTTCTCTTGTTTAAGGCTTTTCTTTTGTCTGCTAGGGCTATATGTAGCCTTTCTAGGTTACATAAAGTGCACATGTTAGTATGGTTTGTGTTAGATTTTACTGATTCTACTATTTTCCATTCAATTGAGTATTTTATTTGGTTACTGTATAGATCCCATAGGTGATTTGCAAGTTGGGTACAATTTTTGGGTTTGCTTTTAAAAGGTTTTGGGAAAGAGGTTTTGTGTTCATTATATCTAGACTTAAATGTTCTTTTGGTTGAACCAATATAAATTTTGTGGTCATTTACGGATGTGGAGACTTTAGCTTGATATATTACATTACTTAGGCAACACTTGTTATCAACGGGGCAGTTTGTTTTTATTCTACAATTACAAAGTTTTTCATTTTTATCTGATTTTTTTGTGAGTTTTTTGTTGTGGGAATTTATAAGGGCCATAATATTTGGTGTGCAGCAGTATGA
This sequence comes from Thalia democratica, assembly GCF_965202585.1. Classification (NCBI taxonomy): domain Eukaryota; kingdom Metazoa; phylum Chordata; class Thaliacea; order Salpida; family Salpidae; genus Thalia; species Thalia democratica. Next base: position 31,322,187 of record NC_139172.1, on the reverse strand, counting down.
TATTTTTATAGAATTTCTGTTGATTATTTTGTGATAGATGGTGTCTTTCTTAAAATGTTTATCTACTAAATCCAGGAAAAGTTTGCCAATTTTAGTCTTTACAGATTTACAAAAGGGGGGATTGTAATAAATGCAATTTCTTTTTCTAATTTTGTTACTGTTTGTACTATTAAATTGTTTGTAGGTAAATTATATTTAAAATTACTTTTATTTAGTGCGATTTGGTATAAGCCTTTGATGTTATTAAAAACTTCTTCATTTTTAGATAGTTTGCATAATCTTTTTTCAATCATTTTTGGTATATTGTTACGTATATTTTTAGGGTGGTTGGAATTGTTGTTGATGTAGTTAGTTTTGGAATTAGGTTTACGGTAGGGACTGTAGGTGTTTAGGGATAGGTCCAAGGAGACGTCAAGAAATTCTGTGCTAGTGTTGCCAATATCTATTGTAATTTCAAAACCTATTGAAGACATTTTTTTTATAAGGGACTTTTTAATTTTTTCAAGTGTGGTTCCAGAGGATTGTTTTATAATTGCAAGACCATCATCTCTATATAAGCCTATATTTGATGGGCCTGTGATTGGGGATATTTCGCTTAGGATGTATAAGCCTATTAAATCGCAGACCTCGGCGCCCTGGAATGAACCCATGGCTATATCAAAGTTATTGTTATTTGTTTTTTTGGTCCAGATTCTGTTGTCATAAAATATAATGGTTTGGCAAGTGTTCATAAGGGTGTCTATTTCTTGTTTGTTGAAGGTTGTGTATTTTTCTGCAAATTTAATAGCTTTGGTGAGGTGTTCTTTTTTAATTGAAGGATAAAAATTTTTTATATCAAAATTAATGAAGCATTTATGGGATTTATCATTGAAATTATTGAACCACTTTATAACTTCTTCAGAATTTAACCATTGGGTAAGATTTGATTTTGATCTTATTTTGTCAATGTGGGTTTGTAAATTTATTTTAGCAATTTTACCAAGAAAAGATTTTTATGGGTTGATTGTTCTGCAACTAATATTATGGGGGAAATTAGGTTTGTGGTCCTTGACAGTTATGAATGCTTCAGCTTTGAGGAACTTGGGAATCTTTCTATTTTTTGTATTATAGTTGGATAATATTTTGGCAGCTTCTTCATTAATTTTAATTGTTGGATCATTAGGTTTTATTGAATATTCACTTGTTAAATTATTAATAATTAGTTTTTTATAAAGTTGAGGGCTAGCATAATACAGGTTGGAAGTTTTGTCAGATTTGACAATTACCATTTTAGTGTTTAACAGTTTTTTTATATCCTTTGACAGTTTTATTTGGTATTTTGATTTAAAGTTATTAAATTTGATATTCTTAATCATGTCAAATAAATCATCCTCAAAAGCTTTTAAATCTTTTATTTCAGGGGCTGATCTTCTAGAGGCAAATATTTTGTTAATGTCTTCTTGTGTGGGGGTGTCTAGATAATCATGGGGGTCTTGTAAATCGAAGAAAAATGCTTTCCATCTGAGTCTATTAATAAATTTGGATGTTTGGTCAAAAATTTTTGTCATGAAATACTTTTTGTTGCACATAGGAATATTTTTGAAGGAATGTTCAAAGTCAATTAATTTTAATTTGTCATTTTTTGTCATTCTATTTGAGAGAGTGCTCCAACTTTACAGTGAGCTGTGATTTAACTAGAGAGTTTGGAACAAATAAATAAGACACAGTAATCTATCCACTAATAGGAGATTGATAATTAATAATTTATTATTTTTGAGAATAAACAATTACTCAGTTTCACCGCAGAGCGGATTTTCAAATTGTAAATCTGTAGTAAAATAATAATATTAAAAATGACAAATATTTAAAAATTGGTTTGAGTTAAGCTTATATAAAAAAAAAAAATTAAAAAAAAAAAAAAATTAAGAATTATATTAATTTAAGACAACCTTTAATTTTAAAACTATCAAATTATAGTCTACAAACAATACAATTAAACCATAGCATACTGTGGGGTATTGATATCTAATGGATTTTAAGAGATAAAAACTTTTACAGAGTTAGAAGTTATGGAGTAGTATATACATATTATTAGGCACACAGTTCTAATAATAAATTAATAATGTAATAATGTTCAAAATAAAACCAGGGAGTAAGCATTAGAAATTTTTTTAAAAGCATTGTTGTTGTTATTGTTAACACAGTTGTATTATGATGACAAAGTATAAAATGGCTTTTTGTGAGAAATTTTAGATAAGCGAAAAATAGAATGAGGGTTAGATTTTAGATACTAACCATTATATTTTTTGTTTACGTTTTTGTTTACGTTTTTGCCAAACCATTATATTTTATGACAACAGAATCTGGACCAAAAAAACAAATAACAATAACTTTGATATAGCCATGGGTTCATTCCAGGACGCCGAGGTCTGCGATTTAATAGGCTTATACATCCTAAGCGAAATATCCCCAATCACAGGCCCATCAGCTATAGGCTTATATAGAGATGATGGTCTTGCAATTATAAAACAATCCTCTGGAACCACACTTGAAAAAATTAAAAAGTCCCCTATAAAAAAAATGTCTTCAATAGGTTTTGAAATTACAATAGATATTGGCAACACTAGCACAGAATTTCTTGACGTCTCCTTGGACCTATCCCTAAACACCTACAGTCCCTACCGTAAACCTAATTCCAAAACTAACTACATCAACAACAATTCCAACCACCCTAAAAATATACGTAACAATATACCAAAAATGATTGAAAAAAGATTATGCAAACTATCTAAAAATGAAGAAATTTTTAATAACATCAAAGGCTTATACCAAATCGCACTAAATAAAAGTAATTTTAAATATAATTTACCTACAAACAATTTAATAGTACAAACAGTAACAAAATTAGAAAAAGAAATTGCATTTATTACAATCCCCCCTTTTGTAAATCTGTAAAGACTAAAATTGGCAAACTTTTCCTGGATTTAGTAGATAAACATTTTAAGAAAGACACCATCTATCACAAAATAATCAACAGAAATTCTATAAAAATATCATACTGCTGCACACCAAATATTATGGCCCTTATAAATTCCCACAACAAAAAACTCACAAAAAAAATCAGATAAAAATGAAAAACTTTGTAATTGTAGAATAAAAACAAACTGCCCCGTTGATAACAAGTGTTGCCTAAGTAATGTAATATATCAAGCTAAAGTCTCCACATCCGTAAATGACCACAAAATTTATATTGGTTCAACCAAAAGAACATTTAAGTCTAGATATAATGAACACAAAACCTCTTTCCCAAAACCTTTTAAAAGCAAACCCAAAAATTGTACCCAACTTGCAAATCACCTATGGGATCTATACAGTAACCAAATAAAATACTCAATTGAATGGAAAATAGTAGAATCAGTAAAATCTAACACAAACCATACTAACATGTGCACTTTATGTAACCTAGAAAGGCTACATATAGCCCTAGCAGACAAAAGAAAAGCCTTAAACAAGAGAAACGAACTGATAACCCAATGCCCACATTACTTAAATGAATATTTATAATTTATATCTCACCTAGGTATCAATTATATTAAAATATTTTATTATTTGTGCATGTATTATAATACTATTCCCATCCTCAGTCTTAAACTGTTAAAACTATTTTATTTTAATTTTTTCAAGTCTGTTGATTAGTTAAATATATTCTATTAAGATATAAGATAAATTGTGCATACATTATAATATACCCATTCCCAGTTATAAATCATAATTATTAGAGAATTAGTATATATATTATTATTATTTTATATATTTTTTTTTCTTGAGTTGAATGATTAGTAGTTTATACTCTCTTTGATTATCCCTCAACTAAATATATTCAATTTTTATCTTATTTTTTAAATTTAACATCTAAAATCTAACCCTCATTCTATTTTTCGCTTATCTAAAATTTCTCACAAAAAGCCATTTTATACTTTGTCATCATAATACAACTGTGTTAACAATAACAACAACAATGCTTTTAAAAAAATTTCTAATGCTTACTCCCTGGTTTTATTTTGAACATTATTACATTATTAATTTATTATTAGAACTGTGTGCCTAATAATATGTATATACTACTCCATAACTTCTAACTCTGTAAAAGTTTTTATCTCTTAAAATCCATTAGATATCAATACCCCACAGTATGCTATGGTTTAATTGTATTGTTTGTAAACTATAATTTGATAGTTTTAAAATTAAAGGTTGTCTTAAATTAATTTGATTCTCATTTTTTTTTTTTTTTTTAATTTTTTTTTTTTTTATATAAGCTTAACTCAAACCAACTTTTAAATATGTGTCATTTTTAATATTATTATTTTACTACAGATTTACAATTTGAAAATCCGCTCTGCGGTGAAACTGAGTAATTGTTTGTTCTCAAAAATAATAAATTATTAATTTTTCAATTTACGAAATCAATAAAGGTAAATATAAACTTTTTTTATACTTTAACAATGTGTTTGTGTATAAGGTCCCAAGATAAAATAATTTAAAGTAACAAGTACAGATATATACTTTTACAAAAACAAAAAAAAAATATTTATAAAATATAAAAAAAAAGTTTTTAAGATTCAACTGGAGTTTTTAACTATTGGTCGATAAAATAAAAACCGGTAGGTGTCAAATTTGCACGAGCGGACTAAATTACACGAGAACGAAGTTGTACGGGTGCACAATATTGCACAACGATACTTTTGCACGAAGCTAAATTTGCACAAGGGCACAGAATTGCACTAGCAGACAATTTTGTACGGAGACATTTTGCACGAGTTGGGTTTTTTATTTATTTTAGTTTTTTTTTATAATTAAAATAATACTCATTTATTTAGTTTCATTGTTTATTTTTATTTACCATCACTTTACCCTTAACCCTTACTCTCGGCAGGTAGATTTTTTTATAAACGTTTTAATGCTAACAAAAAGCTATAAAATAAAAGCAGTATGTTATATATTCTTATCAGATAAATACTGTCAAACTAAATTAGATTAGATATTCTTAATTTTTAAAGTTTATGAAAATTTTTAAACATAATTCTGCCTATAAAAATAAAAAAAAAGTATATTTTCTGTTGAACATTGTGTAAATTTTACAGTAGTAATTTTTCTACAATTTTGAAAAATAGATTTTGACACCTTAAAAAAAATATTTAATCATTTAAACTTGCACACGGTGTTTTGTGTTATTGTCATACGTAGATTTTTTTTGGTGAAAAGCTCAAAGGTCGTCTTTTTTATAAGAACTATACTATACTGGGTAAAAAGATTTTTTTAGACTTAATGGCTCGATTTGATGTTCAAATTTAGACACATCTCTACACAGAAGTTACAACTGATCAACAATTTTCTGCTACTACAGACAAATCTGCTACTACTACGAATATATCTGCTGCTACAGATGAATACACTGCAGAAAAATCAACTACAAGCATCTGAGATTTTGAAGAGACTTCGAGAATAAATATATAGAGTAAATATTTTAGATGTTTTAAAGTTTTTACAAAGTTAAATAGTACCTCTAGTCCGCAAAAACACCAATACAATGTAATTCAATAAGACTTAATTTAGGTGTTGTTTATTCTCTAAATCTATAAACTAAAAACAAATAAATAATAAGTAAATTTCATAACTGAGTAAAGGTTTTTAAAATAAACAAGTTACATTTACTTTTTAATCTAAATTACATAGTTTAACAACAAATATTATTATAATAAGTTGTTTTATTAAGTAATTTTTTTAAGCAGGTTGTATAATAAAATACAAATAAGTTACTGAAAGTAGTTTATTCAGAAAAATTTATAAAAACTATCAAAAAAAAAAAAAAAAGTAATGTTTTTAGTTTTACTAAAAAAGTTTAGTTTTATACAACGTATTAAAGTCTTTAAAATAGTAAATTATATCAAAAACTCGATAAGACTTATGGTTAGTTTCCTAACTAAGGTTAAAATATCCATTCTTTATTGACACAGTTTTAAAATATTTTTTATCATATCAGATAAACAACGTAACAAGCTAACTATTTCAACTCAAATTAACTTTTACTTTCAAAAAGACCTAAATAAAAAATTACAATTTAGTTGTTTACTTTAGAGATATTTAAAGCTTTTTGTCTGTTAGTTAATTAATGTTTACTAGTATTAAGTTAAATGTGCATAATTTATTACTTTAGTACTAAATCACCGACAGAAAAGTTCGAAGTTGTCAATTAAGTATGTATTGGGAGCAAGCCAGAAATTACTGTCGGAGGAGATCTAGAGACTTAAAAATTTTAACTCGAAGAATGTTAGTTGCTTGACATCTATACAGCCTTCTACAAGTCTAAAAAGAAATTAAGACTAATAGATATACAGTTTAAATGTAACAATAGAACATTGTGCAATTTTCAATATATCTAATACCGTATATAAGAAGTAATTTTTGTTCTGTAGCTAAGATAGTAAAATATTGTCTTTATACGCTAAGATAGTTCAGATAATTGTTTTGTTTTTTGCTTACAGTCTAACATAAATGAAAATAATAGTATATATTTTTGTACAAAAAAGATGATTAAGAAAACTAAACAGGTTGAAAAATGAGTAAATAATTTAAACAACCTTAACTAGAACCTAACAAAAAATAATAAACATCATCAACAATCATGTTCGATTACCAGATTTTTTTTTCAGTGAGCTTTCGAAGATGTTAAAAATTCTGATCAATATCTACCACACGGGAATCTGAAGAGACGAATAAATGAGAAGTAGTGACGGAGTTTAGGTCGATGTTCAGGATTGGCCTCCTTTTATGAACGTGATATTGGTTTTGTGCACTGGTACTTCTTTGATAATGCAAACAAAAATACTGTTTTCAACTGGTCTGATATGTCTTTTTTTTTGTTTGTGTATACTGACTTTAATTGATACGAACATTCTATTTTTGACCAATTTACATAAATATTATTGTAAGCCATAATATTAAAAAATATTATGGCTTCCAATATAAAAAAAACTTGAAAACTTTTATAAAATACTTTGGTTGTTAAAATATTTTTTCGTGCTTTTATTTACAAACAATAACCTTTTTGTAACGCTGTATGCCTATTGTAGCGTAGATGTAACTTAATATGACAATTTTTATTTGTTATTAAATACTTTAAACAGTTTCTTTTGCCTCACAGCAGTTTAAAGTATTTTATACTTTATATAACTTAGATAAGCAATGTGTTATTAGTTTGCATGCTGTTTAAAAGTTAATTTTATTTTCTACAAATAAATACTTGGTTGCATATAGATTAAATATGTTTTACAAAGATATCTTCTTAATGCCCTAAAATAAAAACTTGATTTGGAAAATTAATAGAATTAATTATTTAATAACTTAATTAGATTTTCTAATGTTTCTACTAAATTTTTTACATCTAGTATCGAAAAAAACACGTCTTAGTTTTCTTTAAAAAAACAGTGTAAGGCAACAAAAATTTAATATAGTTTATTTAACAGCTAAAAAGATATATTTATAAAGTTAGCTAGCTTTATCTATATTTTTTGTGGTTAAACTGTTTGTATAGGTACACTTTTTAAATTGGAACAGAAAAATTCCGACAAATTCTGCTAGTCACGCTATAAATGCAAATTCTAGATGTTTGTTTATTTTAAACCAAAAAATGATTCTAATTGTTTTAGACACATAAAAATATGTCAATAAATTGAGAGGTTACGATGATGATATTTTTAAAAACAAACAAATATTTGTAACATTATGCATTAAAGTCTATAAGAAATTTATGTTCTAGTAAAAGATGTAAAAGTTTTTAATATTAAAAGTATTTATAAAAGATATAACTTACTTAATTAAAATCATACTTTCAAAGAAACGAAATTTCTTCAAGGTAAATAAAATTAAAATTGATTTATTAAAAATTTACAAAAATAATTTTAGTGAAAAGTAACCTTTAATGTTATTTTTTTAGTTTTTTGTTAAAAATAATACACTATTTATAGACGCTTATAAATTATGACGCAAATAAATTACGAAAAGCTCTTGAAGTTTAAAACTTAACTTTAATTGAAAAGGCATGCAAAATACTTGACTAGGTTAACAAGGTCAAGAGATGTTATCATTGTACTTACTGTATTCACACACTTGTAAGTAAAACAAGAAATAAAGTTTTATCTGATACCCTATAACTAGTTAAGTCCCTTGAATTTAATGTTTTATACAAGACGAACAGCAATGATAAGTGCTTACTTGAGGCTTATATACTTTTAGTGTACAGGTTGAAAAAAAAAATAACGAAATATAAAAAACATAACAAAATAAAATGGAAATATTTTTTTACAAAAGTTTATGAAACTTGAAAAAAAAATTAAAAAACTAACGATTTGTGGGCAGTTTTACTAAAAACTTGAGTTCTAAGATACAATTAAGTTTAAGCCACAATGTAAAATTTATTTTTTACAAAAAACTTATTAGTTTATGTTTAACCATATTTACACTATCTTACAATAACTCTTTCAATCTTCAACAAATGAATGACTAAAAACATTACAATGACAATCACTGTATAAAGTGTCGCGTGTATAAAGAACTGACATAAAGTGTCGCGTGGGGTGGCACACTGTAGCTGTTGTTCCACGTAGTAAAAAAAAGAAGAAAAAAAAATTTCTACTGATTTTTTTTATTGATTTTTATTATAAATTTGTTTATTTTTTGAGTTTTTCAATCGAATTTCAAATTTTCGGTAAGTTTGATCCGCAAACTCAGTCTGTGTTAGCTACATTTTAAAAATATGCAAATTTTCAGAACAAAACTTTGAAGCTGCATAACCTGCAGCACTTTGTGAGTAAAAAAAATAAGTTTTTAAAAATTGAAATTGTAATGTAAAACAAATATATATACTTAATGTAAAGGTTTTTCTCTCAGTTAAATGTTGCAAGATTTTAACCCAGTGGTCAACACATAAACAAAAAAAAACAACCGAAGCCAAAACTTATAACAAGTTCTTAAAAGGTATAATTCTTAAAAATTATTAAAATTAATATTTTTGTGTGTGTTTCAATGACTTTTTTCTTTTAGAATGAAAAATTTAATAATCTTTTTCACACATTGTTATTTTGTATTATAGAAAAAATTAAATATTTTGAAAAAAAGACATCTATCTTATTTACATTTAACATTTGGATTTTTTTCTACAGATTAATTGAATTTGCTTTTTAGTAATTTTTATAATTAAACAAGCAATAACAAGTTATTTAAAGTAATTACATGCAAGTTTAAAATGTATTACCTTTATATTATTGGTAAAAATTTTTTAAAAACACATTTCAAAAGTGTAAAATCTAAAAATAAAAATAAATACTATGTCTGGCATTCATTTAGTATTATAGATGTAATATACGTACGATCTACAACCTTTTATTAATTTAGTTGAGGTGGCAAAAATCTTATTTTAACTTTAGAAGTTATTTATATACTTTTAGCTGGCCTACAAATTCATTTTACTGACTTTTAAAACTATAACTATCCTTTTAAACAAGGTCAATCAAAGTAAGATCCTATTATTGAAGGGGAAAATAAAACAACAAATTTATAAATTTATATAAACTATTTCTCTTTTTAATGAATAAGCTAATAACCTAAAAAATCTAAGAAGAATTTGTAGCTCTATTCAATACAAAATTTCTTGGAACATAAGTGACCAGTAAATATACAATAAGTTACACAAGACACACAGTTTCAAAAACACTAAATACTTTTCGAGCAATTCTCTTCAGTAGAGTACAATGCTAACAAGTAATAAGATTTTACTAACTTATATAGTAACCAAGTAATCAGTTACTTGTTAGCTTTACATTTTACTGAAGAGAATTGCTCGAAATATATTTAAGGTTATTGAGTTTGTGTGTCTTGTGCAATTTATTGTATAAAATTTCTGGACGTAATTTGATGATGTTAAGAGGGATAATGGCAAAAAATATAAAAAAAACTTATTTGTAAACTAAAAATCAATCTAAAATTAAAAATTATTTTCCTACAAATTTAAAAAATCCTATTTATCTTCATGAAAAATTTGTAAACACTTGTTATAAAGTCAAAGAAAAGATAGTATTATAGTTAAATCGTCTTTATTTGCTGTTAAAAAATCTTACATAAAGAACTTGTTGTTGACTTAGTTTTGTTTCAAGTGTCTTTTTTTCTCACAAAAATAACTAAAGTTTTTTTAATAAAGAACTTTGGTACTAGTTTATGATTAATGTATGTGTTGACTTAAAATTTAATTTAATATTATAACATGAATATAATAAACTTTACAGCTCGATTTTACTTAGTAGATTTTTAACAGAACTGTTTTTTTAAGTTATTAAATTGCATTTAACTCCTCTTTAGAACTCAAATTTGACATATAACTGGTTAAAAGTTGAGAGCACAAAATGACCAAACAAAAAAAAATTATTGTTTATCTCCATTTTTGTATAAAATATACATTTTTATATAAAAAGTTTTCATTATTAGATACTATTAACTGTAGGTTGTTTAAAAACTTTTTTATTAGGTCTGAGCAAACTTTGCATTTTAATTTGTTTATTTTGTAAAAACTTATAGATATTTTAGATGAGTATATTTTATTATTATTATTATATTGTTTATTGTGCAATGTTGGACTCAGGCATCAAAACCTGAGCCACTTAAACAGGACACACAAAAAGAGAAAAAGAAAATAAACTTATATTCAAAACTTTAAGATAAATTATATATATATATACAAACATAATTTAAATGGAAACACAAAGTTAAACACAATATGATAAACAAATGAACTAAATTGAAAATTCAGTTCAAAAAATTCAAATTTACATATTACTTAGTACACACAGTAAAGAAGTTTGTCTAAAATCATGGCTTTTAAAACAAAATTCATAACTACAAAATATATAAGTAAACTAATAGTTTGTAGGGGGGAGGCGTAGGAAAACGAATATTTTTTCTTTTGTTACAGTGCAAAGTTAGTTAATTTTACTGGTATTTATCGTATTTAAATCAAATCTTTTTAGCTTTAAACGAAATTGTTCTACCCTCTCACAAGATACTATATCCTGAGGTAGTCTGTTCCACATAGCTTTTGCTCTGTGAAAAAATGCGCCTTGCCACTGACTGTTTTGAAAATCATGTTTACATTTTATTTTCAAATTATTTCCTCTTAGTTGATATTTATTTTGGGAAAAATTAAAAAAACTGGTTTAAAAAACTTTTATATTTGCCATTGATAATTTTGTAAAGAATTAATAAATCAAATTCCCATCTTCTATATTCCAGTGATTTCAAGCCAAATTTAATCATTCTATCATTATATGACGTGTAAGATATGTTGCAACGACTACAAATATGACGGGTAAAACTCCTTTGCACAGATTCAATTTTGTTAATATCCTTTTTTAAATGGGGTGACCAAATTTGGGTACTAAACTCAAGTTTAAGGCGAACGTATGTTTTAATTAGTTTTGTCAGAATTTAAGCAGAATTAGTTTTAAAACTTTTCAATATTTGATAACATGTAGTTTTTGCAATCTTATATAAATTAATTATATAAGATCTTAGATTTTTAAAACTGCGTTACGTTATACCAAATCACTAGCACAAAATTTTTAAAGTTACTATTAGTAATTTTAATGTTAGTTATGTCTTAATTTTAAGTAAATTTATAATTGTGCAAATACGGAAACTTCCATTGATTTTATATTTGAAAACTAGCTATAGTAGTTGAAAAAGGGTGATGAACTATAAAGATACGAAAAAGGTTTTCTATAAGTTTGACTGAGGTTTTTTATTATGCAAAGAATTATAATGACAGTCATTTTCTAGTTATAATTAAAATACGTATTTTTCAGTAGTGTTTTATAATCTTTAATCATAAAAAAACTTTCACCTAATTTATGCGGGTGCACGACTATTCAAATTCGGACAATTCAAATTCCGACAATTCAAATTCTTAAAAAAAAATTGAAAGGGCCACAACTAAAAAAGTAATGTATATTTGTCAAATATAAAAAATACATATGTAAGTCCTATTAATATCTTCAAGCAACTTTTTTCTTTTTGCAAAACATTGAATACTTTTTGGTATATGGTTTAAATAAAGTAAAAAACATAGTTATTTTTAGTAGTTTTAAAATATCTTAAAAAGTATTTAAGATTTTGCAAAAAATAAAAAGTGGCTTGTAGATAATAATAAGGTCTACATAAGCATTTTTTATTTTTCTCAAATTTCAATTATTTTTTGAGATATAGTCTTCTAATTATTTTTTTAAGAATTTGAGTTGTCGGAATTTGAATTGTCCGAATTTGAATTGTCATGTAACCAATTTATGCAAGCATAGTAGGTTTATAAATCTAATCTCTATAAGTTTGTATGATTGCTTTTTGTCGCTTATTTTATTATAATTTTTGTTTGTTAGGTTTGTATATCTATAAGTTTGCTTTTTTTAGTTTGATTACTGCATAACTTATTTTAAATTATGTAAATAAAAACTGTTAATCTATCTCTAAATAATTTTGGGTCATTATGTTAATTAGTATTAATTTAATATTTTTTGATGAGACCTCTAACTGTTTATACACTCAAAATTCATTTTTTAGTTAGTTACTAACAAAAGTAGTTAACAAATGTTAGCTGAAATCAGTTTTAGTTGTTTGTTTAAATAAAAGATTTTTGAACAAGTCATGTCTCAAAATTCTCTTTGGTAACTGTTTAGTTATTTTTTAGTTATTTATATCTTATTTATAGTTTTAAAAAAAAAAAAATTTTAAGTTGTTTTCATGAAAAATAAGCTTTTTTGTATAACGTATATGAGTTTCAACATAATGTTTCAAACTTAGGATTTTTGATTAAACAATGTCAATCTGCAGCATCCCCTAACGAAAAGAAATTTGTTTTCATGAAATTAGTCGCTTTGAACGCTTTTTAGCGCGCAAAGAGTCACATAATTGTGTTTGTATTTTGATGTAAAAGAATATAAATCTAGTATATATTAAACTTACTTCACTTGTTTTATATGATTACATGTAAATGCGTTGAAATTTAATTACTTTAGTTATAGGTTTTATTATGTATATACTTATTTTTTCTTAAACCGTGTCAAAGTGAACGTTTATTATTATCACTTATAATGAATAAATATGATCAAATCTTAAATTAAGTGATTTATTTTAATTTGATTATTAACAATTATTTTGTTAGAATGATTTCGAAAACTTATCAAGCTTTAGTTTAGAAGGCACAATCTTTAAAATATACTTTATTACAAAACTTTTACTCATTTAGATTGTTTTATATTAGTTTTATTTTTCATGTTTTAGGCTAATATTTAATAACTGCATGTTTTTGTCGAAATATTCCAATTTTTATTGGTATGAACTGCAAAATTTCAAAAATTAACAAGAACTGTTAGTTTAGTTAAAACTTCATTTGTTAAAAAAAAATAAACTAATTGCAAACTTCATTACACTTTTTTAATACAAATTAAAATTTCACAACTTATTTCTTCGTATTTACAAGCTGCTTTATTAGTTTTTCATATTATAATTGAGTATTCTTAACTGCATCAACGAAATTTTTAAAAAATCTTAAGTAGCTATTAAATATCTACAGTTTAAAATAAATTCTTTAAATTATTTATCATTTTTAGTTTTACTCAAAAACGTTTGGTATTAAAAAGATTATTTTTAAACATTTAATATTTAGTTAAATATATGTTTGATTTTTTCCTTGAAAAAGAAGTTTTTAGAGTTTTATTACTTTTTTGTTTTAAATACCAATTCTGAATAAAAAATGTCTAAAAACAAACTAAAAAGTTTGTTATTTATTTCTCTAGTTGATATTTTTAATCTATTATTCAATCATTAGAATTAAGTAACTGTAGATAATAATTAAAAGATCAAAACATATGTTTTAAACAGCATCATCTGAAATAAAATGAAAAATAATATTTTTCTTTAAAATTTTTTTTAATTTCATTGTAAAATACTTGATGTAGTAACATAGTAGTTTTTTTAAATTTTTTAAGTTGAAAGATGTTTTCTTTATTTACTTCAATTTTTTCTGACTGAATATTAAACCTAATTTTTTTTTTCGAAGTTATTGTGTCAAAAACTCTTTAAGTTCATAAAACTTTGTGATTTAAATTTTTAATGTATACAAAATAAAGTTTATTTATAGAAAAGTGAAAGTTTAAGTAACTAATAAATTCATACGTTTTTTAAAATATTTAGTTTTTAAACATTATTTAAACTAAGTTGTCAAATACACATACAAACACAACACCTAATAAATTAATAAGGCATATTTTGAAATATAACCAGTTTAAAATAAAACATTACTAGAAAACTTTAATGTTTCTTACTAACTACTTTTTGTTAGCTGTCTTGAAATCAGCTTTTAAAATTAGAAACAACGATATAGCTGAAACTGCAATATGAGTCATAATAACAGTTTTTTTATTCAAGTAACAAGTAAACGAATGTTTGTTGTGCTATTTATGACGTCAGTTAAAGATAAAATGCTCCAATTTATATTTGTAGTTTTAAGCGCATCTGTAAAATGATTATAATTATAACCCAAAAAATTATCACATGACAAATTTTTTACTACTTTTAATGTTTAGAAAAATACTTTATTTTAGATGTTTTAGTTTTTACTTTTTGAACTTATAAATTTTTTAATTTCCCTTAGTTTCTTACTTTATTTTTTTTTGATCGTAAATTCGATCATTATTATCATTTTAAATTCACTACAAAAATAAAATAAATTTGAAAAAAAAAAACTATAAGTTTTTAATTGTTACACCAATATTTTGTAATAAGTTCCTTCTTTTCAAGTTGACTTGTTATTAATTTTTGAGTCTTGGTTTACCTAAAATTCAAAATTCTAGGAACTTAGGTTTATAATTAAAAATAATTAATTAAATTTTCTGTTGTATTAATATAAATTCTTAATTATCATAAAAAATTATTAACCTTAATATACATATATTTATATACTGCAAAAAATGTTAAGGCACATTTTTAGTTCGCTGAAACAATTGCGACAGTTTTAGTTTTACTAAACAATTTAAATTTTTTGATAGAACATTTACTGCATAACTTTAACTTAGTTGAAACACATCAATTTGTGTTGAAAATCAAAAGTACTTTTAAATTATTTCATAAAAACTAAGTTTATTTGTTTTCATTGTAAATTTATAAAAATATTTTGAAATCTAATACATTTTAATTGTTCTTAGTTAACAGCGATAAATTGTTTTTACTACTCTTTAATAATTAATTAACTTGTTTGGTTTATTTCAAAGTTTAAGAATAAACTGGTTGTTATATAATCAACAAGAAGTCGCAAAATCATAATAACTTTTTGTTTTTGTTTATATAAAGTTATATACAGTTTATTGAAAAATTAAGTAAGATTTGATGAGATTGTTTTATATTCTAAATGAAATATATACGGTTCATTAGTTTACTCATTTTAATGTAATAACAACCAAAAGATTAAAAAATAACAGTTATTACATTTTTACCTAAATGAACTAGTTTGCCAGTTTAATCAATAAAAATACTATGCTTATTAAGTTGTGAACATAAATTTTTGTACCATTTCTTTTTATCTTGTCCATTAAAATAAAACATCATTTATAAGTCGTCTAAAGTCCTAACATGGGTTTCTGTGTTGAAAACACTTTGTATTTATAGACTGTTTACTTAATGTGCATTATTCTTTATAATTTGGCCGAATAAGTTTTACAAATACAATTTAAAAAGAATAAGCAATAATATGGATACAATTGTTAAGCTCAAATTTAAATTATTTTTATTACAATTAAATCAACAATTTATACACACCAGCGATGCTTTAAAGCTTAATTTGTTAGTTTAAAATAGAATAATTGTCTACTCATCTTAAAAACATGCTAAACAAAAGGTTATGAATCTGAAATGTACAAAGAAACATTTTTGGGCAAAGGGTCAAATAACACGAAGATCCTTTTGTACGGCGTCAATTTTACACGAGGGGTCATGTTTACACAAAGACACTTTCTTACAAAGGGTCACTTTTGCACGAGTTAATTATTTTCTTTCCAACTAATTTTAACTATTATTTTTTACTATTACCCCTAACCTTTACCATCGGTCGGTTATTTTTATTTTATTTTTTGTATTCTTCTAATTTATACATGTTTAATTCTTAATTTTCTTGTTTTGTTTACTAATAATTTTTTTCAGGGTTTTGATTTTTTCTATCACTATTATACTAATCCTTAATTTCGGCCAGTAACTTTTTTTATTTAATTATATTCTCTCTATAAGTTTTATTTTTATTTTTGCAAATATATTAATTTGCAAATGTTTACTAAGTTTAAAACCTTATAAGATGTCAAATTTCTGTAGATTTTGATTACTTTTAGATAATTTTATGTTTAAAAACTGATGTACATAAGTTTTAATTTATACTTTACTATAGTAAGGTTATTTTTAAGTAGTAACAAGTAGTTTTCATTTGAAACAATATTTTGTTTTTATGTTATATTATATTGTAAATATTTAAGTTTTTTTTTATAAAATTATGGTTTAATCATCAAATAAAACTATTGAGTTTTTAACTTTTTTATTAATCTTAAACACTTTTTATTTTTTGAAAAAAAACTATTGATGTAGACAGCATGACAAAAGCTTAATGAATCGCTGATAAATGTTCTTTAAAGTTCATAAAAAATCAAATAAACAAATGTGTATGCTTTAACCATATCAACAACTTTATTTCAAAGCATATAGCATATTTAGTGTTTTAACTATTGTATGAACTGAAGCTAATAGTTTTTTTATAAAAAATAGCATTTGTCCAAATTATTTTACCAATGAAAGTTGTTTGCTTGTAAAACAAATATATACAGCGTTCTAAGCAACAAAACAATAAATTTATACAAAGTTTATACTTTTTTTTTGAACTTGACTAACACTTTAGAGCAGGGTTTCCCAAACTCAATAACTAAATCGCCCCCTTTTCAGAAGTTTGAAAAATAATCGCCCCCCACGATTTTAAGAAGTATTTTTTCTCTTGAGTACAAACTTTTGGACCTAAAAATTTGTGATCGATATGTAATTTAGTCTGGTATTTCTTATGCACGCACTTTTGGGCTGTGTTTAAAGTAGTTTACAGGGCTTGGGATATTAAGTTACAGTTGTTTTCTTATAAGCCCAGTAAAGTGTATTAAATTACTTAAATTTAAAAAAGCCTTGTTTAATCAGTAATCAATCCTGATTAAATATGAACTGTTTGACACTAATGAAACTTTTAGGGTTGTGGTGGACAACTTTTGTAGTCAGCAATTCATGTTTACTAAAAAATCTTTTCTTGTTTCAACTCGTTAAAAAAATGTAATTGCAGGCTGCATAGTTTAAAAAAACAACATAGAGAAAATTAAAAAGCTCGAGCATAATTGTAATAAAATGATATACTATTATTGTGATCTAGGAAATACTAAAGTAACTGAAAACAAAATTGAAAGTGTATTTCAAAATCATAAGCATCAAAAAACTAAATTTTGTTTAATTTGCAAAAGTATTTTTCAAGTTACTTAGCGGGTCGAAATTTTATTGGATCTGGACCGTACGCTACCCATCTGAAATATTAACTAAAACCTGACATTATAACTATCTCTCGTTTAACGAATTTCGGACATTTAGAAGTGAATACTAAGTAACTTATTTAAGCCGCACAAAATACTTAAATTATTTTATAAATAGGCATGTTCTAAAATAAAATACCAGAGATTAAAAAACTATAAAGGAATGAACAGATTATTTTACACATAGTAAAATAAATATTAAAACACCATTGCTGATCTAGTTTTAGGAAGTTTGACCGACTGGCTTATTATCTCATGAAAAGTGGTTTTATCAATAGCTTCTGTTAAAGCAGTAAAATTATTAATTTCAATGCTAAGATATATTATAAGCAAGTTAGTTGTAAAATAAAAAATTTAATTTTAAACATTTTTAACTATATTTTTTGTAGTAGAATACCATTAAATAGTATTTGACTTTGAATAACCTTTAGGAAACTAAACCTTAATTTTAACATTTTTTTCTTAATTTAAATTCAAAAAAAATAACATGTTTTACAGTTAGTTCTGGGAACAGAAAGTAATCAATTAAAAAAAATTTTTAATTATGTTAAAACTTTGTTTTGTCATTGTAGCAGTCTTTTTGATGGCTTATTTAAAACTGTTTAGTTTTATTTTTTCCCTAGTTTTTAGCCTATAATAGTTTACCAGAAGAAAATAGTGAAAAACTAAAAGCTATCGTTGAAATATTAAATTAAACAACATATTCTAATTGGTAACATATTAAAAAATAAGATAAAACAAAAAAAGTTGTATTAATAGTTTAAAATTATTTAATATATATAGATTTTCTAACAATAATAAATCAATTTAGAAAATAAATTTGAGTTTAACAGTCTTTTAAATAAAAAAATTGAAGTCATTTCAAATAGAGACATCAAATCTATACTCTTTTAAAACCAAAAAATAATTTTTGAAATAAAAACTTTAATAGTTATTAATTTTTTTTATAAAGATTAAACAAGTAATGACAAAAATATGTCAAATAAATTTCATTCAAACCAATACTTTAACCACTATGCTATAAAAATTTTTAGTGTAATGTAAATCGACAAATATAAACTACAAAATTAACCGGGTCAAAACAAAACTATTAACATATTTAAAACATAAACCATTTTATAAATACAGTAGACTTCCTCTTCAGTTCGCACTTTGAACAAAATCAAAAATATTAAACTCAAAAATTGTTACTATTTTTTGTACAAAATAATAAATTTAAATATGTTATATGAAATAACGTTATGAATAAACATGAAATCAACTAAAACATAAAACAAACATTCATAAAAAAAAGATCTATATAAGCTATTAAATATTATGTATTTTTTGTTTTATTAATACTTGGTTAGTAATAGACTTTTATTAAGTTAAATTTAAGAAAATATAAATTTGCACTTTTTTTTGGTTAAAAAGTGCGAACTCAAGAGAAAATCTACTGTAATTAATATTTATTAGGAATTATGCAAACTTGTTATAGAATAAATAACTTAGAATAATTTTTAATATAAAAAGACTACTTAAATACAATACAAACTAGGTTAAATATGAAGTATTTTAAAAGATCAAATAAATAAAAAAAAAAATCTCATAAAATAATGTCTGCTACTTAATTCTAATATAATGCGAATGATGAGGTTCATGAATGCTTGCAAATTTTTCTAATCTGATTCTAAATCAGTCAAATAAAGCCTCAAGTCACCTCCTTTACAAATATCTAGATTAGATATTTTGCTCAAGATGTTGATAACTAAACTAAAAGCTTTCTCAACAACATAGCTAGAAGGAAAAACTATACACAACAACCTAAATTCCTCTCAAATGATTGGATACTTTTGCTTTAGTTTTTGTTGAGTTCAAAATTACCATATCGTTCATTTGAAAAAATTACTTTTAGTTCAAGGCCAATTTTTAAGTCTGAGAAGGTTTCCTGTGAGTCGTTTACTTCAAAAAGATCTGCCACGAAAAGGATCTATATTTTTATCTACATGATAGCTTTTTTGTGTCAAATCGAAATTTTACTACTTAATATGTTGAAATTGTTGAAAATTCCAGATTTTTAGATTTTTTTTTGCTTAAGTTGTCAAATTCCAGGTTTCTAGGTAAATTGTCAACCCTGTATATTTTTATTTCTTAGTCTAACTTAATGACTTTTCAAAAAAAAATTGGAAGTATCATGAGGTTTAGTTAATATAGAAAACATAGATTTTTACAAACCATTTATAAACCTAAATAGCATATATTTCAGCTTAAAAAATAGGGAGAGGAATTCCGATCGTCTATGATCTATGTAATTGTTAAATAAGAAACTATATGTAATTAACATGAAAGTAGGAGCCATAAGTACTTGATTTTTTTCTCTATGTTTTACATAAACACAATAAACTTTTTTGTTTAAGTTTTACCTCAGGGTCAAATATTTAATAGCAAGTTAAAATTATTAAAATAGCAAGATATAAAGTAAAAATTTTATGACAACCCAAAATTTTAAAATCGCCCCCTTTTCGCCCCCTTACTAGTTATCGCCCACCCTTTCGCCCCTTTACTAATTATCGCCCCCCAAATTACTAAAATCGCCCCCAGGGGGGCGATATCGCCCACTTTGGGAAACCCTGCTCTAAATGCATTTTTATATTTGCAAAATATATTTATGTTATTGTTAAAACATGACATCAATATGCTACGCGCCAACCACTCTTAAAAAAGTAAATCTCACGAAAGTGGATAATTTTGAAATATTCACTCAAAATAAGTTCTTGCGTAGACAGTTCGAGTTTAATTGTTCTACTGGCAATTGACTTAAGTAAACATTAAAAATATAGCAGGGACATCGGTAAGGTACAATCTAGATCACGAAAACAAGTGTGAAAAAAAAGACTTTTAATTAAGCAAAGTTACGATGGTATAATATTGTTTATCAAACGATAAAGAAAAAGCGCTCAAAAAGTTTGGTCTAAGGACCTGATGTACAAAGGAACCTTTCGGTTATCGAGTCCTACACCAGATGCTTATAAAGTTTATTACGAGCTATTACACATAGTTTTTTTATCATTTAAATATTTAAGTCTTTAGTAATGATCAATCAATTAAACGAATACAAAAATTTAAAAAAAAAAAACTAAACAAAAATTAGCTGAATTTTGTGTTTAATAATGTACTATGAATCTTGTTTAGTAACATATGAACTAAACAAGATATGAACTAAACTTATATTAGACAAGATATATAAAACTTTAAATTAATTTTTGAGAGTAGATAAACAACACTAATAACAAATGTGTGAATACTTGAACTATAGGTTACAACTACTTTAAAGAAATTAAAATGTAATACGCTAATTTTTTTTGTAATTATTTTTGTTATAATATAATTTTTATTTTATTTAATAATTTAACTTGAGCAGTAAAAACAATTTTACATTTGAATAGTTAAATAAGCTATTGTAATTTTTTTTTAAAGAATTTTAAAGAAGTGATTTTTACAATAACTAAGCTTAACTTATATAAAATATGAAGATAAATACTGTAAAATTTATGCTTTAATAAGAAAAAAAGAAAAAAAAACTATAATAATTTTAACAATGATGATATTAACAACAACAAATTTCGTTCTGTTATAAGGTATTCTTTTTATTTTCTTTTTTTTTTGATTACTTGTTCAAGTCTAAAACTGTAATAATAGAAAGCAAGCAAAATTTGCAAACATAAAAAGATTTTTTTTTCTTTAATTCCCTCAAAAAAAAAAAAGAAAAAAAAAGGTATAACAGTTGTTGTGTACCTTAGAAAAATCTAGAATAAAAACTAGACTACACATACTTAAAGAAAAACTAGATATCAGTCATTATTTGATGCGGAAAGAATAAATTTGTTACAAAAATGTAAAGTAGATTACTCAAGGTACACACTTTTGCCGTTGGTGTTTTGTTAAAATCCAAACTGTACTTGGTTGTGACGTTATGTTCAAATTAACGATTCAACTTGACTTTAAACTAAAAATAACACCAAATACCAGCTTCTGCAGATCACAGTTTTTTCAAAATATTTGTAGTAATCAACATAAAAGCACTTCTTCGAACCATAAATGAGATAAACTAAGCTATATTAGAGCACTACTAAAAAGTAGTTATTAAATTAAAAGCCTAATTGTAAGCATTTGTCACAAAAACTTTTATTAGACTGTTTTTAAGAAGTTGTAATATGAGCTGGAAAGTACCTTGCAGGCGGTATACTCTGTCTTTGAGGGCTGTAGTTTACCGACCCAAGGTTTAAATCTACAGTGTCAGTTAAAAAATACTGTTCAAAACCAAAAGTGTTGTAAAATAACCAATGTTAGAGCACTACTAAAGTTAACTTTTAAATTCAGAGTTTAGTTGCAATTTTTTAAGTCAACTTTTTTTACTGTTTAAACAAACTACTTTTTGATCTAAAAAGTACGTCGCGAGTGCAGTTTGCCGACCCTGCTTTAGCAAAACGTAAAATTAATATATCAAATCTTTAAAAGACTTAACTATTTTAAATTGTCGGTCGGTCAGTTACTAGTCATGCCACAATTCAAGAAACTTGATTGAACATATTTTTTACTTACTAAACAATATAAAGCTTTGATAAAATTAGATAAAGAAAATAAAAAGCATTTAAATAAGTATCCTAAGAATATTAGTTGTGCGAGACTTTTTTTTACATTTTTATCTACTAAACCTAATATACTAATGAAAAAAAGTTAGCATAAAGTTTCTAAAACAAAAACTTATATATTATAAAATTAAAAACAATAAGACTGAAACTAGTAAACATTTGATGTACTTATAAATAATTAAATTAACAAAGCTATAAACTATCAGGGTTACCAAAGGTTTTTCTGAGTTTTTCTGGTTTTTTCCAGGTTTTCTGAATTTTTTCCAGATTTTTTTTAATACAAGTTTTTTAGCCTATTTTTAGTATAAAATTAAGTTTAAGATAAAAACTGCCATTTATAATCTTTAAAAAGATACTGCAAAGCTACTTTCAATGTGTTTTTTAATGATGAGAAAAAATATCTATAAGATAAATTTAGTGCGTCTAATGGAAGTTTCACCACTCTCATGTAAAAATAGTTTAAAGTTTAGGTATTTTAGTTAGTTTTGTTCAAAATTCCAGGGTTTTTTTCAAAGTTTCTCAAATTCCAGGTTTTTTCAGCCTAAATTGTCAAAATTCTGGTTTTTCCAGGAATCCAGGTTTTTTTTTTCCAATCCTGTATGTTTGATGTTTTTAAATTAAAGAACACAAAATCGAATAAAAAAAACATATAAAGTCGGGATTAATTTCTTTCGAGTAAAAAACTCGGAGGAAATATATCCCCGCTTTATGAACCATGCTTTTAAATGCAATGTACTTTTATTTAAAGATAACGTAAAATACACAAGACACAAAATTAAAGGCAAAATCGCAGAAAAAACTATAAAATATTCGTGTAATATGATGTGATTATAATAAAATGTAATAACTATAATGCGATTTTCAAACTAGTTAAAAATATTATGAAGAAAAACAGAAAAATAAATCAAGTACTTTGCTTTAATTCGAAAAATTTAGATGATTTATCAGATTGCCAGTACAAATTGCTGTTCTGACTAGTTTATAAACAATAAAGTTCAAAAATCTCAAATAGACTTTTAAATAGGGCTAAGCTGCAAAAAAATATTCAAGCATATTTTATTCACTGACATTCAATGTAAGTAAAAGAATCAATAAAAATAACCAAAATGGTTTTAATCAAGTTATGTTTTATGTTTGTGGCTTATGTTTTATTACTTCCAATGGCATTACACTAAAAAAACATCATCAAATTTTCAAAATCAACAAAAATACTCAACATGTTGAATGGTGGCTTGGTTTCAACTTTTTTAGTTGCAAAAAAAACATAAAACTTTGGTAAAAAAGCTGAACTGCAAATATATGTCTATGTTTGTTTCAATTTTTTTACTGGGATTCTACTAGAAAAGGATTTTCAAAATCCTTTTTTTTGGGGTTTCAATCAACATGGGTGGCTTTTTTTCTTCGGGTCCAATTCACCTGTCCCCCAACTCCCCAAACATTTGGCAACTGTCGTCCCTCTTGGTCGTGTTGTCAAGGAAACGGGGAAGTTGGTTTAGAAACTTTTCGTGCTCCTCTCCCCACGCTTTCACGGGGGAATTCCCTTTTACTTCACGCATGACCGCGGACCGCTTCCATCTGTTGTCGCTGCCGCATTTGCTGTGAAATAAAAAACAAAAATATTAAAATTGAAAGTTTAATATCTTTTATTTTTATGTTATCAATGCTGTTTTCCAGTATGTTGCTTGAAAAATAAAAATAGTACTTTGGGGGCTTTTTGGATAAAAATATATCCAACTTTCTCCCGTTTAAATTTACACTTCTTATCACGAGGTATGTGCTGTTTTTCTGTTAAAATAAATCTAAACGTTCTTAATTTTTGTGGTTGGTAGCTAAAGAAGAAAAGCAAGTTATGTATTTTTTTAGGCAGTAAAATTTATACTACGTTACAGAACTTTGTTTGAAAGTTTGAATATTTGGCGGATGGAAACATAACAGAGATTTTCGCAATTAAAGTTTTCTTTTTAAAGATTAGATTAGAATATTTAAAAAAAATCTCTCTCAGTAACAGAATTATTTATTTGAATACATTTACTGACAAGATCGTTTTTACTCAAATGTAAAAATAATATTTCAGGCTTTACCAAGTTTTTTTAAAAAACTTTCACAGGTTTCTGAATTTCTTACAGGTTTTTGAATATACAAGTGTTTTTGTCCATTTTTAGTACCATAGTAAGGCTTTTTAAGGTAAACAACTGTCTTAACTAAAAAAGATATTTAAACTACATTGTTATGCTTCTATAAACATGTTATATAGTATATAAAGTTGTAAATAATACAAAAAAACTATTGTATATACAGAGTCCCCACTAAAATTTCATAAAAAAAAACTAAATTCATAAATATTGTAAATTTATAGGGAAATTATCAAAAAAAATTGCCACATAGATAATGTTAGCGAATAACTATATTAAGCTACTGTTCATACTATTCTTTAACTTTATTTTTATATCAATTTTTAATTGTTATTATTACTACACTTTTATCATTAAAGTTATTAAGTTTACATTTATTATAAAATAGAGTTTGATGTTTTACAGTCTTTGTTGTATATTTTACATGGATAGGAGTAAAATTTACACAAAGGGTCACTTTTGCACGAAAACACTTTTGCACTGATTGAATTTTTTTTTAACTTTTCTTATTTTTACAATCACTATTATCCCTAAATCTTACCCTCAATCGGTAATTTTTTTCTTCTTTTTGTTTTTTTTTAACTATTTTTATTATAATTTCTTTTTTCTTTTTAAATTTTTATTGATAATTTTTATTAGTTATTTTTTGTGTACTTTTATTTTTTTACTTTCACTGTTACCCCTAACCCTTACCTTCGGTCGGAAACTTTTTTTTCTTTTTTTTTCTTGTTTTTTTTTTATCATGTTATTATTTTACTCTTGTGCAAAAATGATCCTTCGTGCAAAAGTGTCTTTGTGCATATTTGACCCGTTCCCATTTTACATAGCTTATAGCATATAATGAAAACTTTATGTAAAGGACAGTATTGAACTACGTGCAGGAGTAGTATTCTAGTAGATCAATATAACTTTTAAGAATTAAGAGGCATTTGAACAACAATCTACATTTTTTATAAAACTGAACTATAGCAACTTCATCAATTTCATCATTGTTCAGTTTTTATTTTGATAACTGGTTTGCAGTAGATCCGATGTTAACTTTACCTTTGAAGTTACTAGTATTGTTAAAGTCTATTTCATAACTAAAATCAAGATTTTTCACCGATAAAATTATCTTTGTAGATAAGAGTCATTAAGTAAAAGAACAGTATTTTAATATCATTGAAAAGAAAAGGTTTAAGAAAGTCACTAGATTGGTACTTCTTTAAAAAAGGCTGTAAAACATTTGCGACAAAGATTAGAAAATGCAGTATCAATATAACAAACTTATCATTAACAGATGACACAACAGCAGTATAACACATACCATCTGGTTTACGGTTTTTTATAATTTTCCCAACGAAATACAATTTTCTTAACGTTTTGCCATATTTCAACTGCTCGCTCTGCGACAGGTTTGAAATCAAGCCACCTTACATTGCGAAACGGAAGAGGAAACTGTTGTGAGCCAGTCACTTTGAAAAAAATCTCCTCTGCGAGCACCAGCATTGTGAAATAAAGAGTGCAAGTGTTTAAGCAATTTGTTTAATTTCCAGCTCGTTGTTTCTGCTCCTTTTTGGAATGCCCCATGTAGAACGTGCAGCTTACAGCTACCTGTGTTTATTAGATTTGGAGGATGTTGGTTATCACGTTCCTTACTTAAAGTTTTAAACAATAAACAGCTCACATTAATAGTTAGGATTAATAGTTGGACCAATTTATTTTGGCCAAAACCTTCAGATGATTTTTTTAAGCTGTACAGAAGATCTTTCGATGAGCAGTGCGTCAAAAACTCAGAAGACAAACACTTTATTAGATTGATTAATTACTTTTAACTTATTGCCATCAAAAAATCGGACAATAATGTTTGTTGTTTTTGGGTATTGAAGCTTTCATCAAAAGATAAGCATGACAGGTGCTCACTTGATCTTTCTTTATCAAAATACTTTTTGCGTGTTGAGCAATGCCATGACTGCAGATGTATGACAATGTGGTAGATTTCATTTGGTAGTTTTTAGCTGTCGAGCTATCATGAAACATAGTTTTAAATAGTTCAGATAAATCCTCTGATGAGTTAAAAAAATAGTTGCTTTCCACTGTTTTTAATACCCAACAAATTTCAGCTGCTGTACAGTACGTAGAAGAAAACAAAACTATTTTTGATTGAAAACTGGAGATGATTGAGAACAAGAAGGAAATAATTTTCTCTACTTTGAAATTTTCTTTTTGTTTGGATTAGCTATCTGATGCCTTTCGGACTTTACGTGCTAAAAAACTCACTAAAACAGGGTTGCCAAATGTTTTTGGCAAAATTTCTACAGGTTTTCAAAATTTCCTCCAGGCTTTTAAACAGTACACATTTTTGGATCTATTTCTAGTTTAAAGTTAAGTTTAATTAGGGTAAGAAAATGTGGTAAATAGTATAAAAACATTGAAAAGAGACTGTAAAGCTACTTTAAATGTATTTTTTAATAAAAAAATGTTTGATGATGACAAAAAAAATTTACCTATAGGCTCAAATCGAAATTTTACTACGTAGCATTTAAAATTGTTAACAATTCCAGGTTTTCTGAGCGA
Organism: Thalia democratica; assembly: GCF_965202585.1. Taxonomy (NCBI): domain Eukaryota; kingdom Metazoa; phylum Chordata; class Thaliacea; order Salpida; family Salpidae; genus Thalia; species Thalia democratica. Next base: position 31,295,196 of record NC_139172.1, on the reverse strand, counting down.
TTTTTGTTCAAAATTCAAGGTTGTTTAGCCTAAACTGTCAATTACCAGGTTTTTCTAGTTGTTTTGGCAACGCTGCTAAAACTCACAGTTTTGCACTCTGAAAAGAAGTGCATATAATTCATAAAAATTTTAAAATCAGAAGTATTATATAGTTATAATATCACAAAAATTTCGATCACCAAACAAAATAAAACGTAATTTCTATGGATTTTCACATTTTTTTCAAGTTTTTCTAGGGATTATTTTCAGAATATTGAAAGCTTCTAGGGATTTATAGGGAAGTGGGAATCCTGTTCGTAAAAAATTTTTTATAACTAATAAAAACTTATCTTATATGTATAAATTGTTGAAATGTACGGTTTTTTTTTTCTCATACTCCAGTTTTTATGGCAACTTTGTATTTAAACATTTAGTTAGTTTTACAGTTAGGTTTAACTTTTTATTTCAAAATATAATAAGAAGTGTTCATTTACCAAAAAAATGGTAACAACGTGATGGAGTGTTTGTGGTTGTCATGGCAACTGTGACGTGGCGACCAGAAGGTGTAGTTGCACTTGTGACACGTCATTACCTGATGAAGGAAAATATTTGAAAAAAAAAACTTGAAATAGATTCTAAACTGTCTTAGAACGCACTGCCGTTTGATTTTATTTTTCAGAAATAGCTTTTGTAAGAAAAAAATATATTAGAAAAAAACGTTTTATAAAAAAGTGGTTAAATCAAACTAGTAGGCAAAATAAGCTAGAGCTCACTGCCTGTTGAAACAATAACTTGGATTTTAAATCATAAGCTAATAAAGCAGAATAAAACTATTAAATTAAAAATACAGAAGATTTGTATAAATTATAAAAGGACTAGTTTCTAGGTTATTAATTTTAGATTTTTGTATATTACAAATAGTTTAGAATATTTTTTTCTAGTTAACTTATTTGACAAAATAAACTTGTTTTATTACAATACTTTAAATTTTTTGTCCATAAAATTTTGTTGTTGCAATTCAGAAGTGTCCTTTTTAATTCTGTTGTTGAAATACTTTTTTTCCAATACTAATTCTTCCTGAAAAATACTTTATACTTATTTTGTAAAAACTCAAATTATAGTTAAAGTAATAAAACTTGTATAAATTGAACAATTTATTAGACTGAATGTTTCAAATGAGTTTGAAATATGCAAATAACGCAAAAACATAAAGCTGCTAAAACAGCTTTTTTTATAAAACAACATCAAAATAGATAAAAAAAGAGTATTGATCAAGTTATAAATAAAAAATAAAGTTAAACTTATTGTTGCTTGTTACTTTCAGTTCTAATACAAAATATGCATTCTCAAACCTAAACAATCTATAGCAGCAAAAAACACATGGAGTCTAAAAATGTGTTACCTTGAAATTACTTAGTGTTTTAAACTATAACTTTTTCTCTTAATGCATTATGACGTAACTATATTTATTAAAAATAAAGAAAACAGACCTGATCGACAGCGATTTTATTTTTGGATATGGCCCTGCAAATTTCGTTGAATTTTTCAACTCCTAAGCCGTTACCTCCCAGTAAATCTGTTTGTTTGTTTATTTATTATCAACTGTTTTAAACATACTTAAATCAAATTTGTTAATAAAACACGCAAGTTAAAGTTAAAAAAGATATTATATATATATATTTATATGAAGATTGTTTGTTTGTTGTCTTTGAATAACGAAGGACTTAAATTTTTAATCTAATAATTTATTACTACAACTGTTCTGCCCAAAAAAGCTAGCAACTGTAGCTAATTAGAACCATGTAATGAAATCAACATTTCATTTTATAACTTTAAAGCGTGTGAATAAACATGGGAGCTTTGTAAAAATAAAAAAATTCTCTAAGCTTTTTCAAAACATTTACCCAATTTCTAATATGTCATTGTTTATTTGAAGGAGTTAATTTCTTTCCAATGAACAAGTAAGAAAAGATAAATTTGCTTTTTATTCAAAATAGACAACATTTTGAAAGTTTTTGGACATTCGGTAGTACAGTGCTTATTCACTTACCCGGACTTCACTTATCCGGACGCTCACTTATCCGGACATTTCGGTCAGAAGAAAACTCAAAAAATTTCAATAACTAAACAAAAGTTCATTCAAAAAACTTCACAATTTTTTAAGTTCAATAAGTTTTCTGCTGAAAAACGTGAAAACCCTATAAAACAAACGTCTACTCTTTCTTATTTTAGTAAAACTTCCATTAAAAACTATTTGTTAGGAGTGATATTTATCCATTAAAAGACTTTAAACTTAGTCAAAGTTTTTTGTTTTTCTTTATGTCTGTTTTTTTTGTTTAAAAAGTTATTTTTTTCATTTAAGAGATACCTTTACATTATTTTTTGTTTTTAAAGATAAATTTGATTTGTATTTTCTCTTAAACAAAAAATAATCTTTTTTTTTTAATTAATAGTTTGGGCAGGTAGAATTGCAAATGATAAATTTTACTTGCTTGACCCTCAAAAAACGTATATAGTTACAGAGAGTTAATAAGTCTGATGTTTTTCTACCTTAGAAATAAACTAATTAATTAACCTTCAATTTAGCTTTTACTATTTATCATTTTTATTATAAATTACTCACAATTACTATATATTTGTTTTTACCATAACATATTATTATGCATTGCATTATATGCAGAAATTATATAATTATATGAAACATTGATTTTTAGTACTTATCCGGATTTTTGGATATCCGGACATGTTTACAGAAAAACCTTGCCCAATGTGTCCGGATAAGTGAATAAGCACTGTAATTGGTGAAGGCGATGTGCTTTAGCATGTTTTATTACAAACACGGTAGATTTAAGATGCTTCTTTGACTTAGCTCTAAGATACTTTTTAATATTTTTTGATTATTTGTGTTTAACTGTAGTTTTAGTATAGTGTGATGTAGTTATCATGTATCTTTGTGCTTTTTAGTACATGTAAACAAAAAATCAGTTTTTATTCGGTTTGTATATCAATCGTAAATGTCTTCTATTAAAGCCTTTTTTTTTCCTTATTACCCATAAACACCCCTGTATATTTTAAATATTGGAGACCAAGAGTGGCCTGAACTTTAGGAATCTTTTTATTGGGAGTCAAATAGAAAAACGCAGCAAAAAATATTTATTAAGTTTATTTACTGAACAACACTTTAACGAGCTAAAAATCTGGACAATATAAATTGCGATATTGTTTAACTTTGAGACATTTTACTATGACAATAGTAAAAAAAAGGTTGCGTAAAAACTTTTTATTTTGAAATAGAAAGTCTACAATTAAGCTACAAGTGTATCATAGTGGTTTACTAAATTTAATTATAAGAGATGCTTGATGCCGGGAATGTTTTGCTAAAAATACTATTTGAGTTTTGCGGTTATTTCTACTTGCAATTTTATCTATGATTTTTTAGTGCTTAGGTGCACAATTTTTTCTGCTAACGAGCATAGTATTTCTACTTATGAGTGCACAATATATGTTGCAACTAACATAAGTCGCATGGGGGCACAGTATTTTGGTCCTAATTTTTAGTCAAGTGCACAATGATTTATTGAAGATATTGCAATTCGCATAAGTCGTTAGGGGACGCAGTATTTTAGTGGGAAATCGCAACTTATTAAGTCGCCAAAAAGAGCGCACTTGTTACTTTTTTAAGCATCGAACGTGAATTAAGAGCCGCAAAAGCATTTGCTATTTTAACAGCAGAATAATAAATTTCGATAACGTCTTAGTTTTTGTGGATAAAACAAACTTCATAAATTGGTTTCTACTACTACTACTACTAATAGTTGATTTCTTTGATCTACTGATTGCTTGTTCTAAAAGATATGTTTCAATTCACCTACTAAAATAATTTGAACTTGAATTTTTCCTAAGTTTAAAGAAAATTGTTCATCGCAAATTTCAAACCTCTACTTACTCGTAAAATTGCAACAAAGTCATTTCGCAATTTTCTATTACTAAGTCAAGTTCAAATATAAAATTGTGTTGAAATTTTTTCAATAGAGAAAGTTAAGATTATTTAACTCCCCTCTTAGTCGACTGTTAAAATTTTTCTGCGTTTTTATCTTTGTGAGCGCCGTTTGATACAAAAAAAAAATTGCATAATAAGCACAGCTTTTAGCACACCCAACACATTGCTACTGCTTAAAAATTTAAAAGTATTTTGTTTATAAGTACAGTATTGGACAATGAAAAGATGAATAATTTCTATATCAACAATTAAATTTGGTGATACTTTGAATTTGAAGTATAGAAAAGAACAAACAATTGGATTCCTGCCCATACTAAACCACCGTAAAAGAAGCAGTCGGAGGACACGAAGGCCAGGGACAAAAAGCCAAAGAGAATGGTCAAAGACAACTCAATGATTTTATCATTTATACTTATTTTTGTGATTAATTTTATCTTAGTTGTTATATAATATGTAAATGTTGATATAATAAGTTTCTGTTTTTTACTTTTTTGATCCGCGTTCTTAACACTTGTGTAAAAGTTTAAAGTTAAATAGGATTCTAACAGTTTAAACATCATTTAACCAGGCTTTATTTACCAATTTGGAAAGTTAAAGTTAAATAGTGTAATGAAATCAACATTTCGTTTTATAATTTCAAAGCGTGTGAACAAATATGTGATTTCTTGTAAAAAAAAAATTCTCTACGCTTTTCCAAAACATTTTACCAAATTTCCGATTTAAATTGTCCATTTGAAGAAGTTAATTTCTTTCCAGTGAATGCGTAAAAAAAAATATCCTTTGCTTTTAATATAAAAAAGACAACATTTTGAAGGTTTTGGGCATTCGGCAGTAATTAGTGAAAACGATGTGCTATAGCATGTTTTATTACAAACACGTTAGATTTAAGATGCTTCTTTGACTTAGCTCTAAGATACTTATTAATTTTTTTTTCCATCTTATGTGTTCAAGTGTAGTTTTAGTATAGTGTGATGTAGTTATCATGTATCTTTGTGCTTTTTAGTTCATGTAAATAAAAGATTAGTCTTCATTTAGTTTTTAAATTAATCGTAAATGTCTTCTATTGTACCCTTTCTATCCCCTAGTACCCATAAACATCCCTGTATTTTGAGATAACCAACTTAATCTGAATTATAACTCTCAGGTGTACTAAAGTAATTGTTAATACTATAATGACTTTACTACTCAATTTAACTTCTTATGGTATATAATATTATTTGTTATGACAAAACTAGTTTAAGGTGTAGTTTTTACTAAAAACATCCGGAGAGTTTAAATTTTCTTCATTTTTAGCTTATAAAAAATTTCAAATTAACTGAGTTAAGTTTTTCTTCTTTTTAAGTTTAAGTTTCACATAGGTAAGAACTAAATCACTAATACTGCATCTTTACAAGCTTACCAGAATTATTGTAAGTGAGATAAAAATTGTACAACAAAAACAACTTAACCATACTTGTCAGTCAGACCAGAAATTATTACGAACATTCTTAATTTTAACAACACATACAAACAAAATTTACCAATACAACAAATATACACATTTTGAATCACAAAAAAGCATTATCAACCTTACTTGGTTTTTATTTTTGTTTAAACATGAAAACTTATTCACGTTTTGAAATAAAAGCATGAAACAATAATACGCAAATGATAGCTAATTTAAATATCAAGTTACCTGAAAGCATATTTGTTATTGCCGATGGTTTTTTCGCGACAACTTTTCTTTCTTCAAGCTTTTCACCGCCCAAACTCAAGCCTTGGTGTTTCCCGCCAATTTTCAGATGAGTTTTGCCGCCAACCTGGCTCAAACGAACATCGTTTTCAAACAATTTGTTGATTTTCTCTTTTCTTTTTTCCTCCGAGACCTCCAAATTCACTTTTCCGTTTTTGTCCTTCAGTTTTTCTAGCGCTCGCATCTGCATATACACTTTGATATTAAAAAATATCTTTGGACTAATTTAATTTAAAAAAATTAAATGTATTTACAACTTTTTTAGTTGATAATACATATAGGATGCACAATTCACAAAACTGTATTCAATTTTCTTATATTCTTCATAGTTTTATAAAAAAATATTTTTGAAAAGTATAATTTGTTTTTCAAAGGATAAACTTTTATTATTTCAAACACAGTGCGTTAATAATGCCTAACTCAAAGAAACGACATTTTTTGTTATTTTATCCAGTGTTTTACATAGAAAAAACTTTGACTTTTGACAACAAGTATAAATGAAATTCAATTCAAAATCAAAGACTTAATGAACATGAGCTAAACTGAATATTGATTAGAAAAAAAAATCAGCAAATTTATATAAAAACTTTTTTGTTGTTAAGTTTTCTGATTTTAATAAGCAGGTTTTAAAATTTTTTATGTTGTTTAACTACATACTAATAAAATTAATTGAAGTTTAGGGTAAAAAAGATTGTACTATCATTATTATAGTTAAAACTGTAACGCAAAGTGTATATGATAAACATTTGTAAATAATAAAACAATTATAAAAAAATATTTATAGCTAACAACTACTTACTACAGGGTTGCCAAAGCTTTTTATGAATTTTTTTTCACGTTTATGAATTTCTTTCAAGTTTTTGAAAGTACAAGTTTTTTTGTCCATTTATATTATAAAATTTAATTCGAGGTAAAAACTGTCTTAAATAATATAAAAACAATCAAAAAAGATACAGTATAACAGATTCGTTTTATAATAAATAAAATTTTAAATTATACAACAAAAAAACTATCTTAGATTTTTTTATGTTGTCAAAATTTCAACTTGTAAAATTGTTTAAAACTCAAGGGTTTTCCGGATATTTTCAAAGTTTCTTAAAGTCTTTTTTTCTTTTTCTTTTTTGTATAAGTTGTCAAATTCGAGGTATTTCCAGGGTTGTTGGCAACCCTGTTACTAAAAATTTGAGTCTTACAGCAGAGTTTTAACAGCTTTTAGTAAATGTTATTAACGTCGTAAAAATTTAACTTTATTCAAATTTAAATATAGTTTTATGTACTACCTTTTTTAATTCAGATAGTGTAATTCTTGTTTTCGGTTTCGGTGAAAACCCGTTGTTGAAACCATCACCAGCCAAACTCACAAAATTTTCGTTTTTCTTTGAATTTAATGACCTGAAAATCAAAACTTGTTAAGATTTTAACTTTGATAAAATTGGGTGGTAAGCTTTAAGATAATAAAAACGTTTATGGAAACCATGCTTGAAACTTTTAATTACTTAAAATTATCTACAAAAATTTTCATAGGCTGAGTTTTTCACTAACTTTAGTAAACTAAAAAAGATATGATATTAAAAAAAAAAATTTATTAAGTTCAGAATTTTATTTAAAAATCAACACTAACCCTTATTTGAAAGTCTTAAGTACACTTGTAAAGATATTTTTATTACAATAAAAAAATCAATAAAATTATGGGAAAAAGTCTGTTTTGTTTCAAATTCTTCTACAAATTAATAGAAAATATTATTTTATGACTGATATTTTTGGATTTAAAAACATGACTAAAAGTGTACCATTTTACATTTTTAAAGAAATTTAATTAGAAAATTCAGAATTTGTTCTTGATATTAAAAGTAATAAAAAAAAAGTTTAAAAATTAATTTTTTATCAATTTTTTTTTGCAGTTTTTTTATAGTTTTATATAGATTTGACTAAAGAAGTTAATAAAAACACTGCCAAAAACTGTAGGAGATATATATATATATAGTGAAATATTCTTTTTTTTTCACATTCTTAAGTTGCGCCTTCCATGATGAATCTATAAACTTTGTTTGTTTGTTTAATAAAAATATGCAGTAAATGGCAACTATTTATTAATGTAATATCATTTTAAATATGTAAAAGTAATTTTTAGATTTATCTAAATTTACGCAAACACCAACGCGAAGGCAGCAACGGCGGAAATTTTAGGTTTGGTCATTTTGTCCAGTGCGTTGGTGAGCGATTTCGTGTACTTTTCCGTTTCTATGAAGTCAGAAGTCGGTTTCGACTGCATCATGTTGCTGCACGCCATACTGGCTGGCCTGTTTGTAAAATGTGAATAACAAAAGCTGACGCATGACAACTAATAAGTTCAGCTATAAACTATTGAACATTATGGTCACGAGGACACAGAATTTTAAGAAAATAATTATTTTTGCAATGAAAAAAGTTAATATGCAAGTTACAGCTTTTCAAATTTATAATTAAACATGATACTTTGAGCAAAAGAGAGATGGAGAAAATTTTATGTATTAACTTGTAACTGCACACATACATGTTGTATATTTGAAATCTTCTTTCTTTCTTAAGCCGTGTAACCTCGGCAAGAACCCCGTTAGAGTTTGTCAGCCTTCGCTTGTTCAACTCTCCTTTGCTATCTTGCAATTGCCTGTAGTTTTTTATTTAGAAGTGGTTTTATGAGTTTTGCTCGAATTCTTATAGTTTAATTGTTCTAAGTTAATTATGGCAGCAGTTAGCACAGATTTGTTCAAAATTAGACATAACTTTAATAAAAGCTTGTTATTGAGAATTTGAAAAAAATGTTATGTGGCTAAAAATGAAAATTTTAAATTTTTTGATGAACAATTAAATCAGTTGGTTAAAAAATTTAAATTCCAGCTAAAAATCGCTACTTTTAACAGTAGCTTAAAAAAAACTATTCAACAACGCAAACTCTGCCGAAAAGTTCACTACAACAAATGTAGGCTGGCAAAATACCTACGATAGCAAGTTCAAACAATTTTCAACCAACAATCAACTATCTATAAAAAAAAGTTCGAACTTCAACTTCCTCTTCACCATCCGCTCCGTTTTCAACCTGGCTACCTCTTCGGCGACCTTGTCCAGGTCGACTGCGTTCTTCGGCCTCCATATGTTGTTCAAGTGCTGGTGCGACTTGTAATCGTCCTTTTCAGAGTGATAACTTCATAATATTTGTTGTTAATGATGGTGTTGTTTAATACTCGTTTTAATTTATTGTTTACATTGTGGTTTACTTATTCGAGAGTGGGTCGGCCTCACATTTCCCATTACTTTTTTATATGCCGTCAAACAACGTCTAATTTATAGTTAGTTGAGATTATCTTTTGGATTAACGATTCAGTGATTCCAAGTTTATTTCAAAACTAGAGTTTGGCAGTGGTACTACTACCAGTGCCGTTCTGTCAAAACAAACATTAGAATCACTGAATGCAAAACTCTAGCTTTGAAATAAAGTTAGAATCACTAAATCGTTTATCTAAAGCTTTTTAAAGCTTTTTAAATTGAGAAGAATTATATTGCTTTACTTTAAAGTGATTGAATATTATCTTTTATATTAAAAAACTCAAACAAATTCGTGGTTTTACGGATCCACCAGTTAAATTGTTTAGAATAGGATATTTAAAAGATAACTCCACCTGTAATAAAGTTATAGTGATCGAGGGTCTGAAAATTCCTTACCCTACATAAACTAAGTATTACTATATAAAAAGCTAACCTTGTTAATACATTCTAAGTAACATCTCTTTGTAATACTAACCTAAGTACTGTTCAATAAGTTTATAATTTATTACACAGTACAATATACACAAAGTAAAAATTTTGCTCAAACTATTTAATTTTAAGTCCTGGTGCACAAAAAACCTTTCGGTCATCGAGTCGCACATCACGGATACCTTTTAACGTCTTGTCGATGACGTGTATTCTTTATAGTGTGTATAAACATAATAAGTGATTTAATCAGTGGTCTTCAAGCTAATCAAAATCTGAGTACACCAAACTTCAAAAACGAAATTAGTGCACTTCAAAATCTAGTTTTAGTGAGCGCCACTAGTGGTCGGAACACGTAAATACTTTAATCAATTCATTTTTGTGCTTAAAATCACTAAAATTTTTGTTTATTTATACATGCATACCTTATATAATTTAAAGCTGAAATTTATAAGTATTTTTATAAGTAAACCCAATTTTAAAAAAACCATTCTATTTAGTTTAACTTATTTCGACAATATTTTATCAGTGGTATGTAATATAAACTTATTAAACTTGCATGTCTCCGCAATCGCTACAAAATCCCCAGAACTCTTTCAATTGTTTATAAACTATTAACTACATACTTAAATTGACTCTATGATTTTTCGTTTTGTGATTATTATCTGTATTTCAAAAAGATGTTGAACAAAAAGCAAAACTTTTAAGTTCAAAACAATATATATATGTTGTTGCTCTCCGTACAATATTCATGAGTCCAAAATTTGCGTATCTGATGTTGAAAGTATAGTACTCTGAATATTGCGCTCCATGAAGTTCAGGGTTGTAAAATACTGTCATTTCTTTCTGTTAAACAAAATAAAACCTTAAAGTTAAGCTACTTTAGACATATTCAAAGCTAGTATCTTGACTAGAAAGATGAAAACAAGTTATTTGTTATAAAAAATTATATTTAAGTTAATCAGTAAATGTAATAAATTGATTTAGAATTTGTAACAGAGTTGTCACTCTTTGAAGTAAAAAACCAGTCTGATTGATCAAAAACCAGCCTGAGATTTATCAAGTTAACCATGATAAAAAATAATAAATATAATGTTGGCCAAAAAAATAAACTTAGATGTATAAAATATCTAATAAACTTAACAAATACACAAAATTACCAATTAAAGATAAAGGTAATTTAAAAAAAATAACAATATGAAAACGAAGATACATGTTTAAATAAAAATTCGAACAAACCTGTGTTAGCATGATTAAAAAAAATCATAAGACAATCTTGTTTTTTAAAGCAACTAAATGCTATCAACTACTTCTGACCTAATTAAACACATTTTGAAAAACTATATCAAAATCTAGCAGTAGAAAAATTTTGATAAACTTTTATTTATTTAATGACTTTAATCTTATCTATCTTAGAATATGACAGTAGTTTTAGGGTGGTATTATACTGTAAATTAAATATCTTACTGTAATTATTCAAAACTTGTTGTTGTATTAAAATTTACATAAGTCTGGCTTAATTTAATAAATGAAGAAAGATAGAAATCCAAGTTTTTGTAAGTAAAAGATATGTCAGTTGCAATAAAAAAAATAGTAAAAGTGAAATTGAAATAAATTGAAACAAAAATAAAACTTACTTGTCTAGCACAAGGGTTGCTACTCTTTGAAACAAAATATTTTTATTAGAACAGTACTAAAAGTCGAACACTGAAAAAAAAATTAAAAACAAAAAACATAAATGTTGAACAAGTTTGCCACTCTTTGATTCAAAACTATCCTGATTGGTCAGAAACTGCCCTGAGTGACCTTAAACTGTCCTTGAGTCATCCTAAGTTCAATACAAAAATTAAACTTTTCAAAGTCAATACAAACTTAGCTCTTTAAAAAAGTTGATTGTAAAATAACAAAGTATTTAAACTAATCTTATTCAAGTTGTAAAAAAACCGGCCTGAAATCTTAATCTGTCCTGAGTTAAACGAGAAACTAGCATGAGTCAACCAGAGTTTGAAAAACTAGTTCAAAATATTCTGAGTTACTCTGCGTTTTACTGATGTTTAAGTATTGTAAAATTGTGGTAACCTTATTGATTACTTAAAACATTATAACTATAACAAACAGGCATAATGTCAACAAGTTAAAACATTATTTTTAAGGCATAAAAGGTTTTTATTAACAATTAACAACAATTTTTATGACTTAATCGTAGATAGAAATGCAACAAAAGAAAACTTATATTAAGTTCTTACAAACTTGTTAAAATTAATAGTAAATGCTCTCGTTAAGTGTATGAATAATTTTTACTAACATCTAATACCTGATTTTCTAAGGAAAAATTCAAGAACTTTTATTGCTGTTTTGTTTTACTCTTCACTAGAAGTTTTCTTAATTCAGACTGATCTAATCGAAATGTTGGTAATTTTTCTGTGGTTACCATATAGCGATAGAGGACCTGTGGATTCCTTACATAAACCAAGTATTACTATATAAAAAGCTTGTGAATACATTCTAAGTAGCATCTCTTTGTGATATTAACCTAAACACTGTTCAATGGGTTTTACAATTTATTACACAATTCAATACATAAAAAGTAAATACACACTATGAAGAATACATAAAAATGATAGTCGATTAAATAATACTCAGCTTAAAAAAGAGTTAGCCAAAAGCATTCTACCAAAAGCCATGTATTATGAAAAATATTATATTCAAGCATTGAAAAATCAATCTTTTTTTTGCAATCTCTTCTCTTATATAATCAAGAAAGCAGTGAAGCATGCAATATAGTTACAAAGTCAAACTCACAACAGGTCGGGTCTTTGGCTATAATTTTGTAAAAGTTTTACTTTGCGTTCAATAAAAATTCCACTTACACTTTAAAAATAAACTATTTGATTGTTATAAGTGAAACAATTTCAAACTCACAGCGATTTTCTCTTCATCTCTCTCTCTTTTACCAACCTTTTCTGCTGCTGCGTTGCAACTTTGAACGCTTTCGAATTTGGAATGTTCCTGATTTTTGTATTTTCCTTTTTTTCAGAATTGTTGCTTAAATCCTTGCTTTTCTTATGTTTTAACTGTTTTACATATATTGTTTTTTCCCTATCTTACCATTTTTTTTTAAATTTTAGTAACAAAAAAGAAGAAAAGATATAGGAGTTATTAAGGTTGGCATAATAACATTTAATCTACTCAGCAAAACCAAAGTCTCAGATTACAATTATTTTAGAAACTTTCGCAGAGTTTTAGTTTTAATATACTTACAGTAGGGTCTATGGCAGGATTTCCCAAACTTTTTTCAAAAGGCCTACTAGAAAGAAATTAAAAAAGCTATAGCCCCCTCCAACAGGATTACTCTACCATTAAAACTACCATTAAAAACACTGAGAACTTTTTTTCTTTTTTTGCTCTTCTTCATCAACTCAAGAATATCTAGTGTAAACTTCAAGTTATGACCTCATAGCCCCTCTGTGGCCCCTTTACAGCTCATGCAGGGGCAACTCAAGCAAATTTAATTTGAAAAAAAGTAGTTAGAACTATTTAGAAAATTTATCTTTTACATCAAGTTTCTTTTAAGATCCTGTGGGTTTTTTAGAAAACAAATATTTTGTTACATTGACAAATTGGTGTAGTTGTAATGTAAAACGGTCTTAAAATTTTATAAATAAAAGTTTGAAGTTTAGGAATTTTTCTTTAAAATCTATGCATCCCCTAACAAAAATACCACGCGAAGCCACTGCTGTGTAGCAACATAAACTGCCTTGAATACAGTTACTTCTCATACATCAAAATTCTGTTTACTTTTGAAGTTTTAAAATAAAGACATACTTAAGTATAAAAGGTAATAACAATAGAGGTAGTTTAAATCGCCCTGTACGCCCTACTACATCATCACGCGTCGTCCCTGTTGTTTTTTATATTTTGGAAATTCGTAACTTTTTTGAGCTAGCTACGTCCCTGATGCAAACTAACATTTTCGACCTAAACTTTGAACTGTAAATAAATAAAGATTAAAAAACTACTGTAGTGGGTTTTCTTATTCAAATACAACCACCAGCAATTAAAGGCAAGAAATTTATGTGTTTTTGAAAAAGAAAAGCTGACTTAAAATAATAAAAACAATACACTAAATTATTTAAATACGTCACTACTCTAGTAATCAAGAATAATTCTCTTAAAAAGACAAGTTTACTTTAAAAAACGGAACTTGATCTAACGTCATGTATGAAGTCACAAAAAGAGTAATAACTAAGAAAATTATGACAACATAACCAACTGAAACGAACCTCTGCGAGCCGCTTCTGCTTCAGCTGCTTTATTTTGTCCAACGCTTGAGTGGACTTGCTCTTCTCCTGTTTACAAATAACGAAAGTTAAAAATAAGCATCATACAACAACAATTATGACGTAAAAACACAATCAAAACTTCACCTCTGCGAGCCTCTCCTTCTTCAGCTGCTTGAGCTTCTCTATTGTGCTCGAGTTGTTCTTCTCGCCACCTTGCTGCTGCTCCTTCTCCATTTTCTTCTTCAGGAAGTTCAGGTACAGTTTGGTGCCCGCCGAGTTGTCCCCACTCACCAGCATTTCTTCGCTGAAAGTTGTTTAGATTTTATTTGGTTGTGTAAGTCTGATTATGGGTATGTAAATTGGTGAGTTTTAAAGTAATTTTCATTAATGTCGTATGAACAAGAAGGTACTAGAATTCAAAAACATATCGTTTGAATAATTTTTTTAAATAAAATCATAAGTAATAATTTTGAAGAAGAGCTTTATTTGAAATGAAACTTTTACATATTTTTTTTCAGAACTAAGTTTAAAAATGAAATGAAACTTTAAGATATTTTTTTCCAGAACCAAGGTTTAGAAAAAAATTTAACACAAGGTAGCCAAAGGTTTTTTTTTTAATTCCAGATTATTGAAAGTAGAAATTGTTTATTCTTTTTTTAGTATAAAATTAAATTCAAGCTCTTAAATGATATAAAAGTATTTAAAAGATTTTTTTAAATGTATATGATAGGTTATTCGTATCAAATCTAATTTCGTTATTTTACGTTTACATGTAAAATTTGTTTATAACTATGTGACAATTTAAAATAAAAGTATAATCTATAAGTCATAACAAACAAACAAAGATTTAGAACATCCAGTCAATTTCTGACCTTCTTCCAAACCGGCTAAACTTTTCATCACTTTGGCATGCGTCTTCAGTTCATTCTGCTTAAAAGTATTTACAAATTTACAAAAAGTTTAAGTGTTTTCATAGAAAAATATAAAAAACACATACTCTGCCCACATTAAAAGCAGAGTACATATACACTTGCTTACTATACAGTAGAATTCAATGGGTAACACACTTATTTTTAATTTGAAGATACTTTATCTTGCCTTTTTTACTTTGATTTAGAAATTTTTAGGTTTAATATTACTAAAGTAGATACTATGAAATAATTTTTAGTTAAAATCAAGTGTTTCATTCTTCTTTATCATATTTTAGCTGTCGTCCTTTTTTATGATTGTATAAATAATTTAAAATTTGGTAATAAATTCACTGTTAGATATATTTTTAGTATTATTACTCAATGAAATTTCTAACAACATATTTCTATTGTAAAATATAAGTTAGTGCTTTTTATTCTTAAAATCATAAAATGCATTTGTAAAGTTAAAAACTTCTGTAAACTAACAAATAATAGAAATAATCTTAAATACAAGAAAAAATAACAAAACTAAATCTAACTTCCTGGGCATTCATGAATTTTTGAATTGATGATTTATTTTTGTTTGAAAATGCGGCGGTCAACTTAGTTTGGGAGGAATTTCTGAGAAAAAATTGAAATTTATTTTAGATATCAGTTTAGTTTTAGTTTTTTAAGATTAAAAACAGCTAATAATTACGTGTTTGCTTTTAAAAACTTGACAACTTTTACACCACACTTAACAGCAAAACTTTTATATAAAACTAAACATTTAAACAAACCGTTTAACTAGTTGCATTTTTATTTACAAAAAAATTAAGAATAAACTTCAAAATTTATTTTAAATAGCAGAGATAAGAGTTTACTCACAATCACTTTCAAAGCCTTAATCGAAAAATCGTGCTCTTATCTTATTTTAACGGACAATCTATTTTTATTCCTACACTTTATCTAGAGTTTTAATTCCTCAATTAAGAGTTCATACACTTCTTTAAGTTAAATACTTATTAATTAAATAGCTTCTCGTATAAAACCATAAACGGTAGGAACTTACGTCACTGCAGCTCGATTAAGTTTGACACTCAACGTCTAAATTTTCTCACTCAACTTGTCCACAAGAAATAAATAGAGGATTCGCCTTCTTTGATTTTTAAACAAAATTTTTGAATAGTTTATGAAAGTTTTTATTATTGATACAACACCAGTTTAGCAGTAGAATTTCCACACGCTTCCGATTGTATTTAGTTAAAAAGATTTTAGAATAAAAACTAAAGCAATTTTATATTGAATAAATTAGCTAACAATTCAAAAAAACAGTAGTTTTTTTACACAGTATAGAAAACAATTTTATTATATTACTGGTATATTAACAATTAAAACTTCAATTATTACAAAAAAAGTATTTAAACATTAGTTACAATATAAAAACAAACAACAAAACATTTTTTTGCAGTTTTTGTAGGAGTTTGCATTAAAGGAAAAAATAAAAACATGTCTTTGAAATAAACGGACGAAAATTTACCACTTAATAAGACGATTTATGGAACTTTAAGTAAAAAGTAAAAGTTAAAATAAACAACTTGACACGCGGCATACTATGCTAACAATTCAATGATTGTGAAATTACAAACTACTATCGTTTCAAACAAACCAAACAGTTTAATTATTCACGTACTTATTATAGTAAACAAAGCTGAGGAGTCTGCAAATAAAATAAACGTTATTCTGTAAAACTAACTTGTAAAACTAATTTTTGTATTATACTAACCTAAATTCTGTTTAAAAACTTGTTAAAACTTATCTAACGAGGTAAATGCAACGCGAAGACACTTTACAACAAACACAAAACACACTGTGAAAACAAAACGAGCAAAACTTATCAAGAGTGGTCACCACTTGTGACACTTGCAGTCACCATTTATTAAAAACCTGGCATTTTGAAAACAATCTCTTTTGAGTATTGAAAAGCTAATACTTTTTTTGAAATCGATTCGAGAACTGAAAAGTAAGTATTTTTATACAATTTATTTTGAAAATTGAAATGCCCTACTATTTTGCAATCTCTTCTCTTTATTTTTAAGCGTGTACAATAGTGGAACGTATGAGGAAACTTAATATAGGAGTTTTGGCGTAGTACAACAAAGAATTAAAAAGATAATTTTTTAATAAAACAAAAAACCTATGTTTGAAGTCTTGTTCACTAAAGGCGGTTTGGCATTATAAAACTATCCCCCGTAGAAGAAAAATAACTTATATCAAAACATACAAACAATTTAATTCAAGTTTTTGACGACGGTTTTGCATTATAGAGTTGTGCTCCGTGAAATAACTGATTTTATAATAATAAAGTATATGTAAATAGTTAAACAAACAACTTAATATTTGATATTTTGTTCGTGGAAGGAGGTTTGGCATTATAAACTTGCAAAAAAAACAATTTAGCATTTGAATTTCACTCGCTAACGGTGGTTTGCCATCATAAAGTTGTCACTCGTTAAATGACTGATAGTTCTTGTGTTCAATAAAAAAAAACAATTGCAACATAACAAATCGTTTTATATTCGAAGTATTATTTATTGCACATAGTTTCGCAATATAAATAAAGTTGTTTCGTAATGGGTTTGATTTTAAAGCAAAGGTGTTTCCCCTAATATTTGCTAAATTATCAAAAAATTAAATCAATTTTTATTTAATATATATACCCTTAACCGTAACCTACCTTACCTAAACACATTAAAAACTAATTAATACATAAAGTTTTTATGATTTTTTTATGCTGACTCAGCAAATATTGGGGGATTTCCGTCACATCAACAAAAGGACTCTTTCGTAATGTAAATGAAATGGTTTCACATCATAAAGAAAATAATATATCGTTTATATATTACCTTCTTTATAATTTGTAATAAGATAATATATTTTTAAAATCTAAATATAATAATTATTCGTAAAAACTATTGTAATAACAACGATATTGCAGCTCGATTAAGTTTGACACTCAACTTGTCCACAGCAAAGAAATAGAGGATTCGTTTTTTTGATTTATAAATAAATTTTTTGAGCAGTTTTTGAAAGTTATTTTTTTGATACAACACCAATTTAGCAGTAGAATTTCCACACGCTTCCGATTGCATTTAGTTAAAAAGATTTTAGAACAAAAACTAAAGTAATTTTTTATTAAATAAATTAGCTAACAATTCAAGAAAAACAGTAGTATTTTTTACACAGTATGAAGAACAATTTTATATTACTGGTATACTAACAATTAAATCTTCAAATATTAAAACAAAACTATTACAATATAAAAACAAACACTTAAACATTTTATTTTGCAATTTTCGTAGCAGGTTGCATTAATTATTTAAAAAAAAAACACTTCTCTGAAACAAATGGACGGAAACTTACCACAAAATAAGACGATTTATAAATTTTCAACTAAAAAGTATGTATAAAAAAAAAAGAAACTTGACACATAATATGCCGCGTAATATTTATTGATTGTAAGATTACAAACTATTATCGTTTCAGATAAATCGAACATTCCACGTACTTATTATAGTAAACAAAGCTGAGGAGTCTGCGTGTAAACTAAATATTATTCTGTAAAACTAACTTGTAAAACTAATTTTTGGTATCATACTAACCTAAATTCTGTTTAAAATCTTGTAAAACTAATTTAACGAGGTAAATGCAACGCGAAGATACTTTACAACAAATACAAAACACACTTTGAAAACAAAACGAGAATAACTTATCAAGAGTGGTCACCACCAGTGACACTGGCAGTCACCATTTGTTAAAAACCTGGCATTTTAAAAACAATCTCTTTTGAGTACTGGAAAGCTAATCTTTTTTTTTGCAATCGATTCGAGAACTGTAGAGTAAATACTTTTTTTACAACTTATTTTGAAAATTGAAATGCCCTACTATTTTGCAATCTCTTCTCTTTATTTTTAAGCGTGTACAATAGTGGAACGTATGAGGAAATTTAATATAAGAGTTTTGGTGTTGTACAATTAGGAATTTAAAAAAACATTTCCTTACAATTTAATATAAAATTATTACAACTAAACTATTACAATATAAAAACAAACACCTAAACATTTTTTATGCAATTTCCGTAGCAGGTTGCATTAAATTATTAAAAAAAAAAAAACACTTCTTTGAAAGAAATGGACGGAAGTTTACCACAAAATAAGACGAATTACAGAGTTTCAACTAAGAAATAAAAGTTAAAAACTTGTTCACTTGACACGCGGCATACTATGCTAACAATTCAATAATTGTAAGATTACAAACTACTATCGTTCCAAACAAATGGAACAATTTAATATTTCACGTACTTATTATAGTAAACAAAGCTGAGGAGTCTGCAAATAAAATAAATGCTATTCTGTAACACTAACTTGTAAAACTAATTTTTTGTATTATACTAACCTAAGTTCTGTTTAAAAACTTGTAAAATTAATTTAACGAGGTAAATGCAACGCAAAGACATTTTACAACAAATACAAAACACACTGTGAAAACAAAACGAGCAAAACTTATCAAGAGTGGTCACCACCAGTGACACTGGCAGTCACCATTTGTTAAAAACCTGGCATTTTGAAAACTATCTCTTTTGAGCATTGGAAAGCTAATCTTTTTTTGCAATCGATTCGAGCACTGAAAAGTAAGTACTTTTTTACAATTATTTCCAAAACTGAAATGCCCTACTATTCTGCGATCTCTTCTCTTTATTTCTAAGCGTGTACAAAGTTGAACGCATGAAGGAAGTTAATATAGGATTTTTTGCGTGGTACAATTAAGAATTAAAAAAAACATTTCTTTAATAAAAAAAAGACTTAATATTTGAAGTCTTGGTCACTAAAGGCGGTTTGGCATTATAAAACTATTCTCCCCCGTAGAAGAAAAATAACTTATATCAAAACATACAAACAATTCAGTTTAAATTATTGATGACGGTTTTGCATTATAGAGTTGTGCTCCGTAAAATAACTGATCGTGTAATAATAAACTAAATGTAAATAGTTAATCAAACAACTTAATATTTGAAACTTTATTCATGGAAGGAGTCTTGGCATTTGAAAGTTGCAATATAAAAACAATTTAACATTTTAAATTTCACTTGCTGACGGTGATATGGCATTGTAAAGTTGTCACTCGTAAAACGACTGATAGTTCTTGTGCTCAATAAAAAAAAAGAAGCAATTACAACATAACAAATAGTTTGAAATTCGAAGTCTTATTCATTGCACATAGTTTCGCAATATAAAGAAATTTGTTTCGTAATGGGTTCGATATTAAAGCAAAGGAGTTTCCCCTAATATTTGATGAATCATCAATTAGTTTTTTTTTTATATTTATACTCTCAACCCTAACCCACCTTATCATACATATTAAAAACTAATTAAAACATAAAGTTTTTACAATTTTTTTATGATGACTCAGTAAATATTGGGGGATTTCCGTCACATCAACAAAATGTCTCTTTCGTAATGTAAAGAAAATGGTTTCGCAATGTAAAGAAAATGGTTTCACATTATAAAGAAAATGGTTTCACAATATAAAGATAATAATATACTTTTTGTGTATTACCTTCTTTATAATTTATAAAAAGAAAATATACTTTCAAAATCTGAATAAAATAATTATTCATAAAAACTGTTGTAATAACAATAATACTGCAACTCGATTAAGTTTGACACTCAACTTGTCCAGAGGAAAGAAATAAAGGATTCGATTTTTTGATTTATAAATAAATTTTTTGAACAATTTATGAAAGTTATTTTTTTGATACAACACCAGTTTAGCAGTAGAATTCCACACGCTTCCGATTTTATTTAGTTAAAATGATTTTAGAATAAAAACTAAAGTAATTTTATATTAAATAAATTAGCTAAAAATTCAAGAAAACCAACAGTGTTTTTACACAGTTGTGAAAACAATTTTATTTTATTGCTGGTATACTAACAATTAAAACTTCAAATATTAAAACAAAACTATTACAATATAAAAACAAACACCAAAACATTTTCTTTGCAATTTTTGTAGCAGGTTGCATTAAATTATTTAAAAAAATAACAACTTCTCTGAAACAAATGGACGGAAATTTACCACAAAATAAGACGATTTATGGAGTTTCAACTAAAAAGAATGTAAAAAAAACTATTTGACACATAATATGCCGCGTAATATTTATTGATTAAAAGATTACAAACTATTACCGTTTCAAACATACCGAACAATTTAATATTTCAGGTACATATTATAGTAAACAAAGCTGAGGAGTCTGCATGTAAACTAAATAGTATTCTGTAAAACTATTTTTTTGTATCATACTAACCTAAATTCTGTTTGAAAACTTGTAAAACTAACTTAACGAGGTAAATACAATGCGAAGACACGTTACAAAAAATACAAAACACACTGTAAAAACAAAACGAGCAAAACTTATCAGAGTGGTCACCACCAGTGACACTGGCAGTCACCATTTGTTAAAAACCTGGCATTTTGAAAACTATCTCTTTTGAGCATTGGAAAGCTAATCTTTTTTTGCAATCGATTCGAGAACTGAAAAGTAAGTACTTTTTTACAATTATTTTGAAAACTGAAATGCCCTACTATTCTGCGATCTCTTCTCTTTATTTCTAAGCGTGTACAATGGTGTAACGCATGAGGGAACATAATATAGGAGTTTTGGCGTTGTGAAATTAAGAATAAAAAAACATTTCTTTAATAGAAAAAAAAACCTAATATTTGAAATCTTGGTCACTGAAAGCGGTTTGGCATTATAAAACTACCCCCGTAAAAGAAAAATAAGTAGTGTTAAAACATACAAACAATTTAATTTAAATTATTGATGACGGTTTTGCATTATAGAGTTGTGCTCCGTAAAATAACTGATCTAAGTAATATAAAGTAGTCAACAAACAAACTTATTATTATTATTTTAAGAAGGTATTATAATTAAAAAACTTATTATTACATTTAGGAGGCATTACAATAATCAAACTAACTTATTATTGTTATTTTTAGGTGGCATTATTGTCGGATTGAGGATTCCAACTACGTCTCCGTCGCCGATTTCCCTGAACAGAGCTGTATGTTTGAAATAACTATATACAAAATTTATGTGTAAATAATTGCTGATGTATAATACATGATTGTAAATTATTGCTAGTTAACGCATAAAAGTCATGTAAATTTGTGTGCAATGTAAAGTACAATATTCTAATACATAATTCAAATACTATTATTGATAGATCCATATTGGACACAACTTTTGCATACATTTTTCTTATAATGTAATTTTTTTCAAGTACAAAGCCGTTTGAAATTGGTACAACTTTTTACACTTAACCTAAAAACATACCTGAGTGAACTTTGCCGAACAAAAATAATGTTACAGTATTCACAGTTCGTCTAAATCAGCTAACTCCAGTATGCTGTATAATTTGTTCTGTATAAAAAATTTACAATTACAATAAATTGATGCTTAATTTGTTGTGTGTATAATATAATCAATTAAAATAAATTGATGTATAATTTTCTCTGTATAAGATATTAATAATTCCAATATATTTATGTATAATGTGTTTTATATAAAACATTAATAACTACAATATATTAATGCTCAATTTTTTCTGTATAAAAGACAAATAGTTATAATATATTGATGTTCAATTTGTTCTGTATAAAAGATTAACCTCAAAATATGCGTAATTTGTTCTGTCTAAAAAATTTATAACTCCAATATGCTGCAAAGTTTTTTTTTAAGGACAAAAATAATGAAAGATTAGACATATAGAAGGGATTCTATAAATTAAGAAGCGTAATGTTTTATGACATAATGAGTAGCAAAAGAATCGATAATAAACTAAAAGGAGATCACAACTTTATAAGTTTAACTATAAAAATATATTTAAATATGTAACTTTATATATTAGAGCAAGTATCTTATCAGTAAAATAAATATTTTATTTACTTTGCCTATAAATGTAGAACACTAGGTACCATATTTAAAAAAATATAACGTACTATAAAAAGTAGGTAAATAAATCATTATAGCTTGAATGTAGATTAGTCAGGCAGCAATCAAAAGCAAATGGTTTCTAAATTTTACCAACAAAATAAAAGTTGCCACACTCTCACACATTTTTACCTTTCAAAAAGTTAAATACTTCAAGTTTTCTTATCTTAAAATTAACACTGGTTTTTATGATTAAAAACATCTGGGCAAAGAATGATAATCTGAAAACATTTTGAATGTATAGAGCGAATGCAACTGATACAAAGGACAAAGCCATCGCAAAGAAAAAAAATCTATATTTGATAAATTTTACTAGTTTTTTTTTCAAGAAACATACTAGCAGAATGTACCAGTAGTTTATTTAAATATATTCCATTAATTATATTATTCTAATCTACAATGAGTGTATTCCTAAATAAAAATAAGTTTACTGCATTAAAAAATGTAATAATCAAATTAAATTTTTATTTTTTTAAACAAAAAGGACTTATGTTCAAATTCCTAACAAACACAGCAGGAACAGACAATACAGCGTGCAATTTGTTTTTAGTTGAAAAATATTAACACAAACAAAAACAAATGAACAAACAAACACTAAAATTGTAAAGAACAAACTAGCATTTTTACTCTGTTGTTTCAACATTTTCGCAATCACTCCAGTGGTGTCCCATTCATTTATTATAAGTAAAAAAATAATTCAACTAACAAAAACAATATGCTAAGTAACAAACAAATTAACATTTTTACTCTGTTGGAGGTTCATATTCTTAACAACCTCCCCTATTGTTACCCGGCCGTTTATTATTTAAAGGAATTAAACACTCACACTTTGAATAAATACAACATCATAAACAACAAAACAAACTAACGTTTTTACTCTGCTGCGGGTTCAACTTTTTCACAATCACCCCGATGGTGACCCAGTCGTTCTTCCTTATCTGCTGCCTCATCTTGTCAATCATGCAGCATTTTATGTACAGCTTGCCCTCCATTCTCTCCTTCAGCTCATTTGCTTCCAACTTGCGAGTTCTGTAAACAACAATGTGTCGTTTTACGTGGAAAAAAAATAATGTACGAGCTCTAATTTTGAAAAGTTTCCCACCTTGAGTAACGCACAAGCTCTAGAGCAGAAAAGTTAGTCACTGTAGACAGAGTTTCAACATTTGTTTGGCAATTTTTTTCTGGCTTTCAAAACTTTTTCCAGGTTTTTCAGAATTTCTCCAAGGTTTTTGAAAGTACAATGTTTTTTGACTACTTTTAGTAGTAAGTTAGTTTTAAGCTAAAAAAAGTGTTTTTTGATAGATTTAAACTACTCAAACGATACTGTATTACTATTTTATTTTTGTTATATTCTATTGCAAACTGTACTAAAATTTAGAATCAATTTCTTTAAATTTTTTCTCATTTAATTGTTCCAAAGCCTTTAGTATGTTGATATATAACATAAATGGCCATCGATTTTAATTAAAATTTGTTGTTACTTTCAATTTGTTATGTTTTTGTTAATAACTTACAAGGTATCTAATGAAATAGTACATACTTTGAAATATGCAATAAATAATAAATTTTATTTTAAGTAAAAATGATGTTAAGAACAAAGTGCAAAAACTAATATAAATTTCTAAATAATAATAACTAAATTTTAATAAAAATACAATTTATTCTGTATTTCTACTTGCTTCACTTCACACTGGTCTTTTACAACAGCTATTTTGGTACGATTAAAATTTTACCAGTGAAAGACTTACTTATCTTCTGTACAATACAAAAAACTTTAACGAATACAGCAAATGAAATATTGACTTATCTTCGAGGTACCTAATTTTGAAACTTCATGATTAGAATATAAATACATACATATTTTACCAAGTAAAAACTATTTTACAAAAATATGAGCTCAAAAAAGTAACTAAAACTTTAGAAATGAAAAAACTACTAAGAGACTGATGTTTTAAAATGTATTTAAACTAAAATGATATTTACCTATTTGGAACTCAAATAAAAAATATTAAAATAAAATTAAGTAAGAACTTTACAATAAACTACTAAACAATAATTACTGGAACTACATATTCACACTAGAACTGTCTGCTTGAAAAAGGCTTACCTCGAATATTTTTTCTTAAATTCTGATTAATATGTTATAACTATACATTGGCTATTAAACATTGCATCAGACGTTTTTGATTTTCTCATCAGAAATAGTTTCTTTTTGACTGACTCTACATACTTGACATCAAAAATAAGTAAAAATTGTAAAAAAGTAGTTTTATTTTTACAGTAATAACTTAACTAACAATTTATCAATTACTAATTTAAAACTCATCATACACTTTTTCTAAGGCTAAATACGGTAAAGTTTACTGTTATTACTGTATCAACTTCAGTCTGATGCGGGAATACTTTTCTTTGTCGACTTTAACGCTTTCAACCGGCTTCTTCTTGGCACAGAACAACGTGTCACTGTTGGTTGTTTTAATTTGCTTCTTCCTGACCTCCTCCTTGGCGCAACCCATCCGTCTCTTCACCCCACCTAGTGGCTGTAAAATCCGTATGAATTAGAAACTTTATCGTGGTTCTATTGTATAAAAAATTACTTGTTATACACTTTTTTTAATGCTAAAATCGCTGAAATTTACTATTATCATTATTTAAAAGTTGTTAAATTTTCTTTTTTTAATTCCAGATTTTTCTATTACTTTTTGTAAATAAACTCCATGTTTTTTTTTTCAAATTTCTCAAACCCCAGGTTTTTCCAGTTATTTGTTTAAATTATCAAAATCCAGGTTTTGTGGCAACCACGAACAGGGCTGTGATACCAAAGCAGAACTTTGCAACCATACTAAGTGTTAAAGCTTATTGCGTGAGCTATCGAAGACGAAAGTTGAGTTTTGATTTATTTACGATCATGCACGTGCATTCAATTTAATTAAAAAATACTCAACTTATCGACTATTTATTGTCATGAGTAGTTTCTTCCAGATCCTTTTTTTTTGATTTCTTATGACAAATAAACATACAGAACGCAAAAAAAAATACGCTTGTGTTTTTTAAATACAATCAAATATGTATTAAACAAATGTTTTACAGCAAGTATTGGTCTGGCTGTGTATGTTTCTATTTTCAGAAACTTACCATGGTATTAATTGTATGAAATTCATGCAAGAAACATACACATGTTTAAAGTTTGAGTTCTTTCAAGCAATAAAACTTTTAAATTAAACTAACTTCAGTCTGATGCGGCAATACTTCTCAATGTCAATTTTGACGCTTTAAACCGGATTCTTCTTTACACAGAACAGCGTGTCACTGTTGCTTATTTTCATTTGCTTCCTCTTGACCTCCTCCTTGGCGCAACCCATCTGTCTCTTCACCCCACCTAGTGGCTGTAATTTCGTATAAATTAGAAACTGTATTGTGGTTTTGTTGTAAAAAAACTGAAAACCAGCCAACTAAGCAATAATCTGCAGTCTACGCGTTATCAAGTTATATGGTCATTAATTCGTTGTTAAGTTGTATTATTTTTTTTTGTAATAAGAACGGCGAATTATTGCTAAAGATTTTATTGCAAAGCTACGTTTCACCCAAACGGGTCATTGGTTGCAGAGCTTTTTCGAACATAATTTGCATTAAAAAATGCTATAAATTTTTCGAATGTTAAAACCTTTTAGTGAAATCATCTCGTTTAATTGTAAGTCGTCAACTTTAGATGAAAGATTAAAAACGAAAACAATAACATTAAAAGAACGTTTTTTGAAAAGAATCATTTTTCATCAACTAATTTACTGGTGAGTGAAACCAAAGTATTGTAAAAAGATAGCACTTTGAACAACTAGCAAAACTTGTAAATGACTGCTTGGACTTTCAAATTTTGCACGGAAGTTTTGTATTATCATTCGAAATTTCGATAAGTTAAAACGCGATTTAAACTTCTGAAACATTCAACTACAAACTGGTCTGGCGAAGTTAACGCAGAATTCAAGTTACTGCCTATAGCGGAGTTGAAACAGACTTGTAGAAATTTATTATTAAAAAAGTGAAGATATGGCATTTTGACTGTCTTGGAATAACTAAAAATTGTTTAACTAGTTTGTTTTTTTGTAATTTAGAAAAAAAAAGTGTATTTAATATATTCACTACAGAAAGTTTTGTTTTGTTCTTTTATGAAACACAACAAGAATTTTAGTAAAACAAAAGTATAAAAAACAATAATTTGTATCGATGAAACCACATTTAAAGATTATGGACTAATTTCTGAGAAAAAAAGTATTTCTTTTACGAATGAAATTAAACACACACAAAATTTTGTTTCTCTTTTGAATTTACGCTACAGTCAATATTTTAACAATCTAAGTGTTTAAAAATTAATGAAATTTAAAACGTATAAGACTCTTAAAATAGTTTATTTGCAAAAGCATAGATGAAAAATGTATTACGCAAGTTCAAAAGCTACTTATCTATGTTATCTTTAAAAGATTGAATTCATTTTTTAAAGATAGATTTAAACTTTTTTAAACTTTATAAATTCTCACTATTTCTTAACCTACAAATATTAGTTTATTTAAATATGTAATCAAAAATACTTTTATACTGTTAGCAGTTTTATTATATTTATAAGTAAGAAAACATTGTAGATTTCAGTACAAAGAATCTTATAGACAATTTCTACTTAGAATATTTTTTCAAGTGACGCATACTTTCTCACTATGGTGTATAAAATGTTTTTATTCAAACAGTCAAAAATTTATGAATATATTCAACTGAATATTAAATTGTACTTTTTTTCAGCAAAACTAGATATTATTAGTTAGTACAAAAAAAACAGACTAATCATACTAAAAGTAGTTTTGATTCTAGAAAATGTTTTCAATTGTCAACTTATCCAATCTTTTTAAAGATTTCAAAAGTTTTTTTTCAAAAATAAGTAAACACTTTTACTACTTTTATTATCTTTTTTTTTGTTAGAAGCATTATTAAGATAAAAATATAATAAAAAAATATTTGATTAAATTTATTCTAAAGATGATCTAGATCAGGGTTTCCCAAACTTTTTTGCTAATGGCCCCCTTTAAAGAGTTTGAAAAAGTAATGGCCCCCTTCAACATATAGATTACTCATAAACTACAATATAGTACACGTAAGACCTTTTTTTTTTTTTTTTTGCTCTTCATCTGCAACTCAAGAATATCTAGTGTAAGTTTCAAGTTATGGCCTCATGGCCCCCCTGTGGCTCCTTTACTGCTCATGGCCCCCCCTCTTCCCCCTTTGCTACTCATGGCCCCCTGAGTATCTGTAATGGCCCCCTAGGGGGCCACTTGGCCCACTTTGGGATACCCTGATCTAGATACTTGTTTTTAAGTCACAAGTTACCATGTCTTATCAACATAAAAACTAAACTCTTTAGTAAAAAAGTTATAGTCGTTAAACTCCTTAGTCGCAAGTTATCATGCCCTATCAATACAAAAACTAACTATACTCTTTAGTCAGAAAAAGCTGTTTTTGTTTTATAAGGGAGGTAGGTTTTTAAGTCAATCACGTATAAAAATAAACAATAAAAAAGACTTTAAAAAACAAACAAGTTAATTTAAGTTGTCGTGTAACACCAATAGGCTTTTTAACAAACTTTATTAGTTTTTTATTAACATGACCTTCTCATATATATATTATGATTAGTTTGTTGACCGTATAGGTAGTTTAGTAGCACCTAAAACGTCAAGACATGAGAACTTTTACACTTATGCTTTAAAAAATTGATAACATTATTTAAATGACATTTGCCTATTATTTTTAAAGCACGAACTTAAATTAAAAGTATGCTGTTAAAACTATTTTCAAAAACACTTGATTTATCATAAAGCCATACACACTGTAGTTGTTTAAACTGTTCCAAAGTACAAAAATCTTACTTGCGTCAAGCTCTGAGCGTTTTCATTGGTTGCCTTCGCGAACAACCCGTTTTCATTGGCAGCGTTCGACAGCAGCGTTTTGACAGTGGGCTTCTGCGTGTTTGACAATTGCTTGCTTTCATCACCTTTCTCTTTTTTATTCATCATCTGCTTTTTCAACTCGGCCGTTTTTCTTTCCAACTCAACATATTGGGCTAGAAAAATAAATACTTTTTTAGCCTCACTTACCAAAAAGTTTGAACTTTTTTTTAATTTGCTTTATGTTTCTATATTTCAGTCAAAATCGCCAGCTTCTCTGACCATTTGTAGGCCACTGAAAAAGTTTAAACTATCAAATTCACTAAAAAGAAATAACTTTAAAAGCTATAAGTAAGTATTTAAAACTGTATAATATATTGGTAAAATTTGTAAAATCTAAACTAAAGTATGCATCCCGTGTACTAAAATCGTTTTGTTCAATATGCAACAAAGTATATTGCTACCTTTTAAACCCGTTTCATCTTCTTCTGCTTTGTTCACGCTTTGTTCACAATGAATACAACATTTGTTAAAATATACGCGTTTCACGAACAGTGCGATGATAATTAACAAAGATGTGTCAAAAGTATTTAGTTTTTTGTTGTCTGGCTTCACTGAAGACTTGTTTGTGTGAGCGTTACTTACAACAGTTTTGAAAATATCCTGAGTCAGGCTTTCTTTAAAAACATTGATATGCAATTTATGAAAATTGTGTTCAATCAATTTCAAAAGGAAAAAGAATGTTTGAAAAACTTAATGACGACACTTGAAACACTTAAAAGGTGACAAACCTTCAGTGGAAAGCTGCTCGTCAATTTCAGGTGACAACTCTCCGAGAGAAAACTGCTCATTATCGTCTGCGTCAAAAAGCGCGTCAAGTTCAGCCAGATCGCTCATTTTCTACAATAGTTAGAGTTCTTACTGAATTTATTACACTTTTGAGCAACATCATTATTTCAATTATACTTACATACTTATCCTGGTACACCGTGCAATAATATTATAAAAGTTTAATAAAAATTATCATGGCAATTGATATATACTTTGTAAACAACAATAACGTTTTTTATAACTTCTTGTATTATATGTTAGACAAAAGCTATTTTTATTTTTACAGCTGAACAAAATTAAACACTGACAAATATTTGCTTTGAAATGATTTTTTTTAACAATGTGAATTAGTATTGCTAATGTATTTCTTCAGCTAATTTCACAGAGCTTATAGAACTTTTTCACAATCAACAAATCAAAACAATTCTATAAATTTAAGGTTTATTTAAAAAATGTTTACTTATTTAAGTTTAAAGTGAACAAAAAAGTCATAAAAGTATGTAAAGTTCAATACTTTCATTTAAATACAGTAAACAAAAGAACATTTTATTCTAAACACAATATATATCTTATTAAATAAAAACTTAAAAAGTTATGGAAAAGAAAAAAGCATTAGACACACTATTTTAGCAATTTTTCTAAAGTAACTTTACCACTTTAATACTAAAAACACTAAGTAAATAAAAATTTTTAAAAGTTTTACATTTAGTTAAAAAAATAGTTTCGGCTAAACTCAGTAATTTCTAAACAATTATTAGTTTTATAATTTTTATTTTCAATGTCAATGTAATTTAAATTTTCTAATGAAGACTTATGTACTTTAAGTGAGACATTTTAAAAATAAAGTACTAAAAAACTTTAACTAATGAAAACAACTAGCAGGTGCAGAGTACAGTATTACTTGAAAACAAAGTCTTAACTATCTTAAAGCGAAATTCTTTTTACACATCATTAAAAACCTACTTGTTTACAAAAAATAAACTGCAAACGAAATGAACTTTCCCAGAAAAACACTTGACTGAGCTTGGAGCTGCTAATAAACAGATGACTAAAAATAATTTAATAATAAAACTTTTTTGTGACTCGTAATCTCAAGTGTGCGGCAGTTAATTTAATTGCACGAAAAGTTAAATTTTCTTGCAAAAGTTTTTTAGCAGATTTTAGAAGTTTTGAGTAAATAAAACTTTTATTTTGGTTTTCTAAGAAAACTTGCTATTTAAGCATCATAATTAGTATCTGATGAATTTGTTTTAAAAACTTTAGAAAATTTAAATGTTTATTGCAATTCTTAATATTTCATTAAATTCCGAAATAAGAAAATAATTGTTTAAAATAATCAACACAGTAATTTAAACAAACCACGTCATAACCTGTGCAAGCTTTTAGTAAACAGGGTTACCAAAGGTTGTTTGAATTTTTTTTCAAAGTTTCCTGACTTCCTTTTGGTTTTTGAAAGTACAATTTATTTTCTTAATCTTTAGTTTAAAACTAAATTTGAGGTAAACTCAGTTAAATAGGAGAAAAAAACAAGGAAAGATAACAAAATGCTACTTTAAGTTTTTTTAAAAACAAAAAAAAATGTTTATAATATTTATAAAAGTTGTTGTATGTCATAGAATTTTCGTATCTAATCAAAATTTCATTGTTTTACATGACAAAAAAGTTCAGTATTTCAGGTTGTTTTCTAAATTTCTCATACTCCAGGGTTTTCCGGATGATTTTTACTTCAATTTTCAAACTCCAGGATTTATGTTTTTTTTTGAAACCCTGAATAGAAGAAACAAGTACTTTAAAAGAAAAATAAAATATTATAAATATTTTAAACTGTTATAATTTAATAAGACAATTGTGAAGGTACACCAATTAGTATACTCAGCTTTATTTTGCGTACCCAACACTTTAGAGTTATGATACTATATTTACTCCACAAGATATATTGGTTCATAACAACATAAAGCTAAATAATTTTAAACTTCGCTTTTGTATAAGTTTTAATTGAAAATTGATAAAAAAATTTAAGCTATAAAATCCGATTTGGTTCATTTACAATTAGGTATAGGGTTGTCACTCTTAGGTTAACAAAACTTCCTTGAGTCATCCTGAGTACTTTTTCAAATCGTTAGAAAATATTTCGACTTTAGCTCAAACTACTTATACCTCATGTTCATTTTTCTTCTAAAAATGTTTATAGGAACATGAGATACAGTTAAAAGAAACAATTAATAATTCATGCGCACTTAGCCATTAAAATATGATTATAAATTTGATCAACTAAACTTCAATAAATGTTAAAACACTTCGGTTTCAATTGTGTAGAGTAGACTTACAAAGTTATAAGGCTAATAATATTTATTAAAAATATGTTTTCATTCACAAGTAAGTTAAGCATTTATCATTGTTCATGTTCGGAAAGCATAACTTCTTACTTAAAAAAGAAGTTGTAAAAAATATAAGTTTAAACTTTTCAGAGTTTGTATAAAACTAAACAGATTAAGTAAATTAATTCAAAGTTTGTTGAAAATAAGCATTTTATTTTCAAAAAAATACACTGTTTTCATACTTAATGATGGATAAAAAAAAATTTTTAAGAAGTAAATTAAATGTTATTTATATTAAACTAAATATAAATGTTAATTTAAATCTGAAAGTACTTGTTAGTTGACATAAAGACAACTAGTTTATAAATTTCATGAAAAAGTATTTCTTTAGTTTTTAACGAAATTTCACGATATAGAATTAGTTATTTCAGCACTTCTTAAAATGTTTACAATACTTTTAAGTCTTATAATTGTTAATCACTTAAATTTTGTGTACTGATTCTTAAATCACTTTTATGAATAGATAGCCTACGGCATTGAGTAGTATTTATTTTTGCCGGTTTTAAGAGAAAATACATACATTTTATTTTCTCATTAATTAAAAAGTTTTGTCTGTTATTGTACTTAAAACTTTTGTAAAATATAAACATTTTCGCGTAAAATACGGAAGTTCAACTAAGTTTGTAAGTTTTTATTTAATAATTTTCATACAAAAAACTTAACTACCTATTGTTTTATAGGAAATACTTGGTTATTTGATAGCCTTTTGTGGAAGGCTTAATTCTTTTGGAAAAAAAATGATAGCAGATAAAATATATTGAATATATTTAAACTCTACATCTTCCAGCAATGTTTATACACTTATCATTATTTTTACTATTAGAAAAAACACAATTATATCATTCTATTAATTTTTATAAACTTTAGTTTGCAACTGTTTAAAATTTACATTAAAATACAGATTTATTTGGTTTCCGGTTGCAAAATTTTTAGTATGTCAATGTAAATTAACATTTGTTCATTTTAATTATATACATTGACATACTAAAAGTTTTTATAAAAGTTAATAAACTAATATAATTGTGTTTTTTCCAATAGTAAAAATAATCATAAGTGTTTTAACATTGCTGGAATTTGTGAAGTTAAAATATATTCAATATATTTTATCTGCTACCGTTTTTTTTTAAATTAAGCCTTCCACAAAAGGATATTAAATAGCCAAGTATTTTCTTTAAAACAGTGAGTAGCTAAGTTTTTTTGTATGAAAATTATTAAATAAACACTTACGAACTTGGTTGAATTTCCGTATTTTACGCGAAAATGTTTATATTTTACAAAAGTTTCAAGTATATTGATATTTTTATCTTCAAGTACATTACCAAACAAAAAACTTTGAATTAATGAGAAAATAAAATGTATGTATTTTCTCTTAAAACCGGCAAAAGTAAATACTACTAAATTCCGTAGGCTGTCTATTCATAATAGTGATTTGAGAATCAGTAAACAAACACAAAACTTAAGTGAATAACAATTATAAGACTTAAAAGTATTGTAATCGTTTTAAGAAGTGCCGAAATAATTAATTCTATATCTTGAAATTTTGTTGAAAACTAAAGAAATACTTTTTCATGAAATTTATAAACTAATTGTCTTTATGTCAATTAATAAATACTTTCAGATTTAAATTAATATTTATATCTAGTTTAACTTAAATAATATTTAATTTACTACTAAAAAGAATTATCATTACGTATGAAAATGACGTTTTTTTTTGTTGAAATCAAATAAATAACAAGTGTTTTTGTAAAAGGTAAATAAGATTAATAAATTTAGTTTTAACATTTTAACAAGTTAACAAATTTTTCATAGCTGTGGAGGGGTGTCTAAGAATTATTGTTGAGAAAAATATTCCGAAACTTCTCACCCAGCTGCAGTGGATGGAAAAAAGCGACAATCAAAAACTGTCTTGTTTTTTAGTTTACTTTTGTTTATACTTTTTTTTCAGTCATGTTCTGTTTGTTATTTCTTATTTGTTTTTTTATCATACTGAAATCCTTAAGAAACTCTCATAGTTTGAATTAGGTACAAAACACAAAGTTTAAAATTTTGCAGTAAAGTAAATGATTTCAGACTAGATAAAAATCATGCCAATTTTCGATATATTACTCACCAAAAAGTTTAACACTCAGTTTTGAATATAACTAAAAATAGCTTTTTGTAAAAGAATCTGATACTGTCTTAGAAATCTGAAACAGTACATTTTGAAAGTCTTACAAGATTTAAACATTAGTGTCAGTATTTTAAAGATATTACAACGTAAATTCTATTTAACTTGTAAGTTGTTTTTTAATATAAAGATACATTGATTATTTAAAATTATTCAAAATGGCAGTTTTAGGGCAATTTTCTGCGATTACTAGGTCTAATCAGGGTTGCAAAAAACCTGGAATCCTTGAAAAACCTAGAGTTTTTTAGTAAAGGCAAAAAATACTTAAAAACCTGGAGTTTTACATGTAAAGTATGAAATTTCGGTGACATATAAAAAGTATATCGTATTAATATTTTTTGTATCATTATTTTTTTATTGAAAACAGATTTAAAGTAGCTATAAAGTATATTTCCATGATTTTGTACTATTCAAGACAGTTATATATGGTTCATTTTATTAATAACTTTTGTTGTTATTTATTATTTATCGACAACATAAGTTACTAGACAAAAATTCAGTTTATTAAGTAAACTTGTGTTATCTTTCTTGATAAATGTATTTAGTTCAAAATCATGCAAATTTGTAAATAATGAAAAAGTTACAGCATCGAAAAGAACTAAAGGCGTATTTTACATACTTCAGCAGTTTATTTTTCATACAGTTTTTTCAGTTTCAGAAACAAGATCTAAAAAAAGTAAAACCCGTGCACAACAAACTTATTAGTTTTGAAATGTATCTGTTATAACTATTTGTTGTGATACAAACAAATAATACGGCGTTTTTATTTTTGTTAAGTTTCGGTCAATAGTGCTCGAAAAGTAAAATTGGAGCTAAATATTTAACAAACGACAGTTTTTTACAGCTGCTTCGTACATGAGATATTTCTATCTCACAAAATCCGCAGAAAAGCTTTAGTTTATTAAAAACGTTTTACATAAGTTTACATTTCAAATTCAATTTTCTAAATTCAGTACTACTTTTTACAATGTTTGGTGCGACCATGTTAAAGGCGGTTTTAGTTTACAGTTCAAACATTGTAATAAATTTGAAAACAAAAATTAATCTTTGTTTTGTTATAAATTACCTTATATTATATGTTATCTGTAGCTAAGTAGGCAACAATCATTACCAAGGAAATTAGTTTTAAAAACAGTTGCTAATATAGTTATTTTATAGCTAGTATTAGTTTTGCTTCTTTAACAAATTTTATTTCAACAATAACTTTTAAAATATACATTTCTTAGGAACTTCATAACTGAAAAAATAGTTTATATACTTTTTCGAAACAACTTGTTTTTGGATATTAAGTTGTGGTATAAACTTTACATGAATTATATACAATTGATACATTCAATTTTAAAATAAAATGTTTAACTCAAAGTAGTTTTTTAAAGTTTTTTTTGTCTTAAAATTGTCATTTTTATTGAAAAATATGTTTTGAGATAATTAATAATCCTCACTGACAATAGATGATTAAGGTTTCAATTTTGCTGATATATAGTAACGCTTGTAAATGCTTTGACTTTAATAAACTACTTCAGTACCTTACGGAAAGATTTTACGCGTAAATAATGATAACAATTTGAATAACAAAGATCATCAGAATACTCTCATAAATTACGTTACAAAGTTTATTTATTGGTCAGTTTTTCATTTACATGAGTTATAAGTTTTATATGTTTATTAGCAATAAAATAAAAGTTTTACTTTAGCAAACAATTAATTTTCTACACAATGCTAATAAGTCTATTTAAGTTGATAGCAAAAAGTTAAATAAAAATGTTTGACGTAGAATCTCAAATTAATTTGGGACAAAATGCGAAAAAACTTTATTAAAGAAAAAATCATATGATTATAAAAGAATGTTTGCATATAAACAGTAATGAAAATTTTAAAAATCAGAAAACTTCAAGAGCCGTTTTCTTTTTATATTTTTGCCACCTGTACCGGTTTCTCAGCTTTTCTAAAATTTCCCTGCAGCTCGGGTAGTTAGAAAACTGAAAAATAATAAATTCTATTTTTTATTAAGTTTTAAAGAACCAAGTTCGGAGTCAGTCTTAAATAATTTAACTATTTAAAATCAGAAATTAAGCTCAGATTTTTTTTTAGTTACACAAAAGTTGCTTTTAAAAGTTTAAAAATGTACAAAAAAAAAGTTACAAAATATGTTCGTTTTAGTACATTTACTAATAAATGTCTAAACTACTATAAAATGGTAAATAAAAAAGTTTTACTCATTTTTTGATCAATACTTGCAATTAAGTTAAAATTTGATTACTTCTTACTGTAAACAACTTTGAATTTCAGTAAAACCACTTTCTGCAAAAGAACGAACACAAACCTTCATTTTAATGAGACTTTGTGTGGTCTCATCGCAATGCCGTTTGAAGAACTTTTTGTTTATTCTGATTATCTCGCAACCGCTGCTTATCAGGCAAACGCTCTCGCCTCTGTCCTTCCTCGGTAGCAATGACCTGAATCCCTGTTGAAATTATGAAAAGTAACAAAATATAATTGAACAAAGTAGTGTAAATCAAGAAACATGTGTAGTTAAAAGTTCCTGTATTTTTTTTTTGGAACTATGAGTCATAAGTAAAGAAAAAAAAAATTAACTAGTTTCTAAAAACATTCTTTATATTTGTTTGGCATTCACTTCATAGACTTAAGATTTTTTAATTTGATTTCGTTTCAAGTTAAAATTGTAAAGCGTTTACACTAAATAAAATGCAAACATAAATTTTTGCAAGATATTCTTGGTGATTTGAAGCATAGTTAGAACGTTTCGTACTAAATAATACACAAAATTAATCAACTTAGTTCGACACAAAATAAATAAAGCTTTAACTGTTTAAACTATTTAGGATTTCCTTACAAAAAAGCTTGTAACGTTTGTTGAAGTTACAAAAACATATTAAAACTAACAAATCCGTCTCCCTCCTGAAGTACTCCCAACGCGACGAACAACTCCGGCTTTCCTCCGTACAATGACGTCACAAAAGATTTGCTCGAGTAACTTTGTGACGTCAAGTTTGTAAACTGTTTGTTGGAATTTTTTGTTAAAATACCAACTCATGGTGAAACAGCTGTGAAGAAAACAAACAAGAAAACTTTTGTTTGAAGTAACTTTTAAACAGATATATTGCTAACAAGACTCCGTTTAAATTTCATATTGTTAAGTATATGAAGTATACATTAATAATAAAAAAAGATTTTATAAGTGAAAGTTTTCGAAGTTTATTAGTAACACATGTAACAATTTACCTTTTAACTATGCATAAGTAATTTTTGTGTTTATATAAAAAAAAATCTAAAAAATTGAACTTTGTCCACTACAAGACACTAACGTTAGTCATCCTGGTAACGGGTCTGCTCGATTGTGACGTTAATCTGGTCTGTGACGTCATAGGTCTGTTCGTGTGTGACGTCATAGGTCGTGACGACATGGGTCTTTCCCCGATGTGATCATTTGTGTGCGGAGTGAAATAACTGCTCATTGTGAGTTGCTGGTTGCTCCTTTGTATTTTAGCACTGCTTGCAGGCCTTCTGACTGGTGAAGTATACAAAATTTGTTTTATGTAGAGTTTTGTTTTTTTAAATTTTGTACAAGCTTTTATCTTTTTGTGAACAATTTCTTTAGTTAAAAGATAAAGTTATTTGAAAGAAAAAGTTCCAAGGTAGTTATGATTATGTAAAAAAAAAAAAATTAAATAAATTGGTAAATTTGTATTAAAACTTTTTAAAACAATAAAAACACACTTTGCTACCAACTGTAGGAAGTACTGATCCTCTCAATGAATTGATGTTGTCAGAAAAAAAAAAGATTTTGAAAATTAAAAAACTTTTAAAGAAAAAAAAAAGTTAGAATAAAAATAAAATAAATTTTCTAGGAAAAAATATATTATAAAATATTATAAAAAATATTTAAAAATACTAACGTTGCTGCCTGCTGTTAGGAGTGCTTATCCTCTCAATGAACTGATGGTGCCTGATCCTTCTCAGGTCCTCTTCAAACTGCTCCTCCTCGTACTCGTAATAAGCTTCCGTTAGGGGGAGACTCTTGACCACTTTGCAGCTTCCTGATTGGACGATGAACAGCCAATCAGAATTGTTCGAATCGCGGCAGATGAGCGATCCTGGTAAAGATGTAATGTTTTGAAGATAAAAAGTGAAGTGAAAGTTTAAAATAAATAAATTGGTCATAACAAAAACGATGTGTTTGTAATCTATAATTTCAAACAAAAAGTAAAACATTAAATTTGATTGTAGCTAATTATTAACTAAATGAGCTTTTTAATCAACGTTTCTTGAAAGTTGGTTTTATATATTTTATAGTTTGTTTTTATTTCAAACACAACATTAAAAAAATAAATCTATTAAGCTTGGTATGCTTGTAGCAACCTTCCGTTTAAAACAGTTTTGTTGTTTTTCATTTTATAATTTAATACAAAACTGATGTCCCCGGCTTAATTGCAGCAAGCCGCAATTTTAATGCTTTTATTTTATTTTGTATGTTTAACGTATATTTAATATTTACCTATTATTTGTATATTTACAAACAAAATCAAACTATACGTAACTGATACGTAACAAGTTAGTAATTTTTTTTTATTAAGTTCGACTTTGAATCAAAAATATTAATGTGGTAGTTTTAGGGCCAACACACGTATTTTGTGTAAAACTTCATTAACTTTAATAAGAAATTTTAGTCATTTTGAAATTTTGCCTGACATTTATTTCTACAAGGCTTTCAGTTTAAAAAACTGTGTTAAAAAGTTTAGATGAGTTTATTTCAAACCGATTGAAAATCAACATTGCTTTGTCCTCCGACAGAGTACAGAACTTCAAATTTAACTTTTTTCGTTCGTTTAATCAAGTTAAAAAAATATCAACAAGTTAAATTAATAAACTAATTTTTTGTAAAATTTACATAATACATTTATAGCCTATATATACATGGCATTGTTTTGTACTCAATAAAGACTTTAAAACCTTCCTTGTAGTTCTGGACGTTCCAGGAGTACAAATTTTCCTGCAACTTGTCAAAAGGCCAGTGGTAGAACACCGGGTGGTTTTTGCACTTGTTCAAACTAGTGCTATCATTGGTTGCTACTTCTCTTAGTATTTTTCTGTAGTCCTATAAAAGTAACAACTGTTAGCACAAGTGAAATGCGTATAAAAAACAAAAAAAAATGCTGTTTTCAGATAGTATATTGCGATTATTAAAGCTATAGTTTCTGTGCTTTTGTTAATTCTTTTTTTTTACAAAAATCAGATAAACTCAGAGACTTGCAAGTCATATACTTTAGAAGATTCCCATTAAAATTTTATCCAGTTGTTTTAGAACCTAAATTAGTCAATATACCGATTGAATTTTTTTTTTTTTAACTGTCTGTTTATCAGCTGATCAATTTAGATAGAATAGGACAAGTAACTTTTTTATGATAAGTTTCAAGACCAACGTAAGCTTTTATTTTGTAACATTTTTATTATAACCGTTCAAAACAATAAGTGTTTTGCATTGAAATTTAGTGTAAATAACAAATTTAAAACAGTAACAGTTAGTCACTGTAAAACAAATAGTAATGCAAGGTTTTTTATCTAACAGTGTTTATACTTACCATTATTACTTATTATTAGTAGTAAAATGTTGTTGTTTACTTCTATAATAAATGTAAGTGAATATTTGTTAAAGATTTGTGGGCTGTTTATAAGTTGAACAAAAGTTGATGTATTTCAAAAACTTTCTAATTGAGAACTTTAAACAGTAGTTTTTAATTTCTAACGTGTAAAGCAGTGTTATATTATTTATAGCAAAGTAAATAAATTCACAATGTTTAATGTTGAGCAAATATTTTGTTTGTTGAGCTTTATTGCACATTAGTTTTGAGAGTAAGTGGAAAAACTAAAAGTTTTACAACATCATTTAGCTTATTACGTGAAAAAACTTCACTTTAGTATTAATTTGTTTGTTAAAGTTTATTTTTAGACTAACTGTTAATAAAACTTTATTATAAAACCTGATTTATAGCTAATAAAATTTGTCAGTTAATAAACATTTAGTTTTGTAACATAATTAGTTTTATTACTAATTATCAATAGCTTAGCGAGTATATATATATTTCAGAAAATTAAGCTTTTGTTAAACAGTGTATTAACAAAGTTGCTTCCGGGATATAACTTAACTAACACGTCATATCGCGTGTTAGTTAAGCTGAAATCTACAACTCATGAAAATTTTTTGTTGTTAACTTAGTTGTTTTTTTACTGGTTTTACTTTGTTAATAATAGTCAAAAGAAAGAAACATAATTGTAGATTTCAACAACTTTGATTTTATAACTTTCTGTTTTCAAAGTTTCTACAAATCTGATTAGTTTAGCTTTTACTTTTAAATATAATATTTTTTTGGTAGTAGTTATGATATTCAATTTTAGTAATAAAAGCTGTTTTTTGGACTTTATTAGCAACATTTAAATCATTCTTATGTTTATTTATATAAAAAGTTAAAATTCATCTAAGTTTTAATTTGTATTTATAATTTATATTGAGCATGGTATCAAAGTTACAAGAGTAAACTTAAGCTAATTATACAAAATACTTGTTTTTCAGAACTAAAACAAACAAAACATGTCACAACAAACTCAAGACTCTGTAGTAAAAGTTTATTATGCTTCTGTCTGCAGTAACACAGAAGTTAGTTTTAAAAATAAATAAAAAATCCTAACTTGATTAAAATGCTTGTAAAATATCCAGTAAAAACAATTTCTTAAAGTATGTTATGTTTTTCATTCATTAACTCTATTTTATGCTTTAATTGTTTACACTTTCAAGTAACTTTAAAAATAAAAACTCAAAATGTTTGACCTAATATATATGCTATAGAAAAATGTAGTTTTATCTACAGTGTAATTGATTTTTGTTAAGATAAAATTCTGAAACTGTGTGAGACTTTAACAGTGAACATTACTTTCATTTAGTTTGTTTTAATAACTTATTTTGTACATAAAAGCTTGTGGTAATCTCGAAAACAACTTTTTGATTAATATAACTCACGTTTGAAGAAAATCTTGTAATGTTTGACACACAGTTATAACTTTACTTTAATTAACAAATTAAAGTATTACTTCATACGATTTAAAAAACAAACAAGTATATATGTTCTTTGAGTTCATCAAAATCGGATAAACTTTATTTTTTAGAATCATCAAAAGTAACTTAGACGAAGTAGCATATTATTGCTTTTTATAGTTTGTAATATATTTCATACTTAAACACTATTTAAATCTAAAAAATATCAGATGAGGAAAAAACAAGCGTATGTTATGAGCCAACTCGATATGGCGAAAGTTGCTTACGAAAAAGTCGACATCACCACTGATGTCGCTGTTAAGACGGAAATGAGAAAAATCGCCAATAACGACACCGCCATACCACCTCAGATAGTTGTGGGAGATAAATACTGCGGGGTTAGTTATATTATGGTGTATACTTATTTGAAGAAAGTTTAAATATTCAAAAATTGCTTGTTCATTATTTTGATTTTGTTGAGTTACTTTCTTTTTTTATTGATAAGCTTTCTCAATGAGTGCCAAAATTTGTTGAGAATTTTGAATCAGCCATGCAAGATTCAGATTGAATAGATACTAACTTTAAAATTATTTTTTCGCTAAATTTTACAAAAAAATAGCAGTGGTATTAACTTTCTCAGAAATAATTAGAGTAACAAAAACAAAAAGTTTTGTGTCTTACTTAACTGAATCAACTTGTTTTCTTGACCAATAAAGCTTTGCTCAAATTATTTGATGAATAAGAACAGTATAGTTGAACTTTCTATATCTAACTGAGCCAAATAAATTCATGTAGTGGTATGAAAATAATATTTTGCATTAAGAAAATAACTTTTTCAGCATAAACTGCAAAAAAAAACTAATGAAACTTTTCAACTGTTTCTTTTATTAGAACAGTGTTATGCTTAAAAAATATATTTATACAAGTTTTTATAGTTTAGCTGCATTTAAGTGCATTCGTTAGTACAGACTTTTACAATATACAAAATCACAACCAAAGTGTAAATGTTCTTATGTTTTTTTATTTGGTAAAAAACCAGAGTGTATAAAATTTAATTCAATTTCACAGGGTTACGACGCATTCTTTGAAGCAGTAGAAGAAAAGAAAGTTGCTGAATTTTTGGGACATTAATTGTTTAATTATTTATTATTTGCGTTTAAGCTCGATTCTTTAAAATAAAATTGCTTAAATGCATTTATTTGTTTTGTTACCTTTAGTTTTTTTTTAATAAATAAATCTTTTCGTAACAAACCTTTAGTTTTATTTTAAAACAAACCTGCTAATTTATTCAACTCTTACAAATAACGTTTATTAAATTTGGTATTTTTTTGCAATATCTACACTACATACAAAACGACATAGAAAATTATAAACTTTATTTTCATTTAAAAACAAACTTTTTTGTGGACGGCGAAGAGGGTGGTGAAGTCCTGACAAACCACGGTGCTGGTCCTGGTTTCCATGGCAACCACGTCCTGCTCCCCAAACTTGTCCCCCTTTTTTAGGACCCCGGTTGCCAGGTTACCGTTGGAATCTTTGCTGTTGGCAACCACTGAAATATACTTGATTTATTTACTTTTTTGTATAATTCAGTTTTTATACTTATTATTGTTCATAAATTTTAACAATTCCATTCAATTTTAACAAAAGTTAAAATAAATATGAAAAAGCTATTGAAACTTTAAGCCTTTTTATTTAGAAGTTCTTAAATCTTAAGGTTTTTTATATGGAATATGTAGTATTTTGTTTTACAAAATAAGCATAAAGCACATACCTAGAAAAAAA
Organism: Thalia democratica; assembly: GCF_965202585.1. Taxonomy (NCBI): domain Eukaryota; kingdom Metazoa; phylum Chordata; class Thaliacea; order Salpida; family Salpidae; genus Thalia; species Thalia democratica. The sequence continues at coordinate 31,252,400 of NC_139172.1, read as the reverse complement.
AACAAAAATTCTATTAAGCAACGGTATTATATTTGAAATAAGTACCAGTTCAGATTCTTTTCAAATACTAAAAACAATAATTATAAAAAGCTTTTTTAAGATTTGTTTGCTTACTAAGTCGTATTTTTTAATGAAATTAACAATCAAACAAACATCTGCCACTTAGCACGAAGTAGATGCAGTTTGCCGGGTGATTTTTCATCAGCACAATTTTGTCCGCTTGATGTTGCTCTAACCATCCATTGGCGGAAAAACTCTGCTGAATTGTGATTGGGTAGCGGGAAAACAGATCGAACTTCTGCATCGTACGCAGAATCTATTAATAAAAGTAATTGATATATCATAACACAGTTGTCCGGAATTCAGTTAAACAGAATTTAGTGGCCAAAAAATGTGGGAAATTTTTAATTTTTACATTCTTAAACACATCTGTAAAAAAACAGTTACCTGCATATGGACATGGCAGAAAGTGTTTTTTAAGTACATGACTACTATAGGTATGTCGTTACAGTAAAAGTAGTTAAGAGTGTTTCAAAAAATCGTAAATCATAATGTTTGCATTGCTTTTAAAGGCTGTTTTAAATTATGAGTTTTAGAAAAAATACAAAAAAGTCGCTGAGCCTAAATGCGTGCAAGCTATCTATTAAAATAGTATCAATGAGCTTAAAAAGTAGTTTAAACACTACATTGTTGCACTTGAAACAACTAAATTTAAATTTAAACTTTTGTATTATCTGTGAAGTTTTTTAGACGAGTGGCTATTAAACAACAAGTACTCTAGTACTTCAATTGGAAAATCTGTTACTTTCTAGTAATGGTAATGATAAGCTATGTTTAAACTATACTAAAATAATTATTTTTTACAAATACAAACAAACAATTTGTTAAATAAAAACAAACAATATCCTTCACATATAATTTCAAAAAAAAAATTATTAGCAAATAAGTAACAGGATCGATTCTATTTTTACAGTGTTAATTACAAAAATAATAACTTTAATGCGAAGTTTGAATTCGATTTCATATTTTAGTGTTAACCTTATTTAAGTTACCACACATTTTAGAATATTTTTATCCTTACTAATTTTAAATACCATAAATATTTAATATTTATAAACAATTACTTGCTTAGTAACAAGTCACAGTATTTTAACACACTTCTTGCAGACAAAATATTTAAAAGATGTTTTTAAATAATTATGTTATTTGTATCATAAAAAGTATGTAGTTGATAAGATAAATACCTTCTGATTAAGGTAAATTCCTAAATACTATACAAACACACATAAGCTTTTCCGACCAATTTTTTGTTTAAAAACTGGTAAAAAAATTAACTGCTTTAAACAAATTATTTAAAAATGAAAAATTTTCACTACTTAAACTTTTGATAATAGCAAGAATGTTTTAAAATAATAAAAAATTCCACCTGATCATTTTCCTCCTTAGTTCTGAGATGGGGGCTTTTTGAGAAGAGTTCCACGGCGGAGGTGGGAAACAAACTGACGCTACTCTTGGGTTGTTTCCTGAATTTTTTAACGTCGAATGTCGCGTTGTTCAACCGAACTTTTTGGTTTTCATCGTCTGTAAAATTTTGATTGTCACTTTAGTAGCTCTTTTATTTAAGTTGACTAAGGTGGTTATATGGAAAAGTTAACTCAATTTAGTACTTTAAGTAAAAGAGAACTAAAACACAAAAGTTAATACAGGAATCGTTTTATGACAAAGGAGTTTAAAAAAATAGTTTAAATATTTAAAGTGTTTCAATATATATATTTTACTATTTTCTTCTACTGCCTAAGAGTTTAAATAATAAGGTTTAACAAAAAATAATACACTTTTATTTTTTAAGTTGTGTTGTTGCAGTATAGTGTTGCTTTCTCTTAATAATTTTTCTTTTAAAGCCATCCAGTTATCTTCTGAAGATGTTTTGTTTAAATCTCTAAAAAAACAAACATTTTTTATCTAAGTAGAAGTCATAATATGCGAAAATTTTCTTTATTTAAAGTCAACATTAACATTATTGAATGTTTCCTTATTTGTTAACATTTACACCATTAAGTCATTCTTATACAAATAAAAAACTACTTATTAAACTTAAACTAGCTAAGTGTTTAGTAATTAAAAATTAAAACTTTCAATCGTAAAGAAACTATAACAGTTTTTATAAAAAAAAAGTAAAACTGTTATTTAGACTATTTTACTTAAACCAGTACAAGTCATTTTATTCCTAAATATTTTTACTTTTGGTACACGAACTTTATCTCACTTGTTACAAATTGCGAAAACCCTGCAGAGAATTCTCACCAGCTTCGCTTTTCGTCTGAACTTCAACAGAAGCTGTAAATATTTACGTGAAAATACTGACTTTTAAACGAGTAAAAGTGAACAAACTTAAGGCTTGAAATGACTAGCTGCCAAACAAGGTTTTCTTATCTTTTTACAAGTTTAAAAAAAGTTTTTAGAATAAAATTGTACGTTACCAACACATTTGACAAATATTTATTAAGCTTACAGTTTGTGTTTTATTTTAGTTTAATTTAAAAACAAATACTAAGGAGTGTAAATTTTTATAAAAAACCGTAAAAAATTTTTGAACTTAAAAAATAAGGTTTAGAAATTTTTAAAATAACCGTTCTTAATTTTCGTCCTTGACGTTTTTAAAAATCGAGCTCATAATTATTACTTTAAGTTCAAAACATAGTTAAACTAGTACAAATAAAAAAGATACAAAACTAAAAAAAATATATTTCTTGTTGAAGTAATGGCTTATACTTTAAAGTAAGATAGTTTATTTTTTAATTAAGTTTTTCTGTTAGCCTGTTTATAAAATTAACTGAGACTTAAAAATTTTTTAATAAACTAATGTTTAGTCTTTATAGGTTAAAATTCTCTTATTTTATAACATTTTTATTTTAGCCTGCAAATTATTTACAGTATATAACATACATGAATATTTCTTTGTTTCACTGCATTCAACAGATTAGGTCTTGAGAACATCGACTGTCTCCTCCCTTTCGACATCCGGTCGGGGGTAAATCCCGCGGGTGAAAAACTTTTCAGCCCTGATGAGTGTTTTGTTGTATCAGCGTTAAATAACATTACAAAAAGTTATAAGCTCGAAATTTTTTTCAGCACCGTTGAGTTTTTTTAGATTAACTTATCCTTAATTAAATTTTTGAGAAAACTAACATTTATCCAGGTTTGACAAATAATATGTTTACTTTAGCGTTACCTAAACTAAAAGCTAAACTAAAAGCTAAACAAAAATCATATGCAAAAAAAATAGTTATGTTAAAACAATATGAATTAATCGTAAAAGTAAACAGACCTTAAATTTATAAGTAATATTAGTAGTAATATTTTCTTAATAAAGTTTAAAATTAAATCAACTTTTAATATTTCCTGACGAACATTTTTAGAGCAATAAAAGCTGTTTTAACAAAAAAGAGTTTTTTAAAAACCAGTAAGGACGGAAAACTTTTTTACCAAAGTAACTAAAAAATTTCATTTTAGGCTAGTACTTAAAAACGTTCTTAACAGTAAAATATAACTTTATACTTTTATCTTTATATTTACATATATTATTTGAAAACAAATCTCACCGTAAGCTAAAGGGTTGTTGCTGGCGTTCGAGGACCTTCTCCTCCCCAATTGCCCCATCTGAGCCGGCATCAGAGACTTCCTCCTGCTTTGATTGGGAGGCAGCAGCGCGGACCTCCGCCCCTGGTTTTGCTCCCTGATCAGCGAAGATCTCCTCCCTCCTGCTCCCTGCTCGTTAGGAGGTATTAATGAGGATCTTCTGCTCCCCGCACCTCCTTGTTGCTTCATTCTGCTGTTCCTGTTGAGCGCCGTCGGTTCCTCGAGGGCGATCTTCACCAGAGAAGATCTCCGTCTGCCACTCATTGTGAATGGGAGTTTAATAAATTATTTCGAAGTCTGTTAGTTTAGTGATAAGTTTTGATTTAGAAAATTTGATTTGCCTTTTCAGTTTGATTAATTGGTTTATTGAGCTAAAACGAAAAATTACTCAAAATTTTTTGGTCCAAGGACCTGGATACACTAAAAGACTTCTCGGTCATCGATAAAACTTAGTGGCTAAATTTTAGATACTTAGTTAGAGTTAGATTTTTTTTCGGATAAAAATCTAAGTTTATACCTATCCTTGTGTATATTTCTTTTAATTTAGTCTGTTCCAAACATAACAAAGTATTGCTGATTAATATGGTTTATTGAATCTTACAGAAACTTTAATGTAACCAAGTACACAATTTTGCTTTACTTCAAGTTCATAAAAACAGTAAAGATGTTTTTAAAGATATCAAAAGTGAAACTAAAATTGCTTTGTTCTTTAATTCTACAAAGTTTAACTAATTATTACCATACAAAAAAAGTAATGAAGTTTTAAATAGGTACTTAAAAACAAAAAGTATGTTTTATAAAATAAAATTTCTTTGTTTTTCTTAAAGCACAATCTCTATTTAAAAAACAACTTCTGCGTACAAAAAAAAAGTATCTATAAAGAAACTTAACTACACAAACATCAATGAGACTGTGCACTGAAAAAATTTAAATATTACTATTAACCATCATAAAGCTGTTACGTACAAAATATCTATTTGTTCAAGACTAAAAATGGCTGATAGAAAAAGAAAGATTGATAAAATACAGTTTATTATGACAAATCTACATTGATTTGTGGTTAAGCTGTCAAACTAAACAAAAAAATTTTGTTGTGTTGTCAATATTGTAATACACAAGCATCGATAAAAATAAGCTGATCACTTCATAAGAGAATAAATAACTGTGCTGACATCTTGGACAATAGAAAAACAAATAACATGAAATTTATTGCTTTTAATCCCCAAGTAAACGGACGAACAGTTTGTGTTTAACACTTTAATATTGATTGGCAAGTTATCATTGGTAGACGCCTATTATAGTAAAAATAAACTTTTTAATGTCGCTTATTTTATATTCAAGGCAATGTGTTGTCATCTTGAACAAAACAAAACGACAATATTGTCTGTTAATTATAATTTAATACATATTTTTATTAAACTTCATTATATTTTAATTGGCATGGTATCATTACTCAAAACCTTTCAACAAAACTAAATAACTACAAAAACATTCGTTAATGTACGATATGAAACCCAATTACAATCAGTTGTTGTACAAAATTTCTTTAATTCTTGATTTAAAGCACAATTACAATGTCATTATACATCCACCTGTCAAGGCATATCTAAAGTAAACAAAACCCACAAAAGACTTTTCATTGTTGGCTGCTATTCATTGTTGCTTTGTTAGCGTTTGAGCTTTTATAAGAATTTTAAAACCGCTACTTTTAGTTTCTTATATAAATTTTATTCAGGCTACACTTCATTATCAGTTTTATTTGTTTTCTTTTTTTTTTAATAGCTTGAAATTTTAAAAAATACTTATGAAGATAAATATTGATTGGTGCTAACCATTTTAACTTCTTTTTACAAAACAAATTAAACAAAGTGTTTTTTTTTTTTGCTTAAAATTATACATATCTAGTATTTTTAAAGTGCTAGAAAAACTTAATTATTAACCACAGAAAAAGTCAAAGAAAAATGACTTTAACTTAAAATGTTTAATAAACCTTTTAACACTTAAATATCACTATGAATGACCTACTTTTAAAAGCTTTTTTCGTTTTATATGCATATTGATGTACTTGAGCACAAGTGGCTTTATGTAAGATTAATACTTGTACTAAGCAAACTAGTTCTGTATACTTTTACTACAACATTTCACAAACATCACCGCACTTAAGAATATGTAACACCTTTCAATTTTGAAGACATCAACACAAAACAGATTGTTTAGATAAAAATCACACTTTGGTTTAAGTGCCCCAACTTTAAAGCAAAAACATCACCAACTAAAATAACTTTAACCAAACATCAAAAAAAAAAGGTAAAAAACTCAAAATACAAAACAAACTCCATTTTTAAAAACCTAAATCTTTAATACTTTTAACACTTCTCGCTTTAGATATAAGTCTCCCAGTATTTCTTTGTTCTTCAACAAAAAAAAATCATCTAAAAATTAAGTTAACTTTAGGTGTACATCAAAGGAAAATTTTTAAACAGTGATGCATTCTGTCTAGCTAAACCAAATAATTCGTACAAAAAAAAGTACTTAAATTTTATAAAATAAAGTTTTTCACACTTTTCAACACCTTCACAAGACAACTTCAAATATGTTATACAAGCGATTAACAAACATCAAAGCAGTAAACATGGAAGAGTGAATTTTGTGTTTGCACTGTGAGCAAACAGCATTAACAACTCTCTCTCCTAGTATTTCTTATGTTAACCTGCGACTTTTCAGCATTCACACGAAGTTTGTTCTTTGTTGTGGTTATTAGCCAAACCCACTTAATGTTGTATTTGGTTTAGAAATATATTTTATCTCCGTTTTTGTTGTGTTTTTAGTGAAACTTGCAGTAGTATATAAACACTTTAGTTTTAATTGGTATAAAAATAACTGTACTATTTAAATAAGTTTCAATGAGTACAAAAATACACTTATTGTTTCATAAAATACTAGAAAGCTTAAACGTTTACCTTTAAAAACAATACATTTTGATCTTTATTTGTGCTATTAGAACACATTTTGCTAATGTGATCTTTTTTAAGGTGTAAAACTTAAAATCAGTAATATCAAATTACTAATAAAACTTTATTGTACAGTATGCAATGGTACACAAGTCCAGTTAAGTAGTAAAAATGTTAATCTATTGAAATTTTGACTTTTGTTAAAAATCTAAAACCTTTATGAAAAGACTTTATTAGTTTTAAGTGTTTTTTAAAATTACTAAGTTATTCTATGTGGTAAAAAAAAAAATTGCAATTAACTAGTCTATAAAACTATATTATTCTACTTCATAAAACTTTTAAAATTAATCTAGCAAAATCAAAAATAAAAACAAATAAAAAATAACTAACACTTAGTTTAGTTGTATTTTGAACGTCTTAACAGCTTTACAATCCACTTCTAAACCTGTAAAAGCTGTTCTTACCAATTTACCCTACGTTTATTTAACAGAAAATTTCTAAACAAGCTGAATAAAACGGGCAATTGTTTGTAAACAATGGAAATAGCTTTCGCGTGAAAGTTAAGTGCGCTTAAGCTTTATTTTACTGGAAAGAAGTTTATAACTACGACTGAGTGGCTTTCTAAAAATGGAATGTTTTAGTTAAAAATAAACTCTACTTGAAAATGATTAATTTAGGCAAATAAATCAGTTTTTATTTGAAATTAAAATTAAAACCAAACATCTGGTGTTGAAAATTTTAACGTTTTGATTTATAAAAATTTTAGTATAAAAAAGATTTGTAAAGGACAACTTTGTGTTAAATACTTATACTCATAAAAATTATTCAAATAGTTATCTGGACGAAGCCAGTTTGTTGAGATACAGTAACAAACTTTTGCAAGTACTTTAAATTTCTGAATCAGTAGTTTTATTCAGTATAAAATCAGTTGCCTCTTCTATAAACTTTTAATTAACTCTAGTCTTGCAATAAATTCCTTTTTAAGTTTTAAGCTAAGAAGTATTTTCATAACTTTTTAAAGAGTTTGTAGTTTTTTTTTTAATCAACTTGTAATTTACATTTTTATGTAATAAATCGAGCAACATCTACATAAGTTTTAAAAAACTTTTTTATCTTTAGTTTCAAATAACTAATTATAGAAAAAAAAACTTACCAATTTTCAAAAATCTTACCAACAGTTAGTTTAGCTGCAGATACTGTTGCAAAATTCCTTTTTAATAAAATTTTGGTAGATGATATTACTATCAAACACTAGTTTTTATATCAGCCACCCTATTTCATTCAGCTTAAAACTGCCGCTAATTAAAGTACAAGTTGTAAACAATTATATTTATATAAATAACCAATCGAGTATAGAAAACAGAAGCTAAAACAAAAACTTTATACAAAAAATACTTTAATATCGATCAGTTAAACTATTGATTCAAAATATTACCGAAATTTTCGGTTGTGTTTGACTGACGAGTCCTAATAAGGAAGAAACGGGTTTCAGTCTACCGAAGGCTTGTGGTCTTATGATCGAATTGGTATGATCAACCTTTTTGTTAAATGTATAAAGAATATAATAATCTTATTTAACATAAGTAGATTTTCTAAGTTATTTAAAATACTGTGTTTGTTTTTATATAATTGTATAGAGTTTTATATTTAAAGATGTAAGAGGTTTGGATAGGTAAAAAAGTTCAAAAATAAAATAATTTAAACATTTTTCTGATTTTTAATTCAGCTGAATATTTAAAGCACAAAAACTTATTTAAAATTTTTGTGTGTTGATAAATAAAAAATAAAATGCATGTAAAGATTGGTTAAAGCAAATTAGTTTTTTCACTTTGTATCTAATACTTTGTGTTTTTTATGCAAAGACTGTAATTTTTTTCTAAACTTTTTACTTAAAACTTTTAAACTACTTGGTAAAATCTTTCTCGATGTATATAATTTGTACTTTTGATAAAACAAAAGTACATATAAAAATTCTATGAAAAAACAAATCAATTGAATGTTATCACAATTATTTAAGTTTAGAACCTATGGTGTCCAATAAAAAATACTTTATGATTTTTTTATTAAGAGAAAGATTAGTAAAAATACGCATCTGTTTAATGAGATTTTTTATACTAAGAAAAAAACAATAAGCTTTTTTTTGTATGAAATAAAATCTGTAATGAAGACTAAAAAAACTAAAAACAACCTGTGCTTTTACAAAATAAATAAATAGTAAAAGTCTAGATTTTGTACATATTTTTTAACTTTATATATTTTGTTCAATCGTCATGATTACTACTTTACTACAATCTACACGATACCAAGAAAAAATTATAGAACATTAACTTATACAATAACGTTTATCAAAACAAGTATAGTAATATTAAAACCAGCAATCAGTATTGACCTCATTGTTAATTTTTTTTTTTAATCCAAATCTAACAAATGTTTTATCTATCACAGTTGCTAGTTTATTAAGTGGTTTATTAGGAGTAAAATGTATTGAAAGGTTCGAGTTTATTTTCATTCTCAGACAAAAAATCTTCGTTCATCAAGACAAGTTTTAGTTTAGCTTTATACTTTTTAAATAAAGTTTAGATACAAAACGGAAAACGTATAAAGTATATACATAGATATAAACTTGTTCTATTGTTAGTTAAACTATTTTTAAATTTATCATAGATAGCTGAACTTACTTATAAAGTACACTTTTGAAAGCTATTAGCTAGCTTTATTACAATACCCAATACAAGTTGTAAGCTAGTTACAAAGCAACAAATCATAGTAGAATAAGTGCTATAAAATATTTAATTGTTAACACCAATTCCAAAGTGCTAAGATTTTGATGGGAACGTGTAGTAAAATTTTTTAAGTTGTGTTGAGTTTATATAATCTGTATGTACATAGTACAGTAGCGTTGCTGTCCAATATAAATTTATCAATTGTTTATACTAAACAAGTACACAACAGGGTTGCCAAAGTTTAAGAATATTCATATATATCAAATTCATAACAAGTTCATAAAAATTATTTTGTTCTAAGATAAAAGTTCATACTTGAAGCGAGACGCTCAGAACAAATCTGACAACTGCAGTACATAGTACAGTAACTTCGAATGAAAGCAGATGAAACAGAGTTATCACTTCTCAAACATGGTATGATTGCCATAAATAAAAATTTTGTAACAGTTTTTGTTTCTTTAGTATTCTACACTTCAACCCTCATAGGTCTAGTCTTGACCAAATAAATTCAAAAATTGTATGTTTTAAAATCGCTAGAAATTTATAATGACAATACTTTAGAAAAAAAATCAGTTGGCTGTAAATCCGCTGTCAAATAGCAGCTTTGCTCCAAATCTAAATAAAATTCGTTTTTAGGATTGTTGGGTGTTCTCAAAGGTTTAATGGCTTTGTGTGTTAGTGTTTTTTAATAACTTCTTCCTAAAAACTGGCTCTTGAAATTAGTCTTGCATAAAATAAGACAACTATTTCAATACCTTTATATGCTTTTTTATAACACAAAGTAATTGTCACAGCGTTTTACGTCAATTTGAATTGCTGTTTTTTAGCTTAGAACTTTAGTAATGCAAAGTGCGACAACGTTTTAGATGAGCGTTGCTAGTTTAATTTCAATATAGCTTGAAAAACTATTAAAATAACCTCTGTATTTATATGAGTAATAAAATAGCTTGAATATGACTTTAAGTTTGATAATTTTTCTATAATTAACTATTTTATTTAGAGTAATTGTTAGTAAATAAAATTTCTAAATAATTAAAATAAATAGTTAACGCATTGCATTGATAACTTGAAATTTTTTTGTTTGTGTGTTTTCAGGTATTTTTCATCTTTAAAAAATAAAAATATATATATTTTTTTTTAATATTGTTTAGATACTGTTTATTTCAACTATACAATATTTTATTTCTAAATTGAAAACTTAACTAAGTTAAGCGAAGCAAATATAACTTATTTAAACGTGATGTACCCATAAAAATTTAACCCCACTTGCATGTAAAAAAATGTTGCTTTTATTGTTTAACTCAACAGAAAACACTAAGATAAGTGGATATGTAAGTTTATTCTTCAATTTAGATAACTTTTATTAGAATACAAAACATTTTAAGGCACTATGTAAACGAAAATGTTAAAGTTAAACCAAGGATTTTATTACAAACTCTAAACTAGAAGCAAGACATTTTATCAAATTGAAATATACATTCTCTTAAAACTATAGTTATAACAACCTTTGAATTATTAACTAAATATAACAATAAATTGAAACATACTTAAAATGTTTGTAAAATCTTTATGAAAAAATTATTATAAAACTTATGACTTTATTTACTGTCATTACATTATTTAATGTTTAAAATTAGTAAAAAAATAATCAACATTTTTCCAACAGCATTAATACTCTTAATTTTTACAATAATTTTTTTTTTATCTAAATTATTTACAATAACAAAATTCATTTGATTTAACATGAACTACTGTTTATCAAGGAAACATTTTGAAATAAACATATTTATTATTCTAAGTTAGATTTGTTTGGACGCTGTGACTTATATTTAAAGCTTTCATGACAATTCAACTTCTTATAAAAAAAATAAAGGCCGCATTTTAAAAAGTAATTTTAAAATGTTCTTCAAGAAATAGTTAATGATAACTAGAATTTACTCTTATCAAAAAAGAAAGCTCGTAACTTAACTAAAAATAACCAAATTTATGAAGTTTAAAATCATTTTTAGCCATATCTCAAGCAATTATCAAAATAATAATAAGAAATGTTCTTGAAGGTCTACTAACTAAATTTAAGGTAGTAATAAAATTAAATCATAAATGTATCAAAATAAAAGTTTACAACAACTTATAGTTTGAATTTTTGTGTACCCATATCAATGGCATCAAGATCAAAAGTTAAGTATGCAAGAGTTGTAAAAACACTTCTGGTTTATTGTTATGATCAACTTCAATAAATTTAAAACTTTAATTAAAACTACATTATTTTTCAACATGTATATACAACTCAAGCCTGTTTTTCTTATGCAAGCAGATTGCTGCCTCTCAGTATGCATTTTGAAACTATTTTGGTAAGTTTAAAGATTCAATCATCTTAATAAGGAAAAAATTAACTTACCTCCTAAATAAAAATGTTTAATCGTTAGATACTATCAGTTTAAAATACATATGGAAGTTGGCTGAAACCAACTTATAATAAAAAAGTTTCAATTAAATTTGTGAAAACATTTAGTTTATCAAAGTTTGTTTTTACTTAAATGAGAGTATACTGACACATCCTATGAGTAATTTAGCTGACTGCCTATTTTTTTGTTTTCATTCAATCAAAATATCACGTTTTTGTTGAGTAGACAAAAACTATACAGCTACTTTAATATTAACTAACTCTCTAACAAACGTGTACTTTTTCCTATTTTGTAGAAAGAAATGTAAATTATAACAATTTCAGTAAACACATAATAATTGAATTATTATTTAAACTAAATAATAGAAAATTAAAATAGAACTTATTTAAAAATTTAACATAAAAATTTATATGTACAAGCATTCTTACATGATATTAAACAAATTAATTTATTGATAATTCATTATATCCCATAAATATATAAGTTCGGATAAGTCAATAAAATATACACTTAAAAACAATGTTTAAACTTACAAGATTTTTTTTAAGAAATATTTTTACGCATATTTATATATAGGTTCAGATAAGTTGATATACAAATTAAACAACAAATTAATTTAATTTTACATGATTTATTGTAAAGAAACATGATTAAGCAACAAAATTTAAGCAGCAAAATAAGTTGTTAAATTTCATTCGGCCAAAAAACTTCAACTGTTTTTATTTTTTAACATAAAAAAATATTATATTTTTTTATTTAAGTTTTGGTCTAAATATAATTTAATAAAAACATGATTAATTTAATTCAGTCAGGATTTAGCTAAAAATTTCTTATTTATATCTGATAAGCAATAATAACTTTTTGTTTTGTAGTAGTTAAAATGAAACAGTTAAAAAGAAAACTCAAAAAAAAAAACATATTGTATTTTGAATCAGGTGTAAGTACTATTTAATTGTGTATTATACATTTAAAATGTCATGTACAGGTAATCTTTAAAGTACTAAATTTAGAATTAAATTAATAGCATTTAAAGGCACAAATATTCAAAACAAAAAAAAATGTTTTCGATTGAAAAAAAAAAACATTTTAAACTAATAACAGGAATTTTGTTACAACTTGGTAAAGTTATCTGTTTAAATAATACTGTGTTATGAAAATCTTTAAAAAAGTCAAAAAAAATATTAAAAAACCTTACCTTGCTCATATATATATCAAGCTAACAGATCCTTAATTCTAATTTTACAACTTTGTGTCGTCATAAGGCCTTAGTCTGAAAGACGCGCTTTTTTCAAAAAGACCTTTGAAACTAAAACGTCCGTTGGCGCGGGCGCTAGCAACAAAAAAAAAAGTAAAAAATAATCGTCATAGCAACCAAATATTTACAACGGACCCCGTCAACAGCTTCAGGGCAACTGGGGCTCGAACTCGGTGCCCCGGTAGCAGAGAAAATCGGCGAAAGTGGTCGCGTCCACAGTGCCGCTACAAATAATGTTCTTCGGTGCGCTTTTGCGCGGGTAAAACGAAACTTTTCTGGGCTTTTTCAATTTGGGAGCCGCCTTCGGAGCTACCAGGGACTTTTGCCGCTTTTTGACCTGATTAGGTCTGCTGGACAGCAAGGAGCTTTCCGCGAACTTCCTCTGCGCTCTGAACTTAAGCTTGCGTTCCTTTATGACGTCACTACATTTTTTGTCTGCTGTAACGTCACTACTTTCTGCAACTTTGGTATTTGCGACTTCCAGTTCAGAGGATTTTTGTTGCTCCTGCTCGTAGTTGCTGACGAGCTGTTTTTGAAGTCTGGTTAGCCGAGGCACGTAACCGTCAGTATCCACCTGTTTCTGTGAAATTAAGTTTTATTTTGAAATATTTCCAAAACCTCTAACGGCTGATTTTTTTATTTATACAAAAGTTATATTCTGCTTGACAAACTAATTGGAGCTGTTAGTAATGTAAGAATTTGCTCTAATTCATTTTTTTTTTTGTTTAATCTTAAAAGTTAAATTAGTTTATCAAATTTTTGTTGCATAGTCAGTCAAAAATACAATTTGCGTTTCCTATAAAACTTTCAAAAGTTTTTTTGACGTTGAGGAAGCAATACAATGTTAATTATTAAGTACCCAAAACTTAATTTTTCGATTTAGATTTTAAAATTCAGTTAAAGCTGAAGTGATGAAACTGCTTAGTAGTAATCAGTTTTTGATAAATAAGTGTACAAATAAATGACAATTACTAATTTCTTGATAATTTAATTTAAGTTTATCACATTACTTTTAAAAATAAAAAACTGTCTGATGTGTTTGTAAAAACTACCAAGAATTTTTTTTTTTGCATATTTCTAATAAAAATTTAATAAATTATACAATAACTTTTTTTTATGAAAAATTTTTTTTGTAATTTTTTGTATAAATAAAACATTACACAAAACAAATTTTAAAAATTTTACTGTCTTCTACAAGCGATGCTGATTATTGATAGTGAATATAAAAGAAAATAAATGTACACACCTCTTTTGATTTTCTTCTTGGTTTTTTCTGTTTACATGTTTCAATTTCACTTTTTTCGTCTTTCTTACATACTTTTTTATCCTTGGCATCTACTTTTTTGTTATTTGAAGATTTTTCAACTTCACAAATCTTCTTATCCTTCAACCAGACATAAATTTAACAAAACTTACATTTTTTAGAGCATCAAAATGAAAAAATTATATTTACTCTTTACAAATAACAACATTAAACTAGTATTCTTATACTTTTCTGTGAAGAAAATATATTACTAAATCTTTCAATAGTTAATTTTTAAATTTTGGAACAATTAAAACAACTAAATTTTAATAAAAGCAGTCTTCTTTTTTTATGTACGATTAAAGACACAGTGTGCTTAGACTTCTTCAGATATAATAGACAGGACCTTGTCCAGTAACCAACTGTTCACAGTTATTTTTCCCCTTAACTTCATAATTACTACATTAACATAAAATACTTACCTCTTCAGACTTGCTTTTTTTTGTCATCACCTCATTCACTTCTTTGTCATCACCTTTTTCTTCCTTCTTATTTATTACTTTCTTCCTCTTTCCATTCTTCTCCTCTCTGACTTGCTTTTCCTTCAGCGACAAACTCAACGCCCTTCTCAACTGCTCGTCCTCCAGCCAATCGCAATCGTCCTTTTGGTTCGTCATCAGCATGTAGATCTGCTGGCAACTTCGCTTCGGTCTGTTACTCGACATCTCTCTCGTTTTTAACTCTCTCGTTTATAAGTCTCTGGTTTGTTGTTTTACGTTTATATAATATCGGGCTTCTGAAAAAACGTATGTCAAAAAATTAAAGTAACAATATATATAAAAATTTATATTGAATTTATTTGATGCTCATTACAATAGTTGTTTATTTAAAGTCGAATGATCAATTATATACATTGTCTTATTTTAAACCAATCTCCTTAAGACCTATAAAATTTGACTGTTATTCTCTTAAAACAAAATATTGTAAGATCACCAAACATTTTCAATATTTTTTTATGAGTATCAGTAGAATACTTTAAATGAGTAATAAGTTAAGTTTATTGAAACATTTTGACTTTTACTTTCTTTTTTAAGTAGCAACAAATGTTTGTTGTAATCAGATACATATATATATATAATTTATAAGTATTTTTATCTGAGAAAAATGTCTTTTGCAATAGAAAGAGCAACAAATAAGTACTAAGATACGTATAAATAACTTTAAATAGTAATACTAGAAAAATTTACAGATGTAAGGTAAGTATTTTTTGTAAGTGTAAATTGCACCAAAAAGTTACAAAATTTTTACAGAGTTGAAAAGTTAGTATAAAATAGTTGTTTTTTATTAAACTATTGTTTTTTATTAAACTACATAAGTATGTTAAAGTTCATAAAAAAAAAATTAAAGATGTTGATAACTATACAGAAATATATTAAAAAAAGAACAATAGTATAAAATTGAAAATATTTTGTAAATTTATTATATTAAGTAATTCAAAGTAACATGTCTAAAAACTATTTTATTATTTTAATATGAAAAAGGCAATCTAAAAACTTTATAATCAAGTCATGTTTACAATTAATACAGAAATTTAATAAATTGAAATTCAATTAAAATGCAAACTTGACTAAACAAAAGTTATTGTTTTAATTTTTCTATAAAAGTTTCAACTAAAAAGGTTGCAAATAACCAGCTAGCCTGATGTTTGAAAAGTCACAAGTAACTGTAATAAAGTTAGAACCGTATACAACGCATGTAAGAATAAAAAATGCATAAAATGAAGACTTTAGTTGGTTGTAAGGTATTTTTTTTAGCTAAAACAAAAAGCAGCTTTAATTAAGCGTAATGTAGTAAATGAGAAAGTTAATCGAAAATAGAACTTGTACTAAATCTTCATGGGTGCAACTAGGAATTTCACATTTAAATTCTACATTGATCTTTTAAATATGAAAAGTATAAGTTAAATATGTACTGTAATACAGTAGAAATAAAAATTAAGTAGGCAGCAAAGCAGAAACATTAATGTTGATGGTCAATAAATAAAAACTGGTAAAATGTCATTCAAAATTGAGGATGTTCTTTACTATTATTTGAAATATTCATAACCTTCTGTTAATAATTTAAACAATTTTTACAAAATACTCGTTCTATTCAATAACTGTATCGTATATTTCTATAAGTCTTATATTAAGCTTAGTTTATAAATATCCTTTAATTCAAAGTTTACAATAGTTCCAATAAAGTATTTAAACTAAAAAAGGAACCATATTAACCTTTAAAAACATAAATTACCTTAAACGTGAAAAATTCTGTGTAATTCATTTTAGAAAAAATTGTTTTTAAGAAACTAATGGAAATTAATAGATGCTTTATATGCAACCCTTCTAATTAACGCAGTAACTAAAGTAGTTTTCAGTTTAAAGAATGTTTTAGGTTAGTTTTATAAGCTCTTTTGGACGAACTATTTATGAACTTTATATTATGAGCCAAATAAATTAATAACTTGATAAGAGAAGGATGTAGTTATCGGCTGTCTACAATAATAAATGAAAACAAAATAAAATAAAGAAGTATTGCAAAAGTATATTAAATTTATCAAAGACCTTTTTCTACGTTTAAAACCATTGGTCGTTAGACTTCTTTAACCAGAATTTTCAAAAACATTCAAGTAAAGAAGTACTTATGCCAATTATATAAATCATAAATTAAAAAGTAGTAAAGTATTAAAACTAAATTAAACTAAATGTTATAACAAAAGATGTTAAATGTTTAAAGACCTTTAGTATGTTTGACTAGTATATTTTTACCCTAATTTTAAAACATCCAAATAAAAAATTGCGTCCCTAAGCCAATAGTTGTGAAGTCTAAATTAAAATGGAATAAAACTACAAAAAATAAGAACAAAATAACATTAAAATATTTTTATTATTGTCATTAAACCAGTCTCAAGTGTCTACTATTTGGCAGAGGAAAGTGGTCGATATCGGTATGTGGTCCGATAAACCCGCCAATGAGGCGTAAAACCTGAACCCCTGCACGTGAGTCCTTATTTGGGGGTTTTCCCTGTACAAAATATAATCAATCTTCCTTTTCCCGTCCTCCGACTGATTCCTCTCCTCTTTCGTAGATCTGGTCGAAGCGAGGAACTGTCCCCGTTCCAGTTCACTGACCAGCATCTTTTGAAAGCTCGAAGGTGTGGCGATGAGCTCATCGTGCATCTTTTCTTGCACCAGCTCTGTTCCGATGGCCCAGTTTTGCAAACGACCGCTTTCGTCCATACAAGGATCCTGTGGCGGAAAATTTTTTGCATGTAAATTGTTATTTGTACTTTCATGAAACATTTCCTTATTTATGAATAATTTTTTATTGTGTTTAATAATTACTACCGTTTTACCAGATGCTTGGGTCCTGAAACTTAAATGCTTCAAGTTTAACATGTACACCTTACAAGTATTCAACACATTGTATTTTATCAATCTTAGGAACAATAAGCAACAACTGCATCCCAAAAACCACTTACAAAGACAACTGGCAACTACAGAAAAGTTTGCAAACTAGTTTTGGGTGGTTTTTACAACAAAATTAACACAAACCAACCAAATGTGTTGTATACAAAAAAACTTGCGAACCTGATAGTTTTTCAACAGTTCGCAGTCTTGCTCGTGCTTGTCGTAGTAGCTCGTCCTGTCGAAGTTGAAATCCCCCGTCACGACGTCGAACACCACCCGCTCCTGCACGTTCCGCTGCCTCCTCCTACTCCTCCGTCTGAATTCTTCTATCCACCGGTGGGCGCACGAGAGCTGCTTGCACCTGGACTTCGAAGCCTTCTGATTGGACCACGCCTGCAGGTGGGTTGTTGACAGAATGCCCACCATGTCTTTGCCTTGTTAATAAATGGATGTTATAAAATACTCAAATAAAGGGACTTAATTAAAATTTTAATTTCATGGGTTGAACTAATTTCTCTTAGGCCTAAACAATATATTGCCCAAAACTTGTTTTATTAGCTCAAACATTGATTTTTTATAGTTTAGCGAAAATATTTCTAATAAATTAACCTGACTTTTTATCACAATAATCTGTATTCTGTACTGACCAAAAGTTCACAACTTTAATTAATTAATCCATAAAACTTTAAAGCTATTTTTAAACCCAACCTTTGTGAATTCCGAGGAAGACCTTTGCCATGAGCACTCCCTTGCATGCCAGCTTGTCTTCAGTCTGCCCGTCCTTGTAAGATCTGAAACAGACGTCTATCAGGGGATACTTGGAAGCCATGAACAGACCTGAAATTTTTTACTTGCAAATTTATTTAGGCTAAAAGACATTTGTTTTCTTTAATTACTGCTTAATGAGCACAATGTACTTTCTAACGGATAGAGTTTTTTTAACATCAATAATGATCAATTATCTGTTAATAAAACAGACAAATATAAAAAAATAATAACTCTACAACTTACATGTGCTTGACAATGCTTTTACAACTTATTCATCTACGTTTTAAGCACTATCTTATTTTATTATTAGGTCAAAGTTTAAATATAACGTTTCTAATAATATCTTAAACTAATACAACTGTACGCTCCAATCACAATAAAAACACAAGCGAACCTGAATTGAGAAAGGACACCCTCTTGTCGTGCACCGGCCACGACACGTCATGCACTATGTAAGGGTACTTTCCCTTCAGCGAATCAATCAGCTTCTGAGCAGCTTTGCGGCAGAAAACCTCTTGCAAACAGATGAAGTCGGAGGTCACGCTCGAGTGGTTGCTGATGACTTTCTCCTTGCTCGCCACGCTCCACAGCGTCGAAACGGATCCTCCGTCGTGATGCGACGCTTCGAGCCCCGACACGTTGGAGTTGTGGTTCTCGTTGTCCAGACCTGTGTGGGAAGAAAAGTTCATATTGTCAGATAAGTGAATAAGCAGGTTAAAGATGACTTTTTAATTATTGTTTAGAAAATTATATCATTTATTTTGACACTTTTGTTATTTGTTTCAATTAAAACAAAACTTGAAAATTTCTATGATGTTCTTTAGCACGCAAATAAGATATAAATACATATGCGTAACTAATCACCTACTTATATAGGGAACATTTTTTAAATTTTGCTTAATGAGTTTAGGAAAATAACTTAAATTAAAAACAAATTAAACACATGTATTTTATATAAAACATTAAGTAAATTATTAATTAGCTTTACAGCTCTCCATTTCATGAGACAAGTTATATATTTTTAAACAACATTATTTTACAAAAATTCTAATTAGTCAAAGTTTGTAAAAAAATTGGATAAACCTAAGAGACAAATTTTCAATATGTTGAAAAGAACGCCTAATTTAGGTAACATAAAAATACTGCTATTTATATAAGTAGTAAGAAAACAATTATATAACCTTTTATGAGCAAAACTTCTGAAATCTAAATATTAAAAATTATGAATAACTAATTAAAACTAAAGTTTTCTCAACTTTTTCTTATAAACAATAAGTCATACTTACACTTTTTAACTCAAAAATAATTTACAACTAAACATTTACGAATAGACTGAGACTTGTATATTTAAAATACTAAGCAAGAAATAAAAAATAACTACATTAAATAATATACTAGGTTAAGTAGACATAACTTTAAATCAACAACTGTATTTTTAAAAAACTCAAACAAACCCAACGAGTAAATGTTAATTAACTAATTAGAAACCTTAGAGGCAGAATCTTAAAAATGTTGAAAAAGATATCTATTTTAATCAATACAAACCAAATCATTTCATGAGACTAGAAAATAAAACAATAATACTTCTAGAACAACACATTTAGCAAAAGACTTATGAGATTATATATCATCATTTTATTTTTTCATATAATATTATTTAAAGTCATAGGAACTAGACAAATTAGTAAAAGCGCAATTTACAACACAATTCATTTCCAGCAAACTAATAATAAAAAGTTGAAATTAATTAGAAAACTAACCAGTACGTAGTTAAATAGTCAACACAATTTAATTGATAAAAAAAATTCTAAAACTTTCAAACAAACCCAAAGAATAAACGTGATCTCTGCTGTCTTTACTATCACTAGTGAAAAACTGGCAAATTTTCCCAATCCTCTCATCGCTTGTGTTCAACTTATTAGCATAGGACATGAACTTGGGACCCAAGCACAGGTTGCCGCTGACAACTTTAAATTTTATGTGGGGCTGGTACAAGTTGGTGGTCAACAGGTTGACATTTGAGCCTGTCATCAGCGAGTTCACGCTGCTGCCCCTGCTCCCAGAGTTTTGTAAGAGGGGAAAACCCTGGTTGTGAGGGAAGCCAGTACTGCCAAACTGCACGTAGCTGCCTGATCTGTTTAAAAAAAAGTGTCTTAAATTATAAACATATATTAACATACATTTGCTAGTTTTTTGTTAAATCTACATTGCAAAGTAATTTGATGTAGCTGCCAAAATTCTTTAAAGTTTAAAACTTCTTCTGTAGATTACTTTTGTAAGACCATTGAAAGAACTTTATGTTTCAAAAACTACAATTTTTGGTTCAATTAATTTTTATATAAAAAAGTTTAATTTTTTTTTTACTAACCTGCTTGAGCGTGAGCTGTGAGGGGCCACATAAGAGTAAGCTCTAGGCCTTGACATCTGCAGGGGAAGAAGAATCAGCCCGGCAAGGAGGGCAAACGGCAACAATGCAAGGAATAAGATGATCAACAGCCCTAGCTTCACAACTTTCAGGAAACTTTCAAACTTTGAAGGAACATCAGGAACTCCGTTTTTAGTGGGTGGTGAGCCAGTGAAAGAGGCAATGATGTTTATCAAAGCCCACCACGAGGGCCTTATCAGCAAGAGGGCAAACTCGTACAGGAATCTGATGAGAAAGTTGCATGATGCAAACGGTCCTCCTACTTGGATGTCCTTTTCTAAATTAATCAGGCTGCTTCGGTCCTCGTCCGTTTCTATTGTTATCATTCTTATCAAAACTATTGGTCTGGAAAAATATTTGCTTGTTTAAAGATATTTGTTTTTATGTTTGTGAGTCAATTGACATCAGTCTTGTATGCAAAGCAAGTAAACTGTGTTAAAGTTTATGATGTTTTTTGATAAGTATAGAGAAAAAGAGTCTTTGTTTTAAATGTTTGGTAAAAAAATAATTTACAAGGAATCATTTTTTATACAAATATTTATATCTATTGTAAGTTAACTAAAAGCTATATAGGTAATTTACTGTACAAAAGTTCAAGCATAGTTTGAACAAAGTAAGTGGAAAATTTTTTCAAAAGTTGACCATTTAGAACCCTATTTTTTATTTATAACTCTTTATCATAAATTTCATAAAAACACAAAATTCAAAAAAGTATTGTTTAGTAACAGGGGGGTGTGTTATTTTTGATTTTTTTGAGTAAAACTTTAGTTACCTCCTGAAACGGTTCCAGATTGTGTTTTAAGCTCACAAAAATAGGTTGAGTTGTCTCTATCCAAAAGCTAGCCACCAAAGATTTTGGATTCGAGAATTGTCAAAAACTTTTGGGTCAGAATTTGCTGAGTGAGCAAAATTTTTAATTGTTTTTTCATTTTATTTTTAACACTGAAACATTTTTTTTGTTATATTTTTGGAAAAGGGGGGTTAGGGATAAGGCCATACATAAAAAAAAAGTTTAAAAAATGTTTTCCTTTTTTTTTAACTTTGCTGACTCAGCATTTTACAGGTTTGCAATTTTATTTGCAGATTTTCCAAGCTACCCCTGATACCAGCTGTAGTAACTGTATTTTGTTTCCATTCTTTAAAGTATTTTCTAATGGAAAACTTACTCTTTGTATTGTAAATTATGTTTAAAAGTCACAAAAAAAGCTTGGTTGGGTTTACTTACCTCAAAAGCTAGCCACCAGGGGTCCTTCTATTGGGCAAAAGTTGTCCAAAGTCAGCAATATATACACAAAGCTCCGAGCTCCCAGATCTTGGCAAACAGAGTCAAACACTTTCAGATTATGGGCAGTGCTATCAGTCATTACAGAATAAACTTTTTCAACTATGACTTTTGCAAAATATTTGTAGCCTGTAGCAGCTGATAATATTTCTATTTTTGATTTCTCCAACTCAGCTAAGCTTTCACAAGACTCTATAAAAATTCTCATGGTTAGTAAAGTCCGTTGCTTTCTATTAATTGTGACAAATTGAATCACAAAATTGCCAACTCCACTTATTCCAGATCCATTATTGAAGTATACAATAGTTGAGTTGTTACTTATCATCATTTGTTTAGTAATTGAGCAAATAACTATTGCTTCTACATATGAATCTAGTCTGTTAGTATTACAAGATTCTGGCAAAGTGTTTATAACATATGGTTATTAGATTTTTAAACTTTTCTTTTGATATTTTCCATTTTCTATGAACAAATGATGAGCAATATCCTATTCGTGGAAACAGACATATTTTTGAAATTATAAGTCTTCATCAACCATTTTTACACCCTACAGGTTTCCCAAGTATTTCATTTCTATTGGTATTGACTAGCCTTTATTTGCTTTATATTAAGTTTAAACATACCATTACAGAGAGTGAAATTTTACTAGAAAATTCTTTCAAGAATGGAAACAAAATACAATTACTATAATGGGTTTTAGGGATAGCTTGAAAAACCTGCATGTAAAGTTGCCAACTTGCAAAATACTAAGTCAGCAAAGTTTTAAAAAAATAAATAAAAATCGTTATTTTCAAGTTTTTTGAAACCTATGCCCTTATCCCTATCCCAACTTACCCAAAAGTATAACAAAAAAATAAGTTTTAGTGTTAAAATTAAAAATAACATAAAAATAATTAAAAAATTTGCTCACTCAGCAAATTTTGACCTAAAAATT
The DNA here is from genome assembly GCF_965202585.1 of Thalia democratica. NCBI lineage: Eukaryota > Metazoa > Chordata > Thaliacea > Salpida > Salpidae > Thalia > Thalia democratica. Next base: position 31,229,326 of record NC_139172.1, on the reverse strand, counting down.
TTTGACAATTCTCCAATCCAAAATCTTTGGTAGCTAGCTTTTGGAGTGCAACAACTCTACCAAAATTTTTTTGTGAGCTAAAATACAATTTGGAACCGTTTTAGAAGGTAAAAATTTTTTTTTTTAACATAACCCCCTATTAGTGAAAAATTTAGAATAATAATGGTAGAAATTTCTTTTATGAAACTTTTTTTTATGAAAATTACTAAAAATATAAGCCTTTAAATAAAATCTTACGACAAAACTACCATTTTATTAATAAAAATCTTGTATCTAAGTTAGATCTAATATTTATACTTCCTATGACTTTTTTAAAGACTTAAACAAAAATTAAAATAAAAAATAAGCAGAACTATTCAAAATAAAAAGTTGTAACTTGCTGTATATCAAAGAAAACTAAATAAACTTTAAGTTCAAAAAGTCTAAATAAAATCTTTGAACAATAAAAATAAATGTTCTTACTTATTAAAAGTAATTCTAGAAATTTTTTTGTTTGTTTTATTGCTTTAATATTCATTTAAAAATTACCATTTTAAATTTTAGGAAATGATAATAATTTTGACTGATTGACAGAAATCAACTTGTAATTATTGTTAATAAACTTTATCATCTTTTTATAGTCGATTTGAGTTTAATAATGAGACAACTATTTGTTTTTTATTTTTTTAATCTAAAACTATATTGAAAATTATCAATAATTATAAAATTAATGTATTTTTTGTATCAAATTAAAATGTTTTATTGACAGTAAAGATTGTTTACATGTAATTTTGTCTAGTTACAAAATTTATATTATCCAGAGGTTGTTCTTTTTATTAAGCCAAAGAGCTAAATAATGATATCTCTAACAGTTGCAACAACATTATGATTGAAAACAGGGATTTTGAGTTTTTTCTTAACTTTTTTTAGTTGTATTTTTTTTTTTTCCTTTTACCTGAGTCAGGGGTTTGGATAATTGTGAATCAATCAGAAGTTTCTAGCTTTTATTTTGTAAATAACTAATGAAAAATAGACAAACTTAAAAACTTCTTCCAACTAACAAAAGATTTTCCAAAAATTAAAAGATTATTAAATTTAGTAAAAGTTTTATTTGGAAAAATCTTTTGATTTTGAATAAATTTTACAGTACTACAACTGCCAGCCAAATATTTTACCTAGTAAACCTGGCAGGTTTCTTTTTGAAGTTTTACAACACAAAACATAAGTTTCTACTAAAAAAGTATATGACTGACAAATACTAAAAGATTTATCTTCATAACTGTTTAGAAAACTCAACTTTTTTTTAACTTAACAAAAATTCTCAAGTTTAAAATGATACATAAAATTATGAACTACAGAATTAATTGGAACAACAAATTTGCTTTTCATCTTTTTATAACATCATTACTCCTTTAAATATTTTTTTTTTAATACTTATTACTTTAGAGTTAAGAGAAGTTACTTTTTGAGTTATTCAATGTGAATAATGTTCAAAAAGTTTGCAAACTACTGTAAAAAGTTGTACCTATAATCAAATAAAAAAACAGAGTGGCCACTGATTAATGGCAATTTTTTTCGAGGTTATCAAAATTTCTTCCGGGTTTTAAAAGTATTTGTCTTTGGATTTTTGGATTTTAAGCTTAAAATTAACTTTAAGGTAAAAAACAGTGTTAAATAGTACATAAACATAACATAAAAGTTTTTAAAATGTAACAAATTAATTATTTACATACATTTTTTGTGTAATTTTTCTAAATTGAGATTTCAAAAAGACTTGATGTTATTTATAGCAAAAGCTAAAGTAACAAAATAAAATACCTTTTCATGACAACTTATCCTTATCAACAAACACCTTACATGAAAAATGTTTAAAGAAAATAGAGAAAAATAGTAAATTGCATAAAATTGTGGTATTAATATTTTTTTTTAAAACTATCTAAAAGTTAATTCATAACTAATTTTTATAAAATTGTTTCTTAAGCAAGCAATTTTATATAAACCACATTTAAACTGTATCAGATAATGTCAAATTTATTTATATCATTAGTAGTTTCAAAATATAAATAAATGGTAATTACTTATATATTTTAACAAAAACAAACATTAAATTTTACCAACATTTGTTTATTTAAAACAAAAAAAAAATTACTCTTATCTTAACCAACAATCATCCAACAAAAATATCAGCTCAAGTTTCAAGGGTTGTTTTAATTCAGCTTTCAAAAAAAAAAACTTTAAAACTGCATATTAGGCATTTACTTGTTATAGAATCAATTGTGGCATGTCTACTGAATATTTAAAAATATTTAAAAATTAAAACTCTAATTTTCTAAAATTAAAGCAAAACAAGACTTCAATTACAGAAGGTGGTAAAGATGAAGTAAGATGTTATATATTCAAAATACAAAAAGAACAAGTGCCACAACAAACCCTTTGTTTAAGAATTATGTGCTAAAATTTAATGATGTGTAAATTGATGCGTGATACTATAACAGGGTTTGATGTAGAGCACAATAGATTTACACTTGCTAACTCTGTTCACTCACAAAACACAAGATTTTCAAAGAAAATGATTTTTATAACTGAAAGACCTAGAACAAGACTTGGCCTAAACTGCTTTATGTATTTAGGTCCCAAGCTTTGGTCTAGTGTCCCTAAAACTTTTAAAAACTTGAAAAAAAGATTGTCTTAAATTTAGATATAAAAAATTTTTGTTAAATAACTACAAGGCGTAGATCTAGAGTGCTTCTGCATGCATGTTTTGCTTGTGTTGAAATTTGATTCATGTTATATGGGCATTAGATTGTGATGTGTGGGTCTTTTATTTTATGAATGTCCTGGTAATGAAAGAGTGATTATTATAAATTATTGAAATAAATTTTGTTTATTGTTCTTTTTTTTGTTCTTATTTTCTTACTGTGTTAGATTTAAAATAGTTCATTTTATTTATTTAATTTTTATATTAGAAATTAGATGTAAAAGTATAAAGTTGATACATATTTGTTATATTTTATTATTTTTTGAGATTTATGTCAAGTTAAGGGCATAGGGGGGGGGGGGGGGGGTTTGACATTTTTTTTACTAAAAATAACATTGTATTTTATATGAAAGCTTAAAGTACAAACTACAAGCAAGTTTTTATAGAATTAAAAAATCTTATTTAACTTTTGGGATATTGTAATTTTTATAAAAAGCTTCCGATACAAACATATGGACCGCAAATTTTTTAACGTCAATTTTCTCAAAAATTTTAAAAATCACTAAAAACCTATCTTCTCCTTCATTTTTTGAGCTAGAGACCTCAAATATTTAGGTTACTTTTGTAATTTGGAAGACTTTGAATGTTGAAATTTTGAAAATATTAAAATATAAAAATTTTAGATAAAAAAACAGAAAAAATTGATGGTTTTTGTTTTTAATAAAAATTTTGTTTTTCAAAATTAAAAAAAATCCTGCATTCAATCTTTTTAAATTAATAATACACTTTCTGTGAAAATTTGAAGAAGATTGCTTTAAAAATGAAAGAGGAGATAGATTTTTAGTGAAATGGTCTTTTTTTGCATTTTTTATTTGCAACTTCCATTAGGAACCTATTGAGGTCACCAACTTTGTTTGCTCATATCTCAAAAAATACTTTGAATTTTTTCAAGCGGTTAAAAATGACTGATAGCTCAGATAAAACTCTTTAAAATAAGATCAACTTGTAAAAATCAAGGTGGACCCCTCCCCCCTATGCCCTTAATACTAAAAAGTTTATAAAATACTTATTATTTTCTTAATTTTAGTGTTGATTTTTTTTTCAAATACAAACAGTATATACTTACAGTATTTCAATATTCTAGTTCGTTTTTTATAGAACTAAATACTTTTTATTAGATATTGATTTATTTGAGTTTGCAACAGCTGATTGTGAGCTCACACTGGTAGCAATGATCACATGATTGAATTGTTGATATATTTTTTGTTGCAGCTATTGCGGATACTTACTTGGGGATTTGAGCTTTATCGTTTTCCCACACTTTGTGGTTTTTGGTGTTGAGATTTTAACCTTGTTAGTGTTTGCCAAATGACGTGTCACCAAGGGTTTTTCAATAAAGGGTTAGGATTAGTTTTTTTATAGTTTTTTTTTTGGTTAGTTGAAAATTGTTTTTAGTTTATAGACAGATTTAGTTTTATTTTTAATTAAAAGGTAAACATTTTCTTAGTAAATTTAAAGATAGGGCAGGTGGAATAACACAAGATGAGCTCAAACTCACTCCCTTAACCTTCAGAAAATTTATCATTGCAGAGGGAAGAGTGAGTTCTTCTGATTTTGTTCTACCATTTAAAAAAATTTTTTTTTAAAACAATACAAATAAAAGAGAGTGCAAACCTGTTAGTTAGAACAACAGTTTTTTCAGTAATTGAGTTTGCACAAACTTGCAGGAAAAAACCACTGCAATTAAAGCAACTGCAAAAGAAAACACTTAAAACTCTTAAACTCACTTGAATGTAACTCAATGGAGAAACTTATAACAGTTAGCATTACTTTGTGATCCTAAGCATTGCTATATTCAACCATCACAACTACAGAAGTTTTTATAAATTTAGAGTATAAACTGTAAATTTAATACGACTAGAGTATGTATAAAATTTACTTGACTAAAAAACCGTCCCAAATGCATTACGAGTTCTTATGTTCTAGTAAAATAATTTATGTTAATTTTTAAACTACTTTGCTTTAAAACAGTAATTTGAAAAAATCCCTAATCATCGCAGAATATTTTATTTAGCAGACTTGTAGAAAGCTCAATCAAGCTTGCTGTTATTTACGCTACTGAACTGACTCAAGTAAAAGTAAAAAAGGGAGCCAATCATTTTAAACTTTATCATCTTAAACTCGGTCATTAAAACTCGATCATATAAAACACTATCAAATCAAACTCGATCATATTAAACTCATCATAAATAACTCGATTATATCAAGTTCGACCATTTAAAACTGATTATATTATTATTTTAACGTCCAGGATAAGACGTTAAAAGGTATCTGTGGTGTGCGACTCGATAAATAAAAGGTTCTTCGTGCACAAGATCCTAGGACCAAATATTTTGAGTATATTTATTTTGTGGTTTAATAAACAACTTATATTAAACTCATTCATATCATTTTATTTAAATGAAAATTTTTTTTTAGAAAATACCCATATATTAAAAACTTGCTTTTGGTATTTAATAAGTTTTTGTAATTTTAATTTTAAAGTTAGACGATGTTAGCAAGTAACACTTTTTGTTTTATACCTACAGTTTTTGAAAACCTTTTTCACTGCTTTTACTGCTTTTAAGTAAATTTCCGCAAGCTTCTTAGCTGGTCCGATTTTAACTTTAAGGTGGTTCCCCTAGTTTGTAATGAATCAGCATGTTTCTTTATTGTTTTTTGTTTAAATTTGTTTAACCCTTACCCACCTTACCCGAACATGATAAAAACTAATTTAAAATAATATTTTAATAAATAAAACTAAAAGTATCATCAAAAAAGTTTTTTTAAGCTGACTCAGCAGTCAGCAAGTATGAGGGGAAACACTTAGAGTTTCAAAAAGACTTCTTTTAAGCTTGGTATTTAAAGTTTTATTTTTTTCTCTTTGGTTACCTCATACCAAGGGCGTGTTTTGACTAGTTTCCTGTTTCCCGTGAAACCCCCTGAAAAAAAAAATCACTAAAAACGTTGTTTATTGACTTTGTTTTGGTTATTAGGTAAACTTTGAATAATGAATGTTGAATTTATAACACTAAAAGATTATAAGTTTCCGTAACAAAAAATGCTCGTTTCTGCCCAACAGAAATAGATTTCAATAAAGTTTTAATTGTGACGTGATAATAGGTAAAAGTTTTAAAGAGGCATTTTTCTTTGAGGGAAACTTTTTACTAAGATGCTTTTAGTTACCATTATAAATTGTTACTGAATGTAAATAATTTTTGATTAAGTTTTTTTTTCAACTAGTAAGTATAATTTTACTTAAAAAATGTCCAATATAATCTTTTAAGTTTTATTTTACTTAGTTGATTGTATATAATAATGTTGCGTGAAGCTTTTAAACCTTAAAAAGTTCAATTCAGATAGTTTTCAAAATCATCTTTAGATCACTTGGAAATTTAGTCTTTCATCATTTAATGGTATTTTGATATTTTTATTTAAACTAATAGTAGTAATAAAATATAATATAGTAAACAACATATTGTTTAGATTAACTGACATTTATTTGATACAAATTTTTCTTTTTTCTTCCAAACTTGACAAAAATCTTTGAACCTAAGTTCTCTTGAAAATGTATAATAATCGTTTTTGACTGCTTTGAGAGCTTCGAGAGATTTTCCAACAACTTACTGGAATTAATTCTTTTCTCAGCAAATTTTAATTTTTCCAACCCATTTAGAAATATATTTTTCAAACTTGCAACATTTTCTTAACAAACTATAATGATGTCGTAGATCTTTTTAGGTTTTTGAGAAGATTTGAGAGTTCCAACCAAAATGTACAATTTTTCTAGTACTTTTAAAAAATCTTCCCAGTAATGTTATATGGAGTCAAGTATTTCATTGGCAGTTAGAAGGCGTTTTATTAAGTTGAATTCTATGCCATCAGTAACATTTGAAACAAGAGTTGCATAGTTTTATATCATTAACTAGATATTTTAAAATTTCTGCATATGTATTTAAACAGTCTGAAATCGGTTTAGAATTTTTCTGTTTGTTTGCCCAATTAAGTATAATATCTAAATATTTAAACAAATCTGTAGTAGATTCTGTTAAACCATTATAGTAGTTATTTTTAAAGAAGTTAACTAAACTGGATTTTTCTTTAACATCCTCTAAGTATTCGTTTAGCTCATTTAGATATTCATAAAACTTTTGTTGTAATTTATAATTTTGTTTTAATTTTAAACTACTATTTTCCGAAAAATAATTTGCTATTTCGAAATTCTTTTGACTAAGTTGATTTTCTTCATTTATTATAGTTTCGTTTAATTATTTTGAAATTATTTTAGAAATTTTCGAGTTACTTTTTAAAAGGCAGTCATTTTTAATATTTGAGACTTGCTGAATAACTTTGCTCTGTATTTTAATTTTTGTTGCTAAACCGTCTTTGGTTTCAGTTTTATTTTCTGATTTAGTTTGAATACTACCATGCTTTAACTCGTTACACTGTTTTAATAAATTTCTTGTTTTGATTCTGTTTTCTAACAAAGTTTTCTGTTTTCTTCAACTTGTTACAAACAAGGTTGGTTTCTAGATTTGCTCTAATAATTTTGTTATCTTCTATATGGTTTTCCGTTATATTAATACTTTTTGTATACTTTTTTCTATAAACCACTTCTTTAACGATTTTATCTTCAACGTCAAGTCTATCCGTGGAAACTGTTTCAGGAGCAGATCTAAAAAAACTGGGTACACAATGACTAATACTATAACAAGCAGCTGAACCAACAAAAGCTAATGCCAATTTACTAATACTTACATCCAATTTTAGTAATACTTTAATCATTTTACAACATACAAATACCTGTTTGGGAATAATGATACTTTGAAACATAGAATATTAAAACTTATATAATATGTTAATGAGTAAGTTAAAAGGTTTAAATTAACTTATATCAAACAAGTATTTATATCACCATAATAGAATGGTAACTTTGTTGTTTTTTTAAAAACAAACATCACTTAGTTTGCATAGTTTTATAGAAATGTTTAATCACAATGTCATAAAAATTTTATTTAGAATTGCTAACAAATTCAACTTAAAAATAAATGTACTTCTTTAGTTGAATTTATTTAGACAATTTATAATACGCTTTTACATAAAGTGGATTAATTATCAGTTTAATTAAATAAAAAAGGTAAACTCGACTAAAAATATTAAAAATAGCTTAAGTTATTTGATAAGATTGTACTAAAGGGTAAATTAAACATTTTTTTTTGTTTATACATACATCTCTTAGTATAGGCCACAGGGGGAGGGAAATAAGTTTTTAGTCGGCAGCCCAAGTGTGGAAAAATGTAGTCCTTGAGGGGCCGGAAAATAATAAATTATCTGTCTCAAAAAAATTACTCAATTTGACAAAGATTTGCTATGTCAAATGTTAACTTCGAATCTACCGTAAATTTGAACTAAATATTTATTTACTACTATATATGCTTTTACTTTATAAGAGCATAGTATTGCAACTATTAGCTTTACTTTTTTTGAATAACTGAACTGTATAAAGTTCAGTTTATTAATTAACAATCATTAACATAATAAACTTAGAACCAAGTTAAATATAAATCTGATTATCACTTCATAAATAAACCATTAAATATATCAACAAAAACAAACAACGTAAACCGAGTAAATAAACTGGAGTTAATTATCACCATCAAAATGTTATTCCTTTTAGCTGATGTTTTTTATAAAGTAAAACGTCTATATATATTAAACTATCATAAAAAATATTCTTAAAATGTTTTAGATAATTTTTTACTGTTGAACACTATACTTTATTAACTTTACAGTAAAACGTTACTATAGCCGTTTTCAAAGTATAACTTAATAAATAGTATTTGTATTTAAAGTTTTTTACCGTTGTTGTTTTAAAGTTGTTTTATGTTTTGTATTATTTTTTTGAAATCAAACCAGAAAGCGAAACGAGTTTTACTTTTAAATGATTAAATATCTTAGTTTAATCTATTAAAACTTTGTGCCTTTTAGCAATGAAAGTTTTAAAAAACTAACTAATCAAATTATTTTATGCTGAATATGTTCTAAAATAACCTATTCAACGACCATACTAAAATTAACGCAAACCTTTGTAAATTTATTACTTTTTGACAATAAAAAAGATAAAGCTTGTAAAAGTAATAACTAAGAAAAATATACCGTGTATAAAATAGAAAAGTAGTTTGAAAATTTATGAAGTACACTAGCATATCAAAATAAATATGCGATAATATTTTATAAAATATCCTAATTATTTATTGTAAATTAACAAATAAAGTTTTTAAGCTAAATGATATGTATATTATGAGTTGTACACAATTTTTTTGCAAGTTTACTTCTGATATAGTCTTTTTAGAATCAAAAGAGCTAGTTTTGTTATTTTAAAGTCAAAACGCTTTAATTTTTTGCATTCTAGAGTAAATAAAAAAGATTTAAATGAAATTTTCGACCTACTTCGCTTATATTGGTATTAACAGTACAGCGCTAATTATGTTTGGTCGAACTAAAGTGTCTGGAGAAATTGAAAACAACTATGTGTTAAAAAATTGATTATTAAATAGAAGAAATTTTTTATTAGTTAAACTTTAATTTAAGTGTAGAAGATAATCTTAAGCAAAGTCAGTAAAACTATTTATATTCCTGATTGTTAGCTATAAGTTCTAAGTTTAGTTTATTGGTAATCGGAAACCCTTTTTGTTTTAAGAATTATTAAACTAACTATCAACTTAATTTGTAGTAGTAAAACTCCCTCTTAAATTTTTCACTGCTTTTATTTCACTTAAATAATTTTTTTGTAATTTTAAACTGTAAAATAAAAACAACCTAACAGCAACAATTTAATTGATTTTTGCTTTTGGCTATTCGAAACCAAACAAATCATATAGTTTCGATTAATTACAAACAATTACTTGTGTTTCTTTTAGAAAAATGTCTTCAAGAAAGATTTTTTTTAATACGACTAAATAGAATGCATATCTTATTTAATTGAATATCTTATACGAAATTTGTGTGTATACTTTGTAATCGAGTTTTAAAACCAACACATTATTAAGTATAATGATGTGTTCTAAGATGAATACGACAGTAAAGTTTAGTTAGTGCTTGCATGTGTAGAAGGGGAACTTTCATTGCGACATCTAACCCCGTAAATTTGATTGGACCGATAGGTGAAGCTGACAGGTTTCTGAGTGTTGTTAATTACTCACAACAGAAAGAGTAGATAATCAAACCATCCGGTAGGTAGACCGCTTTCAAAATTCATTAGAATTATTCCGATTTTCTTCTAAACTTAAAGTACGTCAGTGTCTGTTGTTGAAAACAAATTGCACTTATTTTGCTGTAAAACTTAAAAATTGTAAATGCTAAAAAGTTAAACTTAACAAACAAAGTTAGAATTCTGAATTTCGAAAAAATATACAAGAGTGCATATGTAGTCTAAGATGTTATATTAACAATGAATTGTTAAATTTTAACATTTAACCAGGTCCTGTCAGCACTTGAATACCTGCACGAGGGTAAGGGGGTGGTCCATTGCGACATTGAATCCCGCAACATCCTCATTGGATTGGACCAAAAGGTGTAGCTGACAAACTACTGAGTGCTTCTACGCGGCAGATAGCTCTTCGATGTACACTGAATTATTGTTTAAAAATAGATATCTACATAAACAGGTATGTATAGTTTTTTTTTTGTAAACTTTAAGCTGCTTTAAACTGTATAATAAAATAGCCTAAAAGCAACATTTTAGTTAATTTTTGCTTTTGTTATTATTCGAAACCAAATAATAAATAAGAAACGAACTAGCTGATAACAAATGATTATGCGCAAACAATTGATTGTGTTTCTCTTATAAAAATGCCTTTAATAAAGATTTGACAAAAAAAGCTCTACGACTATCGGCAAACACTTTAAGGAGCTCGTTTTAGTCCAAATTGATTTTGAAGTAAAAATCAATGCAGCCACTGTGTCAACTTAAATAAGAAATACTCAAGCAAGAGAATAACTTTATTTATACATTTGTTTAGGCAAATAACATCAAAAAAATAAGCGCAAAAACTGATAAAATTGTTTAAAGCCGCATACCATAAGCAATAACATTGTTTTGTTAAGATAAACTAAAAAATGTTGTAAAATAGATGTAGTACCATCATCAGAAACAGGCGGCAACAGTTTTAAAATTTTGTGAGTCCACTGAATGATTGAGAAATCGATTGTAACATAACAATTTTTTATTCTGTGAAAAGATTGAAACTTTATCATAGAGCTTCAAAGCACGATTTCTGAAACAATAAATATATTACTTAATTTTTCTTGACTCCTAATACAATTCAACAGACTGAAATTTTGTCCAAATTTAGTTTAAAGATTTTTAATAAAGCAAAAAGCTGAACGCTTTTTTAAAATGTGTTGAAGAAATATGGTGTAGTTTATACTAAAATTCTACATGATGTCCTTCAAATGTGAGAAAAAAAATAGTTCATAAGTTTTATGCTTAAAGTAAGTTACAATATTTTTTTTTTTCAAATATTGCTTCAAGCATCAAAACACTAATTGAAAGTAATTACTATCTATGTTTTGATAAACAAGTGAAAGTATGTAGAGGAAGCTGCTTAAGTATTCGCTAGACCTCACAGCTAAGGTAATGTTTTTGAATCGGCAAGAAAGTTCAAGTACCAAGAAATTTTCTACTTCAGATTCTATGTTTACATCAGTATAGTATTTAATGAAGTCTAAACACATTAATGTAGTAGTCAGTAATATGTAACGATGCAAGTTATAAGAGTTTTCTCAAAAAACTATAAAAATTTTAACAAGTCAACTTCTGAGTTGTTGAATCATAAAGTTAGGGTTACTTTGTAGAGGCCTTTTAATTCAGATATAAAAATCTATTTTAATCGACTAAAGTTTAGTTTAAGTATAAACTGCAATTTTATTTTTAATTCAATTAAAATAGGATTCATATGCATTTTTTAACTAAAACTTTTGAAATACAGTATTAGATAGAGTAATGGAAACAAGCTAGACACAAAAGAAAAATGGAATTCTTCAAACAATTTAATTTGAACCTTTAATTAGATTATAACACATTAAACTGTAAAGATGGGTCTGAAACAGATATTGTAACTCAGATAATACTTAAAAGGATAAGTTTTAAAACTCGTTATAATTAAAGTAACTACTACAAAAAGCATACCTTTTTCATAATACAGATGGAGGTCGCGAAAGATGACCTGGCAAAGTTCTTGGCTCAAAAGATCAGAAATGGAGTGGCTGGGTTTTTGCAAAATCTTTAAATAGTTGCCAGGTAAGTGTACAATAAACTGAGTTGCTTCTTTCTTACTTTTAATAAACTTGTCTACTTATAAGTTTATGCTGCTTAAACCATCATGAATTAATTGTTAGTTTCTTGTTTGTGCAAAGGTTTTTTTTGGGAGTTTGTTTGTGTAAATCAGTCAAGTCAGTGTATAATCAAAGACAGAAAATAGTTTAAAAGTTTTAATTGCAGCTACTATGCTAGAAACTAATTAGGATTATTTTGTAAATCAACTGTGAGCTGTTTATGTTTTGTTTAAATAAATACAGTAACAAAACTATATTCATCTATATAAAATATGACTGGGTTATAAACAATATTAAAAACATGTAGTAAGAAAGTAAAATAAATCAGAAATAGCACAATAACTTGTTCATATAAAGCATAAACTTAGTTTTTTTTCGGTAAACTAAATAAAAATAAATTTAGCTTCTCTTGAATTTTGTTAAAAAAAGATTTAGAAAATCTTAAAAAAATTAGTTAACTTTGTTAAGTAACCTATTTTTATAAAAATTGGTAAATAACTAACATACATTCTCAATAATAACATATTATGTATAATAGACTTTATAAGTCTACATGGCTTTAGATGCAGTTATTGAGATCTTCTTCAATAAAATTATTTGTAGAAGTTTCATATAAAATTTTAATAATAATAGTAAAGGAGGTAAAACATAACTAATAGCCTATAGAGAATAAAAAAATCTAAGCTATGAAGCTAAAATAAAAAATAACTGAACAAAGATAGTTAAAGTCATAATTATCAAAAAAATCTTGAGTAAAACAAGAATAAATATGCTAACAGTGAGAACTCAATTCAAAATAAATTGTATTTAAATATTTTATTTTTATTTATATTCCAGTGAAGTTACTTCACTAGGATTTTTTGTTAAACAATTAAACCTAAATTTTGAACAGTTATTTAAATATTGTAAATAAATTTTATAAAAAAAAAGCAGTTTGTTTTAAATGTTAGGTCATTATCCTCAGAGAACTTTTCAGTGCTTTATTCGTTATGCAGCGTTCTAGAATAGGGGTGGGCAACGTTTTTCAATCAACGGGCCGGATCCGGAAAAAAATAGTCATTTGCAGGCCGGAGCATTGCGAATTAGTTATTTACCGGATCCGGTATGCGGATCTAGCCGAATAATGACTTTTTAGATCCAAATCCAACTGGATACTAATTTTAAATCGATATCCGGATCCGGTCGGATTCTAGTATAAATATATATAAATTCTTGCTATAAATATAATTTACATTTTAATTGACAAAGGTACGTAAATAAAATATAGTACTAAAAAATACACTTTGCTTGAGGTAATGTAAAAAAAAAGATATTCCAACTAAGTTAGAACAACACAAAATATTAGGACAAAATTGTGTATTTATTACTACATATTAAATAATAAAGTTTTTTTTAGCATGATTTTAAAGTCAAATTCTTACAGTTTTGTTTTGTAAAAATGTGATACAAAGTTTTATAAAAATTTTATAATATTGACCCTTTGCGGGCCTGTCACTTCGCTCGCGGGCCGGTCATTTTTATTTGCGGGCCAGATCTTATTAAAATTTAAAAAACGGTCGGGGGCCGGTCGTTTTCACTCTGCGGGCCGGATTCGGCCCGCGGGCCGTACGTTGCCCACCCCTATTCTAGAATATGCTTCGTTTTACTCAAACACTAAAATATTATTTATCTTATAATATTTTATTCTCCTAGGTTTACATAACTTCCGCTGTTGAATGTTAAATATACGAGATCAAAATTCTTTTTATAGAAAAATTAAATAGAGGTGTGCAAATTAAATATTTTACTCACAACCAGGTTTTGGTGACAAAACAATTGCGACCTCTTCAAGTAAAATAAAATAGTAATTTGCACCTAAATAAATAAATAGTAAACTCTCTAATTAAATAGAAAAGAAACTAGATACACTTATTGCATGTGTAACATTAGTGTATGTATATTATGTTATAAACCTTTGCTATCTAAACGAAAATAACTATATTTAAACACACATATTAAAGTGTCTTTATGTAAATTCGATATTTTTATTTAAATCGAACATAGTATATGAAAAAGTACAACACAAAAAAAAATAAACGTAGTATATTTATTACATTTCTCCAAACGTTGCAACTTTTATACCATGTAGATAGCTTCTGCAAACTTGGTTCTTTTCCTGTTGTTAATTGAGTTATTGTATGCAAATTTAAGATTAATAAACCTTTCTAACTGTGATCTTGATTTATAATCGGTTAATCACACATGAAATATTTAGATTTTTAAATCTTAATGCATAAGTTGATGTTCAAACCCAATATTATGAAATTCATGTACATGAAAGTGTCGGTGAGGTTTTTTTTTAAATATAAGTTTAAATATTCTAAGAAATTAAAAAGTAAAAGCAAAACTACTAAATTTTGTCAAAACATAATCTCTGATTACCTCAAATGAATCTCAGCCAGAAGATAACAACAACACAAATATCTAAGAATGCATTAAAAAAAAGATTGGGAAACAAAAAACAAAAACTTGAAGAGGATTAGTTAAAAAACCACATAATTATAAATAACGAACTTTTAGAAAAAGTTTATTTTGTAACTTATCTAATTTTACACCTATAAAGGAAAGTACTGGAAGTAAATTAATAAATGACTGTCATATTTATTATCTTTTTTTATTATAACGTACTTGTAAAAATTAGATAGTTATGTAGATATTTTTTTGGTGCGTTTGTTCGAAAATAATATTCTTTCATATCTAAACTAATTTTTTCAATTTTTTTTAATATACCACTTAGATCATCAGATTACAAGCTCTCAGTAGATTGAGACTCGGGTTTCGTTCTTATTAAAACTTATCTCATTTAGATATGGTTTTTATCAAGAAGTTGATAGCTTGCCTAGTAAATGAGAAATTAAAAGTTTAAGTTTTTTAATTAATTGAAACCCTTGATTTGTAAAAGTTCATACGGAGCCAGAAGAGATCATTTTTAAAGAAAGAATAATACTAAAAAATAAAATTAGTATTTTTCTGAGCAGTAAAATATTTTAGAGTTGTTTCACACAAGCTAATAAGAAAACCAATTGAAAACAAAGTTAAGGTGCTTTTTTTGTTGATATGGCAGTTTTTTTATTCACTCTGAACAATTTATTGAGAGACTTTTTCAAATTAGTATATAATTATTATAAATAAACAATTAAAATATTCTTCATAACTGTTTATACTACTTTTTGGTAGTTCCATTTTAGACTTAATTTGTTATACATGTATTGAGACAACTTAATTGTAGTACTACTGTTTTTGTAAAATGTTAAGATTTTCTTTTGTTTATCTTTTTTTAATTAGTTGATTTTAAATTTACTGTTACTTGTTATTTTTCTTTTCTTTTATATTTTTACCACAATTTATATCCCTAACCCTTGCCTTTTTCGTTGGTCGGCAAATTTTTTTCTTCTATTTTTTTTATCAATTTTACCTTTTATATTTTTCACGTTTTTATTATCAAAGATTTTTATAATTTTTTTTTTTGCTTTCACTGTTATTCCTAACCCTTACCCTCGGCCAACTAATTTTTTTCTCCTTTTTTTGTTTTTATATTAATTTATTTTGTTGTTTCTATTTAAATTTTTTCTACTCTCGAATAAAAATGACCCTTGGTGCATATTTGACCCGTTCCCAATTGGAATATTCCTATAGTTACCATATTTCACAATTCATGCGATATTTTGTGTTTTTTGCCATATTCTGCTATAATTGCCACATTTTGCCATTTTTACCAAGCAATAATGTTGTTAATATTTACTATTTGTATCATTAATACATTTGTAGTTTTTGTCGTTGATACTGTACTTTAAACTTACTAGTTATACATTTGAAGTTTTTGTCGCTGTAATGATAGTTTAAACACATAAACTTTAAATTCACCGTTTTGTTACAAAAAGTCTCCTCCGCTGCAAGCCACATGACGTAAAGCCCTGTATTTTTTGTACTTTTGAGCAGATCATGTGAAGCGGATTTCAGAAAAATTGAAGGTTAAAAGTTTAAAATTTTCAAACCGTTTTATACAACTATAAGTCATGAAATGACATCAGTTGAAAATCAACTCTAGTTTTTATGCCCTCAGTACTGTGTTTATTCCAAAGCTATTGATATTTACATTTACAAGTAATTATTTTGCCTTGGTTTAGTCTGACATAATGGTCTTTTCAAAAAGCTGTACAAGTTCCTATAGAACTAGTTCTTATTCTGCGTGCTACTCTCTTTCAGCCCTAATATGAGTATGATAGTCAGATATTAGTTTTATTAATTTTCTGTTATGAAGTACAGTAACCTCTCGCATCTTTACGCACTCGTGATGTTACGCACTCTCGTTTAATTACGCATTTTAGAATTCTCAAAAAATCAAAAAAAAAAATTTTTATTTTTTTTATATTGCAAAAATTAGGTTTATTGTATATTTTTTATTCAAATATGTTTTCAAATGCTAACTCACCTCTCTATATTTTTAGACTTTGTAAACTTATGTTCGTTGACTAATTGATAAAAATTTAGTTATATCGCAGTATATCAGAAATTTTGTTAACAATAAGAGACTAAATTAAAATTTTGAAACAAATATAACTGGGTTAAATAATGAAAGTATAATGAAAGTTTAAAACATAAATAAGTAATACAGCACTCTTGCGCTATATATGAATAAACATCTAAAAAAGAAATCTAATGAAACGTCTTAGCAAAAAGCTTAATTATGCTTAAAAATGCTTAATTATAAATTTAATTTGGTAAGTAGAATAAAATATAATTGTTAAGTTTTTTAAGTCACCTTTAATAAAGATAAAGATAAAATCTACATATTATTAAAGTTAGTAAAAATTTTCTACAAGTATTAATATTTTATATAAATTCAATTTTTTTTTAATATATGGAAAGTTTTATCTTTTGTTTTCATGTTTATAAATAAAGTAAAAAAAATGTTAAAAGTCTGCTTTTAACTAGAAGCAATATCAAAAAACAGTCATTATAGTAAGTATACTTGGTACCTCTCGTATCTTTACGATCTCTCATATCTTTACGCATTTTTTCTGTGGACACAATGTGCGTAAATAAGCGAGAGGTTACTGTATCTGTAATTAAATTTTTTCATGTGATTTTATAGTAGTAGAAATACACTGTTTGCTTCTTGTTAGTTGAAACTTGATTCTCTTAAGTTATGTTATTTTTTAAAAATTAGCTCAATTACCCATTGAAAACTATTATCTTATTATATAACAAAGATTAGTTTTTTAAACATTTTAGATACCTTGTTATAAAATTAATTTGAATTAAGTTAAAAGAATTTTAAATTTTAGCCATAAAGCATATAAGTTTTAGAAAAACTCATATAGCAGAATCTGGATCATATAGAAATAAAGAGTCTTACTTATACTAACTGAACAATAGCTATATTTAACTTTTTAATATAAAGATATTAAAAACTAAAAAAAAATAAAAATGGTTTTTGTTGTATACTATAGGAGATATAGCGGTTTTCTTATATTTTTTAATTTTCCTAAATACAGTTTTTTTGTTTCTACTTAAGTAAAAAACTAAAGTTAGTTAAAAATATTTTTTACATTATATAATTACTTTTTACTGCTATAATTTTTGTTATATATTTACTCTTACAGTATTTATATTTGTTATTTAATTTAACAGTTTTTTCTGTTTTATTTTAAATTTCATTTCTTTACATGAAAAATTTGTTTAAAATCCAACTTTTAGGATGAGTTCTGTTCTAAGTACCAAGTTTTTTATTTATCTACCAAATATATTTTTTCAAGATTTCAGGTAAAATTGCCACTCTGTATTAGTGTGCTTATAAAAAAATGACCTTTGATTTTTCAGCCAGCTAGAAATAGTTTTTAATAAAAAACAAATTATTATTTGAAATAATAATTATTTTTTAAAAATAAAAGTTTCATGGAGTTTTTTTTATTATATATAATTTTCCAATTTTTTTTTTAGTTTGTTAAAAACAAAGAAGTGTCTGCGTAAAACTTTCTTCAAATCATCTCAAATTCTGGACAATGTGTTTTTGTAACAGTTTTAACATCTTAAACAGTTTTAAGTTAAAAAACCTTAATAGAATTTTTTTTTGATCTCATAAAGTTTACATTTAGGATGTTTGAAAAATAAAAGACTTTAAGGTTTTTCAAACAACTAAAACTTTGCAAATGGTGTATCCTTGATACTTTTAAAATATAAAAGCTATTTATAGCTAAAAACTAAAAGTTTGTATTTTTTATAATCGCCCTATTCCATATAGGGGTACTGATAAAAAATCAAAGTTTTTATTATTATATTTAACTGAGGCGTGTTTTGACTGGCTTCCTGTTTACTGTGCAACCTTAGTCAAAGAAAAAAATAAATCACTGAAAAAGGTTGTTTAAATAAAGTCTTTACATATGCTGGTTTTATTATAATTTTTTGCTAATGTTTAAATAATGATTGTTTGATTTGTAAGATATTAAGATTTTGTAAATAAGTTTTTATTTTTATAAATTTAGAAAATTTGCTAAATATTCATAAGAGTAGTGGATTAGTAAAGAAAAATACTCAACATAAAAAAATGTTTTTTAAACCTGGGTACAATCAAATTTGCACGAGGGAACAAAATTACACAAAGACACTTTTGCACGAGAGGATAAATTTGCACGAAGACTTTTGCACGGGTTGAAATTTTTTCAAAATATTTTTAATTTTTTTATAATTAAAATAATTTTTGTTTATCACTATTACCCCTAACCCTTACCCTCGGTAGGTAGCTTTTTTTTGTATTTTTTTAATTTATTAATATTTTTTTTTCTATTTATTCTTGTAATTTTTTTTGTATTTTTTCTTATTCTCGTGCAAAAATCTAACTCGTGCAAAATTGACTCTCTGTACAAAATTGTCTTCGTGCAACTTTATCTACTTTTTCAATTTATTTCTCGTGCAATTTAGTCCCCTTGTACAGCTTGGACCCGTTCCCTTTTAACTTAGTTCATTAACTTCGTTTTTAAATACTGGTTTCAAGCTCTACCTACATTTAACAACTAAAACTTATTAAAGTTTCGCCTGAATGAATTTACAGTAAATTAAAGTATTTGGTCTAAATATTAAGTTTAAAGCTAAATCATTATTAAAAAAATGATATTGTGAAAGTATACTATGTAAATAATTTAAATATTAATTCAGACTAATCATATATGTGAATGCTGTTTTATAACGAAGTTCTTTTAAACATTGTTGTTTTTGCATGCGTGGTATACTTTTCATTAAAAAACCAAAACTTTGCTGTCAAAAACTCAAAGGTTTTTATAAGTATTTTTTGTTCTATAAAATAAAAAAAAATTGAAATCTTATTTTTTTATTTAGTATATAAGTTTGTATTTATTCATTTTAAAATACTTTGTTGTTTTATATTTGTTTTTTATGATTTTTCATAATTTTTACAGAGTGTTGAATTTAAACATAAGGTAAAATTTTCCTGCTGGCTGCAAACATGCTGCTCAAAATTGACTGGGTGAAATTTTATTTCAAATTAATTTGTTAAATTTGAAAAGTTTTTAAAGAAATTTTTGTTAAATTTTTAGGGAAGATTAGTTAGGTATAGAGGGTTAAATGCTATTACTGTACTACTGTATAATTAAGGGTTTATACACTCTCAGGCCATCTCAGGCTACTTTAATCATTTTTTATCATACTCAGGCTTGTATTTTAATTTTATATACATACTCAGGCTAGTTTGGATAAGTAATTTATTTATTTCAAGCTAGTATTTACAATTCAAAAACTGTTCTTTTTTATAATTTGCTTCTATTTAGTCATTTAGTTACTACTTCTGTATTTTGGTTTATTATCTTGATTTTTTTTTGTTTTTGTCCTGTACTTTTTTTCCCTCGATTTACCCATAAACTAATGCATAGTAAATTTTAATATATTAAAGAGTTTTATTTACAGTATATTAGAAAATTTATGCCAAATAAACTGTTTGCAAAGTACAAACTTGTTATTGTGTAGAACAAAAATGTTAAATGTTTGATAGAAGTTAATAATAAAAGTAAAAAAAGAAATCTAAATTCTGGTATTGTTAAGTTTTTGTTTGATGTTGTTCGTTATTGAGAGACTTTTAAATAAACTCAGCCTATTTTTTTTTTCAACCATTGTAGACTGATTGTCGTGTAGTATACCTTATTTTATCAGAATAAAGTTTATTTTAAGAAAGTTGATGTGAAATAAAAATTCAAAATAAAGAAAATAACTTTAATTTATAGCAAGAAGAAATATTATTCTATTAAAAGTATAATTCAAGTTGAACAATAGTATTTTTTCTTAAAGAGTGGCAAACTAGTTGTTTCTAATAATTGCTTCACATGTAATTAATTTAATTTAGAAATATGATATTTCTTTATTAAGTTTGATTAGTAAAAATATTCAAGTTCTTCGTTTATCTAAAATTGATTTAAACTTTTTTCAAAAGTACCACAGAATAGAGAAACTAGAGAAACATTTAAAATGTGTTAATTTTAATTAATGTATTACGTTTATTTTTTTGGACACCAAAAGTAAAAAAACTTTTTTAAAAATATTTTTTTTATGTTTCTTAATTTTTTAATATTACATTACCCGATCATTTCTTTATCGATCAATTCTATCTCAATTAGTAAAAAATCATCTATTTTCAGATTGTTTTAATTAGGATTTTTCAAAAACAAACTAAACTTTATAAAAAAAAATTTAACGAAAATTCAAGTTTTTTGTCTTAGACAAAACTTAGTGTTACTATTCTTCTACTTGAATTATACTTTTATTAAAATAATATTTCTTCTTGTTTTAAATTAAAGTTATTTTCTTTTTTCTAACTATTTTCTTTTACATCAACTTGCTTAAATTAAACTTTATTTTGATAAAGTAAGGTATACTACACGACAATCATTATACAATAATAACAGGTCGATTTACTTATAAGTTTTTATCTTAATCTAAATTCACTGACGAATAAAGTATCAAAAAAGTTACTAAAAATAAGTTAAGTATTAGAAAATAAAGCTAATTTAATTTTTTGATATGTTACGCAAACAATGAAACACAAAAGAATCTATAAATGTTTTTTTTAGTTTTTGTAACATTAAAAAAGTTATTAAAAAGTTATATGTATTTTTTGATATATGCTACGCAGACTAAAAAGTCAAAATATGCCAAATTTTTCAGAATCCGATTAAAACGTTAAGATTTTTTTCCTGGTACTTGCCGAGTCAGCATTTTTTATAAAGATTTATATTTTATTTATTTATAGGCATACCCCTAACCCTCCTTCCCTAATTATTTTCAAAGACTACAAAGTTAAAGTAACTAAAATAGCATGATTTTTTTTCTCACTCAGAAAATATTAGGGGAAACACCGAAGTGTTTCAATAACATTCCTCTTTATATGGGCTTTTATAGCGACCCAATAAACCCGAACTCAGAAAAAAAATAGTTTCAAAATTACTAATAGTAACAACTAAACTTTTTTTTTGCTCTTTATCTGCAACTCAAGAATATCTAGTATAACCTTCAAAGTTTTAAAATAACCCAAAATTTTAAAATTGCCCTTCTCCCTTTAGCCCCTTTACAAATTATTTCCTTACATATTACTAAAATCGCTCATTTTGGGAAACCCTGTTTTAGAATGATAGTCGTAGTAACTAAACTGTTTGAAAAAAATTTAAAACTCTGCTTTGTAGGGTTGTATAAGTAAGCTGTTATAATTCTATTCAAATTAGACCTTCTTTTTTATTTATGTACCTAGAACATTTTAAATGTCATACGTAAAAAGTTTTTCTAAGTACAACCTTTACAAATGTAATATTCAGAACAAAGATATTCATATCACAGTCTATAAACTATGCTGCCAGTCTAGTGAAATTGTTGTACAGTTGTTGACTAATCTATCTTAGTCAGTTAGTTAAACTATCGGGTTAAATATGATCAAGTTAGATATGACCGGGTTAGAAGTGGTCGGTTTAGAAAGGATCGCGGGTTGAATATGAAAGTAAACTTATTCTAACTATTCTTTTTATTTTTTAGCTTATTTATAAAATAAAAATATATACTTTAACTAGTACATTTTCAAAATGTATAAAATCGGTCGAAGAATTTTAGCAACATCTCTTTGCTTGAAAATGTTTGTCTATTGCAAAAACAATAAAAGTACCTTTTCAAGTGAGCATCACAAAGTAAAAACTCCTCTATTGCCAAGAAGATGCGTTGATACTGAAAGAACTTTGGAGACAGCAAATGAAAAATGCACCGGAAAAACTGCCGGTAACAACATCACAGTCCGCAATTTCATGCAAGGCAAGCTCGGAAACTGCGGCATGATAGCCGCAATGTCGACGCTAGCGACCAACGGGAGCCTGTACGACAAAGTCGTGCCGAGGCATCAGAACTTTGACGTTTCGGATCCGTCCAAGGTCTCGTTCAACCTTTACAAGATGGGAAAAGCTCACAAAGTGGAGGTCGACAAGAAGCTCCCGAAGCTGGACGGAAGCGGGTTGGAGTACTGCAGGAGCTCGAGCGACAATTTGTTAGGCCCTCTGCTGGAAAAAGCTCTCGTTCAGCTGCACTTCGACGGCAATTACGAATCGGCGGATGGCGTCAGCGCGAGCCTGGTCATGTCGAGCTTGTCGAACGGCTTTTTCGAAGAGATCGGAACTGGACGATGCAAAAACACAACTGTTGAGTTGGACGAGGTGATGGAGCACGGTCTGAGAACAAACTCTCAAATGATGGTGTCTTTTCGTGGCGCAGCAACAAACAACAGCTCGTTGAGAGACAACCATTGCTACGCTCTAATTGATGAAAACAACTTCGCGCAAAATAAAGTCAAGCTTTACAATCCTCATGGAGAAATTTTATCAGTTGACAAAAGCATTTTTTCAGAAACTGACATTTGGTTTAAAACATGTTATTTTGGCAACCAAATTTTTCGAATGCAAGAAATAAAAACTTCCGTTGATTTAACTTGCAATTGGCCGTTATTAGAATGTGAAAAACAGATGATTTTTGTCGATTACGATTTGTTAATTAAAGAAGACAACACGGAAATCCTATTAAATGTAATTACAAAACCAAGTAACGAAGTAGCACCATCGATTTATATTATGACAAACGACCACCAGATGGCTGTCGTCAAAGCCTCGGTCTTTAAACCTAAACTTATAACCCAATTGTTTTATCCAAAGTCCTTGAGAAAAAATTTTAAAGCTGGAAAGTACAAAGTAGTCATTTTGCTGTCGCAAAGGAACGTGTTTGATTGCTACGAGGATGGCGGGAAGTATTTAGAAAACGGTGGAGACGAATTTCTTTTGAGACTCGCCGCTTCAAAGCACTGCGTGGTTGAAAAGTCTACGAAGAAAGAGAAAGATGAAATCAGGCGGCAATTAATTATCTGGAAGTTTAAATTTGCAATGGGAATTTGGTTTGACAAAGATGAAGTTTTTCATTTGTTAAAAAGAAAAATTACTGACTTGTTGTTTTAAGCATTTTCAGATGAACAAACTGCTTTTTATTTGTAGTCGCTAAGGTTACTGTTCAATTAATGCTTATTGGCAAAGTTTCTTTAACGTGCAGTTTTTCAATTTGCCTTGCTTATATAAAATAAATAAGTTAGAAGATATTTGAGGGTAGCTCAGTTAAATTTCAAATTCAAGTTACATGCATCTAAAAGTTGAACAATTCAGTTTATACATGCTTTCTCTCGTATGATCTACTATGCAAAATTAGCAAAAAGCTATATAGTTTTTTTTTTATTAAATAATACGGCTCAAATAAATTAAAAGTTTGCATTGCATGCACAGTTTAATATTTTTTTTACTTGTCGTACTCGAAGAGTTTTAACTATTTTGTAACGCTGTACATGAATTCTAATTTCTTATTTTTTGATAATTTTTTGTGTTTAGATGCAATAGCATCGGAGTCTTGTAAGCTTTTCAAAAATAAAAGCAACACTATTGGCGTTGATTTTATTGCATGATTCCTTTAGAATTGAAATCTTAGATAAGTTTATATTTGTTTTAAATTTATACTTATTAATGGTTTGAACTCGCTTACTCTGAGTATTTTAAACGAGAATAGTAGTTATATTAAACAACTAAGTTAAAAGTATAAGTTCGAAAATTCGAATGGTAAAAAATTTAATTTTTTGTGAAAAAAATGGTTTTGGATACTTCGCTAAGATAGCAAAAAGTCTATTTTTACTTTAAAAAAATTATATAACAAAATTAAGTTTATTTTAAATATTTAAGTGATTATAAGTCTATTACGTTTGAAGTTAATAAACATATTTTCCCTAACATAAAGTATACAACTATTTTACGAAAACTCTAATTAATTAAAGAAAATTTAGTTAAACAATTATGATTATTTTCAAAGTTAAAAGGTTGTTTTTAAATGACTTTCTTTTGAGTCGATCAGAGTTGTCAAAATGCTAGCTTGTTCTGTTAGTTGAGCTTTGACGCGTAATTTTTTTTTTTTGGTTTTAAATTAAATTTTCATTCACAAGTAATTAGAACAACTCGTTTCAAAAAGTACAAAGCCGAGTTTCACTAAATTGCTTGATATTGAGTCGGAGTCTTTTATTACAGGCGATGCAAATACTGTAGTAGTCAATAATAAAGTACAAGATTAACAAAAATTTATTAAGACAAGCAACATTATAGAATTAACAAATGCTAATTGTTTAATTTTTATTGATTAAATGAAGTCTTTTTTTAACTAAAAATTATCTCGTGAAGCGCTCATTTTTGCTTTAAGATGGTGGAACGTAATATGCCCCTGATGTTTGATTGACCTCAATAAAGAAGGGATTTCGGTAATGTACGCACCTACGTAAGGTGGGCATCACGTTTTGCAAAGCATTTATTTTAAGAATATTATTAAACAAATGTTTTGTAGTTGCTTAGATGAATGAAGTTGATATGAAAATTAAACTTCATAAATAAAAGAATCTTTATATGAGTGATAGAAGTATGTATATTCTAAAACGCTATGCATAATCTAAATTTTTCTTAAGTTTGAAAATAACTGGAACACGTCGTATTTTTATTAAAATATCCGAATAAATTAGCTATTATTTGGTTCTAAAACGTATTTAATTTATTAGTTTTATTTTAGTGTTTCAAAACTGTAAGGTACACCTTTTGCTTCCTTTTCCCTAAGTTTAAAGCCCACTGCACTCCTTAACGATATCCCTATTGTATAAAGTTCTAATTGTATTTTAAACTTTAATGGACCTAGTAAGAATATCAGTTTTAAACTGTTTTTAAGCTGTTTGCTGAGGGAGTTTTTTGCTTGTTTATTTTAGGCTACTTATTATAAATAGACTTTAGTCCGTAAACATGTAAACTTGGCCCACTATACAAAACTTTAAAACTTACAATAAGAATTTTAGGACTTAAATTGAAGAGCAAAATAAAAGGTCTAAAGTAAAATAAATGAGAGATTTTAAATTAGCATTAATTGTAGCAAATTAAAAGGTTACTTATAGTTAGTATTTAAATTATTTCGTTTGTGAGTTATTGGAAACGGATCGCTTCGGCCGCCAAAAACAAAAAATTTGCTATTTTGATTACTTTTGTTACAAATGTAGAATTAATGATAGTAAAAATTTCAATACAGCACCTAGTAAGGTACCAGATTGGCTTATGGTAAATAAACTCAAACTAGACCTAAATAAAACCACAAGTATGATTCTACGTGATTCAAAAAAAAAGTTCTTGAAAACTAAAGATCTTAATGTAAAAATAGGTAAAATAATTTTAAAAATGTAAACAGTTATAAATATTTTGAAATAGTTAAAGACAGAAAATTAAAAATTTTCAAAACATATAGAAACTATTAAAACAGAAATAAAAAGAACACTGGGTGTATTATTAAAAGCAACACCACATTTTCTAAATTAAAAGCATTATACTTAATCTTTTGTTCACAAGCAGTATGAAGTGTGGTTTGTTGTGATGGGGAAGAGCAAATAAGAAATGTATAAATAATATCAATATTCTTATAAACAGAGCACTTAATTAATGCATACAGTATAATAAATATGATGGTAGTATTAGAAAACTTAAAACAAAAGTGTTCGAAGCCTACATTTATACGAGTTAGGTCTCTTTGTGAATAAACTTAAAAATATGTTACTAGCTATCTTTAATGATTACTTTAAAGTTTTAAAAATATCCGTAAGTATCATACGAGGTCTTCAGAAACAACTTAACTCCTATCTAGATTCAACAACAAAGGTGGTCGCTAATTTTACGTTATAAAATGTGTGTTCAATTTTGCAAAATCTAACTTAAGATAAAATTGATATATATTACCTAAATATGTTTCGATTTTAAGTTCTTATACTATTTTTCAAAATGAGAGTAAATTTTGTTTTTGCTTATTTTAGCCTAAGTTACTTATGATATTATATAATAAAATATAAACTTTATAGAATGGAAATACAAAATACTTGTTTATCTTCTAGTATATTATCAAATGCATATATTTTAATTTCTTACAAACAGTTTGTTTCTTTGCTAATAAAAATATTCTATTGTACTATTAGACGAAGCAAGTACCATAAAGCATAGATGGGATCCGATCATGGGAGCGGGTCAGAATAGTACAGCGACAAAATGACACGGTGCGTCACCTTGGCACGGAGGGTCATTTTGGCACGGCGACAAAATGATACGGTGTGTCACTTCGGCACAGCGACAAAATGACACGGTGGGTCACCTTGGCGCGGTGCGTCAGTTTGGCATGGAGGGTCATTTTGGCACGGCGATAAAATGATACGGTGTGTCATTTTGGCACAGCGACAAAATGACACGGTGGTTAATAAGGGAGGGAACGATTTGTTGTGAAACTTCAATCTTCATTGGTATGGACAACGATCTTATTTTTCTAGGAAACTTTTCGGTTTTTTGTCTTCTAACCGGTTTTGTAGAATTAGCAACAATCACATTTATTAACTTTAAAAACAAAGACCGCAGGAATTTTTGATTGTGACTTCATAAAATAAAGTGAAACACGTAATGTTTATACCTTCTATTGTCCATCGTCGTACTTATAAACAACATACTCATTTTTAAGCAGTAGCAAGGTGTTAGGTGTGCTTAATAAACGACAAATAGTTGTTTGTATCAAACAACGTTCACAAAGATGCAAAAGCAGCAACTTTTTAACAAAATACGATTGTCAAAATTGAAGGAAATTTATTTTTGATTTCTTCCGAATGGAAAAACTTAAACATAGTTTAGTACTAGAACTTGAAACGAGTAATAAAAATTAGAAAATGACTTGCCATTTTACGACTAGAAAGATAAAAAACTCATATAAGCATATTTCTTAAACTTCAGCAACATTCTGATTTAAAAAATACAATCTACATTTTAGGTCAATCATTCAGCACATCAAAACAATAAACTAGTAGATGTAAATACAGAAGAAAATTTGTTTTATAAACTAAAACTCAGACATTATCGAAAACAAATTTTCTGCTGTTGTAATTCTAAATTCTAATGCGGTTCTTATTTTACGTTTTTATGCTTAAAAAAATTAATACTTGCGCTCTTTTGGCGACTTAATAGGTTGCAATTTAGAACTAAAATACTGCGTTCCCTGACGACCTACGTTAGTAGCAACATCTTCAAAAAATCATTGTGCACTTGACTTAAAAGATCGAAATTTTGCGCCTCTATGCGACTTGTATTAGTTGCAACATATATCGTGCACTTAGAAATAGAAACATAATGCTCTTTCGCAAATAAAGTTGTGCACCGAAGCACTAAAAATGCATAGATAAAAGTATAAGTACAAATATCCGCAAATAAATTAGATTTTTTAGCAAAACATTCCCTACATCAAGCATATCTTTAAATAAAACTCAATAAACCACTAATACAAACTTTTAATACAATTGTAGACTTGCTTTAACAAAATACAATTTTTCTTACTATTATAATAGTAAAACTTCGCAAAATAAAACATTATAGCAATTGATATTGTCAAGACTTTAAACTCGTTAAAAAAATATTTAGTAATTTTCTAAATTATTTTTTCGCTGCGTTTTTAATGGATTAGGCGTCTGATTCCTATTAGAATATTCCTAAAGCTCAGGCAACTCGTGGTCTCCAATGTCTCAATACAGATATTGGAGACCACGGGTTGCCCATGATAATTATGTAAATAGAACATCGCTTTTACCAATTACTCTCAATTGCCCATACTTTCAAAATGTTGTCTATTTTATATCAAAAGTAAATAATTTTTTTTTTTTTTTCATCAGAATGAAATTAATTCCTAATTAATAAACAATATTTTTTTTAAATTCAAAAATAAAAGTTTTTAGAAATCCTAGAAAATGTATTTATTTTTACAAAAAACTCCTTTTTTTATTCGCAAGGTTAAAAATAGAAAACTAAATATTATTTTCATAACAGAGTTAAGACAAAACCGAGTTTTTTAAAACTTTGTAATAAAACTCAAGAATACAAAGTAGCAGAAATGTTTTACAAGCAAATTAAAATCTGCTTTTACTGTATTATTATGAAATTTATTTACTGATTTTGTATTAAATATAAATGCTATTTAATTCCTTATATGCAATAAAGTACTATAACATCTATCATACTCTAAGTTTAATTTTTTATATTTTAGACTAAAAAATTTTGTAAAAATAAAAAAGACTTATAGTATTAATTTTAATTAGTGATGTACCGGACCCACAATTTCGGGTCCGGCCGGACCCGGATCCGGATTTTTTTTTCAAATTAGGATCCGGCCGGAACCGGATCCGGACTTTTTTTTCAAATTATGATCTGCCGGAACAGGATCCGGACTTTTTTTTCTTATCAAGATCCGGCCGGATCCGGATATCAGAAAAAAATGGCAATATCCGGCCGGATCCGGATAGTGAGTCCGGTACATCACTAGTTTTCACATAAAAAGTAGAGCTTACATTTGTAGTTTCAAAATTTCATTTCTATAAAAGCTAAAATAAAACTATGAATGACTTTAAATTTAGTATAAGGAAAATTGATAGAAAGATAAAGTATATCACAGAAACAATATCTGGTAGCTAAGATTAAAATCTATTAAATAAGATCAACTTGTAAAAATCAAGGGGGACCCCCCCTATAGCCTTACCAATCTAAAATCATATAAAATCAAGTTCTTGAATAAAATTAACTAGAAAATCACAAAATATTGAAAACTGGATCAGCTTAAACTCATTAAAAATCTAAAAGAAAACTAGCCTGAGTTTTTCAAAAAATCAAGTTTTTCAAAAAAACAAGCTTAACAATTTGGTAGTAAAGTTTTTAATTTTACAACATAGGTAAAGAGTTGCATTTCTGAAATGTTTACTTTATAGTTTAAATGTAAACAAATGTAAATTAGTCACGTGCTCAAAATAAGCCAATCACGGTAGGTGTTTAATTTTAACTTACGAAAATAACTCTTTTTAATTTACAAAAGGTTTGTTTATGAAAAATAATTTTCTCTATGCTCTTTTTTACTAACTAGATCCGAATCGGCCGGAGATCTGTTAGGATCCGGCCAGAACCGGATCTGGACTTTTTTTTCAAAATAGAATCCGGCCGGAACCGGATCTGGACTTTTTTTTTCATATCAAGATCCGGCCGGATCCGGATATCAGACAAAAGTGGCAATATCCGGCCGGATCCGGACCCGGATAGTGAGTCCAGTACATCACTAACTTTAATAGAATGGCTGCGGCTTTAATTAGAAGGCTGCAGCAATAATGTTGTATGTATCAACCTCTAGTGATTAATTTTTTTTTAAGTGATAAATATATAAATGCGCATGATTGGTTGCATCAGACTCTTAATTTTTTTTTCAACTGTTCATAATGCTATTTTTAACTTTTTCATAAACTTAGGCTCCAGGACTGTTTATTTTAATTATTAGCTTTTAGACAACTTTATCATACATTTTCAACACAGAGTTTTAAGGAAACATCCTAACTTATTAACTTTTGTTGAATATAAATATATAAATATATTTGATATAAATGGCTAGTTACTACAAAAGCATCTGTATTTTTAGAACCTAGAAATAAAACACGCATGACTTATTCTTACTACGAAATAACTCTGTATTAAATTAAATCTTAGTTATTTTTTATAACAATTTCTGATAATAATTAATTTTATGTTTAACAAAAAGTACTAAATTTTATTCATTACATAAATATGAAAAGTCGTGAAACGTAAAAAATACAACTTAAGAATATTTTTGTTTTTATACTATGACTTAAATTTTAAAGCAATGTATTATATATAGGTTTCAATACTATTAATGAAATAGTATTATTTAAAATGACAAAAGGTTTCCTACAAATCTTTTTTTAGTAAGTCTGACTTTATTTTTTTATTTATTTTAGCTTAAATAAATAACCAGTTAAATGGTTAGATAAAAAAATAGTGTAATACATTTAAACAGGCTCCAAAACTCTAAAGGTTACTACTTTTTTAAGCTAATTAGCTTAAAATGAAACTATATAGTTGAGTTTAGAATAAGTAAAAAACTTATTTTTGGTAAATAATAAGTCTTTCAAAACATTTTTTTGAAAACCAAGTATCCAAGTATACCAGTAATGAAATGTACTATTTTTAATTTTGATATATTTCTTTTTCAGCCATTAACTGTGGAAATTTTTGTTGAAGAAGATTTCGAAGAAGAAGATTTTGTAGAAGAAGGTCATGTAGAAACTGAACCTAATAAGAAATACAAGAGCAAATATTGTAAAGAATGGGAAACAGATCCACAGCTTAAAAGTAATTTTTGACTCAGCTATTTTCTAAATTGTAATGTTGTTCATACATGTTTATTGGTTTTTAAAAATAAAACATCGTAAAAAACTGATTTGCCTGGCCAATAACCACTAAATTTTTAGATATAGATGATCAGAAAATTTATTAATTCAATAATAGAGTACTGTTTTGTCAATTAACTTAAGCCCATATTGTTAAGCTTGAAATATATTCTAAAAGAAATGCTTTATTGAACTAAAATTTCAACTAGTTAATGAAATATAAACAGTTTTGTTACCAATTTTAAGTATAAACCTTTTCACATCCAATTTTCTTAAAAGTTTGATCAACCTTTTTTTTCTTCTCTAAAGAATATTTTAAGCAATTAACATATTTCTATACTAAAATTTTCTAGAATTTTTTGTTTAACTAATTAATTTTACAAAAAACTAGCATGCATGTTTTTAGTAAATAAAATTAAATGGTGATTTAAATTATAGAAAGAGATTTTGTTTTTTTTTTCAAAACTGAAATACTCCTGAATCCATTCTTTTTAGAATTTAATAATTGACTCTTTGTGAAAATTTTAAGAAGATTGCTTAAAAATGAAAGTGGACCCCCTATTCCCTTGATAATTATTTGCAAGTACTATTTTTGTGAAGCTAATAAACAAAAACTGTTTAAAAACATATTTAATTTTGTGTTTTAACATATAAACATGGCAACTTTTAGACTGGATTCAGCCATGGGATGATGGGAATAAGGTTCACTATAAAAAGTGCAAAACTCAATTACTCCCAAAGAAATATACACTAAAAATGCACGCAAAAACAAATAAGCACCTACTGCATGAATTATTACCACAACCTTCTGAAAAAGATGATGATTCCATTACAGATAGAAAAATACAACAACGTCAAATAGAAGTAAGACTTGCCTTGTACCAAGCATTGCACAATAAAATGAATGCTTCTAACCACTTGCTTGATGTTTTTAAAGCAACTGGTAATGCTCCAAACAGTTGTACACTTCGGGGTACAAAATGTACCTCTATAACAGTCAATGTACTTGCTTCTATATTGAGAAAGTTTATTACAAGTGACATGATTTTACAGCAGTGTTCTTTCTACTTAGACGAAAGCACTGATATTTCAGGAAGTAATTTTTTTGGGTGAGTAAAGATTTATAAATATAAATTGTCTAATGTTCAATGTGATTTAAGTATAAAAGGTCTAAGTATTTCTATACTATCATAATTATAATCATAATATATATATATATATATATATTTTTTTGTATATGTTTTATCATGTGTTAAATTGTTTTGATTTTTTTAAATGAAAATACTTATCAAATATTGTTTTTAAGTATTTGCAAATTTTTTTACCATTAACTAATGCTAATTTTACTCCCATTACATTACTCATCAACATGTTTTACCAATTTGTACTAAAATCAAAATTAGAATTCATAATGAACTTGAAAAATATAAATAAACTGTTTTTTGTCAAGATTAACCTAGAATTTTGTTAAATTATGTTATTTGTATGTTTCACAAATTAAAAAAAAAACATTTTTTATGTATTACAATTTCTTTGAAAAATTAAAAAAGTCTGTAATTTAACATTACTTTGAATATTAGAATTTTGTTTTTGTTATTTTAGCTGAGTTTTTTAGCAAAGTATCAGTTTTCAGTAGTTTTTAAAGGTTTGAATGTTTGAATGTCAAAAAAACAGTTTCAGCTAAGTTTTTTTGTTCAGTGCAAAACATAAATTTTACTGAACTAATTTAGTTTTTAAAAAAGTCTGCCTTTTTTAGTGAGATAAAAAAATAGATTAAAGATTGTATGTTTAAAATTTTTCACTGTTGATTGATAGCAGGTGTTAGTATTTGCTACATAAGCAACAGTACCCAAGAAGTTAAGTCAATTTTTTTACATTTAGAAAAGATTGAAAACAAAACCGGCGCTTCAATAGATCAGGGCTTTAAAAATGTTTTAGAAATTTACAACATTAAAACGCAAAATGTAGT
The DNA here is from genome assembly GCF_965202585.1 of Thalia democratica. Lineage (NCBI taxonomy): Eukaryota > Metazoa > Chordata > Thaliacea > Salpida > Salpidae > Thalia > Thalia democratica. Next base: position 31,196,440 of record NC_139172.1, on the reverse strand, counting down.
TGCGATTTGTAAGTTTTTGTAACTTACTTTTTTTGTAGTTAAATATTTTTTAACTAAAGTTTTTAAGTAAAATTGTTTAAAAACAATTTATTTCATTTTTTCTATTTAAAAAACATGGAGTTGAAGGAGTAGTTATTTAAGTAAGAAAAATATTAAATTTATAAAACAAAACTTTTTGAAAGTATTTTAGTTCAGTTTCTTGGTCATAAAAGTATTAACTAAACAAATTGATAAAAGTTTAAAATTTTGCACAATTTTTACTGTACTATATATTTTTTTAAAGTTTGGTAAACACCTTGTATAAAACTTTCCTATGTTTTCTATTTGAATTTTTTACCAACAGTTTGTGTTTTTTGGACACAATCATTTTCGTTACACATTTTAATTGATTCAGGCAATGACCAAAGTAGCGCAATGGTAGGTGTTCACAATGGTGCAGGAGCTATCCTCTGCAAAAAAAATCCAGACATAGTTACTGTTTCATGTACCAACCATGCCCTGCAATTAGCTTGTGCAACTGCTACAAAGCACAAAATACCAAAAGAAGTCAGTTGTGTTTTAATTTAAATAGTTTTTATATTGTGCACATCTGGTTTGTTAACTTTTGCTTTGTGAAATACAGTAGTAACTAAATAAATCCAAAATTTTTTAAGTATATAAAACAAATTTTTGGCATTTTTACTTGCCTTATTTTCTAAAAACTTTGTATCACTAAAATATTTAAAAACAAACAAGGTTGTAGAACTTATAGTCCAAACATTTTCATATTTTAAACAATCTCCTATAAGGAGAAACGAATTTCAAACGTTAAGTTTAGCTATGGAAGAAGGAGTTCCACTTAAATTTAAAAGTTTAAATGGAACACGGTGGATTGCTCATTATGGTAGCTTAAAAAGAATTAACTCCAAATGGACAGTTCTTCAAAAATATTTTAGTGATGTAAGCTTATCAGTAACCCTTGTTTTAATAAATTTTACATTTTGTTGACATATATTTGTTACGATGCTCAACGGATCAAAAATGACAGAAATGCCAAAAAATTTCTAAGTTGCTTAATAGCAATGTTTTAAAGTTATTATGAACTTTATGCAGTCCATTTTGAAGGAGGTTAGTTGATAAAATTATCTTGGAACTTTAATTTTTTAGTTTTCTACATATATTTATTGTTTTTTTGAATGAATACTTAAAGAACTTTCAGTTAAAAATGAAACTGAATTTTAAGTAATCCAACCTATTTATGGTTTTTAATAGGTAGACATTGTTCAGCTGACACTACAAAAAAAGAAATTTGAGCCACTGCATTTAAGACATGCTATAAATTGTCTAAAAACTTACTTGAAGCGTCTAATTTATCATTCAGAAACAAGTTAGTAAAAAACTACTAAAAATAAAACTTACAGCTAATATTTATATTTTTGGTATATTTTTAAAGTAAAAAATGTTATAGCTTAGTTTTTGGCAACTCCTAGTTTCCCATCAAACTCAAAATTGTTGGTTGAAAATTTGAATATTGAAGATGGCAAAAAGGTAAAACTATCCTAAAAATTTAGTTTGTTGTAGCTGTTTTATTGTTCAGCACAATTTGACGACTTTGTAACATTTCAAAACTTTTTTTATTAAGAATCTTTAAATTTATAGTGTAAACTAACTAAAGATACTTAAAATGTTGTGCTTTGATTTTATTAACCAACAAATTTTTAACTAAATAGGTAATGCAACCATTGAAATCTCACAGCAGCTTGTTAGAAAATGTAATAAGTTTTAATAATTGCAACTATAATTTAAAAAATTAATATACACTTTTGTCATTAAATAAAAGTTTGTTTAAATTAGCTGTAACTGTTGTTTGTTATAAGTTTTTTTCTATTGTAATTTATATAGCTATGTTTTTATCACAAAGATTTTAATTAAAATCGAAATTATACAACGGTTTGTAGTATAAATCTTTATAACATCAGTTTGTTGTAATAACTTTAGAAAATTCATTCTAAGATTGTAGATATACTTCTTAAATCAATTACAAAAATTTTCTTTTGAAACAGGTTGTATCTGTTTACAAAGAGTTCGTAACAAAACTGTTGTTGGAGTTATAAAAACGCATGCCAACAAACCTGCGCTTCATGATTTTTTTTAAAGTTGTTCACCAAGTTGGTTATGTTGTTTAGTTGATTTGTGTTTAATGAGCTAAATTTTTTATGATTAAAAAAACATATATAGGCGGAAAATTTCATATAATGTTTAAAACAAATGTAATGTAAATATTTAAAAGCTTTAAGGGAGCCACAACCGAATATTGAGAATTTTTTGGATTTGCCTAATGTAAAAGTTTTGTACTGTTCTGATCACAAGCAAATTATAATAGAACAATACAAAGGGTTGATGACTTTTGATTGTTTGACTGGTTAGTTTAATTGACATTTTATAAAGATAGACCCAACTGTTGAATAAAGTCAATTGTTATTTTATTATATCTGTCATAAAATGTTTGTCATCCCTGTTAGCTTTTTGCTTATGTGAACTCAGAAAGCAAAATTATATAATAAATATTTTTAGTAATATAATAATACTTTGTCGACTGTAAGGATTTTTTTGTTGTTTTAATTTTTGCTTTAAAAATTTCTTCATTAGATAAAGTAGATAAAAAAGAGTAAAAAAAGCATTAAATAATAACAGGAACACCTACGAACATTACTTTTTGGTTAAGCATCTTAAAAGAAAGAAAAGAGCTGTCAACACTAATGCTGAAATTATGTACAGTGCCATTCAGCAATGCGCAGATAGAGAGGGATTTTCGTTGATGAACCTCAGCAAAACAAAGCTGCAATCAAACATGAAAGCTCCCTTGTTAAATGCACTGATGATTATTCGGTGAGTAATGTTAATTTTTTTAGTTTTTTTAAAGTACAGTTTTCAACTATTTGTTTGCTATAAAATACCTACTAGCATATAAACCAATACGCTTTAGTTAAGTAGGCAAACTTTATTTATTATAATTAATTATTATGATAACACTATTTAACAAATCAAAATAAATTTTATTTAAAATTTTTGTTTTTAAGTTAAAACGTGTGAAATGAGTTTTTCAAAACAAAGATAAAGTACATATTTAGTACAAGAATTTTGAAACAAGTTTTAAGTGTACTAGGTGTTATATAGTCGCTAATTTTGAAACACATTTTTATGTAAAAAAAATGTTTGTAAAGTTTTTACATTTACAAGCATATTTAATACAACATAACATTCTATTAGATCAACTTGCAAATCATCAAATCTCTGCTGCTTTAATTTTCCTCTTCCGGATACCCTTTTGAAGGAAGTTGGAAAATCGACGATATATAAAAAAAGAGAATATACAGCTTCGGAAGAGTTGACTGAGGAAGAGTACAGAGAAGTTAAATTAGTTTTAAATAAATTTTGTTATAACTCTAGGCCACATTTCTAAATTAACTTTTTGTTGTTTCATTAAAAGCGTGAAATTGGTATAACATTTTACTTAGTAATTTTTGTATGCCGTTTTTATTATAGTAGTTAATTGAGTTTTTTTTTTGTGCATTATTCAGTTTCCATTTAGTTTGTAAACTTTAACGTTAAAAATTTTTATTTAACAACATTTAAACTTAAATACAAAAAACAACTATAGCCAAGTGTAAACGTTGAATAATCTTTGCAAAAACTACAGTTTTTTTTTTCTTTATTTTTAAATGAAATCATATATTACTGTTTTTTACTTTTTACAGTTATTATTAAGTGGCTTGTTTTGAAAATCTTTTAGAGTTAAAGTTTATTTCAGCATGTTATATAATAACTTTGATAAATTAAAAAAAACATTATTTTTGCAATTTTTATTTTTTTCACTTTTAACTAACTAATTAACTTTTCTATTTGTATTTTATTAAAAAATAACAATTTTTCAATAAAAACCTTAATTTAAAACGTTACAAATTGCAACTGGTTAAAGTTTTTTAAGATTTAAAAAATGTTTAGTTTTTAAATTTTTCAAACCTTTAGTACGAGTTTTACTTTTGTTTTTAAATAACCTAATGTAGTTATTTTAGTTAAAGGCTGTTATTATAAATAACTTGTCCTAATTTTTCACATAACCAGTTTTAGATTCGGTTAACAATTTTTAATTTTTTAAATCTAGTTGTTTTTTAATGTTTTTCTTTAATGGTTTATGAACAACAAAGTCTTCACTAAGTTTACAAGTTTGGAAGCTAATTTGATTAAATTTATTAACGAAGTTAAGAATTACTAGTTTTCCATTTTAAAATCTGGTATGTTTTATGAAACTTTAAAGATTTGTACCTTAAAAAATTTGTTAAATAGTTTAATTTTTATTGATAAGTTATAAAAATATAATTAAAAGCATATATATTTTAGTGCTGTAATGTACATGTTTTTCATTTATATGATTAACAGAAACACATTACAAAAGTTGGCAAAAATATTAAAATAATGCTTTTATTAAGTAATTTTTTTAACTAACTATAACAGTCTATGTTGGTTACTCTAAAAACTTAAGTTTTAAAATGTTAAAACGTTTATAAACTTTTCAGTTGATACAATTTTTTTTTCTATTTCTGTATCCTATAGCTCGTTATTTTTCAAAGTATAGTTAATTAAACTATTGAACGTAGTTGTATACTTAAAAAATATCTTGCGGTTCGAAATAAAAGTTTAATTTCATTTTTATCGTATGTAATAAGCTTGTAAATTGCCAACTGGTTTAAATTAACTTATTTAGACTGCTGAATAAATTTAATTTTTTGATTTGAAATTGTACAATAAACCTGTTTATTTTAAATATAAATTTCTACATGTTAATTTTTGTTGTGGTCCATAAAATTTATTAAAAAATAGCGTAGTCAAAAAACAGTTTGCATTCATGTTTTACAAATCATTTTATCAAAATTTAAAGTAAACATACAATGAAATTTATATATTTTACTTTGTTTTAAAGTTATATTTGTAAAATAAATCTAAATATATAAGCTAATAGACCTCTGCTTAACAAGTCAGTATTTGTTTATAAACTTTTTTGTATTCCAAAACTTGCAGTTTACAAGTAGCGAAAACTTCTATTGTATCAAGTTTTTTTGAAGCTTTATGTAACTACTTTCTCATAACTCATTTTACTCTAGTTACCGGTTTCTTCGAGCATGACGAGCTCATAGTACTTAAATTATGGCATCTCTGCCATAAAGTAAAACTTTAATATTAGTTTCAAACAGCTTGAATACAATAAATATCTTCACAATAAATATTTGCTATGTTATAAAAAATTTATTGATGTCTAAAGCAGGGATTACCAAACTTTTTTAAAAAGGCCCTCTTTAAAGAAATTAAAAACGCTATGGCCCCCTTTAACAAGATTATTTATGAAACTACCATTAAAAGCATTTAAGACCCTTTTTTTGTTCTTTACTAAAAACTTCAGAATATCTAGTGTAAGTTTCAAAACTGTTATTAAAAACAACACCAAAGACATTCTTTTGCTCTTCATCAACAATTCTAGAAAACCGAGTGTAATTTTCTAATTATGACCTCATGGCCCGTTTGGCCCCTTTGCTGCTCACCGCTGAGTATCTGCCATGGACCACTGTGGGAAACCCTGGTCTAAAGTGCAAAGCATTTAGCTGATCGACATGAGTCCAATATATAATCGATGTTTATTGGTTAAAACTACATAAACCTTTAAAGATTCAAACCGTAAAGCCACTTGAATGAAAATGATATTTTTTACGGTTTCGAATGTTTTTATTAGTTTAACCAGTAGTTTTTGGTCAAGAAGTATTAAAATAAATAAGAGTTAAATTATCTTTCAAATAACTACAAAAAAGTAACAGTGTTAAATCAAAAGCACATAATTTTATAAAGTCAACCACACATTTGCCGCTTTGTTAGTAAATTATATGCTTACCTTACTCTACAAAGTATTATAAAGGATATTTAAGATATCACCAAGAGTAAGATAAGTAGCAAGTTTCAGACAGGTAAACTAGGTTAACAAACATTCTATTTCAACTGATTCATATCTTAAAATTGTACTTTCAACATAAACATGCCGTTTTTCGCTACAAAATCAAAAAGTAAGAGCATTTGCTCAAGATCTAATGATATTTGCTTGTTTTTAGTATTTGTACTCACACAAAACTTATAATGTTTTTTTAAATAACTACTTTTTCAATACAGAAATATTAAGCTAGGTTAATAATTATTAAAGCTCAATATTTTTTTTACAAACATTTGCTTTTTTTATTAAAAGTTTTAAATTAAGTTTAAGTCATCTTGATTAAATTGAATATAAATTCCTTACTGATTTATTAAAAATCATTTAAAAATGGATATTGATATCGCTTGGCGAACTATATAGTAACAAAAAGCTATATCAGAGCCCACCAAAGATTGATTTTATTGTCAGATCCAGTTGAAAATATAGTAAGAACCAGAGGCGTCGCTTGGATAGAACGCTGGAGCTGTTGCACTACATAGAAAAAAAAAATTTACAAAAAACTTCAATTTTAGGGTTGAGGCTTTATTAAGATCGAGCTTTTATATAATATAAAAGTTTTATTGTCAGCTTTAGAAATAAGAAAATTATATAGTCATGAAGTTCTACAAAAATACAGTTAAGTGTATACATTACTGACTTTAATTTTCCTACTAAATTTGTTTTTTGTTCAATTTTTATACTTCATATATATTTATAGAAAATTGACCTGCTAGTGCAGTGTCAGTGCTTAGAATCCCAGCTATCAGGGTTCAAAGTTTGAGTCCTGCCATGAAAACATATACTTTTCTACCCTTAGGGTTGGAGCTGATTTAGTACCGTTCTGAAAATCCTTTGCCTAACTCCATTGCCTTGTGGATGCTTTTAGTTAACCTAAGGTCAACCTTGAAGAAAAGTCACACAAGACTAAGTCCTAACACTACGGTAGAGGTAACTCTGTAGAACTGTAGTTCCATCTCTCTAGTGGTGCAAAACTCCGATCAAAAAGTCGTAGTTTGCAATATACACCGTAAGTTAAAACTTAATTTAAAAAACTGAATATTAAAACATCAAAATAATAATCAAACTAAAAACTATAAAAATGATGAACTATCAAATCTAGAACAAACTGCAATATTTATAAATTAAGATATCTTCAAAAATATTACGTTTATTTAAAAAATTTAAGCAAGTTGTAAAGTTTTGATATCTTCATACCAATATTTAAAAATGAAACAAACCCAGTTACGATTATACTTGTTTTTTAAAACAATGAATGTAAAAAAAAATTAAATATCTATTCTTTACAATGAACATCTCAAAACAAGCTTTACAACTTTGATAAGTTTTGAATTTTTGTTACATAAATCGACTGCCAATCCTGCGTCCCGAGCTCGAGTCCCGGTATTACAATGAATATTTAGGCATTTCAATCAACAAATAAAAAAACATTTTTCGCATAAAATAGTGACAAAATTAAACGTAAAATGTTTCAGCTTTTTACAGATTAACCTTATTTAAAAAGTTGTGACCTAGTTTTCAAGTATTTTTAATGTCTGCTATTAGTATTGTTTTTTTTTATAAATAAAGTTTTTGTTAATTTTTAAAGTCTAAAACTGTTATATACTTGTAAGTATATTCTTTTGAATTTGATGTTTAGACTGTATTTTCATTTTTGTCTTATTAGACAAATTTTCAAGAATATTATGAATAAAACTTTCTTAAGTTAAACCATAATTAATTGAATTTCGTTTAATTTTTTTTTATATTCTTTCAATTTTTGATACCTTTATTATTTAAGGTTTGAAATTTTAGATTAAAAAATTATATTTTTAGCTCTTAAGAAGTTTTTAAAGCATATAGTCTACGACTCAATAACCGAAAATTTTTTTCTACAACAAATCGTTCTTAGACAAAATTTTTGAGCGCATTTTTATCGTTCAACAAACAACGTATATATTTCTAATTGAATACTAAACAACAAAATTATTACATAATTTGAAATACGATCAAGTAAGTTTAATATGTTAAAATAATTGACTTATGAATTGCTACAACGTTCATATTTATTATAATTTTATTCTCTTCTTTTTACGTATACATTTAAAATGAGTACAAGTTTTCTGGGAAATCCTGTACGATACAGATCCTCGGAAAGTTTATACATAAAACTTATATAGTAGGTTCTTGTTTTTTTACAGGATGCATTATCTTCTAATAAATTGATATCGTGTTCGCAAACAAACAAATTTTGTGTCTCAAAAGACTTTAGCTCGATATTTGCAGACAAACGTGTTTTAGATTTTAGATTTTATAAATACATCACTTATAAAGTCTACTTTTGTTGAGTAGTATCAAACCTTAGATGTGTTATCCATATTCAAGCTAGGTTATACAACTAGCTTAAATATTATAATTATATTTCCAATGTAAATTCATATTTACAATACTGTATTAGATAGCGATTAGTTAACATTGTGACTATCACAGCTTGTAACTAACATTTTTGGAAGATATTATGTTTATAAAAACTTGGCTAAAGTAAATAATTCTAGATAAGGGTTTCCTAAAGTGTACCATATGGCCTTCTTGGAGGTAATTTTAGAAATTTAAGGGGGCCATACGTTTCTATTACACTAGGTATTCTTGAGTTAATGGTGAAAGGTCTTAGGCTGATTTAAGGGTGGGTAGCTTTGAAACTTACATTACACCTGGGGCTCCCAAAGTGGGCTATTTTAATAAACTAGGGACTGGCCATTAGCTGCACAGGGGAGGGGGACACAAGGCCATAATTTAAAACTTACGCTAGATATCCTGAAGTTGATAATGAAGAGAAAAAAAAGAATAAGGTTTTAGTTGTATTTAAAACTAGTTTTTGTGAAATGTTACTAGGTGGGGGGGGGGCATAACATCTTAATTGCTTCAAGTTTTAATATTTCTAGAAATTTAGGGGGCCACAAGCTGCAAAGGGGCAACAAGTTAAAACAAACTAAAACTTACACTGGATTTTCTGTGAACACCGGTGGTTTTTATTTATACAACACGATCGACTTCTGTTTTTCAATCGAAAACAGGTACTAAGTATTAATTTAAATATTATTCTTAAAAAAAATTGTAATTATTAAAACTAACATAAAATAGCTTTTTTTGGATTACTCAGTAAATGTACAAATCAAACTGACCTTTTAGTTTGCAATCGAAAACAGACTTTTCAGTTAAAACGATAAAAAATAAACAAGTATACACAGATCGAGGAAAAACATTAGTGAGTTAGAAATAATCGAGTTAGATATAATCGGGTTAGAAATGATCAGGTTAAAAAAATAAAAATTTTTAAGAAAATAAAACAAGTTAATAAAAAACAAAAATATAAGAAGAAAAATATGTCTCCGACCGATAAAGGTAAGTTTTAGGGATAACATTGATAGTAAAAATAAATAGAAAATAATTTGAAAGAATAAGTAGATAAGAATAAGATTTTTTTAATATGCAAAAATTAAAGATATTTAGTTATATGGTATATATTCAAAAATCATGGATATTTTTAGAATGTTTTTACTATTTACATATGTGTTCATTATGGTTAACACTATATACATAAGGGTAGAAGTATAACTTCCACTCGTTAAAAGCACAAATACAATAATTTCATGATAAGGTAGAATTAAAAGTAAAAAAAAATAATAGTGAAATAGTGAAAATAAGTAAAATTAAGTAGTTTTAAATTATAACTATTGATCTTAACCGTTTTAATCGTTTAATTTTTTTACATCTAAATACTGATCGTCATTTTGAAATTAAGAATTTGTTTCAATATGCCAAAGTTATAGATACTGTTATAAGGTATATATTTAACATCACGGAAATTTGTGAAATGTTTTTACTATTTACATATGTGTTCATTGTGGTTAAGACTATATACATAAGGGTAAAAGTATAACTTCCATTCGTTAAAAGCACAAATAAAATACTATCATGATAAGGTACTTATTTTTTAATGTAATTATTATTCGCTTTAATCATTACAAAATACAAATATATTGATACAGATATTTGAAGCTTTAAAGCTTAAAACAAATAAAACCTCAAGTAACTAAAACTATAAGTAAATAAATTATTCTTTGTATATTATTCTACATATTCTAATGTTAAAAGTCTATCTATAAAAATAGATAACAGTTTAAAAGAAGAATGCCAATTTCTATTAGTAAAGTATGTTTGAAATATGTAACATGTTTTAAAGGTTTTTAAGTTAAATAGTAAGATTTTCTTACTATTAATAAAAACTTTATTTACATTTAATCGTCATTCTAACATCATTCGGTTTAAAATAAAGATAAACAATTCGTTAAATCAAAGAAGTTTATTGAAACGAAGGAATACAAAACACTTATAAACTAAAAAACGCAACTGTAAATAGTTATACACGCTTGAAAAACACATCAATTCAACAGGACAAAATACATTCTTTACTGTTTACAATTTAGACAACGGAGGAAAGTGTGCTACAGACACATGCAAACTCAAGTTCCGTTCCGAGTTTCATGTCTGAATATTTTCGAATTGTTCTTCAATTGATACTCGTTGGCTTTGTGAGAAACCTGTTGCAATCCAAATATGAAGTTTGACATAAGAAATCTTCGCCTGTGAAAACTCATCTTTAATACGGTCATGCGGCCGTTACTACGCGGATAGTATACGTGAATATACGCTCAGGAACAAACTTCGCTAAGCGTTAGCACCAAATAACTCCAAATAATTGACCACAATTCATCTTAGCTTTGCTGTTATTCTTTTCTTAAAATGGTTCTTGTAATCCGATTCAAAATTGAAGGTTGTTCTTATTCCCATTTAAAATTATAAAAATTATAAATAAAATATGAAAATATAGAAAAACTTAAAGTATTAAAAAATTGTCCACTAACAGTTTTATACTAACTGGTTTAACAAGACATACATTCTGCAAAGAACTTTAAAAATATATAAAGTAGTTCTTTAAGATGCTGAATGTATGGACAAAAAAGATTGTAAAAAATTATCTTCATCAAGAATCAGTGCGGTCAGAACGCCACAAAGAAATACTGCTAATTTTTTTTCTAATTGTACCAATAATTCCAAGAGAAGCTTCTGTTTTCTGGTCACTATCAGCTCCAGAAAGTTTCTCAGCATTTTCCTTCTCCTTACTCTTTATCAAATTTTCCTGAGCTTTTTGGTTGATATAAGAGCTGTCAATAAATACTTCTCTTTTTTTTTTCAAGTTTAAATCAACCCCAATTTTTTTTAGGGCGTTATCACCTAATCGAGTTATTGCTTCGATTGACAACTCTCTTGTTATATATGTCACGACATTTTTCACAAAACCCCAATATTTCGACATAATTACTTTTTTGAACTACAATTCCTGAGTTTTATTAATTTATTTTAGTATTTTTGAAGGACAAATTGCATATATTTTTACACCAAAATTAAATTTAATATTAAAACTAAATATGTAGAAAAAGTATAAGCAGGACCATAGCAGTTTTTTAAGTATTTTTGATAAAAAAACCTGCTAAGTACTATAAAATATTTAAAGTAGTTTAGAAAGGCTAAACAATATCAACATTCATTTATAACGAAAATTTATTTGCATTAAAATGTTTATAAAAATCACATTTTCAACCTAACTTAAATTTGCGTTTAATTTTAAGTGTCTCAGACTTGTTAAGTACTTTACCACTTTATGTAAAAATGATATAGCTAACAGATCTTTACAAAAACAATACTTAGCTGATATTAAACATACTCAACAAAATATCTTTTCTGATATCTCCATACTTTCAATTTAACTAATTACTTGATAACAAAATAATTTTGAATCAAATTAGATAACCACCATACCAAGGTTAACAATCTTGTTGTCAAAACTTAAGTGAATCTTTTCAAATCAATACTAAAAAAATTATTATATATTCGAAGAGTATTGTACTATAAATTTATAAAAAACGATATAGTTTTTTTTTTACAGTTTGAGTAATGATATATGATTAAAGCTCTCTAGTAAAACCGTCTGTAGTTCAAAGTAATATAGTTTAAAAAAAGCCTAAAAATCTGTTTCCAAAAACTATAATTGAAAATATTATTAATTTATAATATATCGTGACTTTTTTATTAATCAAGCCGTTTTTTAATTTTGATAATATTTAAGCTTGTTAATAAAATAATAACGTTTAACAAAATTTCCTTATTGTTAATATTTTTGTTTTTGCAAGTTTTTAATTTTGATTTAATTTATCATATTAATGTTAAAAATAAATTAAAACGTCAGAATTATAAAGTTTAAAACTTCTTAAACTTATCGTTGCAAAATGTATGTGTATGTTATAAAATTACTTTTTTCAATAAACTCAAAGTTTAAAAATCTTAATTTTTTGAACATTGTGAATATTTTATAAGGACAAAGATCGATTTCTTTCAACAATAAATACCACTGAACTTTGAACAACAGTTTTATTCTGTAAATAAAAACATCCGGTTAATGTTAAAAGTACAATCCAAGTGATATACCTTTTAACTTTATAACATTTTTCTTTTTTTACTCGGCTTACCTCAAATACCGCTTTTTTTGTTAAGAAGCTTCATAAAAATCAACTAGTAACTGAAATGAATGTTGTTTTAAGTTTAAAAATCATATCGATAGGTTTTAAAACCTGCTTACAGTTTAAAAAGTAAACAATGCACTTTAATTTAACTATTTTCTCAATTGTCACTGTACATTTGAACTTTTTTTAACATAAGGCGAAAATCCTTTTACTATTTCTTTTAAATTTCAAGGTTCTGGAACTAGACGTTTAACTAAATAAATGTTTAAAAACAAGTTGAAACTCATTTCATCTTTTGAAGTCATACATTATTAACAATTGTTTTGAAATTTTAATAGAAGTACTACTTTTACTAAAGTTCATTAATGTTTTATGTATTTCATTGAGTGTATTATCTTTAGCACATACTAGTATTATTATTTAAAAACAGACTAGTACATGTATTATTTTTTTACAGATTTGACTTAATACATAACTATTTTAGTTTTCCATGATGTAGTTTATTTATATTTTATAAAATTATCACCCAATAACAACAAATTAAAATTTTAAGTTTACAGCTTTCTTTTTATTAGTTTTACTGATGATTTATTATAACTTTTTAAGATATATTTTAGTGGTTTGTAACACTCTTCACTAAAAATTTTATAATTTTTAAATAGAAAATCAATTAATTTGTTTTTTTTATGAAACTAATTTTTGAAAAATAACTATTAATGTTAATTCTCATATGCTGAAGTGAGAATTTTTAACTATAATAGTTAAAAAAGTAAAATAAATGTACGTCCAAAATAATTATATAATTGTATAAATATTGAAACAGAATATCATAATTATCAAAATAATTTGCAAACTAAGAAGTTTAGAAAATACTTTAAAATAAGTTTTACTTTACAATTTTGAATTCAGTATATTGCAATTCTTATTTATTTGTTTAACTAATTGCTGCTCTGAAATATAACATGTAAAATACCGAACAATTGTTTTATGATTTATTATTTTTATACTAAACCTAATTTACTTTACTTTAAACTTGATATTTCTTTCAACTTTGAAGTGAAGAAAGCATTTTTTACTTGTAAATATAGTTTTAAACAGCTACTTTAAACGTTTCCTCATATATTAAAAAAAAAAGCTTTTTAGTGCTGACACTACGTTGTATTATCTTCGTGTTCAAGGGGAGTCTTCAAACTAAAGAAAGTTACCAATTTATTTTATTAGAAGTTTTTCGAGCAACAAATAGTTAACAGTTGAACTTCAGCCCAGATGAGCCAACACATTCAACGGTACGGTCATCTGAAACTGCCCGACCATCGGCTCTGTTACATCCTTGTAAGAATCGATCGCAACATCATTAACAGCATCTCCAGCTACGGGAGCTGGAGAATGGAGTGCTCAATACTTTTAACAACATTGAAAACAGCTTTTACTTTTGAATTGCAGTGTGGAGAGGCGGCAACAAAGTAAATGAACTTTTTGAGGACCGTTGTGAATGTTCGAATATTTTTGAGTCGGTGTAGTTTTGAGGAACATACAATAAAAAAGTAATTTGGAAGCTGTTTTAAAAATAAGTAAGGTTTTTTTATTTATATTATATTCCAAAATATTTTTTTTATAGTGATACATATAAAATTGGATAGTGTAAAGTTTACACTGTAAACTTTTTATTTTATAGTTAAACTTTTTGTTAGGTAGTTTTTTGTTTATTAAAATTTTTTTACTTATGAGACAAAAAGTAGATTTTTAATCTTGTGAATATTTCTTTGCAAAAGTTAATACAAGTTACATTGTTAAGGTCTTCAAAGGTTTTTTTTTCTATAAAGCTGTAAATAAAGTTGCTTGTGACCCTTAATTCTACGGTATACAAGTTATTTGGGCTGAATTAATAAAAAACAAGTTGTTTTATTTTTCACTTTTTATAGTTTGTAATATATAACTCTTAAAGTAAATTAATTGGTCAATTCTTTAACTATACAAGTAGCTTCAGCTAACAGCTGTTGAAAAACAAAATATTTCACTTAAACAGCGTTGAAGTCCTAACACCTAACAAAGTGAAATTGTTACTTAAGTTTGTATTCAAAACGTGCTACGTAAAACTTAAATTACTTATTAGATTATGTCTATGCAAACCATGAAAAAGCTTATAATCCCTGAAGTTTTGTTCAGGTAGCTCAGAACCGGGATTTCGAAATGATGACGCCTAACTTCTAGTTAAAGTCTTATTTTCTAATAAACTTACATTAGATAAATTCCTGTCGTAATAATTTTATACTTGCTCCCAGCCAACAGTTAATTTTATAATAAACCGATAAAAATTAGTTCTTTATCTGAACAAACTTTTTTACAACTAGAAACTTTTATCTATTTAATATCCATTTAATTTTTTATTCATTTGTGAAATTTTATTAAATTGCTATTAATACTTTTAGTTTTCGTTTAAAAGCATTAGTACTTCATCTATAACAGTTTCCCATTCGGGTGTAGGTAACTCTGGTGAAATGTTATAATACAAAAAAAAGTAAATGTACAGTGCAGACCATGTAAGCGCTGTAAAAATACACAAAAAATTAATTAAACCATAGAATCAAAGTATAATTAATAAGCTGCTTTTAATGTTTGTAAAAAAAAACTTTTTATTTTTATTTAAAATGATATATTAATTATATTAATTCATTTTTATAATTTATTTATTGTATAGGGGCAAGTACTTGTAAAAAAATTTGTTCGTGTTGATGTTTTTTTTTATGCAAGTTTTTACTCAAACGTGTTAAAGTACTTAATTTAGCATTAGCTTAAAAAAGCTAAAAATAACTCTAGTAAACATGATAAAAATAAACAGACTAATTTGGTTTTTTGCTTACCCATGCGTGGAAAATGCTTTATTATTTGTTTATTACATAGCAAATTTATTAATAGGTGGAGTAAATTCGAATACAACATCTTTATATAATAGGAGATAATTAAGTAATATATAAAATTAATAAATAAAATAGTTATTATTGTACATTAAAAAAAATCATACTTGTTTTACGCTCTTATAGGTTTCTCTAATTAAATTAATAAAAAGAATAAAATATTTATTTTGGCAGGTTTTAAAGATGTCTATTATTAATTACTTATACTGTTAGAAAAAAAACTGTTTATTCTGTATAATTTTAAATGGAAAGTTGCTTTTTATACTTTAACCATGATTTTATTTGTATTGTTTTTTTTAAAGCTGAATACTTAGCATATGTAAATGTTTTTTTTCTGCTAAAAAAATGGAAATATAGAGTTTTAAAACTCCTAAAATAGATGAAAAATTTTACTGATTTAAAAAAAAAGAATGATAACAAGGGGCAAAATTTTATTAGCCCATACTTGAATGTTTTAATTGTTTAGTATTTAGTTAAAAGTTTTTGATACAAGTGTACAAAGAAAATATTTTCTTGACTTAATTTTTGGGAAATAAAAAAAAAGATCAAATGAAATTAGTTTTTTTCTGAATTTTTAAGCTTAAGACCTCAAATTTACAAAAAGTTTTCTTTGCATGGTCGTTAAAATTTTAATGAAGTAACTAATATAAGTAAGTTTATTATAATTAAAATTAAAGAAAAAAACAAAGATATGATAATTTTTTTTAAAACTAGTCAAGTAAACAGGTTAAATGTTTTGATTGAAAAAAAAGAAAAGTTCAGATATTAGGAAAAATAATTTAATGCAAAAACTTTAGGGAGCTCAAACAAACAAAAATGATCCACAAAGGTCTCAGAATGTACAATTAGTGCTAAAAAAGATTTTTTGGTAACTACTTGGATGATGTCACTCCAATATAAAGCCAAAATTATATTGTATTTGATGTTTATTGAAACCATAATTATAGGCTAAAAATAAATGTTTTAAGCCTACTAAGTTTAATCTAAAAAGATACTTTGTTTAAAAAAAAAAAATGTACATAGTAAGAAATAAATTTATTTGTTAAAAAATAAAATATTTAATTAATTTTTTTACACAACATTGTAATCAATATAAATTATTGTATTGATGTAATTGCTTTATATTATCAAATAAAAGCAATTGAAAATTTAAGTTTTATTACTTTTTTATGATAAATAAGTTTAACTTTATTTATGTTTTTATAAAATATAACGTTTTAGTTTAAAATTATGGATAAAAAAAACATCAAATATGATATAGTTTCAGCTTGATTTTGGTGCAACATCATCCTAAGTAATTACCAAATTTTCTGCTTGAGGATCTGGTTTAACAGTAAAACTTTTGCGGTCTATTGAACTCAGGTAGTTTATATTTTAGCAAGTTTAATTAAAACTTAACTATTGCTTAATTAACAAAAGTTATTTAAGACAAGCAGAAACTAAATTACAGCATATGTATGTGTAATGTAATAAAAAAAATTTCAAGGTCAAATGTTTAAAGTTAAAATATATACTTTCAGATGTTCGATAAAAGCTTAGTATAAATAAATATGATTATGACAAAGATAAATCATTTAATAAGTCACAGTAATGTTTTTAAAATACGTTTAAACTACTTTAAAATGTGTTTTCTTAATTTAGTTAATATAAAAAAAAAGAAAACATTATATTTAAGGCAATAGGGGGATTAACCATGTTTTTTACTAGTTGATCTTATTTTCTAGAGTTTTTTTAAGCTTCAAGATGATTTTTATTGTTTTAAAAAATTCAAATTAATTTTTGGAGATATGACTAGTCAAAGTCTGGCCGCATAATAGGTTCCCTATAGGAAAGGAAAACTAAAACAGCAAAAAAAGACTATTTCATTTAAAATCTATCTCCTCCTACATTTTTCAAGCAATCTTCTTCAAACTTTCACAGTCTAATCTTTATACAATAACAAAAAAATGTTACTTTGGAATTAAAAAAATTTTTTGTAAAAAATTAAATTTTTTGAGAAAAAAACACTTTTTTTTTTATTTTTGTGATAAAATTATTATTTTTTTAAGTTAATAAAATTCTAAAGTAACGTTTTTTCTTTTTATTATAAGGAACGTTTCCTGAAAATTTGAAGAAGATTGCTTGAAAAATGAAGGAGGAGATAGATTTTTAGTGAATTTTAAAATTTCTGAGAAAATTGACCTTAAAAATTTGTGGTCCTCTATATCGGAAGATTTTTTCAAAAAATTAAATATCTCAAAAGTTAAATGATATTTTTGAATTCTATAAAAACTTGCTTGTAGTTTGTACTTGAAGCTTTCATATAAAAGCCAAAGTTAATTTTTGTAAGAAAAAATGTTGGACCCCCCCTATGGCCTTAAAAGCTATTGTACAATTAAAATAAAGTAGCCACTGTGAATTGCTATCTTAGTGTAAGAAATATTTTAATGGAATTAATTACGCTTGAACAGTATCATACTCTATTTAAATGAACACTCAATCAATCTCATTTTCATTAACTTGTGGAAAAAAAACTAAAATTTCTTGAATCAAGTGAAATCTAATAATTTCCCCTTAATATTTCAAGGCCAACACTAAACCTACAAACTTGACAATAATATAATTGTTTTTATGGTTACTAGCCATTAAAAACTTGATATATGAAAAGTAATTACACAGTTTAATAATGAATGCAGCAAACAGGTACCTCAGATGTTTGTATTGGAAATAGAATTTGTTTTGATGTTTTGTTTGTAATTAGGAGCACTTATGACTGAAGTTTGTTTATAATTGGACTTGCACTCACATAGTTTGTAACTGGGTATCACACACAAAATACAACAAACTGTCTTAATATGAATTTTAGGTCTTTCATATTGGTGTAAGGAGAATGAATTTTTTTTTTTCAAAATAAAAACTGATCATTATTATTGCTTTTTTATGTTGAAAAGTAATATAAACAACTAAAATATTGCTCATTTACTACACTAGTTTCAAATTACTTTCTGTCAAGTGGTGTGTATTGAAAGAAAAATTTACACTGCTGTGAAAACAATATAATATACTCTATATCCTAAGTTTCAAATACTTAATTCTTAACTTTTCCTAAAAACTAAAAACATTGCTTTTCAATGCAATTCCTTTCCCTTTGTAAGATAAGTTATACTTATATATTGGAACAGTTTTTGATTTTGTACGGTTTTAACAAACACAATACAAACTTATTTAAATCACTGGTTACAAAATTATTTTTTTTTGTAATTTGATGGCTTCATTAAAAAGTTAAGTTTTATATATTTTTAATTATTAACCTGTATTCTAAAAATAATGTTTGTGAAATTGAAAGTTTTATAAAATAACGATGTTCTTGAAATTTAAGAAATAGAAATGTTTGTATTACTTCCTAAATACTCAATATTTTACTTGTATAAAAAGAAGCTACTTTAAAGTTAATTTATTTTAACTAGCAACAACTTTAAATTTTGAAAGATAAAGTAAACAAAATATTATAAAGTTTTTTTTAGTTTAATTATTTTTGTGTTTTGACCTAGCCAATGTCTATAAACTTAATAGTCATGTTTATTTTCACATTTGCATCAGTTAATGATTTTAATATATTTTATTGTAATTTTTTAAGTCACGACTGTTCGGTGAATTTTTTGATTAAAATCTCATAGTAGTCAGCAGCTGTAAGTGCTTTTGATTTAATTTGTTAAGCTAATCTAATACTTTATATAACTTCCCCAGATTGAAAGTAGGCAAGGTGTAAAAATTTAATTAAAGTTAAATATTTTGGAAGTTTTTTGGATTGCTTTGGGTGAAAATGGCAAAAGATCGCTTGGCAGATCTACAAAGGGTGAGTTTTTATTTTTATACAAAATATTTCACCAATAGTTATTCAAAGGTATTTTGTTTTAAAAATTGTTTTAAGTTTAAATGTTTGATTTCTCACAAGATAAAATAAAAACGTTTTGAATTAAAACAAACTGTAGAGATGAATTTATTTTTGTCTAGTTTTGTTGATAGTTGGTTTTAGCAAAATATTTTATATCTAACATAACTGGTGTTTTTAACTGTGCTTTTAAAACATAACCAGTGAGTTATTTCTGAAACTTGTATATTCAATACCAAGTTATTTTACTTTTCCTAATAATTTTAATCTTTAGTTGCTTGTTCCTGTAATTATTAAACAATATATAAGTTTTTAATGTAATATTATGAAATAAATAGCTACCTCTTCAAAAAATGTTTTAACAATAAATTGTAAAAATTTGTATTCTTAAAATAGTAAAAATAAATAATAAAAATAAATTTAACTGCTCTTAAGAATAAAATCACAATGCCTAGTTGATTTTTTTTAATTGAAAAAATTCCGTAAAAGTAGATGTGTACTTTAAACAAGTTTGCTGGTAGTTTGAATAGCTATTTTGTAAATTTTCTATAGTTTATGGTTATTTAGTTTAAAAGGGATTTAATATTTTATTATAATGTATTTATCTGTTTTTTAAGTTGTGTTGCCTTGTAAGTTCGTTTAGAATATCTATGATTATCATTTAATTAACATTATAATATGTTTTTTTACCACTTGTATAAACATGTTTATTGATTAATTTGGTATTTTTTTTCACATAGTATTGTTTCCAAAAACCTGTATTAACTTAAATTATAAAAAAAATATTTTGATCAAAATGATGCATATTTTAGATGCATATTTCAATATTTATGCTCACTCAAGGTATTGTTATAGTGATTAAAATCATGACACTCACATTAATATAAACATCTATATGATAGTTTGATAACTCTGTAAACTTAAATACTCTGTGATTTTTTCCAAAGATAAATGATAAAAAGTACATTTAGTTTATTGAAGTCTTTCCATTATTTTTCAAACACCTTTAGGTTATAGAGCAAAAGACTTAACCAGCACTTTTTTGGTACTATACAGTTTTCATATTAACCATTTTACTTCATATTTTCTTAAAATTACTGATTAAGTTTAAAAAAATGAATATGTTTTCTTAGGATTTTGTGGTACAAGTGGATGATGAAGATGGTGAAACAGTTGTCCAATCAAACAGCTTGGATGATGAGCCACTAGCCAATGAAAACGTCACACAGTTTCTACTGCAGGTTAACTGAGTTATTAATAAGAACATTTTAGACATATTTTGCTTGTTTGAAATAGTTTGAATATTATCAAAGTTTAATGTTTATAAAATTCTTTATGATAAACATTTGCTTTCTAACTTTATCAGACATTTTTTTTATTATCATGTTAAACTTTTAATTAGATTTTTCTAAAAAATAAAAAGTTATGTTGTTTTAGTTTTTATTCAAAAAAAAAAGTCTTAAGAACAATACATACATGTTGTGTTTACAAAATAAACATTTTAGTATAAATTTTTATCATTTTATTACCGTCAAGCTAAATAAATGAAATAAGTAAACATCTATTGAAACTTGAAACTATCTATGTATTAATCATTTACAATATTGTAGTTTTTTTTTTATTAAAAATTTTGTTATTTTTGTATGACATTTTTTAATATTTTTAAATTACAAACAATATATAACTAAAATTTTTGCAACAATGTTCAAACGACTTTAACTTATTGTTAATCTATCTGTTATCTATTTTTATATGATCAATTTTACTTACCAGTAGTTTCGTAAAAAAATGACTCTTTTTTTTAGTTAAAATACATTAAATGTTAAAAGATAAAATGTGTGGAAATTTTACAAGTCATTTTATAACAAGTAGGATTAAATATTTTATTTATTTGTATTGTTTTTTCTAATTATTAATATCTGCTAGTAATGTCAATGGCATTTGTCATCCACTAAGCTTATATTATTTTCACCATCTCATTTAGTTTACCCTAGACTGCACTAAACAACATTAAACAGCAAAATCCCCAAAACACTACATTTTGTTTTTATTAGAACTCATCAGACATACATAGTGACATATTAATTGCTGTTTTTGTCTCTAAACAATGTACTTTTGACCAAAGCTTCCGTTTATAGGTGCACTCAAAATGTAGGAAGCCTTGTTGACAGTTGTGTGGTGTTCTCTAATTCAATAATGCATATGCGTTTTTTAAAACCTAACTAACCAATGTTAATTTTTGTTTTAAGGCACTTATCAGTTGATTCATAAAAATAATGTAAGGATTTAAAATTTGGTCGTTTGTATTTGCTTTTTGCTTAGTAAGTTTTAAATTAAAGTAGTAATTATTAGCAAAAAGTATTTTGCTAGCGTTATTTTGCTTTTTTCCTGTGTGTTAAAATATACTTGATTTTAAAGAAGAAATTATGTAAATTAAATTTTTGCAGTCTTTTTTTTATGTTTACCCTTTTATAAACCTGTTGATTTTAGTCACATGTGTTCTAACTGACAAGTGAATATTTACTACGCAGAGACAAATATTATAAAAGCTATAATTTAAATCTTTAATTATTAATATTATTCCTTTTTTATATCAAAAATAAAATTACAAATGTTAAAAACAGAATTTTTTAAACCTAAAGTTGTATGTACTTACACTGAATTTTTCAAACAAATTAAAGTACTTTAGTAAAATTAAAATACATTTGTTTGATTCTTTTTTCTGTTTTTTGCTATTTCGAAACAATAAGCAATTCAATTATTAACATTCAGTAGTATTTTAAAGATTTTGGTGATTTCTTTCAGGTAGAAGAAATAAGAAGCATCATAGAAAAGATTGAAAGTTTAGTAGACGTCGTCAAAACAAAACAATCACAAATACTAGCTGCCCCTACCAATGACAATGGTTTGTTGTTTATTCTTGTTAATATAAAAGTATAGTATCAATATGAAATATAATTTGTGTACATGGAACTTAATTAAGTTGTTGCTGTAATTATGTATGATGAATTTATAATGTCAAAGCAACTGTTTATTGTGGAGAGTAGAAGATAAGTAGTGATAATGGCATGCAGTTCATTGCTTGAATTAATGATTTATCTGGCCTAAGTAGTTTTTTATAACGCTAAATGTTTACTGAGTGAATTTATGGTTACAAAGTAAACACGCAATTATTTTTTTTGTTATATAACAAGTACCTCATAAAAATAGCATCAAAAAAATATTTTTTTAGAGTTCAGGAATGTTTAATTTATGGAACTAGAGCAATAATTGCCATAAAAAAAGCTGATGTGAACTAAACTGTTTAAGGTAGTGTTTAAAGTCAGTAAATATACTCTACCAAATTTATAAATAAAATAATAGCAATACATACCTTAACTTAAAATGTTAATTAGGTTTCGTAAGTCAGTTTAAGGACATTTATTGAAAAATACATCAATTTGTTATTGTATTAATAATCTTTTTTCTTACTAGAGTTAAAAAAACTTAAAACTATTAAAATTTATTTCAAACGCATGCACAGCCTGTAAATGCCTGTAAATTGATCGTAATGAACTGTTTCAATGTTTATTTCAAAAAAAAAATCCTGTTTATTTTGATGATTTTAGCTCAGTAACAATAAAAGTATAAAAAGTATAAGTCTATTACAACAGTATATTTATAAATGTAATTGCCTACTTAAATATTAACCCAATAAATGTTTTATTCAATTTTTTATGTTGACATATAAGCATTAAAATATTTTGACCTACATTATACAGATTCATTACTGTTTTGTATTTATAGCATATCAAAATTGCCCAATGACAAAAAATCAATTTGAAAATAATTTTTATCTCACGCAGATTTTCACGGACTGATGAAAATAGTCCGCTGAAAATTACTTTATGACACACAAAGTCATTTTTACTTTTTTATAGATTTTTAATTTGTAATAACAAAAGTAATTAAGCACTCTGAGGTTCAAACGCCAACCAAATTGACAACCAATCAATAAAATTGGCTTGGAAAACTCTCAAATAGCACTTAAGTCTTGAAATTTAATTATTCAAAAGTTAACACATTTAGCACAAGTTTGAGTTTAATTTGATAACAATCAGTGTAAAAATAAAATGTTATCAGTTTTGTTACATGAAGCCCCTTGAGATTTACTACAGTATGCAAATTAACTGAGTTTAACATTTAATCAAAATCCGTTTATAAAAACACTACTAAAATCAGTTTCGTTTGTCTCAAGTTATGACTTTCCATACAAATAGTTAAACACTACTTCTAAAATATAAAACTTGTTCAGCTTTATTTTTTCTTCTTCAATTAATAGGTAAAGACAAATATGTTTATGTAAATATAAATGAAACATTAAGTTACAAGTTTATGTCTTCAAGTTTAAGTTATATCTTTAAAGGAATGTCTAAAGCTAATTGTGGTAAAAAAGTTATTAATATGTTTTTAGATGTAGTTTTTTTTATATAAGACTTTAAGTGATGAAAAGAATATAAAGAAAAAAGTTTGTTAACAAAAATAAATTCTAAATAAGTCATTTAATGAAGTAATAGTGTTTAAATTAAAAAAAAAACTTTTATAAACTGTAACTGACTATAAAGTTCTAAATTTAATTATTTAAAATTACTATGGATTATGATTGAAACGGTAATTGTTTAAGTGGCTGTTAATGTGACTAAATTTAAAAAATAAATCAAGTAATTTTGCTTAGTTAAGAAAGTAATTGCTTATCAGTCATGCAGTATATAACTTAAGAGATCATACTTAATTTACTTTTTATAAGTTGAAATTTAATTGTTTTTCAATTGTAAACCTTAAACATAAATCAACTAAAAAAATGTTACAAATATAACAAAAGTCTGTACAAATTTAAATTTGTAAAGTATAAGACAAAAAAAAGTCTAAATCAATATCAAATTTATTCTAAACTACTGAAGTAGCAAAATTAAACACATAAGTTAAAAGTTATATGAATATTACTCTTGGCTTTAATATTCAATAATTTAGCTTATACTTGTGGTTTTTTTCCTGAATTTGATTCATATTAAGCCCAGTTTAGCTCTATTAAGTTTATTCATATCGCTTATTTTAGCATATTTTTTTTTAACAGATATTATAATTAGATAAAAAACCTTAGTGCTCAGTTGGTTTTTATTTTTTAAAATCAAATTAGGGGATTAAACTTATTAAAGTAAAATGTTTGGTATTATTTTTAATTTGTTTGAAGCAACTTATTTTGATTGTAACCTTGTCTGGAAAAGTTATCAAAAACAATCAATTCGAAAACTATTTCTTCACTCATTTATGAAAAATTGACTTGACATAAGAAAATAAAAGGTGAGTTTCGCTGATGGCTTTCCAAAAACTCCCGAGCCAAGCGTTTTGATTAGTAGCTTTTTTCTCGCTCGCAAACTTTTTATTGACTTTTTCCAGCTTCAAAGTAACAAGTTGTGCCTCAGTGACGTCATAACGATGAAATATTTATGAAGTTTATTTCTCTCCCCCCTACGCCAACTTTGTCTTCCACACAGAAAAAAAACTTTTCAAAAGGAACCTCCACCTTTTTCAACTTTGAGAGCTCCAATATTTATTTCGTCGTTGTGTGACTTTCACTTTACAAACTGACAATAAAAGCAATCTGAGTTGAGTTCAAAACGCAGAGTACTTTGAGAGTAGCTTAAGAGTTAACATATTAAGTATTTTGTTGTAACTTTCGTTTGGGGGTTAATGAAACCGTGATGCTAAATTAGCTGTTTGTTTCCATTGAAAATGCCAGTGAACAGATGGTAATTTTGTTTAATTTTGAATATCTTGAAGTTTTTCTGGTGTTTTTTATGTTAAAAGTGTTCTGTTGTGATTTTGAGTTTAGTAGATGGCGGTAGTGGCGGTAGACGCTATGAAAATAATCCGCTCAATAAATTGTTTGTTTTGATAGGAAGTTCAAGTCATCTGTAGATAAAATAAAGTGTATATTTTTTCTTTGAACTACTTACTGCTTTTATATGACTAATTTAAAAAGGTTTATCGAGGTCTACTAGAAATATGCACACAGTTCTAATGTAGTACTTGTCATCTATTTTCTGTTTAAGTTTACAGATAATAAAACATCAATTAACGTTTACCTTGTTTTGTTATGATTTTAATGTATTAAAGTACATGTAGTTTGGTTGCATTGGTGAAAAAGTTAAAACAGAAAACTCATTTGAATTAGTATTTTTTTAAAGAAATACATTGAGTTAAAAAGAGTATGTCACTAATTCTGAAAAATCTTTAATTTAAAAAGTTACACCAAGCATGTTTCATTATATGTTTAAGTTAGAAATTTATAGATAAAATTTATAAAATCAAGATGAATTATGAACTTTTGGGGAACTTTTATAAGCAAAATGATAATGAAAACCTAAATAATGTACTATATTTTATTTTAAATGCTGTTTTCATTTTTATTTTTAAATATAAAATCATTGTAAACAAAATTATATATATTTTACATTTTGTTCTATTTTGTATTAATACATAGTGAACCTTTAAATTGTACAGGATACAAAAAAGTGATAAGAGTTTTATTTTTGATATCAAGAAAACTGCTTTTCAAGATAAACTTTCTTAACCCTGCAATCGGGTTTAATTCTTTATGTGAGATAATTAGTGAGCAAATAAAATATAAAATGACAAGACAATGTTCAAATCTAGAGTTTGAAGCCACTGTAAATTTGGTAAAACAAAACTTATTCTATAGTAACTTTGATCTTTATAAATCTTAAAGTTTGTTTTCGTTATAATTGTTTTTTACCAACATGTTACATTAGGACACTGAAAAGGTCTTTTTTGTTACCAAGAGAAGAGTTATAATCATTTTAGGACAGACTTGAATTAACTTCAAATGTCACAACTATAAAAAATTACTGATTGCTTGTATAGTGCAAGCAGAAGTTTTTTAATTTAATGAAATTTAACTATAAAACATGTGTCTATGCCAGGGTTTCCCAAAGTGGGCCAAGTGGCCCCCTTAGGGCCATGACAGATACTCAGGGGGCCATGAGCAGTAAAGGAGCCACAGGGAGGCCATGAGGTTATAATTTGAAACTTTACACTAGATATTCTCGAGTTGCAGATAAAGATAAGAAAACAAAAAAAAGGTAGTTTATGAGTAATCTTGTTGAAGGGGGCCATGGCTTTTTTTATTTCTTTAAAGGGGGCCATTTTCCAACTTTATACATGTAGAGTACGACAGTTTATGTTGTTTGCTAGTTTTCATAATAACTTCATAGTTTTCATAGCTTTTTAAACATCTTGTTTTTGTGGTATAATTTGAAAAGTGTAGTAATAAAAAATTCTGTTGTTAGTTTAGTAATTGTGGTTACAAAAATGAAACAAGTTTTAATTAGTTTTTATAAGCGTCTTGTTTCGTTTTTTTTATACTTTGATTAACTTTTCAATTATAACTGGTTTGGTAAAATTTTTAAGTTGGCCTTAAAAGTTTTTTCTTCTAATTTTAATTTTTTTGTAGAGAAAAAAAAAAGATAATACGTTTAGATATCCTTAAACTTCGCCTATGTTTGAATTCTTTGTACTTAATTGTTTTATACATAAAATAACAGTAATTTAGTTTTTATTAAGCATGAAAATGTGAATTTAAAAACGGTTTTACATTACAAACAGCAAGCGTTTAAAAAGCGTGTTTGTATTTGTTTAAAACTTTGCACAAAACTGAAACCAATCTTTCAAACAACTGCTGGTAATCTGAAAGACCTTGAAGGTTTGAAAAAAAAAATTGATTACTGCAAACAACAAAAGAACGCTCGAAAATTTGTAAAAGTTGGCTTGTATTTGTTTAATGGGAGTTATTACTGCGTAAATGCCTACGCACGCATTTCAAATTGTTAAGGTGAAAACAGTTGAATTGCGTTCCATTTTTCAGCTTGACGTGCCTAGATGTTGAAAGTGTTAAAATGTATCCCTGCTTCTATTTATGTGTTAGAAGTGCATTTCTCCATGTTTCAATTAGTATTTAAGCTTGACCTACAAGTTGGAAGCGGTTTGACACGTATAAATTTTTGTTGACTTTTCGGCTCAGATTTTCAATTAAAAAGTACGAATGTTAAAACGTGTCCCTTTCTCTACATTTTAAATAGTATTTCTATTGAAGTTAAATTTTAACCTAAAAGTTAGCATTGGTTATCATTGAAATATCTCAATTGCTAATTAGTTCTAATGTTTTAATTAAGGTGCACGTTTAAAACTTTATACCTTTTCTCCAAACTTTAATAAATGTTTCAATTTAACCTAAAAATTAGCAACAGTTTGAGGTACAATTTTTTTTATTAAATAATTGGTTTCAATTTTTAATCTTCATACAAATGCTTAAATAAATCATTTATCAAATTTTTATTTAGCAAGAATTCAAACATACCAGTAAGAAATTGTTCATGGTATAGCAATATTTTAAGATACTCTTCGAAATAAATACGTTGCAACGTTATTTCAGATCTTTACCTTTTATGATATCTATAGTGTCTTACAAATTTAATTTAACACAGTCTTTTTCAGTTATTATAAGTGTTTGAATCGTTTACAAGTTTGCGTGATACTTTTGAAATATTGAGTAGTGCTTGATATTTTCATCGTTAGAAAAAATAAAGAAACATTCAAAACGACACCAAAAACTTTCACAGAATTTTGAAAATAAACCTTCGCTTCTTATCTTTATTGACTTTTATCATGGTGGTGGTAAAATTTTAGTTTTGGCCCAAAACAAAGTAATTGCTTGAAAGTTTTCTAAACTGCAGACAATGCAGTTGTTAAGTTTTTAAATAAATAACGATAAGTATTTAATCTCATTTTGCATCTAAAACAGTGCTTCTGAAATTTTTTCAACGGAAGGGTGTGAAAAGGGTTTTTCACCAACCCTGCTGTAGAGTTGTTCGTCATTTCTCTATGACGTCATACAGCAAACTGCCAATTGGTGCTCACACAAGATTGTCTTTAGCTAGCGTCAAAAGTCCTTTTTTAAGCACAGCTGGACTCAGCTAAGAGTAACCGTCAGCTAGTATGTATTGTAAAAAGTCATTATGAAGAGTTGCTTATTTTAAGCACGCATGACATATAGTTGTGATGACATCACAGTAAAATTATCTATGACGTGACAGTTGCGAGGGAGGAGATGGAGGCGGCGATGAGCGGGATATCGGGGCACGCGAAGAAGGTGAGGGGCAAGCTGGCGGATATGAAGGGGGAGGTGGAGAACGTGCAGACCGATCTGAGCATCATTGCCGAGCAGAGGATTTACAAGTCGCAGGTTTGATTGAAATAAATTAATCTTGATTTTTTTAACTTAAATAATGTTTTGATTAAACTTCCATATTTTTTTTATAATGTTTAGTGTTTCATACAAATATATTTTTTCTGAGCGTCATTGCAGAACAAAGGATTTACAAGTCGCAGGTTTGATTTAAACAATTTTGATTTGTTGTATTTTAGTTTTAATCTTGAATTACTATTAAGTGATATATTATGCATTCAACCTGCATATGTTCTTAAAATGTACTTTAGATGAGAATATACAAGTCGAAAGGTTGATTGAACTAAACAAAATACAAATAAGAAATTATAAATAACAGTTTATTAGCACTTAACTTATTTTAAAGGTTACAATTACTACAATTTGATTGTTTTGATTGGTCAGGTTTTATTTTGAGGTTTTTATAAGTAGCTTTCATATTTTTTTTCAAATGTCTTGTGTTTTTATTATGACATACCAAAATGAAAGTATTTTTGAAACATGCCTTAAACTGAATGAAGTCATAAGTTTGGTTACTATGATTGATTTGAAAAATTTTGTTGCTATGCAATGCATATTCTAAGAAAAAATAAGATGAGCATAATAATTTCTATGTGTAAGCTCCGGGTTTTATTAAACATTTTTACGCATTTGTTTTCCATATACTTTTAACATTGTTATATAGTTAATATTTAAACTGTAAATTTCATTGTCTTGCTTAAAATGAAGTTTATCATATTACAAGTACAATTTATACAAACCTTTTTACTCGATTTTTTTTTGTGTTATTTCTATACAATGTTTATTAAACTAATAAAAACAAATAATTAAATATTTTACTACAAAACTAAAACTTTACGAATATAAATGTATACACACAGCATAAGTTTTAATGCATATGTATTTATTAA
Source organism: Thalia democratica (assembly GCF_965202585.1). NCBI lineage: Eukaryota > Metazoa > Chordata > Thaliacea > Salpida > Salpidae > Thalia > Thalia democratica. The sequence continues at coordinate 31,166,890 of NC_139172.1, read as the reverse complement.
TTTATGAGTATACATATATTGATATAACTCTTTTCATATCATAGTTGAAATTTGTAAAAACTTCGTATGAATTTATGTGAAACAGTCATGTAATTACGCCAAGCCACGTGTCGGTTTGATCCATATATAAAAACAGCTGTTTCTCTTTACCCTTAAAATTGATTTTATTTTATATAAACAGTTACAAATAACAGTTGTATAAACACCTCCTTGCCAAGCAACTCTATGGCTTATATAAATAGTGACTTGTACGTCACTGTAAATTTTAAACTAGTGGTTCATGAAGCATATACTCTGAAAAAAATCTAGGTGACTTTTCGGTTATAAATACACTTGTACGTTATTTACTTCATGTGTCTGTTCTTGACAACAAAGTATTGTTACACTTTAGGGTTTTGTTTGTATTTGTTTATTATTTTAATAATACCACTTTATGTTTAAAGGAGATAAAGTTATTATTATTTATTTAATTCAAACTTAACTTGCTTAACTCTGTTTATTAAAAACGCATACTTACAAACTAATACTAACTTACTAGCAGTTAGCATATAAATTTTTGCTGATGTATATTAACTCATGTATAATCGAGTTTATCATTGGCCGAACTAAGTTACACTTGCCGTATACTATTTTAATTATTTTGTTACTCCACAAACAAAAAACAATTATTTTTTGAGCAAGTGAAAATTTAAAGATTTCAAGACTTTTACCACCGTTTTTTAACAAATTGATTTTTAACAATGAAATTAATCTTAATTGCTATTTTCTAAACCTAACAAAAACCTATCTCTTAGAGCACATTTTGTTTCTAACTAAGAAATTTATCTTCTGCTTTTTCTCGATGACAAGTACATTGTAATACAAGCTTTATTATGGTTTCGTACGGAATAGACGACAGTAATTTTGTGTGTTCCGAGTTCATGTTTCTAATTAACATCGAAAAAATCAATCACTTCTTTTGTGCGGTTTCTCTGGCAAATCAATATGCTTTGATTCGAGATAAAATCTATAAACTGGTGAAGAAGTAAACATTTTAAAGAGTTTTGATTTCAAAGGCCTGGCAGTTTTGTTTAAAGAATTTCCATTTTATTTCTGTGAAAGGTGATTAATTTTTGATGTGTAGGATTAAATGTTTTATTATATATTTAATTTCTCGATTTTGTTTCAATTTTAAAGTTTTGTTTTTTATATTGCATCATATTAAACATCAAACTTTTATTTTTCGTTGCTTTAAAATTATTATTGCTTTTATATTCCTCTGAAACTTACTGCAATTTAATTCAAATTTCTCTTGACTTTTATTACATTTTGACAGTAAATTATAAGCTATCTATGAAGTAAAATAATATAAGTATTTGAACATGTATGAAGTAAAAAATGTGATGTTATAAGACAGCATAAAAAAAAGAGTTGCTTAAATCAGTTTGGCAAAACTTACTTGTGTTTTTTGTTTGTATTAAACATGGATTAAAAAAATTAGCCTATTTTAAAAACATATAAACTATCTGACATAAAATGTGTTTATTTAGTATTGTGAATAACTAATTTTATATTTATTCAGCATTAAACATATGAGTTTTCAAACTTTTTTTTAATAATTAAATCAACAATAATCGACTAATACAGTAAAAGTTACGTCTATTTGTTTTGCAATGTTTTTTTTTAAATACACTTGTGTATCAGCGAAGAAAAGATAATTTCAGTTGTTAAGTTAATAAGTCGAACATTACTAGAAAGAGCTTAGCATTTACCTAACTCCTTTGTAATGCAGTAAACCATCAAAAAATTAATTGAAAGCGTGAATCTTTTTACACGGCAGCTCATAAAAGAGAGTTTTCGTAATTACTTTTTTAACTCAAGAAAAAAAAAAGAGACTCTGTATAAATAGAGAACAAACAAAACTGCAAAGTTAACCAAGTAAAACAAAAACAAGTCGTAGAGAATCGAACATTTCGTTGTCATGGAGAGAGTCGTTGCCACGCAGTCGTTACCATGGAAATCAATATTTTCCCTGGTAACTCTTCGCGTTGTGACGCAACCGGATCTGATTGTGACCTAATAAACGCCATATTATTTGCTCATATGTTTTTCGAAACAGCGAGTATTGTTGTGATGTTTTGATTTTAATGAACTTTAGCTTTGAAAAACATTTTATTGAAAATATTAAGTTAAACAAAATATTTTTTCTGGGTTGAAGTCGGTTCTAACACTTGAATTTTTTTATTAGATGACTAGTTTATTTTTTTGTATTATTATTTTTATTTTGTTTATAATTTTGATGTGCTTATTAAATATTAACGCAACGTGTTGATTTTTAAATGTGTTGCATAATTTTTATTTAGATCGAATATTTTATCTAGTTTTAATAATACTAGTTGGGTTTTTGTATACATCTAAAATGTTTTGTCTGTTTATAGAACTCTGTTGATTTGCTGAAAAATAATAATTTTATAGAAGAGTTTTGTTTAGTTATAGTATAAAAAAAGAAATTTAAAAGTAGTGTTTGAAGTCAATAATAAAAAAAATGTTTATAATCAGGTTCTTTACACATTTTTTTCTTTTTAAATTCTTTTGTTGTAAAGTTTTATAACTTTTTATTGGCATTAGTTACATGATACAGTAATAAAAATGAGTTGTTTAGATAATTATAATACTTTACACAAAGTTTTAATAAATAAAACTTATCATTTTTTTGTACTCTTCAAATGACTTTTCGTATTTTGTGGTGTTTTTGTATTTATTATAGTTTCACAACTTAACTTTAAATTTAACATAGTTAAAAATAACAAACACTTATCTGTCCACTGTTTGTTCAGTTTCAAAGCATGTTACAACTACCACTAAAATTTAGCACCCTTAACACGCTTATTGATTAAAAACATTTACAAAATTAAGCAACGCTGAAACATTTATTATCATAAATCATTTATAAAGTATAATATTGAAACAATTTATTAATTTAAAAACATTTATAATGAAACACTGAACATATTAATTAAAAACATATACAAATTAAGCTTACAGAAAACATTTATTAGTATAAAGGCTTCACACATACAAACAAATTTACACTATTTGTTTAAAGTTATATTGTTAAAAATAGTATATACAACTATTGTTAATTGTTCAGTTCCAAAACAAGATTACAACTGAAATTTAACACACTGAAATATTTATTTACATAAAATCATTTACAAAATTTAGTGCACCGAAATATATGTTAGTTTAAAACCATTTATCAAATTTAATATTGAAGTCACTTATTAGTATAAAACGTTTATAAAGGCATTTACTAAAACATTTATTGATTTAAAAATGTTTACAAAATTGCACCCAAATCATTTATTAATAAAAAAATATTCATAAAGAAACACTAAAAACATTTACAACACTCAGTTTATTAAAACGTTTAAAACAAAAATACAAATTGTAAAGGCACACAGAAGTTTGAAGTTTTTATTGATAAAAAACATTCACGAAATTTAGCACACAGAAAGTATTTATTAATAAAAACATTTTCAAAGGCCAACATATGTTACGCTGATGCCAATGCACGGAAAAGTGCGAATCGATACTAATTCCCCATTGGCTGCGAAATAATTTCGCATTAGTCGCAATTTCTGTTGATTTCCAACGCCGTCTTGTTACGGTTGTTTTTATCTGATGATATAAAAAAAAAAGATTTGATGAAAGTAAAAACGAATGTAAAAACGTTTCGGCTTGTATTTGGTTGCAGGTCGTGTTATAAGTTTGAAATTTAATTTTAATCGGATTTAGATATTAAAGTTCGAAGTTTTCGAGTTTAACTGCAGAAAAGTGTTTTGTTTGTCAAACCAATATTTTTTCTATCATAAAAAGTAGGGGAAAGCGAAGTCTGCACCAGTTGTAATTTATAAATTTTATTCTGATACTCCAGTTTGCATCTTGTGATATCAGTAGCGGTTTATTTAAATAAAGAAATATTTAAAAATAGACTTGTATAAATAATGAGGCCGCTAATTGAGTCATGAGCTTGAAAAGGAACTATCACCGCCTGCAGTTTTAAATATTTTGAGTTTGTTTGCAGAAAAAGAGTTCGGTTTTGGTTTGTCAAACATGATTCGGTGCCAACGTGCGCGCGGTTCTTTTTCCAGAATACAAATATAGGAAAAAGTTCAACTGTTGGCAGCAGACAGGGGTAGCTTGAACCCAACAATGCCGAAAGGTGGGCATAGTTCACGGATTTTCAAATAAAAGTAATTGTTATGTCAGTTTCTTTGTTGTTTGTTTCAACGAAGGTCAATACCAAGTTTAATTTTTTTTAGACGTAAAAGCTCGAAAGAATTTTAGTTTGATTAAGAACAAAACATTTTCTATCAGTGTAGTTTATTTTTTTTGAAGAAAACATCGGAGTCTACAGAATCTAAGCCTGGAGTTTCTTATGCCCCGAGACAAGCTCAAGTTAAGTAGGATGATCATACCAATTCGATCATCAGATCACAAGCCAAACAAGTTTATGACATCAAAAAGACATTACTTAAAAAAATGATGTTAACAAGGTTTGATCATACCAGTTCGATCATCAGACCACAACCCTTCGGGAGACTGAGACCCGGGTTTCGCTCTTATTTAAACTCGTCAGTCAGCTGCAACCAAAACCTTGCAGTCATGGTGAAACATGATAAACTGTTTGTAAATTGACGACTGCAAGTTTTTCGGTTGCGGCTGACTGACGAGTTTAAACAAGAGCGAAACCCGGGTCTCAGTCTAGCGAAGGGTTGTGGTCTGATGATCGAATTGGTATGATCAAACCTTGCTAACACAATTTTTTTAAGTAATGTCTTTTTGATGTCATAAACTTGCTTGTTATACTTCTTTACAAGCACGATCAATACCAAGCTCGGACTTTTTTGGATACCAAAATCAATAGTTTACTAGTTGTAGTTTTTATAAGAACAATAAAGTCTAAATTTTTACAAATCTAATAAATTTCATTAGTAAGTATAAAACAATCGGTGCGTTTATTAAACTGGATTAAGTTCAACGACATTCCAATTTTTTCATTGATATTTGGATTTAAAAAAAATTCTAGTTATTTTTTATTGTACGCAAGTAAGCAGCTGCTTGATTTTTTTTGTAAACTTTTTGTGCAGTTAAAGAATGTTCTCATACTTTACACTTTTTTTTCATACCATCAGCAAGATATATTAAAAAAAGTGTAATAAAAACGTTTTGAAAAAAAAACCTTTGTATTTTTATATATAAATTAATAGATGAATAAGAGTATAAAAACACTTTTTGTTTTGTCAATTTAGAAACAATAAATTAAATATTAACGAAAGTTGTAAAAAACAAGTTATTAATTCAGACAAGCAAAAGTGGACGTCTTATATTATTATTCATAAACATATATATTTAATTAAATATATATTTATTCTTACTATTATTTTCAGCACGCCATGCTGTCCAGGAAGTTCATATCCACTATGACGTCATACAACATCGTGCAGCAGGACCACAGGAGAAAGTGCAAGGAGAGGATCAGGAGGCAGCTTGAGATTACCGGTTGGTATTAACATATATATATATATTTATTTATTTATTTATTTTACAGGTATAAATTAGTCTATATTGCTTTGTATAAAAAATATCGGAAGTATCACGTTACTATAAGTTAATATTTTAACGTATATAAGTTTTAACCAATCTAAGATAGTATGATAATTTACACCTGTGTAAGACTGTTGTACATACAAATTGTACGTATAAATTAGTATGAGGTGTTATGTATCATTTAAAATTGAAAATGACAGGTTAATGTAAATATTAGTAAACATTAAACTGGTAGGCAGAAATAGTAAATTTATATAAATAAATATATACCACTTACATATATATATATATATATATATATAAGCTTAGCTTATCACGATCTCCAGGATTTAACGCCTTTTAATGTTACATCTTATAAATGAATATATAATTAATTTATTTGGCAATAGGTCAGTATAAATAAGATATAATAATTAAATATAGTTTATTTGCTTGTGATCGTTGCGAAAGCATGAAAAAGTTGTAAAGCAGTAAAATCTTCAAAACTTTTCGTCAGATTTTAAATAAAATATGTAGTTAATAAAAAAAAATATAACAGGAACGCAGATGGACGATGAACAAGTTGAAGAAATGCTGGAGAAAAATCAGGAGGGAAATGTTGGAGTTTTCAGTGGACTTGTTAGTTGATTATAAATATATTATTTTATTTGTTTTAAAATCAAGAAGGAAATTTTTTTAGTGGACTTGTTAATTTATAACAAATATATTATTATATTTGTTTTAAAATTAGAAAGGAAATGTTCCTAGTGGGCTTTTTAGTTTATTATAAACATATTATTTCATTTGCTTTAAAATCAGTAAGGAAATGTTGGAGTTTTTAGTGGACTTGTTAGTTTATTATAAATATATTATTTTATTTGTTTTATAATCAGGAGGGAAATGTTGGAGTTTTTAGTGGACTTGTTAGTTTATTATAAATATATTATTTTATTTGTTTTAAAATTAGTAAGGAAATGTTGAACTTTTTAGTGGACTTGTTAGTTTTAATCAAGTGGTTTTTTTAGTAACTGTAGAAAAAATAAAGAGATTAAAAAAAACATTATTTTTGGACTCATCACTATAACAATTCAATTTCTCATTTACACACTTACTTACTTGAGCAATGATATATTTTTTAGTTTTTTAAAACCGTTTATATGTTATTGTTTTGTAATTTAGTGGTAAAGAGATTATCAATTATTTTTTAAGTCTAAACCGAAGGTTAAAATGTTGTGGATAAAATATTTGGCAAAAGGAAATTGTAAGTTTTTCTTTCAATATAACTTTTTACGAGCTTGTTTTTTCCAAGTTTTTTTAACTAGTGTTTGATAAACTCAATATTGTTCACCCTCTCAATTTGACCCTAAGGAGTAATATCGCCCATTTTAAAAGTTCCTGTTAATGACATATACTCAATTAAAAACACACTAATTTGCATATGTTTCGGACTATGCAAATCTTCATGCACCAAGTCATCCTGAGAACAAGATTTAACTAGCTTCTTATTTTGTACTTGATTTTTCTATCAAATTTGAAAATAGTTAAGAAATATCACTTACTCACAGGCACTGATGGATTCTCAGCAGAGCAGGCAGGCGCTAAACGACATCGAGGCTCGACACAACGACATAATGAAGCTCGAAACTTCGATACGGGAACTTCACGACATGTTCATGGACATGGCCATGATGGTCGAACAGCAAGTTGGTTTTGGTAGTTTAAGTGTTTGCAAATTTTTTTTTATTAAATGTTTTTTGAGGATTTTTAATTTTAAAAAAAGTGTGTTTTGCCATTTTGTTACAAGTTAAATCATATTTAAGGATTTACTTGTTTACACTATTTATTTAAAGCATGTACTATTTTTTAGGTTAAAAATCAATTAAGTATTCCATCCAATAACATTTAGGCAATTTTAACAAATCTTACATATAAATTAAAATATTCACATTTATAATTTGAAAAATTACTTTCTCATAAAGTCATAAGTTTTCAACAGTTGACATCTGAAAATTCTGACAACATATGTTGGCACAGTTTGTGTTCGTTCTGTTTTGTGCAACCCAGGAAAAAACATGCAAACACTTTTGTATTTTTTCACGCAATCACCAATTTATCACGTCGTGTAAAAAGTATAAATGTTCACACCCAAAAGATCTTTATAGTGTTTAATTAAATTTGCATGCTCTGATTCTAGTGATTCAGAGGAGAACGTATAGATGGTATACTATCAAAATCCACCCGCGTTCAAAATCCACCCAATTTTTTTTTTGTTAATTTATTTTATATTAACTATTTTTATTTTTCGCTATCACTGTTACCCTTATGCCTTACGTTCGATCGGTTAGCGGTTCTCAAAATTTATCGGGTGAATTTTGAACCGTATAGATAGTGCGTTAAAAATAAATTAACAAATTTTGCACTTATCTCAAAACGTCTTTGTTACGTCACAGGGGGAAATGATCAACATGATAGAGCACAACGTGAGCAACGCGGAGGAGTACGTGGAAAAAGCCGCCGTGCAGCTGAACGAAGCAGTGGTGATGCAGACCGCCGTGAGGAAGGTTGAAAATATAATTTTACAAGTTTTTGAAATAAAAAGTCGATTGATTAATACAGGGGTCGGCAGGTCAAAAAAGGAACGTTTTTTATGTGCTTTAAAAATCATATTTAAAGATATTTTTTCAACAAAAATACTTAGGTGCTAAATTATCCTTTAAACATAACACTAATACTTAATTTTTGGTTATTGAAAACATAAATATATTTAACTATTTGAAAGTTTGCCGACCCATGGATTAATATCTTACACGATTTAAAACAGTAAGGAGTAAAATTTAACAACAGCTAGGGTTTGTTTAACAGTTAAAACTAAATGTATCTGGTGTGTGATAACAAAATTTTGAATGTTGTTAAGTGAGGTTAGAATTTAACAGCTAGTCTGTTTAAAAAGTTAAATCACCCGTGTAAATTGCCTAAGTTTTATAATTTTACGGAAGCTTTGTTAATGTTTTTTCCTTTCAAAATTAAAAGTATTTTTAAAATATTACAAAAAATAGTTTTTAAAAGTTAAAAATAATATTTTTGTTAAAGCAAATATTTTTGTTACTGACACTTTGTAAAAGTGATAACTATTATTTCCCAGTAACATTTAAAAAAAAGTTATTTAACAATGTGTTATTTTGGTCAAAAGTACTTAATTATTGTAATTCAAACGACTCAGTTATAAATGTAAACTTTCTTTTAAATTTAAAATTATCATAAACAAACCTGTTAGCAGAAAGTTTTATGTAACGTCATACTAATTACTACTTTTTTACAACAGAAAAAGTTCTTTTTATTCATCCTAGTTTGCCTTGTAGCTGCCGCCTTGATTCTTGTTATTTATTTTTCCATGCCGAAATCTTAATAACTACAGGTTAGAGTTGTTAAAGTACAGATATTTTTATAAATACATTTTAATATATATATATATAGCTTTATTTAAAGGTTTTTCGTAGATGTTAAAAAGAATTAGTTAGTGCTAGGTTTTTATTTAACACAGAATTGTAGTGCTAACTTAAAATATAACAAAAATAAAATATAGAGTTTTATGCACTAAATAAACATTTAATTAAAGTTTCCAATACTCAACAGTTCACCAGCATACATAATGCATACTGTTGTAGATTTTTTTCCTTATAATGTATTCTTAAATTGTATGGTTAACTTTTCAGTAGATTTAATGTGTGGTATTTTGTGAAATTATTAGAGATATAAACAGTTTATACTTTTAGCTCATGCAGACATTTCAGTTCCTGTTCAAATGAAAATAAATGATGGTTTAGTAAGCTGTTGTGACGTCGTAATACAAAGTAGTGAATAAATTTTGCTAGCCACTGCTTAATTATACTAACTGCAATACTTGATGGCTTGAAAGCTTTGTTTTCCACGTATCATTTCAACTTTGCTTTTTTAATCATGAACCCTGCGTTTCTAATTTATTTTTACACAACTCAAAGAGTATTACGTTTTATTAATTAATTTGTTTTCTTTAATTAAATGTTTGTTGTTCGTAAATTATGCATGACAGTTGTATTAGAAAATAATAACAGTTTTACACATAAAAACGACTGACCTAATATGTTATAGCTTGTACTTTTAATATTGCACTACACTGAAAAAACAGCTTCAAATTTTTAAAATAATTTGCAAATTTTTCCTGGAAGGTCAATTTTTAAACGCTGAGAAAGACGTTTTTAAAGTTTTTTGTTAATTTATAAGCCATTTTGCGTACAGTTGTGATGCAATAGTGACACGTCAAATTGTTGTTTGTGACGTCATATTAGCTGTAGTAATAGTTGTGCTTTCACATTCGCCTTCTAGGAAATAAACTTTACTTTGTCTCACATCAAAGTAAAGTTTTTATATATTTTTCAATCAGTTAGAAACGTTATGATGCATATGTTACAAGTGTTTTTTTTTATTTTTAAAAATTAAAAAGGTAAACAATTTTTGATTTTTCGAAATTACTTAAAAGATTATATTTAAAAAGATTTCTTTTGGTCTTCTCATAGTGGTAAAATTTAATTTAAACTTTTTTTCAGTTTTTACTAAAAAAACTAGTTTTATGCTTTTCTAATTCCATAAATTTTCGTGCTAATAACTTGTTTAATGTTCTGTTTGTTTTGCTGAATATAATACAAAAAGCTGTAATTTTAACGTCTTAGTTGCTTGCTTTATATAATAATTCATTTAGATTGTTTCAAACTTAATGTTCTATTAAAGTTATATAAAACATCATCTTTGCAATTAAAGTAGGATAACTATAAAGTGTAATGTGAAATCAGCAATAAGATTTAAAGTAGTTTTTGCAGTAGTGTAAAATTGAGTTTCCAATGGAACTAAAATTTCAAATACTAGTTTTGCTTATACTAAAGTTATTGTTTAGATTATTAAACGTTTAAATTTGTATATTTTTCACTGAAATGATCTGCATTGATTGATCAAAACTGAAATTTATTCGACAAGTTTTACAGAAACCAAGCAAGTTAGTTGAGTCAAGTGAGATGTCTTTCTAGCAAGTTTAATAAAATCAATTCTCACAGCTTTGTGTATTTGATTTTTTAGTAGAATGCAGCTTAGTTTCGTTTGAAAGTTGAGAGTCCACAAGGTTCTAACTAATTGTAATTGGGGTCTATTTATTATACTATATATCAGTTGCTGTTGCTCCAGTAGAGTAAATATTCAACAGACAATAATGTTCCACCGAGTGTAGTAAAAACGTTCACAGTTTTAAACGAGAGGAAAGAAAGCCAGCGGGTTCAGAGTGCAAGTTAGACGAAAGCAGAAAGAAGCAGCGAACGAAAAAGTGAGTTAATTAATTAGCATAACAATTCAACAACACAGGCAGAGAGCTAACGGCTTTGAGATAATCGATTTCTCTGATCGCATTTGATATAACTTCTTCGAGCGATAAGGTTGAGAAAAAAAAGTCATCAGAAGGAAAATTAAAACAGTTTTAATTAGATTAGGCTGGGGAAAATCTGATAACAGCATAAGTCGATAAGTCTATCCGAAATCGATATTTTTTCTTCTTTAATAACCTCCTCTCGTTATTAACTTTTCGCAGGTGAGTTATTAATTTTTTACAGTTAAGGTTTAGAAAAATAAGAATATGTAAGTTTTTCTTCAACTCGTATCTAAATAATTAAATGGTTTTATATTCTTTAGTTGGATTAAATACTTGAAAGTTAAAAATTAAATATTTTTTTTTTAGTACATCATTTGGAGCTTATTGCCTTATTTTCAAAAGTTACATAGATTAGTACTAGTTTAATTAAAATAAATACTTCAATATTTTCTTAAAATAACTAGACAGATAAACTTTCAATATCATCTAGCTTATATATTCAAAATCGAACTCTGTTCTAACGTTAAGCCGTATATAATGCTTATTTGAAGTTGAATTTAGAAAATCAATTTTAAATACTACGCTGCCGTTTCTTGAAGTTATATAAGTTACTTTAAAGTATCGATTGCAATTTTACGTAATCTATGTAGAAATGTTTTAGAAACCAAAAACCGAAAGCATTTTTTTTCGCCACAAATTATTAGCCACAAAAATTTTGGATAGGCGTTTTACGGTAGTCATACTAGTAAATTGCTCAAATTGAATATACAAACCATTCAGACAAACTTTGAGTTAAACCGAAAAAAAGTTATACTTTGATGTTTAAGATGTCTAAGATTTTACCTTACAATATACGTTTTATCGCTTTAAAGAAATAATTACTCTGGTTTAGCATTATAGATTTTACTTTACGGTCAAAAAATATATGTAATTTACTAGGATGTTTTAAGTTTGTGATGTTGAGTTTATTAGGATAAAAATAAGTTTTTGTGAGTAATTCTGTTAAATACAGTTTTTTAGCATTATTTTTATGTTTATTTAATTATTGAAAGTTTTCAATTATCTACAATTAATTCATAGTTCTTATAATGATATTATAATAATCTTACTTTGAAAATTTAAAGCTAGTCATTAAAATTTTCAATATATTTAAAAAAATGAAAAATTTATTTTAAAAAGTTATTATTTTATACATTTGATGTTTCACAAGTGGAAAATGCATCAAATAGTTTTTCGTTTAAAATGAAAACAATAAAATATTTACTAAAATATATTTGTAGGTAATATAAAGGGTTGCCAACAAACCTGGAATCCTGGAATTTTAAGCAATTTTTACATGTAAAGTAATTAAGTTTCGATTCGACGCAAAAGATCTGGCATATTAATTTAAAGGAATGTGAATTATTTTTTATATATTTAAATTAGCTTTACAATATTTTAATACTAAATAAAGCAGTTTTTTACTTACTCTGAATTTAATACTAAAACTAGACCCAAAAATTTGTCCTTTCTAAAACCTGGAAGAAATTCAGAAAACTTGGAAGAAATTTCTCAAAAACCTTTGGTAGACCAGAATATAAAAGACAGAATTATAAAATCATTAAAACTCTTATTTCGTTATACTTATTCTAAGAAATATCCAAGTGCTTCACAAGACCAAAACAAAAAGTTTATAGTTAGGTTTTCATCTGATTTTATTAATTAGCCTACACAAGGTGCTCTTGTAATTTGCAAAAGCGTTTTTGTGCATTTAAAACTTAATAAATTCAACCGACTTGTAACCTTTTAAAGTTTATTTTTTATATTTATGAGCTTAGTATTTTTTTGAGTTGCGAGTTTAAGTTTGTTTCAAGTTTTTTTAATTTACAATGTTTTGTCTGTTTTGTATCTAAGCTTGGAGTTCTCAATTAAATTTAAATTTGTAGCCTTGAATTCGAGACCAGTAATGATAAATTTCACATTTTAGTTTAATGACTTAACTTAAACAGTTTAAAACTTCTTTTTAGATAATTTCCGATAAAAAAACTTCTTTGTTTCTCGTAGTTTATACCCAAACTAAAAAGTAAAAAAATGCAATTAAAAGCTTACATCAACATATGAGCTAGTAATTACTTTGATGAAAAAAATTACATAAATTAATGTTACCTTTATTAAGTTGCTTCAACTGGTATAATAAATTCTATTAATTGAAAATGGAGCAAAATAATCGATGTATAATGCAGTACCCACTTTAAAATGCCACTAACAAAGCTTACACGCGGTTTTTCATTTTAAACCCATTGATAATTTAGTTAAGTTTCAGCATAAAACTAATCAAGTTATTTAATTTTGAAACGCCTCAACAGTGTAGAGTATCTTAGATCTCACGGGCTCTTCAAAAAAAAAACGAAAATAGAAATTTCTCGGTTGAGCTCTAATTTCTTAATCACCCACCCTTTCCAAAGGCAAATCGGCACATTTGTTTTGAAGGAGAGAAAAGGTTTCCTTGTGACGTGATAATTGAATAATACGAAAATCAATTTCGCATCTTTAATTCATCAATTCATTGAAATCTTTTAAAAGTTTTCGTTCTCCCCCTGACCTCTTTTATCTCGCAAAATCTTTTCTTTTAGGATTAATAGTCTTTCTCCATCAAAACCGACCCCACCTACTCTATTATTTTTTCCTCTAAGTTGTAAATATTCTGTCTGCTAATTGTTTTTTAATTCGGAAAAGCCATGCTAACTTTGTCAGCTTTAAGTTATAATTTTTTAAATTTCCGTTAAGAGAAGCTCCCACACTTAAAACTGACCTCAGCTGGCCAGCACAGTTGTATTTCAACTCTTAAATATCCTAAAACTTTTTGTCGTTAAGTGTTACTACTTATTTTATAGATTTTTAAAATAAAACTTTTACTAAATTTTATAATATAAGATTAGTTTATTATCTTTAGTTAATAGCGCCATAAAAATATTACTCATTCATAAAATATTTGTTTTAATTTTAAACAACTTTATTTTTATTTTTTTTGTAAACTTAATTTAACTTTAAAGGTTTTAAACTTCTATAACAATGATATGGTTTAAAATTTAAAACATTTGTTAATTCTAAGCAGTTTTTAATAAATCTTTTAAGAAAGTAATATACTATGGAAATTAAGCTTAGTGAATAAGTACTACTTTTATTAAATGTTTACTTTGATTATAGTAAATTTATTTTTTCAATAGTTGTTTTTCAGCTTTAATGTAATTTTTTGTAATACTTACTCCCTTAATAAAATAAGTTTTGTTTAGTATCAAATCAGTTTTGATAACACCTAAGGGGTATAATTTGTTTTTGAAACTTTCATGAAATGAATACTTAAATAATAGTTTTACTCTTTTTTTCTTGAAAGTATATGTTCTTTGAAAACTTAAAACTAAAACTTAAAAATATTTCATACATTAAAAAAATTTTAGTTTAATAATACTTAATTCATTTTAGAGACAAATTAGTTATTTTTCCAGATATTTATATAAATAAAATAAAAATAAACAAGTCATGAGGGACAGACTAGCAGATCTCAAAAGTGTAAGTTTTTAATTTCTTTTTTTAACTCATTAGAAAAATACTTTTAATTCAGCCTTTCAAATGCTTTAGTTAATACTTTAAGTAAGTTTTTTTTTTGTAGAAGTCAATATCTTAGTTTCAATTAACAGTTTAATAGAAATCTGTGTTCACCTTTGAACATTAAAACATTAATTGATACTTTATTTGAGGTGTTTTTTACAATTGTAACTTTTTAACCAAAATTTATTATTTTTGTAGCATCAAAGTGCATCATGTGAAATAAGTTACATTTTTCGAAACTGAAGTTTTCTTTGAAATTAAAATAGGAAAAGACTTGTAACTATTTTTTGATAGTAATTTTTTTTTGAAATGACACACATAAAGTTTACATTAGCCCCTTATTTTTTGCGGGTATTTTTATCACAAGCAATCTTTTATTACAACATTTAACAGCAAACAGTATAGAATCACACTGTATTATTGATATTAAATTTTGTCGTTGCTTTTTCCTATCACACATACCTATATTACTTTGCATTTGCATTTGACTTTTTTATTTAATCGCTATTATTAACTTGTTATTACTTTCATTTTAGGGGATGGCCCACGTTCAGGTCGAATCTGACGACGAGAACGAAGAGAATTCAATCGAAGACGAGCAGGACACGCTGAAGGAGTTCTTCGTGCAAGTAAGAACTTTTTATTGAAAGCTGATAAAATTATAAAAGCAGTTAGGTTAAAGTATAGTGCTTTTTCACAACTGATAATAAAAATAATTCACCAGGTAAAAAATTAGATACTTTTAAGATGTTTTTATACAACTTTTTGTAATTTTTCAAACACCGTAATGTGTACGTAATTCCGGTTTTTCCACCTCATCTTTCATTTAACGCATTTATACTTTCAAAATTATTTCACCAGGTTGAAGAGATACGGGGGTACATAGACATCATCCAGCAAAAAGTCCAGGATGTGAAAAAGCAACATTCCGATATTCTGTCGGCCCCTCAGGCTGATGACAGTTAGTTTGATATTTTACTCCTTACATTTTTATTGTGACGTCATAGCGCTTGCTTTACTTTTTCGTACATTTTATCCTCCTACGACCTGGTAGTCGTCCTAGTTGTGACGTCATAGCAGTATTCAGTTGGCTGTTGTGACATCACGCCAATTCGTTTTGAGTTTAAATTAGATGTACTTGTGATTAGTTCATATTAGTATGGAGAAAATCGAGTTATCCCGAAATCAACTAATTAATTGACTTAACCTGAAATCAAAATTTGAACCTAATTTTAAAGACTTGCAGTTATGTTTTGTACAGTAGCAATTTAGGATGAATTCAAGTTTGTTATAGTTAACTACATGACATAACTTCCCGTTATATTATGTTTTATAAAACATTTTTAAACTGATAGATAATAATATTAAAAATAGTTTTATAAATTCATTACTTTTACTGTCGATTGAACTATTTCTACTAGTTGTGTAAGCATGTCTGTTCAAGCAGTTTTAACATTTCTAAAGTCAGTAACAGGATAAGTTTTTGCTTCAACAAAAACAAATACTTTCCACTTAAAATTGCAAAATACTTTTAACGTGTAGCAGCCATATGTTGTTTGTTTGTGTTTAAAATTTCCCAAAACATTTTAACTTTTTTTTTTAACATAGCGTTCTACCAAACTGTGCACTTGGTCGTAAAAAATTGAGGTTTGAAACGCTCCCAGCTCTTAAATAAATGGTTTTAGATTTGTGTAGTTGCGTTAACATTTTTTAACTTATGACGTAACAAAGCCTTTGATCAAATGGTTTATTGTTGCTTTGAAATCATAATAGACGTGCATTCGATCAAAACGAAATATTTTTAACTATAAAAAAGTTTTTTGTTACATACTTGTCTTTTTTAGGAGTATATAGTTTTAATTTTAACTATTCAAAATATTTTTTCGCTTCTTAACAAAAGATCCTAGCGAAACAAGTTCACTGGAATATATAATAATAATAAATTATACAGTATCCTTCTTTTATTACACTAACACATGTTTCTGTGTTATAATGGATTAACACACTTCAACGGAGCTCTGTAAAAAAATAAATACTGTAAAAAAAGAATAGAAGCTAAAGTATGTATATACATGTGTCAGCTAAAAATAAAAATAATTGCTATATATTTCTATAGGTTAATGGTTAATAATAGACAAAATACTTAATGTTAAATCTGACTGTTATAAAAATATATAATATTTATAATTATTAAGTCTAAATTAAATCAACTAAAGTAAAAATACAAAATAAAATAACAAATCAAAATATAAACTACTTACATGAAAATGAAGGAAGTACTAAGTCTAAATATTTACTGGTTACTAATCATTGAAAAAAAAAAAATCTAATAATTACGTCACAATATATATAAACATTAGGACTAGCTTGTTAATTTATAATAATTTATTCTTTATGTTTGGAAAAAGTAGTTTATACTATAATTTGTTATTTTATTTTTTATTTTTACTTTAATTTATACACAGATAAACCGGGCTTTTTTACCTACTACGCCCAATAGAACGGCTAGAGGTCTTTTTACTGCAGGTTTATACTTAGCATATATCCACCTTGTTGTTTTATGTTTTACAAGTTAGAGTTCATATTAAACACAAACCCGTAATTTATAACATAGTTTAATTATAAATATTTAAAACGTCTGTATTTATTTTTTAAATCTTTAATTTAGATACCCGACTGTTTCTTTCCAAAACAACAATTAATTAATTATTTCACTTAACATCATATTATAATCAACGTATGTGTAGTTTAAGTCATGGTGGTTTTATGTATGGCGCTGTAACTTAATTATTGGTCAGGGCTTTGTAAGCTTAATAACAAGTTTGATTTTTGTGCTTTGTTTATTTAATTTCATATTTAAATTCAAACTGCTTTCTAATTGTATCTAACTATAGTTTTGTTATAATTCAGATTCAACCATTATAAATATTCAAGAAATAAAAAATATGCATTATGCCAAGTTTCTGTGGCTTTTACTGCCTTTACTATAGTTCTAGTTTTAACAATATAGAAAAAATATTTTTGTTTCTGTACTGGTTTGAAAGCATTTTTTCAAAGATCTATTTAAATATTTAACTTTTTTTAAACTTATAAGAAATGTAGTTTACATTTCTACAGAACAATTTTCATTTATACAGATTCAAAAACAAGCAAACTTCATTTAAAATATTCATAGTCTTTTTTTGTCACACGTACAGCTAATTATGCCGCACTTGAAAGTAAAAACATATTTTTGTGAGATTAAAAGATTGAAACTTTAACTGCAGATGAACTTTTGGAAGTGGACAATTATCTTTCCATCACCATAATGTTGTTGAAAATTTCTGTTAAGCGTTTTTGTTGGTATGTTTTTTGGAGCTAATTAATTGTGTAAAGTTTATTTCTTTTTTCTTCTAAGTTATCAACTAAAACTGTGCTACAGTATAAAATGATACCATGTATATTAGGGTGCTTATTTTTACAGCTACTTTTGATTTTCCGGCTGGAAAAAAATTATTTGGAAATGTCATAAAATCACCCTGTGCAAAATTTTAGGTGATTTGAAGAAACTTTCACCTTAGCTCCACCTAATGCAACCAACTAATATCTAAAAACCACCCAAATGCAAAATGTATGGGATCCTTGGGTTTTTAAGCTGAACTTTTTTTACATGTGGCTAATTATCACACAAGCACATTGTGAACAATTTCAAACGATTCAAAGAAAGTTTTATGGTGGCATTTCTTGTGTTTTGGAAACTTACAAAAAGAGATACAAATTACATAAAATCAAGAAATTTACAGCTAATAGTTCTTGAACTTTGAGAAAGCAACCATCTGCAACAGCTAATTTTCCCTCATTACTCGTTGTTGAAACTTTCCTTTTGGAACGAACCAGTTGTAACAAATGTTCTCGGCTTTCGAAAACCAATGAATTATTGATCAGAAAGAAAACTTTCCGCGTGAAAATAAAACTTTTATAACTCCTACAGTCATAGTTGTGATTTGAAAACAAACCGAGTTTATTCTGAAAATTTGCTGAGAGTGTAATAAGTTGAAATATTTATGGTGTCGAAACAGTGTGGGGTTTTGTATCCTGACATGTTTTGCTTTGAAAACAATAGCTGGCTGGCTTTTATGCATTGATAAGTTGCAAGTTGTCATTGAGTTTACCGTGAAATGTTTTGCTTGTAAACAAAGTTAAATGACTCAGCTTAGCTTGTTCTTTTGGTTTTAGAGAAAAAACTGTATTAGGGTAACATAGTTTTGAAACTACTGCATTCCTGGTGAAAATTGTTTAACGTTTTATAAAAAACTAAGAGTACACTAAAATACTTTTTATTAAAATTTGTTAATTTTTTAATTAAGAAAACATTTTAGATTTTAATCCATCACCAAATTTGTTTAAGTTATACTACTATACCACCTGAAGTTTATATAATTTTTTAAGCTGCAACTTACGACGTAAAGATAGAATCAATATTTTTGAAATTTTTTAATATTTTTGTATACAAAAAGGTTCAATGTGACATAGAATTTAACTTGGCATGTAAGGTATTACGGGCACTGCTGTATTGTGTTTTTTTAATTTCTACTAAGTGAAAAAGCATTTTAATTTATTCAAAAATCAATGAAAGAAAAAAGTTCACAAAAATGATATATTATTATTAATTTGTATAAACAAGTTGTATAAATTTAAAGTCTCATCATACTAGTACTAAAGCTCAGCTTTTGATGTACTTTTAATTTTAGTACAATTTATAGCTATTGGCTATCTTATTTTTTGATTAAAGCACTTGAGTAAAGAAAACTCAATTTAGATCCTAAGATCATAAAACTTACAATAGTATTTTAATATACATAAATATATAATCCAAGACTATAGTGAGACTTGGACAGTTTATTAAACTGATTTCTACACAATCAAAAGTTAGCTATTTAGACTGCAATTAATGTACAAGTGTGCAGAAATCTAAAACTTGACTTTCATATAAGTTTAATTGATAAATAAGTATCAAGTATTGAATTGTTATAACAAGGTGATCAAAATTAAATCCCCCATATACATGCAGTTTAAAATCAAATTAAAACTTTAAAAGTTTTTACATAGCTTTTAAGCCCTCGACAACTTACTGTTTAGGCTGTTATAAAAACAGAAGTTATGCAGAAGTTGCAATTCGTTTCTCATAAAGTGTAAATTTCATTGATAGAAAACTTAATAAATAACATCATAAATGTGTATCCAACAACAAGCGCAAATAAAATCTCCCTTGCAGAATTGCAAATTTGTTTTTCCGTCTCACGCAATTAGCTCTTTACTTTGGTAAATCAGCAGTATAGAATAGTATTTCTTACTTATACATATAAGTCTACTATTAATTAAAAAACTTGTTTGACAAATCAAAAAATAAAATCCCCTAAACAGAAACGAAAGAGGAGATGGAGCAGTGCATGGCGGACATCAAGTCGAACGCCAACAAGGTGAGGAGAAAGTTGCGGCTGATCGACAAGAACATCGAGGAAAACTCCGCCAACACCAAGCCCGCTGATCTCAGAATCCAAAAAACGCAGGTAATGAGAAAAGTATGTTGAATACTGAATGACTGATGTATTCTTTAATGTTAAGTCTTTGAGATTGTAAATACCGCTCAGCTCCCACCCGCACAATTCCCACACGATCAAACCTGACAACCGCTTACCGACCGAGTGCAAGGTTAAGGATGACAGGGATAGTTAAAAATGAATAAGTAATAACCAAAAAAAATAAGAAGTATTTGTATGGATGAGAAAAATTATTTTAAAAATCGAGTGGGAATTATGCGGATGGGAATTGTGAGGATACCAAAAAATAATAGTACCTAACCTTTTCTTCTTCTGAATATCTTTAATACAAACAAATGAGCAACAGCTTAAAGAAAAGTTAATTAAGCCTGTACATCTTTCAATTGGACTGTTTATTTTTATTTTTATACCATTAATTTCAATATGTATACATTTTTTAATTTTAATTATTTGTTGTGGTAACTTAAATTTTAATCACATAACATATTTCAAGCTGTAAAATTTTCATAGTTTTATAGAGATTGTCTAATACAGATATTTTACGCTTTCAGCATTCAACATTATCAAGGAAATTTATAGCAGTAATGACGGAATACAACACAACACAAAACGACTACAGGTATTTTATACATAAACTTTATTTCAGTGAATACGGTTGTGTTTGTATTGTTTGATTTTCTAAGTTCCATAGTTTTTTGAATATGTTTTTAGAGTAATACATTCAAAGAGTTTTTCACATTAAATAGTTTTCAATTAGAGTTCCTAAAAGAACTGTTAAGGTTTACTGTTTTTCAAAAGAAAAAAAAATCAAAGAAATATTTTTCGATATTTTTTTATTTTGTTATAAGTACTTTATGGAAAAAAATGTTAATTGAAACTTGTTTCTTCTTAATGAAAGCATCGGCGAAAGTCTACAGAGCCTAAGCCTGTACTTTGGTATGCCGTGAGACAAGCTCAAGTTTACCTTAAGGTTTGATTACACCACTTCGATCATCAGACCACAAGCCCTTCGGTAGACCGAAACCTGAGTTTTGTTCTTATTAGGACTCATCAGTTAGTCACAACCGATCTATAAACTTCTTATCATGACATGAAGCAACCGTTTGCTGGTATCGATCAGTGACGTCAGCATTGTCTTTCGCCGTGCAACGTTGCGGCTGACTGACGAGTTTCAATAAGAACGAAACCCGAGTTTCAGTCTACCGAAGGGCTTGTGGTCTGATGATTTAATTGGTGTGATCAAACCTTGAGTTAAACTTGAGCTTGTCTCAAGGCATACTTAAGTCCAGGCTTATGCTATGTATACTTTCGCCAACGATTTCTTTGATTCCGAACATACACATATAATTTTTTAATGTAATCTTTTATACAGTACAATGTTATAGTAATATTACTTGACTTTTTAATGAGCAAAAACAGCACTGCAAAGTTTTGTTTATTTTTGAATTATATAAATATTTGCAACATAATCATTAAATACTTAATAAAACTTCAGAGACCGATGCAAAGCGCGCATACAGCGTCAACTGGAAATAACAGGAAAACAAGTTGACGACCAACAGTTGGAAAATATGTTGGAAAATAGTGATGGAAGTCCTGCTATATTTACTGGAGGGGTTAGTATTTCTCTGTATTAAGTTAAAAATATGTTGGAAAATAGTGATGGAAGTCCTGCTATATACACCGGTGTGGGAGATTTAATTGAACTAAAAATATGCTTGAAATTAGTGATGGTGTTTTTGCGAAGCACCGGTTGGGCCGATGTTATGACTTTATTTTAACTAGAATTTTATCCTTTGACCTCTGCGATTTTTAATTAATTTAAATTCATAAAACCTGCTTTTTAAATAAAAAACTAACAAAATTTAAATTTACTTTATGTAATTTATGAAGTTTTAAGATATTGTTACTATGATTCATTTGTCAGTCCAGTGTTTACCATTTCAGGGAACCGCTCAGTTCCAAACCGCGCTCAATTCCCACCCGATCAAATCCAAGAACCGCATACCGACTAAGGGTTAGGGGTAACAGTGATGGAAAAATTATTTAAAAAATTGTAACCGGCCACGAATGTGGGTTTCTTAATTAAATATATTTACCCATTACAAAATAACTATAGTAACAAAAAAATAACAAAATTGAGTGGGAATTGTGAGTATACCATCAATTCAACAACTCTGTGTAAAAAATATACACTTGATTTACTCTTTAGTTTCAATAATACATATAGGAAAATAAATGAGTTTATCAGCTTAAAGGTATTTATGATGTCCTATTGAACATTTTCGTTGAGAATATTTACAACCTGTTTTTATCAGCTAAAGTATATGTTTACTTTGAAGAATTATGCTTAACTTTACTATTACTTTAACCTTTTGCAGCCTTATTATTTTGTTACCCAAAACATCTTGACATCTATTTGATGAAAATGTTAAGAAACTAACAGATAATAATGGACACGGTCCAGACGAAGCAAGCGCTGAACGACATCGAGGCCAGGCACAACGACATAATGAAGCTCGAAACTTCGATACGGGAACTTCACGACATGTTCATGGACATGGCCATGATGGTCGAGCAGCAAGTTAGTTTTTGTTTGTGATAAGTTTTAAACAAGCTTGTGTTTTAATTTTTTTGAATCTGAATATGTTAAAATGATGAAATAAAGAAGCCAAATTTTAAGTATTTTAATAAGACTTATTTTTACTTGAGTTTTATTATATATTACTTAAAAATATATGTCATTTTTTTTTAACATTAATGGCATTATTAATATACGTCTTTACTAACTAAATTTTATGATGTACTTGCTATTTAGCTATTCATTACTTTATATTATATAGTTTTTAAGGATTTAGAATTTAGAAATTCTAACATTAGTAAACTATTTTTAATTATTTATTACGGAAAACTTGAGTTTTGTGAAATAACATTTGAAAAAAAGTTTAAATATTTCAAGAAGCATCTCATACTTTAAGCTGAAAAGTGTTTGAGGTGTAAAAAGCACTTGTAAAAGCATTCAACTTTTAAAAATATTTTTTCACTATTGACCGAAATTGATTTATAATGATCTTGATTTTAAAGAAAAATAAAAACTTGATAGATTAGCTTACCTCAGAGTGCCTACTGTTTTAATTATTCTGGAAAATACTTTAAGTTTGGTAGACAGTTTTGCTAAAATTTTAATAAATGTTACATTTTGCAAATTTCTCTGGACGAAAGAGACTTAAGAAATATATGCTGTTTTAAACAAGGTAAGCAACTGTTGTAAAAATGTCGTTACAGTGTTGTTAACGTGTCGTTATGTAGATTGATTTTAAAAAAGTACACCGATGTTAAAGTTTCATTACATTGTAGTAAATATGTCATTAAGCACGTAGTTGCATTTGTATGTTTTGTATAAGCATGTTATTGATTGAACATTTCTGTAAGAGGTTTAGTATTGTTTTGAAAAATGTATAAACTACTACATTTCAAAGCAATGCCTCAAACTTAACAAGCATCAAAATTTTAGCACACTTTAACACTAAAAATTAATTTTATGAGACAATACAGAAACATTTCACAACTTTAGAACCTTAAATACTTGAATATATTATTTATTTTAATAAATTTTCGAAAGCAACAGAATAACTTTTTTCAAATAAACCTCATACGCCTTCAAAACTCAACATCACTTTATATCCCTCTGCTTTTTGAAGCAACTCGTTCTTGTTTTTATTCCTACGGTAATAAAAACAGCCGCTTCATTTCACCTTCTGTCGAATTTTTATTTCAACTCCTTTTTCGCAGAAAAGCCTTTTACGGCAGCATGACAGCCAAATCGGATTTCGAGTAAATTTTTTTTAAATAGGATTATCAGAAGAACTTATCTACTGTTTTATTCATAAGTGTACTGTGATGCTTGTATTTTGAATTGTAAGATCCTAATTGTTTGCATGTTTTTTAAAATTTTTGTATGTAAAAAATGATTGGTAAATGTTAACTTGTAAATGCACGTTTAAAATATTTAAGTTGCTTCTAATAAAAAAGTAAAGGTGAATTTTCGAAATTTTTGTTGTACTTTTATCATAACTTCTAGAGTAACTTTCAATTTAAGCTTTTCATTTTTATTTTCATAACAAAAAACAAATATGTTTAGTCTCGTTTGTAATAAAGATTGTTTTGAATTTAGTTTATTTATTAAGTGTTTTTCAATAAATAATTAGTTTGTTGTAAATTGTTTGTTTTGTATTAATGAATAGTTTAGTTTTTATATTTTTTATAAATATATACTAAATAAGTACATTGATCGAAAATTATAAAAAAAATATTTCGAAGAGTTTTAATATTTTTCGAGCAAAATGCAGATATACATGCTTAAATAAAGTTTTATAAAAATCATAAATAGAAATTTTTATAATTAGATTATAATAAACTTATAAAATCAAACTTAAATAAAACTTTTATTTGAAAACTTTAAATTTTTTAAAAATAAACAGAACTTTAAAGTTAAATTTAACAAGTGAATAATTTTAAACTTATTTTATGCATAAAAACTCCCAAATGTTTCAAAACAAATAAAAAGTTTGATAAAATTATAACAAACTAATTTTAACAAATAAATGATGCTACAGTACAAATTTAACTTAATTAAATGAAACTTAAATTATTAAACTATAAACACAAACTAATTTCAAAAAGTAAATGATGTTACAGTACGTTTTTAACTTAAAAAAAATAAAACTTCAATACTTCATTCTAGAAACAAACTAAGTAGTCTAATTAAATAATAAATTTTGTATTATTTTTTTAATAAATTTAAATATTTAAATAAAAGTAATAACTAAAACGCAAATAAATGTTCGCAGGGTGAAATAGTGAACCAGATAGAGTACAACGTGGCGAACGCCGGCGATTACGTTGAGCAGGCCAAGGAGGAGACCAAGAAGGCCGTTCACTACCAATCTTCAGCTAGAAGGGTAACAAATTACAACACCCCGACCCGTTTGCTTGATTTGTCAGCATAAACTGTCATGTCCACTGGTAAAAGTTGGTAAAAAGTTGATAGGTTTAACAGGATAAAAAGCAGTCAGAATAGACCAAGTTAAGACCCTGTTAAGTGTGTAGAGTGGTTATCCTGAAAATAGGGAATATACTAGATATTGTTACGTGATGCTCTTAATTTTAAGTTTTGGCACGGTTGTACTACAGCTACATTGCTAACATAAAGAGTCTTTAAGTGTAGATAATTGTATTCAAAGAAAACGTAGTTCCACAAAGCTAGTCGTTTTATGATGTCATAAACCTTACAAAAGTATATGCTTTTAAATTTTATTTTTTAAAAGTCATAAATTTAAAGTTGAGTATTTAGAAATGGTATTATAATAAAGAAGTGTTAATAAAAACAAAGATTTTTGTTTAAAATCTTTAGCATTTTTAAAAGGTTATTAATACAGAAGGCTTTTTAACATTATAAAATGTTAGCTAGTTATGATTTTTTAATTAACATTTAATGTAAACTAAGTTTGAAGAATCATTTATCAGAAACGCTTCTATGGAAGGTTTTGTTGCTTTCTTTTAATAAGAATTTTAATAATAAGGATTTTAATAAGAGTTTTACTTCCATAGACATTTAGGTTAATTTCAACCTCAAAAAGTACTTAGCTTTCAAAGTTAATTTCAAAGTTCCTTTAGATTTGAATTTAGGAAAAATCAAAAAGTCCTTGAAAGCTACAAATTAAAACTTATTAAATTCATGTATACATAATAGGATTGGTAACTTTGTTTTGACCATGCTTTTTCAAAACAACACGCTTAGAACAAACGGCCTCAAACGTAACATATTATAATAGTATGTTAAGTCAAGATAAGCTAGATTTAAAATTAAAAAGAGTCTGTGGGGTGTATGAGTTAAATATTATATCACTAGTTTTCGATATTATTGAAAAGACTTGTAAGAACCTTTAAAAATTAAAAGCGTTCGCACGAAATCCTATGCCAGTTGATGCGTTAAATTGTCTCTTAGTTTTAAACATCTATCAGTTGAAGATGTCTGGTAAAAAATCTAAAGCAAAGGCAACGCGTGCGCGGGCGCAAAACCTTTGCATTAACACTGAACAGTGAACACGCATGGCCAACTTTGAACAACATGCTCGAATGCCCTCATATTAATTTTTATACGGGTCTTTCCAGGGGGAGATAATCGACAGGATCGAGTACAACGTGGAGCACTCGGTGGACTACGTGGAGCGAGCGGTGTCGGACACCAAGAAGGCCGTCAAGTACCAGAGCAAGGCGAGAAGGGTCGGTTGTTATGACGTCATAGTGTGCCGTTGTGATGTCATAATGTTGTTACGCTTTCACGTCATTGTCTTACTTGTCGACTTGATTTTTTGTAATGTGTGTACGACTTAGTAACTGTAACACTATATTTTACTAACTGTTGTAAATCATTCATGTTTATGTATTGTAGTTTTTTATGTTCACAAACTGCTGCATGTTCCACTTATCTGTGTTTCATTTTGTATTTTGTAAGAAATATGTTGCACAATACTTGTAAGAATCATTGCATTAAAGCTGTTCAAGATTTTCGTTTTCCTATTTTTCACTTGTATGTTGTTTTATTTTTATTTAAACTTCCATCTGTGTTTGTTCAACGTCTTTTCAGTTTACTTTTTTCTACTTTGTTAAGTAGGTCTTCTTTATGGTTTGTAATTTATTTTACGCAGAATTACACAATTTTGCAAATATCTTTGCTCCACTTTCATTTTGAATTCTTCATTTATTATACTATAAACGGTATTATATGTTTTGGTTTTAAGAAAACAAATAGAGAGATCTCAACTACCGGAGGTCTTTGACCGAAACTTGATTTGTAAAATAAATTCTTGAAAGAATAAATTTCTACTATCAACGGTGGTAGATTTTTGTATTGTTGTTGTCGTTATTTCTATGATTGAATATTTCTACCTACAATTTGCTCTGACGATCATTTTCGGTTTAATAGTTTACTCTGAGAAATTTTTTCGAATGAAGGGTTGACAGGTTTTATTCGTTTGTAATAATTTTAGATTTTGATAGCAATTCCCAGTTGAGAAAAAGAAAGTTTTTATGCACCTCTTAGATGTGAGTAGATTTTTAAAAATAATGAGTATGAATAATAACATTTCAAACGATTTTATAAGAGTTTTCAGTTTAAGAAATACGTTGAAAGTTTTTCAGTTTTACCAGGCTCATCATTACGTAGTGTTTAAAAAAATCAAGCAAGTCGGTTGGTGTGATTATTTAAGGAAAAAATAAATATATGTTTACTGCTTTTGCTTATTGCTTTACTACGGGTATGGGGATGGACTGCTTTAAAAATATTAAAAGCTTACTGATTTTATAAGCATACGTTTAACAATCTATCCACATGCTGTTATTTAATGTTAAAAATTAAAAGATTATTTTTAATTTTGCAAACAAGATTACTCTACGTGTTAACAAAATTAAAAATTTATTTAAGTTAAACTTTATAATGAAACTTATTTTGCTGAAATAACCAGTTATTTTGTTTAAAAGCTAACAAAGCTTATGCTTTACATAGAATTTACAAGTTGGATGCTAATTAGCTTAAAGCATGTATTAATATCATTAAAAAATAATTGTTTTCTAAAAAAGAGGTTACAAAGTTTTGCAGAAACTATTTAAGTACTCAATAAACGAACTAATAATTTTACAATAAGTTTATATTGAGATAGTTTCTTTTGAATATTAACTAAATTTAACTAAAAAGAACAAGTTGACAAAAGTACTTTAAATAATTAAAAAAAGTTAAGTTGTGTAAGTTTGACATTTTCCTAATATTAGGCACAATTTGTTTATTTAACAGAATAAAAAGTTTTTACATTTACCTTTTTTGTGGCTACCTTGAATTAATCTGTAGCTCTTCAGTTTCCTTAAGGTAGTACTTTTGGTTCATTTTTTGCCTAAATTAGTTTAGTTTTTATAAAACTGAAAGCAATGTCCTGATAAATAAAACTATTATAAGGAATTTGAAAAACTGCACATTCGTTCAAGCTAAGTCTCTGGTACATTTTAAACATGAAATTAACAACTTAAAAAGTTTATTTTTAAATTTCTTTGTCATTATTAAGCATCTGGTAGCTTTGATTTAAGTCTAAATGAATTAATTGAAACAATAACTTAAACTTTAAATAATATTATTTTACATATTTTGTTTTTGTAAAAACATAACATAGTTTCCCCCCATACCCTTACTTTAAATGATATTAGTTTACAAAAGCGCTGACTTCTACAGAAAAAGTTAATATTGGGAGGGATAGTTCTGGTCGTCCTAGTCATAATTATCATCATCATCGTGACGCAGGTGACGTAACTATGACGTCAGAACAGGTAAGAAAAATAAATCTGGTAGTTACTTGGGTGATTCCATGACCTGACTTTATGAAAAAACTTTAACTAAACAATCAATGAATTTTAATAGAAACGATACTTTTAGCATAAATCAAACATTATTCACTTATATTTTTTTAAATAATGATAGTTGAGATTTTAGTCTTTTTTTAATATAAGCCAGTTTAATTAAGAACAGTTTTGATTATTTCCACAAGAGAAAACGTTTGACATCCAAGTTTAAAAAGCTGATAAACACGCCTGATTTTCTTCTAAATAAAGTTTTTTTTTCAAAAATACTTATTTAGGTTCATATCTGCTTCTAAGAACAAATTTGCCTGGATGCTAACGTTTTAATACAAATATCCAGCTAATCAATGAAATATAAATAACCACAAGTGCTAACAGTTAATACAAATTAATTTTACTGCATGTAATACAACAACAAAATCTTTGGCTCCAACTAAAAAGATGACAAAGCTTGGTAGTCTTACAAACGTGATTGATGAAAATATTAACATAGAAAATAATAACGAATTACAAATAGTCACTGATTTCTATTGCATGGAGTAATACTATGAAAATAAATAAAAGTATTGTTTAAAATCTGTGAAATTTACAGAAAAAGATAATATTGGCGCTGATAGTCTTGGCGGTGTTGGGAGTGATCGTCGCCATTGTTGTGACGCAACTTCAATAAAAGACAGTGGACTAATTACGTCATAATAGGTTTGTAAGTTGTCCGATGACTCCTGTGTCTACTCCCATGGCTTGACTTTGTCTAATGACTAGTATATTATACTCAAATGTTTATCTTTTGTGAAATAGTTGTAAGTTTCTGAGGCAGTCTTTGAATATGAAGTTGGTTTCATTTTTACAAAAAAAAAGTTTATTTAGACAGTTTAGATCAAGTTTACACTTATTTAAGATATATCTTTTAAAAAAAATTCGAGAGGTCAGCGTTTTTTTATTTATTTGTTTTTAGTTGTATGTTATTATTAGTTCTCAAGTAGTGCAGCAATTTACTTTGATTTCAGGCGAGGTTTTGCTGCTGTATAGTGTTGGTGCTGGCAATACTGGGAGTTGTCATCTGGTTGACTTTCAAGTTTTACTACGAAAGTCAGTTTTTGTTTCATTTGTTACCTTATGAGAATTTATTTTAATTGGTAATATAATGACAGTTTAGATTAATTTTGTATTGTCAGTTAAATTACAGTTAGTAAAAGACAGTGTTTTGTTACAGGTTGTACAGTTTTATTAATGTTTTTTTTTTTAATCAGCACCTTTATTATTAAAACAAGTTCAGCACCCTTTTGTTGGAACTATAGAAGTTAAAGTTTCAATGCGTATGTTTATGTATATTATTTACAAATAAGAATTCAGTTTGTTTTCTTTACATCTAAACAATAACTTGTTTTTTGAGTACTAAACATTTTTGACTGTATAACTTTTTAATGAGAATTTTTAATGATTTTAGAAGAAACAGTAGAAGTCGAGGTAGTCACGGAAAAACATGAAGATGATTGAAATTTGAAAAAAGACAAAAAAGTATCCTGTATAAACAAATAGAAAAGTGTTTTTTTTTTTTTTTACTTAGATCTAATTTAGTTAGTAAATTAACATTAGTTTACTCTATTATGATTGTTAAAAGGTTTTTTTAATACATAGTTTCAGTTAATGTTTGAAAATTCACTGATTATCATTCATTCCTTCTGTTTCAATTAAGTTGTAACTATTTTATACGATTTCAAAAAGTAACCAAAGGTCAATAAATGCAGTTTGCGCAAGTATATATAAAAAAATTTAAACTACCTGTCGGGTCATGGGTGTTTTTAAAATTGTCATTAAACTTTTTTACAAACGTGCACAGAAATCAGGTTTGATGACGTCATACTGAAAACCGGTGAGTTCCCACAATCAAGAAAATATATGCAGTTCACACCATTGCCTGGTCTCATTGGGCGAAATGTTTATTTAAACTTTTTCATGAAGGTTGCTGAAAATAAATTGTTGAGCGTACTCTTTTATACCTCTTTGAATCTCGATACATTTCTTCAATAACAATTTCTTTTCACACTTCTTATTCTATTTATTTTTTTAAATCCCAACTTTTCCAACTCTTACTAGTCATTTTTATTTTGTTTCACCTTGATAGTACTCGTTTTCACATGACTTTAAGTTTGGATAAATTAATTTGGCTTATTTAATTGAGAAAAAGCCTATTTTAAATGTCGTAATAGTGTATTGTTGTAACGGTTTCATTTAAGTGTGTTTTAAATGTTTAAAGTCAGTGGTCTTAACGGTGTGCATAAAAATTGTTTTGTGTGCACAGAAAATTTACCGAGATTAAAAAATATTTTTTTCAATTGATGTTGATTTTATCCTTTTCTATTGGAAAAATCTAATTAAAATAAAATTCTTAACACGTTATTGTTTTACTAATACATTCAAATAAACAAGTAGTGTTTTTTCAGAACAAATTTTGTTTTTCATAGTCTAGTTTTTGCAAAATTCATTTTCAAGTAATTTAATGTATACATATTTGAAAAAAATGGAAGACCACTGCTTTAAATTACTACACTAAGCTTTTTCATATTTTTTTAACATTTTATTAAAATTATGCATTTTTACTGCTTTTCGGCCAACTATTTTTTAATTACTGTTTTATTATACTATTAAAATGTCCTTTTTCTCTTGTATATTTATTACTTTAAAATATAAAACTGCAATAACTCGTCCTTTATTTATTAGTTCTGTCCTTTAGCAATCTTTTTAATTTATTCAAATAAAAATTTTCTAAAAATAATTTGTATTTAAATTGCAAGCAGTAAAAACATTGACTTTTTTTATTTTTTTCATTTTCGGCTGCAATGTTTTTTCCAAAAATTTATTTAATAAATTTGAGCTTTTAAATTTAAAAAGCGTATTTAATGATATTAAGTTAATATAGTTTATAGTTAAAATTTATGTGCTATATTTTTTAAACAGATATACTGCTTGATTTTTTGATTCATCTGAAATTGAGTTATTATAAAAATCTTTAGTAAATATTTAAGAATTAAAATCTAAATGTGTAAGTGTTAAAATTATAAGGCTGTAAGTTGTATGCTAAGTATTCACAGTGCATGTTTTATTAAATTTGTTAAGTCCAAGTAAATAGAAAATTAACAAACATGAAAATTTATTGATATAACTTTTTATACTTGAAATGATTTTGTTGTTAAACAGTTTAACTTCTGTTCAACTGTTTGTGAACTAGTTCTGATCACATAGATACATTTATGTACTGACTAATAGTTTAATGCAGCGGTTCTTAACCTGGGGTTAAATTACCTTGTTTTAGAGGCCAAATTTTCATTAGTAAAGTTATGTAAATTAATGTTTATTAGTTGTCGTTTAAAATTACAAGTTAACATTTGACTGTGATTGTTTTTAAATTAAATAAACTCTTTGAATTATACATTTTTTTATAATTTTTAAACAACAAGTTCCTCAAAATAATAAATAATATAGTTTTTTCCTCAAAATTAAACACTACTTTGTATATTGGGGATAAGTTTGGTAACTATTTTTCAAAACGGAGTAAAACAGGTTAAGAACCGCTGGTTTAATGCATTTTAAAATTTAATTTTTTGATAAGTATGCGAAAAATAGCTGTGACTGCTTAACTTAATTAATTTAAAAGTTGAAACTTATTAAAATGATTTTTTTTTAAGTAAATACTTAATGTAAGGCAGTTAACTTTAATTCCATAGGTTTGTATGACAAGCATCTTCTTTAAAATAGCAATCCATAAAAAAAAGGTTTGCATTTTTTTT
Source organism: Thalia democratica (assembly GCF_965202585.1). Classification (NCBI taxonomy): domain Eukaryota; kingdom Metazoa; phylum Chordata; class Thaliacea; order Salpida; family Salpidae; genus Thalia; species Thalia democratica. Next base: position 31,134,608 of record NC_139172.1, on the reverse strand, counting down.
CAAATTAAGAGCCGGTCTGATTTTAATAAAAAAGCTAGACACTAAATTTTGTTATAAGAAAAGATACTTAAGAATTAGTTTAAAAATTAAGAAACAACTTCATCAATTGATTTTTTTTAGCTACAAGAATAAAGCTTTTTTTAGAAAAGACTACTAATGTTTCAGATTAATAAACTCAATAGTAGATAGATAGAACAAAGTAAAAGTTGCTGAATAAATTTTGGAGCAAGTTCTAAATTTTCCAAACTTATAAATTTATTGCAAGATTTTATTTGTAAAAACAATCTAGTACAAATTTTTTTAATAAAAAGCCAGGAAAATCTTTCCCAGAAATAAGACATTTGGTAAAAAAATTCTAACGCGAAACTATTTGTTGACTTTTAAGGATAATCAGTTATTTCTTTTAACTTTTAGAAACATGTACTAATTTATTCTGAGTGGAGTTACAATAAAATGTAATCAAAAATAGAAGCTTTTTTGCATTTCAACTTGCCAACTTTTTTTCTTACATACCTAACTATTATTTAACATCAAAGTTTAAAGTAAAAGTTTTAAGCTTTTTAAATGTTAAGGAATTTAAATGTTTTGTTTAAAGGTTAAGGAATTAAACTGAAAAAATTATTAAGCTAAGGTGGGTTTAGATAAGACTAAAAGTTAGATGTGTTTGAAACCTGGTGCAAGTATTTTATTAAAGGTTCATGAATTGAGCTGAAAGGCTAAAATTCTTGTATAACAAATATAAGGTTATTTTAAAGGTATGTTAAATATTACTCATTACGAAATCTAGTGCAAAAGTTTCCAAATAAGGAAAAAAACACTTGCTCTTTTAATCTGTCAAAGACTCAGTCGGATCTTGGCCGAAAAGTTCATGTCCGGTAGACAACTAAGTACACTTGATAAACAAGATTAAGTTCCTCTGCGAAAATATTCTTATAAAACATGTACTTATGGTAACTCCGTATTAAAAAATAATACAAATAAAGTGAAAAAGCTAACAGTTTGATATTTTTTTTCACTAGTCCAAAATATCAATAAAATGTTTTGGTAATAAAAAATTATAAAATACAATTTTTTTTAATGCTTTTTGAAGATACTAAATTATGTTTTTTTCTACATTAACCACTATTTTCAAGCCAATAAACAACGCTTTACACTAGGCGTCTGTAAAATTAGTTAAGCTTTATTTAGTACGCCTCAATACAACTTCTGAGTGTTTGAACAAAATAAATACATGAAAAGTTTTGCTCAATTAGATAAAATTTAACGAAAAGGTTAGTTCTACTTTAAGATAATTAAAGATTATCATAACCAAATACTAGGCTTAACTTTTCGTAAGATTAGTTTTGGGAAACTTATCAAAACTGATCAAAGCTGTAAAAAGGGTTTCTCGAGCGTCATACTTCTTAATCTTTCTCCAAATTTTTGTTTAAACTTATTTATTTATTTTTTTAGATTAAATCGACAGACCTAATACTGTCTTTATAAAGGATAACCAATCAGAACTCAACAACTGTAAAAGTATCGAATCAAACTTTTTATTTTAACTAAATGTAACCATAAAACAAAATACTTTTAAAAAAGGTTTGTACCTAGCTTAGAACATGATCATTTTACTTTGAATTTTTTAACAGTTTTTTATTCCATTCAACAGAAGAAAATCTGCATAATCGTCTGCTGCTTCGTATTGCTGATAGTGATCGGCTCAATCGTCCTCGGAACTTTCAACAAGTGATATGTGACGACACATACCATCGTTACATGACGTCATCACACACAGGGTTTTAGATCGCAGGGTCACGCAAATTGTTTTCGTTTGAAAAGTTATTATTTCGGTGACGTTCCAAGTTATTTAATATTTATTCAAAGTAATTTCATGCAACGTTTTTTTTTTAAGTCTTCTTATAATGTTTTGCTCTTCAATGTAAAAAAATTTATATTTTATAATTTGTTCAAAAAAGTACTTTACAATAGACTGAAAAAAGTTTATAGACCTCTTACTTAAATTTCGTATAAAAAGTTTTCTACGTGAAAAAGTTACTTTTTATCACTGATGTGTTACAAGCAAGCATGCTTTATAACATTCATTGTAATTTTAATATTTTTAGTGCTTAATATATGCATACTGATTTTTATTTGTTTTTACATTCAATGTACAACATATTTTTATTGAAACACAACACTTTTATTTACACGGTTATTTAATCTCATTGAAGTACATACTTTACATCTAATAATGAATTTTATATTTGAAAAAATTATTAAGTCGTTATTATTACTTTCTTTACAACTTTTTATTCTTTTAAAACTGTTATTTATATATAAAAATTTTATTCATTATTTAACAGTTCAAATTCCAATATAAAAACGACTAAGGATTTGATAATCTCATAATAAATAAAAATGTTAAGCTAAGTCATAACTCTTCAGGTTTTATATTTATTTTTACATCTTTGTGAAATTATATTGTTTCTGTCAATAAAATATTTTTACAGAATATCAACTATTCCTACTATTTTCTTACTTATCAAACAAATAGAAATTATACATATATTTTCATATTTCAAGTAACGTGCTTAAAGACTGTGCATACTTACATTAACACTTTGATTTAAAACTTTAGTACCACTATGGTTGTTGTTCATTCAAGTATTTCACTGAACAGACTAACCTTACTTTTCGAGTAAAACAAAAAAAACAATAGATATGGTGTTTAAAACCCTACTTAAAAATAAAAAAAAAAACTACCAATGGCATAGTTTAATTTGATAACTATATGTTTATTGAACGACAAAAAAAAAACGCTCAAATAGTTTATTCTTAAAACCTGGTGCATGAGAGAACCTTTCGATTATTCAGTTGTACACCGCTCGGATACCTTTTGACGTCTTGTCCGGGACGTTGGTGCCACCATCAGCGGTCTCGTTCGTTCAACTCGAACACGACCAGGTATGCCGGAACCTTGCACGGCTTCTCCCAATTGTGCTCGTCACTTCCGATTAAATGGACGTCAACACGACTCCCTCTAGTGTCCGTCACCTCTTCCGCATCTAAGAACGGGTTTTCTCGCGCGCGCCCGGAACTGACGAGAAACACGCAGGATATTTTCTTCACAGTCTTATCAGCTCCACCGTGATAACTCGACCCTTTAGAAATTTCTTTTTCCAAACACGTGGTTGCGGTATACCCATCGTCGTGTGCAAGTGAAGTTGGCGCGTTGAGAAACTTGTGAATAATATCGCTCAAGCTTCTATAGTATCCGTGAGTAAGAACGCCGATGATTTTGTCGGAGCTGGTTCTTTTAAAGAAGAGATACTCACCGCTCAGCTCGGCCGATTCGCTTTTTTCCGCAGAGTTTAGTTTGAACACGTACAATACTTTTCGATCTGATTTCTCCCCGACTGCGCGCATTACAAAATCATAATCCGCACCATTTTCATTCAAAAGTTCCGGTTGGTATTTCAAACTTCGGTGGTGTTCTGTTGTAACAAGAAGATTGAAATCAATCGAAAGTTGATCTATCATTGTTTCGATTTTGGCATACAATTGTATACTTAGTTTTTCCTGAAGTCTGGCGTTTATTTCCTGTTTTAAAGCCGTTTTAAATGCTTCTAAAGTAAGGTCTGAATCTTTAATCAAGCTAATTTGGTTTGTGCTATTTTTCTGGTTTGTTTTTAGACCAAAATTCAAATAAACAACTTGATCGATAAGACTTTTAAAATTGAATTTTTCTTCAATTTCAATTAAGTACGCCGGGACAACTAAGCTGTGGTGAGCCAATACAACTCTTTGGGTAGCAAAGTCTTTTCCAAAAGTGACTTGTGAAACTTTTCTGTCTTTGCTGTCAAAAACATCACAAAAAGTATCTTCTAAATTTGCTACCATTCCGCCGAGAAAAGCCGTCAAAGAATTATGAAAAACTTTAAGGAAGGGCGAGTTTTTAAGGCACTGCTCATAAGTTGCATTTTCTAAATGATCAGGTGCCGCTTGTCCTTCAACTTTTTCTACCTCATTCACAAAAATGTACCTGAAGTTTTTCACTAAACCACTTTCTTGCACGAAACTACCTTTACTGTAAGTACACGCATAACTAAAACTGTCAGTCATGTACACTCCTGGTCCGTAAGTTCCCCCCTCCGACGGTTTGAACCCTGTTTTCAAGATGCTTCCCACGTTAGGGGCTTTTGTCCCGTGGAGCAAGAGAACTTTTGAGCGATTAGAAGCTGAAGTGTTGTCGTTTGAGACGACTCTGTATATTTTCAATACTTTCGGCCGTTCTTCGTCAGTGATGTTAGGACTAATTGAGGTAAGTTTCGGGATATTTTTATAGTTTATTGTTTTTTCCAAGAGCTTGAAGTCATCATCATTGCCTTGTAACTGATCAAGTTTGTATTTGAATCCTTGAAGTTCGTCATTTTTGAAGCAACCAACATCGCATTCGAAAATATTTTCATTGGCTTTTTCTGCCAAATCTTTTTTCTCTGCTTCCATTTCCTTATAAAGTTTTTCTTTTTGTTCGTCAATGTAACCGCAGAGAAAATCTTTATATTCAGGATTACATCTTAAAAACTCCTTTGACTTGCGTTTTGAAGGTTCCATGGTTTTATTTAGTTATTTCAACAAATGTTGTATAATAAATTTACTGCAAAATAAAGTTATATTTTAAATAAAATTATTTTTCCTTTATTTTTTTAAACTACCAGTAAGTATTAAAAAAAGGAGGCTAACAACTAGAGCTAAGTAATATAAAGATAGGTCAATAAAAAAATCAGTATTGTAACTTAATGTTTTAAATAAGTCTAAATCAAGTATAACATATGTGCTTAACAATATAGCACTTACAGTTTTGAAAACAAAAATAGCCGATAAGCCACAACTTTATAGGTATCAAATCTAAACTCATAAGGTCAAATACACACTAAAAATAGGGTAAACTATCTTATATTAAAAAACTCTACCATGTATCTTAAGGTTAGCTTTGAAGTAAACTACTTGTAATCAAATCTAGTTTAAAAGTCAATTAATGTATAATTGATTCATAATAAGCTTTAAGTTAACCTTTATGTATCAATATATGTTTCTACTGTTTATGTGTGTTTAAATCTTAGTTGAAAAATTGTTTGCCAGTTGTTTGTTTTTAGGCCAATTGAGTGATGGAGCGTAATAAAATTTTGTTTGTTTTAAACTAAAATTTTACGCTGGGGTAATCATAGAAATTCCTTTAAATAAGTATTTTATTCAGTTTTTAAGATTGTATGTACTTGAACACTTTGACTTTAAACTAAAATACCACATTGGTTGTTGTTCATTTAAATATTTCACTGAACGAGCATTAATTACTTTTCAAGTAAAACAGGGAGACCAGTGTTAAGTTTATGAATTAGTAGTATTTTACAACAACATTTACATAGTTTGCCATAATTAGAGCTTATGTTAACCTAGTTCTTGTAATTACTTAGCTATTTTATTTTAGATATTCATGCATTTGTACTTAATAATTTTAGTGCAAATAAAAAGAAATAATTATAACCGCTAGATTTAATATATTGTAACGGTCTTGCTCTAAAAACAAACTCAGTTGTGACAATATGCTTATCGCCACAAAGACAACTATGGTGTAAAATTTAAAGAGTATATAAAGCAAGCTAAGCATAAAGAAAAAAATTAGAAAACTTTTGGTACATTTTCTGATAAAAACCAGTTCTTTGAACTCAAAAATACATTGGTAAAATAAACTGAACTTAATTATCAAAACTAAAATAGATATTGCGTTGGATGTGTTTATGTGTATTAAGTTATTGATCAATAATGAAAAATGAAAGTATACGGAATGTTTCAGATTATTTTTCAAAAGGCTTTCCTAAAGTAAACTTAGTTAAGGCTCAATTGGCAAAAATGAAAAGATTTATAAGCACCTTTTATCGCCAACTTTAGGAAACCGTAATTTAAATGAATGTGAGCCTATAAACTTTGAAGTTTTGTTTGATAAATTAAAGATAAGTATATAACTTTTTAGTGCTACATATGTTGTACAAAAATCTAAGACAAAATTCATTCAAAAACATCTTTATTAAAGCAAAACACAAGTAAAATCGATTTCGGCTAACGCTTTTCAACTACTTTTGTTAGCAACTAATTTTAAGATTAAATTTTGAGTAAATAAATAGTTAGAGGTTACATCAGAAAAATCAATTAACACTAATTAGCATAATTGAGCAAAAATTAATCAATTAGACATTCACAATTCATAAATGCATATATAAAACAGTTGATCAGTAATTTAACTAAGATAAGCAACAATGAAAATAAAAAATAAGCGACAAAATTCAAATAAAATCTATAACAACTTATAAAGATTAGATTTATAAACGTTTTGTTGCTTACACAAATTAGGTTTGCATGTTTTTATATATAAAGATTCTAAAACACTTAGGTGATAATCATTACCAGCTTTACTTAAAATTGAAAAGTTACTATCACTATAGTTCTTTGCACATTCTAAATTGTTTAATAAGTGTTCAGCAATCGCTGATGATCTATTAGATGTTTTTTTTGAACCAGTGTCCATCCATCTTCTGAGGGAATTTAAAACGTGTTGGTCCCTTCTTATATGGAATCTCTGGGACGTTCTGCCAATGTACTCACTGTCACAGTGGCATTTGTACATATAAATTATTTTGCTTTTTTCATTATCGGCAGTACGGTCTTTATAAATTCCATTTAAGGGCTTTCTTGTAGCATGACTGATTCTTAGTTGTACAAAGTTAAAAGTGGAGTTTACAGTGTATTTGACAGTCTTTTCGAGAGCAGTTGCTGCTTTACCGAGATATGGCAATCTCAAATATACAGGACATTTACTAGGACCATATTTAACAAGTTTTTCAAATTTTGAGATTGTATTGTTAATTGTCTTTCTGATTATATGCGATGGATAACAAAGAGCTTCAAAAATTTTTATCGTCCTATTTTTATTTTATTTTTATTTTATCTAATTCTTCTTTAAACAACTTTTTCGAACAAATCTTGTGTGCTATGAATACTAAACAGGAAATTAAACCGAGTTTTTGAGATAAAGGGCAAAATGACTGAAATGGAATATATTAGCCAGCAAATGTTGGTTTTCTATAAACAGTAGTAAGCAACTCAAAATATAACTCCTTAATAACATTATGTAGTGGTAATATTTTAGAAATAGACTTAGCTTTTTTCAGTCACTACTTGCTTTTCAATTATAAAACAAGTGGTTTTAGTTCTTATAAAGCTTCTACAAAAAACATAACATTAGCTTTCTTATCATATTAATAAACCTTATTAAATTTTTTTGAAAGAGTACTTTACTTTCTGTGTACTATAGTGTAAAAAAATGTCATTTAATTTGTTTTTTTAAAAACTAATTGTTTAAATTTTCATTTGTAAAGCTTCTCCAACAAGTAAAAAAAAATATTTTTGAAGTTTAGCGGTTTTACTTATTTCAATTCTGTAATCATACTTTTGTCTCAAATTAGTTATAAACAGAAAAATTAAATTAACTTAGTTTAAAAAAATAAGCAACAAAGTTTGGTAAGTAGCTTAATATTTAAAAGTAAAAACTCTGCTGAAATATTTAAGCTTCTAAAGAAAAATATTAACAAATTAACTTAGCATAACGCGCATCGCATCTATATTAACTTACTAAAACCAATTTAATAATTAGTTAATTTGTAGTAATTAGATAAAATTTAGTTTATATACAAGTTTTCTACAATTTAATCGTGTGGTAGCTTAGCCTAACGGTTACTTCAATATACATGGTGATCATTATCATAGAAACATGATATTTCACAACCCCTGGGTTCAAACCCAACCGTAGGCGCTGTCTCCACAATTTTTTTTTATTTCTTATTGTTACGCTACTCAGGATAAATCTCTGTCAATTTTTTTTTTACTCAGTTGTATGTTTTTTCAAGCAAAACACGTCTAACTAAAGTAAGTCTTTTGTAAATGTATAATAGTATTTGTTTTAAAAATTATACTTATATGCTTTTATTAAAAGTGTTGTGTATCAATATATCTTTTTACAATGTTTATGTTATTTTTATAATCATGGTAAGACTTTAAAAACAAATCAAAATTGCACCAATAAAGTAATTTATTACATGTCAACGAAAAAACAAGTAAAGTATTGCATCTATTTACACAATTTGTGTATAAAAGTAGATTTTCAAAGATTCATTTGTCACTATAACATTTAAATAAATTTATAATAAATAATTCGGGCTGCTAAACTGCAGAAGCTGTACAACTAAAACAATTTATGTTGTATACATTTTTTTGAAAATATTATAAAAATACAATGTAATGTTACAGCTATCATAAGTTTTTCGGAATTCAGTTATTTAAATTTACAATGTTTATTAAACGCTATTAACTCTACGTAGTATTCAAACTATTAACGTTTTTGTTTTGTTAAAATTTTAATTTTTTTACTTCTTAGTAATAAACTTACTTTGTGCTAAATTTGTAAAAGCTAATGAGCTGTCGTATGAGCGCTAGGAGGAAGGCTAGGGTGTCATGGTGCTCACGTTGAGGACATAGTAAGGGGACGATTTTGGGATAATTAATCAAATATTATTGTTACTGCACTACTGAGTAAGAGAATAGTCGTGTATTATTTCTTTACCCGATTTATCGGTTACAAGTTTAGTTACTATTAAGATTATTAGTTCCGTTACAAGTTTCACATAGAACCAAAATCTTCTTAAAGTGTACTAAATATTTTTCTTAAATAATAGAAACTCGAAAACTTACAAAGTCAGTTTACGGTCTTAATAAATGAAATTAGTATTAACTTAAATAAAGTATTTACGTTACAGTTAAGTCTATATACACGACAAATATTCAAAACTGCTTAATATCTATAAAATACACAAATGACACTAACTCACTATCAACAACGATTGGATCACAAAATGTCGTGACTTCGACTAAAATGACGAAACAAATGACAAACTTTGTAACCCTATACCACAAAGAAACAACCAAAAACATTGTTTCTTGTAACTTAATGACTCTTTACGATATAAGGCAAACTTTTAAATCTAGAATACAGAAACCGCTCGCTTTTTTGCAACTCTAGTTCTTATATGCAGGGATGTTTTTCGAAATTTTTTTTTTTCTCGGCGAAAACTTCCATTTTTGCTGAAACATTTCAATCATGTACTTATGAAAAAGCTTCCTAAAGCGGAGCTGTGACGTTTTTTTTTTAAATAACAAAACTGACATACTTTGGAATCTAATATTTATTTTACACCATTTGAACAGGACGACTAGAGGACCACGTCCTTGCAACCCGAATCGTTTACAATTAATTGGAAAGATTTTTTTTATTGAATCTAGCAGTCTATAGTTTAAAATATGATAATAATTGTTATGATGTATAAAACCCATCAATAACGAAATAACGGGTCCGAAAAATTCAAGCCCAGTGTGGCCAGCAAAGCCAAACGTCTTTCCTTTTGAAGTGCTTTTTGTTAAAATAAACAACTTAGGCAGTATAAGTAATGTCTAATTTTTTTTAAATAAAGTGTTAAGTACGCTGTTTAAAGTTGAAAATAAAGTAAACTCTAACTCATTTCATGTAAATTAAGTAAGCACATACTAATTTGCTTTTTAGTTTGTAAATTGCCTTTACTAATATATTAAATAATTATCTTGAGTAAGTAAAGTTTTCTTTCTGTTTAGATTTTTCCAAAATACAAATAAAATAGTTTTATAAGTCGTATGAAAGTGCTAGTAAATATAAACCAAAAATGATATTTAAAACCCTACTTAAAAATATAAATATAAGTAGTATAGTGTCTAACAACTGCGTAATTTAATTTGATAACTATATGTTTATTAAACGACTAAAAAAAAACGAACAAAAATTTTAGTTCTGAAACCTGGTGCATGAGAGAACCTTTCGATTTTCTAGTCGTACACCGCTCGGATACCTTTTAACGTCTTGTCCGGGACGTTGGTGCCACCATTAGCAGTCTCGTTCGTTCAACTCGAACACGACGAGGTACGCCGGAACCTTGCACGGCTCCTTCCAATTGTGCTCGTCACTTCCGATCAAGTGGACGTCAACACGACTCCCTCTAGTGTCCGTCACCTCCTCCTCGTCGAAAAACGGGTTTTCTCGCGCGTGTCCGGAACTGACGAGAAACACGCAGGATATTTTCTTCACAGTCTTATCAGCTCCACCGTGGTAATTCGATCCTTTGGAAATTTCTTTTTCCAACCAAGTGGTGGCGGTATACCCATCGTCGTGTGCAAGTGAAGTTGGCGCGCTGAGGAGTTTGTGAATAATATCGCTCAAGCTTCTATAGTATCCGTGAGTAAGAACGCCGATGATTTTGTCGGAGTTGGTTCCTTTGAAGAAGAGATACTCACCGCTCAGCTCGGCCGATTCGCTTTTTTTTGCAGGGTTTAATTTGAACACGTGCAACACTTTTCGATCTGATTGCTCCCCGACTGCGCGCATTACAAAATCGTAATCCGCATATTTTCCATTCAAAAGCTCCGGTTGGTATTTCAAACTTTGATGGTGTTCTGTTGTATCTAGAAGATTGAAATCAAACGAAAGTTGATCTATCATTATTTCGACTTTGGCATACAATTGAATACTTAGATTTCCTGGAGTCTGGCATTTATTTCCTGTTTTAAAGCCGTTTTAAATGCTTTTAAAGTGAGGTCTGAGTCGTTCATCAAACTAATTTGGTTTGTGCTATTTTTCTGGTTTGTTTTTAGACCAAAATTCAAATAAACAACTTGATCGATAAGACTTTTAAAATTGAATTTTTCTTCAATTTCTATTAAGTACGCCGGGACAACTAAGCTGTGGTGAGCCAATACAACTCTTTGGCTAGCAAAGTTTTTTCCAAAAGTACCTTGTGAAACTTTTCTGTCTTTACTGTCAAAAACATCACAAAAAGTATCTTCTAAATTTGCTACCATTCCGCCGTGAAATGCCGTCAAAGAATTGTGAAAAACTTTAAGGAAGGGCGAGTTTTTAAGGTACTGATCATAAGTTACATTTTCTAAATCAAAGGTACCGCTTGTCCTTTAATTTTTTCTACCTCATTTACAAAAATGTACCTGAAGTTTTTAACCACACCATTTTCTTGCACGAAACTACCTTTACTGTAGGTACACGCATAACTGAAACTGTCAGTCATGTACACTCCTGGTCCGTAAGTTCCCCTCTCCGACGGTTTAAACCCTGTTTTCAAGATGCCTTCTACGTTAGGGGCTTTTGTCCCGTGGAGCAAAAGAACTTTGGAGCCATCAGAAACTGAAGCGTTGTCGTTTGAGACGACTCTGTATATTTTTAATACTTTCGGCCGTTCTTCGTCAGTGGTGTTAGGACTAATTGAGGTAAGTTTCAGGATGTCTTTGTAGTTTATTGTATTTGCCAATAGCTTGAAGTCATCATCATTGCCTTGTAACTGCTCAACTTTGTATTTGAATCCTTGAAGTTCGTCATTTTTGAAGCAACCAACATCGCATTCGAAAAGATTTTCTTTGGCTTTTTCTGACAAATGTTTTTTCTCTGCTTCCATTTCCTTATTAAGTTTTTCTTTTTGTTCGTTTATGTAACCGCAGAGAAAATCTTTATATTCAGGATTACATTTTAAAAACTCCTTTAACTTGCATTTTGAAGGTTCCATGGTTTTATTTAGTTATTTTAACAAATGTTGTACAATAAATTTACTGCAAAATAAAGTTTTATTATAAATAAAACTATTCTTATTTATTTCTTTAAACTACCAGTAACGTATTGAAAAAAAAAGGAAGCTAACAGTTAGAGCTAAGTAATATAAAGATAGGTCGATTACAAAATTAATAGTGTAACTTAAATCAATAGTGTAACTCTATGTTTGAAATAAGTCTAAATAAAGTACAAAATATGTGCTTAATTCTATAGCCACAGTTTTGCTATAGTTTTGCAAATAAAAAAGCCGGTAAGCCACAATTTTCTAGGTAACACATCTAAACTTATAAGGTCATAAACATATTAAAGAATATGATAAACTATCCTATATTTAAAAACTCTACCATGTAACTTGAGGTTAGAATTGAAGTAAACTACTTGATATTCAAATCTACTTTATAAGTTAATTTATGTATAATTGATACATGATAAGCTCTAAGTAAACCTTTATGTTTCTACTGTTATATATGGTTCTACTGTTTATGTGTGTATAATCGTAGTTGAAAAATTGTTTGTTTTCAGGCCTATTGATTAAAGAAGCGTAATAAAATTTTGTTGTTTTGAACTAAAATTTAACGCTGAGGTATTCAAAGAAATTCCTTTTAATAAGTATGTTTTTCAGTTTTTAAGATTGTGTGTACTTAAATATTTTGACTTTAAATTAATATAACACATTTGTAGTTCATTTAAATATTTCACTGAACGAGCTAAAATTACTTTTCAAGTAAAACAGGGAGACCAGTGTTAAGTTTATGAATTAGTAGTATTTTACAAAAGCATTTCCATAGTTTGCCATAATTAGAGTTTCTATAAACCTAGTTCTTGTAATTACTTAGGTTTTTTGTTTTAGATATTCATGCATTAATTCTTAATAATTTCAGCGCAAATAAAAAGAATTATATATAACCGCTAGAATTAATATATTATAACGGTCTTGCTCTAAAAACAAACTCAGTTGTGGCAATATGCTTATCGCCACAATGACAACTATGCTGTAAAATTTAAAGAGTTTATAAAACAAGCTAAACATAAAGAACAAATTAAAGAGCTTTTGGTACAGTTTTAGATATAAACCAGTTATTTAAATTCAAAAATACGTTGGTAAAATATACTGAACTTAATTATCAAAACTAAAATAGATATTGCGTTGGATGTGTTTATATGTATTAAATTATTGATCAATAATGAAAAATGTAAGTATACGAAACTTTTTAGATTTTTTTTCAATCAGGCCTTCCTAAACTCAACTTAGTAAAGGCTCAATTGGAAAAAACTTAAAGATTAATAACTACCCTTTATCGCCAACTTTAGGAAACCGTAAATTAATTTAATGAAGACCTATGAACTTTCAAGTTTTATAAAATAAATTAAAAATAACGTCTAAACAACATTCTGTAGTAGCAATTGTTTAGGATTAGATTTTGCTATTTTTAGTCACTACTTATTTTCAATTATAAAACAAGTGTTTTTTGTTCATATAAAGCTTCTACAAAAACACAACAATAGCATTCTTATCATATTACTAAATTTAATTAAACATTTTTCAAAGAGTAATTTACTTTCTGTATACTATAGTGTTTAAAAAATATCATATAATTTGTTTATTTCAAAACAAATTGTTAAAATTTTCATTAACAATGCTTTTCCAAAGAGTAAATAAACATATTTATATTTAAAGTTTTGCGGTTTTATTTATTTTAATTTTGTAACCATACTTTTGTCTCAATTTAGTTATAGCAAAAAATTTCAAAGCAAAATTAAATTAACTTACTTTACAAAAATAAGGAACGAAGTTTGATAAGTAGCTTAATAGTTAAAACTAAAAACTCTGCTGAAATATTACAGCTTATAAAGTAAAAATATTAACAAACTAATATTACCTTAGCACAGGGGTCGGCAGCCTTATGTAACTAGCGTGCCAATTTTACGAAGCAAAATTGCTCGCGTGCCGCACTAATTAGAAAAAATCTTTCAGAGCCACATTTATTTAAAAAATTTATAGTAATCAGTAAAAAAAAATTATTTTACATCAAAATTAAATAAATTGAGCCATATTTGAGCACTAATAATGAGTATTTATTGAATTAAGAGCCTAACTGCAAATTTATATTACAAAATTTTTAGTTCTTATTGTTTTCAAAATGTATATTTTTGGCTGAAAAGGAGCTCGCGGGCCGCAGATTTTGACTTTGAGGGCCGCATTTGGCCCGCGGGCCGCAGGTTGTTGACCCCTACCTTAGCATAACGCGCATCGCATGTATATTAACTTTTAAAAACGAATTCACTAATTAGTTTATTTCTAGTATAAGGTTTAGTTTATCTACAAGTTTTTTTACAATTTAATCGTGTGGTAGCTTGGTCCTAACGGTTACTTCAATGATATTTAGTAAGAGTTATAATTAAATTATGACCTTTCTCACCCCCTGGATTCGAACCCAACCGTAGGCGCTGTCTCCACAATTTTTTATGTTTTGATTTCATGTTGTTACGCTATTCAGGATAAATTTTTATCGATTTTTTTTACTCAGATGTATGTTTTTCAAGTAAAACACGTTTAGCTAAAATAAGTATTTTGTAAATGTGTAATAGTATTTGTCTTTAAAAATTTTACTTAAAACCTTTTATCAAAAATTTTGAATATCAATGTATTTTTTACGATGTTCATGTTATTTCTATAACCATGGTAAAATTTAAAAACAATTCGAACAACTAAACCACTAAAACTGTACCAATAAAGTAATTTATTACATGTAAACAAAAAAAATTTTTGTGTATAAGAGTAGATTTTTAAAGATACATTTGTTATTATAATATTTAAATAAATTTGACATAAATAATTCGGGCTACTAAATTACAGAAATTGTAAACTAAAATAAATTATGTTATTCAAACATTGTCTTGATAATATTAAATTACAATGTAATGTTACAGCTATTACAAAGTTTATGGAGTTCAGTTATGTTTTTAATGCTTATCAAATGTTATTTACTCTACGTAGCATTCAAAATACTAACATTTTTGTTTTATTAAAACTTTATTTATTTTTACACCTTAGTAATATTATTACAAAGTAAATTTATTACTAATAAACTTACTTTGTGCTGATTTTGTAAAAGCTACTAAGCTACCATATGAGCACTAGAAGGATAGCTAGGGTTGGCATCTTGCTAACGTTGAGGACATAGTAAGGGGACGATTTGAGAAACTTAATATTATAGTATTAATACTGCACTACTGAGTAAGAGTATACTTGTGTATTAATTCTTTACCCAATTTATTGTTACAAGTTCAGTTACTATTAAGTTTGTAACTTCCGTTACAAGTTCTACGTAGAACCAAAGTCTTCTTAAAGTATACTAAATATTATTTTAATAATAGAAACTCGAAAACTAACTAAGTTAGTTTACAGTCTTAATAGGAGAAATTAGTTTCAACTTAAACAAAGTATTTATGTTACAGTTGAGTCTATGTACACGACAAATTTTCAAAACTGCTTAATATCTATAAAATACACAAACGACACTAACACACTTTCAACAACGATTGAATCACTAAATGACGTAACTTCGACTTAAATGACTTAGTTGATGACGAAACAGATGACAAACTTTATAACCCTATGTTATAAAGAAACAACCGAAAACATTGTTTCTTGTAACTTTGTGACTCGTAACTTTAAATTTAACGATATAAGGCAAACTTTTAAATTTAGAATTCAAAAACCGCCGCCTGCATTAAGTCTATTTCTTTTATGCAGTATTGTTTTCGAGAGAATTTGCTTATCTCTCGGCGAAAACTTCCATTTTGGCGGAAACTTCCTATAATTAAATCAACTACTTATGAAAACGATTCCTAAAGCGGAGCTGTGTCGTGTTTTTAAAAAAGAATAAAACTGACATACTTTGGAATCTGATATTTATTTTACAACATTTGAAAAGGACGACTAGAGGAACCGAAACCATACAACCGAAACCGTTTAAAGTTAATTAAAAATATTTTTTTTGTTGTATCAAGCAGTCTATAGTTTATAATATAATAATACTTGTTATGATGTATAAAACCCATCAATAACGGAATAAGGGGTCCGAAAAATCCAGGCCAAATGTGACCAGCAAAGCCAAACGTCTTGGCTCTTGAAGTGCTTTTTGATAAAATAAACAACTTAAGCAGTATACCTAATGTCTAATTTTGTATAATAAAGTGTACAAGTATGCTGCTTAAAGTTGAAATAATAGTAAACTCCAGGCACGTAGCTCTTGGTACGTTTCTGCAAATCTACAGGAACGTAAACATTTCTGCGAAAAAACACGCTCTTTTGTTTCGATTATTTAGCTTTTAAGACCTTGTTTCTTTAGCTTTCAGTATTCGTTCATACTTAGTTTTGCACTCATGAGAGATAATTTTTACATTAAATGTACTCTCTAGCACTTTTAGTGTCGTAAATATTGAACAAATTGAATACATCTTAACTGTATACCAATTGCACGGTGTAGCTTTCTGTAGCAAACTATAGTAAAAAAATCTATTTAAAAGCTGTAGATTTGGTTTAAATGATGTGAGAGAATAGTAAAAGTAAGTGTGAGACAGGATCTTGTACTATTGAAATGCTTGTGGTGAATCAATAAGAACTTAAAAATTTTTGAAATTTACATTTTTTTGTGTTACAAAAGAGCAAATACAGATAAAAGATTTATAACAAGATTAAATTTTCTAGATTAAATCGACAGACCTAATACTGTCTTCTTTATAAAAATAACCAATCAGAACTCAACAACTGTAAAAGTATCGAATCAAAACTATTTCATTTTAACTAAATGTAACCATAAAACAAAAAAACTTTTAAAAACTATTTGTACCTAGCTTAAACATGATCCTTTTATTTTGAATTTTTTAACAGTTTTATTTTCCATTCAAGAGAAGATAATCTGCATAATCGTCTGCTGCTTCGTAATGCTGATAGTAATCGGCTCAATCGTCCTCGGAACTTTCAACAAGTGATACGGGACGTCACACACCTTCGTTACATGACGTCATCACACACAGGGTTTTAGATCGCAGGGTCACGCAAATAGTTTTCGTTTGAAAAGTTCTTATTTTGGTGATGTTCCAAGTTATTTAATATTTATTAAAAGTACTCTCATGCAACTTTTTTTTTGAAGTCTTCTTATAACATTTTGCTTTTTAAAGTACAAAGAAATATATTTTATAATTTGTTCAAGTAAGTACTTCACAATAGACTGAAAAAAGTTTATAGACCTCTTACTTAAATTTCGTACAAAAAGTTTTCTATGTTATAAAAGTTTCATTATTATAACAGATGTGTTACAAGCAAGCATGCTTTATAACATTCATTGTAATTTTAATATTTTTAGTGCTTAATATATGCATACTGATTTTTACTTATTTTTATCTTTTATGTACAACATATTTTTATAAAAATACAACACTTTTGTTTACACAGTTATTTAACATCATTGAAATAAATATTTTGTATCTAATAATGAACTTTATATTAAAAAAAAAGCTATTATTACTTTCTTTAAAACTTTTTATTCATTGGAACCTGTTAAACATAAAAAAAAGTTACTTTTCATTATTTTAACACTTTTAAATTCCAATATAAAAACGACTAAGGATTTAATAATATCCTAATAAATATTAAAGTTAAGCAAAGTCATAGTTCTTCAGGTTTTTTTAAATAATTTTTTACATCTTTGTGAAATTATTTTGTTTTTATCAATAAAATATTTTAACAGAATCTCAACTATTCCTACTATTTTTTCACCTTTAACTTATCCAGACAATTAGAAGTTATACACTTATTTTCATATTTCAAGTAACGTACTTGTAGACTGTGCGTACTTGAACACTTTGATTTAAAACTATAATACCACTATGGTTGTTGTTCATACAATTATTTCATTGAACGAGCTAAACTTACTTTTCGAGTAAAACAAAAAACAATAAATATGGTGTTTAAAACCCTACTTAAAAATAAAAAACCATCAACAGCATAATTTAATTTGATAACTATATGTTTATTGAACGACAAAAAAAAACGCTCAAAAATTTTAGTCCTAAAACCTGGTGCACGAGAGAACCTTTCGATTTTCTAGTCGTACACCGCTCGGATACCTTTTAACGTCTTGTCCGGGACGTTGGTGCCACCATCAGCGGTCTCGTTCGTTCAACTCGAACACGACCAGGTACGCCGGGACCTTGCACGGCTCCTTCCAATTGTACTTGTCACTTCCGATTAAATGGACGTCAACACGACTCCCTCTGGTGTCCGTCACCTCCTCCGCATCTAAGAACGGGTTTTCTCGCGCGCGCCCGGAACTGACGAGAAACACGCAGGATATTTTCTTCACAGTCTTATCAGCTCCACCGTGATAACTCGACCCTTTAGAAATTTCTTTTTCCAAACACGTGGTTGCGGTATACCCATCGTCGTGTGCAAGTGAAGTTGGCGCGTTGAGAAACTTGTGAATAATATCGCTCAAGCTTCTATAGTATCCGTGAGTAAGAACGCCGATGATTTTGTCGGAGCTGGTTCCTTTAAAGAAGAGATACTCACCGCTCAGCTCGGCCGATTCGCTTTTTTCCGCAGAGTTTAGTTTGAACACGTACAATACTTTTCGATCTGATTTCTCCCCGACTGCGCGCATTACAAAATCATAATCCGCACCATTTTCATTCAAAAGTTCCGGTTGGTATTTCAAACTTCGGTGGTGTTCTGTTGTATCTAGAAGATTGAAATCAATCGAAAGTTGATCTATCATTGTTTCGATTTTGGCATACAATTGTATACTTAGTTTTTCCTGAAGTCTGGCGTTTATTTCCTGTTTTAAAGCCGTTTTAAATGCTTCTAAAGTGAGGTCTGAATCTTTAATCAAGCTAATTTGGTTTGTGCTATTTTTCTGGTTTGTTTTTAGACCAAAATTCAAATAAACAACTTGATCGATAAGACTTTTAAAATTGAATTTTTCTTCAATTTCAATTAAGTACGCCGGGACAACTAAGCTGTGGTGAGCCAATACAACTCTTTGGGTAGCAAAGTCTTTTCCAAAAGTGACTTGTGAAACTTTTCTGTCTTTGCTGTCAAAAACATCACAAAAAGTATCTTCTAAATTTGCTACCATTCCGCCGAGAAAAGCCGTCAAAGAATTATGAAAAACTTTAAGGAAGGGCGAGTTTTTAAGGTACTGCTCATAAGTTGCATTTTCTAAATGATCAGGTGCCGCTTGTCCTTCAACTTTTTCTACCTCATTCACAAAAATGTACCTGAAGTTTTTCACCAAACCACTTTCTTGCACGAAACTGCCTTTACTGTAAGTACACGCATAACTAAAACTGTCAGTCATGTACACTCCAGGTCCGTAAGTTCCCCCCTCCGACGGTTTGAACCCTGTTTTCAAGATGCTTCCCACGTTAGGGGCTTTTGTCCCGTGGAGCAAGAGAACTTTGGAGCGATTAGAAGCTGAAGTGTTGTCGTTTGAGACGACTCTGTATATTTTCAATACTTTCGGCCGTTCTTCGTCAGTAATGTTAGGACTAATTGAGGTAAGTTTCGGGATTTTTTTATAGTTTATTGTGTTTGCCAAGAGCTTGAAGTCATCATCATTGCCTTGTAACTGATCAAGTTTGTATTTGAATCCTTGAAGTTCGTCATTTTTGAAGCAACCAACATCGCATTTGAAAAGATTTTCATTGGCTTTTTCTGACAAATCTTTTTTCTCTGCTTCCATTTCCTTATTAAGTTTTTCTTTTTGTTCGTTAATGTAACCGCAGAGAAAATCTTTATATTCAGGATTACATCTTAAAAACTCCTTTAACTTGCGTTTTGAAGGTTCCATGGTTTTATTTAGTTATTTCAATAAATTTTGTATAATAAATTTACTGCAAAATAAAGTTTTATTTTAAATAAAATTAGTTTTCCTTTATTTTTTAAACTACCAGTAAGTATTAAAAAAAAGGAGGCTAACAACTAGAGCTAAGTAATATAAAGATAGGTCAATTAAAAAATCAGTAGTGTAACTTAATGTTTTTAATAAGTCTAAATCAAGTATAACATATGTGCTTAACAATATAGCACTTACAGTTTTGAAAACAAAAATAGCCGATAAGCCACAACTTTATAGGTATCAAATCTAAACTCATAAGGTCAAATACACACTAAAAATAGGGTAAACTATCCTATATTAAAAAACTCTACCATGTATCTTAAGGTTAGCTTTGAAGTAAACTACTTGATAATCAAATCTAGTTTAAAAGTCAATTAATGTATAATTAATACATAATAAGCTTTAAGTAAACCTTTATATATCAATTTATGTTTCTACTGTTTATGTGTGTTTAAATCTTAGTTGAAAAATTGTTTGCCAGTTGTTTGTTTTTAGGCCAATTGAGTGATGGAGCGTAATAAAATTTTGTTTGTTTTAAACTAAAATTTCACGCTGGGGTATTCATAGAAATTCCTTTAAATAAGTATTTTATTCAGTTTTTAAGATTGTGTGTACTTGAACACTTTGACTTTAAACTAAAATACCACATTGGTTGTTGTTCATTTAAATATTTCACTGAAGGAGCATTAATTACTTTTCAAGTAAAACAGGGAGACCAGTGTTAAGTTTATGAATTAGTAGTATTTTACAACAACATTTACATAGTTTGCCATAATTAGAGCTTCTGTTAACCTAGTTCTTGTAATTACTTAGCTTTTTTATTTTAGATATTCATGCATTTGTACTTAATAATTTTAGTGCAAATAAAAAGAAATATTTATAACCGCTAGATTTAATATATTGTAACGGTCTTGCTCTAAAAACAAACTCAGTTGTGGCAATATGCTTATCGCCACAAAGACAACTATGGTGTAAAATTTAAAGAGTATATAAAGCAAGCTAAACATAAAGAAAAAAATTAGAAAACTTTTGGTACATTTTCTGATAAAAACCAGTTCTTTAAACTCAAAAATACATTGGTAAAATAAACTGAACTTAATTATCAAAACTAAAATAGATATTGCGTTGGATGTGTTTATGTGTATTAAGTTATTGATCAATAATGAAAAATGAAAGTATACGGAATGTTTCAGATTATTTTTCAATAGGCTTTCCTAACGTAAACTTAGTTAAGGCTTAATTGGCAAAAATGAAAAGATTAATAAGCACCTTTTATCGCCAACTTTAGGAAACCGTAATTTAAATGAATGTGAGCCTATAAACTTTGAAGTTTTGTTTGATAAATTAAAGATAAGTATATAACTTTTTAGTACTACATATGTTGTACAAAAATCTAAGACAAAATTCATTCAAAAACATCTTTATTAAAGCAAAAAACAAGTAAAATCGATTTCGGCTACTGCTTTTCAACTACTTTTGTTAGCAACTAATTTTAAGATTAAATTTTGAGTAAATAAATACTTAGAGGTTACATCAGAAAAATCAATTAACACTAATTAGCATAATTGAGCAAAAATTAATTAATTAGACATTCACAATTCATAAATGCATATATAAAACAGTTGATCAGTAATTTAACTAAGATAAGCAACAATGAAAATAATAAATAAGCGACAAAATTCAAATAAAATCTATAACAACTTATAAAGATTAGATTTATAAACGTATTGTTGCTTACACAAATTAGGTTTGCATGTTTTTATAAATAAAGATTTTAAAACACTTAGGTGATAATCATTACGAGCTTTACTTAAAATTGAAAAGTTACAATCACTATAGTTCTTTGCACATTCTGAATTGTTTAATAAGTGTTCAGCAATCGCTGATGATCTATTAGATGGTTTTTTTTAACCAGTGTCCATCCATCTTCTGAGGGAATTTAAAACGTGTTGGTCCCTTCTTATATGGAATCTCTGGGAAGTTCTGCCAATGTAATCATTGTCACAGTGGCATTTGTACATATAAATTATTTTGCTTTTTTCATGATCGGCAGTACGGTCTTTATAAATTCCATTTAAGGGCTTTCTTGTAGCATGACTGATTCTTAGTTGTACAAAGTTAAAAGTGGAGTTTACAGTGTATTTGACAGTCTTTTCGAGAGCAGTTACTGCTTTACCGAGATATGGCAATCTCAAATATACAGGACATTTACTAGGACCATATTTAACAAGTTTTTCAAATTTTGAGATTGTATTGTTAATTGTCTTTCTGATTATATGCGATGGATAACCAAGAGCTTCAAAAATATTTTTTATTTTATCTAATTCTTCTTTAAACAACTTTTTCGAACAAATCTTGTGTGCTCTGAATACTAAACAGGAAATTAAACCGAGTTTTTGAGATAAAGGGCAAAATGACTGAAATGGAATATGTTGGCCAGCAAATGTTGGTTTTCTATAAACAGTAGTAAGCAACTCAAAATATAAGTCCTGAATAACATTATGTAGTGGTAATATTTTAGGAATAGACTTAGCTGTTTTCAGTCACTACTTGCTTTTCAATTATAAAACAAGTGGTTTTAGTTCTTATAAAGCTTCTACAAAAAACATAACATTAGCTTTCTTATCATATTAATAAACCTTATTAAATTTTTTTGAAAGAGTACTTTAATTTCTGTGTACTATAGTGTAAAAAATGTCATTTAATTTGTTTTTTTAAAAACTAATTGTTTAAATGTTCATTTGTAAAGCTTCTCCAACAAGTAAAAAAAAATATTTTTGAAGTTTAGCGGTTTTACTTATTTCAATTCTGTAATCATACTTTTGTCTCAAATTAGTTATAAACAGAAAAATTAAATTAACTTAGTTTACAAAAATAAGCAACAAAGTTTGGTAAGTAGCTTAATATTTAAAAGTAAAAACCCTGCTGAAATATTTAAGCTTCTAAAGAAAAATATTAACATTACCTTAGCATAACGCGCATCGCATGTATATTAACTTACTAAAACCAATTTAATATTTAGTTAATTTGTAGTAATTAGATAAAGTTTAGTTTATATACAGGTTTTTTATACTATACTATAAATTAGCTTAGCCTAACGGTTACTTCAATTTACATGGTGATCAATATTATAGAAACATGATATTTCACAATTCCTGGGTTCAAACCCAATCGTAGGCGCTGTCTCCACATTTTTTGATTTTTTGTTGTTACGCTATTCAGAATAAATCTTTGTCGATTTTTTTTACTCATTTGATGTTTTTCAAGCAAAACACGTCTTACTTAAATAAGTCTCAGTTTTTAAATTAAAGTAGTTCATTGTTATATAGTTTATTGAATAGATATACTGAACCTGAAAACTACTTTAAGAAAGTAATTTACGGTGAATCATATAAAGTTGAAATACTATTTGTTTTTACTGAGAAAATAATTCTGTTTTAATGCTTAGTTTAAACAAAAATTTTTGAAAACTTGATGAATTTTTTAAGAATATTTGAAAATTACTACAAAATTTAAAAATTTCTTACTTTTTGTTATATTTTTACTTATAATATTATTTATTTGCTTTAACTGACTAGCACAAAAGCGCGCTTTGCGCGCTAAGTGCGATACTCTTAGCTATTTATTAAAAAACTATTTTCTTATTGAAGTATTTTTTTTTGTTTAAAAGTTTACTGAAAACATAAAAACAATGTTTTTATTTATTTTTTGACTTTTCAGATAAGTATGTCTTTTGAAAAATGTGTTGTTTAAATATTCATAATATATGATATTTATAAACTTTTAGCTTTTAAATCAAGTAGCTATTCAAAAAAAAATCTTATATATAAAATTTTCTATATCCAATTTTTCTCGGTGTCCGTATTTGATTAACTTTTTTTGTATGGTCCTCAAATACTTACAAAGTTTTTGACTTGTTTTATTAATGTATATAAGTATATCCGTGAGTAATAAATTGAATGTGCTTGTAGTTTTTGTATTACTTACATATGTATAGATTTGTTACATACTTTAGTATAGTTTGTTATTTTGAGATACTTAAGTAGGGGTGGGCAACGTACAGATCACGGACAAGCTTCAACAAGATGTTCGGAAAAAGAACCAAAATCTTTTTTTATTTAAGATTTTGGATTTAAAAATAGAACTTAGTGTTGTTTTTTGACTCTTTTTACGCTCATGTTTAAATTATACGGGTTGCTAATAAAAAAACTCATTATTTTCGAAAATATTTCAATTGATAAAAAAGTTTTATATGCTTTAATATGAATATTCATAAATATTATTATTCATAAATATAATATTCATAAATATTTTATTTCATAACCATGAGGTATGTAAACTTTGAAAATATTTGTTTTGTTAAAGTTTTTAGGAATCTACTGTATAGTTATTAATATCTAGTTCGTATCCATTTGTGTTTTACAATAGTAAACGAAAAAAAAGCATATTTGCATCGTTTCTAATTTTAAAATATACTTAATGTTAAACCTTGACGGGTGTCACTTTCTAACGGCGTCTTTTTCAACTCAACTTCATCTTGACTCCAACAATAGCCCTGACCCTAAACTCCTGCAAAAAGTGACAATCGTGCAAAATTGGCCCGTTCCGTTTGTTGTATGTATAGCTACAAGACAAAGTATAGCAGCCTAAATAAACTAAAATAAATATATTTATTATATGTTAAAAGCATCTTTAGTAGTAAATGTACAAACTTCTTAAGCTTTTAAATAAATCTAATAGCCGAAACAAACTATAGTTAAAGCAATAATAAACTTCATAGAGTTTAAAACTAGACTTCTATGTAATTTCAAAAATTGTACTAATCAGAAAATTGTACATCATAACTTAAAAATTATACATACCAGTTTTTTCAAAAAAAAAGAAGTTAAAAGCTATAAGTGTTTTAATTTAAACTTTTTATTTATAACTATTTTCAACAAAATATTGAAACTGGATTAACTAAATCACATTCTAGATCCTGTCCCTGAGATTTTTTTAAAAATCTTTAAATTTCCCTGAAGTTTTTAGAAAAAACCAAAACTGCCTTAAGTTTCCCATAGTTAAAAAAAAAAGAATCGAAAATCCCTGAGTTTCCCAGAGAATCCTTAAAGTTCGTCATTTTTGAAGCAACCAACATCGTATTCGAAAAGATTTTCTTTGGCTTTTTCTGCCAAATCTTTTTTCTCGACTTTCATTTCCTTACAAAGTTTTTCTTTTTCTTCGTTAATGTAACCGCAAAGGAAATCTCTATATTCAGTATTACATTTTAAAAACTCTTCTAACTTGCATTTCGAAGGCTCCATGGTTTTCTTTATGTAGTTTTAATAAATTTTGTATAATTAATATACTGTAAAATAAAGTTATATTATACATGAAATTATTTCTTTTTTATGACTTTAAACTACCAGTAATGTATAAAAAAAAGAAAGGTAACAATTAGAGCAAAATAATATAAAAGAAGTTTAATTAAATTAAATCAATATTGTAACTTAATTTTTTAAATAAAAGAATATGAGGGATTTCGTGCTCAAATAATGATAATTTTAGTTAACCGTACATGGGTCATGTTTTACATAAAAAAAGTTTAGATAAAAAAAGGTCAATCATTTAAAATATTCATAATTAAGTGTATTGAAAAACATTAAATTTTTTTTTTTTGCTACAGTGACCGTTAGAAAATTGAAGGTCTTTGAAGTTTACAGTTGAGCATATTTGTATATTTTATTAAAAAATTAGCAATTTGAAAAAAAAAAAAAAAAAACACCAACCCCTGAAAACACAGCAAAGTAAGAATATTAAAAAGTAATAATAAAATAGTATTTCTGGCTAAGACATCGGTTTGAGTTGAAATTAAAAAAAAAAAAATTTGTATGGGGCCTAACTCAAAAATTCAAACCCCATTTCAATGGATTTTTTAAAATTAAAGTCAAATGAGCGTTCTCTTAAATGAAAATTCTTAGTTAGCTTTAAAGATAAAGAAAAAATTGGATCTAAACTTTGGACATCTTTGACAATTTGCAAAAAAATTCTAATCGAGCTAAGTTAACGCTCGTTTTAAAGTCTGCTAAGTGCTTGTTTGTTTTTAAACGAGCATTACTTTGGCTGAAATATCTTTTTTGCAATTTTTAAAAAACTTCCAAACTTTAGATCCAATAATTTTCCTTATTTTTAAAACTTATTTAAGTTTTCTATATTCTAAATAACGCTTGTTTGCCTTTAATTTAAAAAATCCATTGGGTTTAAGTTCGAATTTAATAGTATGGTGGGGTTCCTTTTAAAGTTTAACCTTTTTTTAAAAATATTTTTACTTATTTTAGCTTTTCTCCAAAGAATAATATTTCTATCATGTGAGCTAAAAAAATCTTATTTTAGTTTTGGAGAAAAGCTAAAATAAGTAAAAAAACTTGAAAAAAAGTTACATACATTTAATGGGGTCCCACTACTACATTCAAACCCCAATCCAATGGATTTTATTTTAGTTAAAGGCAAAGGAGCGTTCTCTGAATAAAAAAAAATATTAGTTAGGTGTAAAGATAAGAAAAATAATTGGAAATAATGTTTGAACATTTTTTTTTAAATGCAAAAAAAGCTGTTTGAGCCAAAGTAACCTTCGTTGTTTTTAGTCAGACTATTTTAATATTAGATGAACTTTTGAAAGTTGAATGTTATTTTTATTTTGCCATTATACAACAAGTCTGCAGAATGCAGAATTAGTAGTTAAATATTCAACTAGTGAGACAATAAGTCAATAAAAAATCTGAACTGTTATAAGCAGGGTTCATGCGCGAAATTTTTTTCATTTAGCCTGACTGGGACCAATTTAGCCTGACATTTTTTCAAAGTAAAGAAAATCCCCTTTAGAAGTCATTTTAGATATTGGGGGGTTTTCATTAGTACTATATCTTTTACCATAAAAAAAAAAAAAAAAAAAAAAAAACTATTGTAGTCTCTGACTTCAACTAGCTTTATCTCAAAAATATTTTGAGCTTTAAAAATCTGCAAAAAGCAACGCATAGCTTAGTTACAACTCAATAAAATAAGACTAAATTGTGAAAAAGGTGGTTGGTAGAATGCCCCTACCACTCTCTGTGGCTGGTTTATATAGCAATGTTCTTAGCTTTATTCAACATTACATCAGGAATTTCTCATCTGCTCTTTATTTTCTCCTTATCTTAACTGTCTAATACTACATCAGTATTTTCATGCGTTTCTTTCTGCAAGTTCCCCTTAAACATAAATAAGATAGTTTAAAGTACAATTTGATGTACTGCTACAGAACAAAGACTGCACCTTAAAGTTATAGTAACCTAAGTTTTAAACAAAGGAATAATATAAGAAGTTTAAAATAATTTAAATGAAATTTAGTTAGTAGGTTAAAAAAAGTTTTTAAAGTATTATAAACATGATTGCAAAATAACCTGGTCTCCTGTAAAAACATTAAATTTGTTAACTTTGGCAAAAAAAAAACTGGAAGTTAAGTAGTTTAAAAAAAATCTAGAATTTCCAACAAAATCACTAGAAAATCTGATGGTTCTTTTTTTCACTGGACAAAATCCGACTGGACAAAATTTTCAGCTTGATATTCGGCAAAAAACAAAAGAAGTAAAAACTAACTAAACTGGACGATTTTAAACTGGACAAAATCCGACAGGACAAGTTTAGACTGGACAAAAAAAAAATGTAAATTAAAAGAAATAAAAAGAAAAAAATGTTTAATAAAAAATTTAAAAATGTATAATTTAATATGATAAATATAAAAAAAATGTTATATTATAATGTAACTTAAAAAAATACATAAGTTGAATTTAACTGTAAAAATGCAATAAAAAAAATAAAACATATTTTTTTTTATTTTAAATACAAAACTAAATTATATATAGTTTATTATTTATTATATAGTTATATTATTTACTATATAGTAAATATTTAGTACGAAAAAAAATCTGCTTAGCTACCGCTTATCTAAATTAATAAACCCTAGCTATATTTTGTAATATCATCTGTTGATAAAAATTTAACTTTGTATATATTATTTACCTTAAAAGTCTTTGAAAAAATAGGTAAATTAAATTTGATCGTAAAATACCTAAATATAAAAATTTAACAAAATTTTCATTTCTCAAATAAAATACTTTAGGTAACCTATTGTACAAAAAAAAAAGCTATTTCTGCTTAGCTACCGCTTATCTTACATAATAAACCCTAGCAATATTATTAATATCATCAGTAGTTATCCACATGGAAAACTAAAGAAAAAGTATATCATCAAAATGTTTTAAACTTTTAAATCGTGATCATTACCTAATTATCTACCGCTGATTTTAATAAACAAACCCTAGCTTTCATTTTTTTTATCACTGATGGTCAAAGTTTAGCATAAAAACACTAGTAACACTGCTATAGTTGCTTCTTTTACGAAAAACAATATTATCCTAATAGATAATTAAAGAAAAAGTACTTAAGTAAACTTCTCGGAACTTTGTATTTGGGTTTATTAATTGCTTAGCTACAGCTGATTTTTAAAAAATAAACTTTAACTTCTATAGTATTTTAGTTATTAATCGTCAAAGTTTTGTATAAAAACACTAGTATAGTTGCTTTTTAGGTAAACACAGTTTGGCTCATAGATGATTGAAGGAAAAGTACTTTATCAAACTAATTCAAACTTTGTAATTGTGTTTATTAATTGCTTGGCTACCGCTGATTTTTTGAAAATAAACTTCAGCTTTTATAGTTCTTGAGTTATTAATCGTCAAAGTTTGGCATAAAAACACTAGTATAGTTGCTTTTTAGGTAAACACAGTTTGGCTCATAGATGATTGAAGAAAAAGTACTTTATCAAACTAATTCAAACTTTGTAATTGTGTTTATTAATTGCTTGGCTACCGCTGATTTTTTGAAAATAAACTTTAGCTTTTATATATTTTGAGTTATTAATCGTCAAAGTTTGGTATAAAAACACTAGTATAGTTGCTTTTTAGCTAAATACAGTTTGGATCATAGATGATTGAAGGAAAAGTACTTTATCAAACTAATTTAAACTTTGTAATTGTGTTTATTAATTGCTTGGCTACCGCTGATTTTTTGAAAATAAACTTTAGCTTTTTTAATTCTTAAGTTATTAATCGTCAAAGTTTGGCATAAAGCCACTAGTATATTTGCTTTTTAGGTGAACACAGTTTGGCTCATAGATGATTGAAGAAAAAGTACTTTATCAAACTAATTCAAACTTTGTAATTGTGTTTATTAATTGCTTGGCTACCGCTGATTTTTTGAAAATAACCTTTAGCTTTTATATATTTTGAGATATTGATCGTCAAAGTTTGGTACAAAAACATTAGTATAGTTGCATTTTAGTTAAACACAGTTTGGATCATAGATTATTGAAGAAAAAGTACTTTATCAAACTAATTCAAACTTAGTAATTGTGTTTATTAATTGCTTGGCTACCGCTGATTTTTTGAAAATAAACTTTATCTTTTATATATTTTGAGATATTGATCGTCAAAGTTTGGTATAAAAACACTAGTATAGTTGCTTTTTAGGTAAACACAGTTTGGCTCATAGATGATTGAAGGAAAAGTACCTTATCAAACTAATTTAAACTTTGTAATTGTGTTTATTAATTGCTTGGCTACCGCTGATTTTTTGAAAATAAACTTTGACTTTTATAGTTCTTAAGTTATTAATCGTCAAAGTTTGGCATAAAAACACTAGTATAGTTGCTTTTTAGGTAAACACAGTTTGGCTCATAGATGATTGAAGAAAAAGTACTTTATTAAACTAATTCAAACTTTGTATTTGTGTTTATTAATTGCTAGGCTACCGCTGATTTTTTATAAATAAACTTTATCTTTTATATATTTTGAGTTATTAATCGTCAAAGTTTGGTATAAAAACACTAGTATAGTTGCTTTTTAGGTAAACACAGTTTGGCTCATAGATGATTGAAGAAAAAGTACTTTATCAAACTAATTCAAACTTTGTAATTTTGTTTTTATAGATTGCTTGGCTACCGCTGATTTTTTGAAAATAAACTTTAACCTTTATATTTTTTGAGTTATATATCGTCAAAGTTTGGTATAAAAACACTAGTAAATTTGCTTTTTAACTAAATACAGTTTGGCTCATAGATGATTGAAGGAAAAGTACTTTATCAAACTAATTCAAACTTTGTAATTGTGTTTATTAATTGCTTGGCTACCGCTGATTTTTTTTAAATAAACTTTAGCTTTTATATATTTTGAGTTATTAATCGTCAAAGTTTGGTATAAAAACACTAGTATAGTTGCTTTTTAGCTAAACACAGTTTTGCTCATAGATGATTGAAGAAAAAGTACTTTATCAAACTAATTCAAACTTTTTGAATTATTATAATAATAGCATAGCTACCGCTGATTTTTTGAAAATAAACTTTAGCTTCTATAGTTTTTGAGTTATTGATCGTCAAAGTTTGGTATAAAAACATTAGTATAGTTGCATTTTAGCTAAACACAGTTTGGATCATAGATTATTGAAGAAAAAGTACTTTATTAAACTAATTCAAACTTTGTATTTGTGTTTATTAATTGCTTGGCTACCGCTGATTTTTTATAAATAAACTTTAGCTTTTATAGTTTTTGAGATATTGATCGTCAAAGTTTGGTATAAAAATACTAGTAAATTTGTTTTTTAGCTAAACACAGTTTGGCTCATAGATGATTGAAGAAAAAGTACTTTATTAAACTAATTCATACTTTGTAATTAATTATAATTATAGCATAGCTAGCGCTGATTTTTTGAAAATGAATTTTAACTTCTATAGTTTTTGAGTTAATTATCGTCAAAGTTTGGTACTAAAACACCGGTATAGTTGCTTTTTAGGTAAACACAGTTTTGCTCATAGATGATTAAAGAAAAAGTACTCTATCCAACTAATTCAAACTTTGTATTTGTGTTTATTATTTGCATAGCTATCGCTGATTTTTTGACAATATACTTTAACGTCTATAGTTTTTGAGTTATCAATGGTCAAAATTTGGCATAAAAACACTAGTATAGTTTCTTTTTTGGTAAACACAGTTTGGCTTATAGATGATGAAAGGAAAAGTACTTCATTAAACTAATTCAAATTTTGTAATTGTTTTTATTATTTGTTTAGCTACCGCTTATTTTAATTACTTTATCGGATTGTAAGCAATTCTAATTATTTTTTTAAAACATACATTTTTATGCTAAGTAAGAAAATGTATGTTTTAATTGATGCTGTTGGTTTCACCGTATGTACGGCTACTCGACCAGTACGCCACGATGAGGCCAGCATCATGTACTGGGTAAACTTTTTTTATAGTGGAGTGTCACTTATAATAACATAAGTCCTATAATCCACTCGTATTTGTTCAAATACACAATCCACACTCATAGTTTTTACCTTGAGTGCAATCTTTTAAGCAGGGAAGATGAAAATACTTTTCGCATTTTCCACAACCCTTCTAAAAATTTATATTTGTCATAAAATTTAGTAATAACAATATAAAACAATGTATGTTGCTTTTATTTAGCTTACCCATTCGATTTTTTCTCTTGAGTTTACTGAATCTATAATATCATATTCATCTGAACCACACGAGAAACAGTAGTCTGATAATTTTGACTCACTTGCACTATAGTCTATAGGTCCTAAATGTATACATCAAGTTTAAAATACGATATAAAAATTTGCATTGTTTACTTTCACCTACCTCCTTTTTCTAATATATCTTCAGCCATTTGAAGTTTTAACTGCTGTAATCATCTCTATTTATTTTAGTGAATTCGTCCATTTCTTTTGTAAAGTAGTCTATTGCATACTAAGAATATATTTGTAATGTAAACTCAGTTAATTTGTTACTTTCTGTAACTAAGTATATTCTTTATTAATTTACAACGACTAATTACCTTAATCACGTTTAAAGATGACTCTTCATTATCTTTTAGACTGTGACACTTGTACCGTTTCTCTTTGATTCCTCTTTTTTTCAGAAAACTTAGAAATCTTGGTTTCTAATTTTTTTTTCTAATCATCTGTTCATCAACAACACTTTTGTAGGGATTGCGTTTTTCGAACTCTTCTATTTGATTTTGACACTTTTGAGCTGCAAATATTCCCCCAACTTCTGGTATCTATAAATTTTAAGTTATAGACATATAATTTAGCAAAGTATAATAATAGTTAACTAACTTCAACATCGTCTTCATCAAGATAGTTCTGGTCATTCTGTTTAGCCTGTAAGTTTTCTTGTAAGTTAATTTGTTAAAATACTATAGAAAATAATTTTCTGATCACCTTAAAAGAGTTGTAAGAATTTTCTATTGGTTGGTTAATGTACTGCCGTTCATGTTCTTCCTCGTTTGTATCCACAATTTCTTCGTTAATGAACTGCTGTTCATACTCTTCTTCGTTGATGTCCAGGCGTTCATACTCGTCCGCGTCTTTATCCACATCTTATTCGTTGACAGTACCCTCTTTAGTGAAATCTCCATCTGAGTAATCTGTATTAAATTTAGATTTATAATTATGCCTATCCTCACCTAGCTCTCCGAAAATATTAAACCCTAAGTCAAAATCTACATTAATTTCAACTTCACTACAACTATCAACATCTTGTCTACAATCACTAGTCCCAGCTTCTGCAGCTTCTACAACTCCTGAAGAGCTACCTCCTTCCCTACTACCTGCTAAACAACTATCACTAGTCCCAGCTTCTGCATCTTCTACAACTCCTGAAGAGCTACCTCCTTCCCTACTACCTGCTAAACAACTATCACTAGTCCCAGCTTCGGCTTTTTCTTCAATTATATATGAGCCAAACTGTGTTTAGTTAAAAAGCAACTATAGTAGTGTTTTTATACCAAACTTTGACGATCAATAACTCAAGATATATAAAAGCTAAAGTTTATTTTCAAAAAATCAGCGGTAGCTATGCAATTAATAAACACAAATAAAAAGTTTGAATTAGTTGGATAGAGTACTTTTTCTTTAATCATCTATGAGCAAAACTGTGTTTAGCTAAAATGCAACTATACTAATGTTTTTGTACCAAACTTTGACGATCAATAACTCAAAAACTATAGAAGCTAAAGTTTATTTTCAAAAAATCAGCGCTAGCTATGCTATTATTATAATAATTCAAAAAGTTTGAATTAGTTTGATAAAGTACTTTTTCTTCAATCATCTATGAGCAAAACTGTGTTTAGCTAAAAAGCAACTATACTGTTGTTTTTATACCAAACTTTGACGATTAATAACTTAAAAACTATAAAAGTCAAAGTTTATTTTCAAAAAATCAGCGGTAGCTATGCTATTATTATAATTAATCACAAAGTATGAATTTGTTTGATAAAGTACTTTTTCTTCAATCATCTATGAGCCAAACTGTGTTTAGCTAAAAAGCAACTATTCTAGTGTTTTTATACCAAACTTTGACGATTAATAACTCAAAAACTAGAAAATTTAAAGTTTATTTTCAAAAAATCAGCGGTAGCCAAGCAATTAATAAACACAATTACAAAGTTTAAATTAGTTTGATAAAGTACTTTTTCTTCAATCATCTATGAGCCAAACTGTGTTCACCTAAAAAGCAACTATACTAGTGTTTTTATACCAAACTTTGACGATTAATAACTCAAAATATATAAAAGCTAAAGTTTATTTTAAAAAAATCAGCGGTAGCCAAGCAATTAATAAACACAATTACAAAGTTTGAATTAGTTTGATAAAGTACTTTTTCTTCAATCATCTATGAGCCAAACTGTGTTTACCTAAAAAGCAACTATACTAGTGTTTTTATGCCAAACTTTGACGATTATTAACTCAAGAACTATAAAAGCTGAAGTTTATTTTCAAAAAATCAGCGGTAGCCAAGCAATCTATAAAAACAATTACAAAGTTTGAATTAGTTTGATAAAGTACTTTTCCTTCAATCATCTATGAGCCAAACTGTGTTTACCTAAAAAGCAACTATACTAGTGTTTTTGTACAAAACTTTGACGATTAATAACTAAAATACTATAGAAGTTAAAGTTTATTCTCGAAAAATCAGCGGTAGCCAAGCAATTAATAAACACAATTACAAAGTTTGAATTAGTTTGATAAAGTACTTTTCCTTCAATCATCTATGAGCCAAACTGTGTTTACCTAAAAAGCAACTATACTAGTGTTTTTATACCAAACTTTGACGATTAATAACTCAAAAACTATAGAAGCTAAAGTTTATTTTCAAAAAATCAGCGGTAGCTATGCTATTATTATAATAATTCAAAAAGTTTGAATTAGTTTGATAAAGTACTTTTTCTTCAATCATCTATGAGCAAAACTGTGTTTAGCTAAAAAGCAACTATACTAGTGTTTTTATACCAAACTTTGACGATTAATAACTCAAAATATATAAAAGCTAAAGTTTATTTTAAAAAAATCAGCGGTAGCCAAGCAATTAATAAACAAAATTACAAAGTTTGAATTAGTTTGATAAAGTACTTTTTCTTCAATCATCTATGAGCCAAACTGTGTTCACCTAAAGAGCAAATATACTAGTGGCTTTATGCCAAACTTTGACGATTAATAACTTAAGAATTAAAAAAGCTAAAGTTTATTTTCAAAAAATCAGCGGTAGCCAAGCAATTAATAAACACAATTACAAAGTTTGAATTAGTTTGATAAAGTACTTTTCCTTCAATCATCTATGATCCAAACTGTATTTAGCTAAAAAGCAACTATACTAGTGTTTTTATACCAAACTTTGACGATTAATAACTCAAGAACTATAAAAGCTAAAGTTAATTTTCAAAAAATCAGCGGTAGCTATGCTATTATTATAATAATTCACAAAGTTTGAATTAGTTTGATAAAGTACTTTTTCTTCAATCATCTATGAGCCAAACTGTGTTTACCGAATAAGCAATTATTCTAGTTCTTATATGCTAAACTTTGACCATTGATAATAAAATTAAAATGTGAAAGCTTAAGTTTATTTTTTTAAAATCAGCTGTAGCTAAGCAATTAATAAACCCAAATACAAAGTTCCAAGAAGTTTACTTAAGTACTTTTTCTTTAATTATCTATTAGGATAATATTGTTTTTCGTAAAAGAAGCAACTATAGCAGTGTTACTAGTGTTTTTATGCTAAACTTTGACCATCAGTGATAAAAAAAATGAAAGCTAGGGTTTGTTTATTAAAATCAGCGGTAGATAATTAGGTAATGATCACGATTTAAAAGTTTAAAACATTTTGATGATATACTTTTTCTTTAGTTTTCCATGTGGATAACTACTGATGATATTAAAAATATTGCTAGGGTTTATTATGTAAGATAAGCGGTAGCTAAGCAGAAATAGCTTTTTTTTTTCGTACAATAGGTTACCTAAAGTATTTTATTTGTGAAATGAAAATTTTGTTAAATTTTTTATATTTAGTTATTTTACGATCAAATTTAATTTACCTATTTTTTCAAAGACTTTTAAGGTAAATAATATATACAAAGTTAAATTTTTATCAACAGATGATATTACAAAATATAGCTAGGGTTTATTAATTTAGATAAGCGGTAGCTAAGCAGATTTTTTTTCGTACTAAATATTTAATATATAGCAAATAATATAACTATTTAATAAATAATAAACTATATATAATTTAGTTTTGTATTTAACATAAAAAAAATTATGTTTTATTTTTTTTATTGCATTTTTACAGTTAAATTCAACTTATGTATTTTTTTAAGTTACATTATAATATAACTTTTTCTTTATATTTATCATATTAAATTATACATTGTTAAATTTTTTATTAAACATTTTTTTCTTTTTATTTCTTTTAATTTACAATTTTTTTTTGTCCAGTCTAAACTTGTCCTGTCGGATTTTGTCCAGTTTAAAATCGTCCAGTTTAGTTAGTTTTTACTTCTTTTGTTTTTTGCCGAATATCAAGCTGAAAATTTTGTCCAGTCGGATTTTGTCCAGTGAAAAAACGACCATTCTATGTACTTTGCATTGGGGTGATTTTTAGAAAATCAGTTGGTGCCAAGGTAAAAGTTTTGGTTATGGTTAACTTTAGGTGAGCACCAATATCAAACTGAAAATAAAATAATAAAAATATCAAAGTTTTTCATATCATCTAAAATTTTGCTTAGGGTGTTTTTATGATATTTCCAAAACATTAAACTTTTTCCAGCAAGAAACTTAGAGGTAGCTGTAAAAATAAGCACCCTACTGTACAGTATCATTTAAGTAATTTGGACCTATCAAAAAGCACCTTTTTTAATATGAGATTAACTTACCAATAAAAATTGTTAAGAAATTATGTACTTTCAAAAACCTAGAAGAAATTCTGATAAACTTTAAAATAAATTTAAAAACCAGGAGATAATTTGCAAAAAAATATTTGGCAACCCTGTATAAACACTATTATTTTTATTACTATTTTTATAAAGAAGTATTATAAATGAATTTAAAATTTAAAGATAGTATTTACAATGTTTTAAAATTATGGTAAACATCTACAAAAAAAGTTGATCTAGAAAAAGTTGATCTAAAAAGACTTTAATGACATCTGTAGCACCTAGAATAAAGCACTCTTTTTTAAACCCATTGCTGTCAATGTTAATCATTGTCTACAATAAGCATCACTAAATATTTAGACTTTTAAAAGCAATAATTTTAATTTTATTATTTGCTTCTTTTACAAGATCTATAAATAAGTATATTGAATTTATTATTTTAATTTGTAGTTGTTCTACCCAATTAAGGTTGCCATGCTTTCAAGCTACTCAGCTTTCTTAAAAGTTTTAGAAAACTTTAGCTTTAAAAGTTTTTTTGTAAAATTTTGCTTTTGGGTATTTTTTAAATCTTTTGCTAATTTGTATGACTTACAATCAAATTTTTTAAAATATGTTTTATATATATATATACTTTTCTTGTTATTTGATTTTATAAGTATTCAAACTTTAGAAGCTTTTCTGTTTGTCTCTTTTCATTTTTTTTTTATTATAAATAGAGTGGCAGGCCTTGCAACTTTTACTGAAAAAACATAAATTTTAAAACTTTGTCAAAAAAACAACTACAATTTGGAAGAAGTTTTATACTTAGAATGATAAAATTTGGTAAGAAATTGCTGTTATATGCATAACAAAAATTAATTTATTATAAAACATATTTTCAGTAATATTTTACCACTAGATACATTTTTTTACCTTTAACTAGTTTTTTAATAAAATAGACAAGAGACTTTATGCTTTAAAAAACTTGGGATAGAATCTGTAATAAGTTATAAAAAAAAAACACTAGTCACCCTGTTTAAACTTAAACTAGTTTCAGTTTAAGGGCATAGGGGGGGTAAACACCCTTTTTTGGTTTTTGATCTTATTTTATATAGTTTTTACTAAGCTACAAGATGCTTTTTACAGATTTAAAAAAATCAAAATATAGTTTTTGAGATATAGTCGGTCAAAGTCAAAGCCGACAATAGGATCCTTATGGGAGGCGCAAACTAAAACGACAAAAATAGATTATTTCACTAAAAATCTATCTTCTCCTACGTTTTTTGAGATAACTACCTCAAACTTTCAGGAAATGTTCCTTGATATATTTAGAAAATCCTGTCGAAAGGATTTTTTTTTTAAATAAACAAAAAAAACAGTTTTTTTTTCTGTTTTGTTGTTATAAAATTTTTATTTTTTAATTTTTTTAAATTCTGTTCCGACAGAATTTTCTAAATACTGCAAGGAACATATCCTTAAAATTTGAGGTAGTTATCTTAAAAAACGTAGGAGGAGATAGATTTTTAGTG
Organism: Thalia democratica; assembly: GCF_965202585.1. Classification (NCBI taxonomy): domain Eukaryota; kingdom Metazoa; phylum Chordata; class Thaliacea; order Salpida; family Salpidae; genus Thalia; species Thalia democratica. Next base: position 31,097,175 of record NC_139172.1, on the reverse strand, counting down.
ATTTCTAGTTATTCAACGTTTTAGTTTGCGCCTTCCATAAGGATCCTATTGTTGCCTCTGACTTTGACCGGCTATATCTCAAAAATTATTTTGAATTTTTTAAATATGTAAAAAGCATCTTGTAGCTTAGTAAAAACTTTATAAAATAAGATCAAAAACCAAAAAAGGGTGTTTACCCCCCCCCCTATGCCCCTTAAACTTTTAAACTTCAGCCAAAATTTATTTTGTCATATAAGGTCTTTAAGGTAGGTCAAGGGTTTTTTTCACTAAAATATCATTGATTCTTATATGAAGGCTTAAAGTATAAACTACAAACCAGTCTATGTAGAACATTAGTTTTTAACCAATTTTTGAAATATAGTTGGTTTTTTTTTCAAGTTTTTTGTAAAACGTCATATATAAACATATGGACCAAGGAATAGAGTGGGGTGGAGCATTGAAGCAGATACTCCACATAAAATATTAAAACTTAATATAATAATTTAAACCTGTTTGTATTTAAGTATTATTTGTAATTGAACTCATAGTTTACAAAAATTTCTTATAGTGTTTTATCATACTTAATTGGTTTGAGAGGTTTTAAACTGATGGAGTTTTTGAATACTTGTAAATTTTCTCCTGAAAAATTCACGCATCACCAGTGATATTGACCACAATTTTCCAATAAAGTTTAAAGTTCTATAAAAATAATTTAATTTTTTTTCAGCTGAAGACCTTAAGTTTTAAGGAAACATTCCTTAGACCAGTGATCGTCAAGACTGGTGCACACTAGTGTAACAAAACTTTTTTTGGGGTGCACAAAATTTTTAGAGTACACGAAATTTTTTTTGGGGTACAAGAAATTTTTAGAGTAAACAAAACTCATTTAGGGGTGCAAAAAATTTTGAGATTACAAAAAAAATACATAGAGTTAGATTAAGTATGTAATTAATATTTAATTAAGTATTTTAAAGAATACTGAACTGGGGATTTTGTAGTAATTGCGGAGGTTTTCAATTAATAATTATGTAAGACAAAACCATATAACTAAAATATCATTGTGAAAATAAGGTAAAACAAATAAAGAGGTCAATTAAAAAGAGGATCAATTAAATGTTTTACCTTGAGTTGTTAAATGGTTTGCATGTAAATACAAACTGAGTTATGACTTGAAGGAGAAATGGACTAATAAAAGTGTTTATGTAGTCCCAACACTAGCGGCAATTTATAAAATTAGATCTTAGGGTGCACCGATTTTATTTTATGCAGCTTGGTGTACACAGAATTTGATTAGCTTGATGACTACTGCCTTAGACAGTTCAAAATGTTTAAAATTTGCAAAGTAAATTTTAAATTAAAAAAGTGAAAAATTTTAAAGTTTTTGACAACTTTTTTTTTTCAACTGTTAAAATATCCTGTAGTAGAAATAACTTAGTCTTAATAACTGTAAAAGTTTAAAGAAATGTATAGATAATAGAAATAATGAAAAGAAATTTAACTTAAGAAATAAGAAGAAATTTTTAGTGAATTAGTATTTTTTGAGACTTTTCTAATAAGCTCCATTAAGGAACTTAATAAATTTACCAACTTCGATTCCTTGTATGTCAAAAATTACTAATAAAATACATTTTTGCTAAATTAAAATGTATGATAACAACATAAATAAAAAGATTGGAACTTAGTTGTGTTTATATAATTTTGTATCGTTTTTTTATTAACATAATTTGTACTACTTGGCTTCTTTTCTAGTTCATCATAAAAATTTAAACCAAGCTGGTTTCCTGTTTTGATTGCAAGACTTAAACTTAAGTCTACCTTATCTGGTGTACAGTAACTAACATTGCAATTTCGTCTAATTCTTTCAAATGTTTTTGAATTTTAACCATGACCGCTTAAACTTTGAAAATCACTCTTATGTGCTAAAAATTCAGCAAAATTTCTAATGTAATCTAGGTTTACTATCATTTCTAACTCGCTATCATTTCTAACCTGATCATTTCTAACCCGATCACTTCTAACCCGATCATTTCTAACCCGATCACTTCTAACCCAATCACTTCTAACCCGATCACTTCTAACCCGATCATTTCTAATCCGATCATTTCTAACCCGATCACTTCTAACCCGATCACTTCTAACCCGATTACTTCTAACCCGATCACTTCTAACCCGATCATTTCTAACCCAATTGTTTCTAACCCGATCACTTCTAACCCGATCACTTCTAACCCGATTACTTCTAACCCGATCAATTCTAACCCAATCACTTCTAACCCGATCATTTCTAACCCGATCACTTCTAACCCGATCATTTCTAACAAGATCATTTCTAACCCAATCACTTCTAACCCAATTAAACCCGATCATTTCTAACCCGATCATTTCCAAAAAATACTGCTGCACAAAAACCTAATTTCAACTCCAAAAATCATATATTTTTCAATTTTTTGACTTCAACAGTAATAAAATCACTTAAACACGTCCTAGACTCATAATTTATATCTTAAATGAAGGCTTATGATTATAAGCATACATTTAAAGACATTTCAACTGTCTTTGATGTATTATGACATCATTATTACACAAAGTATGCAAATTTTGTCTGTAAAATTGTACTTTTATTCTAACATAAAAAGCAAATTATTCTGTTGTTTTTACTTTTAGTTTTTTGTTTTTGAATGTAAAATGAGTGGAGTCAAGTAGCCAGAAAAACATTACCAAGGTAGTGTCATTTCGATTGCATTTTGATGAAGATATAAAATACATTTTAAACCATTCTTGTTATTAGAAATTATGATTATTGAGAGCACCTGTATAAGAGTAAAAGATCTAGTTCTAAACCTATAGAAACTGAATGTGAATTTATTCAAGTTAGTGTAATTTTATTGATCAAATATAAAGAGTTTTTATTTAACTAAACAAGAATTATTTATCTGTATTAAGTCTTTTTTTTGGCTGTAAGTATGTTATTGTTTTCACATAATTATTAGTAAGTTTATAAAGTAATATACATTTAAATTTATTAAAACTTTACTTGTTAGTTTGTTTAAATGATTCAATTATCTAATTTAAAAACTTTGTATCAAATCCATTTAGTTTTAAACTCATAGCACTTATTATTGTTGTATTACATATATAAATGCTATTTACAAGACTGAGCACTTAGCAATGTACAAACTTCTATCTATATAATACATAAAAGTTTATACCTTGCTAAAGCTATATTATACACGTAGTAAAATTCCTTGAATACAATTGAGTTGGTATTAACTGTTATTTAATTAATTGTTAATTAGTAAAATACATTAACCAAAAGCGCATTCATAGAAGGAAAGTATTATAAGAAGTTGGAGTTGAAAGTAGATGTGATAAACTCTTTTGTTAAAATAGTATCATATTGATTCTTGCAACCCTTTTTTTTTGATTACTCTTGGAATTGCTCCAAATGCACTTTTTTAAAATAACCAATTACTACTAGTAACAAATTTAGTTTTACTTTGGTTTTTGATATAACATATCCTTCACTATGTGCTTTGGTTTACTTTGCTATTAATACTTTTAGCATTTGTTATATACCAACATTGAAAAATACAAGTGTTTCTGCATATTCAAAAGACCTGAACTCTCATTGAACTAAAGCATTTGGTGAGGGATATCAAAAACTAAAGCAAAACAAAATTTGTTACTATTGATTATTTAAAAAAAGTGCACTTAGAGCAATTCAGAGAGAAAAAAAAAGGGAGGGTGCAAGAATCAATATGAAACTATTTTAACAAAAGAGTAAATCACATCTACTTTCAACTCAGATTTCTTATAATATTTTTCTAGTATGAATATGCTTAAGGTTAATATTTTTTATTTTATTAATTAACAATTAGTTAAATAATAGTTAATACCAACTCAATACCTACAGGGTTGCCACTTTACTTGGAAACCTAGAATTTGACAATTAAGGTAAAAAATACCTGGAAAAACCTGGAATTTTGAACAAAAATTACTAAAATGCCTAGAAAAACCTGGAGTTGTTAACAATTTTCACATTTTCAGTAGTAAAATTTTGATTTTACACAAAATATCTACCATATAGGTAAAAACTTTTTGTCATCATCAAAAATTTTTTATTATAAAGCACATTTAAAGTAGCTTTACAGTATTTTTTCAATTTTTTTATACTATAAAACACAGTTTTTTACCTGAAACTTAACTTCGAACTAAAAACATTCCCAAAAATGTGTACTTAAAAAAACCTTGAAGATATTTGGAAAACCTTAAAAAAAATTTGAAAAAGCGAGTTGCCACCCTGTACCTAGTAAAATGGAATTTTACTATGTGTATAATATAGCTCTTAGCAAGGTATAATCTTTTATATGTTATATAGATAGAAGTTTGTACCTTGCTAAGTGCTTAGTCTTGTATATAGCATTTATATATGTAAACACAATAATAATAAACCGCTATGAGTTTAAAACTATAAAGGATTTGATATAAAGCTTTTAAATTATAAATTTAAATCATTTAAACAAATTAACAAGTTAAGTTTTAATAAATTTAAATGTATAATACTTTATAAACTTACTAAAAGTTATGTGAAAACAATAACATACTTACAGCTAAAAAAAAGACTTAATACAGATAAATAATTTTTGTTTAATTAAATAAGAACTCTTTATATTTAATCAATAAAATTACACTAACTTAAATAAATTTACATGCAGTAACTATAATATATAGGTCTAGATCTTTTACTTTTATACAGGTGCTCTCAATAATTATAATATATAATAACAGAAAATGATTTAAAATGTATTTTATATCGATATCAACATGCAATTGAAAGGACACCACATCAGTAATATTTTTCTGGCTAGCTGACTCCACCTATTTTACATTCAAAAACAAAAACATAAAAGTTAAAACAGAGAATAACTTGCTTTTTGTATTAGAAAAAAAGTACAATTTTACAGAAAAAATTTGCATTTTGTGTAATAATGACGTCATAATACATCAAAGACAGTTGAAATGTCTTAAAATTTATGCTTATAATTATAAGCTTTCATTTAGGAAATAATTTATAAGTCTAGGACATGTATAAGGTGGTTTTATTACTGTTTAAGTCAAAAATAAAAAAATACATGATTTTTGGGGTTGAAATTAGTTTTTTGGGCAACAGTTTTTTTTTTTTGCAATTTATTTTTTAGATTCTTTATAAAGAAGCAAAAACACATCCAAATGTACTCACAGGTCCAGCAAACATCACCCACTTACTCCCTACCCCTAGTTATTAGAGAGTTTAGATGTGATGTAGTAAAAAGAGTAGATTTATATTGTTTTTTTTTATCATCCATTTAAAGAACTATCATGCAAAGTTTCAAGTCATGAATTATATATTATACTGAAGAAAATCTAAACCCTTTGAAACAGTTTTGATTTAATTATGTTTCAAAATTATCTTTTAAGTATTCCAGATACTTAATAAAAAAAAAAAAGTCCAGTCTTCTTTTTGAGATAAAACTATCTGTGTACCATAAGTTTATGGTACTAAATTTGTTAAAACTGACTTTTTCTTAGTGATTTATGGGAATTTATGTATTCTATAAAAAAAGTTTTGTAATTTTTAACTTCAATGTTTCACTGTAATTAAAGTATTATATTTTAAGGCCATAGGGGGGGTAGGCCATGTTTTTTACAAGTTGATCTTATTTTATAGAGTTTTTACTAAGCTTCAAGTTGCTTTTTACCGTTTTTAAAAATTCGAATTAGTTTTTGAGATATGACCGGCCAAAGTCGGGCCGCATAACAGGTTCCTTATGGGGAAGGAAAAACTAAAACGGTGAAAAAAGACTAATGCATTCAAAATATATCTCCTCCTTCATTTTTTAAGCAATCTTCTTCAAACTTTCACAGTCTATTCTTTATACAATAAAAAAAACGTTATTTGTGACTTTAAAAAAATTCAAGTAAAAATACCTTTTTTTTGAAAAAAAAAAATTTTTGATAATAAATCACTTTTTTTTTTTTTTGTCATAAAATTTTTTTTTTTTTTAATTATTAAAATTCACAAATAACGTTTTTTTCTCATAATGTAAGGAACATTTCCTGAAAATTTGAAGAAGATTGCTTGAAAAATGAAGGAGAAGATAGATTTTAAAGCCCGTTTTTATAACTCGTGAAAAACGGCTTTAAAGTTACCCTTTATAAAGACAACCCTTTATATAACCGGTCATAAAAAAAAAAGTTACTTAATATTTTAAAATCTAAAAAAAGCATCTGAAAGATTATGAAATTTACTATAATATAAGTCTATATGTTATTTTTGGTCAAACAATGGCTTCTACCCCCCCTATGGCCTTAACTATCATTACCCTTAAAATAAATTACAAATAAATTTTTGTGGATTTTTTTCTGTAAGATAATTAATTTCTACAGAATTGACATACTCAGTGTATTTTGAAATTTTCAAAAAAAAATTTAGATTCTATCAAATTTAAAATATTGTTCAATTTTAATAAAATTAAGTCCTGTAATTAATTTTTTGCTTTTTTTCCTAAAATGAGTTACAACCCTTTTACTAGACTCTGGTCTTAGTAAATTTAGAAAGTTAAACAGCAAGAAAAAACTAATGTTTTTAATCATTGATTTAAAGCTTATAACAAAACTACAGGTTTCAAATAATTTCACACAAACTAAAATGGACAACAAGACGCCTCCGCAAAAAAGCAGCCCTCCTGCAGCCAAAATCAGCCCTCAAGCTCCGTCGAGGTCGAAACAAGAAACTCATTCGAGACCAAACCCATCCCCTCCGTCGAGATCGAAACAAGAAACTCATGTAAGACCAAACCCCTCCCCTCCGCAGAGGCCAAAAGCGTTCAAGAGGCACAGCGACGACTTCAGGATACCAAAGAAGCAGCGGATGAACGATGGCTCCGCCAACAGCGTCAATGTTTGTCTGTTTAGTAAATAAGTATTTGTTTGTCTGTTACTGACTGCATGTGCTCATAATTGTGAATTCTGTGTTTTTGTACCAGAGAATTTAGTATATAGCTACTTTTAAAACAGTGATTGATAGTTATATGCTTTTCACATGTGAAGCATTGTAGAACTAAACAGGGTTGCAACACTGTCAGGACTTTCAGGATAGCTCAAGACATTTTAAAGTTATGAAAATCTCTGGATGACTCAAAATATTTTGAATTAAAAAAAAAACAAAAAAGTTTAGGCCAGTTAAGTTTCTTAATTGAAAAGCCAAGATAGTTTAAGATTTCTAAAAATATCAGGCCAGTTTTTTGTAGATTTTAAATGAGATTTAGTTGATTTAATTTCAATACTTCGTTATTTAATAACCAATTTTGTTGAAGGACCTGTTTTTATTGGTTTTTTAATGATAAAAAAGAGTTTTTAAAGTTATGAAAAAACTAGGGATGACTCAGGACAGTATTTTTTAATCAAAGAGTTGCAACTCTAATGAAATGAAAAGCATTTGTTGAAATACATATAAAATAAAGTTTGTAAGCAGATAAATTGATTTTTTAGTAAAAAAAGGTAGTATTACAAGTAAAAACTTTTGAAGTTTTATTTACACAAAGATCACAGGTTTTTAATCTCATATGCTTGGTTTTTAGTATAAACAAAGATAAAGTAAGTTGTAATAAAAAGGATAGTGTTAGCTGTAGAAAAAAAGATAGAGTTAGTTGTAGAAAAAGACAGAGTTAGTTGTAGAAAAAAGATATGCAAAACAAAGAAATTAAAGAGTTAAAAAATAAAGAAAATTTTACAAAAACGGTTTGTGGCTTTAATTTTTTTTGTTTAAAAAGTTTTAAAATTTAAGACAAATTTCAACATGTTTACAAACTTGTGTATATTTCTTTTTAGTTTTCATTGAACAACTTGCACAGGTCACAAACCACTACAACCAACTGAAGAGTCAGAGCAGAGATGCCAGGAAAGAGAGCAAGATTTTCTACATGAGAAACTTCAACAACGCCATCAAATCGCTGCTCATCAGTTAGTTTGAAGTTGTGTAGTTATCAAAATAAATGCAATTTGTCTCTAAAATTTATTCTATCATAATGTGTATAAAGTCAACCTTAAAAAACTTTTAATCCAAAGAAATTCAACAATTTTGCAAGAATACTTTCCAGTAAATTAGCCTTTTCCTTATTTTATACACACTTTAGGTAAGTTTTATTACAGACAGACATAGATGTTTGTTTGTGTACCACTTTGTACATAATGTAAGTTTCTTAATACATTGGTAGTATAAAACTTTAATCACAGTATGCTTGCCTTATCAAGACTATTATCTCTAATTCTAAAAATTAATCCTTGTGTTTTTATCGTTTGCCAGTAAACACATCTCCTGAAATCGCATTTACAAGTACTAACAGCTCTACCTTTGTAATGCTGATTGTATTACTAAATATTATTTTACAGAGAAGTACTTGGATCTTGTGAAGAGGATGAACTTTCACCCCATCGTTTTGGATCTGGCGGCCGGGAAGGGCGGGGATCTTCTCAAGTGGAGAAACGGAAGAATTTCAAGAGTGGTTAGTTTGTGCCGTCATAATACTTTTTGTTGTTGTTCGATTGGTCTTAAAGTTTTTACTTGATACAAACAACTGCATGCAATTGCACTCTAGTTTTGAACCTAACTTTTGTTCCAACACTTTTTCTCTTCAACAACCTTTGGCAACCCTGAAGGACGTCATAAATATTTTTTTGTTGTTCAATTGATCGTACACATAACACAAACAAATAATAGCAATTGCACTCTAATTTTCAACATTTCTTTTACACTTTTTTCTCCGCAGCACTGCACAGACATTGCTGCAACGTCAATAGAGAACGCTGAGATGAGGTACAAGAGTCAGCGCATGCCCTTCAAAGCTGATTTCTCCGTATGCGATGCTTCAAAGGTATGTTTGCACCATATGATTTTTTATAAGAACAAGTTGATTCTCAGCAAAGTTATTGTTTAACGGTTGTTTGTTCTAAATTATTCATTTAACCCTTTGAAATTCTTTTTGATTCATGTGTTTATAAGTTTTGATTTTGTTAGTGTTGTGTAAATTTTATGTCTTAAAGCATTTATAAGCACTTTTTTACACTGGAAAATATTTAGTACTTAATAAATGTTTGTAACTTTTTATGATATCTAATGGTTTTGTATACTTAAAATATATTTCTTATAAAAAATGTACACAATAGTCGAGTTATAAATTATTGTTTTAATTTTTGTTATATATGAACTCTTTAATTTTTTAAAGTTTCTCCAAGAATATGTTTTAATCAGGGAGTGAAATATGAATTTCATTATTAAATGAGTCTTTTTTAAATTTATCTAATCAAATGTAACTTCAATCCAGGTTTCAAGTAGTTTAAACTTGTGTTTTCGCAGAAATGCTTGCTGGCGAGTATTGATTAGAATAGTTCATAAACTTATCACGTTTTCCAGGAAGATTTTCTAAATAAAAAGAACTTAGTTTTCAAAAACATTATTTATTTAAACTATTAATTTTTACTGGACAAATTATTTTGAAAAAATGTTCTCACAGGAAGATTTGTTGGACAAACTTCCTGACGACAAGCTGAAGTTTGATCTGACATCGTGCCAGTTTGCAATCCACTACTCGTTTGAAAGCGAGAAGCAAGCTCACAGAATGGTGAAAAATGCTTGTCAGTCGTTGAAAGAAGGAGGCTACTTCATTGGAACCACTGTCAACTCTACTGTGCTCAGGTATAGAAGTATATGGGTGTTATATTTGAAAAGTTTATATCATCAAAGTCATTTTGTATTAAATTTTTATAGACACCACTGTACTTAGTTGCGTTTGTATTGTTGTGTTTATAAAAGTTAAATGTTTTATTGACTAAATAGTCGTTATTATTTGAGTTTTTTAAGTTTTATTTAAAACTACTGTCAACTCTAATGTGCTTAGGTATATTATTGCCTTCAAAAATTATAACATTCTATCTGGAAATTAGGTAAAATTACACAGCTTGATTGACATTAAGGTCATTTTTTTTTGAAATCACTTTCAAATCCCTAGGGCATAGATGCTAAAATATTTATGTCAATTTTATGATAATAATTTTTCTTGAATTTTAAGGAAGTTTAGAATTTTAGAGAAACTTTTGGAAATTCTAATGTATGCACAGTTTTTAAAGTTTTATTGATTGTATATTTCGTTAGTTATTACTCATGAGGTAATCATGTATACATTTGTTCTAAGGCAGGCATTAGGTTGTTGCAGAACTTTAAAAATAAAAGTGTTCGCGGGCCTCCGTTGTAGTTTTAAGTTTTTTAATTCTCATAACAGACCCCCGTAAGTTATGCCTAAGACAGGGTGCCACTAAACCAGGAATCCAGGAATTTGACAATTTAGGCCAAAAATAAACTAAAATTTACAATTAAAAAAAAAAAGCTGGGAAAATGTAGAATTTTAAACAATTTTTACATGCTAAATAGTGAAATTTCAATTTGACACAAAAAATCTATAATATAGAGTACACATCAAAAATTTTTGTCCTCATCAATGTTTTTTAGTTTTTTTATAATTTTTTAAAGTATATTTACAGTATCTTTTCAATGTTGTTATACTATTTAACACAACTTTTTACTTTAAACTTAATTTTACACTAAAAATAGACCTAAAAACGTGTTCTTTCAAAAAAGTGCACAAAATAAAAAAATATGGGAAAAATTTCAAAACAAAGTGGCTACCCTGCTAAGACCTTTTTTAACTTTTTATTTAAACTCCAGGTAACCTAGTGTAATTTTTTTTAAATTTGTTTTCGCGGGTTTGCTGTCTCATGTTGTTAAGTTGTTAAGCAATGATACTATAAAGATAGTATTAAAACTAAAACCAAATTGTTAATACGGTTTTCAAGTCTTTTATCTTTACCATTGGCAGTTCTGATATGCTCCAGTGACATTAGGATGTGTAATAAAGCACCTTTTAGTTTTCAGCTAAAAAGTTTTTTACACTCGGGAAATAATACAAAAACATCCTGTGCAAAACTTTAGATGTTATGAAGAAATTTTCACCTTGACAACTTTTGATTTTATGAAAACCACCCCAATGCAAACAGTTTGGGACCCTAATAAAATTGAACGTACAATTTTTAGCTGGATTTTTTTTACATGTGGCCGGTTTAAAGAAAGTTTTATAAAAGCAATTCTTTATTTCTAAATTTTTATCACTTTTTGCAAATTTTACTGAATTTCCAGTGTTTTTTAAAACAAGTAGTGCCACCATAAGACTTTCTTTAAATCGACGTAAATTGTGCACAATGTGTTTTTGTGATAATTGGCAACGTATAAGAAAAATCCAGTTTAAAATTTTATGGTCGAATTTTTAGGGTCCCATACTGTTTGCATTGGGGTGGTTTTCATAAAATCAAAAGGTGTCAAGGTGAAAATTCTTTAAATTATCTAAAATTTCGCACAGGATGTTTTTGTATTTTTACAGTGAAAAATAAATAAGTGAAAACTTCAAGTTCGCCGTATTTATGCGCTGTTAAGTGCATATGTATGTTTACTTTTCTTAATCATTGATATTATCACATGTTTTTTTATATTTCTAGAAATTTAACAATTTTTTTATGAAAAATTCATAACTTAGTTGTACTAAGGTATACAATTATACATAATGTTTTAGATTAAGTTGGTAAACTTTAATTTATTTAAATTCTCAAAAATTTTCATAACTAGAACTAGTTACTATCATTTATTAATATCGTACTTATTAATCAACTATATCAACTTGAATGTATTTTATTTACTAAAATCTGTAAAGTAAACTGTTTAAATAAAAATTGATTTTTATAAATTTACATTTATTTATAGTATTATTTAGTTGTTTCATTTCATCACTGTCAGCTTTTCCAAACTTTTTTAGCAGTTATAATGAAAAACTTGTAGTTAATTTTTGTATCAGTTGATCAAATTAAAGTATTCACTAGAATTAGAGACAGTAATATAGTATAAAAACTCAAAGGTTACTTATAGGGGTTTATATTAAGTAAGACAAAAAAACTTATAAAGTTAATAGTTTATTTTGTTAAATTTCATGTTTTTCTGTCAATTGCTGTAGGTTAATTTCATCAATTGCAAAACAATAAGCAACAATATGTTTGTTTATTACGCTTACTACAAACGTTTTGCTAGTTTGTGTACTCAGTAACCAAAAGTGTAAATACCAAGTTCAAATATTTACTGAATGTCTGCTTGTTTTAAAAATAGTATTTAATTTTGCTGTTTGGATTAGTGACCATCTGCTGCAATAAATGCAGATTAATTGTTTAAACTTGAAGTTTTAGATTTTTTTAATTTAAAATATGATAATATACACGAACTTCTAGTATAAAGTTACAAACTTGGATTGATTTTAAGGAACTGGGCTAGTTTTTAAAAACTTAGTCTTGATTTTTGCTTTTAAAAATGGCAATGATATAGTAATAAATTGTTTTCTCCAGATCAAAACTTCGTTGTTTTTAAATGAAACTTAGTGTTTATAACAAATTTGTGTTTAATATTATATATACTTTTATTGATTCATATATATTTTTTAATTTTTCGGCTAATGATAAATAGGATCACCATCATTTATAAAGACTAAGTATTATCATTGCTTTCATCTTTGAAATCTTAAATAATTCAATCTACTAATGCTAAAATGATAATTTGTTAGCTTAATAAAATTCTGTTTAATTAATTACTATTGACTAAGTTAATAACTTTAGGTAAATTGAAGGTTTTTTTTTTATTATATATGATATTATATTTCTTACTAGACTATATGGATGAAAATGTAAGATTAGTATGTTTTCATTAAAGGAGCTCTAATTCAAATCATATACATACTGCCTAACTGAATTTATACTTTATTTTAGATACATACCAGTTATTATAACCTTTTAAATGTAGCATAGATCTAGTAGTTCATAAGTTGAGTATTATAAATTAATGTCAATATTTTTCAAAGGCTATTTATTATTTGTTTGATAAATCAAACAACTCGTAACAACAATTCTTACATGATTGGCCAAAATAATTAATTGATTGTTAATCACACATTACTGATTGGCTTATTTCTGTTTACTGTTTTTTGATTTGTCAGAATATTTACGTAATTACTTATGGAAAGAAACTTGAGTTTATTTACTCAGTGTAAACAAAAACAGTATGTTGCCTTTATATGACCGGTAATTTTAATTTATGGTTGTTTGTTTACTATTGTTATGTTTCATATTTGCAGGAAATAGTTGTTTGTTTCTGTTAATATTTTTTTGGTTAAAAAAGTATAAAAACGCTTGTCAATTAGACCAAGTTTGTGCAATTGACCCTAAAATGCATTAATATCAGAGTTTTTATATTAACTTTTGTTACTAAATAGAGAAAAATAAAACTAACAAAATTGTAGGCAAAATATGCTCTTTTTCCTTCTAAGTAACTTAGAGTTGCTGCCATATTTTTTGCTTCTAGTAAAAGTTTTAAACGTTCATTATAATCATAAATGAAAACATTAATAAAAAGTATTGTATTCGTTTGAAAAAAAAAAACTATTCTTCACCTCCAGTAAATGGGTGCAATGCAGTTTTTTTGTTTTGTTTTTTTTTTTTAATTTTAATATTTTAAAATATTTTATATTAATTTGTTGTCTTAAATTTGAATAGGATGTTTGCGTTGCCTAAAATTTGTGTTTATTAAACGCACGTTAAAAGTTATCTTATTTTCGTATATTGTCATTGTTATTTCAACAGAGAGAGGTTGTTGTCAGCGGACACGGACCAGTTGAAATTTGGAAATTCACTGTACAGCGTTCAGTTTGATTCGAAAGAAAAGTTTGCCGACTTCGGTTGCAAGTACATGTTCAAACTGACAGACGTAGTTGACTGTCCCGAATTTGTACTGGATAAAAACATATTTGTCGAGTTAGTGTTGATACAAACATATTTGTTGAGTTAGTTTTAATAAAAACATATTGTTGAGTAGGTTATCACTATTTGTAATTAGTATCACTACTGAAGTTTTACGCTTAGCCAGCCGTAGATTGTTCAACCCTAGTTTATAACAAAGTATGGTAAAGTAGTTTAGCATTAGTTATGATTTGAAAAGTTTTTATTATCTGGAACCAGATTTAGTTTGTAGATCCTGTATGTAAAATTCTTATAATAGTCAATCCTAAAATAGTTTTATTTTCATTTTTCTAATACATTATTTGTTTGATTTTCTTCAGTATATGCGCTCAATACGGTATGAAGCTGCTGGAATGGAAGTCTTTCGAGAGAGTCTTCTGGGAGAACGAAAGAGAAAGAGAATCTTATCGGCTGATCAAAAAAATGAGAGCGCTTGAGGTATGAAATTATCAATATATATTTTAAAATTAATATTCTTTTAATATTCCTGTGAGATACACTTTGAATCTTGGTAGGCAGTTTTTTTTCTAAAAATACAGAATTCAACAAAATAAAATAAAAAATATAAACCATTCAAACCCTATCCTAAACTTTTTGTTTTCTTTTTTATTTACAATTATAGAATTTTTTCATTTATTATTCTGTATATTCAGAAATTTACTTTAACAAACGTGCAACTCAATAAAAACTCAAGCATTAAAATATTTGCAACAGATATACAACAGAAACAGGCAATATTTTAACTCTCCGGTAGAGGGAGACTACGAGCATGCTGAGAAGGCGATCGAGGCCAGAGAGGAGAAATATCCGGGGTCCAACGCATCTTTTCTCACCCTGTCTAAATCAGAATGGCAAGTTTCAAGTGAGGGAATTTTTTTATTTTGTCTAAAATGACTCTCATACGTTTGAACATCGGTTGTAAATTAGTTTTTGATATGAACTGAATATTTTAAGTTTAGATCTTGATAAATTTTATTTAAATAAATAATCTTGAAAGGTTTTGTTTTAATTTTATTTTCATGTATTTTTGTTTAAGTTTTGTTTACTGTATGATAAAAAGTTTTTTTCTTGCAAACATTTTTTTATAAATGCTAAGTCGTTATTGTAAACTAAAATTTTAGTAACTTATTGTTACTGATATAAATTATCAGTTTATTATAATTCAGGTATTTACGTTGCTTTTGCCTTCGTGAAAGATTCCACTTACCGCCACGACAAAAATTCCCCTAACTTGGGAGTGCACATTAATTCCGCGGCAAATTACGAAAAGGGAGTGCCGCTGATGATAATGTAGGGAAACTCCCCAAACAAAATGTTTTTCGAGGTCTCAGTTACTACCTATTGTGACAATATCTTTACATAAAAAGTTCAAGTTTACTTTTTTTTCGAAATAAATTTTTTATTACAAGTTGTTAGCTTTTAGATCTCTGCATGACTTTTTAAAAATACTTTGTTGTTGTGCTTACTATTAGTTTTTTCTTATATCTAGAACGTATTTATTTGAAAGTTATTGTTATATATTGTTCCGATTTTGTTGAGGTAATTTTTTTAATCAGTTTCAGATAATATTTTTTCATCTTGCTTTTTTGGTAATATGTTTTTTTTAATGTCACATATTTTGTACTAGCTGTAACAAGTAGCTATAATTTTTGATTAATAAATTCAAATTCTTTTTTAATTTAAAGTTTATAGTAAAGAAAAAAAAATACTAACCCTTTTTTTTACTAGTTGAATCTATTTATTAACTTTTATCATTTTAAAGTTTTATTCAACAAATAAATGTCACTAGAATGATTTTTTTTCTTATGTATTTCAAAACTTTACTTTATATATTTATTAATATATATATTTGCACAGTTTATAAACCGTTTTAAGTAGAATGTGTTTCATGATATTAAGTTTAGTTACTTTTTTGTTACTAAGTTTTAATTCGTAAATTTAGTAAACTGTAATGTAAGCAGTAATCAAGATGACTTAGTTATTTGGAATTCATAAATTTACACTGCAGTAATTTAAAAAATGTAAAATTAAATTGTCTACTTGAAAGCTCTTTGTAGGAAACTTACAGTATAAAAAACAGAACAAGGACTTTAGAATATATGCAAGAGAGTTTCAAAGCAGTTATTTTTACTACAAAACAACGGGTTACTTTTTATTAAATTAAATTTTCTTCAAAGCTTCTAAACGTCTGCAGTTTCTTTTCAATAACTGCAGTTTCTTTAACAGAAAAAGTTATTATAGATAATGAAGTTCAAACCATATAGATATAGCATAACAAACTAACTGAAGGTCAATTTAATTTTTGTTTTTTATCAAGTTGTACCCATTGTATACACCTTTTTCTTTACTTTATTGAAATAATTATATATTTTTTGAAATATTTTTTCATAAATGCTAATGGAAATTTATGTAAAGCTTTTAGTTTTTTATTGTTTGTAATAGCTAAAAACCGATTTGTAAAATTTATATTTCGTCCTCTTTATTGGCGTATAAAAACTAATTGAAAATGTTTGAAGTCAATAACATCAAATAGCTGCTAATAAAATAAACTACTATTTTGTAATATCTCATTTCTGACCAGAGCGAAATAAGTAAGTTTGAAAAAATAAATTGCATCTAGTGTATAGCTAAATGAGCAGGGTTTGCGACACATTAAGGCTAATTTGAAACATTTGTAAATCCCCGGCTAGTTTTTTGATATGCTTCAAGTAAAATTTAGTTCATAAGTTTTAAATTTTTTGACAATGTAATGTTATTATTATTTATATTTGTGTCTTGATAATTTATTACTATTAACTTTACAATGTTAATCTTTCTAATAGATACAAGTTTGCGACTCTACTTAAATATGACAAGTTTATAAGATAGTTTTCACTACACTTTTGTGCACATGAAGACATACAATTACACTCCTACGCTTAATAATTAAAAAGAATCATTATCTACGCTGAAAGCAGTGATACTCAACATCTTTAAGATTTTGTGCACATTACATAACTTACAATTCCCTAAATGCTAAGCTGTTTTCATAGTTTCACGACATAACAAAACTTGTTAATATCAATACAAATTAGACCAAAACTTTTTTGGTATACATTTAGAGATAATATGTTACCTTAAACATTTTTCATACTAAAGTATTTTTATGAACACTCAGGCTAATTTATAGTCATTTAGGCTAGTTTTCTGTCTAAAAGAGTAGTAACCAAGTGTGTACTACAATATAAACTTAATTTTAACAAATATGTTTCTATAACTTGTTTCAATTTCATGTTAAAAAAAGCATATCTTGTATGTCTTCTACGTCTGAAAACTTTTATCTTTATTTTACAATTTATTACAACAAATAGTTTCTACATGAAAACAAACTATGCCTTCATGATGGAAATTATTCCAGTATATATATATTAATGAGACGTATTCTTGAAATTTTTACCTCTTACATTTTCTAAATAAAATGATGTATGTTTTATCTGTTAGACTTAAAGAAATGTTCAGTTATCAAGTTAAAGATTCTTTTTAATTTAAATTAAGGTCAATATTTATTTGAGCATGAAAGAAATACTGATATTTGTGTTTCGTTATACTAATTATTAGTGTATTAATCATTCTCGTCTTCTTATAGACTCTGACTCTAAAAAAAGTCTTCACAAAAGAAAAAGAAAAAAACTTAAACATAATTAAATAATTGAAGGCCAATTATTTGTTTAAAAAAGCTCAACTTCGTTGGAAATTTTTGTATAAAATTCCTACTAAAGTTGGAAGTTTCCAAAAACATCATATAAGTTTTAAAGAGTTGTCCTTGAATTTATGTTTGTTCTTAAATTTAATATCATTTTGTTTATGATTTTTTTGATTATTTGGTTGACAGTATTTTATGATATGTACTATCTAAACTGATAAAAATCTCTGGCTGGCCATTTCGTTTCAAAAAATGGCATCTCTGAAGAAATATAATATTAAGTGTTTATTAATTACAAGTATTATTAACTGATTTTATTATTAACTAGTTTGAATAAGTATTCTGGAAATTAAACACTGTTACATCAGAAGGCATTCCCTTAAAAAAGTTTTATTTAACAGAACTAAGAATTTGAGCCTGTAGTTTTTAGATTTTTAAGAAAATTTATGAAGTTTAAACATAGCTAAGGTTCTAAATTGGTTGTTTTGATGTTTATAAACATCAAAATTTCGAATTTTTAAGTATGTAAAAATGAGTTTAGTAAACAGTACCACCAAGAGCTGTTATTGAATATTTTTCTAGAGGTAAAAAATTTTTTTAAATCGGACCATTCAAATAAAAAAAGTAGGTAAGTGGCTACAATTTATGAAGTGTTACATAGTTTAAAAAAAAAAGTCTAATGAAGACCTACAAACCTTTATTAAAAAAAAAACTGAATTGAGATATGCCTGGAGTAATTTATAAACTATAGTAGCTTTTAATGGACTTTTTTTTTATAGTATCGTGATCTTATTAATTAGACCTACAACCAAATTTTGTATTTTTTAAAAATGTAAAACTCTTTGAGTTGTAACCATTTTTTAAACAGTTTAAATGTCCGAATTCGGATTTATATGTAAACTTTTTCTAGAGCCAGTGTCACACCTAAAAAAAAAGTATCTAAATGTATGATAGTATCTAAATACTCTATTAACAAACAACCAAAACTTGTGATTACAACTAAAACTGCCAAAAAACCGCCCCTACTTTTTTTTTTTAATTGACAGAATTTAGTAAAATAAAGTTTTTTTTTATGTTTAAACTGACTTGGAATAATTGTTCCATTCTTAATATTCTGACTGTTATAGGCTGAAAATATTAATTGTTTTGTAATATTTTTGTTTAATTAGTTACTAAAACTTTAAGATTTAAAAAAAGCAATTGAAAGTTTAAGTTTAACAGCTGTTAAGTTTAGTAAACTTTTATTGCATGTGTTTTAATTATACATTTAAACGCTTTTTAACAAAATATCATCAAAATGTTTTTGTATTAACAAGCAATTTAATAGTCATATACCACTAAGATTTAAACTTACTACTTGAAAACAAATAAGTTACAATTTTTTTAACTATGCTAATAGTTAACATTTAGAAACTAAGAGCTCCAACATTAAAATTTAAACCACTGTTTGGAGCGATAAGTAAAGTTTTTTAGTTTAGAAACAACAAGATAGTTAAAAAAAAAGTTACTGCTGTGTTTTGTTAATTTTTAGTTCAAAATTTTGATTAAACATTGATACACTGTGTAAAACATTAAAAAACTAACTTTATTTTTAATAGAAAAATAAAATCACTCAAGGTTTGCAAAACAAAAACTTAGGCTTTAGAGAACTTTGAATAAAAAAAGGTTAAAGTACTTATGAATTACAAAATCACGTAAGTAGTTTTAAAAAGTATATCCTACATTCAAATGTAAGCTTCCTAAAGTTGATAGTATCTTTAAAGTAAGATTAAAATATTACTTTTATTCATTTTTCAAGAGGTCGAGTCGTAAATTTTACAAACTAGTTTTAAATAGACAAAGTAAACAAGGAAAAATATTCTGATGTTACTAAAACATTAACAACCAGACTCAAGGATTTTTTTAGACAAAAACTCTGATGTTCTTTTTCAAATAGCTGAAAAGATTGCAGAACCTTCAGACGCCAGAATAGTTGACAAACTTAGTGAAACTCAGCTAAGAATGTACTTTTTGTAAAAAAGTCACAGCGACATCTATTTTTTGAAGGCTTTGCAATGAGTGTCGGCGAGAAAGAAGAATTGTAAATAGAACCATTAAGTCACGAGTCTGCCAAAAAGTTTATAGTCTACGAAGAGTTTTACGTTATCATCAAATGTTAATTAAGTTGAGGGATTAAGCTAACGGCGTTGAAAAGATTTCACAAACATCAATTGACGAAATTAGTACCGAAAACATAAACAATTTTTAAAATTTGTGACAAGTTTTCGATGTCAAGTGGAAGCTCTATAAACGACTTTTCAAAAAAGCTAGTCAGAAAACTCAAATAAGTTGAAAAAAACGTCGTCTACAGTAGAAGAATCGAAGAACTTCCTTTTGTTTTTACCGGTCACAGTTATGGATCTGCAATGCACTGATGAACAATTTCGTAGAAAATCAAGTACCGTATGCCTTGCGGCCACTGCTTTCTTAAAGAGTGTATTGAAAATTAGTTTCCAAAAAGAAGTGAAATCGTTCAAATTTACAAAGAAGGTTGCTCGCACGTAAACAGTGTTGTAGACCACCGGAGCGATTTGCTCTCAAAACAAGTTTGCGCAACCAACTAACTCAGATCGGTAGACAACTCAGAGGAATTAATCACAGGAGAGCCTGAAGATAGATGACCACATCGCTTCCGTCGGTTTGTAGTACTGACGTTCGTGTCAGTACAAATTAAGAAGACGAAAGCAATAGAGCAGCTGATGAACTAGCAACTACACTGGGTTACAGACCTGTACAAATAAAAGTGATACTCGAAACTCAGTTAATGAGATAAAAACTCTCAGTAGCAGCTTTTTTTCTTAAAAGTAAGAGAATTAAAATAATTTAAGATGGTAAAAAGTTACAAGTATTTAAGAGTAATAAAAGATAATAATTTAAGCTGGGTAGAACACATTGAAAAGGTAAAAAGTAAAGTATTAAAAGCAACTTATATTCTATACAAAACGAAGTAATTTTTAAATGAAAAATATTTCTTCTTAATTTTTAATTCATTTTTTTATGAGCCATATAATTTATGGTCTGTTATGTTGGGGCAGAACTAACAAAAAAAAAGTTAATGAAATCAATGTACTCATAAATAAAGCACTCAGGTGCGTTCACTAAAAAAAGTACAACGAAAATGTAAATAATTTGAAAATAACAAAAAATTATTAAGTATTGAACAATTTTTCAATCATGATTTAAGAGTTTTATGTTCAAATTTGTAAATAGTTTTTTACCAGTAAATTTTACTTCAAAAGTATAACTAAAGTACATAGGTATTCAACAAGGTCCTTAAAAAAATTATTTTGTCCTGGACAAGACATTAAAAGGTATTCGTGGTGTACGACTCGATATCCGAAAGGTTGTTCGTGAACCAGGTCCTATGAACAAATATTTTGACCGTCTTTTTAGCGTTAAATAAATTATAGTATCTTACTAAGATTTAAAAACAGTAATGGTCATAAATCACTAACTTGTCAAGGTAGTAAGCTTTGGACAAACCTACCTATTAATTTAAGAGACCAAAGCCATTTTTGAAGGTTCCAGGTTGAACTGAAAGATATTTTTTTAAATGATCAACTAATTAAATAGAATTTACATTAGATAAACCGTTTTTTTTTTATAAACAGTAGATTACTATTCATTTTTCATCTGAGTAGGTTTTTTTTGAGTATATTAATTGGGTTTCAATAGCATTGGTCCAGTCTAGTTTGTAGAAAATTGTAAAAAAAAATTTTTGTTTATAGTTTCTTAGTGTATTAGTAAACTATTTCATTAAATAGTCTAAATTTTATCTGTCTAAATAAACTTATTAATCTCTGTATTTATTTCTCCAAAAACATAGTTAAATATTTAAGTCATAATCTGAAATTACTGATAAAATTTGAAATTAGTAATAGATTGACTTATTTCATGATTACTATTATTTTTTACAAAGTAAACTAATTTACTATTTTATTTGTTTTTTGTGCTTGTTTACATTTTTATTTTGGTTTGGTCAAACTCTTATATTCAGATATTTATTCAAATTTGTAAAAACTGATAGTTTTAATTAAACAGTTTTATTTATTTTATTCTTTTATTTAGCTCAAGGATAATTTTTTTATTGTGTACAGCTCTATTTTACTATTTTTTTAAATATTGCAGCTTTTTTTTTATTTTTCAATGGTATAGCTTTATTTTATTATTACTTATTTATTTAATAAGTTTAAAGAAGTTGATAGTGTAATCTAAGTTCATAAGCATACTTTTTAAAACTTTGTATGAAATATTAAATTATTTGATAAAATGATTGATAAATTTTGAACTTAATAACATTTCAGATAAAAACTTAAACTTTTAACGTAGAGTTCAATATATATTTTATGTGAGTTTAGTGTTAGATACTATTATATAAAAAAAAAGTTTTTGTTTAGGAAAATATTTAATGTTGTAAACTTTAATAGTCTCATTTTTCATAGAGGTTTTTGTTCTAGAGTTTAAATTTTGACTGTTAATTTTTTTTTTATTCTTTAGCTCATTATAGTTTTGATTAAAGTTGGGTGTGCAACTCGATGACCGAGGATCTTTTTAAGCACCCTGGTCCTTAAACCAAAACTTTTAAGCAAATTTTTTTTTTTTTTATGTCTTTTCTCAACAAACTTCAACCGAAGAAGGCCTAACTACAGATGGTTTAGCAATTTCAATGCTTCAAGCGAATATGGCTGCTGTGATACGGAAGCTGATGTTGACGGTCTTGACGTTGGCTGTTTCATTGAAGATCTGGATCTGCACAGTTTGGATGTTGAAATTTCAGACGTCAAAACGAAAACGTAGTGTCCAGTTTGCAGAAGTTATTGCTGGTAAATGGAAACATTCAAATGTTATCTTCTTCTACATTGTGTTTACACTCTATATTATACTTCTTACATTTCTGATATTGTTAATAAAAGTTTTCTCTAACGATTAAAATAATTTTGTCTAAAACTTCTTGAAAACTTTTTTTTATTTGTAACACAAGTAAATACCTAAAAATATGTTGCTTTAGATCAGGGTTTCTAAAAGTGTAAAAAAAAAAAGTTGATTTCGGCTATTAAGGGGCGTTAATAATTAATGCTTCAGAAATGTAGAAAGGTTTTCAATTAGAAATATATAAGAAATAGAGGATTTTTTTAAAACTTCTACCAATAAAGCGTTAATGAAAATTCTGCTTTAGACGAACATAACTTATTATGCTCAATAATCTTCATTAGGTGGGTGCACAATTCGAAAAGTTCATAAAATTTATCTACTTTAGAATTATATTCAATAAGACTAAAAGCGTCGCAATACTTTTTTGATATAAGAAAATCTAAATTAGTAGACTTGTTTCAACTTAGTTTTTTATGTTGTAAATTATTAATGCTAAAATTAACTACAGATACAAACGACCTAAAACCAATATTGTAATTCAAATTTAATGTTTTTATTTGGGGTACATATTCTATAACCTATTCTTAATCATAAACTATTACCATTAGTTTAATGAAAAAGCAAGATTGTTTTCATTAAAATTATTTCGATAGAAGTAATTCTTCGATATATCTAGAATATCAAATATATGAAGTCATCGTACAAGTTTTTGCGAATCAGTGGTAAATTAAAAAGCAAATTTAACACTAATAAATTATTTTTTTTACAAGACGCAAACGTTTGGAAACTAAACAACAAATTTGACAATGATAAAACTTCTACTTGGGTGTGTGAGTTAATTAAAAAAATAAACAATTTTTTATGCCTAAAAAAATTGCTTTTTGAGTTTAGCTTTACGTAAAAACTATAATGTTTCTGTTTAGATATTGGTTATTTTGTAACTAATGAATCCTTTAGGTTAGTAGTAGGCAATTTTTTTAGCCAGGAAGTAAGATATACTAAAAAAATCCTTGCGGGCTGTGTTATTTCAAAAGTTCAAATGCAAACCAAGAAAATAGTCCTTTATCAAGCACTATAGTGAACTAGAAACCTAACTAAGGGCTTGTTTCGAAGTATTTGGTAGAAAAACGTACATTTTCATATGTTTCGCACAAGTAGTTTCAATTTAAGGTAATATTGGGGGTAAATCAATTTATTAAAAGTTAGTTATAAACTTTACTTTAAAATTAAGCTAACATTTTTTTTTGATCGTTTTTGAAATTGTTGGTTCTTTAAACAAAGTTAGAGCTTTCAAAAAACTTCCTTATGAAAGGCGCAAACTAAAAAAAGCGTATTTACTAAAAATCTTTCTCCTCTTACGATTTTTTTTTAAATTTTATCAATATAATATTAAACAAGCTATTAACACCTTGTAAATAAAGAGTTTTTAATAAAAAAAGAATCAATCTTTAATAAAAAAATTGTTCGATTTATACTATCCAAAACTTTTTGAAGTACTTATATTGAAATTAAAAGTTTTCAAAAAAACTTCGATGCTTTAGACCTTTCATAGAAAAATAAACAAACTTATGCTACACTGTTTCATTTTATAATACTATTTGAAAAAAAATACATTAAATACTTTAAAACCAAACACAGCTGAAGTTTTAAATGTTTAAAATTATATTTTTTACATTCATATACTTCATTTTTCAGAGGCTTTAATTCTAATTAGTGCTTGGCTTTAGATTGTAAGTGATAAATAACAATACTGCGCATTTTCTAATAAAATTTGCTTTTTTATACGTTTTTAAATTGACCAGGTTTATCAAAACATCTATAGCAAAAGTACACAAATTTAAGAGACGTTAGTTTTTTAATTTTTTTTACAAATTTATTACTTGTTTTTCATTACCAAGTGTTAGTTAACAATTGATTTATAGTAATCTTATAAGACCTTCAATTTCTAACTTTTATATTATATCTATCTATACTGATGGGGAACGGGTCAAATATGCACGAAGATATTTTTGCACGAAAGGTCAAATATGCAGGAAGGGACAGTTTTGCACAAATGATCATTTTTGCAAAATAGTGAAAAAAAATTTTAACAAGAAAACAAATATATGAAACAACTTAAAAAGAAAAAAGGTATCCATGGAGGGTAATGGTAAAAATAAAAAACAGTAAGTTTATAATTAAAATAAAAACAAGAAAAAAAAAAAGTTAATAATGAAACAAAAAAAAGTTACCGACAGAGGGGAAAGGGCAAGAGTTATAGTAAAAATAAAATTAATTAAATATTAATTAACAAAAAAAATAAACAAACGGATATTAGTTTATTAAATTTTAGTTTAATATAACTTTCAAGTTATTAGATAAAATATTTTGAAATATTTTCGAACGAGCGTAATTAGTTGACTAGTTTCACGGTAAAACGAACTTTCATAGTGCAAAAAAAAACAATGAATAAAGGATGAACAACAACAAAAAAACACAACATTGCTAAAGCAAAACTGTAACATACACTAGTGTTTTTAAAATATTGTAACACTTTTTGAAAAACAGGATAATTATCAAATAAATTTAGGTATACTTTTATGGCTACTGTAAAGATTTCACTTAGAAAAATATATTTAATAAAAAGTAGTTTTGCAACATTGTGTTTGCTTGAGGTAGTTAATTAAAAACAAATTAGTATTTAGTTCTAATAATTTAAAGTTTAAAACTTTTAAAATATTTTTAAGTTTTAAATTATTTCCAACGAGCTAATGTATAAACAAAAAAGTTCATTTCAAAAGTTTGGAACAAAGAATATATATGAAATTTAAACTGCTGCAGGAATATAATAGGAAATAATATCAATAAAAAATAGCTAAAAAAACCGTAAACATACTCAAAGAAAAATATCTATGTATGTAATTAATAAAGGATTTCTTGAAAGACAATGTCAGACATGAGAAATTTGTTCAACAAAAGAAACTCCTGCGTTATTTAAACCAATTCTCTATAATGAAACTTTACCTAATAATATAACACACGTGATATAAATGTACATATATATTTTTTCTATTTCATTAGAATATAAAATTACTTAATAAAAGGAGTGCAATTAAAAAAGTACAAAAAATCATGCAAGAACTAAATAAATAGTTTAATAACAAAACTATAACATCAAATTTTTCTACAAATTTAAATTTTCAGTTTAAAAGTCGATTCAAGTCACAGCTAGTAGTTATTGAGACTTTCAAAAAGTAGTTTTCATTCAGAAAACTTCCCTACATTATCATCAGCATTAAAAATATTTTGTTTAGGGAGTTTCCCTACATTATCATCAGCGGCACTCCCTTTTTGTAGTTTTTTGCGGAATTAATGTGCACTCCCAAGTTAGGGGAATTTTTGTCGTGGCGGTAAGTGGAGTCTTTCACGAAGGCAAAAGCAACGTAAATACCTGCGTGAAATAAACATTGATAAATTTGACAGTAAAATTTTAATAATTGACTTCTATTTTAGTTTACAGTAACAACTAGAGTAACTTTAATAAAACATTGCTTGCAAAAAATTTCTTCTCATTATTAAAAATGTTGTTTTTGATAAAAAATTTACAATACTAGTTCAAGCAAAACTTTTGGGAAGTTACTTAGATTAAAAAACCTAAAAATTTCCCTTACTTGAAACTTGCCATTCTGATTTGGAAAGGGTGAGAAAAGAGGCATTGGACCCTGGATATTTCTCCTCTCTGACTCTGATCGCCTTCTCAGCATGCTCGTAGTCTCCCTCTACCGGAGAGTTGAAATATTGCCTGTTTCTGTTGTATATCTGTTGTGAAAATTTTAATGCTTGGGTTTTTATTGAGTTGCACGTTTGTTAAAGTGAAACTCTAAATATATAATAATTTTATTAAAAAAATTGTAACTTGTAAAAAAAAAATACTTAAAGTTATTGTATGGAGCTTTTGAAAATTCCAAAACCTTTGTTCAGCAAGGTTGGAAGAACTTTATTTTTACACAAAAATCATCTCAATTATATTAATTATTTATTCCAAACCTCCAAAGCGTTCATTTTACTTATAAGCTGATAAGACTCTTTTTCGTTTTCCCAAAAAACTTGTTCGAAAGACTTCCATTCCAATAATTTCATACCGTACCGTGCGCATATACTGTTGAAAATAATTTTATGTTATGTAAATAAATAAAGTTTTGAAAAATTAACTAACTAAAACTTTAAATATTGTTATACTTGCATATTTATCGCAAAAAAGACAACACTTTCATACCGTATTATAATAAATCATAGCGTATAATACTAAGCTATGGAAAAAAAAATTAAAAATTTATTGTTAATACATATAATTAAAATAATATACAACATGTGATTAACTTGAGTGTTAAAAACATATTTTAATTGGGGAGTTAATTGATCAAGTAGCGATTTACCGGATCCACGAATTACAGATAATTCATACCAGAGACTATAATACTACTATAACCTAGGGACAGACAACCTACGGTTAGTTAAAAGTAAACTTTTAGTAATACTACTAATTGTAAATATTAACTACTAACTCGACAAATATGTTTTTATCAAAACTAACTCAACAAATATGTTTTTATCAAAACTAACTCAACAATATGTTTTTATCAAAACTAACTCATCAAATATGTTTTTATCAAAACTAACTCGACAAATATGTTTTTATCAAAACTAACTCGACAAATATGTTTTTATCAAAACTAACTCGACAAATATGTTTTTATCAAAACTCACTCGACAAATATGTTTTTATCCAGCACAAATTCGGGACAGTCAACCACGTCTGTTAGTTTGAACATGTACTTGCAACCAAAGTCGGAAAACTTTTCTTTTGAATCGAATTGAACGCTGTACAGTGAATTTCCAAATTTCAATCTGTCCGTGTCCGCTGACAACAACCTCTCTCTGTTGAAATAATAACAATGTAGAAAAACATACACTAACATGTGTTAAAATAGACGTAAAATATCTATAATAACAACTTTTATTAACTAGTTTAAGAAAAATTCAAGTATTATAAAAGTTTTAATTTTATAAAGAAACAAGTTTATGGTGTACAGTTTATCTGAAAACTGTTTTTGAACTTATAAATCAAAAACAAAATGTTTTTACTTATCATTCATGATCAAAATCAATTTATATAATCTTTTAAAACATAGAGCTTTTATAACAGATATTTTGAACTTAGAAAAAATTATAACTACTTAGACTTTACTCAACACACATCATAGATTTAAGTTTAGTTTCATAAAAACTAAATACAATTTGTTGTCAGTAGAACAGACCTTATACTTGTTATTTTACTAAATAATCTAAAGTGCAAATATTACCCAAAATTAACGTTTGCATCCAATTTTTTTTAATTCCGTCAACAAAATAGTTTTATTTATAACACTGTTTGATAGTAATATACCCATAGAAAATAAAATTTTAAGAGAACTAAAGAAACAACTAGTAAAAATAATAAAATACGCACAGATAAGAATACTTAACCTTTGATTTAATATTCTTTTTATCACGTATTAAAACTAACAATAGTTTTAAACTCAATAAAACTTTGTAACAATGCAAAAATTAAAAAATAATAATACTACTTCAGAAGAAACAGTTGACTGAGCACTGTATAGTTGACAGTGATTCCATTCAGTTGGTTTTATCAACTAATAACGACCTTAATCCCAATAAAACTATTTAAGAACACGATACTTTGAAGAAGAACAATATACAATACAAACACCTGACCACGGTAGAATTGAAAATGGTTTTATTTAAAACTGAAATATCAATTAATAATGATCTTTGGTTCAATGAAGTTGTTGAAACTAAAATTGACCTTTGACCAAAACTGATTTTAGCTTAATTATTTATACTACTTTGATAGCAAATATACCCTCTTTAAAGATTGTAGTTAAAAAAAGACAATGAAACTTTTTAATCATACAAAACTTATATACACTATACCAACCTGAGCACAATAGAATTAAAGTGGTTAAAAGTAAACTAAACTAAAAAAAATCAACTAACAATAGCCTTTAATTCTATATAAGTATAAAAGTACTAACTAACTTTTCGAATAAAGTTATATACATTCAAAGGAAATACCCACCTGAGTACAGTAGAGTTTACAGTAGTTTTAACTAATACTTAAGAAATTCAACTAATAACGACTATTTAGTCAATAAAACATATAACTTGAACTTATAAACACAACAATACATACGCAACTGAGCACAGTGGTGTCTTAAAAAATAAAACATCTGAAAATTTAATACAAAATGACTTTGATATTATTAATTTTTCAAATATAACCCATATACTTCTATACCTGAGCACAGTAGAGTTGACAGTGGTTCCAATGAAGTAGCCTCCTTCTTTCAACGACTGACAAGCATTTTTCACCATTCTGTGAGCTTGCTTCTCACTTTCAAACGAGTAGTGGATTGCAAACTGGCATGATGTCAGATCGAACTTCAGTTTGTCGTCAGGAAGTTTGTCCAACAAATCTTCCTGTGAAAATGTGTTATAAACTTTAAGAACTGTTTGAACTGTCTATTTAAAATATAAGTTTATATGATTATGTAGTTTAAGAACTAGTTCTATTTATTTAGAAAGTCTTCTTTGATAATGTAATAAGTTTATTAACTAATTATTTCTGTCCAGCGAGTATTCCTATGAAAATATAAAAGTTTAAAGAACCAAGTTCTATTTATCCAGCAAGTCTTTTTCTGTGAAAGTTTGAAGCACTTATTTCTACTTATATATCAATGATTCCTGTAAAAATATGAAAATTCAATCTTTAAATTCAAGCATGAGGTATCCAGTAAACACTTCTGAGAAAATATAAAAAGTTGAAGAACCAATTTTTGTTTATCGAATAAACGTTCCCATTAGAGTATTAAGTATTAAGAAAAAAACCTCAGTAAGTTTACTAGAGTCAGAAACATCAAAAACCTAAAAAAAAATTCAAAGATCGATTAGAAACAATTTATTTGTGGTATTTCATCTGTTATATTACTTTTTTTACTCAGCTAAATCTAATTATAATTGGAGTTTAACTTGTTCAAAAAAATTTTGTTGTGAAAATTCTATTAGTTCCACGAATTCATCCTTAAAAAATCACAAAATTTAATAGTTTTATCTTGAACATCTTTTTTGCTCAGTTACTAAACACAAACTTTTTTTTTAATTTTAAAAGCAAATCGTCTATATTAAAAGTTACATAATAAACAAAACTGAAATATTAAAAATTTATATAGCAAGAATTTAAAGAAATATTTAACAACCTTCCGTCCAAAATATAAGTCAGTAATACATTAACTTTTAGATACCAGTTAAAACAGAATTTTATAAACTTAAACATTTTATTAAACATTATTGACTGGTTTCAACAATACATTTTAAGTTAAATAAAACGCAAAAACCTTTAAATTTTTTTTTAAGTTGGTAATTTTCAGAAGTACTTTTATTCATGTAATGTTTTGAAGCTCTTTTTATTAAAAAAATCTTGAAGTACAAAAAACATTTAATAAGTTTTTTTATAGACATGTTAGATTTTAATTTTTTTTAAATCATGATGAACCATAAAAAACAACAAACTTTTGATAAATACCAAGTACTAATTTATAGAATATATAGAACTTATACAAGTTTTTAATATTAAAGTTACACAATATTAAGATAAAAACAAAACTTACACACATGTATTTATATACAAATTTTAATCAAAACATTTTTGTCATGGAAACAAACAAACAAAAACATACTTTTGTAACATCACAGACAGAGAAATCAGCTTTGAAGGATGTGTGTTGTCTCTGGTCTCTCCTTCCATTATATCTATTTCCACTGTAACTATTTCTTTTGCACCCCATTTCATTGTTATTCATTCCATTATAGCTGTTTACATCGTGACCCATTC
The DNA here is from genome assembly GCF_965202585.1 of Thalia democratica. Taxonomy (NCBI): domain Eukaryota; kingdom Metazoa; phylum Chordata; class Thaliacea; order Salpida; family Salpidae; genus Thalia; species Thalia democratica. Next base: position 31,066,756 of record NC_139172.1, on the reverse strand, counting down.
CACTAAAACTAATTCCATTGTACCTCATTCCATTGCAACCAATTGCATTGTTTCTCCTTCCCTTGTACCCTCTTTCATTATAACCGAACCCATTGTGAGCCATTTCATTATATCCCATTCTGGTGTGACCATCATACCTTGTTTTGTACCCCATGCGATTGTTGCCCATTCTATTGTTACTCGTTTTGTTGTACCCTCTTCCACTGTACACTTGCTGATTGTCATTCTTTTCCTTGTATCTCCTTTCTGCTTCTTCTATTGAAGCTGCAGCTATGTCCGTGCAGTGCTGCGAATAAGTATGTAGGAGTTAAAACTAATGCAAGAAACAGATAAAAGTTTTAGTCAGTTATTTGTATCAGGGATATGATTAAAGTTACCAATCAATAAAAAAGCATATAAAAATAGCAAGCTAAAGTTTCTTAAGCAAGCTAGTCTCGCCTCTGGTAATACTAAAAAATACAAAAATGTATAAAAAAATTTACAAAAAAACATTTCTGAACTTTTTTATAATGCCAAAAATTAACAACTCTACATTTCCTTATTATGACGTAACAAACTAACAACTCTAGAAACGTTTTTCCTCATAAACTTGCCAATGTCTCCGCCCTTCCCAGCCGCCAGATCCAAAACAACGGGACTGGAACTTGCCTTCTTCACAAGATCCAAGTACTTCTCTGCAACAGTTTATAAAACTTTGAAGTAAAAAACAAGTACAGAAATCAATCTGAATTTCAGAAGGTAATACAATGCGTGTTTAAAGTGAATTCAGAACAAAGTATCCATGTGGAAATAATTAAAGTCAAATGGACATTTTTTTTTAATTTGATTATGAGATAATTGTTTGGATAAGAGACAACAGTCTAAACAGAACAAATACATTTTGGTTAAAGTATGAGACTGACAACGTTTTATAGCTTTAAAAAATCATAAAAAATGGTGGTTATGTATAAAAAATATCTGTTAAGCTGTCTCTTTTTTATTATAAATAAATATTTAGGGAACAAAACATAATGAAAAACTTTTAAGTATGCTGTACTCATCTAAAAACACTAAAAATTTAAATGAGTTCTCTTTCTCTAACAAAATTAATGTATATAAGAAAATTTTGAAAACTAAAATTTAAAAAGAAAAATAGATAAAATGAGTATATATCAAAATATAAAAACATTATACTATGTTTCAGTATTATATACTGCTGACATTTGTAAAAATTTTAGTGTATTTACAAAAATGTTCTATTGTTGAAAAAAAAATTCATATGACTTTCATTTAAGTTTTAACCTTCACGATTTTAAGCGAGCCAGAACCATAGACAATTATTTTCTCTCAATTATTATACAATTAAGAATATTTTATTTGTTCAATGGCTACAGTGCTTGATCTATTTTATATATATATATAGTTAAAGAAAAAAGGTCAAACGTATCAAAAATTTAAGTCAGAACCTTGTGTATCTAAATCGTACAGATGTGTAACTAATTTAAATTTATCTCGTAAGGTTTTTTTTAAATGCAAAGTTTATCAGTTACATGAAAAGGTTTCCAATGGTTTAATCTAAAATGTGAAGTAAAGTTGAAACTAACTAATTTGCAGTTCTTTAATGAAATTGTTAAACTTTCTCTGGTACTTGTTCTTGCTTTGTTCTCTGTTCTGGCTCTTAAGTTGGTTGTAGTGGTTTTTCACCTAAAATTTTTTATATAAAAAAAAAAAGTGTATAATACTATTAGGAGTAGATTTTAAGATACCAGCTGATAACATTTAAAAGTTTCAAAATTTAAAAAATATGTTATCTTTGTTCTAATAATTATTTTAAATTAAGCCTGCAAAGTTTTTTTTTTGTTTTCAATTTTACAAATCATAAGTAAGAAAGTTTCTTTTTTTTTTTGTAAATAAAACATTTGTATTTGTTCAGCTCATCTCTCTATAATAATTTTACTTTGATAACTCTATTATATTGAGAGTTATCAAAGTAAAATTATTATAAACATATGAACTAAACATGTACAAATATTTATTTACAAAAAATAAAATATAACTTTGTTACTTTTAATTTGTAAAATTTAAAAAAAAAGTAACCTTGCAGGCTAAATTTAATATAATTAAGAGAACAAAATATTTTAGAGTTTACAAACAGTTTTAGAAAAAAACTAAAGTTGTTTAGGGCATTTCTAAAGTTTTATTTTTAAAAATTAAAAAAATTATAAAAGAGTCTAATACAAATAAGGGTTGCTTTTTTAAGGTATTTTTTTTCTTAACTAATTTGTTTTGTAGAGAGATTTGAATAAAAGATTTGAGTAAAAATTTAACAAGATTTTTAGAAAAAAAAATCGTTTTGTCTATTTAATTTTTGCCTTCAATTAGAAACCTTAAACTCTCACTAACTTTGATCCCTTATATATCAAAAGTTATTTTAAGAATTGTAAAATCATTAAATGCTTCTGATGGTAAACCTCACAATTTAAAATCAAACTGTAAAACAAAAGGCTGAGTATGAACTGAATTTTAAAAGTTTATAAACAGAAAACTTAAAAAAAACTTACTGTTTGTGTAAAACTCTCTTTATTTTTATTTTCTTCATTGGCGCTATTGCCATCACTTTTAAAATGCTTCTTAGGACTTTTGGGCTCTCCATCACTATGCCTTTTGAGAGCTTTCGGTCTTGAAGGAGGAGAGTTGCTTTGCGGTGGAGACTGCTTGTTGTGCATTTTTATACAGTTTTTAATAACTTGAAGTCTGTAGATTTTGCAAAAAAAAAATATTAAAAAAGGTTAGATAAACTTAGTGTTGGACATTTTTTGTGGAAAACTAGTTTTAAATAGCATGCATAAAACTGCACTACTAAAATAGGGTAAATGTTGGTGAAAATTTGATGAATGCTTTCAAATAAAAAAAACAATGTTAAAAGTGAACTATGTGATTTTTAGTTTAAAAATCATTTAGTTAATGAAATTTAATAATTAGTAGAGCAGCTTTTTAATAACAAACACTTATAAATAGTTGTAATTCTTAAGAAGTAAAACAAAAATCAAAAAAGAGTAAGACAATTAAGTTAAGACTATTCTTATTAAAAAATACACCTACTTATTGTTTTGAATAATAATTATCAAAATAGACTACAGTGTTTTTTAAGTTAAAGATATTTTTTCTCAAGACAAACAGTTTTTTTCTATATATAAAATGAACAGCAATCTTATAGCAAATGTTTATTCTGCAAAATAAAAATAACAAGCCTTAAAATCTTAGCCCTATTTACAAATAGTAAATGATAGAAGGATAAAAATGTTTTTTATTAAAATAAAACATTCAGTTTATTTTTATTAAAATGAAACATTCAGTTTATTTAATAGTTTAAAATATAAATATTTTAAAAAATTACTGTATAAACTTAGTATTGTTAAAAATCTCTATAGTAACCTATATGGTTTACATTTTTATTTAAAAAAGGCCATTAGGGTATCAATAGAAGCTATTACAAAATTAACATTAGCTTCTGTGTAAAGAAAGAGTTGTCATATTTTGACCCAATAAGAAAAACTTCTGTTATTTAAGCTTTATCACTAAACAAACATAATAATAACAAAATTTCTTTATACTAAAAAATTGGTTTTAACTTTAAAAATAAAACTTGTAATCATAAAAACTAGTCTAGATTTTGGTAAAAGAAATTCATAAAACTTCAAAAATATCTTACTTTTACTAAAGTTTTCAAGTTTTGAAGGAAGCTAAAAAACACACATTAAAAAGTTATACTCCACACATAAAATGCAATTTTTTTTCTTTAAATTTTTGTTTCAAATTCAAAAACAGCAAGGCGAAAATTATCAAAAAACTTTTTTTACATTTTATCCTTACCCTGGTAATTTTATTTTGAAACAGGTGGGTGAGTTTAAAAAATCAAAAAAGAAAAGCCATAGTTTAGTATTAAAAATGCTAATAAAATATAGCAATTAAAAATAGTATCAGGTTTTAAAACTGTCTTAAGGGCATAGGGGGAAGGGTATATTGCTTTTTTCACAATTTAATCTTAATTTATTGAGTTTTAACTAAGCTACAAGTTACTTTTTACAGAGTTTTAAAATTCAAAATGATTTTTAGATTGGCAGGTCAAAGATGGAAACAAAAATAGGTTTAAATGGGAGGCCCAAACTAATACATCAAAAAAAAGAATATGTAACTAAAAATCTATCTACTCCTACGTTTTTTGAGATAAATACCTCAAACCAAAAAATATAAATAAACTGTTTTTTTTATTAAATTTTTATTTTTATACATTTTTTTTTCAAACAAAATATTTTAGATAATGCAAGAAAAATTTTCTTAAAGTTTGAGGTATCTATCTTAAAAAATGTAGGAGTAAATAAATTTTTACTAAATTATTTTTTTTAGCCTTTTGAGTATTTTAATAACATTTAAAAACTATCTAGTTCTTTAAAGTGTTGTGCAACGTAATATAGTTCTATTTCAATTTCTTTCTTTTTACTTTTTGTTAAAACTAAAAAATGGCTTTTTTTTAATTGTTTGGAAAACACAACTTAATACTGTAAAAAATTAAATATTTTGTTTCATTTGAACTTTCTCTAAAACTAGTCATTTGAATTAATTATTCTAATTTATTGTAGCAAATCTTAAAAATTTAGGGCTAAAAAGTCTAATACTTATTATACACTTATTATGTGTTATCAACTAAGAACAATAATATCAATAAAAAGTGAATTTTTTTTTGTACATGTGTCAACCACTGGGTTTAGATCTTGCAAGCTTAAATCACAGAGTTTTTAAAAGTCTCCATTAGGACTCCTAAACCATCAGGTCACACAGGATATTTGAAACAATTTGATAAAAAATGGAACGTCATCATTTTTTGGTTTATATAAGTTTTATAGAAGAGATGACAAGTTAAAATTTTAGTGATAAATAACTATTTGAACTTGATCACTTTTTAAATCTGAAATTTCTGTTTAAAGTTTATTATAAAACACTAAGTTTTTTTTTGCAGAAATCTGATTCAATATAACCAAAATTTTATATATTTAGAATTGTGTAAATATTATTAAAATAAAACAGTTAAAATACAAGATAAACAAAATGTCTTTCTTAATGTCAGGTGCTTTAACTGTAGTTGTTGCATTCACAATATTTTTTATCATTTAGTTTAAGCATCTACATATAGCACACATGCTGTTTGAGCAAAAATATTCAACATTCAACAGTTTAGTTAATAGAAAAATAAATTTTTTATTAAAAATAATGAACTACTAGATGTAAGCTGTTGACCTGGTGGCAAGCATACCTGTATTTATTTAAAAAACAACTAATTTTTAAAAGTTAATATAAAAAATATCAAAATATAATTCAACACTTTTTAAAATAAAGTTTTATTTGGAATTTAAAGTTTCTATTTTAACAAACTATGAGTAGAGTGCTTTAGCTGATACATAATCATTACAGAAGATGATAACAAATTTATAAGCTTAATAGTCCGTAACTTTTCCTATAGACACCAAATAAAACATTTCTAATTTTTTATCTTTTAATTTTCCTAGTAAGAGGAAATTGCAGGATATTTTGAAATTCGTTAAAAGGTTCTTCTTTAAAAACTTAAAAAAATATAAACTTTTATTACGACTAAAGTAAAGTAAAAACATTTCAAGCTCTATTTTAAGTTCAAAACACTCTTAGTTCTGAACCGGGTACGCTTAAAGCTAGTTACGTCACTTAGTACTTATGAGTACTTTTACCTTATGAGTTGATGTTTAAAAATGCATAACACATATCGACAGTGTTTACAAAAACCCTAGAAAGTTAAAACAAGTAAAACATAATACTGCTTATCATGTACAAAATTCGGTGAGTAATAAGTTGTATAAAAAATTGTTTATACTATTTGAAATTTAAGCAAATGTATGGATTGGAGTTTAAATAACAACACTATTAGACTTTTTTTTGCAGACTGTAGGTGTGATAACATGTAATAACTTTCAAGGAATTATTACACAAAAAGAACGTGACTTCAAAACTGCAGCATGAGAGAGCATAAAACAAGTGATCGCCTACATTTTACTAGATCAGGGTTTCCCAAAGTGGGCGATATCGCCCCCCTGGGGGCGATAATTAGTAAGGGGGCGAAAGGGTGGGCGATAACTAGTAAGGGGCAAAAAGGGGACGATTTTAAAATTTTGGGCTGTCATAAAATTTTTACTTTTTATCTTGCTATATTACTAATTTCAGCTGGCTATTAAATATTTGACCCTGAGATAAAACTTAAACAAAAAAGCTTATTTTTTATGTAAAATATAGAGAAAATAATTAAGTACTTATGACTCCTACTTTCAAGTAAATTACATATTTTCATTTATATGTTTTCTTATTTGACAATTACATAGATCATAGACGATCGGAATCCCTTTCACCACTTTATAAGCTGAAATATATGTTATTTGGGATCATAAATGGTTTGTAAAATTTATGTCATCTATTATCAACTATCACATCCTGACATTTTCAATTGTTTCTTGAAAAGTCTTTAAGTTAGACTAAGAAATAAAACTATACAGGGCTACCAATTTACCTAAAAACCTGGAAAAAGCTGGAATTTGACAGTTTAGGCAAAAAAAAACCTTAAAAATCTGGAATTTTTAACAATTTCAACATATTATATAGTAAAATTTTGATTTGACACAAAAAAAATATCAGATAGATAAAAATATGGATCCCTTCGAGGCAGATCTTTTTGAAGTAAACGACTTACAGGAAACCTCCTCAGACTTACAAACTAACCTTGAACTTAGAGTAATTTTTTCCAAAGAACTATATGAAAGCTTTTGGACTCAACAAAAATAAGACAAAAGTATTTAATAATTTGCGAGGAATTTACATTGTTGTTTTTAGTTTTTTCTTCTAGCTATGTTGTTGAAAAAAACTTTCAGTTCATTGTCAACATCATGAGAAAAAGATCTAATCTAGATATTTGTAAAGGAGGCTTTATTTTACTGATTAAGAATCAGATTATAACAAAACTTGCAAGCAGTCATGAACCTTATCCTTCACGTTATATTAGACTTCAGTAGCAGACATTATTTTATGAAAATTATTTTATTTTATTTGATCTTTTAAAATACTTCTCATTTGAACTGGTTTTAAATGTATTTAAAAAGTCTTTTTATAATAAAAAATTTATAAAGTTATTTATTCTACAGCAGGTTTGAATATTACCTAATAAATATTAATTACGGTAGACTTCCTCTTGATTTCGCAATTTTTACCCAAAAAAACTGCAAATTTATATTTTCTTAAATTTAACTTAAATAAAGTTTATTACTAACTAAAAGTTTATTATAAAACAAAAAATACATATTATTACTTATATGGATTTATATTTTTTCTAATGAATGTTCGTTTTATGCTTTAGTTGATTTCATGTTTATTCAAAACGTTATTGCATATAACATATTTAAATTTATCATTTTGTAAAAAAAAAATTATAATAGTTTTTGAGTTTGCACTTTTTATATTTTGTCCAAAGTGCGATTTCAAGAGGAAGTCTACTGTATTTATTAAATGGTTTATGTTTTAAATCTGTTAATAGTTTTATTTTGACCTGGTTAATTTTGTAGTTTATTTTTGTCGTTTTATATTACACTAAAAGTTTTTATACCGTACTGATAAAAGTATTTGTACGAAAGAAATTTATTTGACATATTTTTGTTATTACTTGTTTAATCTGTATAAATAAAAAAATCTTGATAACCATTAAAATTTTTATTTCAATTTTTTTTGGTTTTAAATGAGTATAGATTTGAAGTCTCTATTTGAAATGACTTCAAATTTTTCATTTAAAAGATTCTTAAACTCAATTTTATTTTCTAACTATATTTATTATTGTTTAAAATCTATATATTAAGGAATTTTAAACTATTAATACAACTGTTTTTTGTTTTATCTTATTTTCTAATATATTAACAATTAGATTGTGTTGTTTATTTAAATAGTTCAACACTAGCTTTTAGTTTTTCACTACTTCTGGTAAATTATTATAGGCTAATAACTAACGGCTTAATTAAGTTACTTAGTAATAACTTCTAAATGTCCGAAATTCTTTATATGAGAGATTATTAAAATGTCAGGTTTCAGTTAATATTTCAGATCGGTAGCGTACGGTTAAGATCCAGTCAAATTTCGACCCGCTAAATAACTTGAAAACTACTTGTGCACAACAAAAAAAAAATTTGATACCTAATATTTTAAAGTACACTTTTAATTTGGTTTTCAGTTCACAATAGTAATCATAGATCACAATAATACTAAATCATTTTGTTACAATTTTGATCGAGTTGTTTGATTTTCTTATATGTTATTTTATTAAATTATGCAGCCCGCAATTAAATTTTTTTAATGAGTTGAAACTAGAAAAGATTTTTTAGTAAATATTATTTGCTTATTACAAAAGTTGTCCACCACTACCCTAAAAGTCTCATTAGTTTCAAAACAATTCATATTTAAACAGGATTAATTACAGATTACACAAGGCTTTTTAATAATAAAGTATTTTAATACACTTTACTGGGCGTATAAGAAAACAACTGTAACTTATTTTCTCAAGCCCTGTAAACTACTTTGAAAACAGCAACAAAAATGCTCGCATAAGAAATACCAGACTAAATTACATTTCAAGCACAACTTTTTTGGCTCAAAAGTTTGTACTCAAGAGAAATACTACTTTGTAAAATCGTGGGGCCGATTATTTTTCAAGTTTCTGAAAAGGGGGCAATTTAGTAAATGAGTTTGGTCAACCCTGTACTAGATGGTCTTATTCTACTAAATGTTATCTTAAACATTACATTTAGTGCTATTGTTTATTGAACGGCAAAATAAAACGCAAATATAACTGGTCCTAGGACCTGGTGTGCGAAGGAGCCTTTCGGTTATCAAATCGTAAATCACTTGGAATAACTTTTGACGTTTATAATTTAAGTTTTTATATTAATGTTGCACAAGTCAGATATATCATGTAAAACTACATGTGTAGCACAAACTGATTAATTTTACTTAAAATTAAACTAACATCACAAGATATTTGTGTCTAATTTTCAAAATGAGGTCTGAAATTTTATTATGATTTTTTTTTTTTTAATTACGTTCAAAGGGTTCCGCTTTAATGGAATATCTGGAAATTATTCTTCTGCATAACACAGTAAATTACTGGGTTTCAAATGGCTTACATTTGTTGAATCAGTTTTTATAATATACAATATTAGCAAAAAACTACTTGTGATGTTTTAACAGAATTCAATATTGACTTCTAAACTTTTTACCGAACTTTATTAGTGGACTTATTCGTTTTAAAACAAAATGCAGTAATTACAACATTAGTTTTAAAATTTTTGAAAAAAAAATTAAATTAAAAGTAAAATGTTTTGAGTACGTTTAAAAATTAAACTTTCAAAGGTATTATACTTAACTTAATGCTGAGTTTTAATTTTTATTTTTTAACAACTTTATTTTTTTTCCTTATATTTAATTAGAAAAACAATAGTTTTCCTTAACTTACAAAAAAAATTAGTATTTTTTAACCAAAACATTTTCTAGCTTAATAAAAAACACTTTCTTGTAAATATTTATGGATACAGACTTAAGGATTATGCTACTAATGTTTACAAAAACCTCGTATTTATTTTCGTTTATCTTATAAAGAGATTAATGTAACGCTTTTAAAAAATTAAAGTTTTACTAACTTTTTATATTTTCGCTAATCTTCTGAAAGTTTTAGTTAAATGTTTAAAAAGTCCAAACTTTAGTTTTTAAAGGCCTCTAAAAATACATTTAGTTTCAATCTTTACTTGACTAATTGTTAGCTGTATAGTTAATTAAAGTTAATGTTAATAGTTTTACTATATTTTGTTTTCAAACAAGTGAAACCATTAGCAACTGCCAGAAATGTAGTGCTTAAATTTTTGATAAGAGTGATTTGCTTGATCAAATTCAACTGCTTTTCATTTAGCTTTTGGATAAACTTTGTTTAATGTTTTCTTACTAAAAAAATTGAAAGTAGTTTTAACAATTGTTTTAGGTGTACGCTGCTAAACTAGTTATTTTTTAGCGTACTTAAAAATTTAGTAAAGTTGTTTTAATGGTAAAAAAGGAATTAAACCAAAAATTAATGTTTTTCAAGCTTTCAGGTGCTTATGTTTAAGTCTAAACTAAACAGTGTATAAACAAAAAAGTTATACTAAAACGTAGGTTATGACTTTTTGTCTAAAGAAACTCGTTTATTAAGTTTTTCTATTTTTATATCAGTAACTTAAAAACTTTAAAGTCAAAACGGAAAGCAAGCATGTCAGTTTTAATTTACTGTTTTTTTATTTACTTAGAACCAAAGTCTTTAAACATTAATAACAAACAGTTAAATTAAATTAAACTTTAAATAAAGTATGATTTACACAAAAAAATATAACATTTAGAAGTTTTTTTTAACAGTATAATATATACTTTTTTCTTCATTATATGTCTTCAACTTTTAATTTTAAAAAGCTATTTTTGATATTTAAAGTAAAATTTTAGAAAAGTTGTAACTTATGAATTAGGGGTCGGCAGACTATCATAAGAAACTAACCACATTTAAAGAAAAAACTTATTTTTTTCATGTAAAAAAAGTATTTTACAGTAAAAAATTTATTCAAAGAACATTTTTTTTTTAATATAGAGGAGGCACCATAGTTTGCTAAGAACTACAAAAGAACGTATTCGTAAACTTTTATTTAAAAAAACTTAAACTTGGTTTTACTGCATTAGTTTTTTTTAGTTATAAAATATAACGTGGGCGAAATAAACTTACTTGGCAGGCCACAGCTTGACGACCCCTATTTTACACTTTAATGCAAACATCAAAATAGTCGCGCACAAAGTTGGATTTTTAAAGATTTTAATCTTAATGTACATTTATAACTATTAATGCAACTAGAACTTTTTATGCCATGGCTTATTTTGCTTGGATTCATCAAGAATGATGTAACCGCTGAAAATGAAAATAAACAAGTTACAAAATACATTTACCACTTTTTTTACGGTACTACTTAAAAAAAAAACTTTTATGAATTTATGTGGTTTTTATCACTTTTTATAAGTTTAGTTGAACTTCCAGTTTTTTTTACTCAATACTAAGAAGTGCCTCCATAAATTTTTTTTAATTGTATTCAATTTTGACTAACATGTTTTTTTTGATAAATATCTCATGTAAAATATTTCAATTAAATATAAAATTATAGACAACTTGCTTTAAAGATTTTGCTCTTGATATTTCAAAAGGCACACTATATTACTGATTTAACTTTTAAAAATCTAAACTTTAAAGGTAATAAATACTTTTGAATAGTAAAGTTTTTTTTTAATATTTAAATTTCGTAAGTTTATTTTAAATAAAATATAACCAAATTTTTTAGAGTAGTGAACTTTAGCTTGTAAAAGTTTAAAAAAGGTGCGCTTTTAATTTAAAAAGTTTGTACGTAAGTTATGTTTTTCATTATTTAGTTGAGTTGAATGGGTAATAAAATTTTATGTAAATCAAAGCTTTATATGTTTTGTTTAAATAAAAATAACCAATTGCTTTAAGGTAGTGCTTAAAATGTGTTAATTTGTATTTATAGATAATATTACCTAAAGATTATTTATAAACAATAGTTAATTGTTTTTTTTTAGCTTCATTAGTTTGTTTTATTTCTTTAGCAACAAGGTTTACGAGGTTAAATGTAAGTAAATATTTTATTGTTAGTTTTGTTTTGTATATATTCTATATTTTTTAATTTAAAGTCCATTTATGTAAAATAAAAATTTAATTCAATATGCTAATTCAGTGAGTGCAGTTTTTGTTTTGCATTTTTGATTAAAATATTTACTTTATGCTTCTTTTAAGTATCACCTGTAAATGCATATACAATGTATATATACAATATACAAATGTTTTTGGTGATAAAGTAAAACTTCATGTAAAACTATATATCTAAAAACTCTAATTACCGAAACACTTCATCATATTTTTATGCAGAATTACATAAACGTTACATATGTACAAGTTTTGAACTATTTTTGTCTAAAAAGACTAAATTTCTGAATCAATATACAAAATTATGTAAATATGTTCAGCTAAATATTTTTATATAAAGTTCTACTTTTACAAAGCTTTATAATAATTAAGTCTACAGTAATAGATTGTAAAAGCATGTGGTGTACGACTCGATAACCGAAAGGTTTCTTCGTACACAATGTTCTTAGACAAAACTTTATTAGTGGTTTTTTTGTCATTCAATAAATAATATACATAGATATTATAAGAAGTAAGTATAACTTATAAGTTTTATATAATCTTAAGATTTATAAAATCTGTTTAGTATATCTCTATAGTTTTTTTTTAACTTAAAAGATAAACTTTTTTTTTCAGTTGTTTGAAGTAACAAAAAATAAGGTGATAAACATTAAAAAACTAATCTATGTAACTTTTATAAGTTTTTTTTACTTTAAACTAAACTCTTTTTATTAAATTGTTGTTAGCACTTTTAGTGTTCAGTTATGTTTATTTAGTACAAATAAGTTCACTACTAAGCAGATCTTCAGACACAAATTAAATATCTTATTTGTATCTGAACATATGCTTAGAAGTGAATCTTAGTTGTATCAAATAAGCATAACTGAATACCAATATTGTTGTTACCGCTTAGCGTTTGTTTTTAAACACTATTAATGTTTGTCCAGTTTGAGACATTTACATTGGAATACATTATTACAAACAGAGAACAAAATGCAACTAAAACTTCTTGTGTTGTTGTTATATCTGCTTAGCAAAACTCAAAATGAAACAGTAGCTGAAGGAGATAACAAAAAGGTCGTCACAAAATACATTTATCATATGCCTAATTATGGCAATGCTCTAACGTTCGAAAAAAACAACTTTGATGAAAACATTTCTGAGCTTGGAAAGATGTTTTATGAGTAAGTAAAATTTTAAAGTAAAAAGTGTTAACTTTGTTCTAATGACTTTCTTTTATTTGTCCTTTTTTCGTAAAAAGTGTGGAATTGGTAAAAATTTGATTTTATGCATATAAATATTAGAAGTAAAAATGTTTATAACAGAAAATTACAAGACATTTTTTAACTTGACATCATAAAATAAACAATAAGATAAAAAGAGAAATTAAAATGCTTATTCAATTTTTATTTTGATCACGTAATATCTGTCTATATAGTAAAACTTAATGTAAAAAGTTGCTTTCAGAGCTAATTGTTTAATTATTTTTTTAAACTACATAACTTGCTTACTTAAAGTTATTTATTATACTTTTTTAGTATTTATTTTTAATTACAAAGTTAACGAATTTTATTATAAATAATATTGTATATAATAATTAAACAATTAAGTTATTTCAAACTGTTTTATTTTCAGAAATAAAGCCTCTTTCATCGTACTTTCGGTATTTTTTTCTACAGTTATGCTGCTTTCAATCATTGGAAACATATTAATAGTAGTAGTTATTAAAAAGACTAAAGAATTTACACATAGCCATTTTTTTTACAAAAAGTCTATAGCTATTTCTGACATTATTTGGACTTTAAGTTTTTGTATTATTGTTGTTAATTTTGTTTACAGTTCTGGAAACACTTTTTATACATGTCAAATTTCTAATTTAAGTAATGCTTTGGTTATAAAAAATAACTTTACAGTATATAGAGATGTTTACTGTGAATATTCATATAAACAGGTAGACCATAGTTTTGTGTCATCTTTTTTATTCGTGATTTTTAAAGTATTACGTATACTAAGCTGGTCTTTGCTAGAAGTATCACTTAAAGTTTCTTTAGTTTTGTTAATATTTGCTGCTGCTGACAGATATTTTGCATTAGCGTTTCCTTTTAGATACAGAGGTACAAGCACAATTAAATTAGCTAAAAGGAGTTCAACAGTTATATGGATTTTAATTACATTTTTAAATTTAATTACATTTTTATACAACTTCATAAAAAATAAAAGCATTACTTATTTGTTACAACCTCTTGTTTTTGAAACAGATACATTTAACTATATTGATAACCCCAATCAAATTTTTGTAAGTGTTTTAGTATTTGTTTTGTTTTCACTGTTATGGCTACTTACACTCTTAACTCTGGTGAGTCTTTACAAAACTTACAAAAGATCTTTAAAACTTAATCGAAGCACTAGAAAAAAGATTTCATTGGAAAAACAAATGTCGTTAGTTTTGATTTTTATGGTTATTGCTTTTACTTTTAGTTTATCACCGACTTTGTACAATAATATTGTACAATAATGGTAGATCCACGCATTTCTTTTTTGTTTCTGTTAACAAACCCAGTTTGGAATATTTTAGTTTATAATGTTTTAAACAAAAAGTTCCGTACAGCTTTAAAAGCTTTGTTCAAAAAAACCAACTAGTCTTTAATTTCTTTTTTTGAAGACTTTTATTTTTATTTTACAGTAAACAAAAAGCTATTATCATTAGGTATATTTGTTTATGTGTATCTAAATCTTACAAAAAATTAAATTAAAAAAACAGTATTTTTAATATTTGAAAAACTATGTTTGATTAACAACTCCCGTTCGTAATTTTTAGTTTAAAAAATTTTCAAACAAATAACTCAATTAGCTTTTATAGCTTTGTTTGATCAAATTAACAAACTATTTACGCTTTATTTTCTACATAAAACTAAAAAAGCTCTGTTTCTTTGTAAATTTTTAGGGAGTGTAAATTTTTTTATACTCAGTCATTTAATTTGAATGTTAAAAACTTAAAAACTATTTTCTATCTAACTTTAATTTTTGATAACAAAGTAAGATTTTGTTATTTGTAGAAATATTTATGCTTAAAACATAAACTCTGTTAAACTTTGTTAATAAGTCATAACGAGCTTTTTTGTTTGAGTGTTTTAACTTCAACTTGTTGAGTTTTATTATAATTTAAATTCTTAACAAATGAGCTTACAATTACATCGTACTGTTTTATTTGTAAATAAGTCATCTTTTTATAATAGAAAATACAGTTTTTGTGACTAAAATGCGTTGTGTTTTCATTCAACTTATTATTACTATAAAATAAACTGTAGCAAATATATTCTGACTTTATTCGGAATATTCTACCTGTACATTTTTTTAGTTTAACTTTTATTGTAGATTACCTTTATTATTTTTAATTTTAAGACGTTTTTAATTTAAAAATTTTAAACAATAACATGCAAGTTAAAGTATATTTAATTAAAACCATTAAGGTAGCTGATAAACAAAAACTAATACACGAATATAGAAAGATAGGTACAACTAAGCAAGAAACATAATATTTGAATAAGTAGAACTAAGAGTATAGAGACCGGCTGAGATACTTAGCTGCTTTTCAATTTTACCTTATTCGATTACTGAAATATCATAGCTAGTGTTGTGACCATATTTATTTGTATAACTTTCAAAACCTTAAAAAAAAACTAAACAAAAAGTTATTTCATAACTCCTTTTTAAATTGTTCTTAAATTTATTTAGACATCGTTTTGTTTTTTTGTTAGATTAAATTCATCTATTTTAAAACTACAATTCTACTTGTTAAAAGATAAACTAATTTTGACGTGAATGTAAATATTATGTTTTAGTATCATAATTTTGATTCGTATATTTCTTATTCAACTTATAACAAAAAAAATTTAACGTCATAATGTTTTAACTTAAAGTTATATAATATTATTTTACTTAAAGTGTATTAGATTTTATGTAATAGGAGCAATTTTCTAATCCTTGTTAAAAATTTTTTTTTAGTCATCGATAGTTTGAGTAACGTTTTTTAAAAACTAATTCAAACTGATATTATCTCCTAAATACTTTTTCAAGTTCATATATATCTAACCTTACTCTATTTTTGCTTGGAAATATCCAGAAAAAAAATTCAAAGCCTTTTCAATAGTTTAAAACCCATTGATAAAAAATAAAACTGCAAAAAAAATGAATATGAAGATTTCATGATAAAATACAGATGTACTTTTACGTCATTTTTTAGTTGTTTTGAATTTTGTTGTTTTTACTAACTATAATGTAAAGTTCTCAAAATTACAACATAAACTATTAAAATTTTAAACGCTCTTTACAATATTTGAATTCTTTGAATTTAGTTCACTTTTATTAGCATTTTGATGAAGAAAATATTATATATATACTTGAATTTATTTTTTTCAACGTATTTAAGTAATATTACAAACAAAGTGTTAAAACCTAACTTATCAGTAAACATCTAAATGTTTACATTATAAATTTTAAAGAAAAAATGTTTTTTTCTAATGGAACTTGTAGTCAAAAATGTACTATCAAACTAAAGGTATAAGTATAAATGATGAGCTAGTATGAGTGATTTGCTATGTATTTTTTCTCAACAACTAGTTTAAAATAACAATTTAGAAAAATCAAAAACTTTTTTTAAAGAAAAACCAACAGTTTTAAAATGTTAATATTTCATAACTTTCGAAATTTTATAAAAAATAAGTTAGAATAGTATAATAAAACTTTGCTTACTTCAAGTAAACTTGATAAAAATACACGTAAATGACTTTTATGAATACAAAATATCTACTTAATAAGCCAAGAATCACGTATTTTTTCACTCTAATCTTTAAAACTGTAAGTTTAATACCTATATCTTACAAAACTTTATATATTTTCATATAACAACCTTATTATTTATGCTAAAATTTTTCTGTTACATAAACATAAGTTTCAGATAGATTAAGCTTGTTATATCTAGATAAAAGTTCTAAAATATATTTGAAGCACTTAATGTACTTTCTTACTATTTAAGTAGTTAGTGAGCAAATAATTTTAAAACCATAACTATCAATAAATTTGTATTTAAGTCATTTTTACTGAATGTCTATTACAACTGCTAAACTGTAGAAAAAATAAATATCTGATGTTTTTTACAAGTAGAAGTCTAATGGTTGTGAATTACGATTAAAACTGTATTAATTTTAATTTTAATTTTGTATCTAACTGGTTGTTTTAGTTCAAAATATCGATGTATCTTTATAGAGTAATTTGAAAAGTTCCAGCCAATTGTGACTTAAAAATCTGTAGTTTATAATTAGTATACTTTTAGTAGTATATATGATAAACAATTTTTGTTACAAATTTTTTAAATAAGTATACATATTTAATTTATAAAACCTATTAATTTATAAAGAAAACTAGGTAATAGTTATACAAAAATTGATACCGAAGTTTTAAAATAGATTTTTAAATGCACCTTAATGTACTTATGCACTTTAAAAACAACTATAAATTTTTTCTACATTTTAAAATGACTAGCTTTATTTTTATTTATCTACTTATAGCTTTTATGTATTAAAAATATTCATTAGTTGAAGTTTTATTGATGAGTCTGTACCTTTATTACTCAATATACTTTAAGTTTATTGCAATTCATACATTTATCTACTGAATTTAGAATTAAATTTGTGCTTAGTATGTTAAAACATAAAAAGCTTTACAAACTTAGTTGTAAATAAATACGAAATTAAAAATATTTAGAAATTTCTGTTATCAAACTAAACATACTAATTATTAGAGCTGATTAAATACAAGCATATACACACCAAAAAGAGCAGCAAGTAAATAAAGCAAGACTATAGTCAAATTCTTTTTGCCTACAAACGGCAGGTTTTCTATTTAAAATAAATATAGCTTCCATTTGACGAAGTCAAACACGTTACAATAACTTTTAACTATCTTAAATCTCTCCAAGTCGAAACAGCATTTGAATTGGTATATAACCATGCTTTTATCAAATGTGGGTATCTGGTTTTTGCCTTCAGGTGTCAAATCTAATATAACGTGATTCTAATATAATTAGCTCTAATAATTTGTGTTTTGATTAGATTTGTGTACTTAACTTTGTATGTAATTAACGTTTGTTTATGATGATTACTACTCTAACTACGAATACTAAGTAAAAATTGTACAGAAATCTTATGAAAATGTTATACTGTAGAAAATTGTTAATCTTAAAAACTATCCTTTCATTTCAAAGTTTAGCTGATTTCAAAAAGTATGTTTTACATTATTTAAAAACATAGAATTTTGAAGGATTAATATTTACAAAATAAATCTTATCTAATGCGAGTTTGATAAGCTTAAAATCGAACATAAAAACATTGCTATGACTTATAAAAAAAAAACTTAGAATATACGTAGTTTTTATTTTTTAAATGTTAAACACTAAGTTTAATCTTTTAAACTAACAAAGCTTTATGAAACACATACTTTTTATTACATTAAAAACATAAGCTGTAAGTTTTCGCGCAAAAATATAAAATTTTAAATTTCAAAACTTATTTAAATTCATAGATTAATTTTGTTAGAGAAACTGTAACAAAGCGTTAAAGCTTAAAAATTTAATCAAGTAAAGCTAGTCAGAAAGTCAAAACTTCTGTTTTTGTACAAGTCAACAGTTTTTTAGTTTTATAAAATAAAAACCTTTAGAAGCTCTTTAATTTAAAATGTTTCCAAGCAAAAAAACAGTTAGGGTCAATTATTCTGTAAATTCGCAAAGTTTTGAAAAATATTTAATGGTTTTTATAACTTAACTTAACAAAAAAAGTCTTGAAATGTAATCACAAGTAAACACTTTTCTTATGTAGTAAATTTTTATTTGTTAGAATAACACTGTACAATGTTATATATATGTTATCAATTAAACTATAAGAAATAACATGCATAACTTAATATTGTTTACAAACTAAATAGTAAACTTTATTTTTACAAAATCTTATTTAATGTTTCTTATATTCAAGTACATTATCTAAGAGTGTTGTTTTATTCAAAAAAAACTAACTCATTTTTTTAAATACAAATTTTTCTGGTATAAGTACATTTCTTCTTTGTGGATAAGTGTAAATGTAATTTTTTGAGATTGTTCTTTTGATATTTACCTAAATTACGTATATTTTTATTTAACACTTAAACGAATACTAAAAGCGCTTTAACTTTAAAAAAATACATCTTTACCAGCTCTTTTTGTTTTTTAAATATAGTAAGATTGTACTTAGAATACTCGGAGCACCAATTCATTATATTTAGAGTAAATTGAAAATTTAGTGTTAAAGTTTATTGTAAAAATGAAACTTTATCATTAAATTTTATTAGTTTTTTTCAAGTTTTATCACTCAAAAGTAATAAAAAGTTAATTGTATTAGTTGAAAGTTTACTGTAATTTTGTTAAGTAATTTAAAGTTTTTTTTTTTACACAACTTAAGTACTGCTTTGTAGTCAGTAGAATAGAATCGTTTTTAAAAACAACTTTTTTTTATTTAGTTAACTTTTTTTTAAACAAGTTGTGTTTGCAAAGCTTAAATAGCTTTTATTACTACTTACAAATGTGTTAACAAGTTAACAGACAGAAACATGTGTTAGTTTACTAAAAAAAAACATTGTAAATTTGTTGTTATATATTCAAGTGAAACTGTTTTGCTAAGATGTCTACTTGCAAACGATTAACTTTAAATTTTGAATAGTTACTTACAAATATAGTAATTTATAAAATATAAATTTAGTCTTTTTTTTCTGTACCACTGTAATTATGCCAATTAAAAGTCGTTTATAACGTTATAAATGTCTTCTTAGACGGACTTAACATTTTTGTTTTTAAACTTTTAAAAATTCTTTACAACATTTTTAGTCTTAAAAGACCAATTATTTATTTAACTTTTGCGAAATAAAAATTTTATGATTAAACAGCAGTTTAAAGTTAAGATCACGAGTATTAAGCTTTGAAAAAAGTGTTCTCGTAGTTATAAGTAAAACTTTGAGTAAAAATAACTTAAGTACTAACTAAATATTACTTAGCAAAGTTTAAAAAGTTTTTTGAAAATAGCAAATAAAAGTAAAAACATATAGTAAAGTATTAAAGTTTAAATTGTTTTGTTCAGCATAATTAAACTAAATAAAATAAATGCAAAATAACAAAATCATAATAGTTTTTATTTTACTTGGAAACTTGGGTTTTTGCATAAAAGATAGTACAAATGAAAAAGATGGTGTAGTCAAAAACAAAAAGACAATTACAAAAAACTTATACCATTTTAATGTGTTCAGTAATACAATTACAACAGAGGACATACACTTCTATTAAAAAAACACTAAGTTTGCAGTTTTGAGTAATAGGTAAGCACAGTTTTTTGTCAATTTTTAATAATATTATACTTTGGTTAGTAGTTTATTTATCTGTTGCTGAAAAAGATAAAAATCAAAGAAAGATTGTTTTTTACAAAACACTAAATAAATTACTAAAGTAGTAATGTTCAAAGCAGGGGCGTGTCTAGACTTTTTACAAAAAGAGATCACAATTTTTTTGTTCTTAATTTGCCGCTTAAGTACGCATTTCTTAAGTATGCACTGCCACTTAAGTACGCAATATTTAGCCGAAAAACTCTGTGTTTAAAATGTTTTTTTTCTGCTTAGAAATAAAAAAACATATAAGTAGTAATAAAAAAGTACTATACTTTTTTATTTATTATACTGTACTAAAATTGGATAGAAAAACTAAAAGAACCAGAAAAAAGTTATGAACTTACAAATTGTATATTAAAATTCAAATCTGTTATTTAAAACAAAAATATTACAGACATAACTAAAATACTCTACAAAAAATTAACCTTTATATCAGGAAACACTATTATAAAATAATTAAAACTATAATAAATTTATATAAAAAAAATTCAACTTTTATTTAAATGTTAGTATAGATGGAGTTCTTACAAATTTTAAACTCTTTACATTTATATACCTATTTATAATAATAAAAAATTTTCAAGAATCTTAATCTATAGAAACTAAAATTTCACTAAAACAAATGTTTAGACTTAAACAATTAAATGAAAATATCTTTAAATTTTATCTAAATATTTGCCTGATGGTGCAAAGGTTTTAATAATGGTTTTGAAATCTCTTTGAGTTGAAAATTTCAAAAAATCAAGAATCAACTTTGTGGCCAACAGATATACAAAAATAAAACAACTTAAACAAAAATATTAAAGTACCATTAAATGATAAAAGAATAAATTGCCAGTTGGTGTAGTTGCCTAAAGATGATTTTGAAAACTCTCTGAATTGAACTTTTTAAGGTTTAAACCCAGTCAGTTGACACATAAACAAAAACTATAAATGTTTAAGTACAAACACAACATTATTATATAACAACATAAAACAAAAGCTTCACACAACATTATTATATACAATAAACTAAGTAAAAAAAAGCTTTAGTGATTATATTGGACATTTTCAAGTAAATTTGTACTTTGTTGTTTGTACTATTTGGATTATTGTTGATATTTACATTGTTAACCCTTAAGAGTCTTTGCAAAAGCTATAAAAGATCCTTAAAACTAAATCGTGTAGTTAGAAACAAATTTAAAGCAGAAAAACAAATGTAATTAGTTTTGATTTTATTGTTGTTGCTTTTACTTTTAGTTTATCGATGACTTTGTATAACCACATTCGTTTTTATGTATTGAAATTAAATCTCGTAAAATGCCAAGGCGCAAGAATTTAATACATATATTTCATTATATTTTTTGTCAAAAAACTCAATTTGGAACATTTTAGTATACAATATCATAAACAAAAAATTTCGTTCAGCCCTTAAAGCTTTGTTTCGAAAGCCAAGATGAACAACATATTAACATTAACCTTGTAGCTTTTGTATACAAGTTAAATTGTTTTATTTGGAAGTTTTTATTGTTTGTAAGCCTTTTGTTATAACGATACAATAATATCTACAGTATTGAACTAATTTTTTCTTTCAAATCACGCCATTAGTTTACTATGAAAAATTTTGTAAACTTTTAAAAACGGTTAACTGATTATTTCTGTAAACAGTAAAAATTCTTCTTTTCTAGTTTTATTTATCCTAAAAAAATATTTTCAAATAAAATATGTAATGAACATAAACAAAAAGAAAGTTACTTTTTCATCACATTTTTTTCAAAGAAAACTTAGTGTGACAAAGTAATCTTAAATATATTATGTGATTTTTTTAGTTTAAATGAAAATTTTTTAATTTACTTTTCACTCAAAAACTATGAATCTTTTGTTAGACCTTAATAAACACCTTCTTATAAACAAAAATTTCTTTTTTGATAGGTTTTTAATTTCTACATATTGAAAAAAAAAATCTTTATAGTAACATTAGTTTTGTTCAAATCTTATTGATACCAACTTAAGTTTTGTTTTATCAAAACAATACACAGACAGTTCTTATGATTTTATTAACTTCGATGCTAAAATCAAAAAGAATAAAAGTACGCTAGAAAACTGTTTTTTTTTTATGAACAGCTAGTTCGGTTTTTGTTAAATAAATCACGTCGTAATAATTGTTAATAAATTTTGTAAAAGCATGAAATCATACTTTTGTGACTAGCTCTAAAATTTGTAGAGCAACGGAATTTTAATTTAAGTTTATTGACATTCTGATTAAGAAATACTTTTTAAATAATATTTTTGCAAACCAGTTTAATATTTTATAGGTTATAAGTTATACTAGTATTGACTTTATTTTTTTAGCTCTGGCTTTAGCAGAACAAATTTAATTCAAAAGGGACAAACTAACAAAATGATACATTATTAGCGTTATCTCAAGTCATACGTTTATTTAGTAAATCAAAGTGCAAAAAGTCATATCATAAGCTTAAATAAACAAAATTTTACAAACTCAACAACAACTTTAAACATTGAAGTTGAAAAGTTTTTCGCAGTGATTATAGTTGCTTTGTTTAAAATAAATAATGTACTTAATAACTAAAATTGCTTAGTAAAAACTGTATGGAAATATTTTTTATAAAGTATTATTTTTATAAATTTAAATTATAACGGTTTTATCACCTATCGTTCTGTTTTAACCTATTGAAAATTTTTGTTTTACACTATATATATTTATATAGTTCAAAGGATTAAAAAACACAAGGTAAGATTTGTTTTATAGAAATTAAATAAAAGTTTAATATTTCATAAACACTTTTCTTTGTTTTCAAACAAAAGCAAAAAAAAACAATTTGATAAAGTGTTTACGATCGTCAACTTAGCCATGTTCAAAACTTTTTTAGACTCTGTAAACTTTAAAGCTTATTATTTTCCTTGACTTTAAAGCAACTAGGATTTTTTTATTCGAAAGAATGTTTCTTTGCCTACCTTTGACAAGAATTTTAATGGAATTGGAGTTTAACTATTGATGCAAGGCCCGTTTAAAATTTTTTAATTTTCTCGCATGTTTAATTCTGATCGCTATAATTGTTAACTAATTATCTATTATTAATTTTTTTTATACTTTTATTTGTATGTTTTTTAATGTATTCTATTGTTTTTTCTGTTTATGTTTTTTAATGATATTTACAATTTAAGATTTTGAAAATAATTATATTTTTTTATATTTGGCATATTTTATAAATAAAACAGATTTGAAAACAACAACACAACTTATATGAACACGTATAAATGTAAGTATAATTTGAAACAAAAAAAAAATTAAATACTTATTTAATTGTTAAGGTCAAAACATTTATTTCAAGTTTTCGAAAAGTATCTTATTTTTGACTTCTATAAATGTAAAAGTAAGTTTAAAAAATTTCTATTCCAACTAAGTTACCGCTCGTAAAGTATAGTTTAACAATGTAAAAAACACGTAGTTTTCAGATTTCAAATATTAAACCTTAAGTTTAATCTTTTAACTTGATATTTTTTTAAAGCACACACTTATAAATATATTAATAAAATTTTAAGCTGGAAGTTCTATCGTAAAGATGTCGGTTTTTCAATTAAAATTTCTTTAAGGTTGTGTATTACTTTTAATAGAGATAAAGTACAAAAGCTTCATTCAAGCAATACCAGTTAGAAATTAACAGCAACTGTTATTGTACAAGATAACTTTTTACTTTTAATTTTATTAAATTTAGTTTTTTAGGTAGCTCATTAACAAAAATTTATTAACATATAAACAATCAAAATTAACAGATTATTGTCTTCTGTAATCCCAGATAATTTTTACATATATTTTTTACTTACATATTTTAAGTTATTAAATATTTTCATATGTATACATTTTATTTTGTAAATTTTGTAATGTCTTGAAACGAACTAAGTTAGTCAAAAAATATAACTATAAAGTTTGGATACGATTTCATTTCTAATGATGTATAACTGCTTGAAGCTACAGAACTTACAGCTTAAATATCTAGTAAGTATATTAAAATTATTTAACACCTATATTAAATAAGATCACTTAAAAACCAGAATTTAAAGTTCATGTAAATGTGTATAACTAGTTATAAAAACTAGCTAGTAAACCATGAACTTCAATTATTATTCGTAAAACATTTGCAGCTTCAAATTCCAATTTTCATTTATTCTGGAGTACTAGCATAGTAACATAGTACTGGTCTTTATACATTGAAGTTAGAATTTTAAACATTCTTTATAACCTTATGTATAACTTAAATAAACAATAATAAACCATCTTTGATAGCTAGAATTTATTACGTTACATGACAAAACCGAACACAGAAACACTTTAGAAATAAGTTGAATGAAAGAACAAAACTAAGAATTGTTTAGAAAACAACTTATATAGTATCATTGTGCAACAAAAGAAACAACAATATTTTCAAAAACACACATTATGACGAGACAATCTTCGCAAACTCACGGTATGACGTAACAATCAGGACGCGTACTTCCTGGTCCACTCCCTGCAGACCTCATCGTGCTTCTCGCGGTCGTTGACGAACTGGTGCGCGATGGCGGGCACCAGGGGCAGGGCGGGGTTGCAGTCGGTGAGGAAGGACTGGATGGAGAGGAGCAGGGTGGCGACGGTGTAGCTGGAAACCCAGTTGGCGGTGAGGATGTCCAGGCTGATGCGGCCCTCGCCGTCCACGTTGCAGTGGTACACCCTGGTCAGGAACGTCACTTTCGGCGGCTGGAACGGGTACCGGTCGGGGAAGACGAAGCTCAGCAGGAACTTGCCCCCCTCGAAAGGACTGTCCGGCGGGCCTTCGATCGTGCACACCCACTCCAGCATGCTATCGCCCTTCAAGTCGACCTTGCACCCCGGTCGCGGGTACGTCTGGCATTCCACGAACTCCTTCTTCAGCCTGTTGACTGCGACCTGCTTGTCGCTGAGCGGCTTTTTGCGGGTCGCCCGCTTGGTGGTCGGAGCAAAGCTTGCGTCTGGTTGAGGACACTTCTGGACAGTTGGAGGAAGCTTCTCGGTGGTTGGAACAGAGACCGGGGCTTGCTCGGGTTGAGGATACCTCTTAGCAGTAGGTTGGCGCACGGGTAACTTCAGCGGAGCTTCAACTTGCGGTCCAAAGAGATCCATAAGACTTTCAGGAACTTGGCTGGCAGGAACAAAGCTGCTTCCAGCCAACGGGACATCAGCGACTGTGAGGTCGCGAAACACCAAAGTCATTTGCTTGTGTTGAGATCCGCGATCATCAACGAACCCCGCTACATTGTTCTTCTGCTTGATTGGTTTAGAAGAAGAAATGGAAAGTTGGGTTTCAGTAAGCTCATGCACTTTGGACGGTGTAAACGACATTTTACTGATAACTAGATTATACCTATAAATTTTTTTGTGTAATAAAAAGGAGCTATGTTATTTTGATGGTTACTTAAAATTATCTCCACTAAAATTTTTAATTTTAAATAAATTATTATTTATTTTTGATTATTAATGACTAGTCTTTTTAATTAAAACTATTACATATAAATTAAAGCTTTTTTTAATTGAAAAAGTTATATATTTGAAGGCTAAAATAAATTTTACTAGACATACAAAGTTAAACATAATTAAGTCTGAAATAAAAACTTTCAACTCAACAGCTACCTTGTATTTTTAAGTATCTACTCAACTCAATCTCTTGCTTGCTGCAGTTGCAGAAAAAACTTGCAATACAAAAACTTTATTTCTTTCAAACAATACTTTGTAACTATCAATATACTCAAAATTCAAACTAAGTACTTTTTGAATTAGCTGTTTTATTTTGAAAAACACGTAATCATAGCTATTTTCAAATGAGTTAGTAGTCATTGCTTTGTTAAACTTTATAGTTTGGTTTTAGTTTTAAGTTGTGTTTTTTTTTTTTTTATAGAAGACTTATAAAATAATTTGTTTGAAAATATTCTTTATGTAAAGTTTAAGATAAAGTTACATTGTAAATAAATTCAAGTAAGTAACTTTGTTCTTTTATTAGCTTTTATAATCACAATATTAAACTAATTTAGTTTTTATTATAAAAATTATACATTTTAAAAGACTGCTAAATATATAACAGTTTAAATATTAAGTTATAAATGTCATTAAGCTTTATAAATGGTATCATAGAGCTTTCTACTATCAACGCATTTGTAAGTAAAGTTAACATTTCAATTTAGCTGTTTTATATGGAAACACATAATCAAAAACATTTGCAAACGAATTTGTAATCATAAATTTATCAAATTTTAGAGTTTTCTTTTAGTTTAACATTGTGCTTTTTTCTTTTTTATAAACGATCTAATATACATTATGATTAAAAAGTTTTTCTTTTATCATAAAAATCAATTTATATTTTGTTACTAGTTCAACCAAAATAACAAAGTTATAAAACTATTTTAATTTACTTTTGCCTTTACTATTTATAAAATGAACAACAACATTAAATATAATTTTATTGATATTTTTGATTCATTACTTAATGTTTATTGATTTAAAGAACTTTTTTGATAAAAAAACATGATTATTTAAGAAAATTAAACAAAAGAAACTAATGATAAAACTCTAATTTACAATAGTTATAAACACTTAGCAAAAACTTTATTTAGAATAATTTACTCTAGCTCATAAAAATTAGTTTAGTAATTTAGAGCGTTTTTCTTTTATTAAATTTGAACGTTGATTTTTTTTAACATAACCTTTTGAATTTACTACAAACTTCTTAATCAATTTATAAAGTGTAAGTTTACAAAAGTCATACATTATTTTAAATGCGATTATAAAGTTTTTTTGAAAAAAAATTGCAGCATTCCGTTGTTTAAAATTTTTTAAAAGGTTCTAGCTACGAATGATTTGCAAATAAAAAGTAAAGCTCGTTAGTTTTATGTAGAAAAGGATATATTTTCATGTTATAATATTAAACGTATATTTGTTATTTGTTACTACACAAAATATATTAAGTGTATTTGAGCTATAAACTGTGTAAATTGAAACAATTGTTTTGATTTTTTTCAGTGATCTATCAGATCTACTAACTAGGATCTAATTTTTTTAATATAAAGATTCGATCTGATCCGGTTATTTTATTGAAAATTAGGATCCTTAGCACTTTAAGTTTTATGTAGTGTTAATAAAGAACAAACTAGAAAAAATTTACTCTTATTTTACCACTAAATTACTATGAAATGTTTTTTTAGTTTATTAAAAAAAAAAACAATGTTATCGTTAAACTATGTTATTTTAAATAGTAAAAAAGTTATTTAACGTCGTACAAACAAGACAAAAAATCCTGTCAATACAAAATCTTCTCTTTGTAGTTTGTTGGTGTATCAGTAAACAATTTCATAGTCTACATGTTATCTGTGTAAATAAAATTATTAGTCTCTAGATATATTGTTGCCAGAAAACAAAGAAACTTAAATATTAAAATCATGATCTGAAATCACTTAAAAAATTTAAAACTAGTAATAGGTTGACTTATTTTATGATTATTAGTGTTTTTTTATCTTTTTAACTTTGTTATTAATATTATTTTCCTTTTTTTTCAAAGAAAAGACTTATATACTATTTAAGTGCTTTTTTTTGTGGTTTTATACATTATTGTTTTAGCATATTTAAATTTATATATTAAGGCATCTATTAAAAGTTGTAAAAACTGATAGTTTTAATTAAAAAGACATATTTTTTTTATACTTTTTATCTTGTTTAGCTTTTTTATTTTTATTTTTATGGATACAGCTTTATTTTACTTTTTTTTTTAATATTGCAGCTAATAAATTTTATATGTTTATTGATTTTTTTATGTTATAGCTTTAATTTATTTTTGTTTATTTTTAATAAATTGAAATAAGTTGACAGTAGAGCCTAAGTTCTTAAAAATACTTTAAAAAAAAACTTTAAATTTTTTTTCTATTTTTTAACTCATATAAAAGGTTAAATTATTTGCTAAAACTATTGATAAATTTTAAAATTAAAAACATTTCAGATAGAAACTTTACCATTTGACGTAGAGTTTAGTGTATATTTTATGTGTATATAATGTTAGGTGTATGTGTGTAGAAAACCATTTTATTTGTTTGATATTTTTTTTTAGAAAAATATTTAATGTTGTAAACTTTAATAGTTTCACTTTTCATAGAGTTTTTCGTTATAGAGTTTTAATTTTGAATGTAAAGTTTTTTACTTTTTGTTTCATTTGTAGCTCATTATAATTTTGATAAAGTTGGGTATGCAACTCGATGACCGAGAGGTCTATTTGCGTTTCCAGGTCCTTGAACCAAAAAGTTTTGAGCAGTTTTTCGTTTTGTTCAATAAATCACTATTATCATAAATTTTCAGATATGATTTCAGGCTACTTATACGTAACTGAACTTGAATTTTGTTCATTATATGATGTAAAAAAAAAATAAAGTTTGAAATCAAGATGAAGATTAACTTCTTAGCAAATGTTTAGACATATAATATAAAGTACGTAGAAAAAATACATTTACTCACGTCTACGCTATTAAGCTAAAAGAAACCTACTCTAGGTAGAATGTAGGTGAAGAAGTAAAAATTTTTCGTCGGTCTTTGAAAGCAGTCGATTTTACTTTTGGTCGTACAATTTACAAATATCAAAAATTAACCTTTCAAATAAACAGGTGATGGAGGTGCCGAAAGACACTTTTTGCAAACCTTGGTGTGGGTTTATTTTTTTGTTTGACTTCTATAAAGATAAGACTTCAGCTTCTTTATTTCGTTTAAGTAAATTTTTTCAGCAAAAAAAAACTTAGTTTATGCCTCAATTTCTTGATCAACTAAATTTTGTTGCTCGCTTTCGTGAGTGGCTGTAGTTGTTTATATTTCAAACATGGAGTAAAACGAAGAAAAAATATTAGAACATCATTTAAAGATAGTTGAGGATTATAAGACGGTACTAGAGGAAAGCGACTCCTTTGAAAAGTCAACGACAACTATGCTTTTTTTACTTCTAATTTTAACAACCTTTCAAGCTCCTGTTTGAGAATAGAAAGAAAATAGTGTCGATACCGTAGGTCAACAGCTGTTGTAACTAACAACAAGCTGTTATCATGAAAGTTTAGGTGTGACCTTTCATTTGTAGTACACAACCTTTATTTTTGACCTTCTATACTTTCTGCCAAGATTGTAGGATTACTTTGACCCGGTTGACATTTTTCTTTAAAACTAACAGAGATCAGTGCTTTTACAACAATACACTTCGCAGCTGTATTTTTTCTACTACACTGCTGCGTCAAGTAAAAAGGTTTAAGCATTTCAATAATGTGGCTAAAAAGTCGGGATTCTTCAACTTTAACAGTATAACTGGAATAAAAGTTTTTTGTAAACCACGTAGTACTGGACTTTTTCTTTTAATTTCAGATGAATTCAATTTTAATTTATCTACTTAAATTTTGTTTTTAACATAAACTGTTATTAACCAGTAATTACAAACTTTTACAAAAAAAAACATAATTATTAAGAAATACGATTATTTAATCTTTATTTGTAAAACAAACTAATGATAAAACTTTAACTTTCAAAAACTTTAATCACTTAGTAATACTTTCAATTCTTAATTTAATTATATTATTAATAACATACGCTCTTTTTTTAATTACACAAATGTTTGAAATATGATTTTATACATGCATTTTTCATTAAAATAAATGCTTATAAATAACTTATTCTGAAACTGTCGAAAACAACAATCTTAATTGAATACTTAGAAACTTAAAAGACGTTGAAGATTTCTATTAAAAAAAGCAAAAACAAAATAGTCTAAGTAAAAATTTGAAAGAAGCAGATCGCGGAAAGTTAAGTCTTTGTTATCCAATAAACTGGATCCCGATCTATTTTCTAATTCTGGAGAAGAGCAAAAAACAGCCGGATCCGTAGATCACCAGTTTGATTTTTCTAGATTAAGCTTCCAATGGAAATAGTCATGAATTTGAAAAATATTACTACTAACTGAAGACAACACAGTCTATTTGACATCGATTTTGTTGAAATTTAATTTTTGGTAAAATACGTGACCACACATTTAATTAACTCAAGACTGATTTATTTTTGTTTTAAAAAAAGTAGTTGAAGCATTATTCAAAATAAACCTTTTTTTATTATAGATCAAAGTTAGTCACGGATACATTATTTGTTACGTTTTTAGAATGATACTTTCCTATGTAAAAGTTTAACACTTAAAAAACTTTTTGTAGACAAAATAATAAGTTATGCTAATTTTTTAAAGTCTATCTATGGAAATTTTCCATGTAAAGACAACATACTTGAATAGCTTTTTATAGAAAAATCATTATGTTAAACTTCTCAAGCCTATAACTTGCTGTTGTTAACATCATAAAATTTTAATAAAAAAAATTTTGGTTATAAACAGCAAATTTAACCGACTTTTTTGTAAAGTTTGTTTGAAATGAAACTCAAACACTCTGTCAAAGCTTTAAACCCAGAGAAAGAAATTAAACTCATATAGTAGCAACGATCTACAGTAGTATTTTGAAAGTCTAGTAAGAAAAAAAAATTGTTGAGAAATGAAATTAAACATTAGATAAGCTTATTTTTCAACAAAGACTGCTCAATAATTCATCATAACTTAGTATAGCTGTAATTTTACTACTTTGCGGAGTTGATATGAACTAGTTTCATCAATCTAACCTTGGTGCTCTAAAAATAAATTTTAAATAACATTGTTATTGTTACTTTAAAGACAATATCAATTTTCATTTAATTTAAAAACTCTTACACAATGATAAACTTTTAATAGATATTCCATGTTACAAATCAACTACTTAATTTTTACTTTAAAACTATCTTTAAATAATTTAAATAATTACTGTAGGCTATCTTAATGAAACTTTATAAAATTAAAGCATTTCTTTAACTCTAGTAAAATGATTAGTTTTATAAAAGATTAACTCTGATTATCAAACATTTTGTTCAAAAAGTTTATGACAATTGCTAAATGTCCCTAAATTTAGTCAACGTAATTTATTTGCAATGCCTCTATACTCATATAAAAACAAGATTTTTTTCTAAATGAAATTTAATCAGTATAGTGTATAAGATCAACAATTAAATAAAAATTACTCCAAAACAAACTTTGCTTTTTTATGAAAAAATAGATTAACAAAATATTTGTTTTTTTATTTTTTACATTAAACTGACAACACAGAATGGAAATTTGCAGTTATCATGACAACTAATTAAACGTGGGTTTCAACGATCGCCCACTCGGGGTGGTAGTCCAATTTGTAGTGGGCCCCGGTTACCGGGCACCTTCCTCCCTTCTCCAACGTCACAGTGAACTCAGGCAGGTCGAAGTCCTCGTCGCCTGTGTGACGTACATAGTTGTTAGTGACGTCATAATTGAATACTTTTCGTAACATTTTATACTAAACTAAAAAATACTTTTCAAGTTAATAACTCTTTTTTCTTAATTCAACATCTTAAGTTCTGTTTTTTTTTTTTAATTATATGCCACAATAAAGTTTCTAACTTTACTTTGGTTTAAACTGTTAAAATATAGTCGCTACTGGCACACAAGTTTAAAATAAAGAGGATTTAAACAATGTTAATTAATTTTTCAAAACATACTGCTCCAAATATTTCTTAATAAGTATATTAGCTCGTTCAAATATGATTAAATAGGAAACATACATATCATGTACCAATTTAACAAACTCTATCATTTATTTATCAAAATTTACAAAAAGTAACAGCTCTTTTTCAAGTTAAAATATACTCGGACAAAATAAAACGAACCGAGATCGACTTTGCACAATCTGGATTTCTCGTGCGAGGGTATGATGAAGGGGTCCTGCTTGGTCCCCTTCCCCTGAGGCTTGTAGGTCTCGTTGATGTGTTTCGTGTTCAGGGGATCTCCCGGGTACGACATGTACTTGTTCTCATGCTTCTCCAATCCCACCGCCAACGCTGCGTCGCTCAACAGTGGCTTGTCTGTTTCGAGTAAGGGGATTTTCGTAAACGGATTTAAATTTTAAATGTTGTGAGCACAGAAAAAGGTTTTTGATTATCATTGTCAAACTTACAAGCAATAAAAATTGTTGTTTGTTTTTTTTTTTGACAGTACAAAACAAGGTTTCCAAAACAAGGCCTTTACTGAAATTTAAGGGACCATTAGCAGCAAAGGGGCCACAGGGGGCCGTGAAGCCATAACTTTAAAAACATAAAAATACAAGTCTTAGGTGTAATGTTAGTTCTTTGGGAAATGTTGTGGGAAGGGGATATAGCTTTGTTTATTTCTTTATAGGGGGCATTATGGAAAAGAGTTTGGGAAACCCTGGTTTAGATGTATGATCAAACGTATGAAAAAAACACTTTTTTAACGTAAATGTTTTAAAACTAAGAATACAAAAACAATATTTAATTTGTTTTCAATAGTATAGTTTGCTTTTTCCAAACTTTATTTTAATTATCTAAATAATAAATTTGAGATACTTTTATGCTGAGTTCCTAGTAAACTAATAAAGTTAATCAACAATTAACCGGAATTAGTTTCTCCACAAACTCTCATTTTATACTTCATAAAACTGATAAAACTTATTAGCAATTCTTTTTATTGATTTTATCCAACAATCAACTAACTGGGAATGAGCTTTTCCATGAGTCCGCCGAAGATGAACTTGTTGGCGGTGGTGGTGCTGAAGTTTGATTTTCTCACCATCTGATTGGCCAGCATGCCACCAGTTTTGCGGAGTGAAGAAGCCAACATTATTTACTTTTATATGATTCTGCTGTGTTATAGTTTGGTGAAAAGTTAATATTTGAAATTTATAACTTTTAACTGTAATAAATAAACTTAAATATCAATATTTATTAAAACTAATTAAAGTTATGTGTTTTACGATATAATGAGAACTAACTTCCGCTGAATTTTTTTAAATATGAATAATTAATAGTCAAACTTTGATTAATACTGCCAAAATGGAAAACAAATAAACTCCAAATTGAAATAAATATCTAATGATAAAAACTAATTGATTATCTAAAAGAACTTTCACTAAAAATATTTATGATTAAATATAATGAATAGTACAAATTAGATTTTAACAAAGTTTACTTTAATATAGTATTGTTGCCATATACAGGCAACTTAGTATATGCCGTGGAAGTTATACTAGCTGTAATTATTTACATTATGATAAATACAGTATTATTACATGATCAATTAAGTTATATCTTTAAAAAAAGATCTTAGCCAGAATAAATAATAAAAATTTTATGACTAGTAGTCAATTGCTTAAAATGCATGATTAATTTTCTAAAGTGCATACATAAAGATATATATGTATAAATAAATTGAAAACATCTAATTAAACACTAGCAGAAACTATCTGCGGTCATGTATAATATCAAAAATTTCAATGTATTAATTTTTTAAAAGGACAAAAGTATAAGGAAAAGAAAATTATAACTACTTAAAATTTTCAGAAAACTTTAATATTTATGATCAAATGCATTCTTAAATATAAATAAAAAAGAAGAAAAAGAAATTAAAGTAGCAACAACTTTTAATAAACTATAGTAGTCGTTTTTCAATGGTATCAAGTAAATAATTAAGTAAGTAATAATTAAATCAAGTAATAAACATGCCACTATTTATAGTACTTGAAACTTTTGCAGTCTTAAAAATGTATTTTAATATTACAAAAAGATTATATTTCAAAAACTAAATTATTTTCAAAATCTTAAGAAACATGACAAACTAGAGTATATATTGCTATTTGTGGTTAACTTTTAAAACATGACAAAATTACAGATTAAATTCTTAAATTTATATGAAAGTTACAGAACAAAGAATCTAAAAAAGTTTTATTAATAAATTTTTTATAAATGTTTTCTTTTAAATGGATCCAATCACCATGCAATCAACAAACTGGCCTTTCTCAACTTTCCTCACATTCTCAGTGCTGGGTGGTAACACGAGCAAGCCGTTGCACTGATTCATGCTCATCAGTCGCGAGCTCATTTGCCCACCCAGTATTCTGCATTCAAACTCCCTGCTGCTTGCAACCCATTCCAACTTGACCCTCTTGTACTCTGGCCTCGGGTCCAGCTTGATATCCTCTGTTGTTCTTGCCTGCACTATAGAAACCTTGGGGTTTTCGTGGCCGCTCATTTTTCTCAGCGAAGGAAGCACAAACAAGTTGCAGGTTACAATGGAGGAAACAGGGTTTCCAGGCAAGGCAAAGAACAGAGTCCTCTTGTTATTTTTGTCCAACGTTGCAAATGTGGTTGGCTTGCCCGGCTTCATGAACACCCTGCCAAAGTGAATTGTTGCTCCCAGTTTGGTCAGAACCCCTTTCATGTAGTCCTTCTCACCCATGGACACCCCGCCTGAGGTCACCACAACGTCTGCTTTGCTGCTGGCCTCTTCAAAGGCCTTCAAAAGATCCTCAGGGTTGTCTCTGACTATCCCCATGTCAACAATTTTAAAACCAGCACTTTCCAAGGTCAAAATCATGGTGATCCTGTTGGAGTCTCTGATGCAGCCTGGCCTGGTGGGCTCATCAGCATTGATGAGCTCATCTCCAGTTGAAAACACGCACACAGTGGGCTTCCTCACAACTTGCAATACCGTCTTGCCAACACTGGCGCACACTCCAACGTCAGAAGCGGTCATCAGATGGCCTTTTTTTATCAGCTGCTGACCAACATTGATATCACAGCCCATTGGTCTGATGTGCTGACCTTTGTTGACCCCCACCAGCGCTTTGATCTCAAGCTCAGTTTTGTTGTCTTCACTTGACTTTAGCAGCTCAGTGTCTTCCACAGGTATCACACAGTCAAAACCTTCAGGTACAGGGGCTCCAGTGGTGATCCTGACCGCTTGTTTCAGGGCATCACTGCTCTTTTGAGTTGGAGAGTCTCCACACACAGATGCTGATGACACAGATAGATTTCCTGGCGTGTTGGAAGAAACAACAGCGTATCCGTCCATAATAGAGGCGTTGAAGGGAGGTATGCTTTCTCTTGAAACAATGTCTTCATCTAACACGCTGCCAAGTGTTTTGTTAAAAGGTAACTTTGTTGCTGGCAGTTTGGTTGACATCTGCAAAACCAGCTCTACAGCTTCTTTCATCTGCATCATTTTGTAAGGAGACTTTCTGTGCCTCAGAGCTACTTTTTCAGGATCATTAGGTGTGGCTTGATTGGACGTTTCATCTTCTGCCCTGTAGCAGCCACACTGATGGGTGCTCTTCTGAGGTTCAGACTTCAAACAACCTACGGTCTTGCCGTTGTCACTGAGCAGGGAAACAGCGTGTGGGAGAACAGGAAGAACCGCTTCCAAGCACTCCTTGACTCCTTTCACACTGCCGGGCAAGTTCACTATTAAAGTTGACTTTCTGGAACCACACCTGGCCCTTGACAGCATTGAAAATGGGGTGGACTTGAGCCCGGCAACAAACATGCCAATCTGAAGCCCTGGTGCTTCTTTTTCCAGCACCATTTTGGTTGCTTCCGGGGTGTTGTCCCTGTGGGAGAAACCCGTCCCTCCAGTAGTCAGCACCAGGTTTAGCTTGTCCTCATCACACCATTTTAGCAAAATGTTCTTAATGTCTTCCAGGTTGTCTGGAACAATGCGCCTTTTTATCACTACATTGAAGCCTTTTAAAGTGGAGATGATTTCTTCAACTTTGGGACCGCTCTTATCTTCTTGCTCGCCCCTAGAGCATCTGTCGCTGGCTGTCAAGACACCAACGTTCAGAGTGTTTTCCATTTGTTGTACTTATAATATCTGGGACTTAAAGTAATATTTTGTGATATTTTTTTATTTTAGATTAAAAGTAAAACTGGTAACTCAAAAATAGACTATACAAATTACAACTATAAACTTTGTAACATCTATGGCAACACAGTTAAAAGGCTTTACCACATATACTACTTTAAACTCTACTATTTTAATATTCAAACATTCAAACTTATATTTCTATAACATTAACTTTCTTATTAACTTTATTTCAGTGTAAGAGACACCAGCCTGCTCAAGTTAGGTCACTGAAAGTTGTAATCAAAAATTTACTAAACGTAGATTCAAACTCATTGCACATATATATAAGGCTGTAACTGTACATCAATTTGTGTTTGAAACATTTGGTGTTAAGGAGAAATCCCAGA
Source organism: Thalia democratica (assembly GCF_965202585.1). Taxonomy (NCBI): domain Eukaryota; kingdom Metazoa; phylum Chordata; class Thaliacea; order Salpida; family Salpidae; genus Thalia; species Thalia democratica. Next base: position 31,030,340 of record NC_139172.1, on the reverse strand, counting down.
AAGAAACACATGAAAATATTTATAAATTTTTATACAGTAAAGATAAGGAAAAAATAAAGAGCAGAAAAGAAATTCCTGATGTGATGTTGAATAAAGTTAAGAACATTGCTATTTAAAACAGCCACAGGGATTGCTGCAATAAACTTGTAATTCAAGAATAGACATTTATATTGTTTGATGAATTTTTATTTAAAAATGTTTTTCCCATAAGTATTTTTATAGTCTTAATTTTAAGCAGTTAATTCTCATTCTAATTTGAACGTATAATTATTTGAGATTTAGATTGTGTTTAAAGGTTTAAATAACAATCAAAATAATTTTAAAGCATAAAGTTTTTTTTTAATATACATGGTTCTTTATACTTGTTAGTTTATGCAATGGTTCTACAATATGTTCATTCATTTTCATGGCTAGTTTTATATAGAGTAGCCCTAAGTATTATTAAATATCAGTATTAGTTAGGTAAATGTTATTATTTATTATGGGTTAAAAAGGAGATACAAATTATATGTGGGTTATAAGGCATAAGGGAGCATTTTTTTTATAAATTAGCATTAGCTATTATATAACAACAGAATGTTTAAACTTTAAAATTAGTTTTAAAGAACTTAACTTTTGAGCTCTAGCTAAAAAAAAACAATAAATTTTATTACAAACATATCTAAGAAAATTACTATTTAAAAAATTGCTGTACATAGGTATGTATCAGAACATTTAACTATGTTTTAAACATCATACTCCTTAGAAACTTGTAAGTACCAAAACTTTGACAAAATTCATTATATTTTAAAATAAATAACTTGTTTATTCTACAAAAATTGAGCTTGTATTAAGCTAATATTTAGTAACTAATGTTAATTTTTGTTCAAAAAGTATATGCTAAGTTTTTGTAACATTAAATTTAAAATATTTATTTTGAGTGTAAATTTATTTAAAATTTCTTAAAGAAAAAATTTACTTAGATTATATAAATAAAAAACTATTAAAAACTATTTAGCCACAGGGGTTCAAAACTTCTTTTTAAAATGATTAATATTTAAAAAATATTTTCAATTGGATATGAAAAATTCAACACATTTTTAAGATGTTTTCAGTTTTCAGTTCTAGGTAAAAATTTGTTTTAACAATAAGTTTTTATATACAGCATTTGAACGAGATTTAAAATTTATCATAGCAATTACAAGCACAAGATTGTTTAAATTTTCAATAGTTACGTCACAATTAAAATAAGCTACATTAAATTCAACTCAATTTCAAGTTCACTTTTTTAATTACATTTTTGCTTAAGCAATGTTTACTTTGTAAATCAACTAGAAGAAAAAGAAAGCTACATACAGCTATTATTATTATTATTGTAATATTGATTTTAAAACTTAATTAAAATTTAAAATTTACCTTAAACTCAGTCTTATAACTAAGATTTGATTTGTTTAGTTTCATAAGTAAAAATTTTGAGTAAAAATTTGGTTTTATCTTAATTTAATTGTTTGAATGTTATTTTCCATGACTGTCACATATCTATTTTAGATTTATTTAAGCACTGACGAGGTCTGAGGATCAAAACTTAGTTTGAAAATAAATTCTTGAAAGAATAAATTCATTATTTCTCCTCCAGTAGTTGAAACCTCTCTATTTGTTTTCTTAAGACCAAAACATATGATATTTTCAGTTTTTTTAAAAGTTTTTGATACAAAAGTAGAAGAAACTTCTCATCGCTGACTTTTTAAGAATTTTAAAAACTTCTATAAAAATTTATCTCTTCCTACATTTTCAAAGTAAATTAGATCAAATTTTAGAGAAAGATTACTTGAAATTTAATGAATAATATCTTAAATAAAGATGTTCAAATTAAATACTTTATTTACAACCAGGTTTTGGCAACAAAAAAATTGCAACCTTTTCAAGTAAAATAAAATGGTAAACTCAATAAAATCTTAAAAATCCTTTTAAAAATAAAATTTTATGATCAAAAATATCTTATATTTTTAGTAATTAAAAGAAAAGTATTTATAACTGAAAAGTTTTTGCAATCAAATTACTAATTGTTTATTATTAAAAAATAGACAAGGAAAGTTTAAAAACATACACCTTGAAACTGTACAAGATATATTATAATAAAATTGTCTTATTTAATGATTAATAAAAAAAACTAAATGAATTTTTTAACTTATGAATGAATATGAATTACATATGAAGTTGATTCTCAAACTTAAAATGTGGTTGAAAGTAAATGATATATTATCATTTAAAGAAAAATAAAATAATTTTAAAAAAAAGTTAATTAATTCTTATGGATTGAAGAACATTCTGTTATCAGTAATTAAAATTGGTAAATTTAAAAAGCAATTTAGCTTTCAAAATAGTTTTCTTAAAGAACATATCTTTAAATACACCTTCAACTAAGTTTAACTTAAATTACAGATTCTACTCAAGTCAGTGAATAAAAAAGGTAAAAATTTTAGTTTAATTAAATATGTTTTAGTAAAATTTAATTACTACTTGTCAAGTACTTCAAATGTATCAGTAAACAAAGTTGCCTTTATTTGAGGCAAAAAAAGACAGCCGGAGTGATCAAAAACTAGCCAGATTTTGCCAGAGTTTATGAAGCAAATAATTAATATAAGCCAAAAACTCAAAAAGGTACTATCATTCTAGCCTTAGATTTAGGAAAAATATCCATAATAGCCTTTTAGTTTTACAATAAAATAACCTACCAGCCTTGTTCAGCCTGGGTTTTTTTTTAAATTTCAAAACAGTTGATTATTCTGAGTAGTCTAACTGTGTGGTCTTGCCTGAGTAAATATATTAAACATCAAGTAGAGTATAATTAGTTTAAACTACTACTATACTACTGTAGTATAAAGTAGGTGTAGGGAATACAGCACATTTCTTTGGTCATATTGTAATATTCATTTAAGTCCATATGATTTGGATGTGCTTTTGCTTCATTAAGAAGAGTCTGAAAAAAAAAAATCAAAAAAAAAGTATGCTTACAGTCCAAAAACTATTTTCAACCCCAAAAATCATATACTTTTTGATTTTTTGACTTACCTGTAATAAATCAATTTATACATGTCCTAGACTTATAATTAATGTCTTTAATGAAAGCTTATACTTATTGACATATATTTAAAGACATATTACGTGCTTTTATTATGACATTATCAAAAGCAATTAATGTTTTTAAATATATGTCAATAAGTATAAGCTTTCATTTGACATTAAGGGCATAGGGGGGGGGGTAAACACCCTTTTTTGGTTTTTGATCTTATTTTATATAGTTTTTACTAAGCTACAAGATGCTTTTTACAGATTTAAAAAATTCAAAATATTTTTTGAGATATAGCCGGTCAAAGTCGGAGGCAACAATAGGATCCTTATGGGAGGCGCAAACTAAAACGGCAAATAACTAGAAATCACTAAAAATCAATCTCCTCCTACGTTTTTTGAGATAACTACCTCAAACTTTCAGGAAATGTTCCTTGCAGTATTTAGAAAATTCTGTCGGAACAGAATTTAAAAAAATTAAAAAATAAAAATTTTATAACAAAAAAACAAAAAAAAAACTGTTTTTTTTGTTTATTTTTTATATAAAATTTTTATTTTTTATTTTTTTCAAAATTCCTTCCGACAGAATTTTCTAAATATATCAAGGAACATTTCCTGAAAGTTTGAGGTAGTTATCTCAAAAAACGTAGGAGAAGATAGATTTTTAGTAAAATAGTCTATTTTTGCTGTTTTAGTTTGCGCCTCCCATAAGGATCCTATTGTTGCCTCTGACTTTGACCGGCTATATCTCAAAAATTATTTTGAATTTTTTAAATCTGTAAAAAGCATCTTGTAGCTTAGTAAGAACTATATAAAATAAGATCAAAAACCAAAAAAGGGTGTTTACCCCCCCCCCCTATGCCCTTAATTATAAGTCTAGGACATGTATAAGTGATTTTATAACTGTTATTAAAAGGCATGTGATTTTGTTGGGTTGAAATTAGTTTTTTGGGCTGCAAGCATACTTTTTTTTTTTAGATTCTTCTTAATGAAACAAAAACACATCCAAATCATATTAACTATAAGTCCTGCAAACATCACCCAAGAACTCCCTACCCCTGTATAAAGCACTGTATTTTACCTTTTTTTTTATTAAATAGTTATCTTACTTAAAGTTAATTTAAATTTTGTAGTTTAATGTAAATTTATCAATATTTAAATTTTATAACTTATGTGCTAACTACATAAACAGATTTAGCTTTTTATCAAATAGTCTAACTTAAACATCTTCAATAAATAACAAAATTGAACATTTTATTTAAATATATTTTTTATTTTTTAAGAATTTTTAATTTATGTAAAAATTTTGTTTTAGAAATTATATTTAATTTTATAAGTAACACTTCAAGGAAATTTAAAGTGAATTAATTATTGAAAAGTAAAACAAAATTTGTAGAACTTTACAAATTCAAGAAAATTAAAGTATTTTTTATAAAAAAAGTACACCTTCCACTCTATTGCTATTTACAGCATAAAGATTTTTGAAAAAATAATAGTTTAAAAAATAATTTTAATCCAAATTTATCATAAATGATGTTCAGGAACAATTTATCAAGTTGATAGGGAGGACTCAAACAAATGCTTTTTTTTTTAAGAAAAGCTAGCAGAGGTTTTAATTTTTATTTGACAATTTTTATCAAAGCTGTAAAATTTAAGAAAAGTAAGGGCATAGGGGGTCCACCTTTATTTTTACAAGTTCTTATTTTATAGAGTTTTATCTTAGCTGTCAGACATTTTTAACTGCTTGAAAAAATTCAAAGTAATTTTTGAGCTATGAGCGATCAAAGTTGGTGACCTTAATCGGTTTCTAATGGAAGGCACAAACTAAAAAAGTAAAAAAAAAACATTTTATTAAAAATCTATCTCCACCTTCATTTTTTCAAGCAATTTTCTTCAAATTTTCACAGAATATCTATCATTAAACTTTAAGAAGATTACATGAAGGAATTTTTATAATTTTAAAAATAAAATATTTATTTAAAAAACCACCTTTTAATTATCTAAAAAATTTAATTTTTAATATTTTTAAAATCATAACATTCAGAGTCTTTCAAACTATAAAAGGAACATTTCCTGAAAGTTTAAGGTCTTTAGCTCAAAAAACAAAGAAGATATTAGAATTTTAGTGACTTTTTTTTTCAACTTCCGAGAAAACTGACCCCAAAAAATTTGAGGTTTATATGTTTGTATCAGAAACTATTTAGAAAAATTAGAATAACTCAAAAGTTAAATAATATTTTTGTATTTTATAAAAACTGGCTTGTAGTTTGTACTTATAACTTTCATATAAGATCTTATACTATTTTGAGTAAAAAAATATTGGACCCCCTATGCCCTTAAATTCAAACAAAAAGTAAGAAAATTATAAAATCAAATCTCATAAATTTTGACCTAGGTTTAAAAAACTACTTAAAGCACGAACTAGCCAGAGTTCTTAAAAAACCTTAAAAAATAATGAGTGAAGAGCACCTTGTGAGAATATAAACCAGGGTTGCCACTTATTAAGAAAATAAAAGCAGCCTGAGTTACATAAAGATAGCTTGAGTTGGCAGGAGTTTATGAAAAAATTGAGAAAAAATATCATTTTTGTTTATCAAGCTTAATTACCAAAAGAAGAAAAAACAGTTTTTAAAACTTTATGATATTTAAGGCCATAAAAACTTACTTGAGATTTAGTAGAAATATCAAAAACATATATCTAACAAACTTGAGTTTTTCAAAAAATGTTCAAACTTGCCAAAGTTTGCTGAGAAGCCTGAAGGTGTGGCAACTCTTTTATTCTTTATTAAAATTTATCAAATTAATAAGCAGACTTTATATTGACAAAACATGATAAATAATGATACAATATAAATATATAACTAGTATTAAGCTAGTATTTAACTAGTTTTTTAAACTTTGTTTCAGTTTTGTAAGTATTAAATTGTACACAAGTACAAAATTTTTTTTTCTAAAGTAAGGTAAATATCTTTGAGCTTATACAAGCTATTAACCATTATTTTTGTCTAAAATTACTTTCAAGATTTATAAAATAAAAAAAATTGTTTTTTAAAATAGTCAAAACTTAAAAGGATATTTGAATAATTTAAAAATAATTAGCATAAGAATAAAAAATGAGGCTATAGTTATTATCATAAGCAAAGGACTTGATGTAGAAAATACTTAAATTAAGTAATTTTTTGTGTATCTGATAATACTGGGTTGCAATCTCACAAAGCTCATCTCAGAGAGGAGCTTTAGCAACCCTATGCCATCAGGCCACATATAATTGAAAAAAACTTACAATTTACTAAATACTTCATGCTTATTTTATATAAAAAACTAAAATTATAAGTATTTTAGTGATAAATAATAATTGTTTTAAAAGTCCAAGTAAATCTAATTGATTTTTTTAGTTATTTTGCATTGTTTGTTGTTACTTGATGTAATTTCTTGCAAAATTCAGCAATGTCAAACAAATAAGCACTTTTTCAAATTTTATATACACGAGTAACCACCACAGCAAAAACTTAAACAAGCAAGAAAGCACATAAAAACAAGTAGGTATTACAACTGGAACTGAAACAATTTATCAAAATGAAAAAGAATTCTGATTTTGTTTTAAGTTTTATGCTTAATAGCTTTTATTTATTTTTGTAAAAACCTTAACTTTAATCTGTATTCGATGTTTAACAAAATATTAATAGAAAATTTTTTTATAAACAGCTTTTTATTACTTTTATTGCTGTTAAATTATCATTAAAAAAAATTATTAGTTGTAAAATTTTAATGATAGTTCATTTTAAAAGACTTTAATACTTATATGTTCTTACTATTAAAGAGAAACATTTTATATTGTATATGAAATATGATGAACACGTATAATACAAATAAGAGTTACTTTAGTAAAAATTTAATTATTTCTAAACAGTTTATATTAATATGATTAAGATGCATCTTTTAAAATATAACTTAAATTTTTATGACTTTTTTTGTTTAAAAGTTATAAGTTGCTGCATATAACAAGTGATAACGTTACGAAAAACTTTAAAATAGACTCTTCGAAGTCTTGTTTTTAAATAAAAAGAAGGTAAACATTGTAGAATTATATGACAAAACTCGTAAAAAAATGTTTTTAGGTTTAACATTTTTATTTAAGTTCTATAATTTTATTTATAGTAAAATATTTTAAGGGACACATTCATTATTTAGTTTAATAGTTTAAAAAAAGGTGATATAAATACTAAAAGTATTATTTCAATACGATAGATTTTATTTAGTTTTTAAATGATACTCATATATGAAGAGAACTTAAACGTATTTTGTTATCAAAGACAAATTTTGATCTAAAAAAGATAAAAAGTAAATTATAGAATTTTCACATAATTTATAAAAAGTATACTTAAGTTTTTGTAAAGTTTGCTTTTAGTATAGTTTAATCGTTGAAGATTATTTAGACCAGGATTTTCCAAAGCGGGCCAAGTGGCTCCTTTGGGGCAATGAGATCATAATTTGAAACTTACACTAGTGATTTTGGAGTTCATGATGAAATGCAAAAAAAAGGTCTTAGGCGTTTTAATTGTAACTTTGAACTTTATACAAAATATTATGGAAAAATTTCAGGAAATTTATGAGGCCATAAGCTGTAAAAGGGGTGGCCACTAGGCCATAATTTGAAACTTACCCTATATATTCTGGAGTTGATAATGAAAAGCAAAAAAAACGTCTTAGACGTTTTTTATGGTAGATTTGTTATAATTCTTGTCAGAGGGGGCATAGCTTCTTTTATTTCTTTAACAGGACCTTTTAAAAATACTTTAGGAATTAAAATTTTGCTCTAGAAATGCGCGAATAAAAAGTGTTGTTAAATCTTTAGTTTCACACTTAAAAAGTTTAGAAATAGTTACTAAAATAAACAAAAAGTTGTTAATTCTACCCTGACTTTTTACTTTTTTAAATTAATACTGTTTATTGAACAACAAAAATAAAAATGCGCTCAAAAAGTTTTGTTTAAAATCCTGGTGTAAGGAAAAATCTATAAGTTATCGATTCATACACAACGGATACAGTTTTATGTTTTGTTCAGAACAGCTCTAATAAAACAATTAGTATGCATTATAGTTCAAAAACCATTTAATTTTATTAGTTCAAAAAGTATTTTAAATTTAACATCTATGTACACAACTATTCACAACTGCTGTTGGAAGATGTAGTTAAACTTAAAATAATTAAAACAAACTATACTAGTAAACTTTGTTACTTTTTATACTACAATTATTACTCAAAAACAATACAAGTTAGTTTTGTTGCTGGATCATAGGTAATGAAGTTTGCTCAAATTTTATTTCAGATAGTTAGACTTAGAATACTTATGAGTTTTGCTTTTCTTAATTATATACTGATAAGCAGAACAAAACCGTTATAACACTTACCAATTTTTAAATTTGATCTATAACTTTCTCCTGAAGCTTTTTTGAAATCAAAACCGTTGAAAATGAATTTATATCAGGTTGTTTTAAACTTTTTTTAAATCTTAACTCGTCAAGACAACACGCTTGACAATCTAAGTTGGAAAAATAAAGCATTTAAAATCGTTACGACAAGATTTACACCATACTTGGGAGACTTCAAAGTTTTATTCAAACTTGTAGCTATTCGTGCATTTGTAACATAGACGCTTACGCAAGTTAGTTTATGTATTTCATTGTTTTTGTGTTTTTTGTACACTATATTTTAATCGTTATTTAAACAAATACTCTTACCTTAACTCTTACAAAAAAGCTTGTATGTAAAGCAGTCAAATGCGTTGCCACTAGCAGTTTGACTTAAATACAAATTCGGCTGAAACTGTTTTCATACTTGACCTTAATTATGACGACTTTGACCATTTTTTTAGTATAAATAGCTGTTTTTCATACAGAGTAATTTAAGAATCAAAATGTGTAAGTTCAAACGAGCTGTTCTTGCATACATGATTGAAATCGCGTTGATACCAAAAATATAAATGCAACCAACTAAATGTTGAACAAAACTTTTATAATAAAAAAATTCATCAACTATTTTATAAATGCTGTATCCATTTTTACCTTCACAAAAAATAACTTTTAGATTTAACATTTTTGTTGTTAAGAAAATTCAACTAAAAATTGCTCAACTATCATATTTACAGTTTTTGGTAAGTATTTTAACTTTGGTTTACGCGAGTATCAATAAGTAGTATGGCAAACTTATGTTAATAAGATTTACTATTTGTATTCTTATATCCTACTACTGAGTAAAAATGGTTCACAATAAGTTAATGATAATTTTTTCTCTTTAAAACCGTTTTTCGAAGATTTCTAAACTACTAGTAAGATTATTATAAAACTTTAAAGCTCTGAATCATTATATCGTTTTTATTATTGTGCGATTGCTTTTTTTCAATAACAAAAACATTTAGTGTACAACAGAGTATACAGTACAATTAGTGGTATTTTAATTTGTTAGTTTTAATTTAAAATTAGCTTTAACCAAGTCTATCATTTTATTTAAAAGAAAAGAAGAATAAAAACTAATATATTTTTTCTAAGAATTTTTTGAACTTTTCGTAAATAAGATTGTTTTAAGAAAGAATTAACTTATTCTAAAAATTGTTCTTTCTTAAAACAATCTTATTTACGAAAAGTTCAATAAATTCTTTAAAAAAATGTATTATTTTTTATTTTTCTTTTTTTTAATAAAATGATAGACTTGGTAAAAGCTAATTTTCAATTACCACTAACTGTATTGTATACTCTGTATTGTATACAACTGAAAATTTTTGAACTGTGTTTAAAAAAAAATCAAATGCCCTTTTTAGATAAACTTATTCTGAAAATTACCTAAACAGGGCATTAGTTTTTTTCAATACTAAGTATAACTTTTGACAAGTTCTTTGTTTTTTTAATCAGTGTTCACTGATAGGTTCTTGCAGGTTGACTTTATTGTAACTTGTGTATATATATATATATATGTATTTAAGATTATTTTACACGCTTGCTATTTAGCAACGCAATTTATTAGTAAGCAAACTCGCGAATAAACAATTTAGACTGCATATTTTCTTCTTAACCTTTAAACACAACTCATGTGTTTACATAGTAAGTTCAAAAGTTATAACTTTGTTTTTATATTTTGTTTTAGCTTAAAAATTCACACAACTTAATTAAGACTCAAGTTAGTTTGAATGTATATTTAGAAAAGTAGAAATGAATAAAACTTTGTGTATTGAATTAATATGTAAAACTTCACTGTGAAAGATGTACTTTCAAAACTGTAGGTGTTAGCATAACAGTTTAAACAATGTATAAGAATTTAATAAAATAATTAATGATTTTAACTGCTTAAAAAATTGTTTATCAAACCTTAATTTAAAAAATAATAAAAACGCTGTCTAACAAACATAATCGTATTTAGTAAAAAAAAAATATTAAAATATAAAATATAAACTCCAACTTCAATTAAAGCATTTCAAACTTAATTTTATCGGGCTTTGAATTTACTCTTTGCTTCTTTAGTTGTTATAGCTTGCAGCAAGATACTTTTTATGTTGTAATAACACCTCTAAAAGAGGCGCACACATTTTAGATAGATATCATTGTTTTTAGTTTATGTAAAGATTTTATAAGTTGAAACATTTACAAGTTTAATGGTCAGATATTTTTCGTTGTTGTTGTTTAAGTTTGGTAGAAAACTAAATTCTACTAATCAAAAACAAACTTTAAAAGCACTGTATACAAAACAACTTTATTAAATGCGAATATACAAGCACATAAAATCTTGATATAAAACTGAGTTTATTTGTTATCCAACTTTTAAAACCATAACAAGGTATAATTATGGAATTAAATATTTTCTTATTTATGTAAGATTTTGGCTTCATGAAATATAAATTCAATTAGATTAAATGCTGATTTTTATCCCAACAACCGCTAATTTATGTTTTTTACCCATATAGCGTTTATAAAGCCTATAATTAAAAACAACTTATATGTTTGTATAGAATTAAGAATTTTAAAGTTTAATCTAGAAAAAAAAAGTGCATTTCTATCAATCATTACTTAAGGCTAAACAATTATTTAATTTCCTCAGTTTTTCATGATGTATTAATTTTTGAAAAATTTATAAGTAAAACTTGTAAGTACGCTTGAAGTTAAAAAAAAGAAAAATCTAGTTAAACTTTAAGAATTAAACACTGTTGCTAAAAGAGGTTTTTTACAATTAGCTGGAAAAGTTAAACTTTCAACTTTGGTAGACGAGATTTTTATAGTTATGTGCATATTTCATATAAAATAGATTTTATTACCTAACACTACAAACATTTAGAATTGAGTGTCGTAGTTGTAAAAATGAACATAAACTACCGACCAATATTCACACTTGTTTTCGATTAAGTTACTATAAATTTTGTAAATTTCAAATTTTATTTATAAATCTGAGAAGTTAAGTATTTACTTATGATTAGTATGTACGATATAAGTTATAAAGTAAACATAGTGATAAAATAAAAGAAAACACAACTAAGTTATTGAATTTTCTAACGTACGAAAATATTTATTAGAGTTTTTTTATTTGAAAAAAAAATCAGTTGTCATTTGTTAATTTTTTCAAGGCTTTAACTACAAAATTTTATTTAGTAATAAAAGGAACAGAGTCTGTTTAAATTTGAGAAAAAGATATAAAATTGTAGATATTAGTAGTAAACTGTTTTTAGATAATATTTTGAGATTATTTAGAATTCGCTAAAATTATGTTCATAACTATTGTTGCTGTGCAGCTGTTTTTGATGAACTAAAAAAAGCTAAATCTAAAAATATATATTTATCATAAATTAAAGAATAACTTACAAGTCTTAAACTAATTGATCGAAAACAAAGTGTGTAAAAAATTAGAAACATGTATGTGAAAAATATTGGTAAAATTTAAATTATTTAGGTTAAAATTTACTCAAGTAAATTTAGATATTGTTACACTAACTCTTAAAATTTACACATATGTTATTAAAATTGATAAACGTGATCGAAAACTTTATTTTATTTCTACACTTCTTAATTAATAGAATAAATACAAAGTTAAACAAAATAAGTTTTAACAATTACAAAAAAATATAGATTAGTTTCGATTGGAATTTTTTCTCTGTAAATATTTTAAAAGTCATAAAATTTTCAAGGTTAGATAATTCTAATTGAAATAAATTCCAATTAAAATCAAAACATAAAGTACTTACTTTTATGTTTGAAAACTTGAAGTCTTGAGATCTTTACGATGTACAAAACGATATGGCTTTTTCAAACAAACTTTAACAATAAAAACAAAGTCAAAATAAACAATTTACGTGTATAATATACAACAGCATATAGTAAGTAATCTTTTTATTTTAAAAGCTTGTGCATTTAAGTTGTACATCATTGTGTACAATTTCGATAACTGCTGTTTCAAGAGAACGTGTAAAAATAACCCTGCCAAAGCAAACAACAAATAAAAAACTGCCTAAATATTTTAACTTGCTCAATATGCTTAAAGTTTATATATTATTTTTAATCAAGTATAATGTTGCGTAATAAGCAGTTTAATAATTCTACTCATCAATATTTTTCACCTTCTTATTTTATTTAACAAAAAAGTTCAAAATATTTTTTAGCTTACTCATAACCTAATAATGGCAAACTAGTAGTTTTAGTTTAAACAATAATTAAAGAGTTAGGTCATTTTAACCAAAAACTAACTTTTATAAATTGGTGAATTCCATTTGCATGTTAAGTATTTGCTTTCAAAAAGTTGGATTATACTTTTATAAGAATGTATGCTTTCCTTTATTAACTTTCAACATTATTATATTAATAGCAGTTTGAAAGCACAAATGATAACGCAATTTTTAAAGTCATTGTAATAGAACAACATTTATATAAAACACAGCATGTATTTTAATTTCATTACCAGTCTTTGATTAAGTACAAAAAGTATAAAAAACTTCGTCAACTACCAAAGCTCTAGCTATTGTTATGTTCTATACGTTTACATAAAATTGTATAAAAATCAAAAACAAACTAATTTTAGACTAACTGGTCAAAAAGTAAATAAGAATAGTTAGTTATAAAAATAAAGACAAATTTTATGTTTATACTACTACTTGTATTTAAGCAGTTATGAAAATTAGTCTTTTATTTCTATGGTAATGCACTGTGTTTTTCTTCAAAATTAAAACACTACAAAAGCAAAAATCAAGCGTTCGTTAAGTTTTAGAACTTTGAGAACACATACATTCTTGAAAACGTTCTAATATTTTCGCACTCCCTTTAAAATTAACTCATTGGCTGTTTTCTACAATATAATTTTATGCGTATTAAAATAAAAAATTTCCTACAATGTAACAGAATAATTATATTATTGTTTTTTTAGTTTTTACACTGTTTGTTTATGTAAGAAAATTTTTATGTAAGCAGTTTTTATTGTCTAAAAAAGATTTTTAATTTCTATATGTCAACATTTTTTATACACTTCTTTAATTCAAATAAGTAGAAGTGAAGCAATCTTTATATTTTTACAACTAAATTAAGCTAGTTAAGGTCATTAAGGTTACCATTAGAGCACTTATACAAAAAACAATATACAATTTTCAAAATTTACCTCCTAAAACAGGAAAAAGTAAGGGCTACTTAATTAACACCTGGCGTTTAATAGTACATAACAGTATGTAAAAGGTTACTCAAACATATTCCTCGTAAACATGTTTTTGCACTGAAATTAGAACAAAGTTGAAGTCGTTTATTTAAAGACGAACAAGACATTTATTTACGTAAATTTGTCTCTAAAAACCGCATCGGTGAATAACTTCTAATCGTTCTATGCGTTTGAGTTTTATAAAAGTTTAAGTATAAAAATAAAAACAGCCATTAAGTATACCAAATGCTAAAAAAGTTTGTTGAGTTCAAAGGAACGAACAATTTAAACTAGACTATAAAGAATTGTGAACTTTGGTACGATATTCCGTCTTACATACATCTTAATTACATATCAAATCTTTTTTTGATCAAAAAAAGTTGTCGATACATAAATATTTTTAGTTGGTAACTATCTTAATATACATTTTACTTAGCTTTTCTCAAATAACAAAATACATCACCTCTAAACAACAACTTTCTTCAACTTAAAACTTCTTAACTTATTTAAAACAAAATTATTTTTAAGACTATATATTTGGTGTATATTAAGTTTCGTGCGCAAAAAAAAAACCAAATGCAATATCGAAAACACTTTAAAACAACATTTAGTTTTATACTTTTTATTTTTACAATTATTTTACATTTTACTTTTATTTAAGTTCCACCTTAAAATCTTTTAATTTTTAACCTTAAACAAACCTTCAGGTCAGAAGCCAATTAAGCTCAAATCCAGTTATACAAGTTTTTCTGCAACAAAAAGATATATCTGACCAAGCATCCATAATCTCCTCAAGTCACGTGACTAAAAATCACGTGACCGTTTCCTTGCTGTGACGTAACAACCAACGTGATTTCGAAGTAGTACCCATAGGGCATGTGTAGTTGCTACTTTCGATTTTTTCCAAATGTTTAATCGCCTAGTATAAATTCCAAATTATTTTCCGTATCTCACACAAACTTCTTTGCATACGATGAAGAGCGGATTGATCAAAGGTAGTTAATTGTTTTTATTTTTAATTTCGGTATTTCTTAATTTGTGACAAGTTTTTATTAAAATAAAAATTTTAAATTAAATATTAAAGATACCTTAGCAAATATAGTTTTTAGTGCTTTAGTTGTAGTAAAAAATCTTCAAACTAAGCGTAACCAGATTACACATTTTATGCTAAGCAATTAATCAAAATAAAGTTTTAATTCTAACACTTATTTAAAACAAAACATTAGTGTTTTGTTTACATCTACCGGCAGATTAAGGGTTTTAATTTAAGCGGTTCGTAAACAAAACTGATTAAAAAAATTTTTATGACTTTTATATATTTGTTGTGTTTACTTCTATTTTAAAATGTTAAGCCATAATTTGTAATTAAAACTTTGCCGAACTGGATAATTGCAATAAGCTATTAAAAATCTTAATAAAAATATTTTGTCAATTACTGTATTATATATGGCGTTTTTTTATATTTATACAGTTTTACAGATTAGCAAGCTTTTAAGCTAAAATTAAACGTAAAAGTTTAGATATAAATACTTTAAATTAAGTATATTTAAATAGCAAAAAACATTTTCATAAAATTAAGAAATACTTTATTATAATGTATAACTTTTAAACTATCATAATAGAAGTTCATTACTTTAAATTATAATATTCATAAACTTAAAAGTAAAACTTAAAAGTAGTTCTTATAAAAAAAATATAGTAAATTCAAAAATCTAAAAATTATAAATAAGCTTAAATAATGTTAACTGTTTTTTTGTTAAAATAACCTTTTTAAACAAAAAAGCATGTTTATTTTTCAAATTAACTCACACTAAAAAAATGGTATGATAAATATTTAACAAATTAATTCTATAAATTAACATAGTTTGACTAATTTCAAGACACCTATTGATGTAATTGTTATTATTTATTAGAAGTTATATCAAAATTAATAAATATGACTACTTGTAATGTATGAAAAGTATATACCGCTCATAAAATTCTCAAAATATTTTGTTATTGTTTTTAAGTTAAACTAAAACTTATATTACACTTGTAATTATTTATTGAAACGGATTTTTAAAATAATTTTAGCAAGCACGTACAAAACAACATACATATAAACTTTCAAGTTGATTTGTCACAGCTTATAGACATTAAACAGCATTAACCTTGTATAAGTTCATATAAGTTTACATGGGGAAACTCAAAGTTTATTTTATATAATAAACCAGTTTAACTAAAGTTCAAAACAATACGCTTTTTACACGGTTGTTTACTTTACTAAAACGTTTAACCGCAGTAGAAAATGTATTAAGCAACAAAGTAGATGAAAATTAAATATATAGTACCTTACTTTAATCATCATTAACCATTTTTATTAAGATATTAATCACTGTTTATTTGATACTTCTTAATGAAACAGTATGATTAATAATGTTAACTTTTCAATGTGCAATAATTTAGAACCGCTTCATCTGAAAATTCTCAAAAATCACCGTTTAAGGTTTAAAAAGCTTATCAGTCACTTTTTTAATTCAGCATTTGGTCTATCACGCCTTAACCACGCTTTGTAAGTGTTAAAACCGTGAAAGTGTAGAAATTATGGTCACTGGTGATCACTTATCTATCTAAATATCGTAACCACTCAAATACTTGCCGACCGCTCTCTTCTGTGAAAGCATGTCAAGAGTTTATGACTTTAATTGAAATAAGTTATTTTTTCTCGACATACTAAATATATATTTTTTGAATATATTATGGCAGTTTAACTCTATTTACATTAAAGTCCATTATAATGTCGCTTACTTTGGAAACAATCAATTTGTTTGAGCTAGAGCTAATTAGTTTTGACACTGATGAATTAATCATATTAATACAAAAAAAAATTAAGTAATTTTATATTAATGTTCTTAAATGTATATTTAAAGTTTAAAGTTTGTTCTAAAATATTTAATTTTTATTTTTGTTGATAAATTTCTAAAAAAATTTATTAGAATCTGTCTCCAATATATGATACATTCATATTATATAAAACTTTTATATCTAACTAGATTTATCTTATAAAAAATCTTATACAAGTTTTTAAAGTATATCTTGCATATTAAATTTTAGTCGTAACTTTTAGTTTTATTTAATTTTTAATATATTTACTTAATAAAAATCAACTAAAATATTTTCTGTACCTACTCTTTTGATTCAACCCTTAAAGTTAATGTTTTAAAACTTATAAAACTATAACATTTTACTCTGTCATTGCTTATAAATTGTTTGAAGCTTTCTTCATTAAAAACATCAATGTTTTCTCAAACTTTCAGCAATCCTGTTTTTACTGGTGGCTTCCTCTCTCGCATCCTCCGACGAGGACCACCAAAATCAGGAGGACAACCACGTTCAGGTTGAATCAGGATCGGGAGGAATCAGCGAGGCAGAGGTTGAAATAGAAGCCATGTCGGATCCGGACGCTGTTAACCCGTTGGTTTTTAGAAATATCAAAAGCTAGATACAGTAGTAGTAGTGTTTAAAGTATTGAAAAGAGTATTTGATATAATACAGAAAATATTAGTTTTCATAAATAGTTCTCAGCGTTATTGATTTTTTACGATTTTTCAAATGCCAAACTCTCCAACTACTTTTAAAATCATTGTCTTTTTTTGGATACAAGCACTCAGCTTTGATAAAAAAAGAAAATTGAATTTGTTTTGTTTTGAAATTGTTTATTTTAGAAACGTGGACAACTTTTACTTGAACCCCTACGCGAAGAGGAACCTCTCAGAGATGACCTTGAATGAGTTCAGAAGCAAGAAAGATCAGATGCAAAACGAGTTCAACCAGTACATGCTGGATCAGATCAACTTCAACGACAATATGGGTTAGTTGTGACGTCATAATAACTTTATTATAAGTAGATAATAGATTAGATCAACTTCAACGACAATATGTTTTAGTTGTGACGTCATGATAATTTTATATTAGTACATGCTCGGTTACATCAACTTCAACGACAATATAGGTTAGTTATGACGTCATTATGTTATAACTACCAGCTGAACGTTTGATTACGTCATTCCAAAGATCAAAGCGTTAAACTATTTATTTAGAAATTTACATTTAAAAAGGTATTCATTTAAAAACTTAGGTATTCATAACAAAACAAGTTATTTGGATTCAAACTTAAAATGTCTACATATAAAAAAACTTGTGAGTATTTTAACATCTTTTTATTTTTATCACTGCAATTTAGCTAACTTTAAACAAATTTCTACAACTGGTATTCAACAGAGTATTTTAGACGTTACGCTTTTCTCAATTCTGTGCATTGTTTTTAAAACTTGGAAAAAAAACATTTTTTATAAGCGCGTTGTTAAACACAATTATATTTCAGTTTCAATTTGTTTTTAAATCTATAAAAATAAGCTACTTAGTATTTCAAAATAAGCTGCATTCATTTTTGGTTTTTTGCAAAGTTATTTTTACATGGAACTTTATTGCGTAACCTTATTTTTCAACAATGTAAGCACGTTTTAATATTTTCACATTAAACAAATATTATCCAATTTAAATTTAATTTATGTGGTAATGTAGACTGTACATGATATAACGTATAATACGCTTAATTGTGTGAGTTGGTCTAAAATACAAACCAGCACTTTTCTGTGAACTCATTTAAGTTTTGGTTTTTTTGTAATTCATTTAAAACAAAACGCAAGTTCTTTTAAACAAACTTATACAAAAAGCAATGTATTAGCAATTTTTAGAAAAAGCAATTAGCCGAACCTATCATGAATCGTAAAAAATCAGTTTTTTATAAAAAAAAATAAAAAATAAGCTTTAAGTGGGTCACATGGTTAATAAGTCACGAGAAAATGATTTAATGGTCAAAAATGCTAATCGCGTTTTTAAACTTAAAATATGTAGGAAGTACGGGTAAATGTAAATGTAGATGTAAAAGTGAGTATAACTGAACCAAAGTCACATGTTTGTTGCTTCGATACGTGAAACAACTCTAAATTGAAATCCAACAGAAAAAAGTTTTATTTAGTTTACTTAAAAAATATGTTTACTGAAGAAATCTATACTTTTATATAAACAAGTTTTTAAGGAAAGCAAGTAAAAGTTTACAGCTATAAACAAGTTTTAAAAAATGCATAAAAAGGGATCGAATATTTATGTTACTTTTACACATACATTTCAAGCTAAGTAAAAGCATTAACTGTCTTTTGAATAGATACTAAATTTACGGTGAAAACTTTAAAAAACTTTATAATAATTTTATGTTGTTCTTCCTTTTTAAGAACAGAAAAAATAAAAAAATATTTATTTACATGTTACTAATAGTTTTACAGTATTTTTTGTGCATAGAAAATATTAGGATTAAAAATATTAGAAATCTGTTTACATTAATATACATTAATAACACCTTGATTTTTGTAGTAATGTTTTTCAGTAAACGCTGAACTAATGAAATATCCGTCTTCATCAACTAAAGTATCTTTTTTTTTTTTTTTAAAGGCTAAAGAACTTTTGCAGTCTTTAAAACAACTTTACATTAAACTTTATACTGAACCTTTCAAGTCTCAGTTCGAATTTTCTAAGATCAACTGCTACAAAAAAAATAACAAGTACTCAATAACTTTAAACTGTTTTACGTTAAAAAGTAGTGCAAAGCATAAAATACTGTGTTAAGCTAATGTGAAGAAAATTATTACTTTCCTAAAATACTCTTTGGCTTTTAAATGCCTAACGTACTTAAAAAAATTTTTTGATTTATTAGAATAGTTTTTTTTTGTCCCAATTTCTACTAATAAATTTTAATAGTTGTTACGAGTTAAAGAATACAGTAGCTCAAAACTACAAGGGAATTTTGCAAAGCTATAACGTGACAAAATATTTGGATTTTAAATAATATTTTTTGTAATTTTAGTCCACAAGATTTTACTTATATAGTTACTACTATTTACACTTAAAGTGTTTAAAAAAGGTAATGATAAGATAATAAATGTTCTAAATTGAAAAATAAATTGAGATAATAAGCAGTTATGTAAATGCTAATAAATACAAATTTGCAAAAAAAAAAAAAAAATTAAGTATAGAAATTATCTAATAAAACTTTTAAATCCTAATATAGCAAAAATAATATTTGCTAAATGTATTAAAAGAAGCTATATTAAATTAGCAATCGTTGTTCATAATTCAATTGCTAGATCTAAACTCTTTAAAAAAATTTTACAACCTAACAATAAACATGCATATTAAATACAAGTATTGAAAATAATCTACCTTCAAGCTTAAAAGAAAAATATTTTTTATTGTTGCTAAAAAAATTTTCATAGAACCACTGCCGGGCCAGAGAGTCTGTCTGCCCCTCATCCTCAAGTCCAAGCACAACAAGGTGCCGGTCAACATGGACTACCACAGCTTCATATACAGGACGGTCCGCATGATCACCGACGGCACCTACATCAGGTCGCTGGTGAAGGACGCGGACAAGCAGGTCCCAGACCCCGTATACCACAAAGTTGTCGGTTACAAGTTAGTAAATTTTATTTTATGTGGGACCCAGTTTTATAGTTTTAGAAAAAGTATTGTATATACTTTAAATCGTTTAGTTGCAAAAACTATGTATTTCTTTTAGAATAATTCAACAATTTTTTTTCAAAATGTTTATCAATCCACAATATAAAAAGCACTGTGTGATTTTGTAGAGATCACCAATTCTTTTAGTATTACTGACTTTTACACGATTGTCAATTTTTTAACATTTTCAAGTTTATTTTTCTTAAGTCCTAGATTTTTCTTATGTAAAAACGAACTACTTTAAGGAGTAGCATACTAAATCATAGTTTTGCAAATTTCCGTCAACAAAGTATCCCCAATGCAACAACTTTTTCACAGCTCGGACATCCACGACTTCATCGACCTGGGTCCCGACTTCAGCGTGGGCCGCAACTCGTTCACGGTCACCGCCGCCATCAGGCTGCGCGGGGACGGGAACCTGCAGAGGGGGTCAAGGGTCCTGTCCATGAGGGACTCCAACAACGACGGGTGGGAGTTCGTGGTGCCCAGTTACTACGGAAGTTCGTTGCCTGGTTACTTTGGGATAGCAAAAAAATGAAATTACTTGTTAAGATTTTGACAAAACTCTTTAGGTTTTCGTTAAACCTTTTTTATGCAGTTTCAAACCAAAAGTTTAGTTTTAAATGATTGTTTATAAAATATGCTTGTCTATGAGAGTAGATTTTTTTAATAACCGATTCTAAAAATAATTTTGGCGATATTTAAAAAAGTTCCTGTCCCTTTCGTTTGCTTGCCCCACGTACTTAAAATAAAACTCATGAAAACCACAACGGTGACAAAAAGTAATAATTTCTCCTTTCAGAACAAATATCCTTCTTCGCGTCGGACCAGCCCGGCCACCTGGACTACGGGCAGGCGTACGTCAGCGGGGAGGAGTGGACGGTAGTGGGCATCGTGGTGGACAGGGACACCTACCCGGGCAACATCGTCAAGGTGACCACCTACATGAACGGGGTCAGGGACGGCGACCCGACCCTCATTAATTTCAAGGGGGCCAGACTGCAGGGCGTGGCTAACTTGACCGTCGGCTTCGGAAGGGTTGGTTTCATTTGGTTGTAAAAAAATGTTTTGATAAATATTGTATTAAAGTCAAATAAAAATTTTGTTTTGTTGGAATTTAAAAAATTAAATATAAATTGAATAAAAGGCAAGCAAAAATTTTTTTTAAGTTCACCAAGCTTGTGTGCACTTGACAAAACGGAAACCTTTAATAAGCTCAGTGACGTCATAAAGTCATCATAATAAGCAGAGTAAATAACAACTGAATTAGATTTATAAAGTTTTGAATAAAATACTTTATCATAAATCAAGTGTCTTCGTTTTTGTAGCTACTAGTACTAATTATTGGTGGACCAAGTTTAGAAAAAAAACGCAAGCTTTTGGTAAAAAAAAAGTTACTACCAGAATGTTTAAAACTTTAAAAATGTTTTGTAAACAATTCAAAACAACCTTCAACTACTTTTTTCGCAAAAAGCGTAACATTAAACGATTTTTACATTACAAAATAAATATAGAGTATTTTTATTGTACTATATTTTCTTAAGAAATTTTTAAATAGAATTAATGGTAAAAAACGCAACTAATACGTGTACGTACAAATAATTGTATTACATAAAACACTAAAACTTTTTATAATTTTTTAATAACTTAGTTAAATTTAGGCCTGTTTAATGTTAATTTTAAATGGAAATTAGTAATTTGTTCATACTATAGGCTACATCGTTATAACTAGTTTATTTTTTTATGTGTTTATAAAACTTACATACTTATTCAACATAAGTTCTTAAACAGTTTAGATTTAATGATAGTAACATTTTCAGTATTTTTAAACAAATTGATGTATGATATTCAAGAAGCTTTGGTAAATGAAAAGTTATATTCTTTTCATTAAGTAAAACTTATTCAATACGATTTTTACAAAAATAATATACTTTTTCAACTTTTTTTAAGCTATAACTAACTAGAATTTTGGTTACGTAATGTCTCTAAACAATACATGCTATAAAACTTTAAACAAAATTTGTGACTAATTTAATGATTAAAACCTTATTAACGTAACATTAAAAAAACATTTCAAAACCTTGTATGCTAATTGATAAATTTTGTTGTTTTCCTTAAGTAGTTAGACTTTAATAGTTATCTGTTTTTTTATGTCAAAACAATTAAAAAAAGTTTTATATTACTATTAACTTTGAGTATATACAAATTTTTTTAGATTCTTTTTTAATTAATGCAAGCAACTTAGAAAAAAAAACTTTAAAGTTTTCTTTAGAAGTAAGTCAAACTTAAGTAAAAAAATGTTGTGTTTTTCTTAACAGTTTCAATGCAACCTAAAACCTTTCTATATCATACTAAATCAAAATTAATCCTTTTATTACCGCGGCTGAGGAAAAACCACAAAAATATTTTTTTTTGAAAGTATTTAACCGAATGAAAAATTAAACAGCATAGTTTTAGGAACATTTCCTATTAAACCAATTAAATTATAATTTAGACTAAGTCTTAGTTAAAACATTGCAAAACGGATGTACTAAACCTTTTTTATTTGAGATTTGAGGCTAGATAAACACAAATGTAAGTATAATGTAAAGGCTTAAAGTTTTTGAAACCTTGTTTGATAAATGTGTTTTTTTTTCATAAATGTTGTGTAGCTTATGATTTTTAAATAAAATTCTTTATTTAAAAATTAATTAGTAAACTTTTCTCTAAAACCATATTTAAATACTTTTTTTTGGTATAGAGCGTTGGTAATTTTTTTGTAGAAAATAAAAAATTTTATAAAACTAACAGCTATAAACTAACACAAAGCGTTTTAAAGTTTTTTCAACAGTATATTTCTGATCTAGGAGTAAAACTTAAATGCAACTTTTTAAACAAATTTAGCTGCTTAACATTTTTGTCTTCACTCAATTTAATTGAGAAAACTTAAAAAGGTTGTTTTACTTAAAACTAAGTTCGTAAATTGGAAAAAAAGCTCCGAAAGGGTTCGCTGATATTAGTAAATATTTTCTAAATGTCTTGTGTCTGTATTAATGAAACAGTATCTCATACTTTTTTAATTAAACTTTGTTTTTACTTTTAGCATGTTTAAAAAAAAATGCTGTTTTTCAAAAAACTCATATCATTTGTTTAGACATGGTTTATACTTTATGACAACTAAGTTAAAGAAAACTTGTCAATAGCTGTTTTTTGTTTGAAACAGATGTATATTTTGTAATTAGTGTTTACAAAACTACAGTTTGATGGCTGCTAAAAAACAGATGTGAAAAACAATTTATAATTTCAAAAAAGGTTTTATTTCTATTAGCGCAGTTTTTTTTTACCATGACAAACTCAGCTCATTTAAAAATTTTAATTTTACTATGTTTAACTTAACTTTATTTAACACTACTGCTTTATGAACCCTTTTAACATTTAGTTTTGGTATAACTATTTTGTAAGCATGTGGTGAACCTAGCCTATACTGTTAATAAAATTTTCAATATGAAGTATTTTCTGTGGTTATTAATAAACTTTACTTAACGATTTGCAAACTGGTAAACCCCTAAACTAATAAAAACTAAAACTGTAATTTTACTATTGATACAATACTTTCTTTGACTAATTTATGCTCACTTATTTCTAAATTTTATTCGAAATTAGTTATAAGGTTTTTGACTATTTTTCACATTTTATAAACCTAAAAACTTTTTTAAAGTAAACGTTATACTTACAGCTTACTAAAAAATGTTGAACTTAACCAATAAAGCGTTATATAAGTTTTGAATCAGACTTTGCCACAAAATAGTTTTTGAAGAATTTTAACTTTAGAATTTACAAAACACATAAGTAACAACAACTTTTTTTTATTTGAACATTCTCATTAATTCCGCAATTTGAATTTAAAAATATTAATCAATGACTACAAAACAATTTTACAAAACGATCGATTTTACCATTTAAAAGAGTAAAACTTTATCACTTTACTTTCTGTTTCAAATCTACATACTTTCCTTTCATTTACATTTATGCTTATATTGTTATATAACGACCAATTTTTTTATAACTTCTAACCTACTTCTAAAACTTACCTTTATTAAAAAAAAACTTAGCTGAGGACGTGAGACAAACGGATAAACAGATATTCAAGTTGAAACGTCTATAATACAAATAAGTTTTTCACTTAATAGTATGTTATGGTACAACTTTAAACCTACATTCTATCAATACTCTTCAGCAAAAAAAAATCTCGCTGAACAAACAAAAGTGCATAAAAAGCGTGATAACCACAAAAACAGATGTTCAAGTTAAAACTTTTATGTTTTATAGTTCAAGTTAATTTCTTTGTTATTAGTATTGTTTCAATTTATATGTATATAACAACTAGTTTTTTTAAAGTGCTTAAATCAATATTTTACCAAGTAAATAAACTATTATTAACCAGGTTTTATAAAAACTGAAACATTTGGTCGGGTCGTTATTTTGTTACAAACTATTTCTTGTCTTCAGGACGAGAACGGTGACCCGATGACTTTCAGGAAGGACTACAACGTGCCGCAGCCCGAGTGGAAACGGTACAGCCACCAGTTCTTCGGGGACATCAGCCAGTTCTCCATTTGGCACCAGACGCTGACCATGAGGCAGATGAGGATTCACGCCAAAAACGTCCTGAAGAAGCTCAGTTGGTTTTTGTTGTCATTTGAAATGTTTTTTTATTTACTAAAAACTCAGCAAAAAACTCAAAAAAGCTACGAATTTAACTCGATTGGTTCAAATGTTTGAAACATTTTTTTAGTTTTAATAGCGTTCAGTTCAACATAAGTTAACACACTAAGAACGTTCTCGAGTAACTCAGTTGGTTTTTTAATAATTATCAATGACATTTAGTATTTATTAATACATGAAAAGAAAGTTGTTTTGACGTAATTAGTATTGCTTAATATTGTTAATTTTTCAAATAATTCAGTAGGGAAATTGATAAGGTACTTGTTACTTTAGGAGGTAAGCACTAAACTTCGGAAACAAATTCGATCAAAAAATATTCGACAAACAAAACTTTCATGTTATGTATTTTATCATCCAAATGAAGTTAAATGAACCAAAACGTTATTTTAGTATGATTAATACAAAAAATTATAACACAATTTTTGTTTTAAGTGTTTTAACTCTAAAACAAACTACAATAGGCTATAACTTTATCAAAAACAAGTAGATATGAGCATTGTTTTGACAAAAAAAGGAATTTTATCGAAACTGTAAGGTACGCATTGCACGTAACGTTAAGTTTAGTAAAAAAAAAAGAAAAAAAAGTTTTAAAGAACGCAAAAAGATGAGAAGTTTTATGACTAACTCAAACTTTCATAAACCATGAAATGTACCCTAATAACTACGTAGGTTGAGATTACAATCTATAAGTAATTAGTTTAAGCAATTTGTCATATATATCACAAAAGGGCAATTAAAGGCGCGGATACCGCAAATTCTTGCGTTTATCACTATTCTGATTCTTGCGAAAGTTTTGGTCTTGGTTATTAAAACCAAAAAGCAAATTAAGGAAAAGCACCAATAAAATTTATAAAAGTTATTTTACATACTACCAGAGCCTTCAACTAGATTTTGTTTTGTTAGAAGATAGGTCATAAAATAAAAAAAGTAATTAAGGGTCTGAATACTTAGTGTAATTGCAACATTTTTTAAAAAGTTATTCTTCATACCTAAAAGCCCACAATTTGACATTCTACATCCTTTTACCATTTTTAGGACTTTTAAGCTTTATTAAAGTATAAAAATCTTGACAAACCATAGCTTTCTAAGAAGTAATCAATAAGCACTAGACTGCTTCACAACTTAATTGAACGATAGCGTAAAAAAGTCTCAGTTTTGCTGAAGATAGGTAAAACAACTACTAATTGAGTAACAATCAAAAAAAAAATTACTCAGACTACCAAGAACAACTAATAAAACTCTTAAGACAAAATTTCATCATTGAAAAACCTCGCCAGACCTGAAAATCAACAGGATTACAGGCAAAGTGTGAAAAATGCAACAAGTCTCGTTTTTATTCATGTTTGTGAAAGGCTTGGCGAACCGATGCATCTCGTACAAAGGCGCGTTGTGTTTTGGTTGGTTTCAAGTTCTTTCAAGCTGGTGAATGGTTCTGGGTAATTATGGTCACTTCATCACTAAACCACAACGTTTCATCACGGCCGCAAGTTCAAACATTCGGGCGTCTCTTCTTTTAAGTTTGTCCAAAAATAGGTTTTATCTAGAACAAAAAGATATGAGTAAATCCTAATACTGATTAAACGTATTTACAAGTAATTACACGTGTCGATTTGTTCAAATTATAAAAAGTCTGTTGCATATTAATGTGTTCTTAAAATAAAAGTAACTGTACTGGATTATAAATTTTTAGGCCTTTAAGATTTGTGTTGAGCTAACTGCAAAAGCTACTAGTTTCTTAGATAACAAATTAAGTACTTTATAAACGATCAAACCACTTTTTAAAAGATTAATTTTAAGTAAAAAAAAACTTTTAAGTACTTCAAATTTTAAATTTTCAATTACTTTTTATAACTTATGTTCTTTTGAAATAACGCTTGGTCGGAGCTTTTATTTTTAAATTTTTATTTTTATAGCACATTAAAATAAATAAAAGTTGTGAATTAAGTTGTCTTGGAAAACTCATTTATTTTTGATGTAAAAGAAAAGGCATACGGTATTAGCGGTAAAACTAAATATTTCTTTAAGTTTTGAGGTATTGTGAACGTGTGTTAAAATGTCATGTATTCTGCCAAGTTAAGTAACAAAAAACATGTAAAAAGTCTTAAAGCTGTAAATACACATGTAATTTCAATACCTTTTATTTAAAGAATTTCTAATGCAAGTTGTTTTGAACAACTTTATTTTTTGCTTTATCAAGAATGAATAAGTTCATATTACTATTTTATAAGCTTTAAAGTTTAAACTAAAAAGTATTTTGAAAAACTTAACTGCATATCGTAATTAATTATTTTAAACGTAATATTTTAATATTTTTTTATTTAACAAACAAATACTTTTGGGTAAACAAAGGTTTGAAAAATCTTCGAATCAATAAAAAACTATAAATGATTCAAAATCAAACTTTCCTTTAGTTAACTCAGCATACTTCTAAAATTTTCGAAGTAGTAACAACACCAAATTAATTTTTTTCTAATCATTTAAATCGCTTTTAAAGCTGCCTGGGGGAAAATAGCACCTGCCAAATTATTTACAAACTTTTATACCACCAGTTATTGACAATATAGACTGTTACAGCAACAAAACTATTTTCAAAGTGAAAGTTTTAATTAAAAGTAAGGCTTAAGTAGTTAAGGTTCAAAGCAATGCTCCTCCAAAACAAGTTAATAGCAGTTTGTCACGTTCCTTGCTATTCCATGTAGAAAAATTTTCATGAAAAAATCTAAGGTAGCTAAACGAAAATAAATAAAAACGGTAAGATAACTATATTTTTATTAAGTTATAATTTTTGAGAAAGTCATTCAGTTAATATTTTTTTACCTTAAAAACTCTTTCATTCATAGTTCTTTTAAATAAAAACTAGAAAACAAAAAAACAAGCTCAAGTTAAAGTAACCATTTCTCGTTACCAGACAAGGACACCACCAAGCAGGACAAGGGATGCAGGAAGGGGTTCAAAAGTTTAGGGTGCACCTGCTACAAGGTTGTCAACCACTTGGCCTCGTTCGAAGACGCCATGGCAACTTGCCAGTCGCTAGGTGGCACACTGGCTATGCCCAAGGACGACAAGACCCAGACCTTCCTGGAAGTTATGATGCAGAAGTACAGAAGCAAGACTTTCTGGATCGGTTAGTTGGGTTTTTTTGTTTACTTTTTGTGTTAAACTTTTAATTGAAATCTAAACTTGTAGGACGAAAAAGTTGTTTTGTTTGTTATATATTTATGTGTTAACGTTATTAAACTTAAAGTAGGTTTTAAAGTCTTCATCGATAAGTGGAACTTTCTTAATTAGTAGAAAAAAATAGATGAATTTTATTAAATTAAACCTAGATTTTTCAATATTTCAACGCTTAAATAAATAAGTAAAAACTAGATTTCACATATATGTATGCATTCTTTAGTGAGCATAGAAAATTAGGTTTGTAAGAAAATGTTTGTTACTAAAAAAATTGGTGAGATTTTTAATGGTGAAATTCCGTAAGTAAGTTGAACAGGTTGCATCGATACATTTGTATTTTTTTTAATACTAGAGTAAAAATTAAACAATATACTACTGATGAAATATACAAAAAAAGCATTGTTTATTTATTTTGAACACAATTTCACTGAACACAGAAGTTTGTTTAGTAATGAAACTAATATTTAAATACATGCGCATTATAGAATATTCATTTTATGCATATTCTTACGAGGTTAAATATGTCTTAAGTATATAAAAGATTAAATCAAAATTACATCAGGTATACTTCAACAAATTTTTCACAGTTTAAAGATATTTGTAAACATCAAGTTTATGTTAGTAAATTTTAACTGTAAACAAAATCAATTTTCTAAAAACCTAATCAAAATTGACAACAATATAGCTTTAAAACTAAAGTGATCAATTGAAATTTTTATTTTATTTAATATATAAAATATTCTTTAAGCACTGATACACTTGTATTATTGGTAAAAACCCAACTATAAGAAAAATCAAAGTTATTTGCTTCCTTTTTAAACAACGTTTTTACTGTTTTATACTTTTGTTAACACACTTATTTTTTTTCTTTTTAATATAAATAATTCTTTTAAGATAAAACTCTACAGACATTTTTAAAACATTTACTAAAGTTTATGTATCTAACTAATTCCGTAAAAAAACATATAATTTTAAGTTTTTCTATTCTACACTCTACCTTTTTTAAATGTATAAAAGTTCTGCTTGATATTTAGTTTTCGTATTACACCGTACTATCTATTTGTAAGTCTTGAGGTTAACGATTTTATCTAATAGCTTAATTTTCTGAGTAATTCAAATACTTTTGTCAGACAGTAAAACCTAAAAAATGTTTTTAATATGTTTTTTTTTCAAAATTATCAAAGTTTTAGGTTTAATATGAACATAAAAGCAGTGTTTTTACATAGAAAAATGCAATTAACATTTCAAAACTTAATGTCTAAGTATGACATGCTTAAACACATCGCTACTACACTGTTTAAAACTAATTTTTACATGAACTTGTTTTAAATCTATGAAAATTTTTACATGGTAAATTACATTCATAACATGTAACAGTTTTCAATAATGTGTATTTAATTAAAAAAACAAAGATCAAAGAGATAGTTTGAACAAATCTAATATAGGAAACATCTATTTAACAAAATATATCAATTTTTGTTTCAAGCAACATATTTGACAACACCTATCAATTTATGTTATGTACCAATACGAAACTTTGTAAAAGTTTTAATACATATCAAACGAAATAAAACTAATTTAAACTGTCTGACAGCTTGTGTTTGCAACTTATTTGACTTTTACACCTTTTTTTAACTAATAGAACTGATTTAAATTAGGACTTTAAATTTCAAAATACTTTATTTGCTTATAAAATTACGTGCGTATACACAATTACTTTTTTTTTTTAGTATCACCAGGGTCAAATTCTAATTTGCTTGCCATTGGTAGAATTTCTCATTAGTTTTTTGCTTTTTTATTATGAACCGATGTTTAATGTGCAATGCACAGAAGTTTGCTAAAGTAAAATTTAAATTTTTAGATAATACACGTATTCAATTTTATGATTTATCAATTGATTTATTAGTTTATCAATTGAATTATTTCAAAAATGAAAAACCTTTAAGTTATATAAAATATCAAATAAAACTTTGTACTGTCTGTAATAGATTTAAATATACCCGGTTGAAAAAAGTAAATTCTATAATAAGTAGGATAGTATTTTTTGAGCACATATATTATTTTATTACTTTAAAAACAAAAACGGGCTTTTTATACTGTGTTGTGTATAGTTTTTACAGCAATATAGTTCAATAAAAGTTGTTTTAAAACAAAAAATTTCTGAACTGATTGTTTTAAAACAAAAAAAAAAGCTTTTATACAACAAAATATTCAGTAACTTCATATCCGCTCTTATAGTTAAATTAAACAAGACATAAGTTTGTTTAGACAAACTACATTTCTACTGCCATAAAATTTATCAAACAGTTTTTAAACTGTTCCGAGTATTTGCTGTACGAAACTCAGTAGTTTACTTCGACTGATTATAAAGTCTTTCAAACTAAAACAACAAATCTTTGCTAATAGTAGAAAAATGTATGATAAATATAAAAAAAATTACTATGAAATTTATGAGCACGTTATAGTTGATACCAAACAAATTACAAAGCTGCATATTAAACCTTGACAATTTTTTCAGGTTATTTAAAAACTACGGTCTATGTAACTAATAAGCTTATATAATGTTTGTACTTTATATTACTTTAAGTTTTAAATAATACCGTTCCGTTTCATTTTTCATTTCTTATTTGTATAAAAGTTTATAAAACTTTAGAGGATAACGATGTTATCGAGTTACTTAATCGTTTGTTAAGCATTTTTAAAATTATATATGTACTATAACGTAATAAATATACTATTTGAAGCTTATATATTAATTTAACCAATGTATGAGGTTTAATGTAGTTAAAATAGTATTTTTTGAAAGAAAACATGTAATTAATATTTGGAAGTTTAATATTTAAATATGACAAGCAAATATACATGAGAAATATACTACCTAAATTTACAGCTATATTAAAACTTTTCTGCACACTATGGAACTCTTTACATGGTAAATTACATTTAAAACATGTAATAGTTTTTTAATGTGTATTATTATTATTTTTTAATTAAGATAAAACTAAATTATTTCATATTTGAGAACTAAGTAATATGTTAAACTACCAACTGTTTTAGTTGCTTTCAAAGGTTTTATTTCATAACACGTTAAATTGATATTCTAACAATTTAATCTAAGTTTTTATAGCAAACCGTATAATTTAATCTTTTGAACAATTTGAACGTAAAAACGATATTATAAAAAATCATAATAAATTTTGAGCTGTTCTAGCAATTTCCATAAAAATCAAAATGAATGATATTTTTTATTAAAAATCAAAAAAAATAAAAGATCTTAATATCAGGCTTAACATGATTATACAAAACTATTTAGTTTTGCATAGAAGAAAAAAAATGCAATTTTAACATCAACCTGTGACATGATGATTGATCTTAAAAGTATTTTTGTGAACTTAAAATGCAACTTTGTGCATTTTCAACATTGGAATTTTAAAAGGGTAGTTACATAAAAATCATGAAATGTTTTCAAAATAACGTTTAAATATATTGAAAGTAATTAAATTCAAATCAACTGCTTAAATGAATCACTCATTGAAACCAAAACTATTTTAAATAAGCCTAACACCCAACAGCGGTTTGTGACGCGACAAATTTCAATTAAAGGTGGTGCAGTGATGACAAAATTCTAATTAAGTTTTTTGTACTGGGGACACTGTTTTAATTAAATGTTGTGTCTGGCACGCAAAATTTTTACATGCTGTTTTGTAGACTACAAATTACTCAATTACTGCAAATTTGTCGAAGCGTACGTGCTAAAATTTTAATGCGAATTTAATTTTTTACCGCTAAAAAAAAACAAAAATATTCTGTTGGTTATTTAAGACGTGTTTAAAGGTCAAAAAACGCTTTTGTTTTTAACTTTTTATTAATTTATCTTTGCAATTAATTTTCACCGCCTTTTACGTGACGACAGTTTTTCTGTGGGTATAATATAATTAAATCAAAGACTTTTACGTATGTGAAACCTTTCCAAAGCGAGAATTTCATTAAATTTTGTTTTTCTTTGTAATTTTAAAGTAATTTTCTCAATCAATGCAATTTGATTTAACTACAAAGTACGTATCTAGATCACATTGTTACTTTTATTAAAAATTAATACAGCAATCGATATTTTTCTTTTATAATGTTTCAAAGAATGTACTGTGACAAATTCTGCTTATAATTTACATTCAATTTTTTCTTACAACTGTAATTGGACTTAATTAAGTCTAATTTAATGTAGCCAAAGTGTACGTGAAAGCTTAAATGAAAGGCGGAATTTTTATTCAATTGAAAAAAATACAACAGTTTCAGTTGTATGTTATTTTTTTTTAAGTAATATAAAATAAAGTTTTATTAGTGAGTATAAATTTTACGTTGAATTTTGTTTTTAAAAGTCAATTATAAATACGTACTAACTTTCTAAACTGTAGAAAAAAATAAGCCTGTACAAATTTTGTCACACTATTAATGCTTTATTTTGTTTTCAAACAAAAATAAATTTTACAACGAAATTGACTCAATTAAGTGCAATTTATTTAAGTTAAACGGTACTATAAAGGTGGAATTTTTATTAAATTGAAGACATCAACAGTTTCATTTTAATTCGAAATCATTATAGGCAATAATATTTTCAAACGTGTACATAAGCTAAATTAAAATAACTTTTTGAAGTGTTTTGATCAAAAGATATTATATCATACATTTTTTAGTGCTAATAATAATGTAGAACACGTATAAACCTCGTTTTATTACGTCACATCGACTTTATTTCGTCATAAACGTACCCAAATCGAATTGATTTAAAACACATATTTTAACAGATCTGTAAAAATGTTATTTAGGTTTGGCTAAAGCAAATTATATTAAACTGAATACCACAAAAAATAAACTTACTCATATGTAAAAAAGTTCAATTTTTATTAGTTTCGTTAAGTTATCTATGCAATATCTGTTTGTATTAAACAACGCAAACTTTAAATGAACGAAGTAGCCATTAAATTATTTTGAGTTTTGAACAAAAGTTGTATAAATTAGTTTACTTGAGCAGTTTAAATCTTATAGAGGTTTAATAAATGATACAGCGATATTTATCGTTCAATGTTAAACAGTTACTTAAAAAACAACCCATAACATAAAACGTTTTTTACGTCCATTGTAACTGTTGTTTACAAATTTTGGTAATTTTTTATTTTATATATATATATTATCTTTTTACTTATTTCTAACATTATGTATGCATTGTTTTTACAAAGTTAAAAATACTTTTATAAGTAAAAAATTTAAAAAAAAAGCAAGTTTAAATTTTTTTTGCTAGTTTCATACTGCAAACACTTAAAAGCCCTTTGATTGTGTTCTTTTTTTTACCTAAAGCAATAAAGCGCTTAAAAATATTATATATGTTTGCCACGACTAAGTCATTTATTTGATCACACGCAGAGACAAAAATAATTACAAATTTAAAGTTTAGAACTTTTTAGATCTTCGCGGCTTCCCCTTAAATTCCATCAATGCTTTGTTACTCAATTTTAATAACTACATACTATTGTACAACTTTGGTTTTGACACATGTTTTATTTAGGTTATGGTCATTGTAAGCCTTTAATAAAATTAACTACACTCTGAATTTCTAATTTGTTTAAACCGTTTTTTAAAACTTATTAAAAAATAACTTTAATGTACCAATTGGGGTGAGAAATTTGTTTAAACCCTTTATAATTTACTTAATTCATACTATTCTTTACGACTTAATTTTAATTTACTTTGTACAAAACTAAAAACATCTTACTTGTAGCTTTTACACCTACAATCCAGACTTAAAAACTAATTTACATAATATCTATTTTGATATTGTAACTTGTTTTAAACTAAACAATTTAAAGTTCTCGACTTAAATGTCTTTAAGGAGATTTTTATCCAATATTTAGTTACGTAATTGCAATAGCAAGTTTGTAGTTAGTAACTTTGCACAATAACCGGACACCGGCTCATTATCGAGCAACTATTTATGTCAACTTTTGTTTTCAGGACTGACAGACCAGCACGAAGAAAACAAGTACAAGTGGTCGGACGGTACTGACTTTATGTGGAGGACAGACTACCACAGGTTTGATACGTACAAAGATAATTTTATAAAAGTACTATTCATAGGTCGATCTTTTAAGTGGTTAAAGATAAACTTTTCAAGTTGTTTTGTTTTTAATAAAATAATTTACATCAATTAGCTAGGAGTTCAAGTGAGCTTTCATAAATCAAAACTCTATTTTTGGAGAATTTGTAACAACTAAACCAAACCAATTAAACAAAAGTCTTTTTAAGATGTAAGTTAAAGTCGAATCTCTTAGCCTAATCACAGTTTTAAGTATCATAGATAATGATAGTAACAAGCAACAAAGCTATTACATTTAAAAAAAGAAACTACATTAAATTACTTTGGGACTGCATTAGTTACAAATGTATGGTTTAAAAAACAACAGGTTTGTTAATTTAAAATTTTTGTTCAAAACAAAAATAAGTATTTTTAAAATTTACCTTATACAAACATCACCTTTATGTAAGTTAAAACTTTTTTTTTTCTACTAAATTTTATTTTCTTCTAAATTAGTTATCTATAAAAAGTTCTACTAAAATAACATCTTAAATAAAATATCTCCAAAAACAAAGGTTCGTAATTGGCAAGCCAGACAAGCAGTACAAAACGGAGGATTGCTTCGAAGAGGGGAAAACCCGTGACGAGTTCATATGGAACGACGAGCATTGCAACAAGTTGAACCCTTTCATATGCCAGGCTGACAACACTAGATGCTGATTGGTTTATAATTTACTATAAACAGTTTTAATTGGTGCGTGTTTTTCTGCTTTGTATTATCTGTTGTCGTGCAATTTTACGTTCCGAGCTAAAGTACTTTTGTTCCAGTTGAATGTAAATAGTTTTCATCTGAAGTTTTATGTAGAATACTGTATTTTTATATTTTATTATTTCGTCACAAAAAAAAAAATTAAGATGTTCTTAAACATGAAACAAATTGTTAATTTTTTATATTATGTTTTTGCAAAAGTTTCAAATATGCACTTCATAGTCTTTGTCAGTATAAGGTTTAAAATGTTCCACTTTTAACTGCAGCTTTTCTAGAGTGTTTTTTTAGATTCCATTAAGAAAATATTGTATGTAAAAAAAATAGATATCGAGTAAAAAGATTTACATAAGTAAAAACATGAACAATATATTCTTAAATTTCTATTACAAACATTTTAAGCATTATTTATCGTCCTATGTTTATCTTGTTGTCTTATAAAATAAATGTTTTACTTGCTTGAAATTTTTATTTACAAATTATTAACTCTCTTTTTTTTTGTATTTGTGCAAGTATATATTTATTTACAACCGTAAACTAAGTACATAGTGTAATTTATAATTATTTTGTATATGTATATATATATATAAATAACATACACAAAATAAACTTTTGCTTGGTACAGCTGTTTCTGCGTTTAATACGCGTCCTCAGCCAAGTTTTATTCAATGAAAAGCAAACTTGTAAGTACAGCAATAAAATTATACAAAATTAGGTATTACGTAATAATAGATAGTTGATTTTAGACAAAATTATTAACAGAGTTTTTAGATAAATTGCTTTCTATAATGTATGCAGCCAGTTTGTAATTCGTTTCTTTTGTTTAGAGATTCCGATTTCTTAACTTTTAAAATTTCGATTTTTTCCGCATTGCACAATTTACATCCGTTTTTTAAACTGTATTTATTTTTCGTTCTTGTTAATATTTCCCACTGAATTTTAAAATTAACTTCGTTATTTTTTAGTTTCCAAATGTACTGCGACAAAGTTGTCGTATTTTTATGTTTTTCGTGTTTGAAGCTGTACTTGTGCTTTGTGTAGCGATTCTTGAACGATAGTCCAGTCGAGCCTACATAAAACTTGGTCTGGTTATCAGTTATGACTGTCGCTTTATATATAACATTTTCCATCAGGCAACTTCCATTTACCGGGCATTCTTGTTTTTTGCAGTCACACATTCGCCTCTCTTTGTACTGCGTGTCTAAGATCTTTCGATTGTGTGCCATTATAAGTTGTTTCATGTTTGGCATGCAGGAGTAGGACACTTTTAGTGTCTTCCTGTTAAAAACTTTACAATATGGATGGTTTACAGTAAAGTTATTGTCCACAATCTCTAGGAAGCGCTTCCCAACCCGTGTTGCCACACTTTTGCAGAATGGAGCGTTGAAATATAAAATATTTCTTCTCCTTCTTTTCTTGTTGTTACCCTTCTCGTTTTTGTAGCTATAGGCTAACTCGTGATCGTATCCACTTTCTCTTATAGCTTCCTGGTATTGTTGGGTTGTTTCCTTAAAAATGCTTTGACTGCTAGAAATCTTCTGGAGGCGGTTGTTCACTGCAACCGGTATGTGTTTTAACACATGCTCTGGATGGTTTGACTTGCTATTCACATAAACCGTATGCGCATTTGGTTTTCTATACGGCTTATGGCTTTCATTTTGAAGATCTAATGTTACATCTAAGAAGTCTGTTACAAACAGATTAGCTTCGATGGTGACATCAAAACCAATGTTTTTAAAGACTTTTCTTAGATGTTTGACTTTTCTCTACATATCTGGTCCCGGTAGGATGTCCACCACTGCTAAACCATCGTCACGGTATATACCAAAATTACCATCTCTAAAGATCTTTTCCTTCTTCAATTTATCTAAAATGTATAGGCCAACCAGTTCGCAAATTTCTGCGCCATGAAAGCTTCCCATTGGTATATCAAAGCTGTTCTTGTTATGCTTTTTTGACCATGGTTCACCCTCGTGGAACAGTATTGATTTACAGCAATGTCTGATTAGCTCTTTTTCATTTTCCGTGATTTTAGTTAGGCCTGCAGCAAAATTGAAGGAGTTTTCCAAAATTGTTGCTGAGATGGCAGGATAAAAGCTCACTATATCAAATTTGATAAACCTTGAAGTTGGTTTATTGCTTAAGCTATTGAACCAGTTCAATACCTCGTAAGTGTTTTTCCATTGTATTAAATTACTTTTTGATCTTATAAAATTGTTGATTCTATCTAAATTAGTTTTTGCAGGTTTGCCAATAAAAGTTTTTGCCGGATTAATTATTCTACAACTTAGTTTATTTGGGAAGTTTGGTTTATGATCTTTTAAAGTAATGTAACATTGTTGTTGAGAAAGTTTGGGAATTTTACCTTTTATTATTGAATGATGATTTTCAACAATATTAACAAAAGACACACAACAGAACTAGCGAATTACATATGGAACTTAAAAGATAACAATACAGACTACAAAATTAAATGGGAAATATTGAACAGGATAAAATTAAAATTCAATACTAAATTCGGCTGCAAACTTTGTAACTTAGAAAAAATAGAAATCGAAAAATCAGATAAGAACGTAACACTAAACAAGAAAAGCGAAAGACAAAACATATGCATCCATTATCAAAAATACTTTTTTAACAAAATTAAAACAAACTAAATATTAAAACAAAATAAAATCGAAGCGGCAAACACGAGTATTTTATAGCATTTTATAACATTTTTCCCAACAGCCTAATTTTTTTTTCTAATAGCTTAAAACATTTTACCAAAATAACCTTTTTAAACTTTCCTAAAAAGCATAGAATAACATTCACAGCGTATTTCAAATTCAGCTAATCGTACAATAAACTGTACCATTACTACGTCATAATTATTATAAAAATTCTAAAATCGAAATTTCTGTTCACTATTATAATAAACTGTAACTTACTGACGATCACATGAAATTTTACATTTCAATGTGTGAAACAGCTGTTTAAATTATAGTTTTTATATAATTAAATAAGTATATATATATATATATATATACTTTCATACTTTACTTAAGATGTTAAGCAATTTTTAAGTTTTCTTCTTGCTTGAATTTTTAACTTCTAGAGTATTTATATGTTTGAGAATTTTGAATTTGAAACTTAAACTATATAAGATTTATGTTATTATTGAATTTTATATATCCTCAAACTTTGTTTAAAATAACTAATTTTTTTGAAACTTAAAGTTACTTCAAGTAATTCACTACATCTAGCAGAGTAAATGTTAGACTTGAAAAATGCAACCGCCTCTTCAAAATGACAAGTAAATTAAACATTAACATCACCTATAAGATTACTTAATATCAGATTTCTTTAAGTAGTAGATTTTTCTACTTCTTAAACTTCAAACGTACAACAATTACATTTCAACCCAAAAGTCAACAAAGATGCTATAAATTAAAATGTCAAGTGGCTTTAAATCTTTTAATTGTTTGATTTGATCTTAAAATGGTGTTTTTCATAAATAGCAAGTAATAAACTGCCAGGTATGATTGATTAAGCAGCTTTATAATCTTGTTCTAAGTATACAAAAAAATTGATTGAAAATTTTACATAGTACATTTAAAACTTGGTGAGCTGAACTATATTTTTTATAGATACTTACAACTATTTTCATCTTTTTTGAAAAGTAATATCAATAAGTTATTTTTTGAAACCTGTTCGGACATTGTTGAACAATAAACAACTTTTATCATTGAATTCATAAATAAGTGGCTTTAAATTTGTATGTTACATTCTTGAATTAGTTTAGAAAAAAAAGCTAAAACCTCTTTTCTATTTTAATTTTTTAATACATAAGTTTATTATTTGCAGTTTATTTGTTTTAGATTAATATCTTTTGTGCTGTGTCGATAACAAAAAGATTTTAAAACCATTTTTTAAAGTTTAGCTAGTACCATATAATTTGCATTTTCTATAAATGTTTTTAGATACTAAATTACACACTTTTTCTAACAAGATATTACAAGTTTATCATTGAAGGACAAAGAAAAAAGCGCTAGAAAAGTTTAGTCTAAGGACCTAGTAAACGAAACAATCTTTTATCTATTAAATCAAACACCACGGGTACAGTTTAATGCTTTCACAAGGACAAATTATAATTTATAAAGAAAAGCTTTTTGAAACAAAAATACTATATAACTGCTAAACTTTAAATTTCACTTCAGAATATTTTTTGTTAGCATTACACACTCTGGTTTTGTGTTTCTTTTATTGAAAATTATTCAAATTTTTCAACAATTTTTACATTACTACCTAATTCAGATACATAATGCAACCAGAGTATCACATGATAGAAGACTTCACGGAAAATTTGTTCAAAAAGTGTCTAAACTGTGTACGTGTTAGATTACTTAACTTGCTATAATTTCATTTTGCTCAAAGTAGAAACAACAGTCTTCTGCTAGGTTTTTACCACTAAGTGTGAATATCCTACAACATTTTTGTATATTTGTTTCGAAAACACAATACTTTTTAAATCCTTTTTTTCATTACTTGCCAACTGATGTACGCAATACAGCACGATAAAATCATTTTATAACAATTTTGTTTTATTAGTATCAAAAACAACTTATGCGTTGGACTTTTTTTTTTCTTGTTTAATTTTTATGTTTAAAACGTGTTTTTTTGAGTAGAAGCAACAGTCTCCCCTTAGGTTTTTACCACTGAATACACACTGCAACTTTTTCAACTTACACCTATGACGTAAGCGTTTGGCAGGAAGTAGATGCAGTTGTCTTCTGATTGGTTGAACTATTTTCACCTCTGAGTGCACTAGAGTGCACTAGCAGTTTTTAATTTTGATAAAACACGATTAAAGGGAAGTTTTGATTTTCGTACTTTAGTTCAACTATACTTTTTAGTTCAACGTTCTACAAAACGAGTTACGTAGTTATTGAGTAGATATGTTTTATACAAAGAAAAATATATTTTATCTGACTGCTTTTTATCTACTAAAATTATTTAAAGCAACTTTGCTCAACTCGATCAGATCAACTACATGTAAAAACCACGCGTTAGTAATTTTTACGTGGCCTTATTCAATTGAAAACGAAAAACAACACAAATGTTTTAGCGGTGTTGAAGTTCACAGAAACGTATTTATTTAAACTATTTAAATTTTGCACATGATTCGTTAATCTAATTTAGCTGACTGAATCATTCACATGTACTTTAGCCAGTTAATCGTGTTTAAAACAACAAATACGTAGATTTTGTAAAATCTAAAACAAGGACACCTTCTCTAAAAAGTTGTAGTTTTTTATTATAAAGAAAATTAAGTGTGCACAGAGAGCTTATGCTTACGAAGCCGCA
Source organism: Thalia democratica (assembly GCF_965202585.1). Classification (NCBI taxonomy): domain Eukaryota; kingdom Metazoa; phylum Chordata; class Thaliacea; order Salpida; family Salpidae; genus Thalia; species Thalia democratica. Next base: position 30,990,024 of record NC_139172.1, on the reverse strand, counting down.
TTTTACATATTAGTTATTTCCTCTCAACTTTATATTAATTTATTAAGTGAACTTTTAGTGCAGAAGGAAGAATATTATTGAATAAATTTTGTTATCTTAAGACTTATTTCCTCAAGTCCAAAAATTTTGAAACTTAATTGATTTTTCCTGAGACGAAAGTTAATAGCTCTTCCTACATATAAATAAAATTTAAGCGTCAGCTTTCATTTGCGCAATTCTATTACAATTAAAAACAAAAACTAAAATTTGAATTTAAGCGAACTGTCTTTTAAATTGACGTACTAGATACTTGAAATGTTTACAGTTAGTAAAAATTAATTTTAACTACGAAATGGAAACAAAATAATATTTGCATGTCTAAAACTGTCACTTTTTTTACGTGCTTAAAACGCCACTTTACCGATCGATTCGGTCTGTACAAAAATAAAGCAAGTTTATGTCAACTCTAAAACTTTGATATTGCTATGTTTATAAGATTTATATTGATGTGAATCAAAATGTTCAATATAAAGCTAGAAACTTTACTGTGCAAAAACAGTTTAAACTTTATTAACATAACATTTTGTCTTTCAAACTCTAACAACTTTACTTGAAAATAATATATAAACGTGTTCAAAAAAACTATGTTATAATACTGGATTCCATCTAAAAGTGTTTAACAACTTAATTTTTTTATATGATGCTACAATTTTATCAAATTAGTTTATTTGACTTTAAACCTACACCATTTTAAAAAACTTTAAAATAAGTATTCTAATTTTGACATTCTATGTTAAGCTAAATACTTTATAATAATCTCTTCGAGTATTAGCCAGTTTTTTAAAGGAAAGATTTAGATGCTTTTAAGCACAGTTTGAATACAAAAGTAACAAAACAATTACATAAAACAAAGATTGACTTAGTTTTGTTAAAAAATTTAATTTAACAAGACATAACTAGTTTTTTACATACTGCAGATAAATATATGTTAAGAAAGTTAAAGCAGGTATATATAGTTTCTTTAAGTTTAATTATTCATTTCTGCAAAAACATTAATTGACTTAAATTCTGGAGTTTAAAAATATTGTGAAATAAAGTTATATTTTTAATAAATTTAAAACCAAAATTTGTAGATGATACTTTTCACGAGGTATTCTAACAATATCGGTTTATTTCTATACAAAGCATTCAAAGTTTACAAACGGGTATCAAATGTTGTTTGGAATTCAAACTGCCTATGATAATTTCAATTTAAAAATAGATCTTAGTTTTTTTATAGAAAATGGTTACTTAAGTTTAGGAGTTATCTGAATAAAAGTTTTTAACTGCTAGCTGAAAATTTTTACTTTTAAGTTTGTACAAAAAGCTAAAACAAGTTGAGTTTAGTTTTGTTCTGTTTTTAAAAATCTAATTTAGTATAAAAACAGTTTTTTTTGTTTTTATTCTGTTTTTTTTTTATTTGAAACTAAAAAATGACTTATTAAATAAAGTTAAAATAAAGTTTTTTGAAAATTTTCGTATGCTTTGTTTAATTTAAATTTTATAAATTAGCATAATGATAATATAAACATCGTTCTAGCTTAATCACATTAGTGCTGTTTCCAGTTTTTTTTTGTGAAATACGGTGATGCTTCAACTTTGTTTAAACAAAATTTTAAAAAGATTGTAGGCTAACCAAACAAAAAAAAGCTAAAACTAAAACTTCAATACAAAATAAATTAAAAGATTCCATATTAAGTTTGCAGTAGTCAAAAACTAAGCATGATAACAATTATAAAAGTTTCAAGTAAAACATTAATAAATTTATTTTTAATATTAGAACTGTAAAAAAAAATTGATTTGTTTAAAAAAATACAAGGTTTTTAATATTTTTATTGCAACTTTTTAACTTTTACAGTACTTTCAACTTTTTTAAACACTACTTTTGAGTATAAGTAAGTACTGTAAAAGAGCTAATAAAATACAATGGTTTTTACAAAATACCTAATTTTAATCGAACATTAAACAATACTGTTTCCTATTGTATTTTAATATTAAAAAAAAAAAATTTAAACCTCAATAGAAAGAGTTTGTGTTTCAAAGTTTTCAAATTTTCACAACTAAACTGTCAAAAGTAGATACGTCACTAACTGTTTTTTTAGTTTTTTGTTTAAAAGTTTTAATAAATTGTAAGTATAAATTTCATCTTTATGTTATTTCATGTTACAAATAACTTCAACAAAAAACAATCGAATCAACTTGAACTTTATTTCTTTTTTACAGGAAAAATGTACCAAAAGCTTCTTCCTACAGATAAGGTAAAACCTTCTCACTAACTTTTGTTAAAAATAGAACTTATTTCTTGCGCTTTTCGCATATTTTTTTGTTTGCAACATAGTTAAGTTTCGGTAATTTCAAACCATTTTAGCATCTTATGACAAGTTTATATTGATTTTTTTTATAGATGTCGTACATAAGCTTATGTGATATTACTACACGATGATGATTTTTTTTTTAGTTTATGATTAAACTACTGCCATTCAATTTATTTTTTGCTCGCTTTTACCCATTAAGTTATTTTTAATTATTTATTACCTTTGCTTACTCAACAAATTTTAAAAGCTGTTCAAATTAGTTGTCATTACAACCTTAGAAAAATTAACTTTTAAAGCAATTATTAAAAGCTTAGATTTACACAGTATGATAGAATAAATAAAATAACTCACTTAATGTAAATTAAACTATGTTAATTTTTTTAGTTGCTGATATTCAATGAAATACAATTTTCAAGCTAGACTTTTAATTTTATTAGCAATCAAACTATTTCAATCTTTTCAAGTCATGTTTTAATATCTCAAAAACAAAAAAATAAGAATTTTAATAATCTAAATAATCTAAATGCTATACTTCACTTGCTATGGACGCTTGACTTATATTTTACCGTTTGTTGTGATTTTAATTGAAATTAAATCCGAAGCTTTCAATAAATCTCGCAACTTCGCGATTACTGGAAAATTACATAACTAAACCATACAGCACAAATTTTATTTTAAATATAATTTCCAATCAAACGCTTAGTTGTACCACTTTCTAAATCGCTTATTTAATTTTAAGAACTTGAATTTTTTTTATTAATTTTCTTAATGATACAGTTTACCTTTGTAAATGTGCAAATTTTAATTGATGATCTGCTGGTTTTTCTTTAAATTCTCTAATAAAGTGCAATTTTAAACTAGTTTTTAACAACAGCAATTATTTAGTTTTAGCCATTTGTAAAAAGGATAGTAATACCGACCGATGTTTCTGTAAAAATAAGCTGGTTATAAAACTTAAAGTTTTATAGTTTTAAAAATTAGTAACACATATTTGCTAAGACTAAAAAACCTTTGAAGCTTAATGTTTACATATAACGTTTATAGGTTTTATAGTTTCTATAATAAATACAGACAACTAAAAAAAAACTAATTAAAAAATTAACTTGAATTCAAAAACTAAAACTTATAACAATTTTATTTGTATTTTTTACTGAATTCCACTAAAAATAGGTAAGCACTTGATAAAAAAGTAGATATAGTTTACAAAAAATCACAAAATATTTGTTTTACACAGTATATAAATACATTTTAATTTTAACCTAAAAACCTAGATATTGAAAAAAATTTGTGTTATAAGCTAAAATACTCTTTTTTAACTATTAATTTATGACTTCGCAATTTCTAACACAACAGTGACTGTAAAACAGTTTAAACAATCTTTTTAGTCATCGATAAACTAATAGGTACTGTTTTAACTAATATAAACATTTTTAAAAGTATTCTATAATATATATATATTTATATATATATATTTATACAAAACTTTGATATTTGAAAATAACTACACTAGCTACTGCAGTATAAATTTCTTATTTTCTTATCTTCAACATATTAGATTTTTGCACTTTAGCTTAATTATGATAATATTAGGCTGAATACTTATAACTTTTTTTGTTCAATTTAAAGCAAACGTTTTTTGTTTCTTGAAACATTTTTATTTTTTTTATATTGATCATGTTTTTCGGACTTGGCATACGTTTTATTTAAGTACTATCAAAAATTCTACAACAAAATTGTGAATTTTTGTGATTAAAAGGAAATTAGAAGATGTACTTATCGAAGACAATTTATTTTTATGGTGCATATAAACTTGATAAATTTAGAACTTATAACATAACTTATAGGTTATTTTACTAAAGTTATTTTTTGACTCATACTTTTATATAACCTGGTTATTTGAACTAATATTTTGTTGTTTTTTATTATCATTGTGCTACAGTTTTGTCCAATTTTTTCTGCTGCATTTTATATTACATCCTTTCAACTATCTGAAAAAATTAATTTCCTTAACTTTTTTTTTTTGAGTTTTAATGTTTTACCAACAAACTTATATTACTTTAATAATAACTTAGTTTTGAAATATTTTAAAATAAAGAGAAACACTATATACAAAGTTTTTATATAGAAAACTTTTTAAACTGAATACAAAAGTTATTGTTTTATTACAAAATGAATACACAAGTTAATCAATAAATACTAAAAGTAAAAACTTTACTTGTTTTATTACAATTAATATGAAAACAACAATAGTTTAAAAGTTGCATAAACCTTTTAAAATTTAAAATCTCATTAACTGCTACAAAACTTTATTGTAAGGGAAATTTTGATTTTCTTTTCCGTTTCAATTTACCAACAATAAAAATTAAATTACAAAACTAGTTTACTTTGTTTTTACACGAAACCCTACTGACAGCTTCTTCCTGTGTTTTACAAGTTTTTCTTAAATTTGATTTAAATTAAGCTGTATTGTTTAAATTTTCTACGTTTCATAAAAAAAAGATTTTTTTTTAACGTTTACAGCAGTTTGTATTATACAAAAAATTTAAAAAAAAACATTTTAAACAACTTTTGTATAGTACCTTACTCAATAAAACTTTGTAGAACTCAACAACATTTTAACATTACGTAAATTGTTGTGGACATAAAAAGCTATCTACAAACTTTCAAATTAAATTTAATAAAATAACATATTGTAACTATCACAAGTAGAAGCATAGACTGTTATAGACTATAATAACTAGCAACTGTAAAGACTACGGTTTTCTCATATTAAAACTTTACCTATGGAAAATGCTGTTAAAGTATAAATAAAAACAAAATGTTTTTACTGAGTTTATTTCTTTAGAACTATTTCACATTTGCACGATGATCACAAGAAAATGAACTAATAAGTGACAATGGATACTTACTAGTTTATTTATTGGCTTCTTAAAAGTGGTGTATACTTACAATTCCCACCCAAAATTTTTTTTTTTTTTTGGTTTTATGTAAATTTTTTTAATTTGTTTTTTACTATCACTGTTACGCCTAACCCTTACCCTTGGTCGGTAAGCGATTCTCAGATTTGATCGCGTGGCAATTATACGGGTTGTAATTATGCGTGGATAGAAATTTATCGCGGGTTGGAATTGAGCGGTTCCCCTTTAAAGTGCACCTCTCTACAAATTATATTTTTTACCTTCTATTAAAAAACAGTGGACACTTTGCCACGAAATAATATATCACTCATGGCAAAACTATAGAACATAATAACTAATAACTTTAAAGAAAACGGCACTGGTTTTTTTAATATTAAAATTTTATCTGTATGAAACAATGCACACATTACTCTAAAACACTTCTACAAAGTCTTACTTGCCAACTTTAAGTGAAGTAAACTACCAAACAATTTAACACACATATAAGTTTGCACTTTTTAAATAAAGTTTGGGTTTAACATCAACACCTGAGTTTGGACCTGCCGTATATCTTCGAAACAAAAACCTCAACAATTTTGACTAACTGTGTACACTTTTTAGTACATTGTGTTCTGAGAGTATGAATTTCTTTCAAAGGCAAGTACAAAAAAATGCTTTAAGTGTTTGCAAGGAGCTGAAACTTTAGCTGATTTTATGGTTTCTTATTTTCGATTAAAACTAATTTGCTTGTAAGAAATGAAATAATATATCATAAACATTAGTAAAATTTGAGTATTTGCCATTCAATTTGCATTAGTTTTAAATTAACTTAAAACGTAATTCTTGCCAATTGAGTTATGATCTATTTTCTCTAGAAACGAAAGTATTGCTACTTTCTTAAAATAAAAATAAATAAAATTCAGTTTGTGTTGTTTAATCTAAATAAAAAATTAATTTTTAGCAATTACTTTGAACAAACAGCTACTAGTATAAAGCAAAAGACAGAACAATTTATTGAGTTAAGTTTAATTTTAAAAGCTGTTCAAAATTTGCAGTACAAACTACCTAACAATTATCTAATGTTTTTTAAATCAAGGTTTTTTAAAGTCATAACACAATAAACAGCAGCTTATTCTTAGTTTTTCTGTTTTCTTTTTTAATAGTAACTTATTTAAGAGCACAACATTTTAACTGAAATGTTAATAAGTTTAAAACACGATGTTGTTACTTATATTACTTTTATTTCATCTAATTAAAAAAAAAATTATTTCTAATATTTTAAAACAACATATAACTTTATTTTTTAATATTTTTTACACTTAAATATGCCAACTACAAAGAGTTAAAAATTCTCTATAAAAGTTTAAATAAGTGCAAAATAGTAACTTTCATAAAACAATAGGCACAGAATTTATATTTGAAGTACAATAGGTGATGCCTTAAAAAGTTATAAAATCACTTTTTTAACTTTTTTAAATACTAAGAACTTTTAAGAAAATTGATAACTTATTTCAGCTAAGCTTAAAATCATATAAATTTAAGTATATTGTTGTAAAACTTTTTGTCTAAAGTTTACTTTTTAGTTTTTTTACTCTAAACTGCCAGTTTTGCTTTTTGGTCAACTTTAGTTAGCTTAATAAAACAAGGATAAAGATTGTTTCAAATTACAAACGAATTACAATGCTTGCCTAAAAGCAAACAGTTATTTGTTTTTATAAAATTGATCAGCATATAAAATTATAAAATTTTAAAAAAGCTGGCAAAACTTTAGCTGTCATTTGCTGTTATAAGGCATTGTTTTACAGTAAGTGCAGTTTCGACTTTTTTCCCTTTCAATTAACAAACAATTAAAATAAAATAACGTAACTGAATTTACTTTATTTTTACAGGAAAAACCTACTGACAGTTTTTTCCTGTTTTTTACAAGTTAATTTTAATTTGAGCCCACTGAAACTAAATTGTGTTATTTTTCTCATTGTTTTACGCAAACGCTTGAAACTTACTTGATTAACTTTTAATTCTACTTGACAACTAAAAAAAAATTAACATTTTTCGTATCGTCGTTCGGAGTTTTTTATAACAGTTATGTACTTTTGAATTATGTACTACTGTTTTTACTACACACAAGACGTTTAGGACATTCAATACTGCTAACTTTTAAACTTACTTTTATGATTTGAATTACTGCATTTAATACCAGGCTGCAGTCACTGTACCAAAAAATCATTTACGACAGTTTAAGGAAGAAACTTAAGAACACTACCTACTTTAAAAAAAAGTTTACTTTAGAGTTTTGAGTGATGAAGTTTAATTGCACTTTAATAAACCCTTTTCGAAAACGCTAAAATTTCAATTAGATTTGTACTATTTTACTTGTTTCAAGAAAAACACGTAACTGTTGTAAATGTTAAAGTCATAAAAAGAACTCTCTAAAACTAACTACATACTCTTAACATAAAATAAAAAATTATTGCAATAACTACAGTGCTTTAAGTTTTTTTTTTCAAATGTTTGTGAAAAACATAACTGTATGTACTTTCTGTTTCTATCCACTGTTACATTGTTTGCTCAAGTTTAATTTAATTTCTATTTAAAATACTTTTAAGTTTTTCAGATTCTTTATTTTATTTAACTTAATTACTCAATTTTATTGATTACTTACAAAAATCTGTTAATCATTTTTTTGACTTAAAATGCTTATTTTCTAAGAAAACATCTTGTTATTTATTTAAAATACCTTAACCTATACAAATTTTTTTGTTTACAATTTAAATTTTAACTGTGTAAAAATAGTTTCTATTAATATAATTAAAAACTTCTCTATCAAAACAGCTTTATTTTTATATAAACCTTTTATTTAAATACACAAAAAAAAATTATTAGTCAAAATTTTACGGAGAAATGATAAATACACAACATAAGCAATAGAACATAAAAAATAAAAAAAATTAAAAAACGAAAACGAAAATGAAAACAATTACAAAAATGTTTATTTTATAATTTTTTTTAACAGTGCACCTCTCGTATACCTCATCAAACAAAGTAAAAGTTTTGTTTTTATAACAGCTTTTAAAACCTATTGGTAATTTGAAAGTTTTATTTCGATATGTTTGTTTTTAGTCTTTTTTTTGAAAAGAATAACATTACAGTATAATCATGATGAAAAGCACAATATCATTATGAAAATAACGCATATATGTTTTTACAAGTGTACATAATATCAGGACAGATATAGCAAGTATTATATAATAAATTAAAAAAAAAAAAAAATTCAACAGCTTATAAAGGCACAGGTACTTTAATACAACCACAAAAAATTAATAAGCAATAAATTAAAAAAGCAAATTAGTTGTTTATTCAGTTATCCTCTTTACTCCTGACAACTTCTTGAACCATTTCCTTCAAATCTGAGGTGGGTCTCTGCAGCCCCATCTGCTGCAACATTTGGGGGCTTACCCTCGCCTGGTTGCCGTGGAAACCGAAATTCTGCGAGGCCATCATCTGAAGGGGATTCACGTGGCTCCTTAGCAACGCGCACAGGGCCCCCAGGTAGTGCTGGTAGGGAGTGGGGGCGAACTGCGGCTGGACCCCGTAACTCGCCGTCGCCCTGGCAATCTGCTGCTGGTAGAAGGGGGTGGTTGCGAATAGGGGAAATCCCCCGTGAAACATCCGAGTTTGTTTGACGGTTTTGCGCTCCTTGGCGCGGCGGTTTTGGAACCACACCTGAACCCTGGATTCCGTCAGACCTGTTTTCCTGGCCAACTCCTCTCTGAAGAAATCACTTATTTTAATTATCATTGTAATAATTGCGTTTGCTTGGATTGATTACTTTAAAAATTATTTACATAGTAAAATAACACTGTTCTAAAAACAACGTTGCATTTTTGTAATTTAGACAAATCTACATTTTTATTTAGTTTTTATTTATTGGTTGAACGAAGATTTTTAAAATGTTTATTGTATTCGAGTTTATGAAAAAATTGTGTAAACGCTTTAAGTTTTGAAAAATATAGCTTTTAGGTAGCTTTTACTGCTTATGCCGCTTTAAATTAACTTTAGCAATTTATGAGTATAGCGGTTGCTCACTAAAGTACTTGGATTCAAAAATTAACGTTTCACATAAAAAAATTACTATGTAGTAGGTGCAACCAACCTCCTGTTAATGTCAGGGTACTGGCCCCTCTGAAACTCCCCCTCCAAGTCGTTGAGCTGCATGGAGGTGAAAGTGGTCCTGTACCTGCGGTTCTTCTTCGGAGGAGTTTGCAGGTCCTCCAATCTCCCGCCATAACCGTCCGGGGAAGCACCTCTGGCGAAACTTTTTGGAGACTGGCGAAAGGAAGGAGGGAACATTTCGGGTTTCTCCTTGTTCTTGGCGTACAGGTTCTGCAGGCTCAGGTGGAGGAGCTCTTGGTTTGCGGTGGAGGAGTTTTGCGGAGAAAGTTCCTTTTTGCAGTCGAACAACAGCCTCGGCGGCGTCTTCTGTTCCGGCCTCCGGCGAAAATCGTCTTTAGCGGCGTGCGGCCATGTTTTTTCCTGCTGATGGCTTTTGTGCTCCGCCGTCGCTGCCGGCCTGACACCGCTTATTTTCTGCCCGAAAATCAAACTTTTCGCTCTTTTTTCGGCGTCGAAGCGAAAGCCCGGCTTCAAATCGATTTCGGCTTCTTCCGGGCGCTGACGATTGCTCGGTATCAGGTTGGGGGCGTCCCGGTGGTTGCGCTTGAACAGCGCCTCCCTGATTCTGACAATTTCCTCGTTGAGGTGTTTGCTGTCGAACTTTTTGCAGTTCGTCGGTTCCTCCTTCAAGTACAGAGGTTTGCTGTTGTGAGCCGGTTGCTCTTCTTTCGGCTTCGAGGGCCTCACGACGTTCTGGTCCCGTTGGAAAGCTGCGGGATTTGTTTTTTTAGTTTGTTTTGTGCGAAATAAAGGAGTTATAAATGTATGTTCTAAATGTAAAAGTTTGCCGAATTAATTTAAAGTTTAATAAAAATTAAAATTAATATACTTACCGACTTAGGGACAGCTAGTTATATTATAACTAAAGCAAACTCTAAATAAACTTAAACTTTTAGTTAAAAAAAAACTTTTACTTAAGCTCTAAACTGCTTATTGTAGTTCATTAGACATGCAAACAACTTCCTATTTTGTTTTTGTAAAACGGAGCTGTTTTACTTTAATACGAACTTAAACCTATTTTGAAATAAAAACTTTAAAATGTCATACAAAAGTTTTTTATTATACATTAATATATCAATAACTGTTTCTTTTTTTATATACCTTGAACAAATCCCCCTCTGTAAGCCATCATGTTGTTCATATGATCTCCCCGATCTCTGGTTGGTCCAAAATTCATCATTCTCTGACGTGATTGGTTCAAAATGTTGTCGATTCCGAAATTTGACATTTTACAGTGAAAATTATTTTCCCTGGAATATTAAGGCAGAAATAAAATCCTTGTTAAAACTGGTATATAACTAAGCATAAAACTTTTACAATTTTTCAAAAAAAAAAGGCTTCTGATTGAAAATTTAAAATTTTTTTATTCTAATTTTTTCTTACGCTTGAAAAAATTATCGGAATATTTATAATTATACGAATAAAACTCAACTGACAAATTAATAAACTTTAAAAAAGTCCAAACTAGTTTTAAACAAAAACTACCTTTTTTGTTGCAAACATTATTGCAACCTTTTTAATTAACAAAAAATCAACACAACTCTACGCACAAACAAAAGTTTACTGGAACTGCTCTTCGTAGCAAGTACCAGTCTAGCAACTAAGCACAATGTGAGAAAGAAAACTAATTAATACCATTAATTGCGCTGAACAACTATCAATAAAATAACCATAACAAGCAGCTACAATATTATACGGTTTCCTCATTTAATTTGCAATGATTCACGCGCTGAGCAAAAATTCTCTCAATTTGCTGTTTGTATTGATCAATTTATCAACAAGCTGTGTTATTTGCTAAAGAAAACCATTTGACCGTTTGTTTCGTGTTATAACAATATAATTTTTTTCTATTTCAGTCTTAATCACGCAGGTCTTAACTTCCTAACGAACTAATTGTTTTAACTTTTAACCGGTTACTGTAAAACTACATGCGCAGCAAAATTGAAGTTTTATTTCTTGTTAAAGATTTTTTTATTACAATTGACGTTCTATTACTTCTTTAGCATCGTTTTTTTAGCATTCTTTATTTAAAACTCTTTTATTAAAAACTTAATTTTTTAACAGTTTATGAACTTTCACCGAACAATTTTTTTTCAAACCTACTTAACCTGTTTTCTTATTTGTACACAGCAATACTTTTGTATAAAGAATTTTAAAAACAATCATTACTTGAAATTTCAAGTTTTTTAACTAACACTATACTATTTTTACTGTCTGTACCTAAAGCTCAAACTTAAGCTAAAAATAAAGTTATTTTTTATTTCGTTGCAAATAAACCAGCAGAAGTGTTAATCATAGCGCTTGCAAAACAAAAACAACAGTTATAATTAAACTCTGTTACGTTGGTGACAATTAATTCTAATTACGTAAAATTTATGCTTGCTGATGCATCAGTTTGAGCTGAATGTTTCTCAATAATAATAATAACAAGTATGTGTCAGAGTTGAACTAATTAGTAAGATGGTTCTTACTCGACTTTACTCAACTAACAAACGCAATTAACTCAGTAAGTTTAAAGTATGTTTTCAATATATATAAATGCAACAGGCATATAACCTTTATTGATAACTTAATTGGTTAATCTATTTATTCGTAAATTAAGCTAAACTTGTTTTTTTTTTTTTACCATCATTCAATAAACACTATATTCAAACTAAGATGTTAGTATCACTTTATTTTTATTTGCGTCATTATAACTAAATGTATAAATAGATTATGAATTGTTTTTATTAATGGTTGAGTTCATAGTACTTCTATATAATTGTGCTATTCCAGTAGTTAAATGTTTAGTTTTAATAAAATTTAACTATGTTTTAACTATCGCTTCAATATTTTCTCGGCTAATTAAAACAAAAAAATAGTTTATAGACTGAGTATAAACAGATATAAATGTTGTCATCGTTTTGTAGGTAAAACAAAAATTTGTAAATACAGGCTGGTCTTTTTTAATTAATTGTACGAGAAATAAAATTATTACACTCAACTAGTACACCATTCAAGGATGGATGCCTAAATTATAAAACAAGCTTCAACGGAAGACAAAAAGTAATTCTATTTAAACAAACACTAATAATTATTCTGAGCTAGATCTTTTTGTAAGACACAAACTAAAACTTAGAATGAAAAATACTCGGTAGAACTCTGGAGCTTGGAGAAATTAGAAACATAATTAAAAGACAATAAAAGGCTATAGCAAAAACGCATATTTAAAAAAACATTAATTTGCATATAGTAAATACTTTCAAACAAATTATTAGGTTTTACTTACAAAGTTTTATTTTATATTAGTCACTGCCATAAAAATTTATCTAACAATTTTTTTTTAGTAGTTCATTTTTCGTTCTGACAAGCTGTTAAACGACCGTAAGCAATTCCAATATGGTTTTACCTCATTAAAAAATATATTCAAAATAAATATGTATTAATATATAATCTCACACAAACGCTGTATCTCAGATTTGAAATCAATATAATAATTAAAGCTTTGAAACTTTTGTTTACAATTTTTTTAGTATTAATTAAACAAAGCTAAGCAAAAACATCACACAAAACAGTATATATATAAAGCTTAAAGACTACGTATGTGTTATACCAGGTCATTTTGTTACACTTCTCAATCGAACGTAATTGTTATGCGATCTAACAAGTACTAGCATCTTCTTATAAGAAAACTTGTAGCCAATTACAACACCCACGCGTACAACAAAACAATGCTGGTTCGATCGGTGTAATTTGCGCGAATTAAAACGATTTATCAAAATCACTATGGGCTCGGACAGTAAACTTGACAACGTACATTTCCTCGCATACAAATCTCGTCACGAGTTTCAAATGAGACTTGGTTGTACGCTTCGATCAAAACGGTGTAAATTGAAACCATTATGCAAACTCACATTAAAAACCACTTTTTCCACGCGTCCCAGGGTTTAAACAGGTTTAAAAAGCTCGGGTTTTAAGATATATTTTCTCGGTAAGTCTATCCAAAAAGTCTTTGTCTTGTTAAAACACACTATTACTGGAAAAGTTGAAAGTCTTTTTGGATTGTGTTTTTCTCGGAAAAGGAAATTAAAAAACAAAACCACACTGTATTCTTTCTTACTTTAATCATAAAACTGTCATTCTATACGTTTAAGCTTTTTTTTTTCTTATTTAGATGAATTTACTTAAAACTCATTCAACGCAGTTATTCTTAGAGATAGTTTAAGTGTCTGTTAAAAATTAAAAAACTGTAAAGCTCAAACTTGATTTCACTAACTAGAACGTTTCTACTTATCATAGACTTTGTACCGTAAAAAAGTTAACACAAACTGATTTTTCCAAGCTTCATAGCTTTATTAAGACAAACTGTTTAGACAAAGTTTTGAACTGTTAATAAGTAATCAACCAATATTTACTGTTCAAATACTAATTTTAAGTTTTAATTGAAAAACAAGTCTTATGAATGCTAATTAGTAAGTACCAAAGTCAAGTTTTCTTTAAACAAAAATCTAATTAATGCATGTTTTATTTGTTTTCTAAGCTGGTTTTAAGTTCTCAACACATTTTTAAACATTTTAATAAACATCTACTGAATTTGCAGAATTCTTAGTTCTATAACCGCTGCAATTTAGTAAAAGTTTTAAACCTTTTAAAAATTTTTCAAATAGATTGTAGACTAAGATTCATGGAGTTATGGACTGAAGTAAAGTAAAACTAGCAACTTGGTAGATTTAAAAAAACAAATTGAAATATTGTACAGATCTTTTAAACCCGCGAGATATTTTCTTACCTAGTAAAAAGTCATCGTAACTTGTCAAAACTAATTTTTTGAGTACAATTTCTTTGTAAATGCTAATTACAACATAACATTTTTGAACACGTATGCTTCCTTATCAACAATTTCGAATTTTAACCGTCTGTTAACAATATCATGTAGATACAACAAATTAATTTGATTTATTTTTGCATAATAAAAAACACACAAAAGTCGTACTAAAGTATCACATATTTTATTATAAATTGTAGCCTTAAAAAAAAACTAAATAATTACATTTGTTATGCTTTTGCATAGTGATGTCTTTATTAAGCAAAACATTTTCAAAAATGATCAACGTACAAGTTTATCACGGCAACTTTGAGCACTCAGATAAGTGAAAATGATGAGTTTTCGCTTTTCACGAGATCACAGGTACTTGAAAGGGCTTTTTTCATATTTCGTGTAGAAAGAGAAAGTTATGAATGCCATTCGCGTGAATTACAAGGGTTCTTTTTCACAAGTGCTTTAAATGTTGCATGAAGTAATTGAGTTATCAAAATAACTGATCAGGGTTTTAACACAAGTGTGTTACCAATGGACTTTATCCTTTCTTTTTTCAGTTGCCTAAAACAAGATCTTTATTGGTTAGTCTGTTACAAATTTTTAAAAGTACAAAATGTTTTTTACTTTCTCTATAGTTTGCTTAAAAAACAATTTTAAAAATTTCAGCTGATAAAAAAAAAGTTTTAACCAAATATTTAATCCAGTTAAATTTTTTTTCTAATTTTTAGAATGCTACTTCTACGTTTTACTTTGACTTCTACAAGCATGGAAGCCTGTATCAAAGTTTCAACAAACAGTGTATCCGTTAAGATAAGCCTAACGACAGCCAATGATTTGAATACATTTCGTCGAATATTTGAAACGAACGCTCTGTTTCTAAATGTTTCAAACAGTATACAAATAAACCATTGTTTATACTTTTTAAACTGATCACGATCTGTTTTAACTAAATAAATAGATTAAGGTCAAAAATAGCGCATCAAAAAGTGAGGTATGTAAGTTAATATAAGATCATTTTAACTTGTTTTCAATTAAAATGGTCGTTATTAACTGTTTAATATTAGTTTTAAATATTTACACCTGGTAAAAAAGAACGAAATTTTTTTTGATATTTTAAAAAGATGAGTTCAAAGGTCGTTTAGTTGGAAATAAATTACTATTTTCACTATAACTAATACTGACAGACAGATTCCAAAAATACACTCTATATTAAAATTGCATTTGTTTGAAATTGCTGCACACATGTTGCAACACGATGTTTGCATTTAACAAAATTTGAGTTGTGATCAGGCTAGCCCTGCTTCTTACTTGAGCGGTAGTTCATTTGAATGCAAAAGCTTTTAATTATCACACGACTGCTTCACTTCAGCAGCGCAGCTCAAAATATCGTAATTTTAAATTTTTACAAAACATCGTTATATTGACAAGCTGAAAAAAAGTTTTCTAATTTCGTACCGAACACTTAAATACTCAAGTAGGACTATTTAACAAAAAAAAAAACTTTTTACAGACTCACCGGTTTTTAATTTACAGCAGTCCTTTTTTGAGCTTGTTTATTTAAACAAAAAAAGCGTACTACCTTTACCTCTTGCAATGGGAATGAAGCTTGCGTTGCAGCGTTTTGTACTATATATATATATTCATATAAAAACAAAATCAATATTAATAAAAGCGATTATATCAATTCTTCGAATTTGACTGACTAAATTTAGAAAAATTAACTTTTACTTGTGTTTTACTATAAGTTGAAATTTCCCGTAGACCGTACGCATTCTTTTTTTATTCGCGTTTGTCATAGTTCTAATTCTAATAAAATCATTCATAGCAATAAAACAAAAAACCTCCGTATTTTCTTATACTTTTCAATCACTGTTAAACTAAACATACAAAATTAATTGACGTTTTTATAGTCTTGAATTAGAAACATGTTTTTTTTTTCGTCAGTATAGTATAATAAACTAGTACAATCATCAGGCTTTAGCAAACTACTAGCTTGAGATGTTTTAAATTCAATGGTCATGTCAAATTTATTCAGATTTTAAATAGAGCTTGAAAAAAGCGATCGAATTAATTCAGCAATATTATGCATTTAAACTATAAATATCGATCTAGTTTCAGAAGTATATAAGTCAAACAGAGCTCAAAATATAGCATTTAAGATAATTTGATAATGACTTGGAATGAATCATTGTTTTTTTTTCTGATAATAAATTTTGCGCAAACATAAATTTAAACTCTTGTAATTTTGTTTACTTATTTTATGACAGTAGCGTAATAAACTTTGTTATTTTTGTACTTCTTAGAATGCAAAGGCTCTCATTGCAAATCTTCCTATCAAGTTATTAAGTTAAGTTTAATGTTTTCACTCACTTAAACGTATTCTAAAGTAAACAAAACATACCTTTGCTACAAAATAAAACAAGAATTTATAGCCTAATAACTAAGCTCGTACTTTTAATTTGTCTGTTACTTTTTGAAACTAAGCTCAGGGTTGAAAACTAGTTTTTCAAAAAGAACTTTAAAAGTTCTGCTTTATCAAAATCAGGTAGCAAAGCATTAAAACAGCTTTTGAGAGATCTCGGCTTTTATGTGTTCTTTTTAGAAAAGCTTTTAATTTTAATCAAATCGGTTAAGACAACTGTTTGGTTTCAATTAATAATAAGAAGAACACTGATTAATCAAATACGTAAAAGGAAGTTATACTGTGCTTGGATTTTTTTATCATTATACAATTGTTTATTTAACATTAATATTACTTGTAACAATAATCACATGTTTTTGGTTTCGTAGAATTGTTTTACTAAATTATCTATAATCAAAGCGACGCGATTTAACCGATAAGCTTACGAATAAAAAATCAATAATCGTTTAGTTTTTCAATTTTTTATTTACATTAGGTTGTTTTGATTTCGCTGTGTGTTGCAATGTGTTTTCTAATAGAATAAGTGTTGGCTTCTTACTAGTTGGTAAAAAAAATTCAAGAAAACTTTTTAAGCTGACTAATAAAGTTCGTTTTTAAAGTCTAAATTCTAGTCATGAATCCTTTTAAATTTGTTGAAATTTATTTCATTTATTTTTTAACTTTGAAGAACTTTGAAGAACACAAATTCTTATTTAAAACTCTACAAGCAATCCTAATAAAAATTAATTTACTCTTTTTAACTCAAAAGTGAGTTGTTCTTGATTTGTTTATGATTTCCTTTTTGTTTTAAAGATACTAGTTTCAACTCTATATCAAAATGCTTTAGCATCGTTGAAAATTGTTATTCGAAAATATAACAGCTCAAGGTAAAAAATATGCTAATTAATACTAGCTGTGTTAAATGTTTTAGCAGGTAAACTAACAGAAATTCTTACAATTAGTGTGTTTGAAATATCTTATACAAAAGCTGTTAAAAAAAAATCTTGTTTGTAATTATATAACCACATAAGTAACTATGTTATCAAAGTTTTACAACCTGAGATATTTATACGTAAAAATACATTTTCTGAGTTTCAGTATAGTTTTAGTTAGCAAGTTTTGTGCCTTTTGGTATATTATTTAACCCATTGTCTTAATAAAACAGTAAAAGCAAGCTAATTCGTCTATTATTTTTTTATAAAATGATATAAGGTGTTGAATTATACATTTTTTCTCTAACAACAAAAAACTCATTGTCAAACTTCAAAGATGGCAAGATGACTTTTTTTTGCAAATCAATTAATTAATAAACCTTTTTTTGCTTACACAACAAACTTAATTGTTAGTAGTTTTAATTGTTTTTGTACGTTATTAGTAAACAAGTGCAAGCAAAATTGATAGTCATTTGAATTTAATTAATGCTTAGCTTTACTATGTCAGACTTGAAACTTATTCTTTTCAAGTCTAATACATACAACAGAGGGTTTCAAGTTATGTTAAACATTTCTTGTTACTTGCAGATTTTGCTGCTATGTCGACTAGTGGGTTTTGATCTTACAATGTCCAACCATCAGATTTTTCGTGACATCGTTTGTACCCCTATGTTACTGTTAATGCCTAGCTGAAAAAGCTCAAAAATATATTTTGATGTTTAATTTTTCAGGGTTGCCAAAGGTTTTTTGAAGTTTTTTTCTTGGTTTTCTAAACTTCTTCCAGATTAGGAATAAAAAAAATTTGACCCATTTTGGTACAAAACTAAATTTAAGGTAAAAGACGGTCTTAAATAGTTTAACAACATTGAAGAGATACTTTTAAGGAGGAGTTCTTAACCTTTTTTAGTTTTTTACCCCTTATTGGAAGCTTATTACCAAATTTACCCTAAATTAACAATATAGTGTTTAGTTTTAAGGAAAAAAAACTTGATTTTTTGAACTTTAAGCTTATTAATCATAACACCTAAAAAAATATTTAATTTTAACACTAACTTATAAACTAAAACAACAATTGATAAACACTAACTTGCATAAATTGTAATAAAGAAAATATATCTCCTAAAACAAGGGAATTCACCCCCAGAGGTAAATTTACCCAAGGTTAAGAATAGCTGCTTTAAAGCTACTTTATACGTGTTTTTCAATAAAAAAAATAAAATTGATTTTTGTATAATTGATTTTTCGTATTAAATCTAAAAATTATAAGCTTTTATGTAAAAGTTGCTAAAAATTCCAGAGTTTTTAGTGACTTTTGTTCAAAATTCCAGGTTTCTTCAATATTTCTCAAATTCCAGGTTTTTTCAGCTTTGTTGTTAATTTTAATTTGGCAACCCTGTTTACTGCTAACAACTTCTGGTCTAACCGAGATCTAAACGAAACAATTTCGTTTGAACATGCAACAATTTGAAAAACACTCAGTTTATTGAAAGCTGACGCACATAAAACGTTAACAAGTAAAACACAGAGAAACGTGCGTTATAACAAATTGAGTACTTTCAAACTGTTTTTATTAAAAATACTTAACATTTTTGCTGTTAAAAAGGACGCATATTTAGATGTTCGCATACAAATTTCTACCGAGTAAATGCAAATATGTACAGACTTCATATACTTAAATTTATAATTTTGTCAGGAGATTTTTACTTGTACAATGTTAATTTATCGGCACCTGTTTATGCGCATTTCCATCTTTTAGTTTACGTTTTTAGTACTTGTTAATTACACATACAGTTTTCACGTCAGACATGTACCAACTTGGTTACTTCTAATAATAAGAATCGCAGTTAAAAAGCCGATCAGTGGTAAAACTTGGTAACTGCCTGGTTTTGTATTAAACATATTTTTCATTTAAACTTCGACCATATTGTTAAAAAACACCGCTTACCCTACTTTCATCCCAGAAAACAAACAAACCATCTTCTTTTAAACAATCGTAGATGTTTAACCAAGACAGAAAACTGCTTGCAACCTCTGTTGTTATATTCATTGAATACACTTTATATTACGTTGGGTATAGAAAATATATTGGCGTCCAATTCCAACCATTTAGTCACAAAAATATTTTTTTTTCGCCTACAACTTAAACTAATTCCCAAAATCAAACAACCAATCATTTCAAACCACAAGTTTATTGTAAAAAAGCGAACGAAAACAAAAACACTAAAAACTCATATACACACGCGTATTGCATTCCATTCGTCAGTTCACGCGTTCCGTCTTGACAACCTTGCTGCTTCGATTAACCGACATCCAGCTGAAAAGCGAGGCCAGCGACACGTTGTTGTAGCCGTTCATCTGCAGGAAGGCGTCGACGACGTCTGTCAGCTTCCTGTACTGCACCTTGTACTTTTGCACCTTCACGTTCGCGTTCGAGTCTGTGAGAACGAGTAGATATCATAAAATAAAAACAAATTATACAGTAATCTTCCTTTATCGTACCAACATATGTTTCTGTGTGTTAACGGTTTAACACATTTCAACGGGGTTATGAATGGAAAGACTATATTTTGTTAACAAACACTTAAATTTATATTATGAACAGTTATGGTGTAAAACAACTGAATATTCAAAGGCGGGGTTTCCCAAAGTGGGCGTGTCGTGCCCTTGTGGGCAATTTTGGTGATCAGGGATGCATACAATTATAAGCGCACGAAAAAGTAATGGGTGATTTACTAGTAAAAGGTCAATATCTAAAAAGGGATTTTATAACTTTCTGCCAAGGGGGCAGCTATCAAAATGATTTTGAGAAACATATTCCATAACATAGTTAGAGTTGAAGTTTTAAAATTTGCTTAACGAGTGTGAGGAAAACTGCTATCATTTACTTCTAAAAAGATGCTTTAAACTTGTGTAAAATTAAAAAAAAAGCAACATAAAAATATAAAATTTGTATACTATATCTTATGTGTATTAGTCTATTATGTACAAAAAACAAACTTATATTGTTTTTCTTGTACTTTCTCAACGCATAATCCACGTCAAACTGGAGTCTGTAGAAGCACAACTGCTGGTACAAATCCCGGTACGAATACTGAAAATACAAATATGAATTTCGAAAAATACTGAAAAGTTCTTAAGGAGTTTTTGAGTCTTTTAAAGTTATTTAAAAATAAAATATTTGAAAAAAAAACGTAATGAAGACAGTTTTAATAATAACTTTTACAGCTTATCAAAATACATTTTTTAAGTTTCGTAGCATCGTAACAACTAAGAAAATAACTTCAAAAAGCGTCCACAGTTGACGTCACAAACTTTTCTCTAACAAAAAAAAACTATGACGTAACAATGCTACGACGTACCTCGCTCTTGAGGATTCCCCCGTAACAGACGGTGCACACCAGACCCCTGTTGTCATGGAGATTCGGGGCCGATCTGGTTCGGTGACCACAAGCAGGATCGTCGCAAACCGTCCAACCCTGTGACGTAACAATACGTTAGTTTAGATAAATATTTCAATTAAGATTTAGTTTTTTTTTTAAGTTTATTAATATGTTAAAACAATTTTATGGATAATAACAAACATTTCAAAATTGCAACTTATTTCTGTGTTGTAGTTATTTTAAACGTTAAAATATAGAAAAAGTTGTCTAATATGTTTAAAAAAAATATATAAACTACAAAACAAAACAATTTGCGTTTAAACAGATTTTTTTTGTACTTATAAAGACCAAAAAGCATTTTCATTCTCGGGAAGTTGAAAAATGTTCAACTAAAAATGCATATGATACACTAAAGTTGCAATCATTCTAAATAGTATTTCTTTTTAAAACTGAGTTTGAAAACTGTTGAAACAAAAGCATCATTTTTTACGCGGAATTCAGGGCACAGACGACTGATCGTACCTAAACTTGGAAACAACGAGCGTTTTTTGAAATTACACGACAAATAAAATTCTACATTTCAAACATTCACTTATGTCGAGGGGTGCTTTACAAGTTTTATTGATTAGCAACTTTCAACTTTTCAAACACACAAAATTACCGCGCATAATCACAAATCAAACGCGAAGTAACACGTTGAACAAACAGCTCACAAGTGGCCACTTTTGAAAATGGTAATAAAAAATTCAATCGCGCAAATCCACTTAAAATTTCAACTTTCACCAAAAACAAGCTCGTTTCGAGTAATTATCTCGTTGATTCCATTATGACGTGATAATGGTGAAACACTCGACGTCATAAAAGTGATTATGACCGTTCGTTATCGCGCAGATTACCGTCTATTGTCTGTTTTCGGTGAAAGTTTATTGTTTACACGTATCTGTTGTATTGATTTTTTATTATTTTCAAACAACCCTGTTTTCTTTTCAAGGGCTTTTGATGAGCAGTGTCCATTGTTGATTAAATGAGGGTAAATTTTAACCACTTTTCAAAAGTAATGAAATAAATGTTATTCATTTCGTTTTTAATTTGAAAATATTTTTAATATTGTAAACTCAATATTTATAACGAATAAATCTTGACTTAAAAAGTTTTCAAAATACTTAAGTAATGCACTTTTTTAAAGTGCTAATAAAAACTTACTGAGCTATATTTTTCAGTATCAAATTTATGCCAATATGTTAAAACTTAATTTCATTTAATGCTTAATTTTTTTTTGTATACTTTAAACATATAATTTCAAACAATCTAAATACGCTGCAAACCAGCACCTGAATTTTTATAAATAATACTTTTACGTGCTTTATAACTGTCTTAGTTGTCACTCTTTTCAACAGCAAAAACTTTAGATTAAATAATAATTCAATCAAAAAATCAATAACTTCAGATTGTGAAAAATTCCCATGATTATTTCCAAATTAAAACATGACTGCGAGTAGCTAGAAATGGGTTAAAAAAAAATTCCACAAAAAAATTCAATGACTTTTTTTTGAAGAAAATACCTGACGTGATCCGTCACAATGTTCATAAAACTTAAGTGGCAACTAATGAAAAATACACTTGTAAATTACCCTCCTTGACATGATAAAGACGCTGTGACGTAATAATTAAACATGATGCAAAGGTGAGGGCAACAAGTAGGTTCTCGTGTGAACGTCGAACCTCGAAATATTTCGGGCTCGTTGAGATTTTAAGTAACGAGTTTCACCTGCCTAAGAAATTCTTGCACTTTGCACTTTACAGAGATAATTTTTTACATACATACTTACAAGTAATTTAAGATGAAATTAATTTATTTCACCTGCATAAGTGATTTTATGTTTGCAATATGATAACATTAAATTGCTTTAGTTTAGCTAGAAAATCAGTTTGTGGAGTAGTTCAGTTTTACAATGTACAATCAATACATATAGTGATAAGTAATAACACTTTCAAAAGTTTTGATCACCGAACTTATTGTATAAAAACACTTTGAAACTAACTATATTTAGTATAAAATGATAAACAGAAAAATTAATGAAGGTACATAGTTTAATAGTCTATTCAATATTGATCAGATAAATGTATACTTTCAATATCAATACTCATAAAACAACCTCAACAACAACTTGGTTCATATCCGGTTCCCTTATTGACTAGTAAACATCAAACTTTTCAACAAGCATCATTACAATAAAAAGGCAATTGAAAACAATAAAAAGAATCATAAATCTTTAAAAAAAAAGACAGCTAAAGTCGCATTTTTAATATCGAAAAAACTCACAAAGTAAAAATTAACAACAATGGTCAAGAATATCCGTTTTTATTGTTTGAAGTTCTTAAGAAGTGCCTTTTAACAAACACAATATCGAATAATCGCCAAATAATGACGGCTAAAGTGCAAATAAAGACACTTACAAGAAATAAAACTTGGTAAAAAGAAATAAAAAAATCCAAAATAAAGGGGGTTATCAAGTTTAGGGGTTTGTCAAGGGTTATCAAAGTGATAACAAGGAAACTTTTAGTGTTTTTGTTTAAATTTTTATCATATTTATTCGTTATAAACTAGCTTTCTTGAGTGTTTTGAAAGCAAGTGTTCCTTTTATAAAAATACCATAATAGGGACTTTAAAAGTGGGTTGTCAAAGTCTCTGATTTTTTAATGTTGTACACTGAAGTGTACACTTCCGCTTGAACATAACTATCTAAATTCTTCTGTGATTTTTTAATAAAAAAAACGAAGAATAAAAATACCTAAAATAATGCTATATAAAAACAAATACAAAGGTAATTAAAGAGCAATATAGTTTTACTTTTGAATATTTTGATATATGTCTAATTTTAAACTATTCTGACCATATGAAACAGTTACAACTAATTAAGAGTAAGACTATTTAAGTATTATCTAGACAAAGTTTTATTAACTTAAATTGTTGTTTGTCAAACTTAAACGCAACTGAAAAGAGTTTACAAGCGTTTAAGAACTTATAATTTTACTAATACCATTTTTACTTTTAATCAGCTCATTATGCGCATTTATACTTCACAACTACAAGTTACAAACTTCACGAGTCTTCGTTTACTGTTTTTTTTTTCGAGTTTAATTTTTTTTTTGTTACAGACACCAGTTCACAGACTTTTTTAATTTCAATTTACAAATAAAACCAAACTTCAAAGAACACAGTGTCGTCATTAAACTTGTAATACAAAGTAATGAAAAACACTCGAAAGCCCTCGTGCTAAATCTCAAGACATTTTCAATTTTCCTTGTTTGTTTTCAATAAAGTTTCTCATCAATTATATTTTTGTACCGCCGAGTAATAACGATGCCTGGGTAAATATAAGTTCAGTTCTTTTCTTCTTTATTTCTTTTGTACATGTTTTTATTTTTAATTTTCCACTTTTAACGTTCTTTTGTAGGCGGTAATGACTTTTTATTGCCAGTACTTATTATTGATATCATCTTCGTTTGTAAAGAAACTTCAAGTATGCTTCGACTTTTTGACAATTTTTTTATAAGAAAACCCAATTTCAATAACGATGTTTAATTTGAAAATGGAGAAAATAAAAAATGATCCCAGTGAAGTTGTATTTGTTTTTGCGTTTTCTTAATGCCTTCTTTTTACAAAAAAACAATCGTGATTTATTTTATTAAATTAAAATATTAAAATTAATATTTCACAATAAAAATATTAAAAATTTATGTATCTATAATTGTTAGTTTGTAAAGTTTACAACTTCGTTACTATTATTGAACCTAAACTTTATAATTTTTTGATATGTATATTGATATTTTTATACATAATAGCAATTTACATATTTTAAAACTAACTTAAGATAGCAACTTCAAATTAAATATAATTATAACTCAAAAATTAAACAAACAAAACATGAACTACTTTTTATACTAGATTTTCAAAGATGCAAGAAGAGCTTTTGGACACAGCAAACTATCAAAATGTTAATTTTTTTTTTAGATTTATTGCGAACATTTTGAATTCAATAAAATTCACCGAGCCAAAAAAAAAGTTACAAAGAAAATTCAATTCATGAGAACATTAAAAAGATGAAAGGCGAAAGAATTTAGCGAATTATTTCGGATTAAATTCAAGTGGCAGTCAATTCAATTCGACTAAAAACTTTCTCATCTCCAAAAATTAAATAAATCTATCTGCCCCCATTTCAAGGGGACCCCCCAATAATTTTTCGTCGTCACTTCGGAGTCACGTCGCAAATATTTATGACGTCACAACAACCGCTAATCGCACATCAAAGAAAATTCGTTGGTGGCCGTCGTCGCGGTCAATTTAGTACGAAATTCTAATTAATTTTTTTCATTATAATTTTTGACCCGGATGAAGTGTTTGAATACGTGATTTAGAATTTAATAAATAAAAACATTTTTTATAAAATTTAGCACAAAAAACGCAAAGGCATCAAACTGCAAGTCACATTGTCGAGCTTTTAATGAAATCTAATCAAGCTTGATATCAAAGTGAAAATTCATTACAAAGATCAGAGTCTGTTATTTTTATTTTCGTTAGACGTTATATTTATAATGCTTTGTGTTTTGAAAGATGCTTTCACACTTGTATAATTTGTTTTTTTGATAAAAATAAACAGTACATAACGTAAATGGAAACTTTTGTTAACAAACATTGGAGCGGATGCTAAAATTTACCCAAGACAAAACTCTAATTTCATAGTCTTAAAATTTTTCACCCATGCTTATTGTGTAATTCTATCAAACAATCAAATACAAATCAATAGTCGTACGCCTTGATTCTCGTTCAATTTTTACTCTACTGGACAAGTGTGTCAAAGTTGTACGTGTTAAAATTATACACTTATTCGTTTCCTGTTGGTACAAGTTCTACATGGTGCTTTAATTTGTGTTTAAAAAAACTCCTTAATTATTTTTACCTAACTTTGAAGCATAAAAATCTTTTTTTTTGTTTTTCTTCTCTTAACGCAAGTTATAGGTATTCTGAGGTGGTTGCCCGTGATTTCAAAAATAAAATCAACAAAGGCCAAATATTTTCAAGTGAGCAAACTAACATTAACATGTAAACTAAACATTTTGATATAGTTAATAACAATTTTAGCTAAAACTGCTGCGTAATGCAATTTAACATTTAATAAATTGTTGTTCATAACATTTTGCTGGTTTTTCTTTACAGCAATCAACTGTGCAAAAACTTTTTCAAATTCTAATTACTGCCAATCACCAATGCATTTGTTTTGAAAACGATCAGAAAGTAAATAAAACGCATATTAAATAAAAAACAATATTCAAACACGAACCTGATAGTACTTGTTGATGTCTTTCCTAATTGCCATGGTCAACTGGTTCATTATTTGCACCAAGCAATCGCTCAGTAATTTTTCACCGCACGGTTGTGCCAGAGTGCACTGCCAGCTCGGCTCCTTTGTAAAGTGTTCAAATCATAATTCGAAATTACATACATTTAACAATAAAACTGAATATTAGAATTAATTGACTTTTTATTAAAATTAAATCTCACATCAAAATGAGGACAAGCGCGTTTTTTTATTTCTGGAAAGACTAATTTTTTCTTTGTTTTTGTATTTAATATCTTATGAGTAAATAAGTTTATTATCAACTTATTAATAAATATAGCAATAAAATGTTAAATTTTTAATCTTAAGACAACTATTTTCATATTATATTGATTTAACAGAGCTTCTGCTATACTTTTAATTATACGGAATCAGTGAAAGTTAGATTTTTTAAGAAAAACTATGCAAAAAATGTGATATTTGTGTATCTATTAATGAATAGATTGCTTTCATATGACTATTTTAAAACTTATTGACAAATTATGATCAGTAAAAATTTTCTTTTTGCAAGTACAAAGTGCTTAAATTGGAGGTCGGCAAACTGTTTACCATGGGCATATTTTTATCTTAAATGGAATGCAGCCCATTTAAAGGTAAAACTGGGCCTGCAAACCACAGGTATTCTGTGGTTTGCATTCAAAAGCATAAAAGGCACTTACATACCTTTCACAGGAAATTCGAAACGTGCACTGGATATTTTGAGCGTTGAAATGAACAGCAAAAAAGTCTTGGGTAAAACTTACGCGTAATTCGAAATTTATACTAGATATTTCCGGTCCGTTACGAGTCGAAACTACAACTGCGACCCACAAATGTTTTTATTTTGGAAACTTTGCCCGCAACCACCAAATGCCTGCCGACCCCAAATTTGAATAACTCGTAATTGTTTAAACTTTACTCTGTGTAAAAATATTTGTACAAGAGAAACTATAATTTGAGAAGTCATACGTTTTAAAATTATAAGAATTTTCGAATTTATTTCAAACTTTATAACTACCGGTGAAATTTTAATCTTTATTGCTCCCCAGCGGAAACTTTATATCAAAATATTTAACCACGACCTTAATTTTTACCATTCATCTGTGATGTTCCTGCACACACTCTTGCGGACACTTTTTTGATGCTTGTCATAGTTACATTGTTTTAATAAGCTACACAAACCTATTTTGAATTAATTATAGAAAGGTAAATTATTCCTGGTTACTTTTATTACTTAGTATACACAAAAAAGCTGTTAGCTTTATTAAAATAATAATTATTAAATGTTTTGTTATTAATAGAAACTAACCAGGTCAACAAAGAGCCCCTTGCTGAACTCAAACTCCTTAACGTTTCCATCGCCGCCCGCCCCAACGTCGCCATGGTGACGGTACACGAACCCATGGCAACCCGAGTACCTCTCCTCCTCCGTCTGAAAAGTCACGTGATCGTCCTCGTCGTCTTCTCCCAACTCCCTTCTCATCCGCTGCTTGAACCCGCTCGCGTCCAAACCTGATTGTGACGTCACAACGGTGATTTTTTGTTTGCTCTAGTTTTACAGCAACATGTTAAATCAACTTCTTCCCACTGTTTTCACTTAATTGAATGTTTAATCTAATATCAAGAAAAAAAAGTTATACTTGTATTGTATTAAATATATATCATAAATATAAAATGATATATTTATACAATTAATAATACTGTTGACGGTTGCGCAAGATAAAAATACTCTACACTATATTCTACAAATAAAATATACGCAATCTTATGCTTGGAACATTAGAATACTTGATCTTGGTGTATTTTATCACAAATTCTGTTGCGTTGTACTCAACATCATTAATATCTTATTCAAACAATTATACAAACAGTAATACATCAACAGCAAGTACAAACATTATCATACCGAGGCACTGGGCGATCATGGCGGGGTCGGTTTCCTGGATGGGGTCGCAAAGCCTGGACACGACCGGGTGGACCTGGTTGGCCAGGTAGTACTCGCAGTCTATCTGTTGGTATGTACACATATATATCAGAAAATTTGCAACATAAAAAAACAACTAATTTTCGAATCGTTTACTTAGTTTCAATGCTTTGGGCATATATTCAGAACGAAATAAAGAACAAAACAAAATTTCTAAAGAATCACACAAAAAACACATTGTGACGTTTCAAATAAAATTATCAGAAAGTTTATATAAACATATAAAACTCAAAAAATTCTATGTTTTGAAACTTATTAAAGGTATACGCATTTTTTAATAAAAACAATATTATGTAGTATAAATATTAGGATAAATAAATAATCTGGTAGTAATCGCATATGAAATAAAAATTCACTTGGTACTTTAGAAAATGTGTTTTTCTAAATAGTTTTTATACACATATTTTTTAATGTTTCCTACAGATGTAACTTTAAAAGAGATGCAGAACCGTAACAATTTTATTATCAAGTTGTCAAAATAGTTTAGTAAGAAAGAAAAATTTTTAATTTTGTTTACAATTGACAAAATTTTAAAATTTTCGAGCAGTAAGATATTTAACTTTAGCTCATGTTAGAGCAAAAGAAACTGAAATTAAATATTTTTTCATTGCTTTATTTTATCAAATAAAAAGTAGTAAATTTTATTTTGCACAGCAAGTAATAACAAGATTATGCAACTATGAATTTTGCAAAGCATTTTTTTAACTTTTTATTTAACAGGAAAAGAAACTTGATATTTATTACCGGCCGGATAAGACGACATTTAATACTTAACTTTGAAATTTTGGAGAAATAATTTATTTCTTATTTATTTAGTAACTGCTGTTTACCATGACTCATAATGCCGGTTGGTTTTTACGTAAACTTTTGAAAATTAAAAAGTTTCAAAACACACTTAAAAAATTGCACAAAACTTAAGTATAACAACAGTTTTTACAGATGGCAAATAAGTATGCCTATTATAATGTTTAAACAGTATTGTTTGTTACAATAGAAGCGAGTAAAAGCTTTAGAAAATCACTTTCACTTTTGGACGCTCTTATAATCTTTATAATTAGGGTTGTTTGTACTTTTAAAACGAACAACAAAAAAACAACACTAAAGTTTGTTATATTTTATAAACCAGTTTTGGACGAAGTTTATTTAAATGAAAGCCTAATAAACTACATCAATTTGTACATTCAACTTAACACAACGTAATATAATTACTCTATTTTCTCAATAAAACATATAAACATGTGTTTTATATAAGAAATATTTATTATAATTTTTTTTTAAACTTAACCAGAACACTCCTCACCAACCTGACTTTCCGAGAAGTATGTTAAACGCTTTATAAGCAAATAATTAAATTAAAATTAACTCTTATCAAGTTTGTCAATTACTATTATGACGAAACAATTACCTTCAAATTATCCTGATTGTTAAGTTCCTCCAAAGTGTAACTTCTTTGCGTTGCTGTGTTTTCCGTACCATCCTGTTTGAATTTAATATTCAATTAGTTGTAAGTTTAATTTATCTTTTTTCATCTAAAAATTTTCCTTGTGATTGTCATAATTTAACTTAAAATCGTCAATCGAGCAGTTAACGTCAAAAGTATTTAAAAATATTACTAAAGATAATTTTATTTTCATCTCTTCATCTTAGAATAAATTATAGCTTCTTTTTTAGACAACTGCTCTTGGTCGAACAAAAAACTCACATTATAAAACTTACACTCCATACACTGATAGTTTACCATACTCTTTTCAATGCCTGATAAAATTTTTATCTGACCAACCAGCTTTCTCAAAATGAAGACTGTTCTAACATTTGTTACCTACTCTTTAAGATTTTAACTGCTAAACTTTTTCCCGATGAAAATTAATTTTTCAACCAACCTGACAAATGACGTAAGCGACCACGTCACCGCTCCTCATCTTCCTCTGACCCGTCACCTTGTTTGCCCTCATTGCAACTCTCACGTGCGGGAGGTTGTCCTTCCCGGGGTACATCTCCGGGTCTCTCGTCAGCTCCTTAAAGCGAATTTATTTTAAAGGATTTTTTAGTTGTTTAAGTTTAAAGTTTCGTTTTGGATTTCTTGGGCAACCCATTTGTGTGAAAGAATTAAACAGAGGTAAATTGGTAATGGGTAAATTGAGTTTTATTTTTACTTCTATACGTTGTGAATGGTTTTAAGAAAGAACAATTATGTTTTAAATGTGAACTTAATATTATGGAAAATATTTTTAAAGTCATGGTAATTGATTTAAAGAAAGTATCAACAACACATATAAAAACTACAACATTTAAAAAAAAAATTATTAATTTAAAAAGCAGTTATTGAATGATAAATATGAAAAAAAATAAAAGATAAGTGAATAAGTGAGCTGCAGAATCGTTACAACTGCGGAATGGGTCGATTTAATAAAGTTTATAATAAAAATCTAAGTTGCATATATCTCTACTTAGATTACTTGGATCAAACATACTTTTTAAACTTTAAGTTTAACGAAACGTCTTTGGTATACCCGTAATGAATCTAAATACTTTATAAGTTTTTTATTTACATTTTTACGGATAATTTCAACATTTGAACTTGTTACAAACTTTTCTGATGACGTATTTGTCTAATGAGAAAGTTCCCTCTTTGACTTTGGTGCCCACTTCATTCAACATTTCGTGAATTTTCTCAACGATCGTTTCGCGCTGCTGATTGGACAATATCTGGTCCACCGCGAAACTGTAAATTGTTTGTTTATTTTAATATTTAAAAGTTGTTTAAGTTTAGCAAAGGTGCTATTTTATAACTACTATCAGAATGATATGACTGAGGGTTAATTAGACTTTTTAATTTCTAAGAAATATTTCAAAATAATATTGTGTGCTTAATTGGTATTTATCATTAAATATATATTAAATACACTGAATT
This sequence comes from Thalia democratica, assembly GCF_965202585.1. Lineage (NCBI taxonomy): Eukaryota > Metazoa > Chordata > Thaliacea > Salpida > Salpidae > Thalia > Thalia democratica. The sequence goes on along the minus strand of NC_139172.1, from coordinate 30,958,837 downwards.
TAAATAGTGACTTTTAAAAAGCGTTAATCAAGCTAGCTTAACTGAGTAGCAATCTAAAAAACAAAGCTTGCCTTCATTCAGAATTTTATTCAACAGAAACTTCACTTTTTTTTATCATTTAAGATATAAGCATAGTAAATTATAATTCTAAACACATATTATTTTCGCACAAACTTTCCGGCGTCCTTGGCAAGGTCGCACCAGTCTCTCCTGACGATGTCCAGTCCTTTCAGTTCCTTCTTCGTTTCAAATGTTCCGTTTGGTGACCTGGAGAAGAATTTATTAGTAATAAAATTTAAATAAGTAAGATTGAGCAGCTTTTAAAAGTTAAAATATTTAACTCTTTGTTTTCAATGTGAGTATAACTTGAAGAAATAATATTGAAAAAATTGAAAAAACTAATGTTTATTAAAATGATTTTGAATAATTATTTATCAAATAATTTTAAAAAGTCCCTGTACTAGTAGTAGTAACTATCTTTTTATATAGTTTTAAATCATATTTTATTAATCTTTTATTATTTATGAAGAAAGCTTGTATCTATTGAACATTTTTTAAAGATAAGGTTTGCTTTCAATTGCTTAAATTTTCAAATTAACTGTTTCTTTTATGACACAAACCTTAAAAATTTACTATCAAAATAAGCTTTTCTTATTCAACGTACTGTAAATACAAACAATAACTTTAACAATTCATATGCATCTATGCCTAAAGTACTTTTTTATGGTTTTTTTATGTTTATTTTTTCAATAAAAGGAATTCAAAAAATATAACTTTTACATCTTTTATGCTTAGCAAACATTTCTATTTATAGAATAAAACTTCAAAGAAAATAAAAATGCTTACACTAGCAATAAAGTGGCCAAAAAATTTATGCTTTCTAATGATTTTTCGTATTTTTATTTCAGGTAATAATATCATTGACAGCAGTATAAAAGTATAAACAATTCTCAGTTTAAAATTAATTATTCCAAAGTCTGAAAATATTAAAGACAAATTTATATACCGTTAAATTTTAAACTGAAGTTGTTTTTTTATGATTACTTATCATTTGCGTTAAACTTTTTACACCATCTATAGCAGGGTTTCCTAAAGTGGGCCAAGTGACCCCCTTGTGGTCCATGACAGATATTCAGGGGGCCACAGGCCATAATTTGAAACTTATACTAGATATTCTGAAGGTGTTGATGAAGAGCAAAAAAAGGTCTTAAGTGTTTTAATTGGTAGTTTTTTGAGTAATCTTGTTGAAGGGGGCAATATGAAAAAAAAGTTTAGGAAACCCTGATCTAAAGACTAAACTACAAACGTATTGACGTTGAAATCTATAATAAAAAAAAGTTTTTTGAACCTTAAACCAATAAAAGTACTAAACACAGGTAAAAATTTAACTTAAATACAAACTTTTGAACGCTGAGAGCTGCATACTTCTTCTTTTTGAGCAAAAGCAGCGACTTGTACACACCGTCGATGTCAATTTCCAACAGCCTGTACAGCTTGTTCACTTCTGCTTTCACCTGAAAGTGTTTGTTAACATTGGTAGTTTTGTATAAAGTTTGTGTGCGCGAACGAGTAAAGTAGTTTTTTGTAAAAATGATTTCAACGAAATCAGGTATGTTTTATTTTATTTGAAATTTTTCCAATGCACTTCAACATTTTTTGTATGATAAACCTGATAACTTGCAAACTTTTTATTTATAATTTTGCTCAGTTATTGTGTAAATAAATAGCTACAAACAGCCTTTTTGAACAACATTAAGCTTTTTATTATTATTTTAGTTAGTTTTCATTTAAAAACCTTTACGGTATTGATAACGCTTAATATTGTATAATTATTTCTCAGTTCTTTATGAGGTCATACCAATATAACACTTTATTGAGTAAATTATTGCCCAATATTAGCTACCCATTCATACTTACAGAAATAACAAAAATAAAGGAAAAGAGTATTTACTCTCTATGAAAAACAAATTTACTACTATGTATTCAATTTTACTATGAGCTTGTAAATTTTATATGCGTCAGAATTACGCTGCTGGCAGACAATGATAAATTTAAATAAATTTGAATACAAAGCGCCAAGCACTCTAAAATACTTTGGAAGTGTTGAGTTTAACATAACCCCTGATTTAAACCGTTAAAAATCTTAGTTTTTATTTAAAACAAAAAACTTGATATGTGCAAAGATTGTAACTTAAGTTAGTAACTCTTTGTGAGTACGAAAAGCTTAAATGTTTTTGAATAGTATCAGTTTTGTCTTACATATGCATTTTATGAATAAAAGTAGTTTTTATATATCGATTTGCTTTGAGTAAGTAAAACTTTTAAGATAAAACGGAAAAGCTCACCATAAGTGACCATGGCGAGTGTGTTAGATATATTTTTACAAAACAAAGCATGTTTGTAATTCAAAAAAAAGTTTTGTTGTGTAAGAATTTTAAACTTTGATAATTCAGAAACGAATTTATGATAAAACTACAAGTAAGATGTTTTTAATTAATGCTAAAATACTTTTTTCAAAACTGTTTATGTATTTTAAATTTTGCTTTGAATTATTATTTTAGAGAACTTTTCCTTACAACTTTAAACAAAATTGTAATAAAATTAGTTTGTTTTATCTAATTATTTCTTTTTTGATCATTTATAAAAACATAAAAGCATTGGTTGTATAAGTCATACACTTTTTATTTTTAAGCAACTACAAACTTTACAGTAGCATCCCCATTTTTACGGCATGTTAATAAACAATACATTGAAAAATACGTTTAATATAAAAGTTAACTTAAATTTTTGTATACCAAAACAATATTAATGACTTTTGTTAAAAACTTTAAGTTTTTTATTGTAAATTTAAAACTGCTCATAAAAAAAACAATATGTTTTTATTAAAGTTCATTTCAGCTTTATTGAATACACATAATATTCAAATGCACATTTTTATAATATATATATATATATATATATACTTAAAGGAATATAGTTTAAAAGTACTACACCACACAGCAGCGCATCAACTCTGTTTCAACTTTAAAGTTTTTTTTTTGATTATTTTATAATCAAAAGCCAATATTTGACAACAAAGAAGCGCCATTGTTCGCCAATCCGCTCGACATCCGTGCGAAACTTCTACGTCGTTCGAGATTTTTCCGAGCGAGAGAGCGTGCTCATCCGAGCGTAACGTGCGCGGGAAATACATCAATTCTCTCGCTTGTTCTCTTCTATGCTCGCAACTCGCTGCGCGCCAAACGTACGATGTCGAGTGGCGATATTTTTGAGATATTTTCAATGAAGAGCCACACAGAACGATCTCACTCGCTGTGTTGGCCAGTGGAGTCTTGCATCAGCAAACTCGATTAAACTTTTTCGCCCCGGCGTATACATTGTGTAATTGGCAGCGGAAAGTTTTGGGGACGTTTTTTGAATCGCGAGCAACGTACTTTGAAACGTTTTGGCTCCAAAAACAATTTTCACGGTGTATTGGAACGCATCGCTGTTTTAACTCTTTACATAAGAGTAGCTTTAAAATCAGTTTTACCAATATCATAACCGTTATTCATACTTTAAATTTAGTGGTGCTTTTCGTTATGGTTTAAAACATTAAATTCTTTTTTTTACATAAAACATTTCACTGATTATAACTTAAAAATCTAAATATAGATTTGTTTTAAAGTAAATAAACTTTACATGAAAAATATTTTTTTTAAGTATTTAAACATTTCTAGTAAAACTACGTTAAAAAGTTACATATAAAAAAGTTAATTTTCTTTTAAAAAGTTTTATAGCTCGACTTTAATAAATATTATAACTCACAGCTGCTGAAAATAAATTTAATTATAATCAATTTATTAAATTTACTTTTGAATATTTTTGTGACTACTAACATATATAGCTATAAATTAAAGTTTACATACATGTAACTTAGATTAATTATCAAAATAAGTTACATTTTGTTACCCAAAAATACACTACTTAATATGTTTACTGTTCTTAGCTTTTTATGAACCGTTAAAATACCATAATCATAAAAGAAAAACTACTCATTCTTGAGATTTTTTTCAAGTTATTTCAGCATTGACTTTATACCCTTATTTAGAAAGCAAGAATAGTAAACAGTATTTTCTTCAAATGCAAACCAGTAACTGGTTAGTATTTTGTATTTAATTAAATTAGACATTAAATAAAAAATTCAATATTATTTTCAAACGTACCTGGTTACCGAGCCGGAAAGCGTTGTCCATATCAGTGCTGTTGGTGTTGATCATGATCGAGTCGGTGTCCCCGTATATCACCTCCAACCCCATCTTCTGCGCCAGCTCCTTCGTGTTCATCAGAATCTGAACGATTAAAACAGTTGAATTTACATAATAAAAATAACATATATTTATTATTATTATAAATCTATAAATAAAAAAAGTGCTGGTGCAATACGAAGGTAACTGTCCGAAAACTTTGTTGAATTAATTTAATATAGAAAAATGTCGTTAATTTTAATAGATTGAGTACTTTTAAGGTTATTTTAATCATGTTTTTTAGATAGCACCATTAATAATATATTAATGTCAACGTCTAAATAAATTTGTTTAGATATGACATAGAAATTGTACATAAGCGATTAAATGTATATTTAATTATTGTGACTATATTTTGTTTTTTATTTTGTATTCATTAATGCTTGTACAAGTACATATCATTGAAGGGGAGTAAATTAAATATCAAGGGGTAAAAATTTAACACACATACCTTGTTTTCATCAATATTTTGGTCATATTTTAGAATAAAATTAATATTAAATAAATTTACTGTGTATGTGTGAATGGGACAACTATCTTACAGTTTGTATTCGTCAGTATCTTATAGATTTTTTTTTTAATGCACATGTTTTCAAAAATATATTAAAAACTGTTGTAAAAATAAGTAAGACATCACAAAAACTAACACTACTAACAAATAGTATATATCAGCGGTTCTTAACCTTGTTCATGTTTTACCCCTTTTTGGAAGGTTTAATACCAAGTTTACCCCCCATGTACAAAGTAGTGTTTAATTTTGAGCAAAAAAATTATATTTTTTGAATAAAATATAAAAATGGTAAAACTAAAAGAATTTATTAAACTTTAAAAAAATACCGTTACTACCTTATAAATTAAAAGGACAATTATTAAACATTAATTTACATAAATTCTAATAAAAACATTTACTCCTTAAAACAAGGTAATTTGCCCCTTATTAAGAATCGATGATCTATCTATATTATCAGTTGTTTGATTTTACAGTTTCAAAAATTCTTTTATATAAACTTATCATAACCTTTTTCTTACCTGGTTAAAATTAATGTTAAGAAATGTTTTAGAATAACATTTAGTTTAATTGAAATTAAATAATTTTAGACTGAAAATAAAAAAGGAGTATGACAATAAAGATAAATTTAAAAAACTTAAATGACATTTTTTAACAGATGTGTAGTTTTTAAGCATTAAAAAATTAATTGATTAAACTGTTGTTTTATCAGCTTTCTTGATGGTTTTTCATTTAATCATTTATTTTTCAATTTTAACTGATTAAAAGTGAAACAAACTTTAAGATAAATTAAACTTTTGTATACACCACTTTTATTGCGTTATACTTCTGAAATATTTCACATTAACTTTTTATTTGCATACTTAAGCAGTTAAAAAAAGTATTCGACCATACAATTTCTATTTTGTTGAGACGAATGGTACAAAATATTTCAACATTGAAAAAAAAAATTGAAAAAATCAAACATAAATAGTTTTTACGCCTTCAAAACAAACTCATTCAGAAAAACTCAAAATGAAAAATAAACAGTTATGACTGGGAAGCGAAAATATTATCAAACAAGTTGTCAACGTGGATAAAATTCAATTTAACAACGAGACACTCAAAAGGTCGTCGGTAGCGAAATAATTCACATCTGCTGATGGAAATTCTAGAACACTTGAAACTTGAAAATCACGTTTGAAGGCGCTCAAAGCTTAAACGCGCTTTTCGAAGTGAACTCATTTTAATTTGACTACTTGTTACTTAGATACTTTACTTTATGCTTGTTAATTTTTCTTTATATATAAATGATTCAAAAAAAATATTTTACATTATACAAATTTATAGCACCACTCAAAAATACTTTTTAAACAAAAGGGCTAAAAGTTTTAAACTTTTGTTTATTGCCTTTTGTTTTTATATGCAAAAGTTTTTTTATATTTTTTGTGTTTTAATTCTAGTTTCTATTTTTAAACTTGAGATTAGTACATATTCTGTTTAACTATTTCTATAGTTTCCAGTAAATTAGTTTCTATTACTACTGTAAAACTCTACATACTGTTGATTTGGAACTAATTTTTAGCGGCAAAAAGAAGTAAACAAACCGTTTTTACTATACAAAACAAGCATAATTTATACGCAAGCATTGTAAAACTTGTAAGGTTTTATTTCATTTTTAGTTATTTTATCAACTTTGTAATAAATAAAATAAATTCTGTTAACTATTTTACTTTCATTTGGAATAGTTTTCATTTTGTTTTCAAACATATGGCTTAAAGAAATGAAATCAACTGAACTAAACTACTTTGAGTCCTTAAATTTATTATTTAAGCTTTAATTATTTAAGCTTTAAACGAGTGTAGCTTAGCTTCTTTATAGTGTGAAACATAACTGCATTACTAATGGAAATTTCTAGAAACACTTAAAAGTCATTTTTAAGCGCCAAATATTTTCAACTTTGTGAAAATAAGTTTCAAGTGTTATTGCTCGTAATTGCACTTTTTCCATGCTCTTTTGCTTTCAATCGCTCAGTTTTAAAATTGAGTAAATACCACTTGCTGTTTAGAAAGATTGAAAAATCTTACACTACTTTATAAATCAATTTAATGTTAGTTACAAAATTAATAATTTCGTTGTTATAAAAGATCAAATAAAACTTTTCAAAAATTGTTTCTATAATCAATACAATTCTATAATTGCAATCTTTTAAATATTTTTATTTAAATTAAAGTATAAAAAAGTTTTTCTAGGTAATGAATAGTATTTAAACTTCGAGTTATGAATTAATTAAAACTTAGTTTTAATAATATTTTCAGCAAGTTTAGACCAATGTAAATACCGTTATGTTTTTATACTAATCAACATTATCAATAAACTTTTTCAACTAGGTTTTCATCGCAATTACAATTTTTAATCTTGCTAAAACGTTGATTATTCATCAACTTTTTATAATAAAAGTCACTATACACAAGCTGAATACATCCCGAGGTGATATTTGATTGCAACATTAATTTTCCAACATTTTAGATTGAAATTAGCAAAGTTGATCGTGATTGAAAAAGGAAGCTCAATTTACTCATCACGTTTTTATATTGGGTAACAATTTATTTGAGAATTAATTGAACTTAAATTAACTTATTTAACACTTGGAAAACAAAAAGTTATGCTTCCATATAGGAAGTCTGAAATATGCTCGATTTCAAAAGCAATTTATGTTTTGTGTACCATTTGTGTGGCATTTTTTATTGCAACTGTAGAGATTAAAGTATATATAAGCACTTTCACTACCATAAGACCTTTTGAGTTATACAAAAATTGCAAATAAGTTTAAGTACAAGTAAAACTGCTTCTTATCACTCAATTTACTTCTTGTTAAACACTTTTATTTATCTTGAAACTGACAAAACTACGAAAATGTTTTAAATGTATATTCAGCATAATACACAAGTACCTTATAGACTTATTTAGAACATTTTTAAACTGTTCCACCAGTTTTTTTTTATAAAAACCAAATATTTTACAGCAATTCTCACCTCCCTACCCCTCCTGGTGACCAGGGCCGCGAGGGGTTTCGCGTAGAACCTGGAGTTTTGGAAGCCGAGGCAGCCGTACATCGAGTTGGCGGTCAGCTTCAGCGCTTTCTGGCGGATGTCGTACTGTGGACATGAATCAAATTAAAAATTAAATTTTATTAAAATTTTATTTAAAATTAAAAATTAACGACTTAATAAAACAAAACGGTTTTGAATTTATTTTTACATTAGACACCCGTCTGACTCAACTTATCACAATACACTGTGGAAATGTATTGTAATAAGTAAAATACTTCAGGAAAATCATGAAGAACTGGAATTTTAAAATTATGATAATAAGACTCAAGTCTGAAGGAAAATTTCAACACTTTATGACGGGTTTTGTACTGTGGATATGAATATAAATAAATTAACCATTTCACAAAAAATTATGAAATGAACAATGATGATAGTGAAATTAACGACCGAGTAAAACAAAATGGTTTTAAATTTATTTTTACAGTAAGCATATACCTAACTCAACTTTTAGTTTGTTTTATTATCTATTATCTTATACAAATACTTGTAAACTTCCAACAAAATTATTGCTTTTATTATTACCCTTTAATGTTGTGCATCACTTGCTTACTAATTTTATTTTATTTTTTTCTAATCACCTGAGTATACTGTTCCTTGCTGATCTGTCCCTTCATCATCTGCTTGACTGCCCTTCTTCTTTCAACCAGCTTCCTGATCTCAGTCGGAAGAACTCCAGCGTCGAGACCCTGCTCCGGAACCTCTGGGATGTACAACTCGTCCTATGTTAAAATTAAGTAATGCTTTTTTTGTTTATTTGAATATGTACTACTTTGTTATACAATATCTCTCAAAAAATAAATTCTTACTTTACTAATTACCTAAAAACAATACAATCTAATCAAATACATCAAGTAATAAGCATATATTGTTATATAACATGATATTTTTTATTAGACTTTTTTTTTATAAATTATCTACTGTACTTTTAGTTTTTGAATCATCATAACTAGAACTTTCTATTTTTCACATTCCAACAAACATAAGTTGCAGACTAATATTGCATTTAAAATTAAATTAATAGTATTAATTTCATTTCATTTTATGATTTTTTAACCAAAATTTATTTTTGCTTCAAAGTCTATCAACTCCCCGACACAAAAGTACCATACCCGCTTCACAACACCCAAACTTCCCCAACAACAACCAACTCCCTACCAACCTCGGGGTGCCCCTCGGGCGGGTTGGTTTCCAGCGTGGTGAAGCAGATGTTGTACTCCTGGATGATGGACGGGTACAGGGAGTTGAAGTCCAGCAGCAAGATGTACTTGTCGTAGAAACCCTTCTTGGGGGCCAGCACCAAACCCCCCTCGTACGCCGCCTTCTTCTTCGGCTTGCCCGCGTTTCCTGCGGGTGAAAATACTTGAAATAAAAAAATATTTCTTTTTTCTTTTTTTTTTATGTAAAATGTTCAGCTCGTTGTTTAAGGCCATTTTCATTTAAGGTAAAAATATTATTTGATTGGTAATTTTATTTTTAAAGCTTTGTTTCTTGTAAAATTTTTTTTTATACTAAACTTTTTAGGGTCATAGGGGATTCATAAAAATTTAGGTACTTAAATTTTATAAAAAATTACTTTTTATTTTATGTAAAATACACAGCTTGATTTTAAAGTTTATTGTTTAAGGTCATTTTCATATGGTAAAAACGGGTTTTTTTTAAGCATTACCTGTTTCTTGAGAAAAATATTTTTTTATACTTAACTTTTGAAGGTCATAGGGGATTCACAAAAAAAATTAAAGATTAAAGCATAAACTACAACATACTATTATAGACTAAAATGACTTTTGAAATCTAGTCAGTTTTTTTAATTCAAAATATAGAAATAACTCATTTTTGAGCTTTATATAAATCATAAGTATTACATTTTTCAACCTACTTTTAATTTTTTAACACTTGTATTATATTCAACAATTTCTTAATTTACAAAATTAAAACCTTTTTTTATAAAACCACAAACAAAAAGTTTTAACAGATTTTTAATTGTTTTTTAAAATATTATTTATGGAAGTTTATTCAAGCTTTTTTACAATTGAATATTCTTAAGTCAGCTGTCAGCTCATAAAAACATTTTTTCAATAACATGACATTTCCGCGACTATTGCAAAAGTTGTTTTAAATTTATAAATAAAACTAAATTACCTAAAAGTTTATATAACTTACTTTTAAAAAAAATTATTTTCAAATGTGTCTGTCTAGGTTATGTTATGTTCTAATTTTCAACAAGCTATAAAACTAATTACTTTAAAAATTAGCAAGTAAATATTTAATACTTATATATTTAATTTCTAAGATACATACATACATTTTTCAGTATTTTATAAAGCAATTACAAAAGCTTTTCAATGATAAACTACTAAAATAAAATATTATAGTGTATATTAGGCCAAAAGTTAGCTAAATTGGATAATAAAACACTAAAACACAAAACATTAAATTTTACATTCATTGCTTATAATTATTTAATCTTGTATTTAAAAAGATGAACAATCAAACAGTTTCAGTTTAAACTTTTCAGATAACGTTTTACCGATAGTTATATACAGAAATAAATATATATTCAGCTCTAAACCGATTAACTAAATCACAACATAATTTGGATACAACTAGCATTTTCAGAGTTCGATTCAGTTACTCTACAAGTCGGGTAAACAAACCCACATTCAAGAAAATTAATAAAAATTCCAGTTTTGACGCAAAAAGCGTTTTTAAATCCTTCGAAGAAAAAAAAAGTGGAAAATTTCTGCGTGAGTCACAGAGTTTAAAATGGAAATTCCGCGATTCGTCATTGAAAAAAAAACTGAATTTTTTTTTATCCCCCTTTGAATAATTTCGCTGAGAGTTTAAGCAAACTTTTTGGCGTAAATCACCTGAATAATTTTCAATAATGTTGAAGTTTGTATTTATTTTTTTGTTGACATTTTCAACAAACTTTTGCTTATTTTAAGATTTACTTGGCAATATTTGCCGAAATAAAACTTACAAAATAGCTTTAATAACTTTGTTTAGAATTTACTTTCCCTCGATTTATGAACAGGCTCAAAGATTTTTTTATCCTTGATGTCTTCTCAAGGTTTGAAAAATCAATCTATTTAAAGCGCATAGAAATTTCTAAAATTGACGTAATTTGAACAAAAAAACTCTAGACATTTAAAACTTTTCTGTGTTTCTTGTAAACTTAAAGTTTTTATTTTTAGTTTTTATAAAATTCTACCGTATTTTATTCACTTAAATTATTTGTAATAAACAGCTCACGTAAACTTTTTCACGATTTTGAACATAATTGAACATTTTGTAAAACTTTTCTGCGGTTTTAATTTACTTATTTCGCTGTATAATATTTTATTATTAATTACGCTGTCAAACTTTACTTGAAAAACTTTACAAAAATTTTTACCAGGTGTTTCTATATTTTAAATATATATTTTGTGTAAATTTTTACCTGCTTTCGTTGTGTCTTGTTTCGTTTCTTTCTTCTTAAAAACTGTTGAATGAAATAAAGAAAACTAATTTTCATAATCTAATTAATGCACATTTACTCACTACTTATTCAGTTTAACAAAGAAATTTTTAACTTTACCTTTAAAGACCTAACTATTTTGCAAAGCAATATTAAATTAATTTGTTTAACTACTAACATCTAAAAATGTTTTCAAAACACTTATACTATGTTATTTTCATATATATATACTTATTTATTAGTTTAAGGAAAAAATTCACAATTAAACAATTTTCTTTAATTTTAATAAATCGAAAATCCTTCTTTAAAAAGTGATAATATTTTAAATGACTTAATATTTTAAATTCTCTTGAAAAAATGACAAACATCTTTTATTAGGGTGACAATAAACAAAATAAATTATTCAAACATTAAACGAAACTGAACAAAACATCTTACTTTTTTCTGGCGCAATGTAGCTAAGTTCGTGGAAGGCGTGGAGTAATAAAAACTCGTTTCTTTCGGCTCTGCCTCCCATCAGGGTACGCGACAACACGTTCCCTGTTGATCCAATGTAGTTTAATTAAGCTAATAATTAAATAATGCATTTATATTCCATTTAAGCTAATGTAGTTGCACACACGAATACAAGGTTTGTATCAAACAGACTTGAACGTAGAATATTAAGCATTAATTGCCTTTCGTAAAGCCAATAAAATCGTCGAAGTATTTTTTAACTTTATTGCTATTTTAAAGAAATATACTATTTATAAACAACGGTATTTAAACAATTTTATACACTTTATTCTTAAAGAATATTTTATTTGATTGTTACAACCTCATATAAAACGTGGTAAACAGTCTGTAAAGTTTTCATAAAATATTTGTTTGGATCTTAAACATGTAGCTTTTCAAACTACCTCTGGACTTGTTTTTTACCTTTAAAGAACTCTGTTACTTCCGCAAGTTTATAAACTAAACTGTAATATGCACTACTGCTCGTTTTAATTAGAAAGCATATTGAAATTTCAACAACCTAAACAACATGCTGGTTATCTGCAGAGCAAGTGGCAGGAATATTAAATTATTTTCAAAAACATTACTCCTAATTTTTCCACAACTAATTTATTAAAATCTAATATATACACATGCTTACCGGCAATGCTGGTTATCTGCAGGGCGAGTGGCAGGGCTTGAAGCTCGCACGTGAGGTCCAACGCGAGCTTGGCGTCCACCAAAGTGTGGTCCACCAACTGTATGAGACTGTTCAGGTTTCTGCGGAATAAAAATTAATAATAGTGTGTAAAATATGTGGTCCGCCAACTGTATCAGGCTGTTAAGGTTTCTGTGGAATAAAAATTAATAATAGTGTGTAAAATACTATGGTACACTGACTGTATGAGGCTGTTCAGGTTTCTGCGGAATAAAAATTAATAATAGTGTGTAAAATATGTGGTCCACCAACTGTATCAGACTGTTCAGGTTTCTGCGGAATAAAAATTAATGATAGTGTGTAAAATATGTGGTCCACCAACTGTATCAGACTGTTCAGGTTTCTGTGGAATAAAAATTAATAATAGTGTGTAAAATACTATGGTACACTGACTGTATGAGGCTGTTCAGGTTTCTGCGGAATAAAAATTAATAATAGTGTGTAAAATATGTGGTCCACCAACTGTATCAGACTGTTCAGGTTTCTGCGGAATAAAAATTAATGATAGTGTGTAAAATATGTGGTCCACCAACTGTATCAGACTGTTCAGGTTTCTGAGGAATAAAAATTAATAAAATAGTGTGTAAAATATGTGGTCCACCAACTGTATCAGACTGTTTAGGTTTCTGCGGAATAAAAGTTAATAAAATAGTGTGTAAAATATGTGGTCCACCAACTGTATCAGACTGTTTAGGTTTCTGCGGAATAAAAGTTAATAACAGTGTGTAAAACATGTTGTCCACCAACTGTTTGAGACTGTTCAGGTTTCTGAGAAACAATTTAGTTTAAAAAAAATTAATTTAATGATAAAAGGGTTGCCACTCGTTTTTTAAAAACTTTCCAGGCTTTCCTAATTTCTTCCAGGTTTTTAACAGTACACATTTTTGGGTCTATTTTTAGTTTAAAGTTAAGTTTAAGGTAAGAAACTGTGTTAAATAGTATAAAAACATTGAAAAGATACTGTAAAGTTATTTAAAATATATTTTTTAATAAAAAAAAATTTTTTGATGACAAATTTTTTTTATTTATATGATAGATTTTTTGATTCAAATGGTAATTTTACTACTGAACATGTGAAAATTGTTAAAATTCCAGGTTTTTTTTTGCGTAAATTGTCAAACTCCAGGATTTTCCAGGTTTGCAGGTAAAGTGGCAACCCTGTGATAATTTTGCAAATTTATGTAAACGTGTTTAATTTCAAGTGTGTATCATTCCGCAAACGCGTGTGGTCCGCCAATTGAATAAGATTGGACGGGTTTATGTGTTGGAATTTTAAAAGAAGCGCACGGGATAAACACGAGGAGAAAAAGGTTTGAAACATCTGAAAATTTTGTAAAACTATATTTATAACTTTTTCCATTTCAAGTGTTGGATTTAGTAAGTATTATTTTAATAATTTATTATTTTTGAGAATAAACAATTACTCAGTTTCACCGCAGAGCGGATTTTCAAATTGTAAATCTGTAGTAAAATAATAATATTAAAAATGACAAATATTTAGAAATTGGTTTGAGTTAAGCTTATATAAAAAAAAATTTAAAAAAAATAAATAAAAATTAAGAATAATATTAATGTAAGACAACCTTTAATTTTAAAACTATCAAATTATAGTCTACAAACAATACAATTAAACCATAGTATACTGTGGGGTATTGATATCTAATGGATTTAAAGAGATAAAAACTTTTACAGAGTTAGAAGTTATGGAGTAGTATATACATATTATTAAGCACACAGTTCTAATAATAAATTAATAATGTTCAAAATAAAACCAGGGAGTAAGCATTAAAAAATTTTATGAAAGCATTGTTGTTGTTATTGTTAACACAGATGTATTATGATGACAAAGTATAAAATGGCTTTTTGTGAAAAATTTTAGATAAGCAACAAATAGAATGAAGGTTAGATTTCAGATGCTAAATTTAAAAAATAAGATAAACATTGAATATATTTAGTTGAGAGATAATCAAAGAGAGTATAAACTACTTATTAATAATTTAACAAGTGAATATTCAATAAAACCTAATGATCCAACAATTAAAATTAATGAAGAAGCTACCAAAATATTATCCAACTATAATACAAAAAATACAAAAAATAGAAAGATTCCCAAGTTCCTCAAAGCTGAAGCATTCATAACTGTCAAGGACCACAAACCTAATTTCCCCCATAACATTAGTTGCAGAACAATCAACCCATCAAAATCTTTTCTTGGTAAAATTGCTAAAATAAATTTACAAACCCACATTGACAAAATAAGATCAAAATCAAATCTTACCCAATGGTTAAATTCTGAAGAAGTTATAAAGTGGTTCAATAATTTCAATGATAAATCCCATAAATGCTTCATTAATTTTGATATAAAAAATTTTTATCCTTCAATAAAAAAAGAACACCTCACCAAAGCTATTAAATTTGCAGAAAAATACACAACCTTCAACAAACAAGAAATAGACACCCTTATGCACACTTGCCAAACCATTATATTTTATGACAACAGAATCTGGACCAAAAAAACAAATAACAATAACTTTGATATAGCTATGGGTTCATTCCAGGGCGCCGAGGTCTGCGATTTAATAGGCTTATACATCCTAAGCGAAATATCCCCAATCACAGGCCCATCAAATATAGGCTTATATAGAGATGATGGTCTTGCAATCATAAAACAATCCTCTGGAACCACACTTGAAAAAATTAAAAAGTCCCTTATAAAAAAATGTCTTCAATAGGTTTCGAAATTACAATAGATATTGGCAACACTAGCACAGAATTTCTTGACGTCTCCCTGGACCTATCCCTAAACACCTACAGTCCCTACCGTAAACCTAATTCCAAAACTAGCTACATCAACAACAATTCCAACCACCCTAAAAATATACGTAACAATATACCAAAAATGATTGAAAAAAGATTATGCAAACTATCTAAAAATGAAGAAGTTTTTAATAACATCAAGGGCTTATACCAAAACGCATTAAATAAAAGTAATTTTAAATATAATTTAACCTACAAACAATTTAATAGTACAAACATTAACAAAATTAGAAAAAGAAATTGCATTTATTACAATCCCCCCTTCTGTAAATCTGTAAAGACTAAAATTGGCAAAATTTTCCTGGATTTAGTAGATAAACATTTTAAAAAAGACACCATCTATCATAAAATAATCAACAGAAATTCTATAAAAATATCATACTGCTGCACACCAAATATTATGGCCCTTATAAATTCCCACAACAAAAAACTCACGAAAAAATCAGATAAAAACGAAAAACTTTGTAATTGTAGAATAAAAACAAACTGCCCCGTTGATAACAAGTGTTGCCTAAGTAATGTAATATATCAAGCTAAAGTCTCCACATCCGTAAATGACCATAAAATTTATATTGGTTCAACCAAAAGAACATTCAAGTCCAGATATAATGAACACAAAACCTCTTTCCCAAAACCTTTTAAAAGCAAACCCAAAAATTGTACCCAACTTGCAAATCATCTATGGGATCTATACAGTAACCAAATAAAATACTCAATTGAATGGAAAATAGTAGAATCAGTAAAATCTAACTCAAACCATACTAACATGTGCACTTTATGTAACCTAGAAAGACTCCATATAGCCCTAGCAGACAAAAGAAAAGCCTTAAACAAGAGAAACGAACTGATAACCCAATGCCCACATTACTTAAATGAATATTTATAATTTATAACTCACATAGGTATCAATTATATTAAAATATTTTATTATTTGTGCATGTATTATAATACTATTCCCATCCTCAGTCTTAAACTGTTAAAACTATTTTATTTTTATTTTTTCAAGTCTGTTGATTAGTTAAATATATTCTATTAAGATATAAGATAAATTGTGCATACATTATAATATACCCATTCCCAGTTGTAAATCATAATTATTGGAGAATTAGTACATATATTATAATTTATTTTTTTTTTTTTCTTGAGTTGAATTATTAGTAGTTTATACTCTCTTTGATTATCTCTCAACTAAATATATTCAATGTTTATCTTATTTTTTAAATTTAGCATCTGAAATCTAACCTTCATTCTATTTGTTGCTTATCTAAAATTTTTCACAAAAAGCCATTTTATACTTTGTCATCATAATACATCTGTGTTAACAATAACAACAACAATGCTTTCATAAAATTTTTTAATGCTTACTCCCTGGTTTTATTTTGAACATTATTAATTTATTATTAGAACTGTGTGCTTAATAATATGTATATACTACTCCATAACTTCTAACTCTGTAAAAGTTTTTATCTCTTTAAATCCATTAGATATCAATACCCCACAGTATACTATGGTTTAATTGTATTGTTTGTAGACTATAATTTGATAGTTTTAAAATTAAAGGTTGTCTTACATTAATATTATTCTTAATTTTTATTTATTTTTTTTAAATTTTTTTTTATATAAGCTTAACTCAAACCAATTTCTAAATATTTGTCATTTTTAATATTATTATTTTACTACAGATTTACAATTTGAAAATCCGCTCTGCGGTGAAACTGAGTAATTGTTTATTCTCAAAAATAATAAATTATTAATTATCAATCTCCTATTAGTGGATAGATTACTGTGTCTTATTTATTTGTTCTAAACTCTCTAGTTAAGTATTATTTTAGACGTATTGTTTTACTCTTTACATAACAATACATATTTTTTTTTAATTCCCAATTAAATAAAATTTGTCCGCTGTATATAAATGTGTAATACAAATTCGCAGGATTTTCGAATAACCACCCTGAGATTGTGAATACCACAAGAACATCATTTCTGTTTAAAGAGGAATTGACAAAAAAATAATTGTTCTAATGTTGTAATCTACTATTTTTTTAAAGCTTAACACCTAAAGTATGATTTTATACTGTTTCAAAATGCTGACATTAAAATGTTAAAGCTAAACTATTACATTCAAGATAAAAAATGAAAAAATAATTTATTATAGTTCACAAGTTTGTTGTGTGATTTTAACTTGTACTAATTAATCTTTGCGCTGCTGTTTCAAATAAAAATCTAAAGAGTTATAAATCACAGCAATTTACGCACTAGCAACTTATACTTGAAAATCAATTTAATTTACAAGTTTGGCCAACTTGAAAACAATTACAGGCTTCCTAAATTTTCAATAGTGAGCCATCTTTACACTTTAAAGTGGCTCAAGTGCTTTTTTTTTGTTAATTTATTAAAAATTCACACCAAAAAACCGATTTAATCTGTATCATGTAAGTTTTAATAGACTTTAAAAAATTATCTTAGAATTTTTTTTTCTTTGTGCTGCTATTTCAAAAAAAAAAATTTTCATTGCCAACAGCTTATAACAGTTATCTTCATGAATGAACCACTTTAAATTTCATGATACATTGATTTGCTAAAAATTTCAAACAAAAATATTTTCAGTAACTTAATTCTTTCAAGTTTATAAGTACTTTAATCAAATGATTTTACTTTAACTTCATAGATATATAAACTGTTTTCATTTAAATTTTATTCAGTTTATTGAGATTTACATTAAAGAATATTTATCAAGTATTCACTTTAAACTATTTTTATATATATTTTTTTAGTGAACAATGTTTTACCATTGAGATTTTTTCATTATTTATTTAGTTTAAAAAGTTTGTTCAAACTACATATACTGTTGACTGATTGCATTGTGGTTTAAACCTGATGATTTATTACTTAAGCAACTTCATATCTTAAAATAAAACTTTTCTTTAACAAGCCTTTGTCAAAACTGTAAAATTAATTTCAATAACAGACACTATACTGGCTTGGATTTATCATGATAAAATATTGTTTTGGCATAATATGCTTGAGTTTTTTTATTTGATCAGCAATCTTTAAAGTTTACATATTTTGGCTTAAAAATCATATCACAAGATACTTTTATTTGACAATAAAATAATGAAACAGTAAGTTTTAATTTGTTATAAAATATTTCAACTGTTGTCTTTTCAGTTTAAATTTTAATTTATCCATAAAGAACTTTGCTCTTCAGTCAGTTTTGTATAATTTAATTTATTCACTTTCAAATGAGATTTTTTATTGTATTTTGTTACTTTTATTGTACTTATGATGTTTTTATTTTGTGGTCCATAATATGTCATCAACTTTATTGGTAAAAACAAAATTTTACATTTTTTACTGACTTTTCTTTAATTATCTTACAATTGCATACTACAGTATAAACATAAAACAAAAACCTTTTAATTACAGTCTTTAAGATTAAACTAGTGAAACTCAAAGGTCTAAAAAATAATTCATAGTTGCAAAGACATATTTAAGTTTACTTTAGATATCAAATTCCTTTTTTAAGATAATTATATTTATTTAAAAAACTTTTTGTACATCTTAACTTAAATTTAAGCATTTTATACTCATTTTATTTTACATGCAGCTAAACATTTTCTGATAATTAAATTGTATCCAGAAAACTACACAGACAAAAGCCCGAACACAGGAAGATCATACAACCAAACATATAAACAACCTTAGAGTTAAGTTTCAAAAAAAAACACACAAACTTGTACAAACAACATAAAAAATATTTATTTAGTTTGAAAGTTCATTTTCAATAAACAAAAACCACACAAACTTGTACATGGACGGCACGAGTTCCGGTTTCAGCTCCATGCGTCCCTGGTTGAGAACATGTTGCGCCAGAGTGGTCAGGTCGTAGCTCTTGCACCTTATCAGCTCCTTGGCGGAAATCTTCAGATCGCACAACACACGCCCGGATGTAACCAGGCGATCAACCATCTTGGTGAAGCCCTGCATGTTTACAACTATTCTCAAATAAGATATGTTGTTGAATGTATATTTTGATTACCAAAAATTAAAATAAGTAGTTTAAAAAACTCATAACTGTAAGAGTCTATTTTTTTTTTAAATTAATGTGACATCAGTCAGAATATTTTTTGTAATTTTAGGTTGAAAAAAAAGGGTTCTAGTTGGAAACTTGAGCTGCGTGTCCCTTAAAAACTTTGCATTTCTCTGAAAGCACCTTTGAATTCAAGTAGAAAAAAGCAATTGTTTACAATAAAAAAATAAATGTCTTAATAATTTCGAGATATAGTGTTTTTTAATAAAATAATTCAAACATTAAAAAATCAAACACAGTTTTCAATAGAAGAAATCCTGTAGTAAATAAGTAAGTATAACACCTAGCTTGATTCGCTTGCCAGCCAATGTGGCCTTAGTTTATTTATTATTAAAATGTATTACTAAAAATTCTAGTGTTCCAATTTGATAAGAACTCCTTTTAATTTAAGCCATTTAACCTTTATTTTGATTAGAAATTATGCTCAGATTATTTTGCAATAAATTTTTAAATCTTGTTTCCTACCATGCATATATGTAGTTGAAAATAATTGTATAACTTTAAGTGTTGTATTAAGTAATATTCAAAACATCATTTATTTTAAAGTCTGGTTATATGTTAAAAAATATATTTTAGGTCTTTTAAATACATGTATTTCTAATATACTCTTTTATATTCAATTCTAACTAAGAATACAATTTATTTTTGTCAATTATTTATATCAAGTGTTTAAATATAGTCAAACTTTACTATTTTTAAACATTTAAACTTAATTTTGGCTCACTTCTTTATACCTGGATGTATTTTAATACTAATCATTATATATTTTTTTAAATTTTATATATAAAAACACATAATGGGGTTTTGAAGTCATGGATATTGATGGTTATTGTTGTTTTAGTCATTAAATTATTTATTAAATGTTTATCAAATTATGAATTCTACAATAATTAACTCTTGATATTGAACCTCTTTTAATTAAGCTCTAGGTATAAAAGCTAAATATTAGTTGTAATTTTTTTAAGAGTTTGAAAAGGTATTGTAATCAGTTCCATTAAGTTTAGAATGAGATACAGGTTTTTTCTAACTAAGAATACAATTTATTTTTGTCAATTATTTATATCAAGTGTTTAAATATAGTCAAACTTTACTATTTTTAAACATTTAAACTTAATTTTGGCTCACTTCTTTATACCTGGATGTATTTTAATACTAATCATTATATATTTTTTTAAATTTTATATATAAAAACACATAATGGGGTTTTGAAGTCATGGATATTTATGGTTATTGTTGTTTTAGTCATTAAATTATTTATTAAATGTTTATCAAATTATGAATTCTACAATAATTAACTCTTGATATTGAACCTCTTTTAATTAAGCTCTAGGTATAAATGCTAAATATTAGTTGTAATTTTTTTAAGAGTTTGAAAAGGTATTGTAATCAGTTCCATTAAGTTTAGAATGAGATACAGGTTGTTTTAAAAACTGAAAAATGGTATACACTAATACTAATAACAATTTAAACACATTGGTAAAACTTTAGAACAGTAACAACAACTACAAAGAATTAAATATTAAATACTTTAAAAAATGTTGTATCCAAGTAAATGTTTAATTTGACTTAAACTTACAAAAAATTATTAAAGAGAAATTTTACTCAGTTTTGTTTCATAGTATTTAAAATGATTTAACTTGTTAATTAAATAACAAGATCAATATAAAACATTAAGCTAATTTGTTTTTGAGTTGTAAGTTTATAATTATGAAACAAAAAAAACATTCTGGTGTAATTTTACTTTTTTAGATTTTTGGAACTGCTTTACTTTATTTATACAAAAGCTTTTACTTCAGAACTATCTTCAAACTAAGGTTAAGGTCATTTTAAGCCGTACAAAATCACAAATTATTTTGACATGTTTACAACTTAAGCTCGACAAAAGATGTTATCAGTTTGTAATCCTTCACAACAACTAGATTTTATTGGTTTTTAAATAGTAACTCCCCTTTCTGCTACTGAACTTACAGTTTCACCAATAAAATTCCAATATGTTAATAGCGGAGTTGTAAACTTTTTCAGTAAATTCAAATAAAAAGTTTGTCATAATTTACTATAAATCTCATCATCAGCCATATTTATAACAAAAAGTATGTGCACTTTTCTATTTTTAGAATTTTATTTTTTTAAAGATCAAATAAAATAATGATATTCATATTCAAATTATGTTTAGTCTAACAAACTTACATACAGATTCAAACGCCTTTTCAGTTTCCTCAAACAGAGAGCGCGAAAGTACCTTTTGCAGATTTTTCAGTGTTTTACAGTGGAACTAAAACAGAGCGGTGCCACTATTTTCACACCAATCTGTTCTAGTTCCATTGTAAAAAGCTGGAGATTTTTATAAGTACTTCGGTTACGTGCGGAAAATACCAGCATCAGAAAAGTTAACAAATTACAAACCTTCAACTTGGGCATGAACTTTCTTTTGAGCCTGCCCAATCTGGACCAGTTGTCCACGTTGTGCTTTGACATTCTGGTTAAAAGGACGTCCAATGTAAAGTCCACCAGATCGTGACCCATAATCACATCCGGGTCTATCTGTGAAAAAAAAATTCAAAAAATTTTAAACATTTGTTTCAATTTAATGAAAAAAAAGTTTCACTAAAATATCGTTTTTTTTTTTTAATAATAGAAAATCTTTTTACAGTGATAAAAAAGCTTTTTAAGCACCATTTATCTTAAATTTAATTTTGTTTATTAAAATATATAATAAGTTATTTACTGTTCTACTGTTTTCTAAAAAAATTTTTTGTGCATTTTAGGTAGTACTATTTTTGTTTTGATGAAAAGATTGACAATTAGCATTTTACAAACTTGACTAATGGTGCAGAAAAAAACACATTTTAACTAATTTCCAGATTTTTGCAATTAGTTTTAACCACCTTTAAAGTTTAAGTAAAAACAAATGAACATTTTTTCTAACTTTGTGTCATTAGCATACTTATACTGAAGACAAAATATTAACATTTTATTCCATAGTAACCTTGTATAATACGTAAACAAACCATTTTATTATATGAAACTGTAATAGTACTAAGTGATTTTAACCAATACTTATCTTGTCTTAATTGTGTAACAAACAATTATATTCAGATTTAAAAAACTGAATATTCCAGTATAACTGTTCATGAAGCAGCTATTTTTGTTATTCTCTTTAATACAAATACAATATTGATAGTAAAAATATATAAATGTTTAACAAGCAAACCTGTGCGAGCTTGGCCAGGAAAAACTTGAGCAGATCTTTTTCATTCATCGATATTGATACGTCATAGTTCTTTTTCTTGGCCTCGTCTTTGAAGTCGAACGGTATCAGACAGTTCTTTGGTTTGGTCAGCGCTGAGAAAATTACAAAGTTTTCAGAAATTTATCACGCAACCAACAATCACACGATCACATTAAAGCAACATTAAATATTAAGTAAAATCTTGGTTAACCTTAATTTTAAAATTTGTTTTAGAATAGTTGTAAATTATTAAGCTCACAACTCAATTATACATGCAACATATAACTTACAATAAGTTTAAACAAAAAATGATGGTACAAAATATTTTGATTATCAATACTTGTGCTTGTATGAAACTCAAAACTTTTACATATTAAAACATTTTAAACAAAACTTTAACTGTTTCACTTGCATAAAGTTTTCATAAAATATGCTGTCTGATGCTGTCTATAAGAAAAAAATCCTATCTACATTTGTATACAGTTTTATAAGTTGTGTATGCATTTACACCATGTATTATTAATTTTATTTTTTACAATGTTATTTTCTATTCTTAGCAATCTATATTCTCCTTACTACTATGTATAACTTATTTTCATATCAGACTAACTATCTGAAAATTGATATTTTTTTAAATCATGTTCAAGTTTTTAACCATCAAACTGGAAATATTCAACTTTTTCTGTTAACTTATCTTTTATTTGTGTCTAAACAATAAATATTTCTGTTTGCAACAATTTAATTAAGCTTACTAAAATTATTCAGAAAATGTTTAAATTCAGCTAACATAAACATAAATACTCCTTTATATATTTGTTTCATAAAAATACACTCTGGCGCTGTTTACTTACAAACCTAGCTTTTAACCAACCTTCGTCTTTACGGAAACAATAATTAATTGATAAAACTATATTCT
Source organism: Thalia democratica (assembly GCF_965202585.1). Lineage (NCBI taxonomy): Eukaryota > Metazoa > Chordata > Thaliacea > Salpida > Salpidae > Thalia > Thalia democratica. The sequence goes on along the minus strand of NC_139172.1, from coordinate 30,935,250 downwards.
AAGGTAAACCTTCACTGAAATTTGCGGACAAATTAATTCATATTTCTGACAATAAATCTAAAAAACAAGCTTACTTGAAATCTCTATAGTATCTAACAAATCTAAAATTCAAACCATTTAGTAATTTCAAAAACTTTTAATAGCACCATTTACAGACGAGTCAGTGGCAGGAATAAATCGGGCAAGACCTCGTGCAATTACGACACAATGAGATCGGTATTAATACGTCACAGAGGTAAGTAGTTGCGCGAGTTCTTGCCGAATGTAGACCTCCTTGTTTTCTGCGTTTCTTGCTGCCATGGTGGTGGTTGGGGCGTGTTGTCATGGTGATGCAGTGGGGCCCTGGCGTGTATTAGTGCAATACAAGTTGGGTGAAACTTCGTCACCTGTTGCCTTGCACTAACCCACACCAGGCCCAACCGCTCAGAATGTACTAAATATTCAACCTTTTCAGCTATTAAAATTCAGTAATTAAATTTGACTAATTAAGTTACAGTAACTAGATGGTTAAAATATATTAATATAATACTAGAGTTTATTGTAAACCAACATTTTTCAACCATCTTCTTTCTGCTTGGTAGGGTTTATGGTCAGCCTGATGCGGGCGGAATTTCCGTGCAATACACCAGCTGTTGTGACGTCACAAAACACGCAAAAGATGTCTTACACGAACTCCCGCCTCCATCCGACTGCCATTTAATACATACGTCTTCGTTTCACCTCTTTAAGCGGGCAGCCGTGGTCGGGAATCTCTTATGCAATAGCCGCCAAAATTCGAGCTATAGCACAAGAGAAATCCTACCCACAGCCCCCTCGAGAGGTGAGCCTCTTGGTGGAACGTCACTTCAAATTGTCTGCCTAGGTAGTAGTAAAATTTTTCCCAACTGTGGATGAAACCTTGAAGAAGTTTGTGCAAACAGTCCACGGGGAAACTAATTGTGCAATACAAAATATTTTCAATGTTTTGGGTTGCCCAATGAGTTTCCTCGCAGAAAATTGCTCATTTATAAGCCCAATAGTAACAGATATATAATAGTTATGTTATTTACTTATTTTAATTAAACAAGAAACATCACTTACACAATGTTGAAGTCTTCTTCAAGATTTTCTTTGTGAAGTGTGGTCCTCTGTCACAGGGGGTCATTCACTTGTGCAATAGTTACCATGACAACCGATGCACAAGAAAATGACTAACAGTGACAAGGATGCGATTCGCCTGTAAATGGTGCTACAAATGTTTACGCCTGATTATCCTGCCCCCTTTTTATCCTGATTTAACTTCAGTTTTACAACTAACTACTGCTAACTACTAATGACAAGACTGCACTGAGCTTCACACTGTACTGAACTGTTTTATGTGCTTATCTGTCAATGTGTTATTTATAAATGTGAAACTCACCAAAGAAGGTGCTGTTGAATGCTGGTTTTGGAGCTGGCTTGTCCACTGGAAACGCATTGTGTATCAGTCCTGCAATTCCAACAATCTGTTGATTAAGTATGCAATTTTTTTTTTTAGTATAAAAACACTAAGGTTATTTCAACAGTCATTTATTTAAAAAACACTCCTTAAATATTTATAATCCATAACAAACCTCGTTCTGATTAGTGTTGTGGTTGGGAACCGTGACCAGATTGATGGTGAGAACGGAGAGGGGCGGGACTGAAGTCAGTTTGGTGTCCACTGTGACGCTTTTTGGAGAATTCACTTCCAACTCAAACTTGCTGTGGCTCATAAACGATCCTAAATGGGCTGTAGAAACATAAAAGATGTTACTGATATAAATTGTTTTATAAAATACCTTTAACTTGGTCCTATTTATACCAAAGTTTGTTTTCAAGCAATCAATTCAGCACACAACTCACCTTTTGACACAAACTTGGTGATGGTTAGCCAGCTTGGTCCCCTAATCTTCCTCTCAAGCAGCAAAAGTTCAAGGGCTGAGGAATTGTTGCCAAAGACGTGGGAGAAAGTCTTGCCCCTCACGTTTTCATGGAAACGACCATACTTTGCTGGGTAGGAAATCTGCAGGTATTGAGTCTTGTCCCTGGGCACATCATTTGCAGCAAACACATTTCTCATCTCAGGCATCTGTAGATTAATAATTTTAATTCCAATCTATTTTTATTAACTAGTCAATTGTTATCAACTATATTTCTAAAGAATTTACCTTTGTCCTGTATGTGAAATCGTCCCTGGAGCTGACTTTAAGGCCATATTTGCTCTCAATATCCTCATTGACTTCCTGGTAAACTTCAGATATCTCATACCTTTCACCGTCTCCCTTTTCTTTAGGCAGCAGGTACAACATCCTGTCGATGTTCTTGACAACCACCGTGCAGCTGAGGTACCTGTCAGACTTGTCGCAGTGGACCTTGCCAAACAGATAGACGCAGCCAGGCTGCTTGTACTGGTCTTCGTAGGCGTCCAACCAGAAGAACTTCAGTACCTGTCAATGAAATCAAGTTTATTTTTCTGGTGGAGTATAACTGCCTTATACTACCAAATTACTCACAATTTTATGTTTTATTCTTCTTAAGAACGACAAGAACAAGAGTTTTTTTTTACTTTTTTCAATAGCTATTAATTCTTACTTATAAAAACATTATTAAAGACCGAGTTAATTTTATAATGCCAAAACTAACTTGTTCACCATTCTCAGTTTTTACTGGTAACTTTCCATGCTGAACTGGTATGTTATTGGTTTGCTGCTGGACGTTTTGAAACTTCAACTTTCCATCCCACTCATGTTTGGGCTGTTTGGGCTCCTAAAAAGTTCAGATTGAATTTAAAGCTTCATTTGCAGACTTGTGGCTAAAACTATTTTTTAGTATTACACTCCATCATATAACTTTTTTATTACCTCCGATATTTATAAGCTGTTAAAACTTGATAATGAAAACTTATCTATGAATATCTGATAAATTCTAGAAAATTCTGTAAGTTTAAAACACTTTCTTGAGTATAAGATTATTGCAAAAATAACTAACAATTTTGATTTCCTTCTTAGGCACAGGAGCATCAATTTCCAGGATGTCATCATCGAAATCAATGTCGGCGAAATCATCATCATCAAAATCATGATGGTGAGACTCACTTGCAGCAGGTTGCTCAGCTTCCAGTTTAATTTTCTTCTCTGGTGGAGAGTTGTCATGTACCATGGGCTCAACAGAGTCAAAATCATCTGGCATTTCCATCATTTCTGCTTCAAATTCCTCCTGAAAGCAAAATGTCTATAAAAATTTCTGCCAACATGTAGAATCAAACTTTTAGATATTTTTTCATTTAACTTTAAAAAACAGCATATTGTAAAAACAGTTTCAATTTATTAGAATTTATAAACATTATATTTAACTTTCAATACTTACATTTATTTCAACAGGTTCATCAATTGGTTTCCTGATCAATGGTGGAGGTGTAGGTGGCTTGGCAGGAGACATTTTCACCTGCTGAGGTCTGTTCTGCTTCATTAAGCTTGTTGACACCCTCTTCTTAAGCTGGGGCTTCCTCCACTGGCTGCTGGTTGAGGGGGTCTGTTTCCTAGCAACCGGCTTCCTGTGGTGGGTGTATATTTTAGGTTCTTCTATGACATCATCAGAGCCACCCAGTTCTCCCATGATGTCATCAAGCATGTCATCTTTCTTGAATGCCTCTTTTTTTGTTGTCTGAAAATTGATTAAAAATTTATTTAATTATGTCTTCCAATTTTGAATTTAGTTTTGATTCATTGATAATTTCAAAATTTTTAGCTTCAGCAGTAGTCAATTAATACAAACTTAAGCTATATTTAAAATTTAAAACTTGATACTCTCATCTAACTTATCCCTTTTTGAGCACCACATACTACATAAATAAGATTAAAACTCACTGTATGGGTCCTCTTAGCAGCAGACAGCATCTTCTGAATATCACCACTCTTGACCATTTTGCTGATTGTCTTCTTCTTTGCAGCCTTCCTCGCTGCCTTCTCAGCATCTACAGCCTGCTTCTTCTGCTGCTCCCTCCTGTTGTGTGCCCGGTTCTCAGCCGTTTCATCATCAAATATCTCCCTGCCGTCATCAATGTAGTCCCCAGTGCCATCATCTTCAATCCAGTCATCCTCTAATCTTTCCTCCACCCTCCTTGAGTATTCCTCCTCATCAACAGTCTCATACAAGTCATCTATTTGCTCTTCCTGTGGTTAAAAGTAAATTATTAAAAATTTTAGAGGTAGAATGGACTTATTATTTCAAAAAACACCATAAGAGGGTACAACTGATCTACTTACATCTCTTGTGTTTTTGGGTTAATTATTATACATGCAAATTGTTAAAACTTTAGCTTTTCTAGGCATTAGGGGTGTTCAAAACCATGTTCAAAAAAGCTGTTCTTCTTTATACTTAATAGAAAGCTAACAGCTAGGTTTAAATCAAGTATCAAAATACATTAGTGTTCTTTACTGTTTCATTATTTCTTAGGCATACATTAATATAAGCTTCAATCATATATATATATATAGTTATATATTATATATATATATATACAATTCATTTATTCCTCAAAGATTTATCAACTTATATGGATGTTTAAAAAAAATTTAAAATTAACTATACAAGTACATCTTTTTAAATTACTGATGTTGTCATTATAAAATTCATTAAAATTGCCCAGTTTTTCCATCAGGCTCAAACTTTAGCACTTTTTAAGAGTAAAAATATTCCCAGCTTGGGCTAGCTATTATAACTAATAAAAAATCTTTTCTGACAGGTTTTGACTATCTTACAAATATTAATATAAAACTCAATTCAAACAAATTCACTGCAGTTGTAGCTCAAACATGAAACATTGATTTTTTATTTAAAAAACATTTTGGTGAAACTATCAATTCAACTAACATCAGGGTTGGCTCTGCTCCCAGTCAACTTGGACTGCTGAAGTTTTTCCAGGGCTGCCTGCCTCTTGTTGTACCTGGCAGACTTTTGCCTCCTTGCCCTGCCAGATGCATGTGCTGTGAATTGTTTGTTGATCAGAACATTTATGTTATGTCATTATTTTGCTATACTTAATTGCTGGCTTACATCTATCAAGTTTGCAACACATATTGTATAGCATTCTATACATAAGTTACCATGATGATTAATTTTTTAACATTTTATGATAATTCAACAATTATTTAATATACACAATGTGTTAGTTATGATTTAAATGTCATTCACTAATATTGAGGTGGCTTAAAATTTTTGATCACTTGGTCCAAGTAGTGTTAGTTTATTTAAGATTCCAAGTTTTATTTTTTTTAATAGTCTACCTTTAAGTACAAAGTGTATTGCAGTACTGAGAGAACAATATGTTTTTTATTTTTTAAATTAATATGATGTTTGTAAATTTTAACATATATCTTTCAATAAATTTCATTTACTATAAAAAAATATTACAATTGGCACAACTAGTACTATTTGCAGAAATAGGTTAATACTAATTTCTTTTATAATGAATACTCAACAAAATTAATTATGTGATTAATAAACTTAATGTTTTCAAATCTAAATATTCTATTAAATGAGTGAAAACTTGTTCTAATATCTGTAAACATTTGTTATGTATCAGACCCCCTTAATGAACTTCACTATGGTTTTAACATTATAATGCTAATCTGTGAAAAAAAACTCAATACTCTTTATATAATTATGTCTAATTTTTACCTGATATGTATACTTAAGTTAACATTTAACATATGCATTTTTATTTCAAATTATCAATTCTATGTTTGTGGATGACCAAGTTATTAGGAAAAGCTTAAAAATTCTGCAGAGCTGAAGAAATACATGCTGTGGGTTTGCTATAACTAATGGTTAAAGGTTTTAGATGTTTAAGAGAGGCACCAATGGGAGAATTTTTCTACACAATTCGAGATGAATAAAAACTTGGATACATTAACATGTCTTGAACAGATACTGTTTGTAATATTTGCACAAATTTATGTACTGGTGTCTCTTACAAATTAAAAAAAAAATAAACAAATAAATTAAACTTAGGCTATATCTTACATTTTGAAATAGAAAATTTATCATTAGCTTAGGTACTACATTTAGACATCTCATTCTTTCAATAAGTAACAGAATTTGTTAAATTGAAATAACAATTTCATACATGAACACTTCTTAGTTTAAGATGCAGAGAGCAACAATAAGTTACTTTGTTTTAGTTGACATCTGATATTGATTAAATACACTACTTAAAGCTTACATGCATGCACATTAAGAAAAATGACAAATTGAAAATCGATTTGGAAAACATACACAAATGATATATGTACTGAAACATTTTACAATTTGGTATCAGTATTTTATGTTATAATTAGTCCTATGAGATATAGATAGACTCTAGTTGTGTAGTGATGGTAATATGTTCTTTGTAAACAGCCATGCACCAAAATTACAACATGATTTAGAATTACTGTATTCAAACTCTTAATTTAATTAATGCTATTATTTAGAATTTCTACTAAATGACATTAACTTATTAATTAATGAAATCATAGTTAAATATCAGATAAATTAATTTCTACTCTTTATTTGATTAAAAGAATTATATGGATAATTTTTTATGAATAGCCTAATAACTGTTTACTTTGGTATATATTGTCAAAATCAATCTGAACAAAATAAATTAAAGACTTACTGTTAGTTTCATTTTGAGATTTAGAAGGGGTTCCCTCATCTGAGGACATGATTTCTGAAAAAAATAGGTGGTATTTGCATAAACTTTACATAAAACAGTGTGATATCGGAATGAAGAAAATATTGTTTTTCACAAATAATAGTCTTAACGAAGTATAATATATCCTATAAGGTAATTTTAAAATATTATCAAAAGTAATCCTAAATATCTAGAAAGATTTAACAACTTACATTAGTGTGTAATTTACTTTAAAGTGAAAACTTAAAATGTAACTAGCTTCTAGACATTTAAATAGAATTTATCATTTTATATAAAACCAACGTTTGTGATAAGTTAGAAAATTATTGAGCTTTTTGTTTAATGTGTAGATTATAATAGGAACTTACTTGCTTAGCTTCCAAATTCAAATGGAACTCACAATTAATGTATTTTTTGATATCATAGCGCGCGAATTTAGATTATAACGCTTAGGTTGATAAAAGTACTTTTTTTGATTTCACAGCAGGGACAGCTATTGCAAACAAAAAGATGTATAATACAGTTTATATTGAAAATTGTATAAGCTGCTAAAATAACACTAAAAAATAGTTTTAACTCACCATCTTATTTTTTAAATAACTTTTTGGCCATTGTTTATGTATTTTTTGATTTAAACTAATATTACCACTGTTCTAATTTGTAGCAATAAAGTTTCTAATTAGTTCTAATTGAAACTTTTAGGTTGAAGCATAACTACTAAAAATTAAATTATAAATTTTTTTTGTCGTAAAATACCACTAGATTTATAAATAAAGAATAATCAACCTGATTGTTTTCAAAATAACTTCAGATTTTATAAAAACTAACCATCTTTTAACTAACTATTTAATAACACAACTGTTAAAAGTTTTGAAAACTATCGTCATACAGCTAAAAAAGAGTACATAAACGATAAAAACAGTATTGGTTTCTAACAAATATAAAAACTGAATGCTTAAATTTTTTTTTTTATTTTGTTTGTCAAAGTTCAACAACGACATTTTTTTAATGTTCATTTTTTAAGTCATCATTTTCATTTACTTATCTAATTGTAAATATTTGCGAAACTTCAGCTTACTAATAAAATACCATAAAGACAAAAGATTTTGGTAAGTTAGTTTTTTAACGTAATATAATATGTAAAAAAGTTGCTTTAATTTATTTTGGATGATTCATTAAAGAGATTAATGTTTTTTTAGAAAATTTTTACATAATTTATCCAAACTTAATAAACTATCTTTTATTAAGATCAAAAAAAATATTGGAATCAAATAAATTAGTTTTTGAAGTTAATACTTTCTAAACTTCTAACGACTGCAAAATTTAATAAATATTAAGAAGTGTTTTCAAAAAATATTAAGCAGAGCAAATGAAACTTTAAACTAAGATTTTTTTCAAAGAATACATTTAAGTATAGTATCAAATGCATTGCTAGATTTAAAAAACACTCTTTTTTTGTGTTTAGAATAAATGTTGACAAAAAATATTCAACAATAAAATAAAAGTGAACTATTTTAAGTAGTAAAGTTATTTAAAACTTTGGATGATGAACAAAAAGTTTGTAAAAAAACAAAATTTTACCTTGTTATATATTAAAAAGAAGTTTTAGCATTATAAAGATGGTTTTGTATAGTTGACTTAGTTTGGTTGAAATAAATTTTTCAACTATATTTAGTATTGAAACAGTTTATTGATCACCAAAAAAGTTTTATTAGTACATACTTAATATTGTAATGTTCTTATAAGTTTACCTACTTATTTTTTGTTATATTACCGAGCTTAAGTTTAAAATTTAGCTCATGATACCAAGAGTAAATGTTTTTGTTATAGGTAGTGGTATTTTTACACAAAACCTATACTTTTAGCCAGTAAATAGCTAAGCTGAAAATATAATAAAATTTGCATCGAATTTTGCAGTTGTAAACTTTCAGCTAGATAGCTTGTAAGGTTTGCTTGATAAAATGCACAACAACAATACCTTTATCTACTAAGTAATTTTTCAGAAAATTACAAAGTTAGCTTCGAAAAAAACATAAAATTTTTGTCTTAATGTTGACTTTTTTGTTTTTGTATTTAAAAATAGTTTAGCAATGAAAAGTGAGTTAGACTATATCTAAATCAAATTTTAATTCGTTTAATAATAAGTATATTATTCTTAATAAAGTTTAGACTATAAACTGTAATAAACTTTTTAAAATAAAAGCTATTTTTTGTGAAATTTAGTTTTAAGAAAACAGCTAAATACTTTTATACTATCTAAGTAGTAAATTAAGACACAGTTATAAGTTAAACATCAAAATTTGAGAATCAATTCGAGTAATTAAATAATACTTTTATTCAAACTTTAGACTAGTATACACTAGTTTTATATCTTAAAAAACAAACTGTGTCTCTTTTATATAAACATTAATAATTAATTTGTTTATAAGCTTGATTTTTTGTTTTGTAAAATCTTGTATCTTAAGTCAATAGTTTGATAAAATTTTAATAATTTAAAAAAAGCTAATATAAAACAAGCTTTGTTTTTATTTAGTCATATAACTGATTAGAGAACTAACTATTTTTGCCAAAACATTTTAAAATCAACTTGGTAAGCGTAAACAAATATTATTAAAGCTATGAACTTTATAAAAATTAGCTCTAATTGTTAAAAATGTGTTTTATATACCACTGAATTGGTATAAACTTAATAAACGCAATTTGTTAAAAATTTTGCTAGTACAGTAACCTCTCGCTTATTTACGCACATTGTGTCCACAGAAAAAGTGCGTAAAGATACGAGAGATCGTAAAGATACGAGAGGTACCAAATATACTTACTATAATGGCTGTTTTTGATATTGCTTCTGGTTAAAAGCAGACTGGGGACTTTCCCACTTTAAAAAATTTATTTACTTTTTTTTTAAATATGAAAACTAAAGATAAAACTATACATTTATTAAAAAAGGATTTAAATTTACATAAAATAACAATACTTGTAGATTAATTTTACTAACTTTAATAATAAGTAGATTTTATGTTTATCTTTATTTATATGTTACTTATTTGATACTTAACATTTATATTCTATTCTACTTAGCAAATTCAATTCATAATTAAGCATTTGTTTACAATTAAAAAATGATGTGATGTCTATATACAGTGGTGTATTATTTATTTGTATTTTAAACTCTCATTATTTCATTATATTTTCATTGTTTGACACAGTCATATTTGTTTCATAATTTTAATTTAATCTCTTATTGTTAACGAAATTTCTGATGTACTGAGGTATAACTAAATGTTTATCAATTAATCAAGAAACATAAGTTTACAATGTCTAAAGATATAGAGAGGTGACTTAGCATTTAAAAACATATTTCAATGTAAAAAATACGTTAAACTTAGTTTGTGCAGTAGTAAAAATAAAAAATTTTGAATTTTTTAGAATTCTAAAATGCGTAACTAAACGAGAGTGCGTAACGTCACGAGGCGTAAAGATGCGAGAGGTTACTGTAATTATAAATTATTTGCTTTATTTTTTTAACCAACATATCATGTTTAGTGCATTAGTTCATATTTTCAATGAAAAAGAAATGATTAACATTTATGAAATTTATTTTTAAGTAGTTTGCATCATTTAATAAAAAAAGTCATTAGAATTTCAAAATAAACTGAACAAAGCTTGCAGTAGATTATTTAAAAAGGCTTTTTTTAAATAAAACAAATGTACATCAAAAACAAAGCAATTGTTCAAACATATTGGAAGTATATTTCTTTACAAAAACAGTACATGTTTATTTTCTACCAATGTAATTTTAACTATTTTTTATATATAAGATTTAAAAATGCTTAAACTTTAATGTATATTGTATTTAAAGTTGTTTGAAAACTAAATTTTAACTTATTCCAAAAATTACACTTGTGATAAGCAAAGTTTTTACAAGTTTGCAGCTTTTTACTTTTAATTTTTTTTCTGCAAAAAATATTAAGTTATTAAAGTTTTCCTTTTAACCGAATGTTTTATTAAGTCGTACCAAATAAAAAGGTTCACTTAAAATTTGCTGATTTTTAAAAATTAAGTTATAAAAATCAGTTTGGAATTATTTAGTTTTGCAAAAGAAAAGCTTTATTCACTACAAAATGTGTTTTATTGAAAGAACACATCTCTGAACCTTCGTACTTTTTTCCTACTTAAGTTTTTATAACTAAAACAATTTTTTAACTTAGACAAAAAAAAACAACAACAAGCTTACGTAAAAAACAATTTTATTCCGTCAACTGCGATAAAAACTAATAATAAAAATTTATCAATTAAGCAAAATGTAGCTCACAAGTTTCGAAAAACTTTTTTTTTTTACTTTTCTGGTAAACAATAGATAAAAACAAATTGAACAAGAAAAACTGGGGCAAAACAATTAGTGTTTTTACTAAAACTTGACCGCAGCAAATGCTTTTAGTTAAGTAAGTAGATTTTTTTTAAACTGTCGCAACTCAATTGCTTGTAATATAAAAGTTGAACTGAGTTTCGTTTTTAAAATTTATGTAATCTAAAAATTTCAGTTTCAACTTATTTAAACTTAAAACAATACAAAATTGAACTGGAAAGTTTTGCTTTTCTGATTAAAGCTGTTTACATGGACCTTAAGTTTTAAATAGTTGTAAAATTACTCAGTCTAAGTTTATAACTAGATTAAAACGTCTTTCACAGTCTAGTTTGAACTGTTCAAAAGTAGACTTTTGCTGAACGAACCTGACCGAAAACATATGTTTGTAATTTAAGTTTTGCATATTGAGTTTACGTTTTAAGTTTTTGTAGTTTGCTAAGCTTACTGATAGGTTAATTAAGTTTTGTTTTTTGTTCGACTCTAGAAATTTTGTAACTGTTCGGTAAAAAAAGTAGATAAAATGTTTAATGAAATTTGAAAGTAGTTTCAAATACAAAAAAAAAAAAATATTAGCTTTAATTTTACAACTGTCTAATTAAAAAATGAGATGCTTTTAAAACTCAGAAACTTAAACAACTTCACGAAGATTATATAAAATCAGTATTGTTTAATGGATTGTCAGACTGTAAAAATTAATTAAAAGTTTTAGAAAAGCAATACTTAATGTAAACTGAAATTAAATTTTTTATGCATTTACACCGATTATATAATAAGAGTCTGTTATAAAAAACTCAATTGAACCAATAAAGTTTTATATTTTTTGATTAAAATTACTTACTGAAATTATTTTATCTATATTTTTTCTAGTCTTTAACAGATATTAAAATAACACCACTTCTGTTTTCAAGTAGTAGATAAAAATAGTTGTGTATTTATTTTGTTGTAAATTAAAGCTATTATATTTTTAAAACTAAATTAGCAATAAAAAAGAGAAAAAGTTTTTACCAAATTTATTTTAAGTTTTTGTTAAAATACTCAGGAATAGTTGTTACTGATAAGAATGGTTTTACAAAAAGATAAAAAGAGTAACAATTTGAAACACAGATTGCTTGTAGATGAATTAAAACTTTTGTGCTAGTTATTTGTTGTACGCAAAGCTAAGTCAATTCCTAAAGGTAAACTGAAAAATTAAATTGCAATATCACTGATGTTGAAGTAAAACGAACAAAATTTCAAGTAAACTTAAAAAATGCATGCAAAAACTTTCGTACTAAGGGATATCAATAAAACAGCAGTTTTTAGATGCTTAAAAATTTAGAAAAAGAACAAGTTATACATCTAAATGAAATAAATCCTACAGAAAAATGTTAAAAATATAAAAGGAGTTTTTATAAAAAACAGTTTGTTAATAGGTTTTGATAAACTTAACTTAAGCTATAAAATTTCTTTGAACAAGATAACGTTTTTAAGTATGTCTAAAAACGGCTACGAAATTTTTATATAATCATAAAAATTATAGAAGACTAAATAAATGACACATGCAATTTTTTTTTTGATATCTGAAAACATCGTGTTTCTAATTATTAATTTTATAATAAAATTTTTTTTTACTACAAATCAACAAATAAAATTGTATGGTTTTTTCTAAGCCAAAAAGATATTAAACTGTTTAAAATACTTAAGTCTAAGACTGTATACTTCAGTTGAAGAAATTAGTTAAAGTTTATAGGGGAAAACCTTATAAGTGCATCAAAAATATAATGAAAATTTTTAAAGAATAATTATATAACTGAAAAGTTTGAGCACCAATCGACAAAAAAATTAATTTTTTCAAGTTTTAGAAAAAAAAATTGCATTAATTAAAAGATCTATACAAAGTTTTACCAAAACTAATACTTTCTTTAATAGTTTTGCTAGCAACTTAGAAAAACCTGACAAAAAGTTTTTAACTAAAAAATACATAGAAGATTACCAATTAAACTTTAAGCTATTCTACCAAACAAGTTTGATACCAATTGCTACATATTTTATAATATTAGTATTAAAGGAGTAAAAAACAAATTAATTGATCACCTTCTCAAAGTTACTGATGAACTTATTCCAATCACACACCAAGTACAGTCAGTCAAAGTTACACTACACCGAGCAAAAGTCGTTTCTTTTTGTTATTTGTTATTTATATTAAAATGTCAGTTTTTGTAATTTTTTTACAAACTTTTTCTTTGCGTACTCAATAATCAGTTTATTTTCAGGGTCGATAGACTTATAACTTGCTTTCGAAAAATCTGATCTCAGATCTTCTACTACCTGGTAGTGCCGACAACCACAATTGAATTTGAATGAGATGAACCATAATTGGTCGAAATTGCAAATTTTTCTTGTATAAACGTCAATTTTTGTATTTTTTTCAGGAAATTTTTGCTCTGCGTATCAAAAAACCCATCAGGTTTTGAAGTTCCCATATTTGTGGTACCGCAACCAACCAATCAAAATCAAGCGTACGACCATATTTCGAACAGGCACCCTGCCGAGTGCATCCTGAAGAAAATTGTGAGGGGGCGGCACACCATGACAACGGTGGTCCAAGCCTCGGCCCCGTAGAAGAACATGGGGTAGGGGTGCACGTCGAACGCGGTGCCCTCCAGCGATTGAAATATCCACAAGCATGCGTTGCTAACCAACAGGTACATAACGAAGTTGCGAAGCCTGAAAATTGTTGAAATTGATTTGATAAGTTTTTGTAAAACTGTTGAGGATTAGTTACTCTTTAGTTTATTGGTTTTCACGGCTTTAAACTTTTTATTCTTTTATTTTTTTTTAATTGTATAACTTTTGTGCTTATATCATTAAATGTATTAGCAAAAATAGTTGCAAAGTTTGTAGGTTAAGCTTTTTAAGTTTTTAGACTAACGACTATCGCTTTTCATACTGTGTAAAAAATGTGAGCAGCGTAAAATAGAGTGCTAACTTTCAGAAACTTCAAATAACATATAAAGTATTTAGAAAAAAAAAGATTGAAACAGTTTAAAAAATTCTAATAACGTACTTGAATATAAAGTAAAAAAAATAGACTCAGATGACACATTAAGTAACTAAAAAGATCTAGTTAAATTCTTTTCTATTATCATTAAAACATGTAATCAAAAGTACTAAATAAAAACAAACTTGGTTCTCTGGCCCATAGGTCTCGCAATCTGCGTTTCCTTCACAAACTTCAGCACCGACTCCTCGTGCTTCCCATTGTTACTCGTCGTGACGTCACAGTTGGAAGAGTGAGTGACGTCGTCCGCCTCGTCGGTCGTCGGCGGCGTGTCGATGGGCAACCCCCCGTTCTTCAGCGTGACGTCACAGACCATTTCTCCCAACGTGTCGCGTGACATGAGGTCCTGGGTCGTCATGGCGCACACGCTGTGACGTATGCCCCTCCTCAACTCCCGCCGGGTTTTGGGCGCGTGGTGGCGCTGCTGGTTGCCATGGCTGCTGTGCAGGTTGGTGGTCGTCATGTTGGCGATGGGGCTGGCGATGGACACCATGGCGGACACCACCGAAGTCCTGAAAAAAAAACTCGGTTTTAAAATACTTAAATTTGTTGTTTAGAGGTCAAAACTCTAAAACGGTAAAATTAAATTACCTAACTGCAAGTAAATAGCTCATTGAGACGGGAACAGGTCAAAATTGCACGAAGACACTTTTGCACAAAGGGTCAAATATGCACGAAGAGACACTTTTGCACGAAGGGAAGTTTTTGCACGAATACACTTTTGCACGGAGGGTCACTTTTGCACAAAGGGTCATTTTTGCACAAAAGTAAAAACAAGAAAAAAAAGTTTCCGGCCAAGGGTAAGGGTTAGAGGTGACAGTGATAGTAAAATAAATAATTAAAACTAACAAAAAAAAGTAGAAAAAAGAGAAAAAATAGATATATAATAAACTACAAAAAAAAAAACTTACCGACCAAGGGTAAGGGTTAGGGGTAACAGTAACTAAAAAAAAATATATTAAACAAAAAAGAAAAATTAAAACTTATTAAACAAAAAATTATAATTAAAATTGATTATGAAAAAACAAAAAAAAAGAAAAAGTTACCGACCGATAATAAGGGTTAGGGGTAATAGTTATAGTAAAAAAAAAAGTTTAACTAAAAAATGAACAAAAATTTTTAAACCGTGCAAAAGTGTCTTCGTGTAAAAAATGTCCTTTCGTGCAAAAGTGACCCTTCATGCATATTAGACTCTCTCTTACCTCATTGAGAAAGTTAACTTGTTTGTTGGTTAAACTTTTTTTTGAGACACGCTTGCTATTATGCTGTATAAGATTTAAAAAGGTGGTAAATGAAACATCTTGATAATTTATCACCTGTCATGCCTTCTGTAATGCGAAGTTTTTCTGTGCAATCTATTGCCATAAGGACTTCTCAGGTCCAAAAGGTTGCTGTCGTTACCTGAATTAAAAAAAAATCCATTAGGATTAGTAGTTTTTATTATATCTATGAAGATGTTTACATACAGTTGAAAGTTTTGCTTAAAGCTAAGAACAACCTCTGCTAAAGGGTACCTTTTCATCTTTTAAAAAATTATTGAAAAATAATAGGTACACAATAGAAACATAAATTCTACTTAAAAATTTTCAAACATCCAATTAAAGTTTAAAAAAGGTTTAAAAAAAAGTTAAAATCTTTATTATTCAGATTTATGCAGCTGGGTGAGTTTTAAATTCGGTTTTATCAAACAACTACCGACCCACAAACTGTTCAGTCATGATGGCGTCATCGGTCTTGTCGTTCTCCGACGGGGTGAACGTCATTGTGACGTCACGATGCAGGACTTCAGTGGATGACGTCACGCACATGATGTCATGTCTTTTCAGTTCGTTCACCACGCTGAGAATTATTTTTGGTACAAAAAATAAGTTTTAATGAAAAAACATTGCTAAAATAAATTTTAGAATCTAAATTTGGTAATAAGTGTTTAAAAACTAATTTAATCAAAAATACAAGACAATATATTTTGCGTAGGGCTCTTCAGTTAAAAAATGAATAAAATAATAGCTTTGATAAAAAAGAGCTTAAAATTAGTTGTTGTACATTTGAACTTATGTAGCTAAATTTATTTAAAAAGCACACAAACAATTCTTACTTTTTCTGCAAATTATCTGCTGCCTGTTGTACGATATCTGACGGTTTCGGCTCGCGTTTCAGTCCGTACACAATAAAAGTGAACTAAAAAAAATAAGTTCGGATTTTGGTAATTCCGAGAAAAGTTATTTACGTAAATATAAAAGGAACTACTTACAAAAGTACTATTTTCACATTGAACATTTGATTCCTTCATTAGTTACTAAAATACATTAAACGTATCAAAAGTTTGAACTTTTCAACTAATAAAATCTATTACCATACTCAAGAGTATTCTCAGTTTTTACCTGACTGACGCACTGGCAGATGTCCACTATGGGCAGTACCAGCGTGACGAACCAGCCCTCGACCTTGTTGTCGCTGCCGCTGACCACCGAAATCACCGCGAAAGTGTCCAGGATGACGGGACCGACGATGCAGACGGACAGGAGGACCACGTCCAGCATCATGGGCGACTCCAGGGGGCGCTGTATGGTGGTAAAGTAGTAGAATCCCATGGCGGTGGCCACGACCATGGACAGTTGGAAGGTGACCTGTTGGTTTTTTGGGTTGTAGGTATTTTTTGGCATGTTTGAATTTAATGTAAACCGCTATAGACAAAACATGTATATTAAATCAGGTTTTTGAACTACGCCGACAGCATTTAAAAAAATTAGTTTCAATCGTCTTCTAAAAATAAACAAACTTTTCCGACAGTACAAAAAGGTACAAATTTAAAGGCTACATTCTTTCTTTCAAGTTACCAAAAAACCTTTTTGTTAAAACAATTTTCCACCACCATTACCAAAGAAAAACACCAAATGTCAAACGCACCAGGTAGTAGTTGTGCACTATGAGCACGTTGAAACCTTCCAGGTAGTTGAGGTGATGGTTGGTCGCTCTGCTGCAAGCCAGGTAGCTGATTACGATGGTCGTCACTATCAGTCCCACGCACCCGCACGATATACCTGTCACGTGGATTGTTAGTTTTATCTGTCGAGGGTTTACGACTGCATAAAAGTCTTGAAATCTAAAAAATAAACAATTGTATTAAATTGTATATAAAAATGATCGATGTTAACTCACAGCACGCAGCTTAATATCGTGTAAAAATTTTCAATTTTCTAATGTTCAGCAGACTACAAACAAGTGTATTACGAACCCAGTATCGAGTTGAAGAATCTGTAGGAGGGCTTGACCACGTGTTCGAACGGCGAAGGCTGCCTGTCGATGTTCCTGGCGATCAGGAACAGCAGGGACGAAGCCACCAGGCAGAACTCTATTATGAAGGGGAATATGAACCTCTCTGCGGTGTGAGCCGCTTCGCAGAAAGGGTGGTCGCACGAACAAGCGTCTGAAAGAATAAAAGTTTTAAGGTTCATTTGAAGCAGTAAAATTTTAATTCAGAAGAGTCTTCTAGCACCGATCGATAGCTCTTTCCAGCTTTATAGCTTTTTTATTGTAGCTTTGCCTCCTTTGAAAACTTTAAAGATATACAAATAAGAGAAATTTTGTTTGCAGATCGGTAATCTAAAAACTAATATTATAAAAATAACACTTAAACATTTATTTGTTTCACGGATTGTGTATATTTTTTAAACTATGCATATAGTGTTGTTTAGCTGATGCGACTCATTTGTTTACTTTGTTACTTTTGGTACTTTTCTACTTTGGCTTTGTTTTATAAACCCTTAACATTATAATGTTTGCGCTCGAAAATAAAAATCCATGATAACTCACCTCCGGACATGTAATGGTCCGATGCGTCCCTGGATACCGACCTGATCTTCCGGTGGTGATCATCACCATGGTCATCAGGTGTTGCTGTGACTGCTTGAAAGTTGTTATCAATAATTATACTTGTTTTGATGTAAGTTTGTTAAGTTTATGTTTGTGAAAATTTTTACCAATGTTAACCAAAGACTTTTTTGCACGAGGGTAATTTTTGCACTAAAGTAAAACACAACAGAAAAAAAATAATAAAAAACTAAAAGAAAAAAAAAACACTGACCGAGGGTAAGGGGTATGGGTTAAAGTGATAGTAAAAATAAAAAGATAACTAATAAAAACTCTTATTAAAAACAAAAAAGAATAGATAAAAATAAGTTAATTAAAAAAAAACTACCAATAGAGGGTAAGGGTAAGGGGTAACAGTGATAGTAAAAAAATAAAAAAAAAGTTACCGATCGAGGGTAAGGGTCAGGGATAAAAAAAAAATTAATAAAGAATTAAAAAAAAAAAACTGAACTCGTGTAAAAATGTCTCCGTACAAAATTGTTTTCGTGCAAAAGTGAACCTTCGTGCAGAAATGTTCTCGTGCAATTTCGTCCCCTCGTGCAAAAGTATCTTCGCGCAATTTTGTGCACTCGTGCAACTTTTTCCTCTCGTGCAAATTTTATAACTACCCATCAAATAGATATATTACGCACAGACGTGCGTTTTTTGAAAATTGTAAAAGTATCTTTTGTAAAAACCTTTATACCATTGTTTGTGTTTCAGGTAAAAAGAGCTTGCAAATAGTCGCATTTCATTTTTATTTAAATGCTTTAAGTCACAACCCATATTTACTTTAAAGTTTTAAGTAAAAATGTATTAAAAAATAGTATTTAAATTTAATATAAATTTAAGTTTAGAGACTTCAACTTAGACTAGAATGTTTTTGAATTTGAACACATTAAGTCTAAAATCAATAAAAAAAAATAAATAAGAAGCAAATTAAATCAACTAGTTTCGTTTAATACACTTTATACATTTGTTTAAATCGTTTGCTATAAATATAAGGAAAGCATAAAAAAGTAAAAATCTTAAGATTAAAAGATACTTGCCAACGTATTTAAAAAAAAAATGTTGTTCTGTAAATTTAAGAAATAATTTTTTGATATGCTAAATAATAATTAACGCCAATACAAAAAATAAAATTTGTGAAAAACGTCAATTGGCTGTTAAAAAAAACGTAAATATAATAAAAAACTAACTATTAATCGCAGGAAAAACCACGAAATTTTAAGAGGCAATTTACATTTAAAACAAAGAATTATTGAAACTCTGGATTGACGTGATGAATTTTAAGATAAATTTTAAACTATCATAAAACAAAAACTAAAAGCAGTTTTGTGTAGGTTTAAACAAAATTCAATAAAAAAATTAAAAGTCAGATGTTTAAAGTATTGATTTTTTGAAACACAGATTTCAGTTAAATTGTTTAGCATTTAAGTTAGAAAAAACTAATTTAATTAATGTTTAGCTTTTGTATGTCACTACTATGCATTCTAACCTTAAATTGATTCAACCAGTTAAAAACAAGAAATTAATTAAATTTAAATTTTTGGGTTTAAGTAAACTATAAAGTTTAAAAACCCAAGTTTGTGGTTGTAATTTAGAAAAAGTTTTTTTAAGGTTTATGCCAAAATAAAAAATGACAAAATTCCTTTTGTAAAAACTAAGTACTAAAGTATTTCAACCTTGGTGCTTAAATAAAATTAAAAGTTTAAGTTCTTACTTAAATAAAGTAACTTACTAGTAAAATTTTTTGAGCAAAACTGTAACTTAAAAAACTAACATTTATCTACAAACAAAACTTTATAACATATTTCAAGACATTTATATGCTCTCAGTTATCAGTTTAGTTTTACCAAATTAGTTTAACTGTCAAAACTAACTATTAATTTGGAAATTAAAACTAGCACGACTGCCACTTAAAAAGGTTAATTAGATTTTGTACTTGTATAAAAAAGCATGCATGTCAAAAACAGTTGTGTAATATAAAAATAACCAGGTTAGACAACAGTAGAGCATGCGTTAGAAGATTAGCTTAAGCCGCTGGTATTTATGTAAGCAAAAAAAAAAAAAAGAATGTATAAATGCCACAACTTGAGTTTACGTAAACTTCGTTGACGTAATGCTACATTTTCTTATACTTAGACCGGTATGCATTTTAGACAAATTAGTTGCAAAAACTGTAAAATTTTAGCAAGCTTCTTTTATAACGCGTCTGTTTTCAAAACAAGTGTACACTTGACTGCAAATTTGTAGCCAAATGACATCTATTTTTAAAGTAAGCCTTTTATATATTAGTAATCGTTAAATTTAAAGCTTATAAAAACATACTAAATTGAGAAAGTAATCTTCAAAAAACACTTTTGCAGGTTCACACACCTGAGAAAATAAGCACATCTATTTTTACAAAGTTTCATTGCTCTCACCTGTAAGTTGGGTCGCGTGTGTCGTGTGGTTCTTGCTGCTCGTGTGCTCGTTCAGCGCGATCTCGGCCTCTTGCACTATCAAGCACAGCCAGTTGGATAGGTTCGTTCCGATGAGGAACATCAGGCCCACTCTGAATGAGCGAATGAGTAAATATGTGAAGTGATTTGGACGAACATTACAAAATGTGTTTTAAAAGTTTTTAAAGTTTTTAGAGTAGAAAAAATCTGTTTGAGTTTCTACGTTTGTTATTTTTGTCTTTCTTAAAAATCGAATTTAAAAAGGTAAATTTTGTGGTGTAATAAGTATTAAAAGGTATCAAAAGCAAAAAGTAATAAATTATTTCTAGATTAGCTTGATTTACAAAACTTATTTTCTTGAAGTGTCGAGTTAAATTATTTAATTTTTTTTTATGAAAACATTACAAAAATTGTATTGATTTTTGTATAACATTTTTATGTAAGGTTTTGTCTAAAGAAATCAATTTTTTCAACCAATAAAAATCAAAACAATACTATCTTTCTTTTTATCATTTTATGTATTCAAATTGTAACAAATAAATCTAAACGATGTCAAAAATAAATTTTTGTGAATGAAGTTTTATACTTTAAATATAAACTAAAAACTTTTTGAAACATTAGAAAGAATTACATCTTACGTAGTTACAAACTATTTGAAGTATTAATATTAGATAAATCCTACATAGCCACTTTAAAAAGCTTATCTTAATAAATGTTTTTACAATTAAAAAGATATTAAAACTTATTTTAAAGGTAAAAAGTAAAAGTTAGTAAAAAATCTTACTTAAATAGTAAGATTACTAAAATTACTTGATTTAAAAAAGCTTTGAAAAATATTTAATAAAAATGAATGAATATTAAGTTAGTTTAACAAATATTTAGCTTTTTTTACTTAAGAGTAACTGTTTATAGAATTTTACAAGATTCTTAAAACAATCTAATGTATGTTAGTTTTACTTGTTGTTAAAAACAAATATAATTTATTACAATTATGACTTTTAACAAAACTTTAAATCAACACGAACATTTCAAAACCAATTATTTTTTTGAATTGAAATAAAATGTAAAAAAATAGGAAAAAATTCTCTAAAGGCTATAAAAGCTTGAAAATAATTGAAACCTGTAGTATCCTATAAAAGAAAAAGCAAAAACGTAAGTAGTTAAAAAACAAACAAAGCTACTTAACCATTAAGTAAAAAAAAGAAATAAAAATGCGTTTAAAAATGTCAAAAATATTTGAATAAAAACTCTTTAAAGTTTAATTTAAAGAAGTCACCAAAAAAAAAATTAAAACATAATTGAAAAAACCTACATTAGTAGTAAAAGTTAAAAGTTTCTATTTATTTAGAAAACTAATCTTCATTAAATAGTCCCTTCAGCAAAAAAAAAAGTGATAGAAAAAAAATTAAATACTACTACGCTGTGAAATAAAACAAAGCTTTAAGCTGTAGTCAATGAAATTTTCAGTAAGTATGAGAGTGGAAATTTTTACTCGACTTGAAAATCAATCCACAAAAGTAGAGTTTTTTGCTTGAAAGCGAAAAACTACTAAACTACTAAGAAATTTAAATAAAACAATAAACATTAGTTAGACAATTAAAAATTGAGAGTTTTTATTCTACACAGTGTTACATGCGTAATACAATGATCATAAAAAACTAAACTAGAATCTCCATAAAGCAAGACTGACAAAGCTATATATACTATTATCAAGTGCTTACAATCAGTACTAATTAGATTCCAGTAAAAACTGATTAAATAAAACAAGTCTGTTAAATTAACATAAAGTTCAAAAGTGCTTAATAAACAATCAAAACAGCAAACCTGCAGTACTCGTGCGAGTAGCACTGGATGTACACCTTCAGGTACTTGAGTATGTACGCGATCTGGCTCAATACAAAAGTGGTGTGGAACACGGACAGGGAGATCTTCAGCTGCTGCGGGTAGCAGCCGCCCATGTCCCGGACGAAGATGGCCGAGAAGACCTGCAGGCCGTCGTGCACGAAGATGGTGATCCCGAACACCGTGATCACGCCTGTTTGGGTGATGTTGTTATTGAATTGTTTGGTCAATAATGTTATGTTTATTTAATGTTGTGTTTAAGTGTGACGTTTACAGCTGCGTTTTGTCCTTTTATCTTGTTGTTTATGCTAAGGTTAACTTTAAATTGGTTGTACTGCTGTCGGAATGTTTATAAAAGTTGAATTTTTAGTACATTTATAGTCATACAATTTACCAGTATGGCTCCCGAACACTGTTATCACGCCTGTTTGGGTAATGTTATTATTATTTTTCAGCTATTTACAGTCTTATCAACTAGTCTTTTTATAGCCAATATCATGTATGTTTACCTTGAAGTTAAATTTGAATTAAACTCATGTTATTTAAATGAGCTGTAATTAAATACTGAAGTGTTGTTTTTAAAGAATCTTTGCAAGGCTTACTTCGCGACATAGTTAAATTAAGCCTTAGATATATAAATCAAAAAATAACTGAGTTTGAAATAATACTAAAGTTTATTGGTAAAAATTATCTCAAAAAAAAAAAAAAAGACCATGTTCTCAAATAGACAGGTTATGGAAAACTTAAAACTGTTTTTATTTTGTTTAATAGCTTTAATAATCAGAGAAGTCATAAACAATTTCTCACTGACAATTAAGCCATATATTAGTTGACTTGTTGGTTTTGGAAAACGTCAGCAGTTGTTTCTTGTAAGTCCCAGGTATCAGGCAGTACGTAGTCCATACCGATGACGTCACATATAAAAACAATAGCAGCTTGTTGGTGGAGTTCACGTCGAACTGTTTGAATAACGAATATCAGTGTTTTGTAGTAAATTATACAGAATAATTCTGTTACGAATTGTTGAAAATTTTGCACTAGATATTATATTTTTTTGTAGTCTATTCATTAGTTTTGTATCCCAGCCTTTTTATGTGAACAGATAAATTAAAAAAAAAAAAAATATCTTAGTTTAATAATAGAGTGTGAACTTATTTTGAGTTTAAATCAGGATTTGAAAAAGTATTTTTTGCGTTTAGACCTTTTAAAGAAACACTTAATTCCCTTGTTTAACAAACAAAACCCCTAAGCTTGCTTTTTCGCCGACAAAACAATCAAACAAACAAACCTGCTGGACCATGACGGTGGACAACTTGACGACGAAAGTGACGACCACTATCAACACGGCCAGCATGTAGCTGGAAAGCCTGATGATCGCGTCCACCGGCTCCTCATCGTCACCGCAAGATTTTCCACCGTCAGGTGGCGCGTCGCACACCCTGTTATTGGTTCAATTAGTTTTTTTCCGGTTACTGATTGGTTTAAATAATACTAAAGAGGCTTGTCGTTGGTTTGAACTTACTCACCATAAACATATCTGTGTTGTGATCGGATTTTAGGTTTAAAAAGAATCTAACGAAGAAAGCTGAGATAATTTAAAAAACTTCGTTAAATTGTTTATGATATGCTAGTATATATTTTTTTTCAACACCCGACATTTAAAAGTGTTAAATTATACAATTTAATATTTTGGTGTTATCTAAACATTATTAAAAAAGATAAAAAAAAAGCTGTAGTATGTTTTTTGCTTGGTCAAAAAAAGTATTTTTAATTGATCACTAAAGTCATCTAAGTATTTTAAAGTGCTTAAAACGTACTTTTTTGTAAACTGCTCTTTTTAACCGCCTCATTGGTTTACAGAAAACTTTACATTTAAATTGATAAATCTAAAATCTTCTGTCTACCTAGTAATTAAATTTGCCCGAGCTAAACGCTTTAAGTGATCAACTTGACAAGAAATTAAGTAAGAATTAATTTTGTTTTGTGCTATTTTGGAACTTGAAGTTGTAAGTTTAGTCAGCTGTTTTAAACTAAACAGTATTGAAAGCTTTTGTCTGAAATAATAAAAAGTTAATTGACAGTTGTTTTAGTAAACCAACTATTATTTTTTTTGATTTAAAACTGTTATTTTGGCTTGTACAATTTGATCAATTACATAAAAGTTACACGTTCTAATTTGCAACACAAAATTTGTTAAAGTTGCATCAAATCTGTAGCTAAGTTTTAAAGAATCTTAGAAAAAAATACAGCTCTTAAAAAGGGTGATAAAAAGTAATAGTTTTTTGTAATATTGTTAAACTTGTGTATCGTTACTTTTGTCAGGGTAGTAAGTGTTCTATTGATGCAATTGTATTAATATAGTAGTGGAAGAGAGTTTATGTTTCAACTAAAAGTCGGAGTAAAGTGTTTCTAAAATGATAGATTTTGTGCATGTGTCTTAATGAAAATAAATAGTAGGTAAAACAAGTTTAAAAAAATAATAACATTACATAAAAACTTGTTGGTGTTTTTAAGATTTATTATTTTTAAAGAGTTATTTACAGCATTTTCGAACTAAACTTTGGTATAGTAAGTATTCATCAAAATGATATAGTAATTACAAATAGAATCATTTTTAGACTTTAAAAAAGTTTTAGGTTCATATTAGTTTAAAAACTACTTTTGAAAATCAATTAAAGGAAGAGTCCGACTTTAAAACTAATTGCTTAATATTCTAATAGATACACGATACTTAAACTCAAATGACAACATAATAGTTGCTTTAAAGTTTGAAACCACCTAATTATAAACAGACTATATTTTAATTTCCGTAACACTTAAAGTGTTGTTAAAAGTTCAATTTTTTTTTATGCTACTAACTAGCTTAAATTAACCAAAGATAAAACGATAGAGTAGCTTTATACTTTTAAAAATACTTATGAGTTGTATTACTTTAATATTTTTTTAAAGGTTTTATAATGTTGTTTCATATTAAAAAAGGTAAGTAACATTGCTGTACGTATTTTTTAGTTAAGAAAGCTTTTTGAAACATTTTTTTCTCTTTGCACATGTTTCACTAGATTTTGTAGTAAAAATGTAGCAGCAATCAATAAAACATAAACAGAGTTTAAGCAAAAAATCAATGACCTCTTTACAACTTAACGGAAGTTTACTTTTGAAGTTTAGCTTGCTAACAATTTAAAGATAAACTTTCAAGCCAAGCTTGTACTAAGTATTACTTTTTTTCCGGCAAAAATTAAATGACCTTTTTTTATTAAATTTAAGTTTTTTCTCATATTCTATTATCATAAAACTATTGATAAACGATGATAGTAGAACTATTATCGATAGTAAAACTTTTTAGTGTAAAGTTTTATAAGTTTTGGTTAATATAATTAAGCCTTGTTAAAAATGTTTCTGTTTGTTCAACAAAGAAAAGAAAAACAAACATGATTTTGTTCTTAAATTCATTTTTAATTTACGAGCATAAAGTTATTGTTATAGGAAAATTTATTAATTTTTCAAAAAACATAAAACTTTAATGTCAATTATTTTCCTTATCTTAAAAGCTATCTAAATTTTTTTTTTTTTATTTTAGAGAACGCACCTTTGCCTTTAATTAAAAAAAAAAATTATTTAATTTGGGGTTGGAATTATTTCATGAGGTCCCTCCAAAAATAAAGGTTTTTTTTTCGTTTTTTTTCATCAAATGGTATTGGAACCAAAAATAAATATTTTTTTTTAATTTTTTTTTTTTGATTTCCCTTAGTTTGCATGTTATAAAAACTCTTAAATAGTTATTTTATAAATAATGTTAATATCTTTTAAGATTTGGCCCAAAATCAAAATGTAGTATATTACACTATCATTTGCCTTGGCCATTTCCTAGATAAAAAATTGATAAAAGGAAAAAAAAAGTTAATAAGAATGTGAATTACATCAAACTAAATTAAAATAAAATAGTTTAATTAAATTTGTTGTATATTCACATTCTTATTAACTTTTTTTTTCCTTTTATCAATTTTTTATCTAGGAAATGGCCAAGGCAAATGATAGTGTAATATACTACATTTTGATTTTGGGCCAAATCGTAAAAGATATTAACATTATTTTTAAAATAACTATTTAAGAGTTTTTATAACATGCAAACTAAGGGAAATAAAAAAAAAAAAATTAAAAAAAAATATTTATTTTTGGTTCTAATACCATTTGATGAAAAAAAACGAAAAAAAAACCTTTATTTTTGGAGGGACCCCATGAAATAATTCCAACCCCAAATTAAATAATTTTTTTTTTTAATTAAAGGCAAAGGTGCGTTCTCTAAAATAAAAAAAAAAATTTTAGATAGCTTTTAAGATAAGGAAAATAATTGACATTAAAGTTTTATGTTTTTTGAAAAATTAATAAATTTTCCTATAACAATAACTTTATGCTCGTTTTTAATTTTCACTTCTACAAAACTTTTCAAGCTTTACTAACATAGTTTGATTAAGAAAACTTAAAATGCTTTTAGCTTAAAAAATATGAGCTAAATTCAAATATTACTATACTACTGATTATTTTTACTACTTCATTTAGATAACTTTGAACTTTGTTTTAGTTAAGTTAAGTAGAATAACGTGTATAAGTCAAATGCTGTCCACCCTAATTAAATAAAAACTATTAATATTTAAAATAAATAAGTCTGCTGACTCACAGCATTTACTATAAAGACACAAACTGCTTTAAAGCTAATAAGTTTTTAAAACATCTACAGGTAAACAAAAACATTATAACAATAAAGGAATATGTTAAAATTGTAAATTTATCATTTACTACTTAAATTTTTCGAGTATTGATACACAATTTAATAGTGTTTATACAAAGTTTCAAACTTATTTAATGGTTTTAATAAAAAAAAAATTCAAATATATAATTAACTTTTAGCTGTTCAATGATTAATCTTAAACAAATACAGCTTCTTAACATAGAACATCTTTTGATTTAATAAATATTTACATCAAAAATTTTGAATATTGTCATACCAATTTTAAAAATGATAAAACTTAAAATTAGCTTTAGCTAAACAGATAATATTGAAGAAATAGTTTAAAAGACCTTCCAAATATTTCAGTGAAAATTAAACACATTGTGAATATTAACTAAAGTTGTACATATTTAAAATAAAACTTATTTATTTATATTGAAACACAGCAATTTATGTAAAAGGTTAGACTAAAAGATTTAACAAACAATTAAAAGAAAAAAAGGACTATAGTAAATCTGTAAGTGAATACGTAACATGTACAAATACTTGTTACAAACACACAGCAAAGTATCAGAAAAAAAACGCTCAAACTTTTATCAGCTGTGTCTTATCAAAATGTTTGTTGTAGCAAACCCATCAATGTATTGTTCACATAAAAAGTCATTAATACTTGAGATACTGTAACCTAACTATAAGGTTCTTCGTGCACTAGGTCCTAAGACCAATAATTTTGAGCATCTTTTTTGTCGTTCAATAAACAAATATTGTTTTTGATAGTTGACTAATTTTGAACGGGATTGTAGAAATAAAAATAATAATATATTCCACATTAATAGTTACACTGACAAATCCATTAATAATTGTATAAAGTTATAGTTTATTAAACGACAAAAATACGCTTGAAATGTTTGGTCTTAGGACCTGGTGCACGAAGAATCTTTCAGTTATCGAGTTGCACACCACGGATACCTTTTAACGTCTTGTCAGACAGACAAGTTAATTTTGGACAGATTATAAAACTTTGTAACAAAATAATTCTTAATAACTCTGTTCTTTATAATTTAAAAAACAAAATCAACAACATACCGCAAGTCTGTGGAGTTTGTAGCAACTAGAATAAAAACTGAAAACAGTTACAAAAAAGTAATTAGCATATAACAAAATCAAAAAAACCCTGTAAAACTAAAAGAAAAAATAAATTTATTATTTATTAATTTATCAACATTCAAACAACAACTAACTGCACGTGGACCCTGGCGAAGCCGTTGGTGAACACGTAGTGGTCCTTGGTCCGCATCTCAACGTTGTAGTCCTGGTTGCCGTGGGCGTCCGAGTGGATGTTGGTCTTGTTCCTGGCGTACGTCAGCATTTCGTCCCTGCACATTCCCGGGTACTCGGTCATTTTTCGTTTTTATTTATTTACCTGGATTTTTTTTCTTTTTTACAACGTTTAGTCTTTTTTGTTATTAAATTAAGCTCGTGCTTGTAATTTTTTTATTGCGTTAGAGAAACGCGTTTCGTTCCGAAAAAAATTAGATTAGGTCTTGGTTTTTAAATTGAAAAAAAATCAAGCAATATTTTTTTGTTTTTTTTATCTTTGAGAACTCAAAGAACAAATCTTTTCCTGTTGCGTGTTTTATTTACACACATCGCGTATGTCGCAACGAAATTAGAACCAACTTTTTGCGTTTTACCGGACAAAAGGAACGCAAATCAAATTAGACTCGAGCTTTCTAAAAACTTGCTTGGAACAAAAAGCCACTGAATTTTATTCAAAATTTTTCAGCATAAACCTGCGCTTTTATAAGCAGCTCTCTCGTGACTTGTGAGCCACACGTACCAAAAGTCGCGTTGGATTAATAAAAAATATACAAAAAAAAAAAACGCTGCATTACATAAGGCTGAAATGAAACGGAGTCGATCAAATAAATTTTGATTGTTTCGCGTCACGCCACGCAAAGACGCGCTAGAACATTGCACTTGTCGCTTTCGATTTGTTTCAAAAAGTAAATATATTTCTCTTCAGTTTGTACTTCGACATTTTTGATTTGAAACTTTCCAAGATTCACCGTTCAAAACACTTCAGTTTTTCTCGCTAAAGGTCAGCTGCAATATTTAAGTCATCTTAGAAGGTTTAAAGCTGCATAAGTCTATTTTGGTTTGAATTTTTAATTTGTTTGCTGCTTCGGCTGATTGATGCCTTTTTGCTTGACTTAAGCCCTCTTTCTAAATCTTGTAGCTTTGTTTATTCTCAAGTTTAATCCCTTTCTAAAAGATGCTTTAAAAACTTGAGATCTAAAGTTAAAAATAGACGGACAAGTTTGAGCTAAAGCAGTTTTGTGATACCTTTAAACATATTTTGGTTCTTAAGATTTTGATTTATACTATATTTTGAATGGATAAAATAATACTTAAAAAAAACCTTTTTAGAATTTTTGTCATTCAACTAAAAATTTAAAAAAGTCTGTGTTTACATTGCTCATAATTTTATAAAATAAAAAAACCTTTTATTGAAAAAAAAACTAATTATATACACTTTATTATATTATTTTAAACTGTTATTTTGTTTTTTCTAAATATGTACCAGTATACTTTGTAGTGATAGAGACTTTTAAAAGCCTAAAGTATTTTTTTTAACTAAAACTATGTTAAACATTCAGCCTGTAAAAAATTTTGAACACAAAACGCCTGTGTAGAAACAACTGATCTAAACAGCTTTTACAAATAAATACTAAACATTTAAACTAATTTAATACAAGTTAGTCGTGTGCGAAGTTTTTATCAGGCTTTTCATAAGTTTTGAATAATAAAATTTTTTAACATGAAAATCAAAATGTTTGATATAAGATATACAGCTCATTTACATCAAAGAAAGTAAAAGTAATTAAGCCTAGCTTTATATTCTAGTTATGCTAAAAGATGTGAATGGTAAGTTTGTATACATTTAAAATATGCATTCAAACTTTTTTTTTTTGCTTTTAGAACTCATTAAAAAAATCTAAAAAGGTTCAGTGAAAGTTTTTGAACTTAACCAATAAAAAAAGTCATGAAAATAAATTAAAATAAGATTTTAGCAAAACTAAAAATAAGTATAACGTATAAACTATACTTGCATAATAACCAAGTCTAACTTGTTAAGTTTGTTGTAGAAATATTGTAGGGTAGCAAATAAAAACTATTATTGAACTTGTATGCAAACAAAGCTACATGGAAAAATATTGTTTGATGAAAAATAACAAAGGCTTATGAATGAACAATCACTTGTTTCAATGAAACATTTGTTTTTACACCTTAAACGTACTAATTGCTTGGCAAACTTTAAAAACAATAAATCAATACTTCAAAAAAACCTTTTATTCGAACGATTTGAATTTATTCATGTTACGCAACTAAAATGTTTTTTTGCCTTAAAAACTAAAGAAAGGGGTAAACAACAAAACAAACACACAATCTTTATTATTTTATCGCGTAAAAAAAACTCAGATTACAAAAAATAGTTAATTAAGAAACCGCAATAAACCGCTGACGCGAAAATCTTTTGATTTATTTTTGGACTTTGTCGCGACAAAAAAATCATTACGAAGCGCTTTTTGTTTCAATTTTAATTTCAACAAAAGACAGCTTTAATTACCAAACACTAAACAAAAGAAGTTAGAAAGCCACAGTCTTGGTTAAACGAAGTCACAAGCCAAAAACTGAAACTAATATACAAATTAAATATTTTGTTTATAACACTTAGGTGTAGAAACAAAGAATAAAGAAATAAAAAAAAAGCATGCTAGTTTGATTTTTGTGCAAAATGTTATTTTACTCACATAAGCCAGCAGGAACAAAACACAACAAACAGTTGCTCAAATTCGAAGTATTGATTTAAAAATAGCAATTTAATAAAGTCAAGGGCATGACCTTTTTATCGAAAATATGACTTTAGCTTGTTTTTGAAAACATGTTTTAAAAAATATTTTAGACAAATTTTGATACTTATTATCAATATTTTTCAGAATTTTATTGCAGGTTTGTTTTCAGGGTAGTGCTCTATCAGTAAGAAAAAATAACCTTAGAAAAGTTTATTTATATATTTTTAAATTTCTGAAAAAAAAATTTATTCCTTGCTACAATGAACATAATAAATTTGCATAGTAGCTTTAAACTTCTACTTGAATTTTTAGTTTTAATTTTGTCTGGCTTGCTAAGCATGTATTACTGTTTTTAATTATGTTGTTTTGTATGGTACTATACTCCTGTCAACACGTTTAGTTTGTCACTATCAAGTATGTTACTGTAAATAGTTGAGAATCACTAACATAAAATGACTTTATATCAATTTTTCCAAACACTAAAAATCAAGTCATCAAAGCATCAAGCCACGCTCTGCCTAAGTGAATTATGCAATATTTTCAAGTTCACTACCACGCACATACTATGACGTCACAGTCACCAGCGGAAGGAGTTTCAAGCAGCCTTTTTGCAAATTGCCACCGTCTACTACTACGAGCTTTCAATCGTTGATCGATAAAAGTTGAGACGATCTTTTTTCAGTGGAAAATTTCTTAAAAACTTGTGCACACTTTTAAAAATTCATTGAAACCAATAGTGTTGAACAACTTTTGAAAATAAATTTACGTACAGCAGTACAAGAGTGCATACTTTTTTAAAATTTTACATTCATCATAGCAAAAACTTGAAAGTGTTTTTCAAACAATGTGCATTGGTGTGCGTGAGTATACATTTCATACAAAAAAAAAAGCTGTTAGGACGGTGTTTACCTTTCAATTTGCAGCAAGCGTGTATGAAAATCGATAAAAGTTGTAGAAAAGAAAAGATCGATCTGCCGTTAATAGATGAATGCCAAGTAGCGTTCAAATATCCGGCGACATAAAACAAATTTCAACAAAAAACTGATAGTTTTAAAATCGCAAAACTTGGGTTTTTCTTTTTACACAAAGGTGGCAATAGTTTTAAATCAAAATATTACATTGCTAACGAAAACAACTTTTAAATTTCACGCGTAGTTAGGCATAGTTTGTTCCATATACCAAGTAAATATTTTTCGCGTCGTAAAACTAATGAATTTAGTAGCAACTTTCAACTTTAAGAACGAACTGAACTTTACCTTCGTAAAAATACACTTGACTTATCTAATGAACGCCCAGACAGTGTCAACTTTTAATGAATTTTATTTGAACTTCGTAATTGAAAAGTTTTGTTTTCTCATGCATACCGGAAACTTTAACTGCTTTAGTTACTATTTAGTTTTGTTTGAAAATTTTTAAGCACAGTTTTTAATCAAAATTCCCAGTTTTTTTTTGTAAAAAAAGAATAGTTGAAGTTTATCATAATTTTTAAAGATTTTGTGTTTAATATTTCAAGCTATTTTTATGGTAATTTAAGCCACTTGTCTTCAAGCTTTTCAAAAGCTCTGTAGATTAAACTATTGAAAAATAATTTCTGTGCACACTGGAAAACAAAAAAACATAATTATTATTAGATTTTTTTAGTGTCATAAAACATTAATAATGTCTAACTAACTGTTAATTTATGCTAACTTAGCTTTTTCTTAATACAAAAATAATGTTTAGCTACCAAGCTTTCTGTGCACACTAACAAAGTTAAGCTATTAAAATTCAATTTTTAAAAGGTTAACAATCTTACTGAAACAGTTCTAGAAGTTTGGTAGCTACCAGGTTTTAACTGAAAATTTTAAATTTTAAATTTGTAAGCGCGATTTTGGAACGGCTCGGGCCAGATATTCGATTATATTCGACCGCATAACTCGTTGAGGTTACGGCGTTCTGGCTTTTGCGACAATAAAACAAACCAAAAGCGAGTTGTTTTAAAGGATTTGTTTCTTCTGTTAGCGATGCCGTTGATACGTGTGTATTGATTTACGCAAGCTGAAAGGTAGCAAGTTGTATGTAAACTTCTTCACTTTAAGTTTTTGTGAGCGACAGTGAAATACAAGGGGCATTGATGTAAAGATAACATCAAACGTTCAAACATCTTATATTTAAATCAACATCTAAGTTGAAACAAAATTTTATGATTATAAGAAACTGTAAAGTTTTGACTTTGAGCATTGTTTTTTTGTTCCGGTAAGTAAGAGAACATTTCTACATTCTCAGTTCTTCCTTTAATAGTTGTGAGTTTGTAACAAAAACTCTTCTTAAAACTAATTAAAAAAAAAACTAATAAAACGTATAACAATCTGTGTGAATAGATTATCGTGTTCGTAGCTAAATGAGTAACTCGAAATATTTACTCATGCCACTGTGGTGGAATTTTAAATTTTTTACTAATAATTGCTTTTTTTGTATACCTTAAACAAAAACTAATCTCCAATACAGACAATACACTTAAGTAAAATAAAGTCCACTTTGAATGTATTTATCTAATTCAATTTCTGTTTTTGTTTATGTTTATAACTATGTTAAAAAAATTATTTACTAATGTTGACAAATTAAAAATCGTAAAGTATAATACTTTTGTCAAAAATATTTGCATATGTACTAAACTCTATATAGTTTTTTTTAAATAATACTTGAAAGGTTTGGTAAAACTAATGTTTTAGAATAGTTTAACTGTTAAAAAGTGTCTTTTAGTACTTTAAACTTCTAGCAAAAATGAAAATAAAACTTCGATAACTGAAAAACTAAGTTAAGATACTAAGATGTTATTTAAAACTAATTGACTTTATACTAATAAAAACGTTTTTGTTAAGACTATTTGATATCTAAATATATCAGGTCTTAATATACTAATACAATCAACACTTGAAAAAGCTGAATACAAAACCTTTCATCTATTTATTCCTTTTGTTTATTTAACAATTGTTATACTAAAGCTTCTAATGCAACTAATTCTAGTTGCACGCAAGCGCCGTTACGTGGATATATATTATTTCGATTATTACGTCACGATTGTCGATCGTGAAGTGCCACTTGACAAAATTGATTAGTGACGTCGAAAATATCATGCATTGTGAGAAGTAGGCTATTTGAAAACACTACCTTGATATTAAACTTTGAGTAATTTAATTTTAAAATGTGAACTAAAACGCTCTTTTAAATAACATTGTTAGCATGGTTGTGTTTTTATCAAACACATTAAAACATACTTTTTAAGAATATTTTTGGTAAATCTGGAAAAAAAGGTTTATGCATTAATTTATTATACAGTTTTAAAAAAATAGTTTTTTTTACTGAAAATAGTATATAGGTTGTTGAAAATTTTTCTAACTGTTTCTAAACATCAAAAAAATTGTAACAGTTTTAGAAGTTCAAATACTTTTGATTAATAAGTTGTAATTAACTAAACGTATTTTAGATTTTAAATGTAAGATGACCTTTAAAAACTAATTAGCTTTTATGAAACATAGCTTTTTTTTATATACACCTTCTCGTTGTTAATATACTTCTCGTTATTAATAACTGTTTCTGCGAAAAAGTCTAAGCCTACTATAAGACAAAACTGTATTAATAAGGTTTGTGCAACAATAAAAACACGTGTAAGTTTATCAAATTCTAAATCAAGTTAAGCTACTTATTTGATAGAATTAAAATAGTTACTTTCAACTCAGCTTCCGTATTATGAAGGTCAAACTGTTTGTTTTTAATTTTCATACTAATTAAACTCGGTTTCTGTATTCACATAATATCAAGGTCACAACGCTTGCTATCAACTTTCTTACTTGTTTCCGTTCTACAGCTAAAAGTATGCAAAACCAACAGATTATAGTTTAGCATGTATTAAACGTATGTCACAAAAACTTAACAAAAATTATTTGACCACACGTCATACTAAGTCTTACGTCATTTGCATACAACCTTGAATCATGAATCAAAACATTGTAGAAACTGAAAAGTTTTTCTTAACTCTTAAAAATTTTACGCACCATTTCCAGTAGCTACTTTTTATATTTACTTTAGAATAGAACTACCACGTCAAATTGAGTAGAAATAATTTACTTGTTCTAAATTTAATGTGATTGTTCTAGGACTTACTTTATTATGTGAATAATAAGAACGTTATTTTGTCACGTTGTACATAACGATAATTGTCGTAAAATTCATTTTTCAGTATTTAGACGAAACAGTTAGATCAGCGATTATCATGGGGTAAGTTTGCTCCGGGGATATTTTCCATTGTTAAAGGATATAAATTTTGTTTATCACAAGTTATGTAAATTAATGTTTATTAATTCTGTTTTCAATCCATAAGTCAGTATTTTACTGTATTTAAAAAAAAGGTTAAAAAAACACTTTAAGTTTTACGACTTTTTTAAATTTATTAAGTTAAAGTTTAAAAAATATGTTTTTTTTTCCTCAAAATTAAACACTATTTTGTATATTGGGGAAAAACTTGGAAATAACCTCCAAAAAGGAGTAAAACATGAAAAAAGGT
The DNA here is from genome assembly GCF_965202585.1 of Thalia democratica. Lineage (NCBI taxonomy): Eukaryota > Metazoa > Chordata > Thaliacea > Salpida > Salpidae > Thalia > Thalia democratica. The sequence goes on along the minus strand of NC_139172.1, from coordinate 30,899,907 downwards.
TAAGAACCGCTGATTTAGATTAACCTAAACTACATTACCTAAATTTTGACTTTTAATGTATGTATATAATACTATTTGACATAGAAACTGAACTTAGCACTTGTTGAAAATTGTTTTTATATTAATTTTTTGCCCAAATAAGGTTTTAATTACTCCTAACTGACTTCTAATAGTGTTTAGAGAATTTTTATAATGTCAATTTTAACTTTAGTGAACTTTTGTCCGATTTTAGTTCACTATGTTTTATTAATGCTATTGTAATTCTTTTTAAATACGACTGTAATACTAAGTAGTTTAAAGTTATAGATTAAAAATGAAATAAAATAATTTATTTTATAATCCATTTAAAAAAAGCAAATTTAAGTTGAATTACATCTGGAATAAAGAAAAATCTCTAACGCTGATAAATATCAATTAAACTGTTATATAATATACATGTACTAATAATATTTTAGAAAACTAAACAGCTTTTAAAATGAATGTTGTGTAGTAATAAATAAAACTTGTTAGTCAAACTAAATTTAGTCGAGAAAAACTAGAAGAGATGATTAAACATTTAATTATAGTTATAACAATAAAAATAAGTTCCAAATAGTTTTAGTTGTGCCTTCATTGCAACAATACTAAAACATCATGTTTTCATATTTTCTTTGTTTATGTGACATATCTGATAATTTAAAACTTATTTAAAGGTATTCATACTTGTTGTTAAGATTTGAAAGTGAATAGCTTCTCAATTACATAATTTTAATGTTAAAGTGATAGATAAAAATTTTAAAAAATAAACCTAATAAAAATTTTTAATCAAACAAAAAACAAAAAAAAATTTTTTTTAAGAAAAAATAAGACAAAAACTTACCGAGGGTAAGGGTTAGAGTAGAGGTGGGCAAAGTACGGCCCGCGGGGCCGGATCCGGCCTGCAGAGTGAAAATGACCGGCCCGCGTTGATATAGCTGGAATATCTTTTTGTTAAAATACCCTAAGCAAAGTGTTTTATTAAGGACGATATTTTACATACGTACCTTTGACAATTACAATGTCAATTCTATTTTGTAGACATTATTTAAACATCTGACATGCCTCAATCTTCATCTAAAGTTCTCAGACTTGAGAAATTTTTTGAAGTTGAAAGATTCAAAAAAGCGATCAACTGTTTCCATAAAATTAGATTCCGGCCGGTTCCAAAACTTTTATTTAAATTAGAACCTGAGTCATTATTCGGCTGGATACGGATACTGGATCAGGTAAATTACTAGTTCGAAATGCTCCGGCCCGCAAAAGACTAAATGTTTCCGGATCCGGCCCGTTGATTGAAAAAAGTTGCCCATCCCTAGGTTAGAGGTAATAGTGATAGTAAAAAGAAACTGATGTAAAATTAAAGTAAAAAATAAATAAAAATAAAAAAACTATGCAACCCGTGCAAAAGCGCCTTCGTGCAAAAGCGTCTTGGTGCAAAATTGACCATTCGTGCAAAATTTAAGCCGTGCAAAAGCGTCTTCGTTCATATTTGACTCCTACCCATTTTTTATAGCTAAAAGTAAATTTAAACTGTTTAATTATCTAATTTTAAAGTACACGTAGTTGGTGTATGAAACACTAAAAAATACGAAAAAAACCAAAACAATAGCTTATAAAAAGTTATAATTAGAGAGACTTTAAACAAAAGTAAACGAGAATTTTTTTTTTCTTACACCATAGTTATTTAAAAGTTTGTAAAAACTTAAAAAATAGTCATAAGTAAATAAAAAAATTATTAAATTTAGAATTTTTTTTTTAATTTTAAAATTATATTTACTGTTTGTTTTCGAAATAGTTTTTAGAATAAATTTGTTTGAATAGTTTTTTAAATGTCCGAACAGTTCCGTTTAATAAAGAAGACTGAGCTAAAGTCTTTTGATAAGCTTTTTGTGTTATGTAAAACAAAAACAGTTTTACCACTACAGTCGATTACACAAAGATACTTTCAAATTTACACGTAATACCAGGCTTGCTAAAACAAATATTTACTAATCAAGGAAAATGGTTTTTAGTAACAATGAATTTTTTTTGAAATATTTCATAGATATATTCAAAAATTACTATAACCTACCGCAATTTTCTGAAAATGACCATAGGAATATCTACATATTTGTGTTTAATTGGTGAAATATTATGGTTTTATAATCATTTTTTATCATAACTTTATCAATAATTTGAAATTTAAAAAACAACCTAAATATAAACACTAGCTAGTTAAATATTACAATAAAACAGAAGTTTTTTTTAACACTTACGTACAAAATAAGTTCTTTATAATTCTGTGATCAAAAACAAAAGTTTTATATATTAGTAATACACAAGATTTATATTATGTAAAATAACATTTACATTAGAATTATATTTGTACAATAATTATTTTAGAACTGACAACCCTGTTAAGTGAAAATTTTTCTAATAAAAACATCAAGTAAAATTGTTTTTATACATGTATATCCTTTAAAACTTTAACTAAGAACTGTAATTGTTCGATTTAAAGCCAAAAGTAAGTTTAGAAGTGCGTAAGAAACTAGAAGCTTTTTGTTTTTATATTTAAATGAATTGTTATAGTTTTTTATCATGGTTTATAAAAAAAACTGTAAAACTAACTGCAACTGTATTGATTTATTTCAGTTACTCATTTTAACAGTATTAAGTATTTTCAACTCAAAAATAAGACATTTTGAATAGGTTGTTAGGGTATTTAGTTAAAAAAAGTTTCACAGCAGTATGAATATATATATACATATATATATTGAAAAGTATGATTTTAAAAATACTGGTACATATGTTTCATAAAGCTAAGTGCTTTAATTACCAGTCAGTTCAATTTAAAATAAAAAAACACTTTTGATTTTAAACCAATTTAATAAATAAAGCTAAACATTTATTAAATTATATAATAAACAAATAGGTTTAGACGACCGTTTCCTTTATGAGATATAACGTCCTATATACTCTTCAGTGAAGGTAAAGTTTATATATATATAGTCGTAATAACTACAAAAAAAAAATATAAATTACGAAAACACTTAATAATAGAACGTTTACATCAGCTGAAAAAACTTTATTTGATACAGTTATTTTGATGGCAGTTTTAAAACGTTCTGATGAAACTTTACCTGATAAAATTTCAGTTTTTAAAGGATATAGACTCACAAAAGTATTTTAAAAAGTTTACGAAAAAAAAACAGTGTATGTTAAAAATGATTGAGCTAAATACTATTTGTTTTATATTAAATAATTTATGTAAAAACATAAACAAATATTCTTGATAACATTGTTTATAATTCGGTTTGAGGTTATTTAAATTCGATTTCTGGTATAAAGAATAATATTTTTACTCTATACAAAATATTCCGATTTTTCACTCAAATTTTAATTTAATTTCAAAAGTACTGTTTCTCTGATTTCCGAATCCAAACGCAATGATTGACATAAAACAATAAAAAAACAAAGTATTACCTACATGAAAGTAATCAGTTTTGATATTTTGCCATTGTACACATGTTTATTTGAACAAAAGATACATGACTATTTGGTGATCAAACATTCAACTAAGTTACGTAAACAAAAAGTTAAAAAATAATCTGGCTAATTACTAATTAAAAAATGCAAGGACAATGGCAAACAAACATGCACATATATCAACAATGATATTCAAATTTTGATTATTTTTGTTTGAAACGCGACTAGTGTTTTGAGTGCGAATTAAAACTGATGTTTTTTTGGAATTTTTGTAGAAGATTATAGAAGTTTTGATCAGAAAAGTGTTTGTATTAAGATAGGTGTAGTTTAGATTTCAATCTAATAATACGTTTAACAAACGTGCTACGTAAATAAAGTCGGTATAAAATTCATTTCGAAACAACTTATGCTTTTGTGTTTACGTACTTTTTTTTTCTACAGAAAAGTTTTTCTTTAAAGTTTTACTTTTTTTACTACTTTTGATTAAAGTTTTTTAGCCAAGAAAAGCATACTTTAAAAAATCAGCTAAAAAAAAATTAAAATTTGTATTTAGATAAAAACAACTATTGATGATAAAGCTTATATTTCGCAAAAAAAAAGCTGCAAATATTACACAAAAAAAAAAACAAAAAAGTTTACAAAATAAAAAAGCTCTATAATATAGTCTTTCATGTCGTATCGAGTTATTTGTTAACAGTTTCTTTTTTTTCCAGTGAAACACGTATATGTGTTTCCAACTTAGTACAGCAGTATTGTCCTGGGTATGACGTTAAACTGTTCTGGTGTATGACTCGATAACTGAAAGGTTTTTTGTACACCAGGTCCTTGGACCAAACCTTTTGAGCGTATCTTTTGTCCTTCAGTAAACAATATATGAAAAACAGTTAAAAATGAGAATTTAGAATATTGTTTTATAAAAATTTATGGTGTTTACAGCTTATAAATTTAGTAACAAATTCTAACAGTCTGTTTAACCTATTTTGCTAAAAAGTTTAACTTTTTGCATAATGAAGAAAGCTACAAGTGCTTAATAAAAATAAAGTAAATATCGCACTTATAGTGCATTGAATTGTAAACTTCACAAACTAATTTAAGTTAATTTCGACATTTTTTAATCAAACTCATAATAAATAATATAAGACTGTGTTAATCTTTTTTTTTGTTAAAATTAAAAGTGAAAAAAACTTACTCATTAAAACAATAGTTTAGAAGTTAAAGCTTGTTAATTATAGGAGAACTAAAGTTATGATAATTAACTAAATAAGGTTTTTAAAATGCAGTTAAAGGAGTTATTATTTTACGACCGCTTTTATTATATTGATTGCTTAAAGATCATGGGAAGTATTTCTAGTAAGTTATTCTAATAAACAAACTTTAGTAGTTTACCTTTTATAACTACATACTAAAGTTATAATTATAGACAAAGTTCATATAATTAAAAAACTTGATACTCAAGATTGCTTTGTTTTTACAGATTTAAATTAAAGGACAAAGAAAACTTTTCTTGTTTAGTGAAATATCAATAAACAAAGAAGTTGAAAAGTCAATTAAAATGTGGACTTTTAAGTTCACTTGTATAGTTTTATTAATAACTCCTCATGCATTCTCACAATACAGTAAGTGTAAAAATGTAAAATATAACTGAAAGTTGTATTACTAGTGTTTTATTAAAATAAGTATTTTAAACCTTTTAACCATCGTTATCGTCAGGAACGTTATCTCTTCTTAAATAGTATGAAAGCCTTTAAAACTAAGTTAAATAAAAAAGCTAATAAAAAATTCAAAGCTTACTTAATTTAGTTTATATAGCACTTTAATTCAAAGTCATTCAAAAAAACTTAAATATATTTAAGACGCTTTTGCGTAAACGACTAACATTTGTTGTTAAATCATCTTTATATCATATTTGTAACCTTTAGTATTATAGTACAACTAGAGCTTTAAACTATTGATTTAACAAACGCACTAAAACGTTTAATTAAGAAACGAAATATTTAAACCCATTTGTCATTAGTTTTTGTTTTTCAAAACCACTTTTAAAACTTGATAATTTATTCAGCACTGAAATGCACCTTCGAGGACCAGACCACCGGCTGCAACACTCAGGACCCTTCGGACGACTTTGATTGGTTGAGAACTTCAGGGGCGGCCGGTACCTCCAGCAGCGGTCCGACCTTTGACCACACGAAGGGTGACACTAGCGGTTAGTATTTGTATTGCTTAAATTAAGATATCGTTTGTTTAAACGTTGTTGCTTTGACGAAATTTAACTTAACACGTTTAATATGCTGACCTCAGGCGTGTTTATAAAATTTGCGTAGTGAATGGAAAAAATTAATGCAAAAACAAAAACGGCTGTTTTTAAAAACAAAGTAGAACTATTAGCAGCGAAGTTGAAAAATGTTTAAAAAAAGTTTTAATCGTGAATTAGAAACTATTTTATAAGCAAATTGAAAATATTGGTAATAAAACCTATTTGAAAATCTATTAATTTAAATATATTCATTAAAATTTATTACATATCATCGCAGGAAACTACCTGTACACGGAGGGGAGCGTGGTTTCAGAGGGCGACAGAGCGCGGATCACTTTCTCCTCACCGGCGGGAAGTGGGGAGAATTGCGCCACCTTCTGGTACTACGCCACCGGCATAAGCCTCGGTTTGTGACGTCGTAACAAGAAATTGAACCAATAAATATGACCTTTGTGTTTTTATCAATACTTGGCTTACTGCATATAAACTTTTCAATATTATTTCCTACGTAACAGGAGAACTGAACGTGTACGTGAGATCAACCGGATCCCCTCTTCCCTCGACTCCCGTGTGGAGGCTCGCAAAGGACCAGGGGGACTACTGGTATCCCGCCAAAATAAACGTTCCCGCGATGCAGTCCGGCAGTTATGACGTCATAATAGAGGGGGTGAAGGGCCAGAAAGGCAACATCGCCATCGATGACGTCATCCTGTCCCAGGGAGGCTGTCAGCAAGGTAAGTTTAAAGTTATTTAAAGTTTAAAGTATTTCTGGTTTTGAAATTCGTAAATATGAATTTTGCTTGTCAAGCGTGTTTTGCTTTAAAAAGTAACTTTGTTGAGAAAGTCATCGTCTTTAACTCATGATAAAAATAAGTTGAACATAACTTAATTTCAAGCTCGAAAATTTCAGACAGTAAGGTCAGCCGCATAAAAAAGAATTTATTTACGGCTTAGATAAAAGAAGCTTTAATTTACCAAGCGTCTAATAAAAAAAATTGTTATGTACAACAGCCACCTGTGACTTCGAGACGGACTATTGTGATTGGAAAGGCGGGATGGGTTCTGATTTCGACTTGTGGTGGGTTAATGCAGATTTCATCAAGATGAACTCCACACAGGGACCTGCCTACGATCACAACAAAACGACTACAGGTTGAATTTCGCAGAACATGTAAAATTTATATAAAAATTACAACGTGCAGTTGAATATTTAGAAATTCTGTAAAAAAACTTGAAAAATTGTAAACAAAATCAACTACGTTTTTTATTAAATATAAAATGTGCACAATAGTAGAAAGCGTACAAGTTGAAAATGTTTGTGAGCCTCTACTAAAAAATTTTGAAAGCATTGAAGATGTAAATGTAAGAATTCTTTGAAATATACAAATTAGTATAAGACTTTACCATAACTTATAACGAATGACTATTAAATATATATAATTTTCAGGAAAATTTCTGCTAGCCTCTCCAGACTTCACAGATCCCGATGACGTATCCAGACTGACGTCATCAATTGTTTACATCGACTCCGGGGTTAACGAGGATTACTGTTTGAGTTTCTGGTGAGTAAAATTAAATTGTAAAATACGTAGGAACTTTTTAATTATAAAATAACTATGATTTAATGCAAAGTATGGAAAGTTTAGATTTGCCTATATTTTAAACATTTAAAAACATAATTACATTTTACCCGGAGGTAAGAATACTTTTTGTCATTTGATTAACTTTGGTCTGTACAGCGTGTAACTAACATTTATAAATATTTTTGGTTCCAAAAACGTTAAGCTTGCTAATTTTAAGAAAAAAAAGCTCTTACAAGTTGAAGACCTCAAATGCGTTTAAAAACCAAAAAAAAAACATATTTAAAACAAAAAAGCTTACCTAGTTTTAGACACACTGTTTTTTTAGCACATAATTTACGTAAGACAAACAAGTATCTCATTTAAAGTTAAGTACACGCTGTACTTTTATAAAATAAATTTATACAAATAATTTTTAACCGCCAGGTGGTACATGAGCGGAGTGGACATCGGAAGCTTGACGGTTTACTATTGGTCGATGGACGACTTCGACGGGGGAAGGGGAAGACCCTTGGAACTGTGGTCGCTCAGAAAGAACTACGGGGATCAGTGGTTCCCAGGAGCCGTCAGCATCAGCAGCAACTCCAGTTTCAGGGTGAGTCGTATAATGTTGATTGTAGAATATGTTGTTTGTTTTTTCAAACCTAAAAATGAGGTATATGTAGACCTAGGATAAAGCTTAGTTAATAAAATACTTCGTTTTTTAATCCTATCGCTGAAAAGTTCAGGGTAAGTGGTATGTATACAAATTCGGAAGTATTTTCATTTTAATTTTTTAAACTTAAAATATTTTATGGTGAGTGATATTTTGTAGGAAATATTTTGTTTTGTCTAACTTAAAATTTTCTTAAAAAAGTTGAGCTTTGAATATATTTTGCTACAGACAACTTCAAGTATTTTTCTTAGCAGGTCTATAATTTTCCTACTTTACACTTTATTTTTATCTTACATTAATTATATATTTTTTTGCAATATAAGAAAATCTTTTAAGTGAAAAAAAAAGAGTTCAAGTACGTAACATTTATGACCTAAATAACACATATTAACTAAGAAACAAAGTAGAAATTAAATGTTTTTACAGATTGAGATCGCTATTTCCATGGAAAGGGGAATCCTCGGTTCGATTGCTTTGGACGACATAGTTTTTGAAAAGAAGTTTTGTATAGGTGCGCCAAAAAACATATTGTACCTTGACATGTAGTAATTTAACAATTGATACGTTTAATTACCAAATTATGTAAAACAAAAACTTAATAAACACTTGATCCAAGATTTACATTTTAAGTTTATCGCTTAAGAATAAAAAGTAGACAAAAAATGCTTAATTTAAGTAAAACTACTGTATCTGATTACGAAGACCTTTAAGTGCTACTAAGATCTTTAACATTTATGTTCTAAATTAAGAACATGTTTCAGCATATTTAATTGCAAACAGGATCGCCCATCTACGCCATTGTAGAGAGAACCGGACCCCACATATTCCAGTCGTACAACCTTCCGACTTACTCCTTCGGGATCGTCAACAACTCGGACATGGTCCTAGTCGACCAGAACCCCCACAGGTTTTCATTTGGTTTCAAGTGTATCAAGCAAAATTGTTTGTACTAAAAAATAAAAGTTTTTAGTACTTTTTTAGCAAAATATCTTTAGCGTATGACTTGTGACTGTTAAAAAATATAGCTGGCAAAAAGTTTTAGCTTAGATAAATGGTAGTATTACTAGATAGAACACGAAAGTAAGCAATTTACTGATAAAAGTATAGTCAACTAGTTTTATTTTTACTAACTATAAAATCGAAACACACTTTATCTAGACTCTTCTAGTTAATAATTGTTTTTATTGTTATATGAATCGCAAGATTTAAGCATTAACTTTATTCTTCTTAGCACTAAGAACCATACTATAACAACTAATAAAGTTAATACTACTATATCTAACCTTTTTTTATTTCTCAAGATTCCTCCTGTTAACACCTGGTATCAGCGGTGAGGAAGGCACCGTCTCGTTCGAGTCCGAAACTTTCCCGGGCTTTTTCGCGCGCCACTACAACTACTTGCTGTATTTGGACCCGTTGGAGGAGAGTGATTTGTACAAGAAGGATGCCAGCTACTACCTAAGAGAGGACAAGTACTACCCGGTTGGTTAATAAGATAAAGTTTCAGTGGATACTGCTTGAGAAAAAACGTTTAAGTTTCAAGATTTTGAACAGAAAACAAACTTTTTTATCGTTCATGTTTTTGAAATTTAGCATGTTTTTGTGCAAAAATGCAGTTTAATGTTTAGTTTAATTCACATTTACCATGTGTACTTTAATTTTACAAAAGTATTTTGGTACAAAGTTAGGTCTAGATACAAATTAATCTTATGAATATTTTAAAACTTTGATTGTTTTTAAACAAAACAATTTTTTTTTCAAACACTATTGTTCATCAAACAGGACTACACCGCGTACGAGTCTTCAAATTATCCGGGACACTTCATCAGGCACATGAACTACAGGCTGAGAATTGACCAGGACGACGGCACTGACGTATTCAAGAAGGACGCCAGCTTCTTCAAGGAGAGCAGTGAGTTCTTCGAATGTTATTGACTTTTAGGCTTTTTAGCTGCATGTACAACCTTTTATCAAAGACCGAGAGGTATTTTTGCGTATCTAGGTCTTTGAACCGAAAAATTTTGAGCAATTTCTCGTTTTTGATTAATAAAACACTTACTTATTAAAATTGGAACACACAAGAATAAAAAGAAAACAGGTGAAAACAAGTTCTGTAGAATTAGCTTTTTAACATGAAAAGCGATAAATAGATAAAAAAAACCAGGCTAAAATTAAAACAAAATAAAAGAAAAAAAAAACTTCAAGTAAATTCACACAGACCTGTTTTAAAAATGTTTCGAAGGTAAGAAAAAACGTGCTAACGCTTAAACTAAATGTACTTAGACGTTATTTTTTGAAAAATTATAAAGCCAAGTTAAAATACAAATAACTAAAGTATCGTAAAACAATTTATTTTACTACTCCAGATAACCTTGGTCCGTTCGACTGTGACTTTGAGGACGGGTTGTGCGGATGGGCGAATACCGAGAAGAACGACGTTTTTGATTGGTCGTTGAACTCTGGAAGCACTCAGGCAGAACATACCGGTCCCGAGAACGATCACACCAACGGCAGTAAGTTGAAATTGTTCAATATAACTTTATGTGCGATGTAATGTCGCAAAGTAAATTAAAAATCTTCAGAAGATTTCGATTTACCTTCCAAACTTAAAAAACAAGAATAAAAACAATTGAAAAATTGAAATAAAATTGTAAAAAAGTATCATTTTAAATTATCACTTAACTCGAGTATGCAAATAAGCTTGCTTTCGATTAGTGCTAAAGTTTTATACGAATCAACAGATATGTAGTAGCCTTTTTCAACTTAAAAAACAAAGCTAAACAAACTATTTTAAAACCAGACGCATGCTTCGATCGTGTGCCAGATATGAACGCAGTTTGGGGGTTGCCCACCTCTCCCACGGACGACACGGACCCCGACCTGTTTTTGTTCGGAACGTAAGTTTGTCGTTAGTTTGTTTAAAACAAGACGTTGGGTTTGTGGCTGGTTGGTTTGTAAGCAGTAAGTTTGTCGTTAGTCTTTTTTTGAGCAGTATCTTTGTCGCTAATTTGGCTGTAAGCAGCAAGGTTTACTAGTTTAGTATAAGACATCAAGTTTGTCATTTGTGGTTTGAAATGGGTTTTGTTTTTTTTGTTTATAAGTAGTAAGTTTGTCGCTAGTGAGTTTGTTTTGTGACAGTAGATTTCCACAGCATTAGTTTAAAACTTTTCATGTTTAAAAATTGTGATGTAAGTTTTTGTGCTACAGTTGTTTTATCAAAATTCAAAACTCATGTTTGTTCAGGCCTTTTAAAAGTGTGTTTTGACTAAATTAGACTTTATAAAACTGTTTTATAATTTTAAGACTCTTTCGATCGATAGTGATTACATTTTACTTTTAAGTTTAATCGATTTAAATGTAGTAAGCTTTTAATTTTGGGATAAGCTTATTTGCTGCTAATCATTTAGGGTTTTTTTTCATATTGAAACTTTCAAAATCAAGTGCAAATAATTTACAACTTAGCCCTTGTTTTGTATTAAATTTCATGAAAACGTTTTAATTTAATAACCAACAATTAGTTCTAAAAATAAAAGAAAAGTACAAAATTATTGCTTTGAATTAAATTTGAAAACAAATAGCAAAATTCCTGAATGATTAATATTTCAAGTTCATAGCAAATATCAGCGCACGATTTGAAATCAAATTTGTTTGTTTACACTGCTAATAGACGTTCAAACAAAAACCCTGTTTAATTAATAACCTGCATGATTACTACCATGTAAATTGTACTTGTGTAAATTTGTACCTTTGTACTGATTTAAATAACCAAAAAAATAAAATTACCACTAATGAAATACCAAAAAGCTTTGGTTTATTTTTTTAGTACTGTTTACTCATGTGAATGTGTATTTGTTTTACGGTAAACTGTACAATTTTCTAAAAAATAAAAAGTCTTTACAAATGTTACATAAAACATTATTATGACATAATATTTAGTTTAAAAATTAATTTTGTATACAAAAGTAGTTCTGCTCAATTTTAGCTCTGACAGAAAACATTATACAAGTGCGCGATAAAAAGTTATAAGATTCAAAAACAAAACTGTTTATTTTCTAAACTTTAAACTCATATCATTTAATTTTACAACAAGCCTCGTTTAACGGGCTAACTACATTAAAAAAAAAAATTGAAAAAAAAACAATATTAATTTGGATAAACTTGAACATTTTTTCTTTGAGCTGTGTTTAAATATTTACTAAATACCCGAAGAAATTTTATTTTTCATAAATTTGTGCTACTTAATTAAATGTTTTCTGTTGCATACAAACTTGAATTAATTTTCAACCCAAAATTAAACATTCATGTTAACAATGATAAAAAAGTAACATAAGTTTACAAGCACTTTTTCATTTAAAACCTTGTCAAAGTTGAAAAGTACTTGAAAGCAAAATCCTGCTGCTTGTATAAGTTGAGAACTCTTTTAAAAACTTAGCAAATTAGTATCAACATACAAACAACTTACTTTTAAACTTGATCAGGTTCGACGAGTCGGAGGAGTACAAATGCGAGCTGGAATGCGCCCTACAACCGAACTGCGCCGCTTACACCTACCACACGATGGACCCTTCGAACGGACCGTACGCGGGAGCTTGCATCGGAAGGTGTTTGAACGTTTTAACAAATTGAATGCTAATGTTTGAACGATGTAAAAATAAAGAAAACAGTAAAAAAAAGGCTGTGCAATTGAATATTTGACGTAAAGCTTCTAAAAGCTGTTAGTTGATCTTTAGTTTGTAAAAAAGAACCTTTATCATTAAAAAAACAATGAACCTCCTTTCTTTTAAAACGTCCTCAAAAATTTGTACAATCAAACCCCTAAAACTGAAGTAAAACGCTCCACGCACCTTTCGCCAACACACAGTCTGTATTTAGCAATAAAAACAACTGTGCAGCCTAAGAAGCTTGTGTTCCACCAAACGTAACGCTCTTTATTTGAATATTTTACTAACAATTCAGGACCGACGCTTATAACGTGGAGGTTCCGGAGGCGGAGCACAATTCGGGGTTCCGCGTCAACTGCACCGGCGGCAACTACGCTTACGTCAGCGGGTCGCAGGCGTACGAGGACGGCAGCAACTCCGTCATTTGGAGCCCGCCCGTCAGCCCCTTCCTCGACGACAACGAGATACCAAGTTGGTTGTTTCGATTGTTTTGATGCGTCACAAAAGTTATGACGCATTTTCAGTCTGATGACGTAAGTTTAAGGCGCTTTTGGTTTCGAACTGAATCGATTTGTCGGTGGGGTCTGAAAAGATTAGAAGAACATTTTGAACGCGCTTTAATTAAAAGTTTTTAAAATTGTTATGAATTTCTGATTTTATATATTATGGTTGTAATGTAGACATTTAGTATTGGTTTGAAAAAGTTATGACGTATTGTGTTGATTTAGTGAAAATTTTAAGTAAGACTATTTGTTAGGTTTTGAATTGTTTTGCTTTGTTGGTTAAATAAATAACACTGAAATGATTTTAAATCGTTACTGAATGTAAGAAAACTATAAAACTTTTACTTAGTTCATTGGAATTTCTAAATCAAAGAACTATATATATCATAAAAAAAGTCTTGTAAAAAAAAAAAACTCTAGTCTGACATAAAAAAAAACTAAAATCTAGGACTAGTTATTACATTTCAAATTTAAAATGTGTTTAAGTATAGCGAGGTTAAAAAGCATCAAACAAAAATGAAAATACCGACTTAAACCCAAAATCACGTCCGGGTTTGATCAACAAGTCTCACACGTTTTCTTAACAACTTCACCTACTTATTTACTTTTCCTCTCAACAGCGCCTCAGTGCCTGAGGTTCTGGTACCACATGCTGGGCTCCAACATCGATTCCCTGAACGTGTACAGCTCGCCGACCTACACCATGCTCCAGGCCCAGTGGTCCAGGTTCGGCACCCAGTCCCGGTTCTGGCAGCTGGCAGAGGTTTGGTTGTAAATCTTAAAAACATTGTAGTTTTTGAAACTTGAATTAAGCTTTAAAAAAAGTTTACTTACAAATTGTTAACTCAGTGACTTTAAAGTTGTAACTGGCAGATGTACGTTTTTTGAAGCTTTCAAAATAACTTGAAAAGTTTCAGTTCTGCCGTGTTTATTTTCCAGTACCAAGTTTGTAAACTTGTTAAGTTTAGCTGCAATTAACTGCTTGACAACTTTCTTACACTGGATAAAAGCCAAAGCGTTGTTGAACTGAGCAAAAATCTATAAAATTTATCAAATGACCAGACCAAATAGTTTGCTCGCTTTTTTGTCGTTCAACAAGCAATAGTAAACAGTAAACTGCACATTTAAACACTGAACCACACGAACACAGATTGACGTTGCGGCAGTGGCCCCGTTCAGGATCGGCATAGAAGCAGTATACAACGTGGGCGACCAGGGCGACGTCGCCATTGACGACGTTTCCATGACGAAAGGAGCTTGCGCGTCGGTGAGTTTAAAGTGCACTGTAACTATATTTCTAAAAGGTTGAAAAATGTACTTTAAACTTTATGCATGCGCTAAAAAATTAATCAATACAAGTTTTTTTGCTGCAAGTTTAAACTTTATGTATACTTTCAATACATTAACAACATTTAGATTGTGCCAAAGTTGATTGAAAACCTTTAATGGCGTTTGCGTGTGCAAAACAGCAGTAAAAATTTATTGCTGCCATCCAAAACGGGGTAGTGTTCTCGCAAAAACACAGTTTAGTAACTTATGAAGTTTCTCGAGAAATTTCACCCAAATTTTTCCAGGGCCCGCACCGCTGCACCTTTGAGGACTTGGGGTTGTGCGGATGGGAGCAGGTAGCGTCCCCTAGCGACGACTTCGACTGGGAGCGTAACTACGGGGACTCGTCGTCAACGAATACCGGTCCCCCCAACGACCACACCTACCAGACCGAGCTCGGACACTACTTGTACATCGAGACCAGCCAGAATGTTGGTATTTCTTATACTATTATTTAATACAAGGTTTTTATAACTTTTTAAAACCTAAATTCTGGCGTGTTTTGAACACTGACTTCAAAAGTTTAGACATTTGATAGAAAAACACAAAATCCAAAACAATAGTATGCTTGGTTCTGTACCGTGAAAGCTTGTGCTTTATATTTCCTAGCTGTTTTATTTGCTTCAAAAACAGTCTTACAAATTGTTAAAAATCTTTTGATATTTTTCACTTTACCCAAAAAACGCACATCACAAACAAAGCTTTAGCTGGTATCAGTTATAAAACGTGTTGGCTTAAGAGTGTTTATAAAACCACGCAAGTCTATTAGTCCAATAATTTCACAGCAAAATATCTTTTTCCAGGCTGTAAACGACGTTGCAGCGTTAACATCACCGAAGTTCAATGCGACAGGGAACGGAAAGTCCCAATGTTTCCAGTTTTGGTACCACATGTACGGAAGCACCGTTGGAACTTTGAGGGTCGTTCTCAACAGCGGCCCCACCATCAGTAAGTCGTTATCCGAAGTACTTGTTTTAAGTTTGGACTATATTTTTCTCAACTTTTAATGGTAAGCTGTATCTAGTTTTATTTTTAAGTATTTTGATGATTTCAAAAAAGTTGAAACATTGTAAACTTTATGTAAGTTAGCGCTGTTTTCTCATGTTTCACGCTGTTTCAATGCAAGTTGTTATTAAAGTGTTTGCAGTTGATTACAAAATTCGTAAATAGAAAAGTTAAGCATGTATTAAGTTAGTTAAAACTAAAATGATAATTCAAACTATTAAAACCCCACTGCCAGTTATCACAAGTTAATGATTAAATGAATTAATTGTTTCATTTTGATTTTATTTTGGACATACTGCAACAAAGTCTTATTAAAAACTGTTGAGGGTTTTAGTTGATAAAAAAATGTGCAGCCCCTAATTGACAGTTTATTACTAACGAAAACTTTATCATTGGTACAAAAGCAATGACACTCGACACTGAATAACAGGTTTCATAGCTTTTACCTTGTTTATTGATTAAAAATATTTTTTTTTTCAGTTTTTATTAAACTTTCTGCTAGTTATTCCAATAATAGACATATAAAACTATTTAAAATAATTTATAAATTAGCATTCTTGTATATAAAGCTTTTGATAATTACATTTGAAAACGCATGTAGCCACAACTACACTCAAGCAACTGTAATTTTCGTAATAACGTACAAATTAGTTTGAAGGCCAGGTTGTTTGCGAGGCAATAAACTTTAAATATTATAAAACAAAAGGTGCAACAGATAGATCGTATAAATCAAAATTCATAACACTTAAAAGGTCAGACGATTTGGACGCGAAGTGGGAACCAGGGCAATAAATGGATGCTCGGACAGGCGACCATTTCGACCAACACCAACTACCAGCTGTCCATCGAGGCGACTAAGGGTTCCAGCTACTATGGAGACATTGCCATCGACGACCTCACCCTGCTCAACGGACCGTGCAATGAGGTAAAAAACACCAGCACCAAAAACTTTTTTAATTTATCAAAAGCTAACTTGACTTTTAAATTTTAGAATTATACCTTGTTTTCGAAATTTTTGACAGTTCAAAATAAAAATAAATATTAATTTTAAAGCTGTCATTGTTTAACAAAACATGCTTTTCATTTATAAAAAAATCATACTCTATTGATATGTTACTAATTAAGTGAACGTAAGACTTTAAAAACAAACTAACAAAGCACCAACTTTACAGTCGTAACAAAACCTAGAATTTTATGATATTCAAAGCATTTTCACTTCAATTATCAATTCGTTATCAATTGTTATCGCAGCTTTGCGACTTCGAGCACGCGGAGCCATGTGTGTGGGGAAACTTGGTCAGCGACGATTTTGATTGGTCGGAACAGCAAGCCAAGTACGCCAATGAGGTCAACGGTCCTCCAGTGGACGGTACTTCGGGAACCAGTCAAGGTAAATACGGATTGTGACGTCACAATATGTTTTGTAGTCTCTACGTTTTTTTATGTAAAATAATCTTAAATATTTTAAATTAAATGAAGCATAAAGGAGTTTGTTTATATGAAGCTTTGCTTTTATTTGTAAGATACCTGACGTTAAACTTCTTAAGTTGCTTCACAAAAAAAGTTTCTATAACTGTCTATGCATACCTTTTTGTTTCGAATGTAAAAAAAAACAGTTACACATACTCTACTTCTTTAAGCTTTTGATTTAAACTTTAAGTTGTATACTTATTCTAATTTTATAATCAAACAATATGAAACAAAAACTTTTAAGTTGAGCAAATGGCTGTGTCTAAACGTAGTTACCTTACAAGATAAGTTTTATTTTACGTCCGTGTTTCTTTTTAGTTTTACAAGAAAACTTTGTCAATGCAAACCAAGCAACTCAAAGTTGTACTAATTTGAACTATGAAATAAACACCAGGTTCATACTTGAATGCCAATATGGTTGGAAGGTTGTATGGGGACAGCGCGCTGTGGACCAGCGAGACCATTCCGCCCACCCCCAGTCCCTCGTGCGTGGCTTTCAAGTACTACTTGACCGGGGACGCCACCTTGAACGTGTGGCTGATGGACAATTTGTACGGGGACAAGTTAGTTGTTGATGAAACTAAAACTAAGAAAAATTAAACGTTTTGAATGTTAAAATTTGTCGGTTGACTGTTTAGTCTTGCGTCAGTGCATTGAGATTTTAAGAATGTTTGTTTTTCAAACTCTCGATAAAACCGTAGTGAATTAATTACAAAACAACTAAACTTAGGGTTGTTTGTAAATAATAGTTTCCACTTGCTCGTATATAACTTTTTGTTAAAAACTAAAATAGTTTTTAGTTTTTTTTAAACTTTTAAATACAAGTTGTTTTGCCTTTTATCAAACTGTAAAAAGTTTTTTTTTTTAAAAACCACTTTTAGTGCAAAGTAAAAGTAAATCATATGAAAACTATCATTTAAACAATGCACAGGTACTTGATATGGACGTTGAGTGGGGACCAGGGTTCGAACTGGGTTGAAGGTACAGCCCCTATTCAGAGCTCTTACACCAGGACCATTATATTCGAGGCTGTGGCGGGCACTAGTGGCAGTAGTGAGTTGTAATTAGTGAAAATATTCAAAATAACTGCTAAAAGTAAATACTAGTAAACCTTTTTTTCGAGTACTAGTGTTACCGAATTAGTGATATACAGTTTATGATATCAGTTTGGTTTAGCATTAAATTAAACAATGTTTGTTTTAAATGTATCACTTAAAACAAATAAAGCTGGAATATGCACCATTTAGTACTTAGCGCTTTAGTTTAGTAAAAATATTTAAGCAGCAGATGCTGAAGCTTAAAAAACAGGTTATTTTTTACAACTAGGAACTTTAAACTTCATTGTTTAATGCTTCCAGTGTCCTATTTAATTTTGTTAGCACGAAGTTATGCAAGCTCACTTGCTTTACACTCTGTTTTTTAAAGTGCAATTTTTCAAAACTTTCAGCAATGCTGGCACTCGACGACATCGGTTTTGTGACGTCATACTGCAAAGTGAACCCGCAAAACGCGCAACCTAGCAACCAGCCTATGACGACCGCGGCCCCAGACAAACCCATTCCGCCCATAACAACCGGGACTTCCGATTGCAGTTTCGACGGGGACCTTTGCAACTGGTACAACGACCCATCCTACCCCATGTCCTGGACCAAGTTCGTTTTTTATTTTTGTATTAGCTTATTGAAAATTCTATGATTCATTGTTTTAGAAATATTAAAAACAAATTTTATTCAATAGAGTTCTAAATGAAAAGTGATATTTACCAAATATGTAACTTTTTGTTGAAATTTTCAAAACTTAAAGAGTAGATTTAGATCTTTGTTTGAAAAAAGTATTATGTATGTTTGTTTTTTGAAAACCCGGTAAGAGAAAAGTGAGACGTTAAAAGCTGTAAGAAGTTTATGAATAAAAAATTATAAGATAAAAGTTTGAAGTAAAAAACAAAATTGTAGAAATATAACAAACTAACGAAACAACCATTCTTCGTTGTAACAAAAAAAAAATTGATTAAAGAACTGGTAAATGTCAAGTGGAATTAAGAAGAACTGTAGGCATACATAAAACAAACAAGCAGTATATAAAAAGTCTTCTCAACACATCAACATGAATAAAACTGATCTTTTTTTTACAGGAGTCAGACTTCCAACGTGAACACGGGACCAGACAGGGATCACACTTCTGGATCGGGAAGCTTCGCCTACGTCGACTCCCTTCAGTACAACGGTTGGTTTCGTATTGCTTGTGTTTAACTAAAACTCTTAATATTATAATTATTTTTTCCGACTTTGTGAACAGTGTAAAACTTCGACTTTCTTCAGCGCAACGGTGAGTTTTGCGTTGTTTGTAAAAAAATTAGAATATAACACAGACTCTAAAACTCAACTTGATTGTTATAAATGATGTTAAAGTATAAAGAAAGATAAAAAATACTGTTTTGTGGGGCAAAAACCGAAACAAGTTTTAGTATTTGTCTGCTTATATTCAACATATAAGCAACAGGCCTAACAGTATCAGCCAGAATCGTGTTGTGTTTATACATGTGTATGTATTGTGTTTGAAAATCAGTTATGGACAGAGCATATAGAAATAAAGTAATCACAAACACAATGATGCAGCGGAACAATAACTAAAGCAAACAAATAACAAATAATCGAGAGTTGTTTAACGTACAGGCTCTTTGTTGACACCTAGCAGATAATTTTTTTAAGCAAACCAATCTGTGCTGGTAAAATCAAACTAGTTTGGTTAAGTGCTTTTAGTAAAACAAAAAATCTTAAGCATTTTACACGTTTTAGGATAAAAGTCTAGTCAATGAACCATTTCTAAAAAGGATTACAGTTGAAAGAGGCTTTACCTTAATTAGGGCTTTGTTAGTACAAAAGTTTTTAGAAAGTTTTAAATATATGGGTGGTCGAGAAACAGAGTACACTTATATAATCTATGAACACTCCGCTCCAAGATGCCTGTAAATTATGTAATTAAAAACAAACTTATTGAAATTAAAAATACAGAGGTTTAAACAACATTTGCAACTCTAAATAAAACTTAAATCTTTTATACAGTCGGAGAAAACATGCAAAAATATAAAATGTTTTAATAAAAGTACAGCATATAAAAGTATTGACAAAAACATACACAAGTGGATAAAACAAAATCTATACCAAGAACATAAAACTACTACTTTCGTAAAATTAAAAAAAAAATTATAATTTGAAATTTAAAGAAAAATAAACACAATATACAGACGGGGACCAGGCTGTGCTGCTCGGTCCGGTAGTTCCGACTCCGCTGGACGGAAAATCTTCAGACAGGTGCCTGACCTTCTGGTACTACATGACCGGTTTCAGCCAGGGCAAGCTGGAGGTCTACGTGCGGACCAGGCCGGACTTTGTGGACCCGCAGTGGGACCGCAGGGGCAGCCAGTCGGGCGGGTGGCAGAAGGCAGTGGTGGACATTTCGTCGAGCGTGGATTATCAGGTGGGTTTCGGGCAGTTTTGGTATCTGTCGGTTGTTAGACGCTTGTGTAACGAAGTTTTAATAAGGTTATAAGGTCTGACTGACAGTTAGAAAGTAAGCTAGGTTAAAATCTAGTGGTTTTATTTTATTTTTAATTTTCCTTTTTAAGCACTACCTTATTTCGATAACCGAAAGCTTCTTTGTTCACCAGATCCTAGGAGCAAACAAATCTGAGAACTTTTTTGTCATTCAATAAACTATATATACCTTCTAAATTTCAGCCTTAAAAAAACTTTACCGTTTTAGTATCTGCCAAGCTTTTTCAGTTTAAAATTATCTGTAAATGTTTAAAAAAAAAAAGATGTGTATAGAAACAAATTATTTTTTTACAGATATCTTTTGTCGCATCACCAGGAAAAAAGGGTCAAAGCGATTTTGCTATCGACGACATCACACTTACTGATGGAGTTTGTCCGCCCGGTAAGTTGTTAAAAATAATACAAAAAAAAACAGTTTTATAGTTTGTCTTTAGTGCAAGAAGACAACACCCATCTAAAACTTTAAAGTTTTCGCTTCTGACGGTTCAAAAAGACAAGTTGTAAATAAATGTATTACGTTGTGATATTTAAAAAAAGTGATCAATTTTGATTTCAGTTAATTTTAGATTAAGATACGTCAAAAAGATGTACATAAGTTTATAAGGTTTCGAAAATCTTACTTTACACTTTAATGGTACATAAAGACTTAATATAATATTGTCCTGGACAAGACGTTAAAAGGTATCCGTGGTGTGCGACTCAATAACCAAAAGGTTTTTTGTGCACCAGGTCCTAGAAACAAATATTTTGAGCATATTTTTTGTCGTTCAATAAACTATATAATACAGCCTTTAACGGTAATAAAAAAACTATTTTATAAGTCTTATAAACAAGTAGACAACATACAATAACGTGACTTAGTAAACCAGTTATATTTATATATATATATATATATATATATATATATATATAACAAACTATCTGAAGCTTCATACCTTTTAAACAACAGAGGACATCCACAACTGTGATTTCGAACTACCCCGTATGTGTGGATGGCAACAGCAAGTGTTCAGCGACGATACTGATTGGACGAGACAGCAGGGACTTACCTCTTCAGTGAACACGGGTCCCTACGCGGATCACACATATCAAACTCCCAGAGGTATTTGATTATAACAAAAGTTTTTTCTTTGAAATAGTATTGTATAACTAAAAAAATTATTATTTCAAATTACAAATAAAAACTTTTTTATTTTCTACTGTATTTTAGACTATACTATTTACATATAATTTTTTAGTAATCTTTTAGCTAAACAACTTTATTTTTTCGGTTTTTTGAATTTACCAAGTTCTAAGGATAAATTTGTAAACCTTTCACAATGAAATGAAAAAAAAAAAAAAAAAAATTCACTTTTAAAACGAAAATACTTAATACCTTGCAAAGTTAGTAGTTTTTTGAAATTTTCTAACCTTACTACACATGTTAAGGCATAACTAAACATAATCTTTTAATTTTTTGTTACTTTTATTTCACAGGTTACTACGTGTTTGTTGAGGCATCTAGCAACTACGGGGAGAGAGCAATATTGGAATCCCCTCCCATCACAGGGGACATACAAAAGGACAGTTGCCTCACATTCCATTTTCACATGTACGGTAGTACTACCGGGTCCCTTAAAGTTCAGCAAAAAGATGTAAGAAGTTTATGTTTGTGAAGAGTACACATAAATAAAAGTTATTATCAGCTTTTATCAAAATTTCTATATAATTTTCAAAACAACGTTAAGTCAAGTGGTTCATATAATTACTCTAAACAAATTGTTGAAGCTAGTGTTTGACTTTCGTGTATAAATAAAAATATTTACCAAGTAGATTATATAATATTTAATTCTATGTAGTCTCTCATACGTAGAAACTAGAAAAAGAATTTTGACTGAAAGTAAAAAAGGGCTAAATCATGTTTGAGTAAAAAACATAAGTAAAATACTACAAATAATTTTTTTGCAATCAACAACTTTTCATAAACAAAATAGTATACAATAGTGAAGTGTAACATACGACCAGTGGGAGTTGAGCGGCGACCATTAATTATAGCATTAATGTAATTTTTATAAAAATTTCTAACATACAGGGAAGTGTAACATACAATCAGTGGGATTTTAGATGTGACCAACTAACACTTTATAGTACAAATTAAATTTTTAATAAATAATTTTCAACAAACAGGGAAGTGTAACGTACGATCAGTGGGAGCTGAGCGGCGACCAGGGCAACGAGTGGCAGTTCGGGGCGGTGAACTTGGGAGGGGCGGACAAGTACACGGTCCTGTTCGAGGCCACCGTCGGCTCGTCCTACTACTCGGACATCGCCATCGACGACGTGACGATTCTCAACGCCACGTGCAAAGACCTGCGTGAGTTTGCTGAGGAGAATTTTTTTAAGTTTGTTTCAAAAAAGCTCAAAAAAACGTCGGTTGGCTCCAAGGCAGTTGTGTCCTGCACAAGAGTATTTACTAGGTATAACTTTTTTCAGCTACAGCTTTGATAGTTAAAGTTGTAAAAAAAAACTTTTATAGTTTATAAAAGCGCTTACCGTTGAAGTGTTTTTGATAAAACAAAACAATAAAGTGCAAATTAATACTATAGATAGATTTTGTGATGCTGACGCATTTAACATTAAAAACAGTTTCCTGCGATTTTGAGAACGACATGTGTTTTTGGTCGCACACAACGTTGAGAGACGATTACGATTGGGTCAGAGCTTCCGCTGCTAACAGCAACGATCCCAGTACTGACCACGGAACTGGAAGCTCAGGTAGTTACAGTTTTTAAGTTTTTAAATCTCTGTGTTATTTTAATTATTAACAGTTTTGTCAACGATTGTTGATATTTAATTTAAAAACATTTGATTTTTAGCGTTTGAAGAAACTTCAAAACTCTTTGAGCTCAACCGTGTAAAATACTACTCAAGTTTTTAGTTCAATTAAACAAAACACGTATTACGTCTTTGTGCGTATAACTCATACAATTCGACACTGCTTGATACAAACACTATCAACTTGAACTTTCAACTTGAACGCAGGGTACTACATGGTGTTCGAAACGAGCCAGATGCAGCGAGGCGAGACGGCGATCATAACGAGCCCGACCATCGTGTCCGACAGCAGCCAAGACTTGTGCGTGGACTTCTGGTACTACATATCGCAGGACGGAGCTGCCAGCATAGCGGTTCTCAAGTCTCTCTCGGTGAGTTTTGTAAAACTCATGAATAACTTGTTTATTAAAGTTAAGCGGATTGAATAACTCTAGTTGAGGCAAAATAATTTTGAAAATGATTATAAATAAATCTGTTCGAACCTGTACAGTTTTACGCATTGAAAAAAACACAACAATCAATTAAAAATACTAACATTAAATAAATCAAAAGTTGACTACTTTTGATTTTTACAACAAGCTTTTACAGGTCACTTTAGTAAACGTTTTGTAATAAAGACATCACATTAGTTTACATAATTCTATGGCAAGGTTCTAAAAAGTGTCGTAAAAAAATTTTGTTAAGTTGCTCTATTTTTTATTATTATCGTTCACAAGTTTGTACGTTACAAACAGCCACTGATAAAGCGCTTTGAGAGTACTATACAGATTTAACATATTGACAACCAACTTAAGTAAATACATTTCTATAATTCAGGCTGATAAAAATGAAACTATTTGGTACAACGAGAAACTCACGCAATCAGCATGGGCGAACGGAAGGTTTTCGTTTAAAGGAGAAAAAAGCTTCAAGGTAGTTTCGTCAGTTTAATAATAGTACAGTTGCTAAGATTAAAAAAAAAATTTTTTATAAAGTTTAAGATAAGATAAAAAAAAAGTACGAGTTTGTTGTTCAAATTACAATATAAAAAAAAACACCTAGATAAAAGTTATAAAAAAATGTTGATCAATTTTAGAACAATCAAATCAAAATTGACTGTTGAATAATTGTATTTTCCAACAGATAATCTTCCAAGCAGTGGTGCAGAGCTCAGGCGGGTTCGTTGCTATCGACGACGTCTCCATGACGATGACGCAATGCACTCTGTTGCCACCTGACGCCACGGTGCCACCGCCCACGCTTGCGCGTGAGTTGTAATTTCTAATTAAAAAAACAACAGAAGTAACTAAAATTTTTTGAATAATGAAAAAATGTCGATTTCAAACTTGTGTGACCAAATACGACTTTGGTACTAACTTTGAAACAATTACCAGAAACTTTTGTCGAGGTTTCAATCCGTAAGCTAATTTACTCTACAGTCCAAAAACAAACAATGCTATTTATTCTTAATGCGATCAGTTTAAACTCGATTCGCAACTTAATGAAACTATCTCGTCACATTTACTGTTCATAAAATAGTTAATAGCAGCAATAAAAAAATATTGAAAAAAAAAACTTTTTAATTCCAGCACCATCGGCGGTTTAATTAGCTTGTTGGAAAAAGAGCAAAAACAAAGATGTATTTTTTTGAATATTAAAATTACTAATTTTTTAAACCACGTCGGTAAACTTCTTACTGACCAAGTATTATTTAGAAATTAATTTGAAAACAAGTGCAGAAAAACTTAGTCAAAGTTCCAACCCACAAACCTGACTTTGCGTTCCAAAAAGAAACAGTGCAAACGAATAGACACTCCAACTCAACAAAACTTTTGTTGTCCTACCTAAAACTCACTATAAAAAAAAAAAAAACTGTACAAATAAAAACTCTTGTTCCCCAGCACCGTCCGCGATCCAGTGCAACTTCGACACGGACTTCTGCGGGTGGACGCAGGCCCAGGACGACGGCTTGGACTGGACCAGAGACTCTTTGGGGACGAGCAGCGTGAACACCGGCCCTAGCGACGACGTCACCGGGGGCGGTTACTACGCGTACACGGAAGCTTCCGGGGAGCCCAAGGGGACCACGGCCAGGCTGATCAGCCCCACCCAGAACGCAGGTTGTGACGTCATAGAACACATTACTTTTTCTAACTTATTAAATGTTATCTTCTGAAAATACATTTATTAACGTTTTTAAATTTCATAGGTTTTAATATCTGTATCATACTTAAGAAAAAATCCAACCAGAAGATTTTGTTTAGAAAATTTTGTTAAAAACGCTCTATTAAAAAATACTTTAGTAGGCGTTCATGTACAGTAAATAATTTGATTTTTTTCTAAAGGAAAGCACTGTTTCGTGTTCAACTACCACATGTTCGGGCAGACCATGGGTACGCTGAACGTGTACGTCGTGGACCAGTCCGGTTACCTGCCCAAGCCCGCGTGGTCCATGACCGGTAATGTGGGCGACAAGTGGATGCAGCAGAACGTTGAAATTGAAAAAACCACTGATTTCAGGGTCAGTGTGTTTACATAAATAAAATTAAACTTGTGTTTTAAACTTTTAACAAAATTTTTGTTCGTAAAATTATGCTCAGCAAGTACAACAAAAAAAAACAAAAACGAATGATAACATCAGGTTGAGCTCAAACAAACGAAAATTATAAATAAAAAACGATCAAAACCCATTCCAGTTTCGTTTCAAAAATGTTTCTTTTCATCGTTTTGAAAAAACTTTAGCTCCCTTTGAGATTTAACGCAAAAATTCCCACAGATCGAGATAGAAGGCGTCATCGGCGATTCTTACTACAGCGACATGGCAATCGACGAGGTCAGTATGTACCAGGGGGAATGCCCTCCCACGAACGTGGACGGGAGCTTGTGCGACTTCGAAGCGAGTTCAAACTGCCAGCTGGAGTTCGACCTGACTTCTGATTACTTCTGGAAAGTTCAGAGGGGTCCCACGACCAACCAGGCGACCGGTCCGTCTGTAGACCACACCCTCGGCACTTCTGTCGGTCAGTTTCTACTTGAGTTTGTGGTTCAGACCATGTTTATTGGCTGCGGATTGCTATTTTTTGTTGTATATCTTTATTTGAATTTAGAAAAACTAAAAAAATTAAGAAAGTATAACTTAGTTTTAGTTGATCACCTAAAAAAAAAAGTTATTTATTTACAAAAAATACTTACTCTGAGTTACTACTCGGTGGTTTCGACCTACAATTTGATTTTTATTTTAGGCGAAGTAGAACAGTTGCAAAAACGTATGACTTTACAGTTTTTGAAAACCTTCAAAAACCAAGTTTTAAAATATATTTTATTCACAGTTGCGCTAAACTTTTAAAGTAAAATCTGTAATTAACCTGAAACAAACTAAAAAAAAACATTTGAAAGTCTTTAAATTACATTATAATTTTTTCAATTTCACACAGGAAACTACTTGTTGGCCGAGGGATCTGACGCTTCCCAGGCAAACGACGAAGCGACGGTCAACACGATTCTGTACTCGACATTGAGCGACAAGACGTGCGTGGAGTTCTACTACTTCATGCGGGGATCCGACGTGGGCTCCTTGCAGGTCAGTCTGCTGGACAGCAACGGAAATTTCGTGCAGAACGTTTGGAAGGAATCAGGAGATCAAGGTTTGTTTTAATTTCTTAAATGTTTTAGTGATAAAAGTTTAAACTGAAGTAGTTACGCAAAAATGCTTTGAAAAATGTCAAACTAATCATGGAAATTTATTCGGTTAATTTTAACTTATAAAATCCTTGAAATTAAGTTTAGAAGCAATTCAACAACAATACATTTTTCAAAGTGTTGAGATTACAAAATAAAAGGATGCATTGTTTTATAACAGGAAAGTAATAACTTAGGAAATCAATAAAACACGGTAATCCAATATAGCAAGCTTTTTACATTGCGCCCACTTACTTTGAAACAGAAAACAAACGCAAAATTAAATTTACAGGAAACCAGTGGAAGCTGATGAGCGCGGACATGCAGACGGCGGGGAGCACGGCGGTGTTCCAGGTCTCCATAACATCCGTCAGGGGCGCGTCGGCGCAGTCCGACGTCGCCATTGACGACCTGCAGGTATACGACGGGCTGTGCCAGCAGGGGGCGTGCAACTTCGAGAACGGGCTGTGCTCGTGGCACCAGGTGTACGACGACGACGCCAACTGGAGCTACGGCGTGGTTCGTTGCCGTGGTGATGCTTTTTTGTGTTTTTTTTTTAACAGAACCAACTTTGCGTGGAATTGAAAAATTAAACTTTGATCAAAAATGCTTCAAAATGAAAGTTTTTTTTTCAAAAGCACCGTTGATAATAACTCTTTAACTTTTTTTTTCTGCTTGAAACAAAGTTTCGTAGAGTCAGTTGAAAAAAATTGTGAACTAACAGAAAACGACGCCGTCTACAAGCACGGGGCCGAGCGACGATCACACCCCGAATTCTGACAGCGGAACGTTTTTGTTCCTGGAAACCTCGGGTGGGAACCCTGGCGACGTTGCCGTTTTGGAAAGCGACCAGAAACCCACCTCCACCGGCACCGGTTGGTTTTTTTCAAACAAAATTATTTTCAAGATAGTTTTTACAAAATAATCAAACACTTTTGTTTATTAGATTTTTTACGGGTGTTAACTCAAGTTATTCCTATACCGTCTTAAAACTATTTATCGAATTTGAAGGCACTTAACAGATTCAATGTAGTTTGTTTGTAGTTCTACGAATTTTGTAAAATATTGGTTCATAAATTTTACACAACTATGTTATTACATGGATGGTAACTTAAACGAAACAGTTTGCCTCATTAGTGAGCAACTTGTTAACTTCACAGGGGACTGCTTGGATTTCTACTACCACATGTACGGTTCTCAGATGGGAGACCTGATAGTGTACACGAGGGTTGGTACTGTCGACACGCCCGTGTGGAAGCTTTCGGGCGACAAGGGAAACAGCTGGAAACAGGCGCAAGTTCAGATCAGCTCCAAACAGCCCTACAAGGTTTTATACTAGTTGATTATATAATATGTTATAAGATTTATAAGACGAGTATTAATTAAAAGAAAAGTTTAAAAATAAGTTTAGTCGAGTAACTACAAAAACTAACAGTTGTAAATGTTGTCATAAAAATCAGGTTTGCAAAAACAAATCAAAACTACACTTAATAAAAGTATTTTAAGATAATGCAACAAACCAATTAAATCAAGATACGGATCGCGGCGGTGCACGGCAGCGGGTACATGAGTGACGTCAGCATTGACGACGTCAAATTCACCATGGCAACCAAATGTTCAATGGGGCCCCTGTACCCCACCGACGCCACGCCCCCGCCCCCATCGCAACCTCCCACCCCCGTGCCCCCGTCGACGCCCGTTCCCGCGGGTTTCAACTGCGATTTCGACAAGGGCATCTGCTCGTGGTACAACGACGTTGCGGGCGACGATTTCAATTGGGCTGTGCAGTCGGGCGGAACGACGGAAGTCAACGCTGGACCTGACGGCGATCACACTTCGGGTGAGTGAAATTACACTTGAAAAAAAAAACTTCAGATGATTGAGGTGAAAAATGGTTAAATTAGCTTTGTTGACAACTGAAGTTGCTAATTAACAGTTAAATTTAAGCTAAAGAAATAAAAAGAGAACTATCTGTCAAAATTTCTTTACACAAGCTTTTTTGTTTTACTTTAATTGTATAACGACTTTTCGCTGAAAAACAGCTCTTTTGAAACAAAATAAAAACTGAAAAACAAATACAGACCAATGAAAAAAAATATAAACAAGCGTTAATGGTTTGTTAAAGTAACAAACAAACTTATGTTAAGCTCAATATTGGCACTTAGCATTCAAATAAAGGAGCTTTGCATCTTGTATTTCTCCTCGAAAAATCTAATTCAAATCAGTATACCGAACAATGTCTGCTTTACAACTACTTAAACATTAAAACAAAAATAATTTCAAAGGCACTGGCCAGTACTTGTGGTCGGTGGGCACGGGCGAGGACGCGCAGTCGTACACCCGCGTGTTCAGCCCCATCATAACGACGCAGGGACAGGGCGAGAGGTGCCTGTCCTTCTACTACCTGATGCACGGCCCCAACATCCAGTCCCTGTACGTGAACGTTGTGGGGCAGAACTCGGACGTAGAGACGACCGTGTGGTCCAGGAGCCGGGACCAGGGACCCGATTGGAACCTGGTGGGTTTTTGTTAGAATGATTCGAAAAGCTTTGTATAAAATTAAACATTTGTTTAACAACTTTTATAACATATGATATTTTAATTAATTAAAACATTTAGTCAATAAGTAAAAAAAATTGAAATTAGACAATGTACAATTTTGCAATGGAGCTTTCACCATTAAGTTTAACTTTATTTTTTAAACGTCAATTTTGAATCTGTCTTTACGTTTTTTTCAAACGGCTTTTAAGTCGTATTCTGCGTAAAAGTTTTGCATATTTAAACCATTTACTTTACAGGCCGTACTGAACGTACCAACTTCAACGTTGTCAATCGATTTGAGATTTGTGGAATTTTTGGCGGTGAGGGGAAGCGATGACGCTTCTGGAATCGCTATTGATGACGTCACAATGACAGATAAAACGTGCGATGTTAAAGGTAAAAACTTTTTGTTAATTGCGTTTTGTTGAGAAATTTCGTGACCACTAAACTATTTAATACAAAAATGTTGTGTCTATTTAAAAGCCTCTAACCATATGTAAATGTGGTTGTTAGAAGTAAAAATGATAAAGTTCAAAAATAAGATTGAATCACCATTATCATATTATTAAACAAGAGAAAGACTAAAAATATTTTTCAGTAAAGTTCTTACTAAATTTATTAAGCTGTTTTAATTACTTTTACAACTGCAAACAATTAAAAAAGCAGTGTTTTATGAAATGAAAATCAAATTTTTAATAAATTTCAGTCGTAGGAGTCGGCGAAGTTTGCCCGATGGAGGGAGCCAAACACTGCGGATTCCACCAGGACACCTCTGCCGATTTTGATTGGACGTTTCAGGCGGGAAATAATAAGAAATACGGACCTGATTATGACGTAACATACCAGTCGCAACACGGTGAGAAACATAAAGTTTTAATAGCGTTTTAATAGAATAAGAATTTATTCACTTTTAACATTTACAAAAGACAAAAATATATGAACAACGTAGAAACTAGTTTGTGTTGCGAAATATGCTAAAAGTCTGAATATTTTTCGTAACAAAATTACAATTGTACTGTAAAATTTGTTATGTAGTATTATGTAAGAAAGACATGTTTTTAATGTACATCTAGCAACTAATTTGTAAAAAAAAAAATTTACACAGGACTAAAAATCTAACAGTTATTCTATTTAATAAAATTTGACTGTTGACAGGGTTGTACGCATACGCGGGTTACAGCAGCACGGCGGGCGACATCTCCCGCCTCCTCTCCCCAACCTTCCCCTCCCAGACGACCACCCTCGACTCCTGCGTCTCCTTTTACTACCGGCTGTACGGACCCGACGTCAAGACCGGCTCGCTGCAGGTGTTCGTCAGACCCTCGGGCAGCCAGAGCGTTCAGACCCCGCTGTGGGAGATGACAGGTTCCCGAGGCAACGAGTGGCATCGGGCCAGGGTCCAGGTTCCCAACTCCCAGATGCAGAAACCATTTGAGGTTAGTTTTAGTGATTTTGAGTAATTAAATGATAGGAAAAAATTGTGTAAAGATGTAAAAGTGGTGTTTGGATAGTTGTTTTTTGGTAGAATTAAAATTTTAAAGATTACTTTCATCTGCTTTATTTTTAGACTCTAGAGTTGAAACTGATTTCGTAAATTTAGGATATAAAATAGATATGTTTGAGTACAACTCATAAAGTTCAAATAGTTAATTTGTAAACGCTTTTTTTCATTTAAAGCTTGACCCAACAAAAAAGTTTCAAAAACGCAATGAAAATCTTCAACCAAAAAACAACGCAGCAGAAAAATTAAAATTAAGTCAATCAAATATTTTAATCCGCCAGGTGGTGTTCCAAGCGGTTAGCAGCGGCAACCCAGCAAGCGAGATATCGATGGACGATTTCGTGTACAGTGACCAGCCGTGCGGAACGGCGGGCTCGTGCGACTTCGAGTCACGTGACTGCTCGTGGCAGAACACGGCGGCGATCAAGCAGAACGTTCACTGGGTCAGCGGACGGGGACCGACCAACAACAATGGCGTGACCGGGCCGAAAGCGGACCACACCACGGGGTCGAGCGCAGGTGAAGTGTATTTTGATAAAACTGGTCTGATGATCTGTAAGTAAAGCATACTGACTCAAGGTACTGTTGGCGATAGCTCGTTGTTTCAGGCTCAAACTGTTACAACTGGCACAGTTTTTATGAGTCGGTTTATTTAGCTAATTTAGCTCAAAATAGCATTAATGTAATCTTTCACGGCTAAAATTTAAAAGTAAGTGGACACTTTTAAGACCGTATGCTAGCACAGATTTTTCAGTCAAACTTTGTGAGTAAAAACAGATATTTTAAAAGTTCCAAAAAAAGTTGTAAAACTAAACTAACTTTTTTTTACGCCCATTAAAACACCCAACAGGCACATACATGTACGTGCCATCTTCGTACGCGAGCCCAGGTGACAACGCAGCCATCGCATCCGGGTTCCTGAAGGGCGGATCCTGCGTCAGGTTCTACTACCACATGCACGGACCCGGCGCACTGGCAGTGTACCAGCAACAGGTAGGATTAATTAATTGAAATTTTTTTTTTTTTTTCCTAGATATGCTACAATATTAATTTAAGGAAAAAAGCTTTTTAAACCTTGCTGCGTGTGGTGTCATAAAACAGTTTGAATCTAAAATTTTTAAAACCTATAAAGGAATTACATAAAACATAAAGTTCAAAAAAGTGTATTGTCACTGTATTTAAAAAATTTAAAAGACTTTCACTAACAAATAAGTTTAGTTTTTCACCTATTATAAAGCATCATTGTTATGACGTAACAGGAGTCACTGACGGATCCGAACGGCGAACTGACTTTAATCTGGGCGCTGACTGGCGATCAAGGCGACCAGTGGAACGAAGGAGTCGCACAAATAACCGCTAGTGGGAGTTACAGAGTGAGTTTTAAATCTATGTTCTGTTAAAACAAAATTGTAAGTTGTTCTTAGCATTTTTATAATAACTAAAAATATGCATTATAAATTTGAAATACAGAATAATAAATCGAGAATTTTTTAAAATGCTTTATTTTCTCTATTTTGTTACCAACTTAACTTTTTGAAGCTTTTACCAAGTGAGCCATTAATTTTTTTTTTTTTATATTGTAATTAAGAAAACAAAAAAAAAGAAACTTTTCTCTGAGAAAGTAGTTAAAAATTGAGTAAATGAAAACACTTGATTTGAAAAACGTTTGAAGTTGAAAAACACAAGATAATAATAAAATTAACAAATACTGGTAGGAGTCGAAAATGCACGAAGGGACACTTTTGCACAAAGGGTCAAATATGCACGAAGACGCTTTTGCACGAAGGGATATTTTTGCACGGCGTAAATTTTGCACGAGTGGTCACTTTTGCACGAGTTGAAAAATTAAAGTTTTCTTTTTTAATTATTAATTTATTTTTTTTTTTCTAACACTATTACCCCTAACCCTTCCATCGGTCGGTAATATTTTTTCTTCTTTTTTTAATTGATTTTTCTATTTTCTTGTTTTATTTTTAATTTACATTTGTTATTTTTTCTATCACTATTACCCCTAACCCTTACCCTCGGTAAGTAACTTTTTGTTTTTTTATTAGTTTATCTATTATTTTTTGCTAGTTTTTTAAAATATTTTTTATTCTTATTTATTATTATTTTTTTGTTTTTACTATCACTGTTATCCCTAACCCTTACCCTCGGTCGGTAACTTTTTGTTGTTGTTTATTTTCATTAATTTATCTTTTTATCTTTTTACTTTTTTTTTAAACTTTTTATTTTACTCTCGTGAAAATATACCTTTGTGCAAAAGTGACCCTTCGTGCAAAACGTCCCTTCGTGCATATTAGACCCTTCGTGCAAAAATGTGTTCGTGAATATTTGACCCCTTTCTAACAAATACATATATATATATTATTACATGGTAATCTGTTATTACGTAATATATAGCTTTTTGTAATTTTATTTACGTAATATTTTTTGTGTAACTAAATATTATATATAAATATACATGATTTAAATTTTGTTCCAGATAATAATAGAAGCGGAAGTGGGTGCGACGTCACAAAGCGACTTCGCAATTGATGACATAGACTTCATAGCAACCGGATGTACTTCGTATCCACCTGGGGCTGGTGTTTCCATGCCAACCCAACCCACGTTGCCCCCAACGACTACCGCCCCTAGTGGACGTAAGTTTTGTTTTGTTATTTGAATAAAATCAAAGTACAAACAAAATTTAAAAGTTTCAAGTATATGAAATATGTTATTACCGCAATAAATGTTATCTTTTGAATTTTACCTCAATCCCAAAAATAATTATTAAATGCTTTGGAAATTTTAGATCAAAGTTAACGTTTTTACTTCGTGCTTTATAAAAACAACATTAGGATGAAATAAAAAATATAAAATAGATATTGAATGTTTTTGAAACTTAAGGTGAACAAGCTTGCATTAAAAATTAGGTAGGACTAAACTGAAAATTATGTAATGTTGTAAAGTGAAGAAACACAATAAATTGTGCAGATTTCCTCAAAAACACAAAAAAAAAGTGTGAATAAAAAATACTCAAATGCTCGCTAAAATTTTGTGATGGATTTTATTTCAATAGAAAAAAAAAAAACTAATTATATAAGAGAATATTTCAAATACTGTTTTAAAGAGTTTCTAAAGGTCATAAACATATATGTAGCTAAGGTTTTGAAACCTCATGTAAAACGTATATAAAAGTTTAATTGTATATAAATAATAACTTACTGTTTATTTTTGTGTTTCATTAAAAAATCAATAAAGTTTATTAAAATAAAATGTATCAGTAACAATGTTTACTACTATTTCGTCAATTTCGTACCTTTGTCAATGTGCTTATTTTTAGAAAAAAATCTCTAAATTAGTTAATGTTGATATGCAAAAAACGTAAATATTTTTATAAGTTTTTATCTAATAACTTATTTTGATTATTCTATGGTATATTTACAATTGGTCATTATTGCTTAGCTCAAATCGAATTTTCCTAAACAAACTATAAAAACTATATTAAACTATTGTTTTTAAAAGTTAATAACTGTTTTTTTGGTTTCTATTGAATTTATAAACATATTTTTGTCTAAGTTTTTAGATAAAATTTATGTTTGGTTTAAAATAGGATAAAGTAAAATTTTTAGTATTTTGCTAAAATTAAAAGTTCTTTCAAGTTTTATACTTTTTGAAAGTTTAACTTTACTTACTATATTTCAAAGGTGTTTTATACATTGTAAGATGCAGTTTTAATGCTATATAGTCAGTCTTTAAAATATTTTTTCTATTAAAATATAAGTTATGGTAACAAAAATAAAAGAGTGTTTTTTATTATTGAGCAAAACATTTCTCTGTCTACTTTTAAATTAAATTCTTTTTTTTTTTTTAATTTTCTATATAAATTGGCCTTGGCATTGTGTAGTTTCAATTATTGTACTAAAGAAAAAATTGTTTTTATCCACTTAAACTAAAAAGTTGCAATATTGACCACAAAAAGAGATAGCTGATAAGACTAATATTTGCTGTAGATCAATGTTGGAACATAAACATTACTGATTACTTAATCAAATAGAATGATACTGCATAATATACTGGTCAGTATTCAATTTCAATCAAAATTGAAACAAAACTGATACAAAAGCACACAGTCATTTAAAATACTACCACATGAAAAATATAAAGGTGGTAGTAGCATTAGTTTTGTTCAAAAGAATCTACTATTTTATACTAACCAGAAATATAATTAATTGCATCAATAACATTTTTACAGCAGTAAAAATAAGTTTCAAAATTAGCTAAATGATATTTAGATTTTGTTGTGATTTAATTAAAACGTAAGATCGATAAAAGCATTTAACTTTTAAAGTTATAGAAAGTTCTTACTTATTTTTAGGTTTCATAGAAAAAACAAAGAGTAAAATTTTGTTATATATACTATTCAGTTGTTAGCTAGAAAATCTATTACCATCTTTATAAGTAACGTTTTCAAAAAATCGATAATAAAACATATAAAGAATTAGTTGTTTTACTAATGAGTTATAGCGTAGTAAAATTTCCATAGTGACAACTTAACCAGTATTAAAATGTTCAAACAAGTTATAAAGCTTTTATGCTTTAAAAACTAAAAGAACATGCTAATATATCTGAAAAAAATTAACTTCAAAGTACTACCTAGTTTAACGGAAGTAGAAAGAATAACATTTGGTAAAAATCGATTTTAGTAATTTATGAGCATAAATAGGTTGAAATTAGCTGCAAAACGCAGTAAAAATATGTTGTTTTTTAATGTACTAATATATGTTGACAGGAGTAATTTTAATAGAAAAGTAAATTTTGTTCAGTTTTTAAATGACACGATGATAATAAGAAAGTATGCAATTTTATTTGCAATTTTTATATTTAAAAGTCTGTCTTTAGCAGGTAAATGTTTTGTTTTGTTTATTAGATAAAGTATAAATTTTTTTTTAAATGTTAACTGAAACTAATATCGATTATCTGAAACTTAGTTGCAATTAAGCACAAAATTAATTAAAAATAAAAGTTTTCAAAGTATGTTAATAAAAGTGTGCTTTGTTTGTTAGTTTTGTTATTAAAAAAATTTAACTTGAAGTTTTATTAATTTCCTATAGCTTCGGTTTTATATATTTTTATTGTAACAAACTACTTATAAATTTTTAATCTATTATATTGCTAGTTTTTAAATTAGTTATTTTGATAAAAAAAATTGCGTTTAGTTATAAGATTTGATTTTAACTATTTAGTTAAAAGTATGAAAAAGTCTCAAAAAGTTTTTAAATACTTTCTTGTTTAAACTAGAATGTTACATGTTTTTTTGAATTAAATACAAGGTTAGATGACGTTCGTAAATTTTTAACGTAACTAATACAACTTTTTATAAATAAAGCTATGTTTAACAAAATACACTTTGGATCTAAAATAAGTAAACAGCTTTATGAGACTTATAAAATCTTATTTTTTTAAACTATAATTAAAGTTTACACAGCTTAGCAAAGCTTCTCAAAAAGTATTTAAAGTTAACATTTTTAATGAACCATACTCAGGTTAAATACATTTTTTAACATCTAAACTAGTATTTAATTGTATTATATAAAAATTAATCACCTATATAACTGACGTAACAGTTTTCTATTGATAAAATATATTTTTGTATATTGAATTCAATAATTTTTTTGTTTAGAGTAAATTGTGTTTGATTAGTTTAAAATAAGTTCAAAGTACAAATACAGTTTCGTTTACTGTAAATTATTTAAAAAAGTATGCACTTGACTGTATTAAAATCAAAATGGTTAACATTTTATCTCTTGTTTTAAAAGTATGAAAGTAATAATTAAAATGTAAATTAAAATTATATAAATTAACACTTTTTAGTTCTCGTAATTTAAGGTTTTTGTAATTCGTTTTGTTTGTTTTATGAATACAGTAAAATTTATTTGTTCTTCTTGCACATGTTATTTTTAATCAAACATTCAGCGACGGCTCTCATAATTATTAACTTTTGTTTAAAAAAATAACTTCACTTATTTGTTTATCGTAATTTAAATTGTTTCAAAGCAGGCCATACTAAATGCTAAAACTGTTTGAAATAATTAAGATAGGTGTTAAAAAGTTTGTCGTAAAAGTGTATTAAGGTTTTCGAGAACAACATTAAAAATATTAATGATAATCATATTTAAACATCATTTTCAAAAACGTGTAGCTGAAACATTTAAACTCGATAAAAATTAAACTTTACTAAAAACTTAGAAGTTTAAAATATGAAAAGTAATAAAAATATTTGTTTTTGCTGTTTGGTTTTAAGTTTAAGCCATCAATATTTTATGCCATAATTTTTTTTTCTAATAAAAACTGTAAATAAAAAGTATTCAACAAGTTTCACACTAAAAAAAAGACTCTCATTTTTGACCAAGTTATCACTAAACGCATTTTTTTTTCTTGCAGCTCCCGGACCAATAGACTGCGATTTCGAGAAAGGACAGTTGTGCCCAGGGTGGACGCAGAGCACGTTGGACCAGTTTAACTGGGTCGTCCAAACCGGACAGTACGGGACCTCGGGCCCGTCCACCGACCACACGCTCAACACGGGTTTGTTAACTGTTTGATTTGGTGGCAGAGAAATTAAAATCTACTGAAATATTTATCCGGTAGAGGTCGCATTGCAACGTATTTAGTATTGAAGAATTTTGGCCAAGTAGAGTTGTTAGGGGAAGATAAAATTTTATAAAATTAAAACCAGTATTAATAGTTCTTAAACTGTCTAGATAAAAAAACGAATTTAAAACTATTGAAACTTTCTTTTTATTAACTTCATAAAATACATT
Organism: Thalia democratica; assembly: GCF_965202585.1. Lineage (NCBI taxonomy): Eukaryota > Metazoa > Chordata > Thaliacea > Salpida > Salpidae > Thalia > Thalia democratica. The sequence goes on along the minus strand of NC_139172.1, from coordinate 30,862,091 downwards.
TACATTTTAGTACAATAACTTGTTAGTTCACTAAACTACATGTTTACTATCAAATGTTTAGCCTGTTATTTTTAAAACTTTACTTGATGTTTAATTTCTAAAAGTATATCATTATTTCAAAACTTTAACCTGTTTTTGAAAAAATAAAACTGTTTTCTTTTTACAACATAAGTATAGAAACATACTTTTTTCTTCAACAACATGATTTTAAAATTATTTTTATGTCAGGATCCGGCTACTACGCTTACATTAGTACGGCCGCGCACAATGTCGGTAGCGCTGCGGAGCTGTACAGCGATTTAATTTCTACGAGTTCAGGGGACAGGTGCTTTCAAATGTGGTACCACATGTATGGACCGGTTGGTAGTGATTTATTAAAAAATTATAGCTTATTTACTATTTTATTACGTATGGATTAAGTATAAAACTTAGTTTCTATTATATGACTGTTAGGCTTTTGATATAAGAATGTAAAACACCGTTTGCAAACTTGATTTGTTTATAACAAGTATTTTTCCTGTATTTGTTTTAAAGCTAATAACTTAAGAAATTTTTACAATAACTACTTAGTGTATTTAAATTCATTAAACACATAAATTAAAAGTGTATGTAAACATAGCAAACAAACTGTACAAAATGTACGATTTCAGATCAAAAAGATCAAATTACATATCTAAAGCAAATTGAACAAACAAACTGTTCAAACTTCCCACCAAAACATTGACAATTCATTTTCAGAGCATCGGCGAGTTGAAGGTGTTCGTGGGAGACGGCACTACTGTGACCAGCCAGTCCACTCTACTGATCAGCAAGTCCATCAGCGTGTACGAAACGTGGTACAAGGCCGAAGCAACTATTAAGCAGAGCTCAGCACAGCAGAGGATCGTTGTGCAAGCTACTGTGATGTCCGCGAGTGCAGGTAACTTTTCTTTTTGTTTTGTATTGTTTAGCAAGAAACTAAGCATTTGTTCTCGAAAATATCTTGAAACAGTTTGAGATAAATTACAATCGACGCTTTAAGTTAAACGTTCTTTATAGTTTTTAAATAACTTTTGTGCTTAAAAAAGACTTTTAATTGAAATTTTACGTTATAACTGAAGAGTCCTAAATAGAAAAACATAAATTAAACAAAAAAAAAAATTTGCATTTATCTCTTTGAACTCAAATAAAAAACCTCAACTGATGTCCTAAAAAAGTATACAAGTTTCTACTTAGCACTTGAAACAACTAAGAGTCAGTGAAAAGATTTATTTTAGTAAAGCTACATAAGAAAAGAAATTATTTAAAAACAAATACTAAACAACGAACACGCTTTTCAGGTGACATAGCCATTGATGACGTCAGGTTGTCGCAGCAACCGTGCAGATACTCCGAAATCGGCGTGTGCGACTTTGAAGATCCCGACAACTGTGACGTCATAATAACTTCGCAATCGTCAGAGTTCAGGTTCGAGCAGACCGACGCGACGAAGTTGGCAACTGTGACGTCACAAGGACCCGCCAGCGATCACTCGACCGGAACGAGCCAGGGCAAGTTCGTGGCGGCAGTTTCCAAGAAACCCGACGGCACTTCCACCCAGTTTGTTTATTTTTCAAATACTATTGTTTTTTACATGTGGTACTAAAATGTAGGTTATTGAAAAAAATATTTAATACATAAAAATTTGATACTTTTATGCCCTTTTTAAAGGTAATGCCTAGTATAACTTGTACAAGCTTTTTATAAGCTTATAAAACGTAATAGATGATAGTAGTAGCAAGAACAGACTTTTACCGTATTGTTACATTTTTAAAACAAATCACAAAACGAACAATTTTTCCAGGCTGACCACGGCAACCTTCCCTCCGACCGCGGCGTCGTGCGCGGAGTTCTGGTTCAATATGGGAGGGGTGGGCAGCGGCGACTCCTCCTTGTCCGCATACATCAGGCAGAACTCGAACACGGGATTTCCTCTTTGGTCTACGACAGGGCCGTCTAGCGGTTGGAAGATGGCTCACGTTTACGTTGCATCGCCCAACGATTACTACGAGGTTTGGAAGTTAGATGTAAAGTAGAACTAATGTTTTTAAATGTTTTTTTTCGGTACACTATTTAAGAGTATGCCGAACTCCACGAAATTGACTTTTTTCATAGCTAGTTAACATAAATGACTTTTAAATACAGACTTTTTATATATTTGCTTGGCTTGTTTTAAAAGAAAAATTAAATGATTACAAAAAGTCAAAAAGAAGCACTTCAGCGTTTTAATCTAAACTGTTAACTGTTTTGTCTTTTCAGTATAACAGTACTTAATCAGTATTTTACCGACTGTATATATACAAAAAAAAATAAACTAGGTACTAACTAAAACTTAATAAGAGAATTTATTTTAAAATTTCTCACCCGCCAGATCGTGATAGAGGCGACGTCTTCGTTCACTTCCGGCTCCAACTACGAGTTCGCCTTCTCATTGGACGACATCGTCGTTCGAAACGGGGGGTGTCCCTCGGCGGGGAGTTGCGATTTCGAGAACGGCGCCTGCACGTGGCTGAACAACGACCTGGGACAGGTGGGGGGAACACCCTCCGAACTGCAGTGGTTGGTGGGTAACGGGCTGGACAGTGTGCCCCAGAACTCGCCCGCCGTCGACCACACTTACGGCACTCCCACAGGTGAGAAAAAAATGTTTTTTTAATTATAAGTAAATAAAAAGTTGTGTAGATGAAATAAAGTAGAACAAGCTACTTCTTACAACTACATTGTTTTTGAGAAATGTATGTGAAGGTTAATTGAGTTGTCAATATAACTGACTAATTTAAAGCTCCAGAGGAGTAAAAAAAAAAATTCATCATTAAAAAAAAATATCTTTGTATTTATTGCATACATTGCAGATTAAAAAATGAAGTTGTTAAAAACTGTTTTTTTAAATCTAATCAAGTACTATAGATTCTGTTCACAAATAAGTACTTACATATTATTTTTACGAAGGACGCTTCATGTTTGTGGACAACGTTTACAACCACGACGGAACGCAAAACGCCAGGATTTTTTCAGAAACGATTTACACGAACCAGGCCAGCTGCTTGAGGTTCTACTACACCATGAGTGGCAAGAGCGCTGGTTGGTTAAAAAACTGTTGAGCGTCATTAAATTCGTGAATATTAAAGTTCAATCTGTATGACTTGTTGCATTTTGAGACTTTATACAGTATATTGATAACCTAAAGAAAAAAATTACCAATATAATATGTACAACCAAAATTTTTGAAAAAGCTTGTTTTATAACATTTGTTATGAAAAAGTTTATTTAACAAGGTTTTCATACTACAATTAGTATTTACAACAATTTTTCCACCCATCAGGCACGCTCAACATATTCTTCGGGCAGACCACAAACGGAGTGTACCAGAGCGACCTCAAGTGGTCGTTGTCAGGGCAACAGCAGGGTATCTGGGGCGAGGCGACCATTCCTCTCAAGGGGTACACCGCCCCCTACACCGTCGTGTACGAAGCCGTGCCCGAGGACGGGGACCAAGGCAACATCGCCGTGGACGACATCGAGTTTTACGGTCTTGACTGCTCATTAGCGCCATTAGCGGCAGACCCCGGAGCGTCAAACCCCACTCAGGCCCCGACCCAGGGCCCCATACCCGCGGGTCCCATCAACTGCGACTTCGATTCCGGGTTTTGCGATTTTACTCAGGTAACTTACTTGACTGCACTTGAAGAAAATAATGTGGCACGATTAGTAAATTAACAAGTCATTTTTTGAAAGTAACCAACAAACTTCTGAAAAACAAAACAGTAAAAGAAAACCTGACAGCTTCTTTGTAACATTTAGTAAAAATGTTTGCAGTATTTGAAAAACTTACGCTCTCAGTAACACTAAAAAAATCAGTATTGTTCAGTATTTTAATTTTTTTTAAATATTCAGGACACGACGGACACTTTCGATTGGACGCGCCTCAACACGAACACGCCCTCCAGCAGCACGGGGCCGGACAGCGACCACACGACGGGGGTGCAAGGCAAGGGATACTTCGCTTACATCGAGTCGTCGGGACACATTGGGGGCGATTACGCCGTTCTCATGTCAGGGAAATCACCGTCGACGAGAGGATCTTGCTTGAAGTTCTGGTGAGTTTTTATTGAGAGATTTGTGTTATGTTTTTAGAATATATTTTGATTTATGTTTTAAGTCTTATGCAATAAATAACTCAACACCATAATTAATATTTCGCTCTAGTTCAGTTTGTAAGGATGTTTGTTGAAAAAAAGAGTTAGACTAACTTTCAAGTCTGTTTTTTAAATGACGATGTGATACCACATGTCTCACTAACAAGTGTTAAACTGTTTGAAAATGTGTGGTTGTATATTATAAAAAACATGTGTTAAAAGAAAAACGATAAAACACGATAAATAATACTAAACGCAATACTTATACAAGTTTTATATGACGTCACAATCTTCCAGGTACCACATGTATGGTTCTGCCATCGGAACTTTGTCGGTGGTGCTAAAGACAGGATCGATGGGAGACGTGGTCATTTGGTCGCAAACTTACGGTTTAGGGGATGTTTGGTATCCCGCGTCGTTAGATATCATCGTAGACGAAACTTTCCAGGTCGGTTGTAATATGGAAAACTAACAAAAATAGTATTTGTAATAGTTCTTAAAAGTTGTAAGGTTTATTTAATGTAATTTTTTACTACGTGTAAACGGAATTATTTTTTTAATGATCGATTTAATCAAGTTTACTCTTTGAGCAATATTTCTGCAAAAATACTTCGCCTTCATACCAAATGTTTACGACTTCTTTAATATTTCTCAAGTAGTTTACATTAATTCAAAACTATCACGTCCAAACAACAGATCAAGTTCAACGCAACCGTCGTGTCGTCGTACACCGACGACATCTCGATCGACGACGTCAGGCTCGACCCGGGCCTGTGTCCCCCGCCGCCGGCCCAGGACACCCTGTGCACGTTCGAGGACGACCTGGCGTGCGGGTACACGCAGGACGGGTCCGACGACTTCAACTGGATACAGACGTCCGGAGGTTTGAACAGTTGTAACATGCTGTTCATCAGTTGAAAAACATTAACTGAAAAAACCTGTAAAAATTAATTTTTCAATTGACACGTTACAAGTGTTCTTTTTGTTTTACTTTTATACTGTTTTGTTGCATTTTGAGGGTACAACTCATAAAGGCTTTAGGTGTCTTGAAAAATTTTATTTGCAATTTATACTTGATGTTTTCAGTAAGTCCATGTGTATTAACTTATAAAGTGCTTCGTAGTTGCTTTGTTCAACACTTGTATATATAAACCCAGGAACGGCTTCGGTGGACACGGGACCGACGTACGACCACACCTACGGCACGTCGTACGGAAGGTACATGTACATCGAGACCAGCTCGCCCCGGGTACCAGGGGACGTGGCCCGTTTCGTATCGGGGGAATACCAGCAGATGGCAGGGGACGAGTGCGTGACGTTCTACTACCACATGTACGGGCAAGACACCGGCACGTTGAACGTTTACCAGTTCAACGGAAAGTATACGCAAGGTGATTGCTTTGAATAAATTGAAAACATAAGTACTGATGTTTTGTATAAAGTTATATAAGTACACATACCAGCAAGGTAAAACACTGTTTTGTTAAAACAAAATGAATTGTCTATAATTATAAGCAATGGTATTTAATGTACTACATTTGAGTACACATTAGGTTGGTTTGTTAGCACTCTAATCAAACTTTTTCAGGTTCTGTGTTATTTTGAAATTTTGATTAGTCCTAATATAATTAAAACTACTTGTTGTTTTTTTTTTATCAGAGATTTTATTTTTGTTGTTAAAACAGCATTGATAAGTTGTAAATAATTTTATAAATATTCAAAAGCTTTTTAGTTTTTAAGATTAATATACTCATGTCTTGCATATGGTGTACTTATACAAAACTTTTTTTTGTAACACTTCAACTAACTTATTTAAAGTAATTTGTTATTTTTATTCATTTTGTTTTATTCCAGGTGCAATGCTCACTGATCAAATGAAAGTTTTCACGAAATCTGGAAATCAAGGAAACAGATGGCGAAGAGCCACGGTTTGTTTTTACATTTTAAGTTTGTGACATATTTGTAGATTACTCCAAAATCTACTGTACAATGTACGTAGTGTCTTTATTTTAATTAAAAACTCATTAGTAAATTTTAGCTATCTGTTTTTTCTTTAGCGTGCTACTCAGGTTCCTACAGTTTTAAAAACTCTTAGCAAAATACCATAAGCCTTTTTTGATGCATCATAGTTTATGAAAAAATGTACGAGCTGTTTTAAAAACATTTTGTCCCTTTCTTTTGTGTAATTCAAAACTTGCTACAGAAATACTCTTGCGTAAGTAACGAAACATCAACAAAATGAAGAACAAAACGTTCGTGAACAATTTTTTAGAGCTAAAAAAGTTTTTTAAGACACATTTTTTATTTTCATATTGAATTACATAATTTTTAACTTTATATTGAATTACGTAAATATTAATTTAAATAAACATATATTCATCAGATGAGTTTGTACAATAACAACATTAAAAGCAGATATATATTACTATTTTACTTGAAGTTCATGACACGTGGTACATCTATTTATCTCTGATAACCAGAAGAAACAACTACAGCACAACTACAAACTTTTTAAGCATTGCAACCATACGAGACTGACTAAAATTTTCCACAGGTGAGCTTGTACAACGACAAGACGTACCAGCTGATATTCGAGGGAACAGTAGGGCCCGGGTTCACCGGTGACATGGCCATTGATGACGTCATAATAGAGCCCGGAAAGTGCCAGCCTTACGGAGGGTGCAACTTTGATAATGTTTGTTTTAACTAAAATAGATGCTTCAACTCAAATACTTGTTGAAGCAACCTACTAAAATAAAATTGAAGAAATAATTGTATTTACAAAATTACTTTCGAAGCAAACTAGTAATTAAAAGGTACTTATAAAGCTTTTAGTAATTAATAGTATATAATTTCTTTGTAGTAAGTACATTGAATTAACATTATTCAAAAAAAATATTTCTGTTGTATATGGTTTTTAATTTTAAACCAAACTTTCTAAGTTGTTCTTATGTTGAATTACTAAAACTGCAATAAACCATTAAAAAAGCTGTATCAAAAAATAACTAAAATCGATTTATCTTATACAGAAAGACACTTGTAACTACGTGAACGAGCAAAGAGACGATTTTGATTGGATAGTCAACCAGGGGCCTACTTCAGTGGGAGGTACCGGTCCCGATAATGACCACACTACAGGAAAGTCACAGGTATGATACAAGTGTTAAAAGTTACCTATCTATGTTTACTTGTTGTTTAAAATGCTGAACAATTGAATATCTTAGTTTGTTAATGTGCTTTTTATTCAATGTTTTAGTTGACGGTTAATACTATTAGATAAAATGTATAGAATAAATAAAACGTAAATTAAATCTTAAATACCAGAAAAAAAAAAGTTCACTTCCTACATCAAAACTTGTGCATTTTAGAATTAATACAATTTAAACGATTTCCAGGGAAGTTACTTGTACATAGACACATCGGACAACCCCGTCCAAGGCCAGAGAGCTTTGCTGAAATCCGAGAGGTTGTCAGACAGCGGCAAGTCCTGCTTCCAGTTCTGGTACACAATGTACGGTACGGACGTGGACGAACTGAACGTCAGGTTGAGGTACTACGAGGGAGGAGACGCTCAGGTGGATTCGGACGCGGCAGAGTTTTTGGTCTGGTCGCTGAAAGGAGACCAGGGCCAGGGATGGAAGTATGCTCAGGTCGGTGAAAAAGCAAAAAATAATAATTGGTACATTTATTTAAGCTCTGATTGTTAGACAAATCAGAAGTTTTTAAATCTTTACCTGATTATTTGATTAAGTATTTGTCTACGCGACCAACAGCCATGTTAAGTGGTGACCATATTCGTGCCATATAAACTAGTACTAATTGTATGGTGGTAAAATGATCTCAGCTGTACGTAACAACAAAACAGCTTATAACTAACATTTGTATTTTATGCTAAAGAAAAACAAACGGTTTTGATAATATAAATAAAATCATCATTACGATACTAACGACGCAAACAAAACTAAACACAACAACAAAAACAGATACCAGTAACGATGGAACTCGACTATCACGTCATAATCGAAGCTGTGGTGGGCAAGACCATCCAGAGCCAGATCGCTATAGACGACCTCATACTGGTGGACGGCAGCTTGTGCGAGATAACCCCGCCAATTGCAGAAAACAAAAATTACACGAAAATGGTCGATTGCAATTTTGAAAATGATATTTGCAACTGGCACCAGTGCGTAGACGGCGACTGCGGGAGTTAGTTTTTGAAAAAAAAGAAATGTTTTGATTGGTTGAAAACTTGTTTGGGTGTATTTAAAGTTTATCGGGAAACATTTATTTTGTTCTGTGAGGATTAGTTTAAAAATGCATTCGGTTGTAGTAGGAAAACCTAATTTTTTATAGTGGCTTTAATCTATTTTTAAATAGCTATTGATGAAAAAGCTCATTTTGACTTAAACATGTTGTTATTTTTGTTTGTTTTTTTTTAAATTTCAAGGTTTTACGTGGTAAACCACTTTAAAAAAGTATTTAAATAAATACAAAAGGCATTTGCGAAGTGCAAGCCAAAAACAGTTTTTTGATTGGACGTTTTTTCGCACCAGGTTTCAAGGACGTTTTTGATTGGACGAGGGACGCAGGCGGCACTTCTTCCGTGAACACCGGACCGGTGACCGACCACACCACGGGCAAGGGCTACTACGTCTACATAGAAACCAGCTCTCCCCGGGTGCAGGGCGACAACGCGTTGATAAGGACCGACTGGGTGCCTCCGTCCGCTGGGGGCGCGTGCTTCGGGTAAACTGAATTAATCGATTGACCAGGGATAAAATAAACAGTAAACCTGAAATCATTTATAACTGTAAAAGTTTATATAAATGTAGAAAAACAATTTTAACCAACAACTTTAAAAAGAGGTATTATAGAAAGTAAATAAAACTTCTACACTGTTTTGTTTTACAGTGAGTTCTTTTTACCTTTTTGAAATTTCCGAGTTTTAATAAATTTATTTAAACTTTTTTTATATTCTAGATTGAACCAAAGCATAACTGTTTGGTTTTATAAATTTGTAAAGATATGATTTACTTTAACTTCAGACATTTTTCATTGAAGCTTAGGCCAGAAAAATTTGCTTAGTTTTGAAAATTTGTAAAAATATTATTATAGTTTCTGGTACCACATGTTGGGAGCGGGAGTCGGTGAATTGAACGTTTACATTGAGACACCAAGCGGAGAAAAAATATTAATAATAAAACCAAACGACGAGCAGTCAGATCAGTGGCTTCACGGAAGGTGAAAAATATTAGAATACTTGTTTTAATTGTTTGATGTAAATTAATAGTTTCACGTTAAAGCTTTATTAAAGGACTATTAAGTTTATTAGCTTGAAAAATTTAAAATTATAGTTTTAAATTGTATTAATTGATTAAATTAAGTTGGATGGCAACATAGTGTAAAAAATGTATCTCGTTGATAAGATCCGTAAATAACACACAAGTTACTTAAGACAAACTGAAACTCAATCAGCTTTTTCATCCAGATACTCCCTGTACACGCTGACACCGGTGAGGTTGTGGATAGAGGGCGTCGTCGGAACCGGGTACACGGGCGACATCGCGATCGATGACGTGTACATAAGGCCTGGTGCCCCCTGCGATGACCACGTCAGTTTTATTAAAAATGAGTATTTCAATTTTAGCTACGTAAAAGTCTGATTGGTAGTACTTTGCTAATGTTTTATATTGATATTTTCTCGAAACTATACTAGAACATTTTTCTTTAGTATAGTAACTTTGTTTCTGTAAACTCACTTATTTTCATGCGTAGTAAAACAAGATTGCTACATAAGACCTGGTGCTCCTTGCGATGATCACGTTTTCCACATTTGTATACAATATAGCTTTTTAAACTTTTAGAAAGTAAAAAAAATTGATTGATTTTTTCTCAATGGAAAACATGAGCTTTGTTTGTACTTAAAAGTAGTTTTATCTCTACCTGCTAATTTAATTTGAAGCTCAGCTTCGAAGGCAGTGGAATAAAAGTTAAAAAGTATCAAGCTTCAAAACAAAGAAAACTTGAATTTTGCAGCCGAATTTAAATCTCAAAAAATAACTAATGAGTTTTTTAAAGCTCGATTGTAGTTAGCTGGATTAACAAAAACTTTAACAATTTTTTTAACAGGGTGTTTGTAACTTTGAGGCGGGTTTCTGCAACTGGGAGCAAGCTACGGACGACGATTTTGATTGGTCGCGAGGCAACAACGGCACTTCTTCCCAGGGAACCGGTCCGTCAAACGACCACTCTATCGGTACCGACCTCGGAATATACGCCTTCATTGAATCGTCAAGGTATTTAAAGTATAAATTAAGTACAAAGTTTACACTTTATCTGTATTTTGTTTTCAAAAAAAAAGTTATTGAATGATCAAGCTTGTTTACAAAACAAGTACTAAGCATTGATGGTCTAACAAAAAAAATCTAATTTAATACTTATCTTTCATTCAGTACTGCCCATTAACGGTAATTTATCACTCCCCACAGCCCGCGAGTGCCTTCTGACAGCGCGAGGTTGTTCTACAAGCAAACGCTTCCGCTAGGTGGCAGGTACTGCTTCAGCATGTTCTACCACATGTACGGCAACAACATCGGAAACTTGAAGGTGTACGTGAAACCGGTGAATACCCCGTTGAGCAGCTCGCAAGTGGTGTGGCAGGAAACGGGAAACCAGGGCGAAATTTGGCGGAAGGCGCAGACGTCAGTGACGTCCGTGCAGGACGATTTCCAGGTAAAAAAATTTGTGGAAAATCAAATTATTGTAGAACAGTTTAGCTTTAGTGTCTGTTCTCAGAAAGTCAAAAAAGCTCTCTTTTGTTATTAAAATGTAAAAAAAAAACAGTATTGAAAATATATAATTTAAAATTTGTTTACATATAATTGTGTAATTTCAGCATGACAATAAATTAAACCTTATAACATAAATAATTACTTGTTTGTAATCGTTTTGTTATAAAAATAATAAGGGTAGGACGTAAATGAGTTGTTGGTTTTTGTATTCACTAACCAAAACCATATTATATCACCAGGTGATTATTGAAGCTACGGTGGGAAGCAGTTTCGCGGGTGACATTGCTATTGACGACGTCACTATGACAACAGGGGACTGCTTTTCCACCCAAGTTTGCAACTTTGAAACAGACTTTTGTGAATGGGTCAATGTTGGAGGTAAATGTTCTTTTATAAACTTGTTAAAACAACTAGAATATTCGTTAACAAACTTGTTAAAACAACTAGAATATTTGTTAATTCCATTTATACCTCGATAAGATGTAACTATTATAAAATAAATAAATAAATAAAATATTTTAATTTTCTTTTTCTAAAATTATTCATCTTATATAAAGTATAAATTTACATACTAGTTTAGCCTATTGAAAAAAAAACAACAAATACTTTAAAAAAATATCTAAAAATAATATTCCCCTTAAAAGCGAGTTCGACGGACAATTATGATTGGGCGAGAAATTTTGGTAGTTCCCCATCAACGAGTACAGGACCTCTTACTGACCACACTACAGGAACCGACAGGGGATTCTACGTTTATTTCGGTGAGAAATTTTGTGTGGTCAATTAAACTCAAGTTGTTATAAGAGATGTAATACAACTTTGTATGATCTGTTTTAAATAGCTTTTTTTTTTGCTTTAATCTTTTTAAGTATCAAAGCAAGGTTATTAGTGTAAATAAGGTACTAAAAAACATTTTCTTACTGAGTACAATCAAACAAACCAAGTATGGAAATTTTCAAAGAATAAGTGTGTTTTTAAATTCACAAACTATTATCTTCACACAGAGGCGAGCTCGATATCACAGGGATCTACCGCGTGGCTGGTTTCCGCTTCTTATGACGCGACGACTACGTCACAAACGGTCGACGGGTACTGCATGACGTTCTGGTACCACATGTTCGGACCCAACATCGGAACATTGAACATCTACGTCGTTGAAGATAACGGGGTGAGAGAGAGTATAATATTAAAGAAAAATGTAGTAGTTTTTTAATATGTTTACTAATTTAATTTCAATCTGAGACTAACAATACATTTGGCTAATTTACTAAAAATTACAAAAATGCTTAAGCGAGGTTTTTTTTTAATGATAAAATTCTTGCTTTAAACAAATTTAAATTGTCTTATAGAAAACTATAACAACGGGCAGTCCAGTTTGGTCGTTGTCAGGGGACCAAGGAGACGTTTGGTTGCTAGGGGCGGTAAACATCACCTCCCCAACCAGGTTCTTCATCGTTATTGAGGGTGTCAGAGGTGACAGCTACCTTGGTTAGTAAAACTTTAATGCATAGCGAAAACTTTTCAAATATGACTTACTCGTATGAAGTTGTTTAAAGCATAAAACGTCATATGATACTCAAAAAAAAAAAAAAAAGAAAACACTAACGCTTATCAAACAAATAAAAGTATTTTTCTATAACTATATGCTAAACTAAAACACAAAATAATAGTAATTAAGAAATGATCTATCAAATATTGGTTAATATCGTGAACTACTAACAGACACTTGTACTAATTGTATACTTATAAACACTTTAACTTAATTATAAACACTCTTGTTTTTCAAAGGCGACATATCACTGGACGACATCGGCATATTCGAGAACTTGTGTGGGGAGCAGGACGGACCCAACGTCCAGCCCACCCCCGGCCCCACGCCCCTGCCCAGCCCCTGGGACTGCGACTTCGAAAGTGGGGAGTGCGGGTGGTCCACCGACCCCGTGCAATCGTTGTCATGGCAAATTAATCAAGGCGACACGCCGTCCACACAGACCGGCCCCACCACGGACCACACCACTTTGAACGACAAGGTGGAAAATATGTTTTGATTAAAAAAAATAAATTTTACAACAACTTATATGATTGTTTGTAACTGTTTAAGATTAAAGTTTAACGAATGGTTAGATTTACTTTCTTGAGTAGTTTTATAAAAAATAGCTAGGAACTTTTTTTTTGTATAACTACCACAAACATACTTCTTAATCTTGGCTTACAGAAAGTGTTATTTTGTTATTAAAACTATCAAAGAAATATGTTTTAAAAAAATTAGACAGTAGTTATTAAACTAAATAACAAACAGGGCCACTATATGTACGTGGAGATGGACCTTGGAACGACTCAGGGCGAGGTGGCCAGGTACAAGTCCCCGTTGATAACTTCTCAGGACTCCAGCGGCATCTGCGTCAGATTCTGGTACAACATGTACGGCAGCGACGTCAACACTCTGAAGGTTTGTTTGCAAAATTAAATTTCTGATATTTGTTTGTACCGAAGCGGTTGAGTGTCTCAAAAAATCTTTTATACTAACGTCTAACTTTGGTTTAATATTGACAAGTATAAAGGAAATAAACAACTAGTTTCTAGTTTCAAAGCAGCTTTTGTAAAAGTTTAAACTTTTAACGTGAAAATGTTTCTTAGGTCTTCTACGTTCAAAGAGATTTGTACTCGGACTACTTGTGGGAGAGGAAGAGCTCTCAGGGACCTTTCTGGGTCCAAGGAGAAGTGAGATTTTCTTTTTGTTATAACTATTTTACACTATTTTGATATCCTAAGCTACATATACTAAAAGTACAAAACAAAATATCTTCAATTTTTTACTGTTTATTTCAAAAGGTTGATAGAGTTTAGATCAGGGAATAAAGACGAGAGGGCTTTAACTATAGTTGTACTTTTGACTAGCTGAACAACTTTTTTTAAAGTGTAGTACACACTGTATATTCTTATACTTAGTAATTTTCTTGAAGTAAAACAATTTTTTATAATGCAACTTAAAAATACTGTAATAACTTACAAAAAACAGGTGCAAATAAAAAGAGCGGGCGACCTGACAGTGGTGTTCGAAGCCGCCAGGGGCGCTAGTTACAACGGCGACATCGCCATTGACGACATCAGGGTATACTTGGGTGGTTGCCCTCCGCCCACCTACTGCGAGTTTGAGGAAAATTACTGCGGGCTGGAGAACGACCTGACTGCCGATTTCATGTGGCTGTACGAGCAAGCAAGCAACGTCGATGGTTTGTTTTATTATATTTATGTATATACATTAATTGTTTTATATACATATTTCATGTGGCTAGTAAAGTTACAGTTTGTTTTAAAATTTACAAATACATATCAGATAGTTAAACTATTTTTGTTTTATGTGAAGTAAAACAGACTTTACCGTTGAATGATCTCTGAAAATTACTTTACTAGTAACAATGTTTTAACCGTGGTTTTCTGTAAATTAAGCAACATGTCTTAAAGTCGTAGAGATAAAAACACAAAAGAAAGGTTAACAACTGGTGTACGCTTCTAAAGTTTGAAATCTGTTTTGAATAAAAAAAAAGCAACTACAAACCTGTAACATTACGCCGAATAAAAAATACTTTCTAATTACAAAACTAAAAGCTACTTTTTAATAGGTTTGAAAGTAGTTACTTAAAAACTACTAATGTGAACTAATTTTTTCCAGACCCGAACGTGGACCACACGTACTTGTCGGGAAACGGTCACTTCATGGTGACGGACAGCGACCCGACCAGGACCCCGCCGTCCAGCAAGGCGAGACTGATAACTCTGACCAACCCGACCGGCACCCTCTCGCAATGTCTCGTTTTCTGGTTGGTAAAAAGTAACAAGTTGTACACAAACCGTTTGACTTTTATTGCAAGTATGATGGATTTTGATCGTTTCTTACAGTGTTGTAGTATAATGAATAGTATCGATATAGAATTAAAAGTATAAATCTACAAAAAAAATATAATTTAATAAACAAGCATATTTTTTATATTGTTTTATGTCATAAACGCTACATTTATAAACAAACTTGCCGACCGTATTAAACATTGTAAACCGAAAAAAATACATTCAAAAAACAATAACCACTCTTTTAACTGACAGGTACAACATGAACGGTACGGACCAGGGCGAACTGAGGTTGCACGTTTTGGAGGACGTCGGGGCGGGCTTCGACGCCCCCGTGTGGGTGTTGTACGGTAACCAGGGAAACTACTGGAAACGGGCATCGCTCAACATACAAGCTCCCTTGCCTTTTAAAGTTAGTCTTAACAAAAGACTTTAAAACTTTGTTATTAAAAACATTTAAATAGTTTGGTAAAATAGCAAAATGGTCTAAGAATTTTGAATTATGATTAGTTTTTGTTGCATATATATAGAATTGCTTAGACTTAAAAAGACTTAAGATACATTTAATGCTTAGTCTTATTTTTACAGTGTTTTTTATAAAGGCAAACATAGGTATCATAAAACTCTATAGGTATCTAAAACTTTGTCTATATAAAAACTTCAAACTTAAGTAAAAAATTGCACTTTTTAGGTTGTGTTCGAAGCAGTGAAAGGATTGGATTGGACGAGAAATATTGCGATCGACGACATCGAAATTCTAACTGAGTCCTGCTACTCCCCAGGTTAGCTTACAATAAAGTTGTTGAAACCTGTAAACTTTTAAAACGTTGCTTGTACATTTAGAACTAATCAGGTAACTTTTGTGTAAAGTTGCGTTTAAGAAAATTCAGTTAGCATATCACAACCTTGGTAGTATTGTAATATATTATATATGTTAGTTTGTTGCACTCTTACTTAAAACCTGTAAGTTAGAATTAGTTTTTAATAAGATGCGTAAGTAATGTTGGGAAAAGTTATTGTTTTCTCCAGAACAACATGAACAATTTTTACAAATGACTAAAACAAAACCGTTTTTAGGTTTTGAGCAACTTTGAATTTTAAATAAGCGCATTAAAAAATTAAGTATAAAAAAAATAAACAAAAAATAAGCTTTTAGATAAAAAATAAGATTAAAAAAGTCCATAAAACAATATTTTAAATTAAGTATGTTTTTGAAAAAAATAATTTTTCTAACAAAACTAAAAAGTAGCATTTCTTAACAATCAACTAGCTAATATACAATAGACATGATAACTCTGGTTACATACACGTTGTGGTAAATATTTGAAATTTTACTAAAAAAAAATCAATAACTTTGTTTACAATCGCAGCAAACTGCAACTTCGACAACAGCGATTGTGGTTGGATAAACATGGGAGGGGACGATTTTGATTGGGTGAGAAAGAAGGGGTCCACGTCCTCCGTGGATACCGGTCCCTCCGGGGATCACACCTCAGGAAACGGTGAGAAAATAAATCGGTTTCGAAAATGAGTTTTTTAAATATATTTTTTTTCCAAAGTGCATGTATGTGTATAACCAGTAAAAAAAGATAAAAAAAAATGAAATGCTTGATTTTCTTTATGCTTACTTGCTAACAGCCTCAAGTATATAAATACTGTTACAAGTACAGTTTTCAAACGAGCCTCAATTTTTTTTCAGGTTTTTACATCTACATCGAGGCTTCTTCTCCCAGAGTGCAGGGCGATCAAGCCAGAATTTTATCTGAAGTCTTCACGAAAATC
This sequence comes from Thalia democratica, assembly GCF_965202585.1. NCBI lineage: Eukaryota > Metazoa > Chordata > Thaliacea > Salpida > Salpidae > Thalia > Thalia democratica. The sequence continues at coordinate 30,845,518 of NC_139172.1, read as the reverse complement.
GGGTTGAACGACAACAACCATTGTCTCACTTTCTGGTAATTATTACATAACATAGTATAATAGTTTTTCTTGTATTTTCGATTTATTTTTATAGCGCTTTAATGTTATTTGATTTTGTAAAAGGTTCAGAACAGTGATTACTTTTCGTTTTTGATTGCAGCTTTTTTGCTATGTACATATACTAATCAAAATGTTTGGTAAATTTACAATCAAAAGCGCAACTTTTAAGTTGACTTTAAATTTTAACCGCATCAACTTGAAGTGACCATACCTTGTTTCACAAAACAACTTTGCATGTATAAAATCAAACATTAAGTAATTCATAATTTTTTTCATCCCAGGTACCACATGAAAGGGTCGTCGATGGGCAGCCTGGAAGTGATTCTCCAATCCGGTGAATTCCCCTACGTGGATCAAGTGATATGGAGCGACGACCAGGACCGCGGCGACAAGTGGATCTACGTGGCCGTGAACGTGGTCACGAACGACCAGTTCCACCTGATTTTCCAGGGCACCATCGGGTCCAGCTTCAACGGGGACATCGCGGTGGACGACGTGGTCACTTACCTGGGTGAGTTGTAAATAAAGTATTAAGCTAAAACAAATAAATTGTAGTGTCACGTAAAATATAACTTGTTAATAATTACGTAAACAGTATATAAGTTTATTATTCTTGAATTGTCTCTTAAGACGTGACTAAAACTTTTTGACGTGGTCACTTACCTTGGTGAGTTGTAAAGTGTTAAGCCAATACAGTTACATGTTACTGTCATTTAAATTACTGCGTAACTTTGTATGAGACTTCCCTCAGTTAAAGATTTTATAAACAACTTTTTAATAAATAAATAAAGTTTTTAAACGATTTTTTATATAAACGCTTCAATGAACAGCAGCGACTTTGAAAGGCAGTCAAATATTTTTATACAACTAAAATTTAGAAGTTTAACATCGGAAGTAGTAAACACTAACAAAATCTATATTTATATAAACTTTATTACTTTTGCAGGACAATGCGTCACACCGCCCCCTTCTACGTCTGTAAACTGCGGATCGAGCGACGAACTTGTGAACACAAACAATATTTGCGACTTTGTACAAGGTAATCAGTTTAAATAGATTCTCAAACAGATTGCGTTGTGATTTTTTTTCGTGCAGTCTTACAAACAACGTTCTAACAAAACCCTATATATCTTGGCTTATTTATACTTTTATTTTTTTTAAACTTTGTATTAATAACAACCAAACCAGATTGTCCGAACGGGTGGGACGAACAGAACTGCGGTCAGTGCACCTTCGAGAGCGGACAGTGCGGCTGGACGGACGTGTCAGCCTCCACGTTCACGTGGCAACGGGACAGGGACGGAACGTCGACCATAAACACCGGCCCGTCCACCGACCACACGCTTGGCACCGGACAGGGTTTGAAATTAGTTGATAGTTTTTGTTTTGAAAACTAGGTTTGAATTGAAACAAAAAAGTTGCTGTGTTTGTTGTTTTGTAATTGCATTGTTATTTTAAAAGATAATTTTTAATCATAAAAGAAATATGTTTATATTTAAATTTTAATCAACGCTAGAGTTTAAAATGAAATTAAAAAGTTTGTTAGAAAAAACAGACAATTAGTTTTGTATTTTTTTTTACGAAAAGTTATTGTGTACAACATTAATCAAAAAAACTTTAATATATTACACTCTTCTTTGTAGAAAACAATTCTAATGTATTTCAAAATCACTTTACAATATTTCAATTAGTTTGAAATGTATTCAGGTTACTACATGCTTGTGGAAGCGCAGCCGAGTGCAGATCCGTTTGCCACTGAGGCCGTGTTGATATCACCGCTGATAGGAGAAACCAGCTCCACTTGTGAAGTTTGTTAAATTGTTGTGGCAAATACTAAAGATAGAGGCTAAGATGTTTAGTAGCAATTTTAATCATTAAAACTACATCAATTAACCTAATATAAAACTAAGTGTGCTACAAAAGTGAACAAGTTATAGGAATCTCATACTTGATAACAACAACATTTTTCTGCAAAAATACTGTGAAAAGTGTCAGTTGATTTTTGCTTATATGACATCATAGATAAACGACTGAGAAATTAAAAACAAGCACTTTAAAATTTTATATCTAATGCAGTTTCAATCCAACTGGAAGTTTGAAGATACATAAAATTGATTTTGTTTTAAAGTGGTGCAGACTCAGTTTATTATAATTCAATCAAAAGTTAAAAACTTAACTAGTCTTAATTAATTATAAACATAACTGAAATTTCAAGCAAAAATAAAAAAAGTTTCACTTCTGTAATAGTTAAACAACTTTTAAAGATTTTTGAAAAGTATTTAAGATACAAGTCAATAAATAATGTCGGTTTGTTTTAGGAGTAGCAATGTCTTCATACATGTGTGTTTTAGTTTTTGAAATCTACTTATAACTTGAGATCCCCACAGGGCAAAACATTGTTTTGTAAATAAATTCTTTGAAACAGTAATTTTTTTTATAAATAGTTATCAATTCCTGTAACCTATTTTGTCCCAGCCATGCAGTAAATTATTTTCTTAACGTTGGTTGTTTTGATAAAAAGTTAACGTAAGTCCGTAGTGAAACTGCTATGAAAAAAAAAACAATCCTTAAAAAAAACATAAAGCTTTTTTTCCAATCAACATACGAACTTTAAGTTAAAAGTGTTAAAAAACATCGCATTTTTTTTGTTTAATCTGCAGAGAAGTCTAAGTCTAAGAAGGATTCAGTTTTTCTTGAAAAACCTTAGAAGTAAATGAAAACTAATTAATTTTTAATTAAAGAAAATATTTAGTTTATTATTATTTATTATTAGAAAAAAATATTAAAGAAAATGGTTTTAAGGAAAATTTACAAAATATTTTTCCACCCAATCAGATGCAGTTCTGGTACCACATGTACGGCGACGGGTTCAAGCCGTCTTCGGGGAATCCCTCGAGCGGAGAACTGAGGGTGGTCGTGAGGCAGGCCAACGTGAAGACGCAGGTGTGGTTCCACAACACCGACAACGGCGACCAGTGGGTACCCGTCACCGTTTACATCGGTGAGTTTTTGTTTTGTAGTTGGTTTTTTAACCCGAGTAATGTCTGTATTCACCAGTTTGAGTGTCGGTGAGAAAATATAAAACTTGTTTTGACAGCAGTGTTTGTTTTTGGTTTATCAAGAACTAAAAAGTTTAAAAGGTTTAATTTATTAGTAGATTTTTGAGATTATTAACGTTATATGCGGTTAGCTGAGAACAACGTTTCAGTTTACTCTTAGAAATAAGTTTATAGCATCAGAAATATTAGTAAAAATTGTAAAAAAAAATACACAAAACTGTTAAGTATTACGTTAAAAACATGATTTTTCAAAACTATTCAACCGTTTAAGGTCGAGTGCGCGAGAGGTTCACGATCACCTTCCAGGCGACGCAGAGTTACAGCGGAGTGGGCGACCTTGCTATTGATGACGTCACATTCGTCAATTGCGGACTTCCCCAACCCCAAACCGCCCCTTGCACGTCCGACCAGTTCACGTTGGTGATGGTTTTGTGCAGATGTTAAAACAAAAACTTTTCTATCATTGTTTAATGAGCTTTTACCCATAGCTTTTTTTTTGTTTTCTAATCAAGAGGTTGACTTAAACTTTCAAACTTATTAAAATTCATTTTTGATTGTATTTATATAAAATGATCAAGATAAACCAAAAATATACTCCAGATGTACGAACGGGGCTTGCATCAGCAAAGAGTTCCAATGCGATCTTTCGGACGATTGTGGGGACGGCAGTGACGAAGCGAACTGTCAGTCGTACACCACCTGCGACTACGAGAACGGAAACTTTTGCAATGGTAAGCCGGATTGTTTTCCTGTAATTTTTTTTTGTTTGTATGCGACCAACTTGTTTGGTTGTACATTTGATGTTTTAATGCAGTTTTAAAACTAAACTTGGTTACGCTAAAATTTTTAGTAAAGCAAACCAAAAAGAGATTTAAAGTTGTGCACTATTATCTATGCTATACAAACTTATTATCCTGACTTAAAAAGACACTTGGCTTAGTCAGTAAATTTCGAGTCAAAATTACTTAAAAAGCAGAAAGGTATTAAAAGCAATTTTAACTAAATTTGTTTCCATATTTAGGATTCAACGCGGGACTTGGAACTTTCGACTGGCAGCTTCAATCCCCGTTGGACCTTGTCGGACAACCTACTCCTACGAGGGATCACACAGTCAATTTACCATCCGGGTAAGAAAAATTGCTGAACAAGTTATAAACTCAGTGAAAAAATTTATCATTGTTATAGTTTTTTAAAACGAATTAGTTAATTGTACGGAAAACAAAAACATTTGAACAAAAAGTGTTGTAGTGTCAATTTCAGAACCGCAACAAAAGCTCTATTATATGTGTGTAATTTATTTACAGACACTTCATATACGCGAGTTCGGCTTACCCCCGTATTGAAGGTGACAACGCGGTGTTCGCGTTCCCCGTTATTGCGCCCTCTAGCGACTGCACCATGAGGTTTTACTACCACATGGTCGGCATCCACGTCGGGTCGCTGAACGTCTACAAAAGATATGAGGTAAAAATTTAGGATAATAAATACTAGCTATTGAATTAAACAGTAATATTTATGGTAATTTGTGTTAAAAACTTTGTATGAATGTTTTTTTAGGTAACCATAATAGTGATTCTATAAATTTAAATAACACTTCCAATCGTTTGATAATTAAGGTCTTTGTGGCAGAAAAGTCAAACTTTACGTTTATTTGGTGACAAACGATTTAAAACTTTCTGTTTTTGTTTAAAACTAGTTTTGAATTTTCAGTACGGCGGAGACTGGACTTTGCTCTGGAGCAGGCAGGACTCTCTCCAGCAGGATTTGTTCGTGAGGCAGGACATAAAGCTCTCTGAAACAAGAAACTATCAAGTTAGATTTTTCAATGTGTTCATTTTATGTTGCAGTAGACAAAAGTATTTAGAAAAATCAACGCATACATATTTATAGAAAACTGTCTGAAGATTTTAAAGAAAAAGTTTACTAACTGTTATAACTATTACTCAAGTTGCCACAGTATACAAAAAAAAACTAGTCAACTGTAAAGTTTTTAATGAAAAAAACAATCCTTACAGATTTTGATAGAAGCGGTCGTGGGTAGCGGCCACTTGGGGGACACGGCTGTCGATGACGTCACTTTCACGCCTGGGTGCACTTTTACGTCAGGGAACCTCCCTCCAGGCACCACCACCCCTCCGCCCCCGTCTCCATGCCAACCAGGCGAGTCTGTTTGCTCGGACGGGTACACTTGCATCAAGAACGAAAAGGTAAGAATTAGTTTATAATTCTAAAAGTTTATTAAAAGAAAAAAGAAAATAATTTAAACTAACTGATGTTTAAGTTAAGAGTACTAGTTCTTTACAGTACTACTGTTTTTTTACATCATAAAATCTCCTGATAGTATTTAAAAGAATGCTTTTTTAGCTAAGTTAAATTTTACAAAGAGCTATTTATTAATAGTCTTTCTTGATAACTTTTAAACTTGTAGAGGTTTCAAACTAAAGATTTTAAAAATATTAATCATTACTCATTGTTTAACAAGTTTAGAAAAAAAAATTACAATGCTTTTGCTTCAAAATAAAACTCAACCTCACTGCAGTGAAAAGTTTTCACAAACATCTTTTTTCTTCAGATCTGCGACTTCGTGTCTGACTGCCCTGGTACCGGATATGACGAGCTCTCTTGCGCCTCGTGCGACTTCGAAACCGGCAAATGCGGTTGGACGGACACTTCGGTGGGAGGACTTGTGTGGTACAGGGATCAGGTCCAGGATGTTCAGTCAACCGTGACCGGGTTGCCCACCGGTGACGTCACTACAGCGGGTTCGAGAGGTTCGTTGCCATGACAAATTTTGTTGGTTTGGAAAAAAACTAGTTCGTTGGAGACAGAAAAACTTCTTCATATAACGTAACTTCGTAAATCTAAAAAACCTTTAAAATCATTACTACAAATTTGTAATTAAAAATGGTAATAAACTATTAACTGTTATAACATTAAAAGCAACAAATAGTATGTTTCAAATTAATGAATTACAAATAAATCAGAAAGTTAGAAACTTTTAAAAAATACTTGCATACAAATATATAGGAAACATCTTGTACGTTGACACGAGACCTTCTCAAGTTTCTGCAAACGCCACCATAGAAACGGTTACCCTTGGCAACACCAGTCTCGCTTGCCAGATGCAATTTAACATGTTTATCGGAGGTATAAACTTGTTTTAAAGTGTATTTATAAACTATGGATACTAGACAATTATCAAGTAAAAATGTTATTGCTACTTTTCTAAAAGTTAAAACTGGTCTTGATAAAAACACCTAAAAATTTTCACAACAGTTTTAATTGATTTACAATTAAGAAACTTAAACTTGTTGTAGGCGACCCAGGTTCACTTTTTGTGAGGTTGTACCCGAAAGCAACAAATAACAACAAACACGTTGACATTTGGGCTTTGGACGGACCCACTGATCTTTATAAATGGACCAAGAAAACAGTCGATATCGGTCAACAAAAAGGAGGTTTCAAGGTATTTCGTTTTGAATGTTTATTTTAAGGTAGAAAATGCTTTATTGAAATAAAAAAAAACAGCTACTGAGTATAAAATTTGTTTAAATGTTATATTTTAAGTATTCTAGTTCTGTATCATAATAAATAATCAAAGTAAAGTTTAAAAGGATATCAAAAAAATATAATAAGTTTAATCATATAATAAATGTATTTGTCAAAACCTTATACAAACGATCAGTTTGATCAAGGTTGATATTAGTTTTATATAAAAATACTAACTGTAAGAATGAAAAAAAAAACAAACACCAGCTGATGCTGATCGCCATGCCAACACAAGCGAACGGTGTCACGGAGTTCTGGGTGGATGACGTCACTTTCGTCAATTGCCAGGCAACGTACACGCCACCCAACGTCGACCCCACGTGCAACTTCGAGAGCGGGACGTGCGGGTGGTACCAGGAAAAGACCAAGGACGATTTTGATTGGACGCTAGGAGTGGCTAGTGATGTGGACGCCCTCAACATTACCGGACCTGGTATTTATTTGATTTGAATATTTTTCTAAATCTAATAAAATTTAGGCTTTAAGTATGATTTCAAAAACTTTTAGAAATAATTTCAAAAGCGAAAAAACATTTCAACTTTACAAAATAGGCCTTTCCTAACTTACTAACTTGAGGAACTGAAAAATTAATAAAATGCTTTTAAAGTTATATCTTATAAAAAGTGCAACAGTGCATTAAGTTTTACTCTAGTTTTTAGAGAAGGCTGCAGTGTTCAGGTTATACCGGATACAATGGCAACAATTGTTGCAGCATGATGTTTTCAGATAACATTTTTTCCTACTAAACTCTGCATAAAACTTTCAGACTACGACAACACCATCGGAGAAGGAGGTCACATGATGTACGTGAGCTCGACCAATAGGGATCAACTTAACACGAAAGCGAGGATTGTGACGTATCCCCAACCTCCCGCCACTTCTGCCGATCCCAAGGTTTGTCACACAAAACAGTTTTTACTTTTGTTTTTTATAAGATATCAGTTGAAAAAGATTTAGACAAGGTGGTAAAACAAACTTAAGCAATTATACTTTAAATAAAAAGTTTTATGTGTGAGCCACAGTTAGATTTTTCGGGCACGCTAGTTAAAAGTTTTAACTCTGTTAAATTTTTCACAAGCCAAAGTTAAATTTACCAAAAGCCTAAGTTTAGTTAAGTAAATGTACATCAGAGTTTTTAAAATTACCACAATTAAAACTGTAGGTTTTTAAGTGAGCTATTTCCTCTCTTGACATTTATACAGCTTGAAACCGTTAAAGTTATACTTTAAACTAATAAATAGTATTTCCAATTGTGGTCAATAGCTAGAATAAAGCATTTAATTTAAAACTTGAGCTATACTTGGTGTGTGTACAGCTTAAACTTGAGTTTCTATATGGAAAAATTGACCCATTAAACTTAATACAACTAGTAGTAGAAGTAACAATTAAAAACAAACTTAATACCTCAGGTATGCGTGCAGTTCAACTACTACATGTTCGGACCGAGTGTCGGCAAGTTGAAGCTGACCAGGATAAATCACGACAAAGACGACACTTACTGGAACATATGGTCCAGGGAGGGTTCACAAGGAAACCAGTCAGTTTCCTCTTTGTTGCACGTTTTTTTTTTGCTTAATGCTAAATTATAGGGTTTAGGTGAAAGTTATCACTATTTTTAGTTTACACTGTTTTATTTCAAAGTTAACCACAAGAAAAGCTAAACAACACAAGCTTTCACTTTAACTATAACATGCACGCTCACGTCATCAAGCAATGCAAAACAATAAAACCCCCTCAGATGGAACTACGCGTACTTCGAGTTCAACGCGGAGAACTTGCACTACTCGCTGTTCTTCCAAGCGGAACGACTGAACAGTTACGACGGTGACATCGCCATCGATGACGTCAACGTGACGTATACGAAGTGCCCGCAGAAGCAGAGGGAATGCGACTTCGAGTCGACCAACTGTAATCTGAACGGGGTTTGTTGAGAACTTTATTTAAGTCTAAGTAAAAACATCCAAAAATTTTTTTTTTGAATGGTAAAAATAATATTATAAAAGTATTAGTTAATTAATAACTTCTGACTTTAATCTAAACATTTAAACTTAAAAAATAGTTAATAAATTACACAGCATATTCAAGCCTGGACAGATTTTTTGAAACTAATACAAGTTAAATGGTGTATACTGCACTTATGACATTATAAAGATAAATGCTTAATATTTAAACAAACCAAAGGTCAACACCGGAGACGACGCGGGTTGGGCGCGCGCGAAAGGCAAGTCCCCTCATTATGACGTCACAGGGCCCACCGAAGATCACACGCTGCAGACGGAGAACGGGTTCTATTACCTGGCCTCGCTGTACGACCAGCCGATCGGGGCGAGGGCGCGGGTGGCAAGCCAGAATCACCCCAAGACCACCTACCCGCAGTGCATTTACTTCTGGTGAGTTTTTGATTAATTTGTTTTTTTCACTAAACAAGTTTTACTCAAGTGGTGTTATTTTTTTTGATTAATTTGTTTTTTCAACTAAACAAGTTTTACTCAAGTGGTGTTATTTTTTTTGATTAATTTGTTTTTTCAACTAAACAAGTTTTACTCAAGTGGTGTTATTTTTTTTGATTAATTTGTTTTTTCAACTAAACAAGTTTTATTCAAATGGTGTTATTTTTTTTTGATTAATTTGTTTTTTCAACTAAACAAGCTTTGCTTAAGTGGTTATAAAAGTCTTATCAATTTTGTTTAATTTATTTTTCAAGTTTTACTCGTTATTGCTTACTTTGAAACGAAAGCTTTTAATTTTAACAAAACTGCTTAAACTCCCTAAAGATAACATCTCTATACATTTCTAAAACCCCTCATTAATTTTAATAAAAAACCAACAAAACATCGAGTATCTGACCACCAAAACTGAATTTTTATAATTTGGTAAACAAAAGGTACCACATGTACGGGAGCGGGCAGGGCACGCTGAACGTGTACACCCACCCGTACGGAGAGTTCGACCAGAACAAGGACCTCTTGTGGTCGAGGTTCGGAAACAGCGGCCCCCAGTGGCGACTCGCGCGCGCCACCCTGCAGCCCACTTCTTACAACTTCCAGGTTTGAGATTTTTTTTAATAAATGCTCGGTTTTAAATTTTTAGTTTCTCAGTTTATTTTACCGTGCTAGCTTTATCTTAGCTGTTGAAATAAAGACTTAAAAAGTTTAAAATACAATAAGTGTAAAAAGTTGTGTAATTTTGGTTTATGGGAAACTTACCTTCATAGTTTAACTAACGACGAAGTAAAATATTAAGTCTTGTTTTAGTTTTTTTAGATTGAGAGAGCTGGTTTAACAAACCGTAAACTTTTTATCACTCGATCACTCGTTAAAAAGCTGCATAACAAACTATTTTAAACGGCTTACACAAAAATACTTTACTAAGTTTGTATGACATCAATTGTTTCATTGTATGTAAAATTTTACTTGAGTTTTGTTTGAACCAAATGCTTTCCACACATCCAACTATGTACTTTATAGCATATACATTTAATTTAACTTACTCTTCAGATATCATTCGAGGCAGTGAGAGGAAACGCGCCGGCAAGCGACATCGCAATCGACGATTTCAAGATAAAAGAAGGGGAGTGTCCGCCACCAGGTGATGTTAACACAACTTTATATACATTTATATAGATGTAGTATTTTTTATCCACCAAATGGCAGTGTTTGTGTTTTTTCCAAGTCTTTAAAAAATTTAAAGTTACCAATGAAATTATTCGAGAAAATGAGATAAAATTTTTTTGCTTCAGATGATGTTACGTTAAAGTTTTGCAAAGATTCAAGCACCCGTAGTCTTGCCTTAATTTTAACTTATTTTAAATCTCGTGTTGTAATTTCAACAAATTTTTACAACTAATGACAAAACAACAGGTACGTGCGACTTTGAAGTGGACAACTGCGGTTGGAACAACTACAAGAAACAGGACGACGGTCTCGATTGGATGTGGTCAACGGGGGACGTCCCCACGAGGTACCACGGACCGGTGGTGGACCACACCACTGGCACTTCCGAAGGTGAGCTGGAGAGGAATAAAATGTTGAAGGCAAAATACATTTAAAAAAATTTTTCCTGTTGAGCGCAATAACTTAATTACTTCTTAGCTTCAATTCTAACCATAAGTTTTCAATTTGACTTCAAAAATGTTATGTAAAGCAAAACTTGTTTTGTAAATAATTGCCATATAAATGTTAGTAAACTAATGTAACTTTTTATAACAAATTATCTGTATAAATGCTAGCTACCAACTTAATTAATCCGGGCGCATGAAGATAAACCATCTTGGTTTTCTAAGGTTTATCTTATATTTAACCAAATACACATATTTTCACAGGTCACTTCGTGTACTTAGTTATTACATTCTCACAGGTCACTTCGTGTACATGGAGGCGAGTGGGAGCACCGACGACCCGCTGAGGGCTTGGTACGTCAGCGAGACGTACCCTGCCACTGGTGCCGCCTGCTTCCAGTGGAACTACTTCCTCATGGGAGAGAGCATCAGTACGCTTTCCATATACGCGCAGGTGAGTGTTTGGTGCTGTATAGACATACCTAACGAAGACAATAGCATCATATTTTGCAACGAGACTCTGTTTTTTTTTTCATTTATAGATTTTAAGGTTTACCACATTTGGTAAACTTTATTTTTCCTGACAATAAAACTTAATTTGAATATGTTTAGACTACACTCATAAAGCCAAGAGTCCAACATTTCAGTTATAACAATGTAGGTCTTCTTTACCGTATAACTATGACTACCGTGACTAATTAAACGAACCAAGTTAAAATGATCATACTACAACATCAATTTTTTGTTTCCAGGATGCCAACACATCGGTAACAGACGTGCTGACGGGAATCGGTAAAGTATGGCAGCAGTCTAATAATATCAAGGACAGTTGGCAGTTTGGTGAAGTGAACATACAATCCAACACTGAATGGAGGTTTGAAATATTAACTTGATTGATTAAACACTGTTTAGAGCTCGAAAATTATAAAAGTTTGTGCTATCTAGAAGTAAAAAATAAACTTTATAAACGTATTTAAGTTCTAAATAATCTCAAAATTAATTTTCACTAGTTTTAAATCACTACATCTCCACTGTTTTTTAACTACAGTTTTTAATTTTTAGTTTAGTTGTGTAACAGTTTTTAATTTACTTTAACTTAAATGTTTTCTATGTCCAGCTCATATTGGTTTATTGTAAAGTTTTACTACAACAATGGTTTTTATGTAAATATTTTTTAATTTGTTTCATTGTTTGTGTGATTACTATACAATTTGTATTTTATGTTGTCTGTGTAATATTAGTTTTACAAAAGCTATAAAACTTTCAGACAAAACTAATTAGTAATATTGCTATTATAAAATTAAGAAGTTAGCTAAAGTGAAAACAAATTAATAAAAAACCAAGTGCAAAAACAGATACTTATTAATTATTGAATTACCAACAGAATAGTGATAGAAGCGATCAAACCCACAACGTTCGACGATGGGGCGGTTGCTATTGACGACCTCAACCTGGTACTTCACCAAACTTGTGCGGGTGTTGACGTCACCACCCCAGCCCCCATAAAAACAACCACCCCAGCACAAGTTGGTGTTGCTTAGATACTAAACACATGTTGCTTTCCATTAGAAGTGTTATTAATATGCATTTATTTAATATTCTACCTGCAAATGTAAATGACAAGATTAAGTTCAAAAAATAAAGTTTTACTCGTTAAAACTTATATCAATTCCAATAATTTCAGCCACCGAGCCCATGGGACTGCGACTTCGAGTCTGGTGATTTGTGCGGATGGCAAGTAGTACCAAACCTCAAAGGTAAGTGGGCAACCAACCAGGGATCGACCCCAACAGACAACACTGGGCCTCCTAGCGACCACAGCCTGAAATCCCATCTGGGTACTTACCTGTACTTTGAAGCTGACGGCGTTGAAAACCTCGGTACTGCCAGGTTTAAAAAAAATTAAATTGTTTAGAATTTTTTTAAAATATAATAGGCAATGCTAAGTTTGTAGAGATCTATTCCATTAAAGTTGATATTCTCTAACTATCTTGCTAAATGTTTACTTATCTCAAACAAAAGTTTATACTAACTTAACGATTATTAAGTCCTAAATTGATATATACTACTGCTTCGAACTAACCAATCAAACCATATTTCTTACTGAAACTTTATAAGTAATTTATAAGCTTAAAAAGATAAAGACAACCTACAGAATTCACATGTTTTAATTTTGCATAACAAAAATTGCTATCCAAACGCTGAAACTTACACACTTACTCAACATCAAAATTTTTCACACAGGTTCAGCGTAAGTTCGATCAGCGTGGGGGTGACGGGCAGGTGCTTGAACTTCTACTACTTCATGTTCGGTGAGAACGTGCAGCAGCTGAAGTTGTACGTCACGAAGCAGGGAAGCAGCGAGACCGTTGTGTGGCAGAAGGCAGGAGATAGAGGCGATCTGTGAGTAGTTTGATTGGTTTTGAAATAAAATTTAGCAGATGTTTTAATTTAGGGTTGTTTGAAAAAAGTAGTCATTTTTTTTAAGAGATTTACCTTTAATAAAATAACAACTTAGAATTAATTAGCATTTGCCTTATACTCAAAACTGGTTGAATTTTTTTAGTAAAAAATATCAATTAAGAAGTTTTTAATTGCTACCTAATCAATATTCAACTACTTAATAACTTGCACGTGTGCGTTCATATCTTTTGGTTCATATCTTCATTTATTGCTTAAAGTTTGTGTTTTTGCTGTAATTCTACTTTATAAATACAACTTACAACAAATAAATTTGAATAAAAGATGGAGGAGCGCAAAATACACTATAAAGGATCAAGGAACATACAATGTTGTATTTGAAGCAATAAGAGGGGAAGGTGTTTATGGTGACATTGCTATCGACGATATCAAATTCACTGTTAGTTTGATAAAGTGATCTTGTGTTAGGACACATAGATAACATTATACATATATTTTTTGTCATTACCGAAAAGTGTATGCATCATCTTATCACAATAACTTGAGCTCAAAAAAAAAAACAATTTTATCCTAAACTTTTAATTAACAACTGACCAATGTATAAAAATGATTAATGTAACATTTTTTATTGACGGTTGATACTTTTGTAAATACGTATTAAAGTTGGAGGAAAACGTACAAAGTAAAACAAATATTTTGCGATCAAATTCAAATACTCATACAGATGGGAGAGTGCGTGGTGAACGCGAACACGTGCCAGTTCGAAGACAAGAATTTATGCGGGTACACTTTGGACGACAACGGGGATTACCAGTGGGTGTGGACCCAGGGAAGTTCCCCAAGCAGCAACAAGGGACCCCAGACAGGTGACCACACGACCAATACTGAAACTGGACATTACATGCTCGCAAGTTGGTAAAAAAATATAAAGTAATTACTTTATATTATATTGAAAAAAAAAGTAAATAAAAGAGTTACATAAAAAGCTTAAGAAAAACTTAGTAAACTAGCTGAATTTAATATATTCAAAAAAAGAGTCGTTAAAAAAATACTCTCTAAAAACGTAAAAGTATACCTCGATTGGTGGTAGAAAAACTTTGTATTAAACATAAATGCTTTACTTACGTTTAGTTAATTTTTTCAAACGTTAGATTTTAGAAACCAAAACAAAATTAGTAAAAAGACCTTGATTGGTTGCCAGCTAAAAAAGTGAAACTGTGGTTGAATTTATCAAATAATATAACATGTGAAAACACATTAAATCTAAAAAAAAAATTTACCAACTCAGAGAGTCCTAACGTGGTGGAAGGCAGCGTAGCGAGGCTGATAAGTCCCGTCTACCCGGAGACGTCGCTCATGTGCTTCAAGTTCTGGTTCGTGTTGTACGGGTCGAGCAGCAAGTTCGGCAAGCTGAACGTGTACTACAAGACCGAGGTGGAGGAGAAGAAAGTGTGGAGCATATCCAAATCTGTGAGTTTGAGAAAACGAGTGAGGTTTTGAACAGCATGTTTACATGGCATTTTTAGAGCAAACAAAATGTTATGTACCAAGCTGTTTTATAGTTTGAATTTTTATTGAAATTTTCTGAAAAATTTATTGGATCACAACTTTAGTCAAAAAAATAACAAGCTTTGTTAGGGTTTTATTTTTACATATTACAATGAAAATTAAGTTTTAAGGAATTATTAGAATCAATAAAAAAAAAGCCTCATTTAAGACAGTTTGTACGAAGTATTTCAGTTCTTTTTAATCTCTTTTTAATATTTTTTAACTCTTTTTACAAAAAAACTTTCACAGATTGGGTTCAACTGGAGGAGGTCGCAGTTCGGAGTGAACTCTCCACTCCCGTACCGGCTCGTGTTCGAGGCTGAGGAAGGAGCTTACAACAACGGCGATAAAGCTGTTGACGACATCACAGAGTCACTTGGTGGCTGCTTGCCGATCGGCGACTGCGACTTCGAAGTTGGAATTTGCGGTTGGAGTCAGGTTTATTGATTGAAATATCAGAAAATAACTATCAAATAATAAAATAGTGTGTTTATGGATGTTATAGAAATAAAAAAAATTAATTTACACAATAATGTTAAAATATTATAAAAGATAATAAATTTGTACTAAGTGTACATTGGAGGTCTATAAAAAGTGTTCAACTGGGTTTTTCGGGCATTAACTCTAGTAAAAACTAAATCAAAAACCAAAAGAGAGGGTGTAATAATGTAAGATCTCTATGATATACAACAAAAAATCTACTATTTAAATTTACCCAGATCGACTATCAGGACGCGGACGATGCTGATTGGATAAGAAGATCTTCTGAAATTATGCCGGATCACACCAACGGAAAGGGACACTTCATGGAGTTTGTCACTGACAATCAGCCTGCTGGTAGCAAAGCGAGGTGATAATGAGTGCTCTTTATTTAAATGTAATAATTAATTAAAATACTGCCTTAAGAAAATGATGAAAATATTATTTAGTATAAGCTTGTTAGATCTGAAATATAAAAAAATAAACTCACAACACTAAACAAATATTGTTTTTACGTATTCATTTATTCAAGCTATTTAACCTTACAAGCAATTATTTAAAACTTTTATTACACCGCAAGTTAAAAAAGTCCAAAATGTTCAACAGTTTTATTCTGACAGGCTTCTGTCCGAGCAAGTGGCGGAGAGCTTTTTGGACGCTCCGTACAAGTACTGCATGGTGCTGTTCTACCAGCTGAAAGGGCAGGGCAACCAGCTCAAAATGTACGATGAAAACTCGGATTTCGGTGAACAACTCGTGTGGACATCACCCAGCCAAGACAGTTAGTTCGCAACAGAACATTTTACTGAATTTGTAACTTTGTCAGCACATAACATTCAATAACTACGTTCGTTATAAAACTGCTTTGTCGGAAGCTTAAAAAAAAAGTTTATAAACTTGTTTATGAAATATCTCGTATTCGGCCTAAACAAAAATTATTGATTCGAGTTATTGCAAAAATTAATTTCTAATTATTGCTTAGCAACGGAATGGACGTTCGTGCAAGTTGATGTGACGTCATCAGCGTCATTTGCCATCGTAATAGAAGCGACTTCCGGTGGAAATCCTGGTTTTGTCGCTATTGACGACCTCGTCGCACTTGAAGGACCGTAAGTTACTAGCTCATTTTAAATAGTTATCTCATAAATCTGTTTGTTGTATAGGACAAAAAGACAACTGTTGTTACCCGTATAAAACTATCTACAGTTGAGCAACAATGTTACTGATACCTTTTTTAATTAAAAAAATTGTTTGTCTTAGGCTAAAGAGTCTTAAAATAAAAAATTGATACTTCCTCCCGTTTAATTAGTTTATAGAAAATCTAAGTTAGCTTCTAAAGCTGCTTGTCAAAAGGAAAAGTATAAACAAAGTCTAAGTCGTATATTTCTAATTATCAATTTATAAACTTAAAATTAAAAGTTGTCAACGTCAAAAAAGTAATTATGATAGTATTAAACAAAATTAATCCAGTTTCCAAAAACCTTAAAATTTAAAAGCAAATATTTTAATTAATTATCTCCAGCTGCCAAGATCCCTCCCCGCTCCCGCCTTTCGACTGCTTGGACGACTTCTCACAAATCGACGGCAAGTTCGAGTGCGACTTCGTGGAGGACTGCGGGGACGGCAGCGACGAGGGAAGGTGCGGCACCTGCGACTTCGAGTCTGGCAGCTGCGGGTGGCAGGACCAGAGCAGCGGGCAGTACGAGTGGGTGCAGACCAGAGGTCGGTTGAAGTTTCGTTTGTTTAATATATTTACTAAATAAAAGTAATGGAGGCTTAAGTATAACTCTAAAATGAGATTAAAATAAAATTTATAAGTCAGGGATTAAGTTTATTTTTTTAACAAGTTTATAAATTTATTAACTATTATGTCGAGCGATCTATATACAGATCTTAATTTCAGTAACATTCGGTGGCATGTTTTACTAACAGCTATTAATGACCGCAATTTATACAACAGCAATAATCTCTTTTTTTAATGAAAGCTTTTGTATAGCTCTCTAACAAGGCTATGCTGTCGCGTTATTGCAGCAATATTTAAAAAAACTCGAAACGTTTTACAAGCATGCTTTCCACCACAGCTGACCAAGCGGGGTCGAACG
Source organism: Thalia democratica (assembly GCF_965202585.1). NCBI lineage: Eukaryota > Metazoa > Chordata > Thaliacea > Salpida > Salpidae > Thalia > Thalia democratica. Next base: position 30,828,242 of record NC_139172.1, on the reverse strand, counting down.
GACCGGACACCGACCACTCGACCCAGAGCGGACTGGGAAGCTACTTCGCGGTGGAACCGTTCTACGGGACCATCAACTCGCCCGCCAGGCTGGTCACCAGCGTACTGAGAGAAGCTTCAAAGTCTTGCGAACTGAGGTGAGCTCGGTTTCATTGTTTGTACGTATTAACAATATGGTGAGTTGTCATTCCGCAATAAAGAGCTCAACTGAAAAAGAGCAAATGAACATTAGCCAGACAATTTCAAATTGAGAGTTTTTATTCTACACAGCGTTTTATGCAAACGCGATGATCACGGTTGAAAAACTCTTAAAAAATGAATTTTTAAATCGTGATCATCGCGTTTGCATGAAACACTGTGTAGAATTAAAACTCTCAACTTGAAATTGTTTAATTAATGTTTCATTGTTTATACATATTGTGTATTCAGTGTTTTGGTTTTTGCTTAATTGTTTAATTTATAAATTTCATGTCTCAAACTGTTAAAAATAAAGTTTGTTTCATGTTTAATTTAAGTAAATTATGGAAAACGATTATTTATGACATTTTCTTTTTTAACTTTTAAACATAAAAATACAACTAACTTGAAAACAATCTTTAAAACCTTAAACTTCTACAAACCTTAAAACTGTCAAATAAATTAATTTTTGCTCCACTACGAGTGTACTCGTAGTAAAAAGAACTTTTACACAAATAAAATTAAACGAGCTGAGAACATTTTTTAACTTTTAAAACATTAACTTCATCACAAAACAAAATTTATAAAAGATAATTATAAAATCACCTTCAAGCAGTTTCTACTTCCACATGTTGAACTAATTTAAAGTTTTAAAATGATTTGGGTACAAGTACTCACGTATGTAAAGATACAATTTTCATTAGTTAAAAAATCAAACAAAAAAAGTACACTTGTTTACTTTATTGTAACTGCAATGTTTGAATTAGAATGTAATAAAATAACATTTTAAACAGACTTTTATGCTTTATGACGTAACAATTTTTAGCTACGTATTTCAAAATTACTGTTTATAACTAAATTTACACTATAATATCATCAGTTTTTAGCAAGTTTATTCTGATGATGAGCTAAACGAAATTAACTAATAAACCTTTTTTAAATGAGTGACTTATATTTAAACTTTTTAGTTAATAAAAAAAGAAATAAAAATAAAACAACTTTCAAACAGTTTCTACTTCCACATGGACGAGCAGACCGTCAGCTACAACTGCCCGGGCCTCGCCGCTAACCTCAACTGCGCCGACGGCGTCTGCAACGGCCAGAAGGTGGGCTGCTGCTTCGACAACTACCAGCTGGCCTGCTTCCCGTGCAGCGGTCCCTGCAAACCTGACACGTACCTGGATGGCGCCAGTGAGTCGAAAAACTTTTTGTCGAAAGCTATCGTTTACTGAGATTAGTAATTGTAATAAGTTTAACGACTTTTGTTTGTTAACGCTCGTTCAAAAAATAAAAGAAGCTTAAGAAGAAAAATTTCGTTAAAAATTAAATTTTATGCAAGAAAATTTCTAATAATGCAAATATTTTAGTAAATAAAAAACCTGACACATACATAAAACAAAACTTGCAAAGAAAAAACTTTTCCAGGAAGCGAACACTTGGATGTGGCAAGGAGCGGCAACCGAGTGAGAATCGACAACTCGACAAAGGGGAGTTCCCTTTTCGCGGAAAACCACGAGGTGGGCGAACTGGTGGTGAGCGTGCGACAGGGGCTGCAGGAGACCGTGGTGTGGGCGATCGCCGAGAGGGACATCCCCAACAGGTGGAACTACCAGAACCTGCACCTGGGAAGGATAAACGGGGCGTTCGAAGTTATCGTGTCCGCCACCAGGTTTTACTTAAATTTTGTTGGTAGTCAAAAAAGTGATCGTAACGACAAAACTCGAGTTGAAAAGCTTATTTTGCGAAATAGTCAAGTTCAGTGATTCAACACGTTCATAAACGTCGTTGACGCAGTAAAAAACTGTTGTTTGGAAAAACTTTTTGACTTAAACGAAACTTTTTAGGCGTTCTTCACTGAAGGAAAATTACAGTATTTAAGAACCAAAGTTTGATTTATGAATTGATTTCAACTTTGCTTATTACACAACTAAGTTTTGTTTTACGTCACGAAAAATGCTCCTAACTTTTTTAAAAAACGCGTATTTTGTTTTTGATATTAACGCTAATTTAAAAACGAACTCTACATGTAAGAAATTTTTTAAACACAAATCATCCTTATTGAGATTTATCATGCAGTCGAACAAAGCTGTGAAAATTTCAAACAGGTCGTTCGACATACCGGGCTCGATAGCTGTGGACGATATCAGGTTCAACAACTGCGGGATACCCAAGCTAGACAAACCCGAGGAATGCGACCTGTACCACCTCAGGTGCGACAATGGGCTCTGCATAAACCCGTACAGGGTCGGTATACTTATATATATCATAGTGAACAATACAATATAGCTGCACAGAAATGTTAACTATTTTTTCAAGTGTGTACTTTGCGTCAACCTTTACGAAAACAGTCACTTTATGTTTTTATTAAGCCTGTGAACTTTTACATCTACTTATTAAAAAACGTTTGATCTGCGTCAACCCGTACAGGGTCGGTGGCTAGTGAATAAATAAAAAATTGAATAAGTGTAACAAAATGATAATTTTTTATGTACATTTTGTATCTGTCCTCGTATAAGCCATCACTTTTACATGTTTGTTCATACTGTTGTATTATTGATTTAACATGTTGATTTATATATTTATCAAACATATTGATTTAAATATGATAAACTATAGAAAAAGAAGTAAATTAATAACCTGTTAGTAACTATTAGGATTTAAAAGAATTTCAAAACTTTTGATACGCTTTTTAAATCTCAGTGTTTTAAATTTCGTCTGACTAAGAAACAACTGGTATTTTATCAAGCTCTACTTGGTAAAATGAAAACTTAATTCTTACTTTCAACTGATTGCAGTTTGATTGTTTTTAGGATTTTTGTACGCCTTTTTTTGAGATTCGAAAAACTTAAAATATGTGTTTCAAATATATGAATTAAATTTAAAAATTAAATGTAATTACCCAACAGAAATGTGATTTCACGGATGATTGCGGGGATCTTACTGATGAAACGAGCTGCAGCGAGTATGTCAGATGCGACTTCGAACGCGGTGACCTGTGCGACTTTACGCAGGTATTTGAAACAATTAGTGTTTTTCTCGATAAATAATACAAGTACAGTTTAGTGTGTTTGTGGTTGTAAAAGTGTTTACACCTTCAAAGATACAAAGTGACTAAAGTTAGCATGTTGAAAGACTTGTTTGATACGCAAACGTGTTTCAAAAGCAGTACAGTTTATAAAAAGCTAAAACTCGAAAAACCGCCGGTATGTATTCCTACCACCAGTATTGGCGTCAACCTTAAAACCAAAGTTTTAAAATTTTAATTTCTTTCAGCCTCAAACGTTTAATATTTTCAGGCACCAGACAACGACGTGGACTGGAAGATCCAGCCGGCTCTGGCCAACAACAACCTGGTACCCGGCGAGACCACGCCCAACAGGGATCATACCACCAACACCAACTCCGGAAGCTACATCACAATATCCACCAAGCTGCCCAACTTCAGAGGTTAAATGATTTGTGAAAGATGCAAATTTTTGTGAAAGCGTCTTTAGATCATTTGTATTAGATATTAGCGTTAAAAAATGTATATATGTATATTATTGTAGTTGCAAGTTCGACGTAAAAACCATATTATACACAGGAAAATTATAAGTTCTATTAAAGAAAATTACAACGATTGTAATTAAATTTCTAGTTATATCTATAACCAATGAACGAGCTGTTTCAATTAAAAAAAACATCAAAAAAAAAACGATAAAACTTTTACTAGTAAAAAATTATTCAAAGTTTCACAAAGAGCTTATGATTTTAACCCGCTTACAAAGGACGATGCAGCGATTTTTCTGAAAATTTTTGAACACAATATTTTCATCCGCTAACAGGCGACAGAGCGCAGCTGTTCAGCCCGGTGTTCGACCCTGCCACGTCCAACTGCAACTTCATCTTCTACCTGCACATGACGGAGCAGACGCAGGGCGGGGGGGTGAACGTTTACTACCAGACCGAGGACGGCGGACCGCTGAGCTTGCTGTGGACGAGGACCGCCAACACCCACGACTTCTTCAGCAGGTACGTTTGTTCGCTTGATGAAGTTACGGTTGAATGCTTTGTAATTTTATGTGTAGTTTAATTACCAACATACTATCAAATTGTATAACAACGTTTTCTTAACAACAAAAAAAAAATTACTAGAACAGTTTTACCATGCTGACCACTTTTTATTTTAGTGTAAAAATGTTATTTTGCTTTAGAAATAGTTTTTTAGTTAGGTTTAAAAATTTTTTTAACAAAACATTTTTTCTGACTTTTTGTCCAAACTAATCTTGTTTAACGCTCAGGTTCGACGTTTCCATGACGAACGTGGTGACCACGAGGTGGCGTATCATCGTCGAAGCGGTGGTTGGCGGACAGGAGCGCGGGGACATCACCCTCGACGACCTGGTGTTCAGGGACGGTTGCCACGTGAGCAGCGACCAAGCGTTGCCGCCGGGAACCACTCCCGCCCCCACACCCAGTCCCTGCCCCGACGGCCAGTTCGTGTGCGGCGACAAAACTTGCGTCGACCAGGCGCTTGTGTTAGTTTGATAATAAAGACAAGTATAAATTTGTAGTTGGGGTGCTTAAGATAAAGTGTTTAACGAACAAGTGCAAACGCGTAACTTGTGATTAAAAAGAATAAAAATACTTCGAAAAGCTGCTTGAGACGACTTTTCTAGATGCTATTAAACTTTTATATACAAAAAAAAAACCATGGAGCTACAATCTATAATTTTGATCAGGCAACCGGACAGGTGCTTAACAAACGTTTCAAGTATTTGTCAATTGCAAACAACACTTTCGCAGCTGCGACTTCAAGGAGGACTGCGCCGACTTTTCTTTTAACTAAAAATATTTTGTTCAAAGCAAAAAAGAACTATTTTAATAAGAAATAATTTTAAATGTGACATTAATTTAAATTTTAGTAGAGATATTTAATTGATTGAAATATTATGCAATTTATAAAGTTTTGAAAGTAAAATTTTTCAAAATCATGTGGCTCGTGAAAGAATTAATCTTGTAATCTATCGACTAGAAAAGTTGGCCAATGGACGTAGTATCTTTTTACTAAAAATTTTCACTTTTACTCCCAACCATTTTTTCTTAAAAACCTAATTACGCTTGAAGTTCAGGTAGTAAGCCTGACCGCCAAACCGCATAAAAGTGTGGTACTGAGCTTCAAGTGTAGTTCGGTTTTGAGTTAAAGTGGTGGCGGACAGCTTTCGTTATTTGTTTTTAAGTCCTTCCGCTGCGAATTCCTCCTATCGGAGGAATTCTTGCTCTCGGACTTTTGCACAAATAACGAAAGCCGTCCTTTATGCCACGTATGAATAAAAATAAAAGTTGCTTGAGGCGACTTTTCTAGATGCTATTAAACTTTTATATGCCAAAAAAAACCATGGAGCTAAAATATATAATTTTGATTAGGCAACCGGACAGGTGCTTAACAAAAGTTTCAAGTATTTGTCAATTGCAAACAACACTTTCGCACAGCTGCGACTTCAAGGAGGACTGCGCCGACGGCAGGGACGAGCGGTACTGCGCCAAGTGCTACTTCGACAACGACCAGTGCGGCTGGGTGGACGTCAGCGACGACAAGTGGCGGTGGGCGAGGGAGAACGTCACCATCTTCACCGACCCCATTGCGCCCCAAGTGGACGGCAGCAACAACCCCGACGGATAGTGAGTTTTTATTTATCTAGAGTTTTATTTTCTATCAATGTCGGTTTAACAAGTTTTACGGCGAACTAAAAATCGAGTGCTGGATTTATTTTTTGACAAATGATGTATGCCCATATGGATAGTTAGTTTACAAAGAAGACTTGATGTTTCTCGAAAAAAGACTTACTTAGAGTTTTCAGCAATGTTTTTTGTTTACTTGTTTAAAAAAATCGAAAAGCTTTCCGTTTAAAAAGGAAGGTTAAAATTAAATGCTTAAGTTTGCTTTTAAAACTACGCAGCAACATAGAGTAAAATAATAGATTAAAAAAACAAATTTAGCTAAAGCTTTGTGACGTCATAAGTTTGGTAACTCGTGTTAACTCACAACAGCTTCATGCACGTTGACGCAACCAGAAGTCAGTACCTCGGAATCGCAGACCTTTTCAGCCCCAAACTGGGCAAGACAGACATCGGATGCACGATGAGTTTCAGGTATTTGTTTTAAGTAACAGTTATATGTTTGAAGTGGTATGACTTTACCAAAACAATAATTACTTTTACTTTTACACCAGCCAAACGATGTGTTTTTACCTTTAGTCACAAAACTTAAAATAAAGTTTGTCCGTTGATCACCAACAAAACTAAAACAAAACTTTCATCACAAAATCAAAGGTACTACATGGGAGGGAGCAAGCAGTCCGGCATCACCATGGTCCTGGTCGGCAACTTCAGAGGAAAGAGGGATTACGAAGTGGGGTGGAGAAGGATATCGGACCAGAAGAACGACTGGGTCACCGCTAACGTCGCTATTGGTCGGTAAAATAAATTATTCTTTTAATACGTGATGATTGGTATGACCAGTTAGTTTTTTTGGTCATAGGTCAATTTGATTTTAAAAATTGAGTTTCTACTGTACTAGTTTTTGGATAAAAAACGTGTTGTGTTTTCTTATACAAGTTGTACTTCAGTCCTGATGTGCTTTTCAAAGTATTTTTTATGATTTTTTATCGATACACCAACTAACAGAAGTTAATAATATTATATTGTATTCGATTTAAAGCCTTTGAGTTTTATAAAAATTTTAGTAAATGCTCCAAGTAAAAACGAAACAGCATTCCGCCTTATTTTAAATAACAAGGATAACAAAAACCACTTTATGACTTGAAAATTTCAGTTTATAATTACTATAGCTATGTATGCTATTTTTTGTCTTGAATATGAACTTGGCGTAATGTTTAATGAAATTTTAGATAAAAAATTAATTAAATAAAAAATTTTTAAACTAAAAGTAGTTTAATAGCTATACAACGCTTAACTGTAAACACTTTGTAACAAACAGGAGCAAGGGAGCCAGGCTGGAGGATCAAGATAATATCGCTTCCTTGTTTGAAGGGATACGACTGCAACGACCACGCCATCGACTCAGTCAAGTTCCAAAACTGCGTGCCTGGACAGTTGCCTGATAGTTCGAGTCAAGTGGGTTGTTTGAAAAATAACAAGATTAAGAAGCTTGTAGATAACAAGTTGTGCAAATCATTCGATTTTTTAAATGCAATAAACTAAAGTCGTTAAAAACACTTAAGTCTAATTGCAGTTTTAAGAAAAAAGTAAATATAGAACTTCTAAGCTTGTCTATTTTTGAAACAATTAAATATTTTGCCTGCTTGTTTCAATGATAAAAAATTAAATTTCAATATAGTATTGCTCTAAAGTATTAGTATTATTAAAATTAGTTACAAATATAGTTATTAATATTGTTCAAGATGATACTTATATATATATTGCTTACTAATATCATTGTTAAAGTTGCTTACAGACATTACATTTAGTGTTGTTTACAGTTTTAGTATTATATACAAATATAGTTGTAATTTTTTCATAATTTCAATTATTAATTTTGCTTTAATTAATATTGTTTACAGCTCACTTGCGACTTCGAGGCGGACATGTGCGGTTGGTTCAACGAGGCAGGCGACAATTTCAACTGGGTGAGGAAGGTGGGTAAGTCCCAAGACCGATTCAACCTGACCAACTCGGGGCCGACTTTCGACCACACCAAAGGTTAGTTGCAAAAATTAAATGCAAACTGCAGTGTTAGCAAAAATTTAAATGTAAACAATATAATTCAATATTGATTTTTTTACTGTTTAAAGAAAAACCGTGAACTTTGCGACTCAATACTTTTTTTGGAAAAACTTTTGCTGTTAATTTTTATTTTGTTTAAAAAATTGTCACTACTACCATCCTCACTCAACCGAATAACCACAGGTCAAGGCGGAAAGGGCCACTACCTGTTGGTGGACGCAGGCGACAAGTTCAACCCGCAAAGCAAGGCGTACCTGACCACCTACAACCAAACTGCCATGGTACCGCAAGGGTCTTGCATCACTTTCTGGTAAAAATTTTTGTTGTTTTGTTAGATTTTGCATGCTTCTTAGAATTATAGTAGTGAGTTTGAGAATTTTAGCGGTTAATCTTTTAACGTTAAAGATCAGTGTTATAATAACTCTTAATAAGCTATTTATATGACATTTCGAAAAATATCTTATTTTGTTTTAGGTATCACATGTTTGGACCTAGCATAGGTACATTGAACTTGTACATTATCAAATACGGAAAATCAGATTCAGGAGTCGATGATTGGCTCAGGATCTGGTCCAGAACCGGAACCCAGCAGAACAAGTTTGAAATTAAACAACATGCTATTTTGATATTAGATTGAAGATTTTAATGTATTTTATAGTCCTGAAAAAACATGATTGACTTTGTCTATACTTTTATGATCGAAGCTATTAAGGTTGCAAGTGAAACTAAAATATAACTTTTGTTTCAACTATTAGATTATTGGAGGCAAAAGTTTTGATTCTTAAAACCATTACTGCTCAAAGAAAATTTTATTTCAGTTTTCTTTGCTATCTGATTATACTTTTGTGGCAAAACAAACAAATTTACAAGGTGCTACATTTTAAAAGTTAAAATTTCAACAGATGGCTGAAAGCATCAGTGCACCAATGGTCGTCCTACTACAACTGGAGGTTGAGATTCGAAGCTATCAGAGGAGGTTTCGATGGGGACATCGCCATCGATGATGTTGTTATAACTCCTGGTTAGATTTCTTTTTCACCTTTTATAAAAAAATATAAAAGCTACCCATTTTGCTTCAGTTGTTATATGAAAATATTTACCCTCTAGGTTTTTGATAATTTTTTTTAATTATGTTTATTTATTGTGTTGTCTGATGGTTTTTTATATTTTTTCTAGTATTTATTTTTTGATGTCTAAACTAACATTTTAACTTATTTTCTAATAAAAAAAGTGAAATTGGACTGAACTTTTAAGTTTGTATATAAAAGTTTGCACAGAAAAAATTTACTTTCAGACAGACAATTTCTTTAACGAACAACGCTGTTAGAAAAAAAACCTTTATGATAATTTAAACAAAAAAAACTTCTTAAACTAAATATTTCGTTCTTTAAAGGGGAATGTCCCGAACCAGCAACAGAGTGCAACTTCGAAGGAGACCGTTGCGGATGGATAGACGACGACACGGCTGATTACAAGATGTCCAGGTCACCCGCCGGCAACGCTGGAGACTACAGGGTGGACACCGACCACACCACCATGTCAGGGGACGGGTTTTACGTGCATAACAATGCGTACGATCACCTTGGCAACGCCGGTTTGTTCGATTGGTTGTTATGAGTACATAATGTTTCTGTTTTAATGATTTTTTACGTTTTATTTTTACATGATATACTCTTCAATGTTTTTTACTTATCGTTACCTCACGGATAATACTTTTACCTCTTTTTTAAGTAATGATTATTGAGAAAATGTAACTTTAAATAAGTTTTTTTGCTTACCCTCTGCTTTTATTCCCTGTTTATATTTGTAAAAGCACACTTAAGCGTTGTGAAAATAGTAAAAACAAAATCAAAGAGTTTTAAATTTGTTTCATTTTAATTTCAATTTACCAAAAAAATTGTTTTTCAAACATAACAATTGCACCCAGGATTAACCGCGAGGCTGAAAACTCCCTCTTTCGCAACTTCCAACACCGACTGCCTGGAGTTCTACTACTGGATGTTCGGAAAAGGTTACGCATCACCGGGCACGCTGAACATTTACCGCCAATTCGAAGACAAGTTCGCGCCCGATCTTCTGTGGAGCAAAACAGGAAATCAAGTACGTATGAGTTTGATAAAATTTAAAATTGATTATCGAATTTAAGTTGAATTTAACACTCTACGGTAATATGTTTTGTTCAGTGCTGCAGACGAAAACGGAAATGTTTATTTGGTTGTATTTAAAAAATACGGTATATCTTTTTATTTCTAAAAAAGTTTTCTAGATTTACAATTTTCAGACGCATACAAAGTGTTTGTTTCTATACTTAAGCAACTTGCTTAAAACAAAATAAAAAAAGTTAAATGCAAACTAAGAAAAAAAAAAATTAATTTTTTTTCAGGGAAACGAATGGTTGAGGGGTACCGCCACCATCCAGGCCACGGACCGTCCCTTCCAAATAATATTCGAAACGATTACAAACGGAGAAACCAAGTCCAAGTCCATATGCCTCGATGACGTCATAATACGCCCGGGCGCCTGCTACTCCCCCGGAAGCTGCGACTTCGAAGACGGTGGTTTGTGCGGATACAGAAACAGCAAAGACGAAGGTTGGTGGAATTTAAAAAATTTGAATAATGTTAATGGATAAGTTTTTGTAGTGCGTTTATATCATAATAGAGGTTGATTAAATTAAAAAATGTAAACTCTTCCTTTTATAACTTTTTGTACATTGTGTTTATATATTTTCAAACAATGAGATCTTTAGTTTGACTGTTTCGTCAAAATATTCATTTCATAATCACTTATTATTTTTTTAGCAGTTTTTGTGCGATTTTGTATTGGCTGGCTGTTTTTTGTAAAAAATTCTATTCATACTTTAAAAAAGTGTTTTTATTTTCCGAATTAAAAAATGTTTTACGTAATATTTTTTACAACATTTAATTCGAGCGTAAATAAAAACTTAATAACCAAAAACAACTCCGTATGAACAAAAACTAATGTTTAACAACCTTTTAACGCAGGAGACGATTTCGATTGGATAATAGGCAGCGGGGGCACTCCCAGCTACTACACGGGGCCGAACTACGACCACACGTTCAAGAACAAGTCGGGTCATTTCGCCTACGTCGAGTCCACCAAGCTCAACTTGCTGGGCAAGAAGGCATGGCTCGTCTCAGAACAGTAAGTTGCATTTTGAGGTTTTCAACGAATTTTTTTATCTGTTTAGCATAAAATGTTAAGTTGGCCAATAAGTCTTAAAAGTCTGCTGTTTCGTTTCGATTAATTATGAACAAAGTCAACAAAAAATCAACTTAGAACTCTTGTTCATGAAAGTTATAACCCTCCTTGTTCACATCGAAATCGAATGCTTTGGCACTTTAAGCTAAAACTTAAAAAAAAACTTTAACTTAATTTTTTTATTCAGGATACCAGGTTCCCCTGGAGACTGCCTCAAGTTCTTCTACCACATGAAAGGACCTGCAACTGGAACGCTCAACGTCTACACTGACACCGAATACGGACAGAACCTTTTGTTTAGTTAGTTAGAAAAACATAAATTGTATAAAAAACTTTGTTAAGTAAAAATATCAACTGTAGAAATGCCTATGAATTTATTGTTTCAATAATAACATTAAAACAAGTTTCTTTAACTTTGAACATCAATAATCTTAAATTAGAGCAAAAAAACTCTTTTTTTAATCATAAGTGCAACATAATATTTTTACTTTCCAAGGCAAAACGGGAGACCAGGGTAACAACTGGGTGCAGAGGAAGATGAACGTGAAAGTAAACATCCCCTATTACGTCATATTCGAGGTTGTCAAGGGCGACGAGCTGCTGAACGCGTCGGACATCGCCATTGACGACGTCACAATAGCGCTCGGATCCGATTGCGACGGTCAGTTCTGTAATTTAATAAACATTAAATGTTGTTGCTCAGAATCGAATAAACTTTAAAAAATGTAATAAGATTCTTTTTAAATCATGTTTACGCATATGTTTAATTTTTTTTCTTATACAAAAGTTTTTTTTGGTTGATTTAAATCAAGTATTATTGAATTGTTTGAATTAAAAATCTTAGTCTTAGTTTCTTTGAAAGCTCATTGCCAACAACATGAACCGTGACTATTAAATTTCTGAATGCCAGCTTTAGACTTTCAAAACTTACATAAAAATACCTTCAACAAAAACCTTTAAACAGGTAACGTCCTGACAACGGAGTCCCCAGCAACCACGCAACCCACTCCCACATACAACGTGCTGCCTGGCAACTGCACATTCGAAACCGGCACTTGCGATTGGACGAGCGAGAACGACGGTGATTGGGTGAGGCAGACTGGAACTTCCGCCGACGGCGTGGACAGTAATCAGGGGGTTTCCCTGGACCACACCACTAACGGTGCAGGTTAGAAAAAGCTTTTTTAGACTGTGATTTGTTGTTTATTTTTGCAAGTAATGTAAAAAGTCTTAGAAACACGATCAAATTAAATAAAGAAAACTTATAACAGAGCATGTTTTAATAGCTGAAAAGTGTTGTTTTGTATGTCAAAAACAAAAGCAAGCATATACAAGAAGCATCAACAGTAGATAAAACTCATCAATTATAAATATTATTTTCAAATTTAATAAAATTTCTAAAATACTTAAAAATCAACAACTTAAGTAAGTAGAATAAGACACAGATATTACAATGTTTAAGAAACAAGTAACACTACCAACACAAGATTTTGAGACAGTTGAATTTAAACTAACTCCAATATATTATCCAGACACGTGGCACGTAAAATCGGAATCGGCCGGATACGAGGACGGAAACTACTGTATAATCGAGGTGAACGGAAACGACCTGTGCAAGAACACTAGGGGGCATAATATTGTGGTGATCAATCCCGTAAAAGACACCATCGTCTCGAAGGCTTTCGATACCTGGCAGACAGATGATTACGTCACTTCTGCTGGGGTTTGAAATAAGATTTTTTTTGTTTTGGTTGTTGATGTTTAGCTTTAAATTTTATTTTCATTTAATTTCGAAAGCACGCAATAACATACAAAATCCTCAAAAAAAGAGCTAGTTAGTTTAGTATTGTTCGGTTGACCAAGGTACCAGAAATTAACCGTGTAATATTTATTTTTTGACAACATGTACTTGTTGAATCAAATTTTAAACACACACCATATCATACAAAAAATACAGCTTTTTTTGTTTGAAAAAATGAAAATTTATCTTTGCTGATATGGATAATTTCAAATATTTTTATTCGTTAGGTGGAAGCAATGATCAAGTTTTTGGACGAAGAGGTGGAGTATGAGTCAATCATAATAATGGCCGTCCAGGACGCTGCCGAGGGGTTGTACTTCACTGATTCGGACGTGGCTTTCATGGAGAGCCTGGGAGCAGGCGGTGACGACTGCCCCATCAGGATCAGTTTGTTTTCTTATTTTTTTAAATTTTATGTTAACTTGTTTAAATTTATTGAAAGAAAAGGCTGTTTGTAAGGAGATAGTTTCAAAATAATCCAGACAAAAACTTAAATTCTACGTATAAAGTCATTAAACTAATTTTATCTAACAACTTTTACTTTTTTTCTTCCAATTTTGAAACGTTTGAAAAAATCCACAAAACAAATAACAATCAAACAACACAGATGCGCGCGACGCTTGGACGATGGTCACGATGAAGGTCAGGGACCAGACAGAAATTCCAACGTGGTTCGACTGCAAGTACAAGCCGCTGCACAATGGTCCAGTGTCACTGGTCGCCACCATTGATACAGGTTAATTTGTCTTAAAATAATGTTGAATTATTTTGAAAGGTAAAGCAATTTAAAATAATTGTAAATGTTTAAAGACATTTTTATGTTACTATACGCAAAACTTTAAATAGAATAGTTTTTTAGCTAATGTTTATGGAAATATCAGTAGTTATTTACACTGAACGTTACTAAACATCAACCTTTTTGTAATTTACCGTTATCAACTTTCAAAATTTATTTAGTCAAGCGAAAAAATAACAAAGTCGAAAATTAAAAGAAAATAAAACTTGCTAGATATAGGTCCGATTGTTAATTAATTTATCAACATACTTTAAAACATTTTACGTTTAACCTCCAGGATACTACATGCACTTCGACGGATTGAGCGCGGGAACGACGTCACGCTTGATCACTTCCAGGTACTTTCCCCAAACCACAACCCAGGGGTTCTGCATGAGGTTCTTCTACCACCTGTACGGCTCCAACATCGGAACGTTCGAAGTTGTGGCGATTGACGAGAACTCAATGCAGGAGCTAGTTGTTAGTTATTCAAGCTTGATATATGAACATTAAATATTTTTTCTAGTATACTAGAATCACTTCTTAACTCAAAAAAATGTTAAAAGCTTAAAAGAAATTGATGCTGTAAAAACGGATAACAATGTATTTATCAATATATGATAAGTAGCCTAGGGTTTAAACAATACAAAAGCGAGTTGGTAGCTAGAAGTATTAGAATAATCTATTATATATTAACGAAGCTTTTCTGTTGCTTTATTTTCATTTCTTACTTTTAACATTTGTTATTTTACCTATTTTTACCACGGTTTTTACTACTACTTTATATTAAAAAGTACTACTGTTGTATTACAAACAATTATATTTTCGTCACAACTTTTAATTTTCAACAAAACTAAAAAGAAAAGTTCATACAAGTGCAGTCTCGACCCCGTCAAGTTTAAAAATCAATCGTCGCACAGATCGCGAAAACGTCGAGCGGCTCGAAGGACTTGTGGCTGCCAGGCATCGTCCACTACTCCAACCCCACTTCCGCCTACAAACTCGCCTTCCGCGTCACCAAGACCGGAAGCTGGAACGGTGACGTGAGCGTCGATGACGTCACGTTCTCCGACGGCTACTGCGAGGGGGATCCCGGAGACAAGGACGCGTGCGATTTCGAGCAGGGGCTGTGCAACTTCGCCAACGTCGGCGACTACCAGTGGAAGGTCGGCAGTCAAGGTTGGGAAAATTTATTCAGATTTGTTTTAGATGCTTTACATAAATGCATACTTGTGTGTGCCTTAGCAAGTGGTTTAATTTTCAGACGCGTGTTACTTTTAGAAAATTATTGTTGTTAATGTGGTTTAAACTAGTTTAAACTGGTAACTTGAATGTTACGTCGTTGCTTCAAATAAAATGGCAAAATAGATTTGTAATCATATTTATGTGCATTTTTACTAAATAATATCTGCAATATATCTTTGAAAAATTTTTGTTTTTTCTTGTTTTTTTTGCTGTTAAATTATTTTTAAGCAAACACTGTATCACAGGAAGCCCCAACTACGGAACGGGTCCGACCACCGACCACACGACAGGAGCCTCTTTAGGCCAGTTCGCATTCGCCGACCCCAACGAGGCGCCATCTGGCGGAAAAGCCGCTTTGAAGTCACGTGAGTACATTACCGCCCAGGAAGCTTCCTGCTCATTCCCGTTTGTTTACCAGGTATGGAACTTTAATTTTTCTATATATTTAAATTTCCTCGATTTGGTGGTCATAAAAATAAATAATTCATGCGGTTTGTCTACAAATCAGCTTTAAACCTTTGTGTGTGTTTCGAAGATTAGGTAAAAGAACTAACAAAATCTCAAGAAATTGATTTTAAAATTGTTAAAGTGTAATAAATAGCCATCCTACAATCAAGTTAGTATAAATCCTTTCAACATTTGTTTCAAAACAACAATCGACTAAAAACGAGTTCAACAAAAAAAAATCTCCTTTTTCACACAGAACGTGACGTACTACGAGTGCACGACGGTGAACAACAACGGCGAGCCGTGGTGCTCCGTGGACCCGATATACGACGGTGATTGGCTCCAGTGCGGTGCGCGCGGTATTGTGTACACCACCGGGGGCACGGGAAATTCCCTACCATGCGCCTTCCCCTTCACTTACAACGGGGTACAGCACTGGACGTGCATATACGAGGACCATGACAGGCCCTGGTGCTCCACGACGTCGGAGTACGTCGGATACTGGGGCAACTGTCTCGGTGAGATTTCATTGTTTTGTATTTATTTTTTTACACTTTATGTCTTTTTTAAGTTACTCATCTATCAAAGTATGTCTATAATGGTTGATTAATAGTTGATTAATTAGGTTTTTTGAAAAAGTCAACTAGCATGTACAAAAAAACTAGCCAATTAAATGCTCAAAATCATTCCTACTAAAGGTTTAATAAATTATTCAAAATAAATTAAATTATCTTCTTTATTACGTTATCACCATCAATGTTAAAATATATTGACTTATTTAACTTTATTTACAAATTATCAGGCGGCAACTGCCTGACGTTCTGGTACTCTATGAGCGGCGACGCGGGAACGCTGAAGGTTCAGCAGCAGGTCAGGGACCAGGGAACCGACCACAACCAGGTGACGTTCGTGAGGCAGGGGAGCAACTCGGATGACACCTGGGTGCTGGGGTACGCCGAGATGTACCCTTCAGCGTACAAATACAACGCTGTGTTCGAAGCTTACAGAGGTTTGTAAACAATTTAAATTTGTTTTGTTAGCCGAAATGTACCCAACGTCGTAAGTGGCCTTCGAAGCTCACAAAGGTGACCATGTGGCTTCTTAATAGCTTTTTTCAAGTCTAAATAGCGTAGTTTGTAATTGATGCAATTTCATTTAGTACAAGGTGTATGATAACTTATAAAGTCTTTACTTGAATACTCGACCATATTTTCCAACTGTAACCTACGAAGATAAGAAAAGCTTACTTGTTACAGATAAAATTTTTAATCATGCACATAAAACAAAATCTAGCGTGACTGACATCTCACAACTACAATGCCAATGCGCAACTAAAACCATCAACTTTATTTTTTCAGTGCCGCATGTTACCAATTTTTTTTCTTCCGGCAGGTGACAGCACGCAGGGCTCGGTGGCGATAGACGACGTGCTGATGCTGGACAGCAGCTGCCCCAAACCGGGAACCTGCGACTTCGAGGCCGGCCTCTGCACCTACTTCAACGCGAAAGGGGACGATTTCGACTGGCTGTGGGACAGCAGGGCCAACTCGCAGGTCGCCCCCCAGTTTGACCACACCACCGGTGAGCTTTTTGAACAAGATTAACTTGAGTTTCTTCAAATGAAGTTACATATAATAATATATTTTTGCTATTAATTAAAATTCGACCACATCAATGGTGAGCTTGTGACAATTTAATAAAAAAAACATGTATAACTTATAATATAATTACTTAATTACTTAATATAGTATAATATAAGGTTTTTAATAACCATTTTAGATAACTTAACATTTAGGTGGGCTAAACAAGACAGCAATTTAGTGAATTTTTATCTTCTAAGTGCTTTTATCTAATATATCTAATATCGAATATAAATTAAAATAATATTATAACATTTTGTAATAATATGAGATTTCAATAAAACTCACTTAAAATATTTTAAGTTAGTTTATTTTTATATCAAACACAAACATAGTCTTTTTTATGTTTTACATTAAACTTCAGCCATGTTGAGTTACTTCTAAACAGAATGTTGACTAACTTGACTTTTGCATGCTAAAGCTGCATGCTCCAAACCTATAGAGGTTTATCATTTTTGGTTTCCATTATTTTGCGATCGAACAGAAAACCAAAAACTTAGCTTAAAATTTTAATGGAAACTAATGTCAGTTTTTTTACTTAAACTTTGATACTTTTTCACACGAATCAAAAGCATTTAAAAGGTAAAATAAAATAACACCCAGACACGAGCCAGGGTCACTCGGTTTTTGCGGACATGAGCTCAGGACCGAGCGGAAGTAAATCCAAGTTGTTGTCTGAAGTTTTCACCGTTGACACAACCACCGGTATCACTGACAGGTATTATACCATATAATTAGTAATTCTAGCAGAAGGTTTTAATTTAATTTTTTAAACCTAGTTTTAAATGCAACTGTCTTTGAGTTGAAAGCTTCTTACATTTAACTAATAAAATTACGTTGTTGAACTCATATATAAGATTATTACCTTAAAATAGTTTCATCCCAACTTTAAAAAATAAAACTTTTATTTTGTTTTCACTCAACGTTGCCATACTATAAACTTTGTTTTAATCCCGCAAAATGTTTGCTGCGACGCATCAAGCTTGCAAGATATTTTTCTAGTTTTTAAACTTAACCCTCGTTTCAGGTGCATAACATTCTACTACCACATGTACGGCGAAGGGGTAGGCACTCTCAAGTTGTCAGTGGCAACGCAGTCCAGCCCCAACCCCTCAGCCTCCCAGTGGCAGAAGATCGGTAGTCAGGGCAACGTGTGGAAGATGCAGCAGCTGCAGTTCAGCCAAGCGGAAAGTTTCTGGATCATTTTTGAAGGTTTGTTGGTGGAACTGTTTGTTTTGTTTATTCTTTAACTGAGAAGCTGTAGATTGCCAACCAGTTGAAAGTTTATAAAAGTTTACGGTCACACAAAGTTTTTGCAAAGTTCTAAGTAGTCTTACAACGTTTTTTTATTGATTTGAGCGCTATTTGCTTTATAAACAAATTTTTTCAACAAAAGATAAACAAAAAAATTATAAAAAACAATTTTACACAAAAACTTCTATGAAAAATGAATTATCATTAAGCTCATCAATTGTTTGTACAGCGCAAACAGCATCCAGTGGACAGCAGGGCACCGGCCACATAGCCTTGGACGACATCGTGGTCGTTCCAACCGCTTGCCCAACATCCGGCCCACCCACCACGACTGTACCCTGGCAGACGCACAAGGACCAGAAGCCCACCAAGAGCGACTGCGATTTTGAAAACGGGTATTTTTGTTGTTATATTTTTATGTATATTGATTAGTTGGGAGGTAAAACAGTCGTCGGTTAGTTTAAGCTTTCAAAACTATGTTTCTAAAAATTCAAAAAAAAAACTATTTTCTGAATTACTTTGCTTGTATTTCAAAAGATGACCATTGCAAAGTATCAACGATATATATTATCTGACTCTGTGGTTTCGAGTATTTTTAAAATTTCAACATAAGCTAAAACTAACTAACTAATAGCATTTTATTAACTTTTGATGTTTTTTTGCAAAAACTTCATCAAAAAAAAGAGATTGAAACAAAAATTTTAAGAAAAATTTTATTCAACGCGTTTTCAAACCTGGCTACTTTTACAATTCGTAATGACTAAAAACCGATTAAATAAAATTTCAACCTCAACAGCTACTGCTACTGGATCCAGGACGACACGGACGAGATGCAGTGGAAGCGCGGGACGGGCGGCACCGTGTCCACGTCCACCGGGCCCCAGTACGACCACACCCTGGGGACGTCCCTGGGCAGTTACGCGTACATAGAGGCCAGCGATGGTGACCAGGGAGACGCCGCGAGGCTGATCAGCAATGTCCTGCAACCCAGTTTGTAATATTATTGTTACTGTTTTTATTTTTGTAAACATATCGTTAATATAAGTAGTTCTCAAAAACCTTAAAAGCTGTGCATGTGAAAAGTAGGTAGCAACGTAACACAACCCAGTTTGTGTTGTTATATTGTAAAATGAAAGTACTTTTTTAGCGTTACTTAAAGCGTTAATTTTTTAGCGTAACAACTTTTGTTTTTTGTTTATTTTGCAAAGCACAAGCCAAATGTTTTATTAACTGTGCTTAGAATTCCAAACTTTGTTACGTATTGCTGTTTAGTTTTCATTTTAAACTTAATATCTAAGTAGGTTAAACAAGACAGCAGTTTTGTAAGATTTTATCTTCCAACTGTTTCATCTAAAGAGTTAAACTTTTCAACGTTTAAAATTTTTTATAACTGTTCATAACAAAAACATAAATGTATGAAAAACAAAAACAACTTTCAAACAGACGACACCGGAGTTTGCATTGAGTTCTACTACTTTATGTACGGCAGGGACATAGATCGGTTGAACGTCTACTGGAAGACGAACGGAGGAGAACAGGACCTCGTCTGGACGAGGAAGGGGACCAAAGGACCCAGATGGATCTACGGACAGGTACTAAATGATATATGTTTATATATTTATTTATAAATAAAGGTATATAATATTACACGTTTCTTTCAGTTATAAAAAAAAGTAGATCTGAAATCATCTTGATGTTCTTGTTATCAAAAACATTAGAAATAATTTTAAAAGGTTAAAAAACGCCTATGAATCAATAAAACTACCAGAGCAAAGTTTGTAGAAGTCGTTAATCACTTTATAACTTTTACTTTTGTTCAGGCCCACATAGACAGACAACAGCCGATACAAATAGTCATTGAAGCAACGAAAGGAGTGTCCTGGGCCGGAGACATCGCCATTGATGACGTTCACGTTGGTGAAGTTTAAACAATTAAAATGAATATGTGAAAATAAAACTCTTTTCACATATTTTATATATTTTCCAAGCTGTTTACAAAGGTCTTAATTACTTCAACATGAAATACATTAAAATTTGTAACCTACTTCAAAAAATTCTTTTTAAACTGTTTTCAACGACTTTTGATTAGTTTTAAGATATTAATTTCAATCAAAAATAAAATAAAGTTTATTTTAAAACCTACTAAATTCTTTCGTTTTATGTATCAGTTCGAGTACGGATACTGCCCTGCAACGTTGGATTGCGGTTTCGAAGACGGGGATTCCCTGTGCGGATACACCAACGACGACACGGCAAACTTCTTCTGGAGGAGAGGCGGCGGAATTGATGGGGAAAACGCGCCAAGTTTGTAGACAAATGTTTATTTGTAACGTGCATACTTGCGAACAAAGTTGAAAAATTAATTGGCACCATCAGAAGTTTTGCGCTTTATAATTGCAAGTTTATCATACATTTAAATCAAAACAACTGTAGAAGGTTTTTTCGCATTACCGTTATTTTATGCAAAGCACTTCGGTAAGTTACTGAGACTTAATCTTATTTTTTTTTGTAATATTTATCATCGACACTAAAAAAGGCCATTTCTAAAATAGCTTTAAAAATATGTCCATTTATCGTTTTCTCACATAAAGTACATCCATAAACCACCGAAGCTTAGTTTAAACTTTTACCACACTGTGCCATTCCTTTTACATCAGTTGCAAACTGTAACACTCACAAAACTGACTTTTGCATTGCACGCTAAAACCACCCTTACCATTAAACGTTTTCGCAAAACAGCTATTGACTTCGACCACACGTACGGGACCACCGAAGGTCACTACATGTATGTGCCGGAGGGCAGGAAAGTGGGAGAGAAGGCCAGGCTGGAGTCCAAGACCTACGAGTTCGGGGCCGACCACTGCATGAGCTTCTACACCAACATAAATGGGAAAGACATCGGTGAGAAACAACTATTCGTGTAAAATTTTAAAAGTTTTAGTTTGTTGAAGAGATAAATGGTAAAGTTACTTTAGAAACTACTGCATAAAAAACGCTTTAGCTTGTAGTTTTAAACAAGTTTCAACAAACTTTGTTACTAAATTTAAAGTTTGCAGGTTGTGCGAAGCTTTTTACGCTGATATACTAAAATATTTTTTTTGATATTTTTAGGGTAAACAAACTTAGATGACTTTACGAACATTTGAAAACTTATCACATATTAAATTTTTTTATCTAATGTTCTATATTTTTTACACATACTGCGCGAATGGCACACATTTTTGTAACTTAAAACATTAAACATATGTTGTATACACTTGAAGGAGCGTTCAACGTGTACGTTGTGGAAGACAGCGCTTACCCAATACTGCTGTGGACAACTTCGTCGAGCCAGCAGAATCACTGGAGACCCATGCAAGTTTCAATCAGCACGTTCACTTCTTTCAAGGTTGGTTGAAACACAAAACTCTGTTTAAATTTTTGAAGAAGTTGTCTAAATTTCACAGAGTACACGAAACGTAGTACTTATTATATGCATTTACTAACTATACTTTGTAACCTCAAAAATTAAGTTTCTCAAGTAAAAACCTTGTTTTTTTTTCATAAAACTTCGTTGCAAAATCTAGATGGGAATTCATCTATCACACGGGTGATGCCCATTGGCTTGCAAGCATCTTTCAACTTTCAATTTAAACTAATCATTTTAACAACTTACTAAACTTGTTTGACGATCGAACAACCTCCCTTCACAGGTCGTGTTCGAAGCCGCGATTGGTTCGGACTACCACATTGCCCTCGACGACGTCACCATCGTTCCGGGGAAATGCCCGCCGTTGGGAAGCTGCGATTTCGAGAACGGCCTGTGCACGTGGCAGAACTCGGAGGAAACGGACGATTTTGATTGGCTGCTGGCTCAAGGCGAGACCATGTCCTCTAACACCGGACCCTCGACTGACCACACCTTCGGCACCCCCTACGGTAAGTTGTTGTTTAGGGGGGTTACCGAACAATATTAACTGTCTTCTATACTTTAGTTATAACCAGTCGTGGATAAAAATTTTAATAAAATTTTTATTCATTTTGTCAACCGGTTTTATCACCAGTGTTTTAGTTACTCTATTGTTAACAGCCTAATTTTGAGATAGCTTTATAAAAACAAAAAAATTCTTTAAAGTTTTTAATTTTTATAAGAAAACAAGCGCTGTAAAGTTTGATTTTGTCCCTTAATAAAAACTTGATGTGTAAAAAATAGTTTTTAAGCTTTTATTAATACTTACAGGAACATACTTACTTTTGGAAGCGTCCGATCCGCAAAACTATGGAGACATGACGAGATTGTTCTCAGTAAGATTTGATGGGTCCACGCCAAGATGTCTACAGTTCTTCTACAACATATATGTTAGTTTTGTTTGAATTTAAAATAAGCTTGTTTATCTAAAGACTCATAAGTCAATTCGCCTTACGGCCAATTAAAGTCAAGTGATCAAAGTGAAATGAAATCCAGTATAAAAACTTTTTAAATTATCATTTAATTTTTGCAATCGCTTCACTCCGCAGCACTTCCTTTTATACTAAGATGAACAAATAGAGGAGACGATCGAAAAACAATACCTTTAGTCACTCATATTCTCATAACAAACAGACAAACAAGTTAAATTTAATCATCCTACATTATTATGGTCAGAACTGAGTTAAAAAGGCAATCAGATGTTGAGTGTGATGCATTTGAACATTTCTCATTTTTAAAACTAAGTTTCCATACAAAAATGAGTTTGCTTATACTGAACTATTTGCCTGTAAACAAAAACAAAATCTCACTGACAAAGTTTTTATTCAAAGAATATTAAGCCAACTTGGTTTGAAACAAATGGTTAAAAAATACTATAAGTATTTAAATTAACTTGGCCAAGTTTTGCTCTTTTAAACAGGTTTACTGCACCTTAATGTGCTCTGTACGGAGTTAAAAAGTTAAAGTAAAGGAGATCGATTTAGTGATGCAGAATGTTCATATTTCATATAAAATACTCAAGTTTCATATAAAATACTCATGTTTCATATAAATACTCATTTTTCATACAAAATACTCATGTTTCATACAAAATACTCATGTTTCATACAAAATACTCATGTTTCATATAAAAAACCAGACAAACAAGCCGGAAGAAGTGGGCGGACTGGAGGTGTACCAGTACTGGTCTTCAGATCAAAATTATTTATTGTGGGAGGAGAGGGACACGTACGGGGACATTTGGGTGGAAGCCTTGGTTGATCTCCCCAACAACGTCACCGACAACGAGGAGTACGTCATCAGGATCCAGGGATACGTCGGAACCTCGCATTACGGTTTGGGGGAATTTTTGTTTTTGATTTGAAAATATTTTTAACAGCTTAGTTCTATTAGTTTACCTGAGTTAAAAAAATTATGGTAAAAAAAAATGAATTTTAAAAGACGCTTATCGACAAATACTGATTAACTTGGTTTAGAACGCCAGAACTCTACATTGCGGTTCAAGTTTTATTTTCATTTTAGCTTTTTGTTCAAAGTTAAAAAGATAAATTTAATTAAAAAACATTTAGGTTGTTTTAAAATTTTACTACCGCTTGCTATGATTATATATTCGGTTGATTTTGTAATGTGGGAAGTTGTACGTACTAAAAACACATTTTAAATTACTACTGTTAAAGACTGGTATTATCAATCAATTTTAGAAACTTACTTTGTTTAATCACACCATGAATTCAAACAGCCGACATAGGATTGGACGACATCATGGTAACGGACGGTTACTGTGGTTACGTCCCCTCCACCCCGTCCCCATGCAACTTCTACTGCGACCCAAGCAACCCGGAAACTTCAAAGTGCATCAGCAAGTCCCAGGTGTGCGACTTCACCGTGGACTGTCCCGACAACGGTGACGTCGACGAACAAGATTGCGGGTTCGTTGTGACGTCATAGTTGGGACACTTTATTAAAAAAAATATTTTACTGGTTTTAAAATACAAATTGTTCAAAACAACAGTTTACGCAGTTTATTTGAGTCAAACTCGTTGTAATTAGGTTGAATCTGAAACAAAACTAAATTAGTTGTAGTCCTAACTTTACTAAAGATACAAAAACATAGCAAACAACTTTTTTCTAATTTCATACAATTAAGTTTCTTTAAAGTCGCGTTAAATTGAAATAAAATCACACTTGAGATACATTTAAAAAAAATGTTGTTCATGTTTTAGCTGTGTATTTGAAAACATAAAACTTGTAACTTCATATCGTGCAACTTTCAAACTTATCACAGATACGAGTGCGATTTCGATTCGTACCCGTGCAGCTGGAGCGACGATTCTTCTGACGGTTTGTTCAGATGGGTGATCGGGTCAGGACAGACTTCCACTGGAAACACTGGTTTTTAATTTAGTTTTGTTTACAACTAATATTACTTAATTTTTTTTCACCGATCAAACTAGAACTAGAAATAAAACATTTTGATTAACACTAAAATTCTGCCTGTTTTCAAATAAAAACAGAATTGAAAAGCCAAGTTCTTTGTATGAGTTCAAGATAAATTCCAACATCAACAATTTTCATATGAAAAGATTAAATACACAAAGAACGAGTGGCAACAAGTCTGAAACAAACATTATAATTTTCATCACACTTCCGACAGGACCGACATCGGACCACACCACTGGTACCGGCAAATACTTGTACGTGGATGCGGACGACGGCGTGTCGGGCAGCAGGGCCAGGTACATCAGCCCTCTGATACCGTCTAGCGGAAGCAAATGCGAGGTCACCTTCTACTACCACATGTCGGGTGACCACATCGGCTCCCTGCAGGTTCGTCACCGTGCAAAGTTTTTTGATGGAACTTTGTTTCGTTTGAAGTTTTGTTCCGAACAAGCTCGGCAGAGAACTTATTGATAAATATTTGATATTTAAAGTTTTGGTTTAAAAACTTAAATGTTTAAGTGAAAGTGGTTTGAATTTAACTCTTTGTCTTTAAATACGTTATAAATCACCATTAATTAAAAATCTTCTATAATTTGTTTACGGGTATGTTTTAAATTTTTCCTTCGCACAGGTGAGCAAGCTGATTGGCGGGATCGACAACATCGTGTTCTCATTGGTCGGAAACCAGGCCGACGAGTGGCTGCAGGCGATAGTGCCGATCGGCGTGAACGAGAAACCGTTCCAAATCGACATTTCCGCCATCAGGAGCTACGACGTGCTAGGTAATCACTTGTAATTTTTTATTTATTTTTATATCACAAAAAAATATTTATACCCACATGATTAACTTTTGTATTGTAAATGTATCAGTTTATTTGATAAATCTAAAAAAGTGATTCTTCGTGAACTCGATTGTTTTCTTAGCGAGTTGTTATTTTTGCTACAAACTTTCGTAGCTCATTGTTTTTAAGTTTTCAAAAATTAAAATTTGAATTTTTGTTACTCTTAGCTATGTTCTACTCAGTCTTTTGTTCCTAGTGGACTTAAAAAAAAATGTTTTTTAATCTTTAGATTAAGATTAAATTTATCAAAACTCATCAATTTTTTATTTTCTTAGGTGACATTGCAATTGACGACATCTCTTTCAACGACTGCGGAAAACCGCTAATAAAAACGACCTGCCCTAACGACAAATTTACTTGCGACAACGGAGCATGTATCGAGAAAAATAGAAAGTGCGACTTTATTGACGACTGCGGCGACTTTTCCGACGAAAAATGTAATTTGTCATCAGTTTTAATTCACTAGGATGTAACATACATGTAATTTTTTATTTATCTCTGAAGTTTTTTTACAACTTGCTTTAGTTATAAATCTAGTTCTGAAACTTTAAACGAAGTCAGTAAGCTTATTAATTACAGTTTTGTTGGCCCTACTTATTTGTCGCACTTTTTAATGCTTGTTATTTAAAAAGGTATGTAAAATCAAGTTTAATATGATTGTTTAGAACTACCTACCTAAGATTTTTCATGATTTTGCATAATGCAACCACAAATTTGGACATTGCTTAAATGAGTTTTTCTACTTTGTTTGTAAGCAATTTTGAAATTTAAACATAGAATCAAAAATACTTCAAATTTTGCACAAAACCTCACTTGCAACGAACATTATGAGTTGTAAAATTCCAGCATTATGACGTAACTAACATTATATAAATTCCCCAACAGCTTGCGACGCGTACCCGGCCAGGTGCGACTTCGAAATAGAAGCCTGCGATTGGTCGCAATCGACCGAGGACGAGTTCGATTGGACGAGGTCGTCGGGGCTGAGGTGCAGGCCCGACACGGGACCGTGCGTGGACCACACCACCTTCACCAGGGACGGCCACTTCATGTTCCTCGATTCGGGAAATCAGAAGAGCAGTCAGTGTTTTTTTTTATATTTACTTTAAAATACGCAAAAGCTGCGTATGGTACGGGTAAGTTGTTTTTATTAAACTAAAAGTTTGAGCTTTAAGCGGGGGATAAAATACTTTTAGTAACTCATGTGGTGTATTTTAGTAATGCGAAACTTTTCCTTTGTCTTTGTAAAGTTAAGTAGTTTGTTTGCGCCAATTGAAGCAAGCTTTTTGCAGACTTAAAATCAACAGTATTTGTATTATTAAATAATTTTTTTCTATAAAAACCGTAAACAATAAAACAAAATATGTTCTAAACAAATTATGCAACAAACGTTTATTTTAACTGTTGCATTTTTATTTACAAAGACGAGCTGGCCAGCCTGTTGAGCCCGCTGCTGGAAACCGTCAACGTGGAAACGTGCAAGCTGCTGATGAACTACCACATGTACGGCGAGGACGTCAAGTCCCTCAAGGTCTACCTCAGGTACGAGAACGGCGGCCCGTGGACCAAGCTGTGGACCAAGTCGGGCGACAAGGGATCGGCGTGGGGGACCGCCAGGTTCAAAGTGAACGCCGAAGTCGGCAGGCCGTGGCAGGTGATTTCCCCGATTTGAATGTTTTGTCAAAAGTTTTTATGTGTCCTGTTGTTAGAATGGCTGAAAACTACGTTTGAATTTTAGATCGTTTTAATTCAAACAAATAACACGAATTTTAAAAGTGCTTTAGTAATTGTTAGTAACTTATTTACTAAACAAACAACTTTACAGCTGAGAATCGAAGGGAAAACCCCCAACTCGAACTTGGGCGACCTGGCCATCGACGACATCTCGCTCACGGACGGGTGCAGGCTGTCCACCCAGACCCAGTTGCCGCCCGGCACCACGGTTGCCACGACGACGCAGTCCCCGTGCCCAGGCGGGGATTCCCAGTTCCACTGCGGAGACGGGGCGTGCGTCAGCAACGACCGAAGATGCGACGGTTCGTTTTGAAAAAATATATATTTGGAACAATTGCTTGCGAGATCATAAATTTAACTTTAGCGTTTTCGTTTTAAAATCTGGTAATACATTGGTGCCAATAGTTAAAGTTTATTACTTTATAACAACTAGGTTTTTATCACAGTTTATACCTGAATAAGTTTTGAGTTTTTGTTTTACTAACACCCAATCAACTTCACTACATGGTTCATATTACACGGGTAGTGTTTCGCTCAATTGTTTATTGCTGGTACGAAACATTCATACTCCTCAGTGCAAAGCTGAATGTTGAAGATTTTTTTTAATTTTTAGGATTCCAGGACTGTGTGAACGGCGCGGACGAGGTGGATTGCGGGGCGTGCGATTTTGAGCTGGGGACCTGCAGTTGGCATGACGACAGCTCGGGGCTGTACATGTGGGACAGGATATCCGGTGTGGGGAGTTCCCCTACTACGAGCGGACCGAACGGCGACCACACTTCAGGAAGCGGTTTGTAAAAAAATAAATAACGATTAAGTTACTAATCTGATTGTGGAAATTCTTCCTGTTTATCTGTGCATAAAAAATTTTCTACTAAAGACATGAAATTTATAGACTTAAATAATCATTTAAAACGTTAAACTTTTGTTTTATAGTTCTTTAGTTATATCATCACTCGTTAATGAAACATTTTTATGCTGTTTTTTATCAACTGAATGATTTTTGTCACCTTGAACTGTAACGAGCGTTGAACTTTTCAATATTTGTAAAAATATATATTTAAAAAATAAAACAACACAACAATAAAATTAAGAAGCGTTTCGTGTTTTTTTAAAGAGTATAAGAAGTATACATAATTTGTATATTTATCCATATTTATTTATTCACAAGCCGACTGTTACGGCATTATTATATATTGCCGTAACATATAAAGCCGTAACAAAATATATTATAGTATCACGTCATAGCATTGACACAACAACAAACTAACTGTCCACACCACAGGCTACTACATGTTCGTCGACCCGGGCCAAGGGGACTTCATGAACTACGCCCACCTGACCAGCCCGCTTTTGGGCAGGGCTGCCACGTCCTGCCAGGTGTCGTTCTGGTACTACATGTACCAGAGTTCCGGTTCTCAAAGTTTCGACGCGAAACTGTCGCTGCTGTTGTCAGGAACTGACACTTCGTCTGTTAGTGTTAATATTTTTTTAACATATAAAAATTTTGTTTATGTTTTTAAAACTAAACACGTTTTTAAACACTTTGGTTGATTAGTCCTTTTTAATGGAATATTTGAAAAATCCAACAACTCTGCTTAAGTTAGTAAAACTTGTTCCAAAATACAAAAACTTTATATATGAATTTAGCTACTGAAAGAAATTGTTAAGTTTACTTCACAAACTAGTTAAAGGAAAATTAATAGTATTTTAAACACTAACAAATTCTACAGATTCCAATCTTCTAACTTGACTCGGTGTATTAAATAAAAAAATTACAGTAGAAATTTTTTTTATTTTTGCGTAGTTTATGTATCCATAAAAATTTTCGAAACTGTAAAATTCACCAATAAGTTTATATTTTAACATTGAGAATTAAACAAACGCATCTTCAAACAACAGAAAGTGTGGGAGATGACGCAACCGACTGGCAACCAGTGGACGAACGCGGGAGTTCAGGTGGGATCCCAGGACTTCGGGTGGATACTCGTGTTCGAAGCCTACCACGGAAACTCTGGAGGTTTTTTTTGTTGATAAAAATGTGTCTGTTTTGAACTGTAACAGAAGCGTTTACTTACTTTCGTTAAATTAAGAAGTTATGACATATTAAGTTTTAAAATGTCTCAAACTTTTCTTTAAGATTTAATTATTTTCATTTTTTTTTGTCAAACTTATAGAAGCTTTTCAAAGCTAAATCTTTGTAAAAATTAAAAGAGGTCTTTTTTTTGAAAAGTTAGCAGTAGGTTTAATTCAAAACAACTTAAAAGTCATAACTTTTAAATAACTGTCAAAAATATTAATTTTTTGCCGAAATTATAAAAGCTTCTTTATAGTTGTAATAAGTCAAGCACAACCTAGACTTTGAAACTACCAATAAATCTATACAAAGCAAATTTTTTTTAAAAAAGCAAAATCTATTTTGCAGCCAACATCGCGGTGGACGATATCACGTTCACTAACTGCAACTCCGGCACGCCCT
This sequence comes from Thalia democratica, assembly GCF_965202585.1. Classification (NCBI taxonomy): domain Eukaryota; kingdom Metazoa; phylum Chordata; class Thaliacea; order Salpida; family Salpidae; genus Thalia; species Thalia democratica. Next base: position 30,798,514 of record NC_139172.1, on the reverse strand, counting down.
CGGGCGGCGGCGGCGGAAACTGCGGTTTCGACCAATGGCAGTGCGTCAGCGATGGGAGCTGCGTGTCGCTGGATTCTCAGTGCGATTTCGTTGAAGACTGCAGCGATGGCAGCGACGAAATGTGTCCCGATTATCAGTGAGTGTGAATTGATATTTTTACTAATAAGATACTTGTCAAAACATTTGCAGTATTACTTGTAAAGCGAGGATTAAGGTCAGTTGAAAGTGTGTTGACTAAAAGAAAATAAACATTTTGAAGTAAAAAGTATGGTTTAAGCATAAAATAAAAAATAAACAATTTAAAACAAAAATATAGTAGTTTGTTCTAAGTGTTGGCTGATTGAAAAAGCTTATTTAAACTAGTTTTAATACCTACAATCAGTTATGTTTTTAAATACTTGTAAACAAAAAGTAAACAACTTACAGAGCTTGCAACTTCAATACGGGTTTGTGCTCGTGGACGTTGGATGATAGCAACACACTTCAAATACAGAGGGGAATATCTCAGAACGGACCAATGAACGACCATAACAATAATGTGAACGGAGCTTACTTGTACGCGCAATCATCTCCATCCAATGTTAACACCGTGGTTAGTGTTTGTTTTTATAACTTCCGGTGATATATTTTGCTATGTGTACAAGTTTTTTTTTGTATTTTTTGTCAATAGAATAATTTTCTATGAACTATTAGAAGCAAGCATGTTTTAATAAGTTGAAAATAGCTATGAAATTTTGAATTTTAAAGTTAAATAACTTTGCTTTTTATTAAGTTAGAAAATCTATAAAAGTATTGAGCAATAACTTGCTCGAGACATTTTTAGCAACTAGCTAATTTACTTAAACAACTATAGTAGTAAACTAGATTAAATTATAAACCCAAGTTAACGATCATTAAATTAAAAAACTTTTGCAACTTAGGCTTACATCAACGGACCGGTGATTCTTCCAGTTAAAAACGACGCTTGCAAGATCAGGTTTTACAGGACGATGAATGCTAAAGACGTCGGTACCGTTCAGATCATCATCAGGACTGCGGTGAGATAAAACAAGAGATTAAATAAAATTAGATCAATAAGTAACTAACACAATTTTGTTTTTTTGCTTTTTAAATTAAAACAGACTCGCCGGTTATAAACTAAAGTTTGTACTTTTAGATTTTACATTAGACAATAATTGCCGGTTTAAAAAAAAAAATTGCCAAAAAAATAAACATGTGAACTAAAAAAAAGCACATTATACTGTAAGGGCAAGTTAAACTTTTACTACTATAATCAAAAAAAAATGAAAGAATTTGCAGCAAAACAAAATATTTACTTACTTTAAATATATTCTGTTTAACAGACGGGAGGAGACAAGGTTGTAAAGACATTAACTTCTGATCACCCCGATTGGTACTTCGAGTCTGTTCCTCTTCAATCCAGCCAATACTTCCAAGTTTATTTTACAAACTATGTTGTCAAGTAGAAAAGTTAACCGATATGCTTATCAAATATAAAACTTCTAAAACTTTCATTAGCAAAACAAAGCAAACTTGAATTTTTTAATTTTAAAGAATAGCAGGGGCCGATTTTAACCTACAATACTTTCAATGTCTTAGTAGTAGTTCTTAAAATAAACTAAAAAAAACTTTTTTTGATAGAAACAAATATAAATTGACCGTTAAAAGACTCTATGACCAACCACCCATAATTTTAGGTTGTCATAGCAATCACGCGATCGAGCATGACTAACAGTTACTCAACTATTACGATCGATGACGTCAGCCTCTCCCCAAGCTGTCACGTGGACCCCAACGCGATACTGCCCTGCCCCATAGACACGCAGGCGTGCACAAACGGGTACTGCTTGGACACTTCCAAGTTCTGCGATTTCAGTGTAAGTTGTTGATAAATATATAAAATATAAATTAAGTATAAATTTTTTTTTCAAAAAACATAAACTTTTGTATAACTTCATCTTCAGTTTTTATAAAAAATAAAATAAAGTAAAAAATTCTCCTAAAAGTAATTGTGTCTGACTACTTTTTAGTTTTTTGACTATTTTTGTAACATATAAAACCACAAAAGTGTGTTTCACGTGCAAAAACATTTAAAGTTGTTCAAAGAACACCAGTCAAAATTTAAACCTTTTTTTCACCTTTCACCAGAACGACTGCGGCGACGGTTCTGACGAAATTTCTTGTCCGTCCGAATGCTTCTTCGAGGATGCCGGATGCACTCAGGCGTGGCAGAACGACCCTGACAACGGCATGTTGCTGTGGAAACAGCAGACGGGGGCGCAGAGCAACCCGGTTGGCCAGGGCGGACCCTCGACGGACCACACACTGCAAAGTGCTCAAGGTAACAACAACAAAATTAAAATTCCTATAAAGTACAAAAAATATATGTATCATAGTTGATTTATGTTTTAACGCATAAAGTGTTATACCAGTGGTCGGAAAATAACTTTTATACCAATCAACAACTTTTAAAGGTTAAACAATTTGAAAATAAACTTTTGTAGTAGATTTATAAAATTTTACGCCAACACACTTCACTAGATGTTAGGCATCAGAAAATAGCTTATGCACTAGCATAGCTACTGAAAAAGACCTTACGTTTGTTTTCATTTGACTTAAAATCCCAATTGTCTTAACTACAAACAATTATTTTAAACTAGGAACTATAAGTATTTTTTACTTACTTTTAAATATATATTCAGGTTCCTTCATGATCCTTCAAGTCCCTTCGGGATCCACCGGCAAAGTATCCAGCTTATTATCTCCCACCTACAAACAGTCGGGACTGACCTGCAGCTTCGAGTTCTACTACTCCGTGTACGGTGAAGTTGGCCAGGTGTACCTGGTCACCAAGTCGGGCACGATGACAAGGGAGTACTGGCAGGCCAGTGTGCAGGGCGCGAGCGCGGATTGGAAATACGCCAGAGTTGACCTGCAGACCTGTTTGAGGGACTTCACGGTTGGTTGCGTTTTGATAAAAGATTATTTTATCTTGTAATTGAAATTTATAAAAAACAGTTGAAAACAGTTTAGCGTTAGAAAATTGAATATTAACAGCCAGCTTAGGTTTATATTAATTTTAAGTATAAAACTTTAAGTACTTATGTCTTTATTTTTGTTTAAAACTAGTACTGTTCTATAGTTATTCTAATTTTTTTAAGCAAACATTTATATTGTCTAGTTCTGTTTTTTTATAAGTCTAAAAATTTCTTTGTTAATTTACAGCTGAGTTTCCAAGTTGAGGTAACTAACAACGCGGTTGGTATGGTTGCTATTGACGACGTGGCCTTCCTTTCATGTGCCGACGATACCCAGGTGAACACCCCGCCTCAAACCTGCCCTACCAACCAGAAACAGTAAGTTGAAAAAAAAATATGTAACATAATTGCAAAAAACAGACAAGAGAAGCCTTCTTGCCAGAAACACTAAGAAACAAGTGTTTTTATGTCAAACTGGGTTACTGTATGTATACCATGTTGTAGTACCAATTAAGACTGTTTCTTTTTCTTTTTAACGAAATTCAATGAATGAAAAAATACATACAATTTTTTTTAGTTTTAGTGTTTGTTTTAGTAATACAACAACCAGTTAATTTGGTAAAATAAGAAATAAACTGCGATGATTGTAATACAGTATATACAGTAAATAAAACATTCTTACTCAAATGTGGAAACGGCAACTGTGTGTCAAGTGAGAACTTCATTAATTTAGGCGTTTTTTATATTCACAATAATACATGTAACTATCACGTAAATCTTTTTATTTCACTCAGATGCGGAAACGGCAACTGCGTGCCGGGCGAGAACTGGTGCGACTTCAACTACGACTGCTGCGATCAGACCGACGAGGAGTCCTTCACCTGCGCCAGCTACAGCAGGTGCAACTTCGAGAGGGACTTCTGCGATTGGAAGAAACCACAAACCACAGGTGTGTGAAATTGTTAAGAACGCTTGCAATCTTGTGTTTTAATAATTTTTAAAAGATTGTTGTGCGTTTATGGCATAGCAAAAACATATTTGTTGAATCAAATAAAAATAAATTAAATACATGATTTCGCTTGATAATAACTCAAAGTTTTTTTGACATTAACTTGTACAGTTAAACACAGTCCTAATTAAAAAAGAATATTGTAGAAAGCTACCACTAGACTATAAAATAGTTAAAATAAAATTTATTAACTTGCAAAAAAACACACTGATTTTACAACGTATTTGAGTACCAGAGCTGAGCTTGATTCAATGATTTTAGAAACATTTAATATCTTACTTGCTATTTTTATGAAACTTGGAGTACTTTTAATACTTAATTTTAATAATATAATGAACATTAACAGCAACATCCGAGTGGAAATTGGGAATTGCCAGCGAAAATGTGCCAAGTTTCGATCATACGATGGGAAACAGGAATGGAAATTACGCCTACCTCGATAAAAACTCAGTTGGAGAGGCGACTCTCGTCAGCTCCTTGTTCGACTCTACATCAAGCAACTGCTACTTGAGGTTTGGAGATTGATGATTTAAAAAGTTCAAGTAATTCAATGAAATAAACACTATAAATGTTTTTGGTATAGTGAACTGGCTATTATTTCAAACTATAAAAATAGATCAAAAAAAAAAAAAATTGACAAAAAAACAAACACTGCATTTTTATGCAATAACTAAACTTGACAAATTTACTAAAAACTTTTGCTCTAAGAATAAAATAAACTTTTAATCTCTTTTATTCCATTATACAACCATATGATCAAAGTAATCACAATAAGCTGAACTAAATTATTTTTAAACTCTACAGGTTCTACACCTACGTTGAAGGTTCCTCGGTTCAGTACCTCAGGGTCTCGGTGTTGCCTAGCGACGGTGGCCAGAAACAGGTAAAGGCGACCGTCATGGCGGACCAGACCCAGAAGTGGACCCGGCAGAGTGTTCTGATTGATCCCTCTGGCGTAACCACTGACTACCAGGTCACAGTGAAGGGTCTCGTTCAAGGGGAAAATTTCGGGGTGATTGCCATTGACGACGTTTCCTTCAGTGAAGGTTAGAAAAAGCTAACTTTGTTTTGTTGTTGATGCTACAAAGTTTTAAGGGTATAAGGGTAGCTTTGTATATCTGACTAAACTTTTTTCAAGTGATTTTTAACGATTAACTTGAGATACAGCTTGTTATAGAGTTTACAAATGACTACCACTAAGCAAACCAGTAACACAACTCAATAACACTGTTTAAAAAGCTTTTACAAACACTGTTTGATTGAAAGTGGTAAATTTTTGAAAGTTTACTAATTTTTTTCAGGTTGCGTAAAATCGGCGAACGTCGACCCGGGAACGGGAGGAAACCCCACGCAACCCCCTTGCGGGCCCCAGAGTTTTTATTGTGGGTTCGACCCGTCTTCGGGTGTGTGCATAGACATCAACAAGAAGTGCGACTTCACTTTCGATTGCGCGGATAAATCCGATGAAACAGAATGCCGTTAGTACTTCTATGTTAAATTGTCTTTTAAGTGTAAAAATTTACTAATTTGTTAATGTTTGTCAAGGTCGGAATTTGTTTCCCACTGGTTTTCCAATGGTATAGTTAATTTACACTTTTATTAGTATTAAAGTGTAGCAAAAAAGTATTTTTAATATAATTTTTACAAGAGAAAAAAATAGTATTTTGGAAATAGTTTTATGTGCTAAATATTTTAAATTTTAACTTCATTTTTTTGGAATACTAGAAGTTTTTTCATTAATGTCTTTTACCTAACAGCTAAACAATAAATAACTTGAAAATTTGAAAGTCCCGACCAATAATTGTTTTAAACTTCAAAACATTCAAAACTATCAAACATTTTGTACAGCTGCAACTTGCACTTTGGAAGACGAACCTGTGAACTTATTCGGGGGAATCTGCGGATGGGAGGAGTCAATAGCGACCTCTAACGACGATTTTAATTGGGTCGCCACCGACAGAAAAGACGCCGATCCTGGGTTGGTTTGATTGTGTTTTAAATATTTTCTTTAATAAATCGACTTTGTACATAAACAAATTTATGGTTTAAAACAAAAAGTCAAACTTAATAACGACGTGGTACGTTTTAAATCAAAATAATAAAAAATATGCAAAGATTTGAAATATAATTTAAAAGAATGTACTAAAAATATTTTAAAAAACTTATAAGCTTTAGAATGCAAATATCGGTTTGTGAACATTTTTAGAAATAAAACAACATGTTCAGACTGCATTAAATTTAAAACTTAATACAAATTATCAAGTACTCATCCACTATTTAAAACAAACAAACACACCAGGTTATCGCCAACATCCGACCACACGACGAGCGGATCTTCGGGACACTACTTCTACATCAACAAGGGGATCGTGTCTTACGCGCAGCAAGCGGCAAGGCTGGACAGCCCCATGTTCAACTACGCACATCCAACCTGCCAGGTAACAAATTTCTTAAATTCACAAAAAAAAATTCATTGTTTCATTGAAATGTACAAACGTTGCATTCATTTTTAAGCTTTAGCTTTGATCATGACGGATTAGCTTTGAATAAAATGAGAATTGACATTCGATAATGTTAAGCTTATGTGTATATGCAAACAAAACTTATGTTTGGTTAAAAACATCCATAAACTTACAGCTTCCGCTCTTTAGTTAAACCGGTTTAGCCACAAACGAAAAGTTTAAATAAAACGAGGGCACGCGCTCAACAGTCTTGCATAAACTTAAACCCGTTTGAAAGCTTAAAACTAATCCCAATTAAAACATTTTCACACACTTTTACTTACAGCTTCACTTCTGGATTTACCAGACCGGATCCTCGCCGGGCACGCTGGAGGTCGTGATGTTCGAAGAAGGAGTGTCCTCCCTGATGGCCGAGATCCAGGGAGACTTCGGGTCCACTTGGAAAGAGATCGTGCTGGAGATCGGGCACAGGCCCAACGGTTTCCAAGTCAGTTTTAAATTTCATTTTTTCAAGTTGTTAAAACGCCCACGGGCACGGGTGTTTATCAAAAATTGAGGAAGTAAAATTTTCAACATCTACATTTTAAATTTTCTTTGATTTGTAAAACCAAATGCTAAATGTGCAGCGAAAACAATAAATTTTAAAGTCTATTTAAAAAGAAAATTCAAACTATTAAGATAACAAAGCTCTTTCGAATTTGTGCACGAACCGCATAAAAATGATTTTTTTGCAGATAACGTTCAACAAGGAGGACAGCGGCTACTACTCGGGTCGCACCGCCGTCGACGACATCTCGTTCGTGGGGTGCCAGCTGCCGACCGCACCCGACACTGGTTGCGAGCCCGGGTTGAGCGTGACTTGTGAGAACAGCGGGGCGTGCGTGAACGCGGGGTACGGGGTTTGCGACGGCGTGAACGACTGCGGTGACCTGACCGACGAGCAAGCCTGTGGTATGTTGTTTTTGAATAATATATTTTAATAAATACTTAATTTTTTATTTGGTTTTTAATAAGGGTTTGAATTGAAAAATTGGGTACTGATTTAAGTAATAAGTGTTAACAAACAGGTAAAAATGTTTTATGAAATAAAGAACTTAGCTACTTTTTATTAAAATTGATTTTTCCTATTATATTCATTAACTTTTACTTGGTTCAACACTTTAAACAAAACTTAAGAGTTCTTTGTTCATTATATAAGTTTTAAAAAAATCTTTGAATACAATTGTAAAGTTTAAAATCAATGAGTTTTAAAACCTTAAATAAATTCGTTTAAGTACTTAATGCCGAACGGTAAAGACTAAAAGTTTTTTTTTTCTAGATGCTGCAAAAATAACCTCGTTCGAAGACCGCGAAATTACACTGTGGAGTCAGGAAACTGGAATGGACGATTTTGATTGGACCGTTTGGCAGGGTAAAGCCCCTGTTCAGTTACCAGGTTTGTGTGAACATTGGTAGAAAAAGTATTACTTAAATACGATAAGAAAGTATTGTTTTATTCGATTGAATGTCTGTTAGCTGGTACGTCATTGCAATGGTTACAATTTACCCGAACCCAACATACTAAACAGCTTGATTGCATTTTTTTTCACCACTTTTACTTGTACAAACGCTTTCTTCTCCAAACAGGACCGTACAGGGACCATACGCTGCAGACTTCTTCGGGCCACTACCTGTACGTGGACTACCGGCAACCCAGGAAGTCTGAGGACACGGCCTACTACAACTCCCCGGTCATACAAGCCTCTCCATCCGCTCAAGGATGCATGGTTGGTGGTTTTATTAAATAGAATTATTTAGTAACTGTATAATTGAATTTATTAATTTTTAAGTTTCATGCACAGTGTTAATGGTATTTCTAGTTGTTCATAAAATCTTTAAAATATACCTTTTAAAGGATTTTTTCAATTTTTTTAAATCAAATTCTTAAAACAAAGTTATAAAAAACTATATGCCGAGCAGCCAAAGCCACACTGAAGCTTTGAAACTTTATGAGAATCAAGATTTGTTACAATTCCATATCTATAACAGTTTTGTTCAGTTCGTTTAAACTAATTAACAACAACACTGGCTTACCTCAAGTGATAGCAAAGCAACTTTTATTTTTCACCCAACAGCTGAGGTTGTGGTACTTTATGGAGGGAGCGGACCTCATTCCTCTGCAGATCTTCACCAAGACCGCCTCCAACGGAGGATGGCAGCTGAAGAGGAGCATCGACAAACCGGAAACGTCGAGCACGTGGAACCAAGCCGTCGTCCCATTGGTCGAAACCCAAAACTTCGCCGTAAGTCGCTTTCTAATTGGTCGAAACTCAAAGTTTCGCTGTAAGTTACTGCAGTGCATGTATTTTTCTCCGCTGTATGTTGGGCTGTTTGAAGAACGGTGCAATTAAACTTTCCTAAATTTTTTATTAGATAACAAAATTTAAAATTTTAAGCGTTTCTCCGTGGAACAACGAGTTCCAAAGTAAACAAATTTACATGCAGTCTTTCATTATGTTTAATGGAAGTACTATTGAAAGTAATCTAGAAGTACTTTGTGATGGAAATCAGTGGAAGAAATAACAACCATTATTTTTTATTTCTAGGTGGTGATAATAGCTACAGTAGGCAGAGGCGAGTCGGGAATCGTTGCAATTGACGACATCTCGTTCTCACAATCATGCGCCTATTCCAGTGGTTAGTTGTTTTGGAAAAATAAGAGTTATGTTTGTTCTGAATGTAAATATAGTATTAATTGTATTCGAGGAAAATAAAATAAAAACTTGTAGCAACGTTAAAAAGCTTTTTTATCAAAATTACGAATCACTTTGCAAAATAGTACAAATCAAAAACAAACTAATGTTGTGACAAGTTGTAACATTTGTCCATATTTTTATATAAGAGTAAAATTTGCCTTCGAAGTGAATAAACAACAGCTTAATATGTTTATTTAACATAATAATAAAAAAAAAAAAAATAATAATAATTTTAAACACAGCTGTTCTTCCAACATTGTCGCCGAGCGAGCCACCCCCGTCGGTTGCCATACCAACGACGTGCGACTCCCAGAAGGAGCTCAATTGCGCCCCTAACGGCGGAATTTACTGCATTCCCAACAGCAGGAAGTGCGACTTCAGGGAGGACTGTGCCGGGGGACTGGACGAACAGAACTGCGGTGAGTTGGTAAAAAATAAATGTGGGAGAGAATTTTTAAATATGTATACATTTTTAATTGAAATAAACTAAATCTCATTTATAGTACGTGTTTGTCACAAAACAAATAAAAAAAAGCTTATTTTAAACTTGAAACAGCAAATTAAAAAAAATAGTTCATTAAAATGAAAAAAAACATTTTTTTGTACAGTTGGAATTACTTGCAATTTCGAAAATGGAATTTGCAATTGGTTACCAATGGCTGGCAGGTAAATTAGAACATTGATTTTTAAAATTCTGTAAAACGTGCAAAACTGATAGCATATAAAATCATAAAATTTCTGCAGATTATTACAAATTTAAATATTAATAATTTTATAAATTTAAATATTCAACTATGTAAACTTATTAGCTGTGTACAAATAAAATATTTGGTCTAACTAAAGTGTTGACTACTACGAACTTAACAACTATGACATACATTTTTTTTACTAACATTTATTTTAATTAAAATTTGTTACAGTCAAGCGAGCTGGACGGTAGGTCAAGGGCCGAGTGGGGATGGAAGCACGCCATCTAGTGATAGCACCTCTGGTAGCGGAAAATACTTGTACGCGAAAGGAATCAATACCGGTGCCAATGCTGTGGTGAGAGTTTTTCGATTTTGTTTAAAATCTTTTCTTTATTGTTTGAAACGACTGTTGGTTTGCAAACTCTTTTAAGTTAATTGAAAACGATAAAAAGGAATTCTGAAGATTATAAGGTTGCAAAACTAAATCCAATACACAAACTTTCCTGCAACTTAAACCAGATCCCTATTTAAGGCAGCATTTCATTGCTTACGAAAACACGCCAATCAAAACTTTATTAGAGTATTGTCAAAAAAATACTTTTCTCAGGTTTCCTCCGGAACAATTTCGAGGACGGGTCCCGAGTGCTACATGGAGTTCTCCTATTGGATGGGAGACAGCCAATCGGACGTGGCCTCCAGCTTGTCGGTGAACATCGGGTCGAGCGAGGATTACAGCCAGCAGACAGCGTGGGTGAGGAGCGGGTTGGAGCAGACCGGGTGGATCAAGGCGAGAGCTCTGATTGGACAGCGCAAAAATTTCGAGGTTTATGAGACAGTGATGCGTCAAAATGTCAAAAATATATGCTTAAAATTCCAAAGCCTTTTATCTTAGTTCTTTATTTTTTTATAAATTTTTTGAAATATGTTTTTTTTTTACTTTGAACTCTTTCAGTATAAATAAGTTTAATATAATTTAAGTTATTTAAATTTACTCGTAATTCAGTTGCGCCAAATAAAAAAAAAATCATCTCCTTTATTGGAAGTTAATTTAAGTTTTTATAATACTTTACCAGTCGTTTTGACTTAACTTTTAAAAAAGTCCCTAACTTGGAATTAAATATTCAGGTGTTGATCCAAGCGTTAGGAATGACGTCAGCGACAACCAGCATCGCCATTGATGACGTCACTTTCGTCAACTGTGAACCCCCAATGCCTCAAGCCACGTGTCAAAGCAACGAGATTCAGTGCGCCAACGACGTTTGTTTTTTTGCTTGATTTACTTTTTTTATGCGTAAACGTCTCAGGTTTACTGGTGTAATATTTTCAAGATGCAGTTTTGTTGACCAACAAATAAACTAATGAACTGTATGACTAAACTAATGAATTTGTTAGTTGAAATTAGCTTAATTGAATTGTTCTTTTCTTCAAACTTAATATCTTTACACTAAGGCGTTAGCATTAAATTTATTTTTTGAAGCAATACAGGTTTTTCTAAGCCTTAAAAACTAACGTACTGCAGGTTTGTGTGCCGACCGATCAAGTTTGTGATTTTGCAAACGATTGTGGAGATAACACAGACGAGCTTGAAACTATTTGCTACCTCAAGAAACCTAGGTATATAATAAAATTTCAAAATAAACTTGCTTTATCTAAGTATTGGAATAATAAGTCGTTTAGAGTGTTAGCTAAGATTAGCCATAACAAAGTGTTTCTTATAAGTTAAATTATAAAACAAGTTTTATGATTTTTTGTAGCAGCACTTTAACTTTTATTAAAGTTAAGTTTGACTAATTTTTATTGAGTTTACTGCGCAAACATGAGTTAGTTTTAAACTTTTAAAATTTAAACCACAAAATATTGTTTATTAAAACGTTAAAGGTACTATTCTATCATCTAATTATCTGAACATAAAAATAATCTAAGAACAAAATCTCAATTACTTTTTTATGAAGCTTTTTTTAATCTTTCAGATGCGACTTCGAGTTGGACACTTGTAACTACCAGGTTGAACCTCAAGAATACTTGTGGCAACTGGTAAATGGGGCGAACGGGAAGAACGGGGTTGCGCCAACTAGCGACCACACCCTGGGACTACCTGAAGGACATTTCATGTACGCTAATATCAACTCGCTTTCGGGCGCCGACAGCGGCAAGGCCAGATTCGCAACTCCAGGTAATAGTATGAAACAATTAGTAGTGTTTAAAATTGAAAATGGATAAAGTTTTAAAACTTAAGAAACGTGTAATATTGGTTTAAAATATTTCGTAAGAACTTGTTTACCTTAAAAGAACTTTTATAGACTTTAGGACTGAGTTAGGTTGTTTTAATTGTTTAACTTAATGTTACAACGACTTATTTAACCTCATGAATTACAATAATTTTATTTTGAGCTTATACATATACATGTATGTAAACTTAAGTTTAAGCTAGTTTCTTATAAAACTTCAATTAATATTATTTTCTATTACAAGTGTAACTTTCTTGACAATAAAACATCATAATTTAATCCTTAATTCTTTATTACCACAGGCTACTATAACTAAAGTTTTTACGATATCTTCACAGGATTGTTCCTGTCAACATCTGCGAACTGTTACGTCAGGTTCTACGTGCACCAGCTTTCATCTGATGACGTATTGAACGTTTACGCCAGGACGTGGATCGGAACCACCCAGAAGGACTTCCAGCTCCTAACGGACACTTCAGACGGTCCTTACGGAGATTTCTGGCAGAGGAGGGAAGTTAAAGTGCCCAAGATGAACGATAACTTCCAAAGTTAGTAATATTTTGATAACATCATATTTAAATAAATATCTAAAAAAGCATTAGAAAATTTATTTTTTAGACAACTTAGTATTTATAATGGTATTATGGTGAATTTAAGTTAAAAAATTCTTTAACTGATTTAATCAGAGAAATATTTAATATTAATAATATAATTTAAAAATAGTTTTCCTAGCTCAACTTTAAATAAGCAAACTTAGTTAAGTTATTACTAACATAGTTCTTTAAATACTTTTACGACGAAGCTAAAACTTGGTTATAAAACTCTTATGATTCAATCCAATCAACAGTCGTGTTCGAGTCTGACCACCGGGGCGGAACGAAATCGATCTCATTGGACGACGTCAGTTTCACGGACGGCTGCACATACGATGCGGAGGGAAGTCACGGGAATTCCCCCACGAAACCGCCACCTAGTGCCGAGTGCGGGGAGGGATTGTACTCGTGCGGTGAGGGCAGCACAGGTTGCTACGGAGACGAGCAGCGGTGCGACTTCCTTGACTACTGCAAGAACTTCCTTGGCAACGGACTGCCTGGCGACGAGGCCACTTGCGGTTGGTTGGAGTCTAAAGATAAAATTCTCAATTAAAAAAAAACAAGTCAAACTAAGTTAAGTGGAAGTATATTTCGTTTGATTTAAAGTATTTTAGTAACCGAAAAACTTAATGCTGTAACACATTTAAGTTTTAATTGGAATTTGTTCACTTTCTAAAATTTTTATCTTCTATATACTGACTAAAATTCAATTTTAATTCTTACTCCTCAAAAAATTCTATCAGCTTTTACATCTTTTTCATATTTAAGGTTAAATTTCTAATTTTTTTATTTAATCGATACAAAACTGAATAGGAGCACAATGTACATTTGAATACGACACCTGTGGATGGAAAAATTCTCCTTCTGCGGGTTCAGAAACAGATTGGGTGTTCACCAAAGGAAGCACAGACCCCAATGTGCCCAGCAACGACCACACAACTGGGTAAGTATACATTTTGTTCAGTGTAATGAATTTTAAATTTATTTTATTGCAACAAACTAAGTGTATGAGATATGCACACAAGGAAACATACTTTCAAACATGACCAAAAAAAATTCTCAATTAGGTTTTACAAACTGCTCATTTCAACACTATGTAGAACTTTATTTAGAACATGACACAACTATCACTTTATGCTTACTTTTTTTGCTCGAAAATTGCTAAATTGTTTCGTAGATCAACTTATTACGAAACTTGTTTTTAACCACTTTATTTTTTACAAGTTTCATTACAAAACATAAGTCTCCAACCATACACCACAACAATAACTCCCTAACAATCAGATCGTCGGTGGGTAGCTTCATGTACGTAGCAACCGGGTCCAGTGTGGCCCCGGTCGGCACGAAATCCCACCTGATCAGCGACGTTTACAAAATGTCCAAGGACTCCTGCCAGATGAGTTTCTACTACACCATGAAGTCCCTTGATGACAGTGTGAGTTTTGTATGCGTAGTTCTTAATGTTTTGTTGTTTATTTTTTTAATTTCTAATAAATATATAGTAGTTTGGTCAAATTTTGGTGATTTTTTAATTCGTACTTTGGTATTTGTTTGTTGTTCGAATTCTACTTTTAATATCACTTTTCTAAACTCTACAAGCAAGGCGTTGTAAAACAACGAAAATATTTATTTCTACCGTTAGAAACACACCTTAAAAACAAGTTCAATCTTACAGAAAACGGACATAGGATCATTGAAGGTCATAATAAAACTTTCAACTGCGGCCCCCCTCACCCTACTCAATGTTCAGGGAAGCCAGGGATCGGCGTGGACCCAAGCTACAGTTATGATCGGAAGTAAAAGGTTTGGCATTAGAAACTACTTGTTAAATATTTAATCATGTGAAAGTCTATTAAAAATTATAAAGTTTTTCCTTTTATGCGGATAAAAGCATTAACTATATTTTATTTAATGTTGTTGTTTTGTAATAAGTTTGTACTTTAAGAAAAATTGCAGCGAAACTTGACACCTAATACAAAACTATTTGATCTCTTTACAAACAAAATAAGTTTAAAAAAAAATAAATAAACTATTTTTTAATCGCAGCGATTTCGAGATTATGTTCGAAGTTGAGAACGGAAAGGACGCGGGTCACGTGGCGATTGATGACGTCATATTCGCGGGTTGCGGCGACCAATCGGCTGGTCACAACTGTCAAGTCGGATTGTTCCAGTGCGACATGGGCATCTGCGTCCCTGGTCACCAGGTACGGTTGCTATGCAAATTTTTAAAAGGTTTAAATAAAACGGGATAACCAGAAGTATAGGGTTTTATTAGTAAAGGTAGGTGTGTATAACAGTGAAAACTTGAAGAACAAAACATGAACAAAATAAAAATACACATTTAAAAAAAATTATACAACAGTACGAAACTGTTTGATAATAAACTTTCTTAGAACTTTATTGACAAAAAAAAATTATTATGCACAGTGTAAAACCGTTTTTCTAAAAACTTTTTAAAACCATCTTTACAATCGCAACACTTCTTTTAAGGTGTGTGATTTGCACGACGACTGTCCTGACAGCAGTGACGAAGTGGGCTGCAAGTTCACCAACGGAGACTGCACATTCGACGGGCAAATATTCGAAAACGGTTGCAGGTACACCCAGAACAAAGACGACAACTACGACTGGATCATTTCCACCGGTACTTGTTTCAACTGATTTTAAAAATTATCTTATTTTGCTTATTTTGATTTTTCGTAAATGTTCGCTTTCAACTATGTTCTTAAATGTTTTTTTAATAAGTATTTTACTTTTGGTTTTTTTTCTTAAAGTTTTTGCCACCGAGGCCACTTTAGCTCGTGTGTATTTAGCACTAAAAGTATCAAAAAGTTCAATTCAAAGTTTTTCCAAAGGGGTCACCAACGCCAGAGCCACCCCGACCTCATCGGGGCCGCCCACCGACCACACTCCCGACTCGCAGAACGGCAAGTTCGTGTACGTGGACGTGAAATCGTGGGACGTGGGCGCCACGGCGGTGCTGACCACCGGGGACGCTTTCAAGGCCAGCCACGACCTCTGCGCCGTCAGGTTCTTCTACTACATGACCGGTTTGTTTAGGTTTTAGTCATTTGAAAAGTTTCCACAAGTAACTTGGCTAGGTTTTTTTTGCAGGATTGTTTTTTAATTGAGTCTTGCATTGCACTAGGTGACTCCATTTTTTTTAATGATAAATTTATATTTGTAAGTAGTACTTTAAAGTTAGTTGAGTTTATCTTTGAGTCTTGAAACTTCGACGCCAAATTCTACCAGATTCAAACATAAAGGTGTTTGGTATTTAATCTAGGATGGATAACTGTTTTACACTTAAATTGTCAACAATCAAACTTTCAACCAATGACAGGCTCGGACACTTCCACCATCCTCAAGGTGTTCGTCCAATCAGCGGACGGTAAATCGCGCCAGCTTGCGGCCACTTTCGTCGGCTACTCGGTGCTGTACGACGCCCAGTGGCAGTACGCCTACGTTCCCCTGGCAACCACCCACGACTTCCGCGTGCAGTTCGAAGGGGCGGCGGGCGCGGGGAATACCCAGTACGGGGGAGTTATTGCCATCGACGACGTCACCTTCAACAAGGAGTGCACCACAGGTATGTGACGTCATAGATAATAAATTCTTATTTTTAAACAGATCCATAAAGTATTGTTCATTGAAGTGATTTACAAAGTTTTTACGAAATGCTAAAATAGTCATAAAGTTTGCAAAAACTTTTCTAATATCACCAAACATTGAAATGAATATTAAGCATATTTACCTTTATTTTAGTATTATTCGGTTTAAAATCACTAAGACTTGTTATTATGACGTCATAAAAATCAACAGGATCTTCTCCCACCCCTCCGCCTTTAGTCTGCTCCTCCGACGAGTTTTCGTGCGCGAGAAACGGAGTCGTCGAATGCTTGACCACTAGGTGGAAATGCGACGGGGTGACGGACTGCGACGACGGTTACGACGAGGTCGGCTGCCCTCCAGTGTCGACGCATCCGCAGCAGACCACGCCCAGCCAGAACACCGGGCAGTGTCGACCCGACCAGGTTTGTTTTTCAAACTAAATAAAAAAATTAAAAGGTTTGTACATCTTGAGCATTGTAATTTTACTAAGGGCTTTGTTCTGATGCCACTTTTGTTTCTTTATAATTTAAGCTTTAAACAAAAAATATTTTGTTCTTCTATTAGCGAGACATGTTTAGTCTGAAGAAATTGAGTAAAGTAAAATTGAGTAGCAGTAGAAACTAGCTCAGAAAATCAGATAAATAGTTGAAGTCAAAAACATAATGAGTTATATGTTTACACTTTTCTACGCTTATTAACTTGAATGAAGCTTTTTTTCAAGAGTTGCACAATCTTTGTAGTGTTTTTGAAGTATTGAACATAAAAAAAATCATTACTTTTTTCCGGCGCAGCTAGTCTATGGAAATTTAAAAAGAGCGTCGAAACCGTGTATTAAATTACATTTTAGAAAACTCACCTCAAACGAGCAGTTGTTCAAATTAAACTCACAATCAAAGCGGTTCTGAACAACTTTTTTAATCAACTCACAGTTCCGATGCAAGGACGACGAGTGCGTGGCGGGATTGTACGTTTGCGACGGCGTTGCAGATTGCAGCAATGCAGCGGACGAGGCGCAATGCAGCAACCAGTGCAAGGCCGGCCAGTTCTACTGCTACAACGGCGGCGGGCAGTGCCTGGACGCTTCGCTGCTGTGCAACGGAAAAGTCGACTGCATGAACTTCATGGTAAGTGTTGCACGTGTGTTTAGTATATAACTGTTGTTTTGTAACAAAAGTTATTCAAAACCTTAAGAACATTGTATTCTAAAACAAGCTTAAAGTTAGTGTATATAAAGTAAATTGTTTAATAAAACCTTAAAGAATTTTTCAACCATCTCACACATGTACTTACTATATAACCAACAAAAGACTATGGCTTTAAATGTTTTAATATTTTTTGCTAAACTTATTATATGAGCTGTTAGTTAGAATCACACTTATCAAAACAGACAGACGAGAGCCTGTGTCAACCCGCATTCAAGTAATAACTATGCATAATTTAAATCAATCCAAAAGAAATTAAACAATTTTTTTATGCTTTAAACTATACTAGTACACACCATAATAACAGCGTTTAACAAATCTTAAGGAACTTTTCAACCGTTTTACACTCGCATCAAATACATGAACATAATACACATACATACCAACAGACGGACGAGAGCCTGTGCCAACCCGCGTGCCCGCCCAACTACTGCTCGTCCCACGGGAAGTGCTCCCTGGTGAACAACGGGGGGCCCGCTTGTAACTGTGATGACGGGTACGTGGGAGTGAGGTGCGAGAAGAAGAGGGATCCCGTGGAACAGAAGGACACCGACGGAATCAACGGAGGTATGGTTTGATAAATGCACAAACAAAAATATACGTGTTTTTGTTGAGTTGTATTTTTGTATGGAAAGTGCTTGAAATTTCTTAGAACGTTTTGTTGACTCTAAAGTAAAATTAAACATCAGGATAAACAATCAAACTTCAGCAGGTTTTAAAGCGTACTTTATTTAAGGATACTAATAAGTTTATCGGAGTTGTTTAAAATAAACAAATGAAAAGTTATGGTTTGTTATAAAGTAATGTTAATATCTGATACCAGCAGGCTTAACACGTTTATATGTTTAAACGTATTTTGTTACGTATAAGTATTTTATATTAAAAACTTTTTTTAGCGTTATTTAGTGAAAATCTTTTTTAAACCGTGCAAAAAATACTTCGTACTAAGTAAATAAAATGTAAACTTTTAAATAATAATTTAAAGGTCAAGTGGCGGGGATAATAATTGGTTCAATTCTCGGTCTTGCCATCGTCGTTTTGTTGTTCTGGTACTTGTACGACAGATCCGTATAGTGAGTTATATATATATATATATATATTTGTTTATTAATTCTTTTATATTTGTTTAAAACATTTTTATTAAACTAGCATTCTGTTGTTCGATGCAACTGATATAGTTTTTAGTCCAGATTAAAGTTGTTTTGTAAAAAAAGACTTATAAAGAGTTTGAGGATTTTAAAATGAAGTTATACTAATTTTATCACTTGATGAAAGTTTACAAGAAATAATTTTCATTTGTTTTACTTACTGCAGTATATATTTATTTACAAACACAAAAAAAAAATCTTACTTCCTGCAGCACGAAAAAGTCGCGGGGAAATTTCGGAAACCCCCTATTTGACAACTCTGTCGGAGGCACCAGGGATGGACAATACGAAGCGACG
This sequence comes from Thalia democratica, assembly GCF_965202585.1. Lineage (NCBI taxonomy): Eukaryota > Metazoa > Chordata > Thaliacea > Salpida > Salpidae > Thalia > Thalia democratica. The sequence continues at coordinate 30,779,559 of NC_139172.1, read as the reverse complement.
GAAATGGCTTCCACGTCTGTTTCCGTTCGCGCCAAAAAGGACCAGGGACTTCCCCTCGAAGACGGTGGTCATGACAACCCCAACTTCGAAAACCGCCAATCATCACACTTTCAGAATTTTTAATTTCTTTTAATTTTTAATCTTGTTTGATCTTAAATAAGACAAATTTCAATTTTTTAACAATTCCAAAAAAAAAATTAAACCAGTTTTTATTTAGTTTTGAGTTGTATTTGTAATGTTTTTGTTTATTTAAAAGTCTTTGTTTTAACTTTTTTATTTATTGCCACGCCGGCCTTTCCTTTTTTACATTTTAACGTCATTTGTACTTTTTTTTTATGTAATTTGTAATTATTTCGCCTCATGTGCCAATCAAAATGTGTAATAAATTTTAATAAAAAATAGTTTTTCTGTTGTAAAGTAAACGTTAAACTTAGTTGCATTACAAAACAACATTAAAACAAAAAATATACATTTTTAATTATGTCAAATACATTATTCACTAAAATATGTTTTTAACCCTTACTAAAGTAACCTCGATAATTTTCATAAAAATATTAGAAAGAGTTTAAATAAAGTATACTTTTATAAACGATGTATTGAAGTTTTAGGAAGGGCTCAAGATATAACATATCAAACCATTGAACTGTATAAATGATGAAACAAACAATTAGCCTCTAGAAATTCAGATTTTATTTTTAAACAAGATAAATTTAGAAAATAATATCATCACAAATTTCAACGTGTAAACAATCTAATCTATATCAAAACAACTCGTATATTTATTTTTGTTTTATAAACTTTTTTTTAGTTGTAATAAAGGTAACGATTAGAAGTAAGTCAGTATTATTTACCGGTGCGGTTTTAAGAGACAAACTTACATAAGTAAATGTCTCATTCGTGTCTAAATAAATGACTTAACTTATAATATTTCTGTGACCTTTTACATACTGTTAACTTTTTATGTTATTTATGATTTACGTAAACCTTTTTATTTTTAGTGCAGGAAACATGCTTTATTATTGAAAGTGAAAAATAGCGGAAAGTATACAAGAAGGTCAGTCTGATTTTTATATTTGCTGAATTTAAATAGTTAAATATTAAAGTAACAATAATTAAGTTTAAAAACAACATGAAAACAGTTTTTTTTCGATGACTCAGCAAATATTCAAATCAGATTGACCTTAAAGTATATTAGCCAAAAGTAGCTAACCTTCAAACTTAATTTGAAGATCTATGTCGAAATCACCAGCGTGAACTATTTTAAATTTGAGTTCCCGTGACCTATTTTTTTAATCATTTTCATAAACTAAAATTATCAGCTTAGCGTTGTAAAGCTTTTAAGTATGCTAATAAAAAAAATGCAAAATCTAGAATATTTTTGCTGAAAGTTTAGTTATCAGAATTTTATAAGATAAATTTTACTTACCATAAACTGTTCTATCTTTCATAAGTGAGTTTTCTTGTTTTAGGTTTATTTTTATGATTTAGGTTTTAGGTTGATAAATTATATGGTATATCATAAATACATAAGTCTTAAACTTTATCTAAAGTTTAAGCTTTTTTTTGTTTCAAACTTAAACTAACTTATATAGTTTAACTTTAAAGTCATCTAAGATTAGAACAGACCACGAAGTAATCTCTTATTTTACATGCATTTACAGTGTTTTATTTTTTATCTCCAAACTAATACATGTTTGTTGGTAGATAGTAAACCTGTTTAGTTTATTGTAATACTTTCTAAAACCTAAACAGTGCAAAAAAACATCATATTTTTATTGGATCAGACGTATCATTTCTAACTGTAAGAGTATTAATCGTTGAGAATTATTGCAACTTGATCCCATTATATTTAAGATTTTAACCTAAATTAATTGAATTATAACTAAACTTTTTGATTTGCTATTTTTCAACTTTTTAACACACTTTGTTTTTGACTAAGTATTCTTGAATTATAAAAAGTAATTCCTTCATTATTTTTACTTAATTAATTTCAGATTGAAAAAGTAACTATTTATAATTAATCATTGAACCAGTTTCACTGAATTCAAAAAATAAATGTATTTTCTAAAATGCAACTTCACTGATTCCTTCAGAGCTTTTAATTTTTTTATCACACTCAAAAACTTCTATTTTGTTTTACAGTATACCAAAGAAAATTTCACAACTAGAGCTTAAAAAACCCATAAACGATAACTAAAATGTCTGAAAACTTAAAAAGCGCTTCAAAATATTTTAGCTATGCTCTCTTTTTTTAACTTTTCATTTATTTATTTTTTTTTTCAAAGCTTTGAAAAAACAACCAATTAAAACGAAATAGTGAAAAGTTACTTAAATCTTGATCAAAGAGTTATACAAAAAACTAAAAGATGGTACCAAACTTGCCTTTGACTTTTTTCGACCGTATTGTGATTTTACCTAAAGTAAAGTTCCTTACCAACTACTTCTTTCGTATACTAATAAATTCTAGCAAAGTGTTTTTACTAATAAAATGTTTTGTTATGTTAGCAAAAATGTTGTTAAGCAGACAAGAAAAATTAATTTTAAAATTCAGCTTCAACAAATTACAATGTCGAAGTATGATTATTAAAACTTGAGTATGATGTTTAAGCTTGAACTTAAAGCAAATTAAGCATTACACAAAAATTTTATATGCTTATACAACTTGCAAATTATTCAAAAAGTGTTGTAGTAAAATTAGACATTAAATTTAGTTATTGTTAAGAAGTTTCACTTTTGTATCGTACTAAAAGTAAAAACAACTTACATTTTTAAAACAACTCAACTTCTAGAATATAATACAAGTTAAAGATAAAGCTATTTACTTCAACTTTGTGTGCGCTTTTTTAGGTGTTTATGTTAATCTAAAAACCTAAATTATTATACATATAATGTTTTTATTAAAATGTTACTACTAAATAGTGGAATTTTTAAGTGGGGTAACATATGTTTTAGTTTTTCAATAATAAAGTATTTTCTATAGTAGCTTTTAATAAATTACTATATAAAATTAATATATGTGTACTTTGTTGTGTTATAGCGTTTGTTTGTTATAATCTGAATGAAAGTATTTATTTTCTAACTTAATACTATACAATTCATATACACTTAAAAAATACTTTTTTTAATTGTCAACCATTTTTTTAAATTTGCAATTTATTCTTTCAAAAATTAAACCAGTAGACAAAGTTTCGCTCAATGAGCTTATATAGAATAGAATAAATAAAAACCTGTTTAAATAATATTTTAATGAAAGTACTTATAAGCTCATTGAGCGAAACTTTGTTTACTGGTTAAGATTTTGAAAGAATAAATTGTATTGGTCCTCCTTTTGAAGTAGAGATCTCTGTTTTTTTTTTATACATCATACGCATTATATATTTTAAAGTATGTTAACTTTCTATGTTAACTTACTTATATAGTTTTAAACAAAATTTGTTCTTTTATAGTCTTTTATACAAACAAAATTTCCATTATAAAAATAATACCTGTGTAAGAAGTAGAAACCAACTAACAGTGCAAACTAGATATACTTACTTTATTATAAGTAGTAAATTTTAATAAAATAATTATTTACAGTCTTTAAACTACTTTATAAACTTTTGGATGTGATAAATTGACACCTGTTTAGAAATTTTAGCATTTATCATCATAGTTAACATAAGTTACAATAACAGTAGTTTTTTTATTTAAACATTTAAGCTTTTCACTGCACCAAGGTCTTCTGACCAAACTTTTTTTGAGCATCTTTTTGTTTGTTAAATAAACTATTGTTAACAAATGGGTATACCTCTGCTAGAGCTATAGGTTTTGTTAAAAGACAAGTTATTAAACTCGTTTTATTTAACTCTATAGCCTTTTAGTTGAACTATTGATCTGATTCATAATTTGTAATTAATTTTCGTTTTTCAGTACATAAACAAAGTTGTGTTACATTCCACTAAAAATTTTTGTTTGAAAAACTTGAGTTTAAAATTCTTTATAATTTTATACCTATTTTTAATGAAAAAATTAAACTTTAACTAACTTCATTTATTAAGATTGAAATGTCACTATAAAAAAACAATAATTTTGGCACTTAATAATTAAAGTTTCTTTATTTCAATTAATCTTTTAAAGATTAAGTAACATAAAATGTTTCTATTTTAATATCATTTTTGTAAAAAATAGTGAAATTTTACTATATTAATTTCGTGGTTTAGTAATTCAAATGACTTAATCAGTGAAACTATTTTTTTGTGAACTGTAAGAATCAAAACTCTGAAAGTATAAAACATCATACTTATATCAAAATCTCATATTAAGAAGAAATTTTCTTTAAAATAAACCAACTTTTAATTGTTAAATAATAAAAGTATGCTTTATTCAAATTTTCCATATATAAGTTATTAAATGTATTTAAACTTATTTAAAGTAGAAAGTAGTTTCTAGTTCAGAAACAGTACATAAACTTCCTTTATTTACTTAGGCTAGGCACTTTCAATAGAAAATTTTATGAATAATAGTAAAAGTTTCCTGATGGTATGAGGCTCTCAAAAACTATAAATTCACTATCAAATTAATTTAAAATTAAAAACAACTGATTATTAGTATAGCACTAGCAGAATATTAAGCTAATGACTGCTTATATCTACTTATTGTGTTATTAATATTAATTATTAAAATACTAAGCAAAAATTAAAAAAAAATATGTAAAGTATCTTATTATGCAATGTTATGATCGAGTAAGCAATATTAAGAATTTCATTTTTTTTAGAGGTCGCCCTAGATTTAGGAAATCAGCAAAGCACGCCCTGGTTTTAACAAAGATTCAAACTATGATTGCTGCAAACTAAATAGCAAATTTTAATTAGATTTTTTGTAGTATATTTAGCTAATTTATTTGGTAGGATTGTCTCTCGTATTTTAAAAACTTAGTTTTGCTGTTATTGAAACAGTAATTTAAACTTTTAATAGAAAATAAATAAGTTACTTCAGTGCATTTATTTTTAGATTTCAACCAAAAGCTAACACTTGCGGAAAACTGTTTGTGCAAAGCAAACCAACTGTTAATTAAGTACAGTAACCTCTCGCTTATTTACGCACATTGTGTCCACAGAAAAAATGCGTAAAGATACGAGAGATTGTAAAGATACGAGAGGTATTAAATATAATTACTATAATGGCTGTTTTTTTATATTGCTTCTAGTTAAAAGCAGACTGGAGACTTTCCACTTTTAATAATTTGTTTACTTTATTCATAAATATAAAAACTAAACATAAAACCATACATAAATTAAAAAAAAAAAGAATTAAATATATATAACATAATAATACTTGTAGAAAAGTTTTAGTAATTTCAATGATAAGTAGATTTTATCTTTATTTATATGTTACTTATTTGATACTCAACATTTATATTCTTTTCTATTTAGCAAATTCAATTTATAAGTAAGCACTTGTTTACAATTAAGAAATGGTGTGGTGTCTATAATAAAAAATTTTCTATAGAATTTTACAAAAATATGCATTTGGTGCTGTAATGGAGTTCTTCTTTTGAACAAAAATATAAATTATAGGATAAATGTTTAATAAAAATTGTTTGTGTTTCATTAGATTTCTTTTTTAGATGTTTTTTTCAAATATAGGGCAATAGTGCTGTATTATTTGTTTATGTTATAAACTCTCATTCTTTCATTATACTTTCATTGTTTAACACAGTCATATTTCTTTCAGAATTTTAATTTAATCTCTTATTGTTTACAAAATTTCTGATATACTGAGGTATAACTAAATGTTTATCAATTAGTCAAGGAACATAGGTTTACAAAGTCTAAAGATATAGAGAGGTGAGTTAGCATTTAAAAACACATTTTAAATTGAATATATACAATAAGCCTAATTTGTGCAATTTAAAAAGATTTAAAGTTTCTGTTTTTAAATTTTTTTAGAATTCTAAAATGCTTAACTAAACGAGATGGCGTAACGTCACGAGTGCGTAAAGATATGAGAGGTTACTGTAATTTACGTTTTTTCAACAATTTACAAATATAAAAATTTTCTTAGTCTTTCTTTACAAACAAAAGTTTAAAGACTTAAGCAAAAAAAAATTTTTTTTGATAGAATAAGCACATTAAAATTATGAGATTTTTAAATCCGTGTAACTTTTAATTATAACGTTAGTTTACAAAACGTGTATACAACATAAAAAAATGTAATAACCTCCATGTTTAGGTTAAATAAAATAATTACTTTTTATTATAACTGCTATTTAAAGTGTTTTGTGTAGTTAGTTTCTGATATTTCTAAACGAACTAAAAGAACCCAAAAACATTTACGTAAAAAAGCAAACTTTTGTACGCAATTGACAATAAAAGTAATTTCAACAACCACTTATACAAAACCTTAAAACTAATAATAGTTCTTTTTATAAGTTTCAAAAAATCCTTAGTTTGCGACAACTGTTGTACTATATAAAAGTAGAACAACTTGCACAGTACTACATTTTATAATAAAGTTAATGAGAGAAAAAAGTAAATTTTTTAAAGTCGATCATAATAAAAGTAACTAAGTTATATTTGAGGTGATAAAAAACTTTAAGTTCATTTTTAGTATACGTTAAAGGTGGTATACGTTTAAAAAAACTACCTTGTATGACTTAGTATACTTTTAATATGTTTCACACAGTTAGTTTTAAAAGGTGATTAAGTTTTTATTATTCTTATTACTCTTTTTTTATACATGTAGAATTGCAAAGCTTTTTCTATAAAGCTGTTTAAATTTTAATAAAATAATTCTAGCAGGCTGTTTAAAAAATTGCTTTTACCAAGCATAATATATTTTTAAAGTTTGCAGAAAATCTTCAATTGTCTTTTAGTAAATTATCAATTAGACGAAATACAAATAAAAACTTATATATATATATATATATATATAAAAGAAATAAGGTTAATATTCAAACTTGAACACCTTCTACTGAGCCCACTTGAAGGGCTTTTAAATAATTTATTGAAATGACGATTTTAAAAATGCTGGAACATATGTTTCATAAAGACAAAAAAGATTGTCTCTAATCTTCAGCCAGTTCAAATTTAAAATCTTTAAGTTGTGATTTATATAATTTATAACCTTGTGATAAGTGAGTTTATAAAGCTAGAAAATAATTTAAATAGTTTTCAATTTAGAATTAATCACTTAATAATTGATTTAAAAAAGACAATATGACATCTGTTTGTAGTTTTTTGACTTTATAAGAATTTAAATTATGGCTGGAAAGTTCGAGATAAGTCACTACATATAAAAGTTTAAGTTTAACTGATTTATCATTAAGAGGTTGAATTATCAAACAGCTTGTGCATAACTATGCCCTTCCATATAGCAAATTTACTTTTCAAATTTTTTCGAAATTGTTCTCTTATTATAATGGTTTATGTTATTTTCTTTTTATATGTTAAAAGTTAAAAAGTTAAGTCTTGACGTGTTGAAAGTATCACATATAACAGAAAGATACAATAATATTAATTTAGTCTTCTTGAAAAAATTTTTTAGTTACAAAGTTTTTAATCATTTAGTCATGCAAAATAAGTTTCAATAGGTTGATCTTAAATTTTTTAATTAATAAATTAACCAGGTTTTTAAAAATTGGTTTTAATTTCGAATTTAACATATTAATTTGAGAACTTAAAACTTTTTTTTCTTTTTATAGTTTTATTATATAGTAATAAAAGTAGAATGATACTTAGAAATAAAGTTTTATAAGTTTATTGTTAATCGATTACTTATACTAAATTTTGTATTTTAAATTTACTATACGATAAAATTTCTAAGAACTGGATTGTACTGAAGTCTTATAAATACAAATTGATGAATTTAACTACTACTTAAATTGATATAACAATCAAAATGTTTCTAATTATATTATAATTACTAACAAAGTATACACTTATATCATCTATAAGATTAACAAAAGCTTGATTCTATAAAAAACTATCATATGACTAAACTGTATAGATGAAAAATATATTGATAATCAAATATGAATACCAATGCACTTTTAGATTATGCTAAACCATTAATAGTAGAAAGATTAATTAATTTTAATATTAAAAGGTAAGCTACTACTATATAACGTTACATTTTTCTAAAATCTATAGCTAAAAGCTTTTTTTTCTAATTCTAAACTAGACTTAAAATACTTAAATACGAATATTTATACGATTAAATAAGTTAACTTAAATACGAAACACTTTTTCAAAACGAACACCATTACTTTTTTTCTTAAGTACAACGTAGAGCAGTTAGTTTATCTTACTTGAGTTTAAGGTTAGACAAGCAAAGGTATTTGGAAGTCAAAAGATTTTAGTTTCAATAAATAAAGTTCCAACATTACAAAATGTCAAAAGCTTTAATATAAATAGTTTTTGAATTCGTATTCAACTCATGTTAGTAGACTTATTACTATAAAAATATAATTTATAGTATGAACCGGTGACAAATATAATTCTTTATAGACTTTTGTTTTAAGTTTTTTATGTTATAAAAAAACTTAAATAAGAAACTATATAGTTTGGTTTCCAGTAAAGTAAAAGCTGTAAAAAAATTATATTTAAAATATATGTGTTATTATTTGTAAAAAATATCTTATGCTGTGATACAAGTTAAAGTTATTGATTTACTTGGATCATAAGAGCACAAACTCTCGGTAGACTGGGAATTGAGAACAAGTTTCCTTTTTAGTTTTGTCGACGAGTTTAAATAAAAACGAAACCCGGGTTTTAGTTTACCGAGAGCTTGTGGTCTGATGATCAAAGTGGTATTAGCAAAAATTTGTGTAAACTTGAGCTTGTATTAGAGCTTGTAAGAAAGTCAAGTCCAGCTCCAGGCTTTGACTTTGTTGAATTTCGCATATGTTTAGTTTGATCTATAAATAAGGTTAAATATTTATACAGACTCTAGATTTACGTTTTATGACAACAACAAAACTGTAGAAAATATATTTAGCTAAAAAAAACATAAACTTTATACTTATTTTATTTAAATTTTCCGTAAACAAGTTTTTAATTATTAAAAATTAATTAAAAGCTTTGTTGATTGGCAAATATATTTTTTTTGAATCAAAGACGATTTTGTACTTTTAAATAATTGGCTTCTGTTGTAAACTAAAGACCTTCCTACCTTAATCAGCTTCTCATTTTGACTTGAATGGAACTTTCTCATGGACACAGTGAAACTATAATTTATCATACATCAGTTTTATCTCTGTTTAAAAGCCTAAAGAATTGTTTTATTAACAAAATTACTTCAAGTTGTTTTCCGTGAACTGCAGTGAAAGTTACTTGTATACTCCCTATGAGATATATATATCACATTTAAAACTTCAGTTTTTTGTTAGCCAAAAAGAAATTGTAAATCATAGTTTTTAAGAAAAAAATTATGTTTATCATATTAATAATTTTAATTAGCACAACATAATGCTTAAACTATTTTTGGTTTACAAACTAGTTTGTTGCACAAAAATGTTTTTCTTAATTGCTTATTAATTATTAATTAAAAAAAGATATGTACTTAGTATATTAATAGGTATCAAAATACATATAAAATAGATATTAAAAAAATATAATGTATGGTTGTGAAAAGTTTTAAAAACTGCACAATAATTTACTAAAAAATACATTGGTTTTTGTATAACTGTTTTCAAAATTACCCAGAAAAAATTCTAAACAAGTATATATATTTTACAAACCTGCTTGTTTTATTCTTGGACAATTTTTTTGCTCACAATAAATTAATTTGATAGTACTACACCTTGTAAAGAAACTGATGTTTGTTATATCACGATTGCCACACACTGAGATAGTTTAAAACTTTTTCTGCTTATCAAAAAATCTTCTTCTTTGCAATTTGTTGCAATATTCAGGCTGGGTTAACCTTTTTTCAGAAACACTAAACTAGTTTTTATGAATTTGGAATGATTTCCTTAAATGTTCTGCTTTTTCTAGAAATTAAGTGCTCAAGTTTGATTAACAAAAAAGTACTCAATGATTGGATCTCAATACTTTTTAATTAATTTTTTACAAAAACTCAGCTAGTTTTGGTTATTCAAGCTGGATTTTTTGCTTCAAAGAGTGGAATCCTGTTATATCTTATATTTTTGATATACTTTATAGTTTCTATTTCAGTTCAACTAGCTACAGGGTTGGTTTTTAGAACTGAAATATGTTTGTCTTTTTTATGAAAGTGATGCTATAGTTTTTTTTAAACTTGGGCAAATTCGGACGGCTTTTTTTGCTCAATTTTTTTCCAAAGGTTAAAATCAGAAAAAGCACATTAATTTGAACAAAATAATGCTTTTTTATTTTCATAATTAGCATAAAAAATCTCATTAAACTTCAGTGTACTCCATAAAAATTTTCTGTAGCTTTGAAAACTTAAACTTTGTTAAAATTTTGAGTCAAATGTATTTAACAAAGTGTTTGTACCAATTGAAAACATTTAATAGGTTAGAACAATTAAGCTTGTGACTTAATTTATATGTTTGCTTGCATTTACAAAATTTAAATTTAATACTTTAGAATACATTCAGCATATTTATAGTTGTCTCTGGCCAATGTTTTTGATATTTATTTAAAAAATATAATTGGAAAATGACAGTTATGCTAATTTTCCAGTGTAAAATTATAAAAATTTCAATACAAGTGTTTTTACTAACTGAAAAAATGCTGTTGTAAAGTTGAAACAATACTTTTGAATGTAAAATTTCTAGAGCATATGCATGATTTCAACTAAATCATGTTTAAGGAAAATAAAAGAATTATATTGCAAGTTTGAAGTGAATTTAATAACAATGAACAAATTTTAAATCGATTATTCAAACTACTCTAATCTAAAAAAAAGGTTATTCTTAAAAAAGATGACTTAAGCTTTTGCAATTATTTAATCACTGTACATTCAATAATGATTTAATAGTTGAATATAATTTCTTTAATTTTCCAAAGATGACTAGATAATTATCTTTATTCTTTTTAGCACAATAATAAAATACTTATTTACACAATTGGTGTATAGCATGTAAGTTTTCAATAACTAGTTAGTGTGTGAATTTTAGTTTTGGAAATTCATTATTTCAACCTTTTCTAACAATGAGTAGTGCTAATTACTTTATAAATTCAGTGTTATATAAATGTTGAAGTACTTCCAATATTATTAATTTTACTGCTTACCTGTCCACAGTTGTTAGAAAACTATAAACATTTTTTATTAAAATACAAAATACCATGAAAAAGTTGTAAATCAGTATTCAGTTGAAACCTAATTAAACATTACAAACTGAGAAGAAGCAAAAGCTATACTTTTGTTTTTCTTAAAATAAGTCATACAGCCTTATCTAACTTACAGTAAGTTTCCAATATTGGGCGGAAACCTTATGATGTTGAAACTATTTGTTTTAGTCACGGCAGTGTTTACTTTAGACTGCAAAACACACATTACTGTTTGTTTTACAAACATCAGTATGCCACACCAAAGCTAATTGTAATGAGACATGAAATTATTTCATTTATATTTTAATAGTTTATAATTTTTCCATTAACTTTAGCAACAGAAAAGAAAAGTATTTCGAGTTTAGTTGAAGTAATTACCTACAATTGTGTTTTGTGTATAACACTGAAGTTTACATGTTGAAAATTTCTTTAGTTAACTTTAGTTTAAATGATAGTTTAAAATATTTTTGTTATAAAACTTAAATAGTTTTTTTATTCTGATAATTTTTGTGCCTAGGTAAAAAAAATGCTTGATTAGAAAATATTTTAAGTTTTATAATTTTACAGAAACATAATCTTGTCTTAGACGTTTTAGACCAAACATATTTATTACAAACTAAAAAATAATAACATTTTAAAATTTAAATAATTAACTAATAATCTTTAAAAACAGTGTTTAAAACCACATATATATTCAGATTTTAAACCTCAAGTAAAAAAAAAGATGTACAAAGCTACAAAAATCTAGTTAAATACTTTACTTTTTACTTTTTTAATTAAAAAAAAGATAAGACCAATTTTCAAAAAAAATAAATAATTAGTTTACTATTTCTTACAAAACTTTTCAACAACTTAACCAATAACTATATAAATATTGAAAAATCCAAAAAACAGTTTATGTTTTTAACAGAAATTCAATTAGAATAATTAATCAAAAAGCAATCAAAGAGAATGCAAAACATAGACATCGAAGCTTCGGTGGAGCTGAAGAAAAATGACTCATCTGAAGACAACTCATCGTCAATTTCAACCCCGTCCAAAAACTCTGAGAAGAGGGACTCGTGGGACAACAAGTTCCAGTACCTGATGGCGGCTTTGGGGTTTGCCGTCGGTCTTGGAAACATATGGAGGTTCCCCTACCTGTGCCAGAAAAATGGGGGAGGTAATTATTGTTTCTAAAATATACATTTGTTTTTATCTACTGCATAAAGAGTTAATATAATATTTTTAAATTTGTTTGAATGAGTTTGATATTTGTTTTCTGTAATTTTCTCCCTATGTGTTCCTGTGTCAGAAAAAAGTGGTTGTTATTTTTTTGAGGGTTGTATTTTTTATGCCCACTGTGTGAATTACTTCAACCACTTTTTATAGCAACTGTTTAAATGTTATTAGATAAATACAATAGTTTTTACAAACTGTTTTTGACATAAAACTAGTTAAATTTTTTAAATAGTATTTACAAGACATTTGAATGTCTTTAATATGTTTTTGCTACAATAACCACATGCGACCTTATTAGATGTTTGCAGTTGTGAATTAAAACCTTTTTTTTTAGTTTCAATTTTATGACCAGTTTATAAAACTTAAAAAGACTACTTTTCGCAACCAATTAAAAAAATACTGTTACACACAGCACTTAAATAGAATTTTTTTTTTAAATAAATATTACTTACCACAAACAGGTGCCTTTCTCATCCCCTACCTGCTGATGCTGGTTGTGCTTGGCTACCCCCTGTACTTTCTGGAGCTCGCGTTGGGACAGAAGATCAGGAAGGGGACGATCGGGGTGTGGTGCAACATGAACCCAATGCTGGGAGGAATCGGGTTTGCCAGCAACATGGTTAGTGGCGTCATAATACTCTAGTGTTTTGTATTATATTGTTTTTCTCAGTAACTTTTTTTTTATGCTTCCTGTAATAGTTTGACAGATTAAGCATGTAGCAAATGTATTTTTCATAATATTCTTATTGTACTTAAGATAAATTGTAAATATAAAAAATTATTTATGTCTACTAGATTTACAAAAATAATGATAATGTTTATTACTTTATGATTTTTGAATAGTGCTAATTAGTTGATTTGATTGAAAACTGGCAGTGATAACAAATAATTTTTAATCTACTATGTCAAAATATAAATTATTTTAAGTTTTAGAATTAAGTTTAATAAAGTCTTCAAGTTGTATTATTAAAAAATTAATTTCGTGGAGCTCTAAATTTATATTGAAAGTAGCAGAATATAAACAACATTTTTGTTTTCTAACAGTTAAGCTTTTGATAGTAAATGAGATTGAAAAAGCTTAGGCTATAGTCAAGATTTCATCATAAGTACTTGAATTTAATGATAATAACAAATATTGTGAAAGTTAATGTTTTAACAAACACACAGTTTTAAATTCAAATTATAACAAGTAATTGCAATGATTAAAAACTAGAGTATTAAAATGCACACATAAAGTTGCAGATATAACTACTCATAGGGTTGTACACACAACAATGTTGATAAAAAATTAATAATTATCTACTCTGTATATATATATATATATATATATATATATATTATAATGGTTTTGTATACAAAAGTAATCTTGTGTTTGTTTTCAACCAAAAACATTTTTTTCCATTAGTTCTACATACATAATTGCATCTCCCTCCTCATAGGAATATACTACACAACCATCCTAAAATAAACTAAAGTAATAACAAAAAAGACAACAGTAGTTAAACAAAACAGTATATTCTAATTTATTTTCTATTTTCAGATATCACTCTTAATAGGCTTGTACTACACAACCATCCTTGGCTGGGCATTCTTTTACTTCTTCAACTCTTTCAAAAACCCGTTGCCATGGGCGTCATGTCCTCACGTGATCCCCGGCAACGACTCCTCGCCCCTGTTGCCCGAGTGCAACGCCTCTAGCGCCACCGAGTGGTACTGGTACAGGGAAACGCTGGACATCTCTGAAAGCATGAATGAAGGAGGTTGGTGTGAAAATTGTTTTGTTTTATTGTGTATTACTTTAACTTTATAAAGCTTTTTAGATTAACAAATAGAGATTAGTCTAAAACAGTTATTGATAGTGTTTTAAACTTTTATGGAGTTTTCACTTTAATGAATGAATGGCCTGCAACTTTTTTAGTTATTTGCGGGCCAGACTTGCTAAGAAAAAGTTTTTGTGTTTGAAAAAATTGGAAAAAAAAAGTTTAGAAACTTTCCAAAAACAGGATATCAATAAGTCATCGTTTTATAATAAGTACCACTGCAATGAATAATGAGCATTAATGATTACCAAATAATTTTAAACAGGTGACATCAACTGGCAGATGTTGGGAGTGCTCGCCCTGGCCTGGGTGCTCGTGTACGTCGGCATCGTCAAGGGCATCAAGTCGTCGGGCAAGGTCATGTACTTCGCCACCCTCTTCCCGTACTTCGTACTGATCATCTTCTTCTTCAGGGGCGTGACGCTGGATGGTGCTGTCAACGGGGTCGTGTACATGCTGAAGCCCAACGTTTGTTTTTTGAATATTAGCTTGAATAGAGTTCTGAAGATTTTTAGAGTTGGCTGTTGCAGTCGCGCACAATACGTGCTGAAACCCAAATTTCGTTTGCATCGTCTAAATAACATGTTTGTTTGACAATTTCAAACTTTTTATCAACAGTTTTTTTCCTGTATCCAACAGTTTTTTGGATACATCTAAAATTCGTTTACAGTTGCGCGTAAATTTTGTCACCTGCTATTGGGATTTATAAAGTACATATTTATTTGGACGACTCAGTTATTTTTCCCTGTCACTCGTTTATCCGGACAACTCGATTATCCGCATTGACAAAGTATATTTTTCATGCAGATAACCAAACTGTCGGAAGCAACAGTGTGGAAGGACGCGGCGACGCAGATATTTTTCAGCTTGGGTTTGGGTTACGGGACCATCATCGCTTACTCGAGTTACAACAACCCCACCAACAACTGCATGAAGGTTTGTTTAATAATTGTTTGTTTAATTGAAAATGTTGTAAATGTTAAGCTTTCATTGCTTGCAACGACCAATTCTATATAAAGTCAGTTGCTAAATGTATACTCGAAATGCTACTAAGCAAGTTAACAACTAGTATCAAAATAATATAACAAATTAAAAAATGCTGCATTAAGTTGAAATAGCAAATAGAACTTTATTTCGAATATCGAACTGAAACTGTATAACAGGACGTAATATTCGTGCTTTTGTTAAGCTTAGATTGCTTGCAATAAGAGAGTTTTTTTGTAGTCATTTAGTAAAAATGTGCTTGAAAATGCTTCACAAGTTAGTTAACAATTAGTATCTAAACAAAATAACAAATACCAAACTGATAACAATGAATATCAAACTCAAGCTGTATGTGTAACAGGACGCGATATTCGTGGCGTCGGCCAACTGCGCCACCTCCATATTCGCCTGCTTCACCGTCTTCTCCATTCTCGGCTTCAAATCGCAACAGTCCTACTACAAGTGCTTGTTCGGGTGAGTTTTTACTTGTAATAGTGTTTAATTTTGATTTTAATTGAATTAATGGTTTTTCTGAGATAATTATTTTTCTTATTTCAAAAAGCTAATAAAATTTTAGTACTCGACTATAAGCCGTATAGTTAAAAATTATAGATATGATATAAGCAAGTTGATACATCAGTTTAATGAAAAAATTTATAACTTTTTTTTTTCAACCAATCACAGGTCAGAGTTCACGGAGGAGGACGTGGCGACGGTTAAATCGTGGACTGACGACCAATTGCAAGCTTACAAAACCGAACACAACATAGGCAACCACACTTGCTTCCCAGAGGAAGAACTCACCAAAGTTAGTTACTTTTTTTATTTAAATTAGTAATAATTAAATAAAAAAAAGTTTTTTTATTTTGATATATACTTTCATCCCACTATTTTACCGAGTGTTTCCCAGAAAAGAACTCACAAATGTTTGTTACTTTCTTGTTGGAGCATACAATTAAAATAACTGATTTACTTTTGTTGTTCAAAAATATTTTTTTAGTCCACACTTTGACTGAGTGCTTCCCCGAAAAAGAGCTTGTAGAAGTTGTTTGTGTTATTTTTATTAAAGTTAAAAATATTATAAAACAAATTATTTTTGTTATTGTAATATATATTCTATCCCACAATTCAACTGGGTCTCAGATTTAGTTACTTTCTTGATTAAATATTCAATTCATACTTATGGTTTTAAACAAGGCACTCGCAATTCTCAACTGAAAAACTAAATCCGGGTTCTTAATTAGTCTCGTTTTGTTTTTGTTACAAATGTAGGATGTTTATGTTACTTAAATTTTGTTTTTATATAATTTTGTAATAACTGGTATAACTGCATTTAAGATAGTTTGAGTTTTTGTATAAAAATAAGGTTGTGGTTTGTGGAAGATTTATTTTAATTTTGATAAGTTTTTATATGAAATAGTATTTGCAAAGCTTTTATAAATGTTGACTTTTTTCACACAAAGTAGTTTTACATATATTATTTTATTACGAAATACTAAATTTGACAGAGGTTTTAGCTATGCTGAGCGTTGTGATTTTATAATAAGTTATAAAAATCTAATTTAGTTGGTCACTAGTGTAGAATTTGCGGCTATTTAAAAATGGTTACTAAGTTTAATTTCTGGACCTTTGAACATAAAAAATAACTTAACAGCCTAAAACAACAATTATGAAATTTTATAAATAATAAATAAATAATAATAAAACATTTTTGGACTAATTGTAAAATGAGCTCATTTTTAGGCTTACTCTTGCACATTTTGCGTTCAACAATATAAATGTAAAGAAATGTTCAAAAAATATGTTTCTTGATACTTCAAACTTTATCTTTTATTAATTATTTTGTTGAAAATTATCTTACAAGATTAATATTATGCAAACACGCTTATCTAGTTCAATAAGTCCGGTAAATTTTACAGAAATGTATCCTCCTTTTCTTGGAATATATCAAGATAAGGAAAATTTAATCCGTTTGCCTTTATCTATTGAGTGATTAGAATAAAACGTTTTTTTTGATTTTCCATTTAAGATTTTTATGTTTTAAATCAATTTTCTACTAATCTACCGACATATAAATAAAAAAGATTAAGTATAAAAATTTTTGTTTATATAAATTTCTCACAAATAATTACAAAGCTAAAGTTCAAACCTTCTTTATACTATTTAAGCATAGCTTAAGTTAATATGGTTTAGTATAATTTTAATTTTTTTTCTTTAATTTTTAAAGTCCGGTCAAGGTAAACTGCATGCTAAACATGTGTATCGGTTAAAATAGATTGAGAAAAGTTATCTAGTAGTTATCTGTAGCTTTAACTTTAGGTTTCAAACAAAAAGTATTATTTTAGGTCAAAAAACACTCAAGTTGTTTTTCTTTATTAATTTTTAATTGTTTTGGTACATTTTAAGCACTTTTATAATTTTTCAAAGTCAGTTTTAAATTGCTTTAAATAATTAAATTTTTTAAAGTAAGCAATTTAAAATGCATTTACTGCATCTTAGGTCAGTATGTACAAAGGTAATTCACTAAATTTACCATGCAGTAAATTAATTAAATCTTCAACATATATAACAAAATAAAATTTTCTCCTACTTTAATTTTTTCATTAGTCATATGTTTTCATTTGAAAATTAATTTTTGTTAAGTTGTTATTTATATGCATATATACATAATATAATACTTCACTACTCAAATTATCAGAACAATCTGAAGTAACCTGTAAAAACTAATACGCACAATCAAGTAAAAATAATTAGCATCTAAAGTTTTATCAATAAGTTGACCGCAAAGTAAAATAAAAGTAAAGTTTTAATTCCAATTCCTTAATTACCACGGCCTATGAGCAATTTCGAGCCAGAAAAGTACGTGTGTTGGAAATAATTGAATAAAAATTGGCAACTTTATAAGCATCCCGCGGTATGCACTAAAGTCGCGCCCGTTTAAGAGCAACCAATAACATTTCTTCAAGTAATTTTTGTTGCTTTTACGTTTTAGTCGATAAAAATTTTATCGAAAAAACAGTCTTAAAGTTTTAAATTCGAGGCTTTTGAGTTTGCCATTTGCTGTAATGAAAAAACTGGTCAAGTTTGATTTTAAAGTTTTTTTCTTGAAGAGTTGAAATTTTTTTTTTGTGGTATATTAAAAATAAGATAATATTAATATAAGTAGTTTAGTTTTTTTTTTATGTTCAAGTAAAACTAAAAATGACGTTTCGAAAGGACAAAATAAATTTTGTTTTAAAAATCAATTAAACTAATTATAATTATACTGAGATAGTTTTTTCTTAAACGAAACGTTTTTCAACTGTTAGACCAAACAAAAACTATCAATATAAATAAGGTTATTCAAATAAACCAATTAAGCATAAATACATTTATTAAGATAATTGAAATTATACTTTAAGTGTTTCAAACCCGTTTAAACTTGTGTATAGTGGGCAGCTGATTTGTTGCTTTTTAAGAGAAACTCTCATTCAGTAAATATAAAATGCAAATCCGTTTATGCAAACAATAAAAAGTAAAATAACCTAATTTTGTATGTAAAATATTCATGAAGGTATAAAAATGCCAGGCTGCAGGTTAAGGTGAAATTTAATTTTTATTCAATATAATTTATTGTCATATTGAAAATAAAAGGCAATCTAGTGTATTTGCAACAAAAGACATCCAAATTTGTAAGCAAAAATTTTCAAACTGAATTTCGGACCTAAAAGTTACATTTGAAAGTTAGCCTATATGACCTTATTTTAAACGTTTTTCTACAACGTTTATTGATTGGTAATATACAATTGATTAAGTCTTAAATATTTTATTTACCTTTGTACCTTAAATCATTCCCAACTCATGTTTTATATCATTAAAGAGTAGTAAGCTTAAAAATGCATTCTGTTTTAAAAATTGCTTCAAGTTTTCGACGCTTAATCTAAAAAGTTTTCCAGTTTCTTTCCAGTACAACAGTTTACTGCCTAGCACATGGAAAATATTTCAGTTACCACATAATCTCTCATGCACACGAAAGTACAAATATTTTGCAGATATTCACAAATATTTTGCGTTTAGTTTGAAATATTTCGCTGTTTAATTTCTACTACTCCACACAAATTAAAACTGTTTTGTCTACTACTCTATTACTTAAAAAGAAACAGTTATTATTAACTTTTTTTTTGATCAATGATGAGTTGTAACAACTAAACAACAGTTTAAATAATTTACAGCAAAATTTTAAACAACAATTAAGTTGAAAAATAATCTCACGCTGAAAAATAGATAAATATGTAATTTTTTATGTTTTGTTGTCATAAAAAAAGCTTATAATGTAGTCATTTAGTTATTACTTGTATGTTGTTACACAATTGATAACTAAAGTGTTCTGGTAATCATTAAAACTTGTTTTTATTGTTTCCAACACAAAAAGTTGTCATGTTTTGGTTTAAATCTCATTGAAGTTTTATCTGAACAAGTTTTAGAGTGGCAGATATTAACAGTTCTCTTCAAATAAAACATTGGTATTAAAATCTACTTAAAACTATTTTATGTTTTTGCATTAAGTATTTTATGAAAATTGTTTAAGAATTATTAAAAGTAATTAATTATTGTTTATAAGACTTATGAATATATAATAGTTAGTTGGCCCACTGATAAAATATTAAATATATTAAAATCCTTATACAGTTTGTAAAAACAACTGATTATACTTAAAATTTTCAGAAATTTATTAATTGTCAAAGCCTTTATATAACTACCAAATGTCTGTTATTCATTTTCTATAGTTTTTTTACACGCATGACTGACTGATAATTTGTTAAAAACAATTTTTTGCTTTTACTCATTATTTCTATTTGTAATCCAGTTAGTTCATGCTAAAAACTTTTTTTTTAAATTGATCTAAAGAAATATACTTTCTTGCAACTGAAGAAATTAAGCAGCAACCATTATTTTCTATGCGAAGAATGTCCTAGTCAAATTTTTTCAAGCAAAACAACAGTTTCCATCATGTTATAACAGCAAGTACACCAATGCGCTTTGAACATGAGACGTGTAACAATTGATCAGTTAGTTTCATCAGAAGCCAACTGCATTGCGTAATGATGTGCGTGTGATAAATTTTAATCTTTCCCTGATGCAAGCCTATTTTTAGGCTATTAAACTCAAAGCTCAGTCCTGACCATGATAGTCACTCATATTTGCTGAATCAGCAAAAATATTTTTGTTTGTTAATTTTAATTTAAACTATTAATACTGTATTTTTTTGATTAATTTTTAGTATGTTTGGGTAAGGTGGGTTAGGGATAAGGGTATAAAAAAATTATAAAAAAGCTGTAATTTTTTTTTATGTTGATTCAGCAAATATTCAAATCAGACTGAACTTTAGGTTTACTTTGCTATTTTGTATGCAGAGATATTTTAGCCAAGCAAAAGTGTCCACAAGCAAAACAACAATTTCCATCTAAGTTTAAACAAGAACTAGATCAATGCACTTGAACGTGAAGTTAACACATGAAACTATAGATTAAATAGTTTTATTGGCATTAGAATAAATCACAAATCAAAGTCTACACGTAATAAATTTTTAATCCTTTCTTGATAAAGATAAACTGTTATGTATTGCTTCAGTTGCTGGCGGCTCTTATCGTTTATTGTGGGAGTAGTTTCGCAACTGCTTGGTTTTTACTCGATATCAGGCAACCAACTCATTTAAACTGCTTATACGGCTGATTTTTGTTTTTTCCACGTTTCAAACTTGTTATACCGAGCCTTTGAAAACTTAAATAATTTTTAAAGTATATTTATTTTTTTCAAATAATCTCACCTTGTTAAAACTCGTATAAGTTATGATAAATTAAAAAAACGACATTTAAAAACTTATTGTTATGTGTTATTTCTCCTTTTATTTGTAAGAAAGTTTAAATGTATTATATGTTGGTTTTATGTTTTCTATTTTTATCAAGTTTGTTAACCTACTTTTTATTAAAGTTTTCAGTTTGTATTTCTTACATTCCATAAAAGTATGTTGAGTATTTGCTTGTTGTATTTATGTTTATTATATGATAATAACAAATTTAAACAGTATTTTTCCTTTATTACACTGACACATGTTTCTAAAGAAAGAGTACTGGTTAAATTTGTTATTATTATATATTCCAGTGAACTTGTCTCGCTAGGATCTTTATTAGAAAACTCTTAAATTTTTATTTTTAATATTTGTTTATTATATAATATATTTATCAGTTTTAAGCAGATTATTTTATCTAAGGTTTAAAAATTGCTTATGTATATCTTCATAAAAAAAACCAGCTGAAGAAGATAAAACGTCTTGATTATATAGAGTTCAATAAACAACTGCCGACCTTTAATAAACTTTATCAAATTGATAAAAAAAATGTATATTTGTATATATCTTCGTCTTAAATAATTATAGTATTGAGTTATTAATACTTTAAAAAAATATTAAATGTAAATGTATTATTTTTGTTTAAAAACACTTGTTATCATAGTTTAAGACAAACTTTTATACATTCCCCAGCTGAATATAAGTATTTTGAATTAATCCCGAGATCATGTAACATGTGCGAACCGTGTTACAAACCTGACTCACATTAGACAGCTGTATGAGGAATTTGCGTTTTGTAGTAGTTTCCCATTAAGTTAGGAATAAAGCAGTTGTTTATAATTGCAATTATTTATGCTCTTTGGTTAGTGTTTTTTAATTTAAATATGTCAAGCTACTAACTCCTAAGTTATTTGATTATAAATAATGTAACAAATATACCCTAAACTCAGGCTTTTCTATTTACAGTTGTTTACACTTCAAGGAATTTACTTAAAAATATTTTCATTGCGTAAATTACTTGCCTTTTTCTCATAAAAATATTCTTATTGTTCATATAAGTGCTTATAATTTAAGTTGTGTTGTGTGTTGATCTAAAAAATAATTTAATTTGAGCCCTTTGTTATTTTATTTTTTCTTAGATTCTTTTTATCGAATATCTTTTGAGGATGTGTTAGGGATAATTTTATAGTGGTTTATAATTTATTCGATAGTTATTTTATTAAAGTTATTATGCCATAATTTAATAGCTATTAAGTTTATCGTTGACAAAAACAACTTAACGAAGCATTTCTTTCTATACTTTTGTTGTTGAAAGAATATTTAACCTTTTTTAAAGTATAAAACGTTCCTCAGCAAGTGAAGAAAATTAATTTCAATTGTTTAAGTTTTAATTTATGCAGTTAAATACTTTGAACATACTTTTAAGTTTATTACATTTCTACGTGAAAACAACAACAAAAACATTTCTAATCCTATTCAAAGTTTGTTTTTATTTTCAGACAGTTTTTCAAGCTTTTCGTCAAAAAAATTAAAAAGCGTGAAATGTTTTTACTTCTACTTAATTATTTTTTAAGTCTAAAATAACAACTAATATACAGGAGGTCCAAGGAACCGGGTTGGCTTTCATCGCGTTCGCAGAAGCGATCAACAGATTTCCCCTTCCTCAGGTATGTTTTAGTAATAGAGTTTATCTTTCTTAAGATTTTTTATTTGCATCAATTTATCTTTGATTAGCTCGGTGGTCTTCACGGTGTGAACAGAAATTATTTTACTGTGCACAAAAAATTTAGTGAGGTAAAAATATTTTTATTAGATGATGTTTGTTCTGTCTTTTTCTATTAAAAACAGCAACTTATAACATAAAATAACATAAAAATAGTGGTTTTTTAATAATACTTTGGTATTTTTTATTGCCTGGTGTGCACAGAATATATTTTCCAGTAATTGAGTGTACATAGCTTTTGCAAAGATTGAAGACCACTGGATTAGCTTATAATATTAAAGATTTAGTTACTTTTTTTTCAGTACCAGTTGGTACTTTTTATAAAAAATTCTTTAAATTAACCACTTTGAACTGTTTAAGTAAAAGTTTTTATTTTCATAGTTTTCAACAATTAACATTCGCCTAGTGCAGGGGTCGGCAAACTGCGGCCCTTAAAGCAAATATATAAACAAGTTAATTCAATCCTATAAACATATTATAATGAATTTTTCCTCACAGCTGTGGTCGGTGTTGTTCTTCTCAATGCTGGTTTCCATCGGAATATCTTCGGAGTTCGGCATCTTGCAAACGGTGATCACCACCGTGTTGGACAGCGGCGTGAAAATCAAAAAGTGGAAGATCACTGGTGTCTTGTGCGGAGGTAGGTGTTGTTTACTTATCTAGCTAAATATATATGTATTATATAACTGTTCAAAAATATAGGTTTAATTGTTTGCTAACAAAAGATCCTAGTGAAGTAACTTCACTGGAATATAGATAAAAACAAATTGTACAGTAATCTTCCTTTATTCTACCAACATATGTTTCTGTGTGTTAACGAATCACCACACTTCAACTGGGTTCTGTAAAAAAATAATTACTCTAATGAAAGAATAGAAGCATAGAATAAAGTAGGTGTATACATGTTTTCATTAAAATAAAATATTTTCTACAGATAATAGTATTTTATCTATTATTAACTATTATCTGTAGCAAATATTTTATTTTAATGAAAACATGTATACACCTACTTTATTCTATGCTTCTATTCTTTCATTAGAGTAATTATTTTTTACTAGTGATGTACCGGACCCACAATTTCGGGTCCGGCCGGACCCGGATCCGGACTTTTTTTTCAAATTAGAATCCGGCCGGAACCGGATCCGGACTTTTTTTTCAAATTAGAATCCGGCCGGAACCGGATCCGGATTTTTTTTTCAAATTAAAATCCGGCCGGAACCGGACCCGGACTTTTTTTTCAAATTAGAATCCGGCCGGATCCGGATATCAGACAAAAATGGCAATATCCGGCCGGACCCGGACCCGGATAGTGAGTCCAATACATCACTAGTATAAACTAGCCTGAGTCAGAATGAGGTTTTTAAAAACTGAAAAAAAAACTTTAATCTAATAATAATTAGAACAGCTAGCCACAAGGTTTACAAATTTAGGTGTTATTTACAATTAAAAATCTGAAATCAAGTTCTTGAACAAAATACACTAGAAAACTACAAACTATTGAAAACTGGATCAGCTCAAACTCATTCAAAATCTAAAAGAAAATTAGCCTGAGTTTTTATAAAAAACTAAACTAGCCTGAGGCAGTCCAAGATTTCTAAAATTCCCAAAAATTTTCTAACTAGCAGGGTTGCCACTGTTTAAGTCAATAAAAATAGCTAGAGTGAATATAAACAAGCCTGAGTCAGAATGAGGTTTTTAAAAACTGAAAAAATTACTTTAATCTAATAAACAGTAGAACAGCTAGCAAGGGTTGACAATTTGGTAGTAAAGTTGTGTAGTGATTGTGGTACACTTAACCTATTAGTACTACCCATCATAGTTAAATCCTACCTTATTTAATTAATATCTAACAAATTCTAACTGAGACTACTTTCTATAATCAGACACGACAGTTTTGAGTGATGAATCTTTTATATAAAACACAACAAGAAATACTAGCATATACAAAACTATTAATTACTTTGGTAACACTTTAAAAACTGGAAGCTATTTAAATCTATATCAAAAGACTTAAAACAATAAACTAAAAATTAAATAAAACTTTTAGTAAACAAGAAACTGTTAAATTTTTAATAAACTATTAAACTATAAACCTGGCTTAAATATTTAAACAATTAAACACCAGTTGAAATATTCACTTTTAAAACAAAACACTACTTACAATAAACATTCACAAAAAAGTTCAAGATATTTTGTTGCTTCAAGCTGCACACCAAGTTAACTAACTGCTTACATATAAACTGCCTGTCATGTTCTGATGTTTTGTTGCATCAGTATTTAGTTTGAAACATTTTGTCATATGATTCTCATCGGCTCTTACATTCAACCGTATTAACTCTAAATATTCTCTGAGCTCAACTTTAAACAATAAATAATGCAAGTATTTATTCCAAAGTTTTCAATTTTACAACATATGTAATGAGCTGCATTTCTGAAATGTTTATTTCATAGTTTAAATGTAAACAAATGTAAATTAGTCACATGTACAAAATGAGCCAATCACGGTAGATGTTTAATTTTAGCTGACGAAAATGACTCTTATTAATTTACACAGGGTTTGTTTTTGGAAAAATACTTTTCAGTATGCTCTTTTTTACTAAATAGAGCCGGGTCCGGCCGGATCTCTGTTAGGATCCGGCCGGACCCGGATCCGGACTTTTTTTTCAAATTAGAATCCGGCCGGAACCGGATCCGGACTTTTTTTTCAAATTAAAATCCGGCCGGAACCGGATCCGGACTTTTTTTTCAAATTTGAATCCGGCCGGATCCGGATATCAGACAAAAATGGCAATATCCGGCCGGACCCGGACCCGGATAGTGAGTCCGGTACATCACTATTTTTTACAGAACCCAGTTGAAGTGTGTTGATTCGTTAACACACAGAAACATATGTTGGTACAATAAAGGAAGATTACTGTACAATTTGTTTTTATTATTATGTATTATATAACTTTTGGGTGGAGGTAATTTTTTTTGGTTTATAATTTGTTTTAAATTTTTAACAGGATTGCCACTTTACCTGAAAAAACCTGGAATTTGACAATTTAGGCAAAAAAAAACCTGGAATTTGAAAATTTTTTAAAAAAACCTGAAATTTTGAACAAAAATCACTAAAAAAACCTGGAATTTAAGCAATTTTCACATGTTCAGTAATAAAATTTCGATTTGACTCCGAACATTTATCATAAAAATAAAAAAAATTGTCATCATCAAATTTGTTTTCATTGAAAACATATTTAAAGTAGCTTTACAGTAATTTTTCAATTTTTTATACTATTTAACACAGTTTCTTACCTTAAACTTAGCTTTAAACAAAAAATAGACTAAAAATATGTACTATTAAAAACCTGGAAGAAATCTGAAAAACCTGGATTTTTTTTTGAAAAAACAAGTGGCAACCCTGTTTTAAGTATACAGTAAAAATTTTATTGTTCATGGTTTGGTCTGGATAACTTAATGTGCAAGAAATCAAAAAACATTTTAGTTTATCAATAATTTATAAAATGAACTTATCATAGATAAGATGTTATCCTTTTTTATTTTTGTAAGTTAAGTTTATTTAAGCAAGTATTTACTATATGCAAAAATTTCTGTACTTGCATATCTTGTAAACATTTTATCGCTTTATTTTGTTAAAAGAATGAGTATCTGTGATAGTGAAGGTAAAATTGAAAATAAAAACTAATTACAGCAGTGTATGTAATAACTATTTTAAGTATTATTTTGAATGCGAAAAATGTAAACAGTGTGTAAAAATAAAACCAATAGTGTAACAATATTTCAATGTTTTGATAACATTAAATCTCAAACAAAGTGTTAATTTCTTTGTTTATGAAAGCGATACAAGTGTTTATTCAACATTGTTGAAGTAAACTTAGGAAAAGTTTAATGATTATTCTGCATTCGAATAGCAGCAATATCATAGGAAATTGCAAATTCACAGGGGTTTTGTTCAGTAAGGCATTTAATTTTGAGGTTGAATAAATATTTCCCTGTGTTTTAAAGAATTTACAATTTTCGCCATTCGGTAATTTTATAAAGCAGCACAAAAGAGTATAAAGTTTAATTTTTCGACTAAATAATTTTTACCTTCAAATCAAATATTAATTTTTCCACTTTTGTGTTAAATTTCATCAGTCCGTTCCTACTGTTTGTTAATTCGTTTTGATCAATATAAATAAGAGTTCCACATTTGCTCGAAAATTATCAGTTAACAATAAAAATCAGTGTAAACTAGTATATGTTATTCATAAAGTTGGTATTCTTTTCCAATTTATTGTTAACTAAATATACACACTCTTTAAACAGTTTTTTTTTCTATAACTTTGAATCTGATGAATTTTTACAAAAAAAAAATTAAGTGAAAAATAATCATTTAGTTTTGATTAAAAAAAACTAAATACATATAGGTAATGCATTGTTAAGTTTGTTTATAATTATGTGGCCTGAAGATACTAAAAGTGTTTTTTTATAAATGAATAAAAACCTTAAAATCAAGAAATTTTTTTTTATATGTATTAAATGCTCATGCTTTAAATATTAATGGACTTTAGTCTGTACCAAATAAACAACAAAATAACTTTCAAAATCAATAAATCATCAAATTTGAAAACAATTAAACATTATTATAATCACAAGTACATACTAGTTCAAATATTATTGTTTTCAAAAGTACATGCTAGTTCAAATATTATTTGTTCCACAAGTACATGCTAGTTTATTTGTACAAGTGCGCAGACTATATAAGTGGGCTTGAAAAATACAATTTGATGACAACAAGTTACAAGAGCACTCAAAACATGTTCAGTTTTATGTATATTAAAATATACTTTTTGTTTGCAATCTGCTGTCTGCTTTTACTAAAAGTGACGATTATGCCAATTAGATTTTATAAATTTGCAGAAATTTAAAATAGAGTTCTTCATAGAAAACTTAAAATGTATATTAGGCATATTTCTATCAAAATTAAAAATGATAAAGCAATTTGCATTTTTCAAGTGTTTTTCAATAGTACTTCAGAATATACTATGTATTTGATATTTGTGATTTTAACTCTTTGCGACTTATTTGTTGACTTAGTTGACCGGAAACATAAGTTTATTTCAACTATGACGTCACAGAGAGCTATTTATGCAGATAAGTAGGTTATTTTTATCATATTCTGTCAGTCAAAAAACAGGCATAAGTTTGTATACTGTTCATTTGTAAGGTAAATAGAAGTTCCAACAAAAACTTGCTGAGTTAGTTTTTTAAACAAGCAAATAAAAACTCCAGTTTGAAGTTCTCTTATCTTTTTGTTTGCAAGCATATAAAGCACATTGATTTGCATACTATTTGTTAATAAAATATGTGAACTTCAAATTAATACATTGTTGTTAAACAAGTATATAAAAATTCAGGTTGGGAATTTTATTGTTTTTCTTTCAACAAGGTTGTAGAATTTTCTATTTATAACTCTGTTTGTCCTCAGTTCAAAAAGCGATTTCAAGTTCCAGTTTTAAGACTTTTTCGTCCTTTGTTCGATAATTATTAAAAGTTTTTGTTTTCAAATTTGCATATAATTTTATTTGAGAAGTCTTTAAAAATAGTAGTTCAATTAAGTTAAGCATAATATCTAATGGCTAGTTCAACACTGTGTGCATATTCGCAGAAGTTGTAGAAGTAGTATACATTTAGTATATTATTTAATTGATTACACAAAACTAATAAAATTTTAGTAAGAACTATTGTTTCATACAGTTATTTCCAAAAGTAAATATTAACAAACAAAAAAAATTCAAATTCCTTTATAAGCATAATTTATTAATATGTATAAAAAATAAAAAAAACATTACTAATAAAATATAAAGCACCATCATGAACAAAGTGTACTATTATGATTTATAATCCTTCATAGAATTTGAATTTAATTTTTTTATTAAAATTCTAACATGTCTGTTCCTTATGTTTACGATATTAATATTGTAAATAATCGATCACACAAACTTAGTTCTAATTTATCATAACGAAATACATTTAATTCAAACAGGTCTGTTCCTCCTGTAAAATATTATAAAAAACTAATAAAATTTAGCCTCAACGAATAACTGTTATATTTTCAATTGAACGTTACTCCTTACAGGTCTGTTCCTCCTGTCCACCGTGTTCGCCACCCGCAGAGGCTCGTACATCTTGGACATATTCGACACGTACTCGGCAACCATCGGTCTCGCCGTCATTTGCCTGTGCGAAGTGGTAGCGCTCAGTTGGGTGTACGGCGTCGAAAGGTTTGTTTGTTTTTTTGTTTACGATTAGGGATACCTTTTGAGAAAAGATTGAAGTTTGTCAAGATATGATAAGAATGTTTACACTGTTTTACTTATCACGATACTGAAAGGTAGTTGTTGCAATTTTTGCCTCTTACGAGTTTGTTATTGTTGTTACAATAATAACTTATTGTTTAAAACTATTTAAAATAAAGGAGAAATTTTCTTGAATCAATTAAGTACGACATACTTTTATTAAATTTTTTCGATTTGAAACGGTTCATTTTTTAAATATTTTATTTTTTATGTTGTGTTTTTTCCTTTAAAGTGTTTTTAACACTGCATAGTTTTTACATTATTTTTAATGTACTCAAGAGGAAAAGTATTTAAAAAAAAATATTTAAAAATTCTCTGCTCACTCAAACAGGTCATACTAAAATGCTTTATGGTTTTACATATGTCTATTAGTTAATTATGAATTAAGTTACGAAAGTAAACTACACAAGCACATCATAAGGTTATTACACCAATTAATATTAATGAAATTAATATATGTTCTGGACTTACTTGAAATAATTTCAAACCAAATATTTTTTAAAACAACTCTCATTGGTTTTTATTGTTTAAAATTTCATAAGAGACGTATATTAATTAAATTTGTAATGAATGTATTATATGATAGTTAATAGTTTCTTCCAAATAA
Organism: Thalia democratica; assembly: GCF_965202585.1. NCBI lineage: Eukaryota > Metazoa > Chordata > Thaliacea > Salpida > Salpidae > Thalia > Thalia democratica. Next base: position 30,749,802 of record NC_139172.1, on the reverse strand, counting down.
GATTTTATTAGATTTTAGTAACATTCAAAATGTATACTAAGTTGTTTCATTTTATTAAATGCATAGTTTTAATAAAAACTATAATAATATTTTAAGTGAAGTAATGTAAAATACTGTAATAACTTCTGTTACGCTTCAGATCTTCTCATCACATTTTTCTTTAACAATAAACAAATTCATTACTATCATAAGAAATTATTTAATTGTGACGTCACAAAATTCACCAATCACACCGTCATGACACTCAATAACAAGCTAAAGCCTGCTTGTGATTTATTTTTATATTACGTCACGCAACCAACTATGACGTCACAGGTTCAGGAAGGACGTGGAGGAGATGATAGGCGTGTCGCCGAACAAGTACTTCATGCTGTCGTGGAAGTTCACCAGCCCGCTGGCACTGATCATCATCGTAGCGGCTTCCATAATTCAGTTCTGCATGGACGGTTTGTTCTACAACCGGTGGGTGAAGGGCGCCAAAAATAAGGTTCGATTTCATATTTAGATTATTCATAAAATTTTTTTTATTAGTTTGTGTTTATTTAATTGTTTTGTTGTTTATTCATCATTCCCCTTGTGGCCCTTTTGCACAAGATGGCAAAGTTCACAGAAAGAAGGTTTGATTTCATATTTAGATTATTCATTTAAATATTTTTTATAAATTTTTGAAGTAACAAGTGGGTCGAGGGCGCTGAAGTATAGAGGTATGATTTGGATAGTTCATTTGTTAATAACTGCCTTTTGGGGATTTTTAGAATTTGGTATTAAAATACTATAAAAGTAGGTTTGATTTAGATAGTTTAGTTATTATTTTTGTTTAGTTCATTTCCGATGCGTTGGGAGCCAAAGAGAATTTTTTAAACCGTGAATTGATCTAATATAAATTTTTAATTTCTTTCAGGTCAGATAGATCTGTATTTTATTCATTTAAAGATTTTGTTTTTGAATTTTCAAACTGTTACATTACTCAACAGACTTGCAAAATAGTTGGGTTAGATCAAGTGAGACGCCACGTTCGGGCTATATTGGGTTATAAAGAATTGAAATAAGCGTTTACGGAGGTCTAAGAGCCACGATAATAATCTAAAAAATTCAACACGTAAACTTTTTGCGCTTACCCTATATTTCTTGTATTCATGTTAGGGAATTTTATATTAAATTTGTTTACAGGCAGCCTACCCACAATAAGCGGGTTTTTATTTATTTAAAGGTTTCTGTTAAGTTTTTAAATCGTGAGGTTAGTCTGATAACTGTATAAAACAAACAGGGCTAAAGTGGAGGCTGGAAATAATTTTTATTAAAGCTAAGTAGTCTGTAGTGTAAATTGAATATGCAAACTTTTTCGCTTACCCTATTTTTTTTTTCTTGTAGTCATGTCAAAAAATACTCAAATTTTGTTTACAGGTTGTTTACCCCGAGTGGGCGGTTGCCATGGCGATCGTCTTGATGATACTGTCCTCGGTTTGCATTCCCCTTGTGGCCGTTTTGCACAAGATGGGAAAGTTCAACCCGAAGCGATTCGGCGTCACAGAAAGTTGGTTTTGACAATAAGTATATATTTAAGTTTTATTTATAATATAAAAAACAACAAATTTTCGAATCGTTTACTCAGTTTTAATGTTTAGTACATATCTTCAGAACGAATTAAAGTATAAAGCAAAATTTTTAAAGAATCACACAAAAAAACACATTGTGACGTTTCAAATAAAATTGAGTAATTTTAGTTTGCCTGTTTTTAAGTATATATTTTAAGTTTTATGTGAAATTAAAAACTTTGATGAACTTTACCAGTTAACGATGAGCTGACACTGTTTACTAATTTAATATTTTGTTAATTCAATGTTAATAATAATTTAAGAATAAACTTTATTGAATCAATATAAATAAAAAACTAATGTCTACAGAGTGGCCGCTTAACCTGGAATCCTGGAAAAAAAATTGAAATTTTGAAAAAAAAATAACGGAAAAGTCTGGAATTTTAAACAATTTTATATGTTAAATAGTAAAATTTAGATTTCACATGAAAATCTAGCATATAGAAATTTTTTTTTCATCATCAAAAAAAATTTTCTTGAAAAACACAATCAAAGTAGCTTTACAGTGTCTTTTCAATGTTGTTATACTACTTAATACAATTTCTAACCTTAAACTTAACTTTAACCAAAAAGAGACCCAAGCACGTGTACTTCAAAAAACCTGAAAGCAATTCAGGAAACCTAGAAGAAATTTCTAAAAAATCAGCGGCCACCCTGTGTCTAACAACTGTATTTAAATTTCATATATTCTCTCATCTGATTCGATAATTAAAAAGTAACAATAAAATAATAGTTGGCAGTATTAACAAATTTAACAAAAAATACTGATCATATAAACCTCATTAATTAGTTATTTTGTAAGCAAGTATAAAAATCAGGTTCGAGATGCGACAAGCAAGACAAGATGTGCGGGGTTACCGAATCAACATTCCCATTGACATCTGAAAGCCTACGGGTGGTCAACTAGTCTCTCTCGTGTTTGTTCCGCTTCATCGGTTCTCTCAAATTCTGATTCCCTAGCGCGCATTTTTTGGTGGTTCCGCTCGAATGGTTCTCTCGATTGATTCCGCGTAATTAGACTATGAGTAGATTTTAAGAGTTTTTTTCAGTGTGAAAAGTTTTAGCAGGGATTACACAAATGTTTTTGCTGCGAATTTTTATGAATTTTAACGGATTCTGTTTATATTGTGTGGATATTAAAATGACTAATCAAAAACCGAAGTGTTGTTGTTTAATTTTTATTGAAATTTGTATAGTAATATGGTTCTAATCAGTTTCAATACCTTTGAGTTTGAAAACAATTTAAAAAAAGGTGGTCTTGATAATTGGTGATTTTATTGGATTTTATTGATTTATTTAAGTATATTTATTTTAGAAAATTTATTTATACTTTTTATCACTTTTTTATAGTTTTAGAAGACTTCAATTTACTTTAGTGTGTTTTAATTTATTCCGAAAATTAAAATCAATTTTTTTTGGTCTAAAAGGTATAAAAAAACTTAGTTCTATTTTTTGGTACATGGGTATGTATATATATTTATATTTCATCTTTCCAAATTTCTACACATTATAAAATTAGTTGTATGTTTTGCACTAGTTTATATCGATACAAGTAGTTTTTGAATCAATTTTAAAACTTTATATACCTACCTACTTATTTATTTGTTCTTCCTAAAGCCTATTGCACTTAAATTTCAATCCAAAATATAAAAAACACGTATAAATAGTCAACACATCAATTTTTAAACATTTCATCATTTCAAGATTTTTGTTTTGTTATTTCTATTTTATTTTGACTGTTTCGTTTTAGCTGCATATTTTAACTAGCTTAGCTACTTTTAAAGTCCTTTAAGTCTCGTTCAAATTTTTGAAATAATTGAAAAGTGAATTAATCACACGTCTTAAACTATTAAAGTACTTAAAAACATTTAAATAAACAATTTTTCCAAATCTTTTGTTTTTAACATTTGAAAACGTGTAAAAGTTTTCAATTTAATTGGATCTAGTTAACTTATTGTTATTTATTTTAAGTAATTTTTACAGTTATTTTACAATTTGTTTATAGATTAGTTTTTCATTCAAACAACTTAGGCATATAAATATTAAAAATTTGTTTTTCAATGAAAGTAAAGTTTTTATCTAACAAAAGTTTTACAAGTTTTGCTCGGCTTTTAAAATTATGACTGAGTGTATACTTTCTTCAAAGTACCTGCGGACTTAAAAAAATTATTATTATTTTACTTGTTAGTAAGTTAATTATAAGAATAGTTATGTTTTTTGATGTTTATATTAATATTAATGTTTTATACAAGCTAATTTGTTGTTTATATTGGTTTTTCTGTTTTACATTAAAATGTTTGTCTTCCAAAATATTTTAAGTTTTTTTGAAATTAAAACTATAACTATTCATCTTCATTTTACTCATTCAACTTAAAATTACCTGTTTAATAAATCTGCATTTTTAAACTGTGAGTTACGAATGCTTGATTGATTGACAACAGCTTTTATGTTTTGCTTTATTCTGCTCAGATAGTTTAATAAATTATGTTAGTTAACTTTTTTGAGTGTCTAATTTTTGTTATACCTCACTTTAAAAAGTGTATAAATATTAAACCTGATTAAATAACAATTTTAATACTTTACAAATATAAAACAATTAAAAAACTGTTTTAACTAAAATATTGAAGAATAAATTTCAATAGTTTGAAGTTTGTTACTTAGATTACCACTGTTATATACTGTATCTGCAATATAAGCGTAATAGAACTTTTATAAACTTTCAAGTTAAATTTATATTTTTAAGCATGATCTATAATTAGTATAAATATTAATCTAAAAGTAGTAGAATTCGTTTAAGAACATGTTGTATTTTTTTAATAAAAAAATTGTTAATTCGAAATATTTTAGCTTTATATATAAGTATATAAATTTATATTCTTTAAATAACTTAGATATTTTTATTTTATAAAAAAAGTACACTGTACAATATCTTTAACTTTAAAAAATTGTATTTGTACTTGTTCCAATTAGGAATTTCATTTTCAAGTGAGTTAACTTGACCTACTTTAACCTTAATCAAGCCTGACATACATTAACCTTTCCTAAAAAATTCTGATGCAATGTTACTTTGAAAAATTCCAAACAAGCTTTCTAACCGGAGGCGTATAACTATGTTGGTTTTGAATACGCATTTTTCCCTTAAATTGCAAAATAGTTTACAAAGCAAGTCGTTCTGACCTAAAATTCAAAAGTAGAGATTATGTAGAAAACCAAGTGAGAAAGTTTTAAAAATAAATTATAAACTTATCTACAACTAGTATAAAATTGTTCTGCATGTATTTTTGAATAAATAAAGCAGGTATACATAACTTTTTGTCGCTTAATATTTATTTAAGTAAGGAGATTGTTTACTTAAACATAAATGAGCTGTATGGATTTGATTTAGTATATTAAAGTGTAATGTTGTCCTAAAATGTTGTTTCTTCAGCGTTTTAGATAATAAAAACTGTTTTGGTTCAGATAGTTATGCAGTATTATGTCATTTTTTAGGCTCAATATTGATAGTGATAAGTATTTGGTAAAAGCAACTTAAATTTGTAAGACTTAAATATCCAGTTCAAGTTTTATGTCTGTTTACAGAATAATTTAGAGATTTTTAACGGATTTAAGTTACTAAAAATATTTAACGAAAAACTATTTTTCACTTATATAAACTTATTTTCAAGTTAAATTTTTTTTAAACGAATTCGGCAGTAAATTAACAACTGTTTTAAAACAGAGGATTTAGACTAAGTATGAAGAAAGGTTTGAAATATTTTAGTATTTAAAAAATTCGCCACAAAAATTTTATTGAATCAAACAGATGAAAGATTAAGCTTAAGGATGTAAAAAAACTTAAACAAAACGAAATGGCTGTTAAGCTATTAACTAAAGGTTTTTAGTATAGACAAACTGTTATTAAAATCATTTTTAAACTAAAAGTACACAAATGTAAATAAAACTAGAGTAGCTTATGAGTAAAAAAGTTCCCCAGTCGAAAGTTCATACATTAAAAACATGTAACTAAAAAAAAACACAACTATTTAAGAAACAGCAACTGTAAGCACATAGAAAAAACCTGAGTTGTAAAAGTTTTTTCTAGTTTCTTGTAAAAAATCACTCACAGTCAAAATTTTACAAAGATCCCGGCTCCTTAACTGGGTCAAAACTACGCTGTGCACAAGTGTGAACAGGTCTTGTGCACCAATTCTTTACTTCTGATTTTCGTACGGCTTTTTGTTTGAGATTTGGGGTGAATTTTTGTTCGAACATTGCTTATTTCTTTGGTTCGCATTTTGGTGTAAGCTTTGCTTTTTTCTTTGGTGATTTATGTTGTAGCGTTGAGTTTCCATCACTTTTTATTTTTTGACCGCTTTTGTCAACAGAGTTTTCTGTTGCTTTTCCTTCACCTGAGTCGCAGCAACTATTTTTTTTCTGGGTACAAAACTGGGTGTTGTTTTGGGCTCGTCACTTGTCGGTAGTAACTCATCTTGAACCGGTGAATTTTCATTATTTTTGTTAATACAATTCTCTTCTGCTACTTCTTCATTTTCTTGCACGTCCGACTAAAATATTTAATTGAGTTTTTACCAAGCTATTTTTTTTTATTGACTTAAGACACAAAAAAAAAATATTGTTTAAGATATTTTTTATTCAACTTTAAACGGTGAATAACAATTTTATAATTTTTGATGATGTTTCTTCTATTAATAAAGTGAAAAGATTGGTAAATATACAAGATTAAAGTTTAAGTTACAACCAATAAAGATTTACTGAATTTGTTGCCATTAGCCATGTATATTTTGACAACAAACTAAAAGAAATTATTTTTTATTGTTTAAAGAATTAGTAATGATAATATTCAAGTTAGTTTTCTTTTAGCAGTTCTATTTATGATAATTTTGAAAATCTATTTAACCAATTTATGTTTGTTTTTTCATTAACACTTACTAAGTTCTCATCTGATTTTTCTTCATTCGCGTTGTTTGACTTAAAATTGTAGACTTTACTGGGCTGAAAAGTATGTACGTGATTAACACATCTAAGTTTTTCGTTTTATGTTAAATATAAACAAGATAACAACATATTTTTGTTACAATTATCATGCTTTACACATGACAATAAACTTTCAATTTAAACAAGTGCTTTGACACGTTTTATTTTTTCCATAATTTTTAGCATAACAATAAAAGAGCACTTAAAAAGTTTAGTCGAAGGAACTGGTGCACGAAAAAACATTTTGGTTATTAAGTCACACACCACGGATACAGTTTAATGTCTTTTCGAGGACATACTAAACATTCAACAAAAAACTTTGAACAAAGAAAGTTGGTAGTTTTAAAATGAAATTTATTAAATTCTTAACAGTTTCTTAAACTCAGGCAGTCTTGGTATCCAAATTCTTTTTAACCTAGTAACCAAAAATTGATTTTAACAACCTTTGCTCAAGTTAGCTATAAGGCGGTGTCAATCTTCCTTATCTAAACAAACGGGATCCAAGACTGGTTGAAAAAGAAACAAAAATTTACCTTTATATTTGGTTTAAATTTAAACATTGTAAACTATAGTATAGCTACTCCAAAACTAAACTTGGTAGTAAAATTTGTGCTTTTTAAACATTTTGAATGATGCAGATAAAGTATGCATATTAAAACAAGAATACTTAGAAGTTCAAAATTAAAGAAAGTTTATATTTACTATTTTAAATTAACTTAAACTTGTAAGTACACAAAGTTAATTATACAATCAATGTTGTTCATTAGGTATTTATTAATTCATATGCTTGTTTTAAAATAACCAAGTTACTGTTAAAATTTTCAAACCTGTCTAACTTAATTTGTATAGTATACTATGATGTAGTATCCTCTGTACAGTCTGTAATTTATCAAAAAAAAATTGAAAGAAAAACTAATAATGTATAAAATAAAACTAACAAAAATTAAAAAAAAAAACTTTACAACTTGTTGTACTCATAAAGTAATGACAACTTATTGTGGAGGTTTCAAACTCAAAATTAAAATATCATTCATAGTAAGCGACAATTTAAACTTATTTAAATTTCTCAATTACATGTTTTCTTGAAAAAATTTGAAATAGTATTCAAAAGTTAAGTAGTTAAACTATTCTAAGATACGTGTAAGTGTAATTTCTATAAAAGTTTCAATGAGCTGTTTTATGAACAGAAAATAACTAACAAGATTGTAAAAGTAGGTCAACAATTTTACCTCAAACCATAATAATGGAAGTATAAACCAACAAGTTCATCTTCAGAGTACGCCGTACTCAATTTTGTGCGAGGGTCTTCGAACGAATGTTTATACCTCATTTCTTAGATAAATAAATTTACTCTTTGTATGAATGTTACTTTTTTTTTATGTAATTAAACAGACATGTAACATTTAATTAATAAAGTGTACACTCGAATGCAAAACTATTCTATACTAGTATAACACCGATTAACGTCTTGAAAAATTACGATTATATCGTCTAAAAACTTTTAAATAGTTTTCATTAAATTTTCACAACAATATTTGATAGTACTTATTTAATTTTATTGTTATTATGTTTTTAAATCAACTACTTACATATTTAGCCTTCAAAAAAAAAGTTAAAGTTCTATAAGTTGAGTAAGTACGTTTGTGCATCATTTTACATATATTAGTCTTGTATAAAAAATGCTGTTTAACTTGTAAAAAAAATTCCATGCTTAATTTAATAAAATAAAAACAAAAACTTTTTAACTTATTTTAACTAACTCACAGCTACTCGTCTCAGCTAAATCACCTCCCATAGGTTGCTGTTCAGATCGGTGCTTTAAATTACAATCTGCAGTTTAGTGTTTTGTATATGTTGAATTTCTAAACTAAACTTGAAAATTTCATATATTGAATACTGGCGCTAAATAATTTTTTCTCGTAGGAAACGGTACACACAGCTTTTTAAACAAACATAATTTAAAAAGAGTTTAGTTTTTATAAATAAGCTTCTCTGTAGTATATCACGGCTATTGAAGAACAAAGTTACTTTTCTTTTTCAACCAATTATTTAAACTATTAAGTATTTTTTTAAGTTTAAGCCTTATACTATAAACTTTTCCGGCTTTGTAAATAGTTAATCATTTTAAAACCGACTTAATTCAACACTTTGATGTATATTAAATAATAAAATCAATTTTAGCGAAACCAAAAAATGCGAAACGAAAAAAATATATACACTATACTTTTGAACTTAAAGTTTATATCAGTGATGTTCTATATTATTAAGTTTAGTTTAGTTTCTAATATCAGTAACTATCAACATTAAGAAATAAGCTTAAAATATTTTAAACCAGACCATTGTACTTATTTGATACTTCTATACAAGAAATGATTTCATTGCTAATTGTAATCTAACTAACACAATTTAAATAAATGATGTTTCAATTAATAACATTTGTGAGTTAAGAACATTTTTCACTAAAAACTAAGCAAGAATGCTGGAGTCTTAAATTGGTTAAAAAGGCTGAAATTTAACATTAAATGATACTGTTTAATAGTCGTTTAGTGTTTTAATCTGATAAAGGTATCAACTCATAATACTATACAACTGTACTGTAAAAAAAGGCTAATTAGTCTTATGTGCTCAACTAAAAATTTTGTATTTGAAAAGTTTTTTTCTATAGAAAATACCAATTCAGTAAGAAACACATTCTACGTTTAAAATTTATTCGCATGACGACGTTTCGACTTTCAATAAGTCATTATCAACAAATTACTGTGCAAAAATAAATAAAATTAGTGATAAACAACTAAGTATACAAAAAGAATTTTTTCTAAGTGATACATTATATAAAAATTTTATAAATTAAGATTATAAACTCTAATAAAATAACATTTTACATAAGTACTAACAAGTTGTTAAACTAATATATATCAAACTAATCAAAAATTCTTAATGTATGGGTAATACCCGGTTTAATTAATTGTTTATTTAAAATTGGATTATAGCGTTTGATTAGTAGAGCTTCACTTATCAGGGTCTCAAATTTATTTCTACATTCTTTCAAAATTCCAAAATTATTAGCAGTTATTTTTTCATTTTTACAAACATTACAATTGCTAATATGGTCCGATACCGATGTTTTGCCCTTTAAATGTTCTTTAATTCTTTCTACTAATGGTCGTGAAGTGAATCCAATATATTGGATACTCTTATCATAAGAGCATTTATACTCATAGACCACGTTTGATTTTAATTCATGGGGTGTCTTATCTTTATTACTAAAGTAATTGCTTACTTTTGTTGTGGTAAAAATTACTTTGAATTCTTCGATGTAGTTGTTTAGAAGCTTTTCTAGTTTCTTTTTATACTCGATACTAGGTTTTCCAATATAAGGTACCTTTACAACATTTTTGAAGTCTGAGTTACTTAGTTTTTGTTTAGTGCAGTCTAAACCTAGTTTTTGTTTAGTGCAGTGATAATGACTTATTGAAAGTCGAAACGTCGTCATGCGAATATTTTGATAATGACTTATTGAAAGTCGAAACGTCGTCATGCGAATATTTTGATAATGACTTATTGAAAGTCGAACCGTCGTCATGCGAATATTTTGATAATGACTTATTGAAAGTCGAAACGTCGTCATGCGAATAAATTTTAAACGTAGAATGTGTTTCTTACTGAATTGGTATTTAAAAACTCCAGTATCCCCACCTGTTTTTTACTTTCTATAGAAAATAAGACAAACATTTAGTAATAAAAATATGTCTTTGTGTATAACTACTGAATGAATTTAAAAAATAACTAATTGAAGTTTGAACAAAAAAAAATCTGTGCTAAAAATTTCATTTAGTGTAACGTTTAAATAAATTTACATTTGAGATACAAACATTTAAACATTCTATTTCATGACAACTTAAAGACTAAGCTAAATATTGAAATACTCCGTTTTAAATTACAATCGTGTACTAAAAAACTAAAACTGCTGAAACTTATGTTTTTAAAACATGAACAAAAAAGTTGTTTAGTATCTTACATTTAGACTAAACTTTTTTAGATGTTTAATTTATTGAAAGTTTTTAGATCTGAAAAAAAAAATTCTATCTTGTTAAACTTTCACTACTACGTTTTGGAAATAGTTCAATAATTATATGCAAAGACTTTTTTCATTGCATATTTTTCACTTAAATCAAGTCAAAAAATAACTATTAAAAATAAACTTTACACTAAGCATATAAAAATTTGTTAGCTTTATATTGTACAGGTTTATATTAATATTAGTGTTTACCTAACAACTAAGCAACTGTTAAAAAGATTATTTAGAGTTACGTTTTAGCCTTTTTAACAAATTTAAGATTGAAACATACTTAATTAGTTTTAGTTGAAAACTGTCTTTAGCTCTTTGACAAACATATTAGTAAAAATACATTTATCCAATTTGCATTCGTTTGATTACAACTAGCAATATAGTAGTTTCTATTGTATAAGTATCTGTCAAATAAAATTGTTTAGTTAAAAGATGTTTAGCTTATTTCTTAATGTTGGTAGTCACAGATGATAGAAATTTAGCTGCACCTAATAGTATTAGATTATCATTTATAAAAATTTAAAGTCTAAAAGCGGTAGGACTTTTTATGTGTACTATTTTATGGGCACTATTTTATGTGTAGAATTGCTGCAATCAATTCTGCCTATAATTTGATGTGATGTCATTAATATTATGTGTAGTATTTACATGTTGCTGCAATTAAGTTGCTGCAATTAAAAGAAAAATAAAATACTGTCCAGGCCTTATATAAACATTATGGATAGTTTTTGAGTTTTAAATTTATAAACAAACAAATAAAAAATAACTTGAATACACATAAACCAATAGTTTGATTTATTTGTACATTTATTTAAATTGTATTTTGTAAACTAACAAAAGTAGTGGCTAGACTTATTAAAAGATTATGGATAATTTCTTATTTAAAATTTAATAAAGAAAAAAAAGCTTGATTACACTTAAACCAATTGTTTGATTAAAAAGTATATTTATGTAATTTATATTTTTTATACTACCAGAAGTAATGGTTTGACATATTAGAAATATTTTAGATATTTCTTTATTTAAGATTTTATAAACAAAATTAAAATTTAACATACATAAACCAATTGTTTGATTTATAGTTATGTATATGTAATTTACATTTAGTAAACTTATAGAATTAGTGGTTTGGCCTTATGTGTATTATTTTATGGGCACTCTTTTATGTGTAGAATTGCTTTAATTAACTTATGTGATTTCATTTAAATTATGGGTAGTATTTAGATGCTGCTGTAATTAAGTAAAAAAAGATACTGTCACTTTTAAATCAAACAATTGGTTTAAGTGTATTCAAGTTTTTTTTTTTTTATTAAATATTAAATATAAAAACTATCCATAATCTTTTAATAAGTCTATCCACTACTTCTGTTAGTTTACAAATACAATTTAAATAAATGTACAAATAAATCAAACTATTGGTTTATGTGTATTCAAGTTATTTTTTGTTTGTTTGTTTATAAATTTAAAACTACAGAAACTATCCATTATATTTATATAATGCTTAGAAAGTATTTTATTTTTCATTTAGTTGCAGCAACATCTAAATACTAACCATTGTATATATAATTGATTGAAGCAATTCTACACATAAAATAGTACACATAAGAACAAACCACTACTATTATAAGTTTACTAAATATAAATTACATATATACAACTACAAATCAAACAATTGGTTTATGCGTGTTGAATTTTAATTTTTTAATTTTGTTTATAAAAAATTAAATAAATAAAAATTTCAAAATATTTATTTATGCCAAGCCATTGCTTCTGTTAATATAAAAAATATAAATTACATTAATATAATTTTATATCAAACAATTGGTTTAAGTGTTTTCAAGTTTTTTTTTCTTTATTAAATCTTATATAGTTATTTGCCTTAACTAAAAAAGAATGCTCAATTTACTGGGATGTAAAGAGCTTATATAAATAGATTTATGCAAATTTTATATTTTATTCGCGACCGGTTTTATTATAACATTTTTTTTTTTTAGAAAAGCTCTGGATTCAGTTTTTTTATTTATTTTTTTTTTTTTTGACTCATTATATTAATATTAATTCAATCTTTTTTTAACAACTAGTACCAATTTTACCTAAATATACTCTGATATGCTTGAATTTTCGAATATGCAACATTTTTGTTTTTGTTTATATCCTTCACGCATGAATAAGTTTTTAAACAACAGTATAATTAACTAACATTGTTACATGCAGTTTCATATTTTATTTTTGCTTGAAAAGGTCGCAATCTCTTGCCACCGAAACCGGTCGCGAATAAAATATAAAATTTGCATAAATCTATTTATTAAATCTTAAAAAAAAATTATCTATAATCTTTTAATAAATCTGGCCACTACTTCTGTTAGTTTACAAAATATAATTTAAACAAATGTACAAATAAATCAAACTATTGGTTTATGTGTATTCAAGTTTTTTTTATTTGTTTGTTTGTAAATTTTAAACTACAGAAACTATCCATTATATTTATATAATGCTTAGAAAGTATTTTATTTTTCATTTAGTTGCAGCAACATCTAAATACTAACCATTGTATATATAATTGATTGAAGCAATTCTACACATAAAATAGTGCCCATAAAATAGTACACATAAGAGCAACCACTACTTTTATAAGTTTACTAAATATAAATTACATATTTACAACTACAAATCAAACAATTGGTTTATGTGTGTTCAATTTTAATTCTTTTATTTTGTTTACAAAATCTTAAATAAATAAAAATATTCAAAATATTTATAATATGCTAAGCCATTACTTCTGTTAATATTAAAAATGTAAATTAAATAAATACACTTTTATATCAAACAATTGGTTTAAGTGCATCAAGTTTTTTTTTTTTATTAAATCTTAAATGAAAAAAATATCCATAATCTTTTAATAAGTCTAGCCACTACTTTTGTTAGTTTACAAAATAAATGTACAAATAAATCAAACTATTGGTTTATGTGTATTCAAGTTGTTTTTTATTTGTTTTTTATAATTTTAAAACTACAAAAACTATCCATAATATTTATATAAGGCCTGGACAGTATTTTATTTTTCTTTTAATTGCAGCAACTTAATTGCAGCAACATGTAAATACTACACATAATATTAATGACATCACATCAAATTATAGGCAGAATTGATTGCAGCAATTCTACACACAAAATAGTGCCCATAAAATACTACCCATAAAAAGACCTACCCGTCTAAAAGTGCAGTGTATACCATGTAATGGTTATGAGATCATTGTTTTTGATAGCTAACATACAGTAGTGTATTCAACTTAGTTTGTTTTATAACAATTGTATTTTACAACATTAAGGAAAACAACGTAGAACTCTACAAAAAAACCTTAATTTTAATTAATTTAATTTTTAACAGGCCTGATATAGTATAGTAAAACTTTTTTTTACCAAAATTGAACACTTTTAAAGTTGTTTGTTTAAGATCTTCTTCATACTATTTTCCATGGTAAAAATACTTGTAGCGTCAGCAATCCACACATGAAAATTTTAAGTTTAGTTTCGAAAAACAACTTGTATAATAAATTATAATAACATTACAGATTGTAGTTTAAAGCATCGCACCAGACAGCAACCGATGGAAGGCGATTCAGCGGAGACGAGCAGCAGTCCGGCAACAAATATCTGCCAACAGTATTTAGACCAAGGTTTCCCAAACTCATTTACTAAATCGCCCCCTTTTCAGAAATTTGAAAAATAATCGCCCCCCAACCCCACGATTTTACAAAGTAGTTTTTCTCTTGAGTACAAACTTTTGAGCCAAAAAAGTTGTGTTTGAAATGTAATTTAGTCTAGTATTTCTTATGCAAGCATTTTTGTTTACAGGGCTTGAGAAAATAAGTTACAGTTGTTTTCTTATACGCCCAGTAAAGTGTATTAAAATACTTGATTATTAAAAAGCCTTGTGTTATCTGTAATCAATCCTAATTAAATATGAATTGTTTTGAAACTAATTAAACTTTTAGGGTAGTGGTGGATAACTTTTGTAACCAGCAATTCATATTTACTTAAAAAAAATTTCTAGTTTCAACTCGTTAAAAAAATGTTATTGCGGGCTGAATAATTTAATAAAATAACATATAAGAAAATCAAAAAATTCGATTAAAATTGTAATAAAATGATTTAATATTATTGTGATCTAGGAAATACTATAATGATCTGAAAACCAAGTTGAAAGTGTATTTCAAAATATTAAGTATCAAAAAAAAATTTATTTTTTGCACAAGTAGTTTTCAAGTTATTTAGCGGTACGAAATTTGACTTGATCTTAACCGTACGTTACCGATCTGAAATCTTAACTGAAACCTGAAATTTTCATAAACTCTCATATAAAGAATTTCGGACATTTAAAAGTTAATACTAAGTAACTTAATTAAGCCGTTAGTTATTAGCCTATAATAGTTTACCAGAAGTAGTGAAAAACCAAAAGCTAGTGTTGAACTATTAAAATAAACAACACATTCTAATTGTTAATATATTAAAAATTAAGAAAAAACAAAAAACTGTTTTATTAACAGTTTAAAATTCCTTAATATATTGATTTTTTAACAATAATAAATCAAGTTAGAAAATAAAATTGAGTTTAAGAATCTTTTAAATGAAAAATTTGAAGTCATTTCAAATAGATACTTCAAATCTATACTCTTTTAAACTAAAAAAAAAAAATTTGAAATAAAAATTTAATGATTATGAAGATTTTTTTATTTGTACAGATTAAACAAGTGATAACAAAAATATGTCAAATAAATTTCTTTCAAACAAATACTTTTATCACTACGCTATAAAACCTTTTAGTGTAATATAAAACGACAAATATAAACTACAAAATTAACAAGGTCAAAATAAAACTATTAACAGATTTAAAACATATGCCGTTTAATAAATACAGTAGACTTCCGCTTGAAATCGAACTTTGAACAAAATAAAAAAGTGCAAACTCAAAAATTATTAACATTTTTATTTACAAAATGATAAAATTAAATATGTTATATGCAAAAGCTTTATGAATAAACATGAAATCAACTAAAACCTAAAAAGAACATTCATTAAAAAATATAAATCTATATAAGATATCAAATATTATGTATTTTTTGTTTTATCAATACTTAGTTAGTAAAAGACTTTATTTAAATTAAATTTAAGAAAATATAAATTTGCAATTTTTTTTTTGGGTAAAAAGGGCGAACTCAAGAGGAGGTCTACCGTAATTAACATTTATTAGGCATTATTCAAACCTGTTGTAGAATAATTAATTTGATAATTTTTTTATTATAAAAAGACTTTTAAAATACATTACAAACCAGGTTAAATAAGAAGTATTTTAAAAGATCAAATAAAATAAATAAACTTTCATAAAATAATGTCTGCTACTTAAGTCTAATATAATGTAAAGGATGAGCTTTATGACTGCATGCAAGTTTTTTTAAATCTAGTTCTTAATCAGTAAAATAAAGCCTCCTTTACAAATATCTAGATTAGATCTTTTGCTTAAGATGTTGATAATGAACTGAAAGTTTTTTCAACAACATAGCTAGAAGGAAAAACTATAAACAACAATCTAAATTCCTCTCAAATGATTGGATACTTTTGCCTTATTTTTTGTTTATTCCAAAGGCTTTCATATCGTTCTTTGGAAAAATTTACTTTAAGTTCAAGGTTAGTTTGTAAGTCTGTGAAGGTTTCCTGTAAGTCGTTTACTTCAAAAAGATCTGCCTCAAAGGGATCCATATTTTTATCTATATGATAGCTTTTTGTGTCAAATCAGAATTTTACTATATAATATGTTGAAATTAATAATAATTCCAGATTTTTTACGGTTTTTTTTTTGCCTAAATTGTCAAATTCCAGGTTTTTCCAGGTTTCTAGGTAAATTGGTAACCCTGTATAGATTTATTTCTCAGTCTAACTTAGTGACTTTTCAAAAAACAATTGAAAATATCATGAGGTGATAGTTGATAATAGATAACATAGATTTTTACAAACCATTTATGATCCCAAATAACATATATGTCAGGTTATAAAGTGGTGAGAGGGATTCTGATCGTCTATGATCTATGTAATTGTTAAATAAGAAAACATATAAATGAAAATATGTAATTTACTTGAAATTAGGAGTCATAAGTACTTGATTTTTTTTCTCTATATTTTACATATAAAAAATAAACTTTTTTGTTTAAGTTTTATCTCAGGGTCAAATATTTGATAGCAAGCTAAAACTAGTAACATAGCAAGAAAAAAAGTAAAAATTTTATGACAGCCAAAAATTTTAAAATCGCCCCCTTTTCGCCCCCTTACGAGTTATCGCCCACCCTTTCGCCCCCTTACTAATTATCGCCCCCCGACTTACTAAAATCGCCCCCAGGGGGGCGATATCGCCCACTTTGGGAAACCCTGATTTAGACCAAGGTTTCCCAAACTCATTTACTAAATCGCCCCCTTTTCAGAAATTTGAAAAATAATCGCCCCCCAACCCCACGATTTTACAAAGTAGTTTTTCTCTTGAGTACAAACTTTTGAGCCAAAAAAGTTGTGTTTGAAATGTAATTTAGTCTAGTATTTCTTATGCAAGCATTTTTGTTTACAGGGCTTGAGAAAATAAGTTACAGTTGTTTTCTTATACGCCCAGTAAAGTGTATTAAAATACTTGATTATTAAAAAGCCTTGTGTTATCTGTAATCAATCCTAATTAAATATGAATTGTTTTGAAACTAATTAAACTTTTAGGGTAGTGGTGGATAACTTTTGTAACCAGCAATTCATATTTACTTAAAAAAAATTTCTAGTTTCAACTCGTTAAAAAAATGTTATTGCGGGCTGAATAATTTAATAAAATAACATATAAGAAAATCAAAAAATTCGATTAAAATTGTAATAAAATGATTTAATATTATTGTGATCTAGGAAATACTATAATGATCTGAAAACCAAGTTGAAAGTGTATTTCAAAATATTAAGTATCAAAAAAAAATTTATTTTTTGCACAAGTAGTTTTCAAGTTATTTAGCGGTACGAAATTTGACTTGATCTTAACCGTACGTTACCGATCTGAAATCTTAACTGAAACCTGAAATTTTCATAAACTCTCATATAAAGAATTTCGGACATTTAAAAGTTAATACTAAGTAACTTAATTAAGCCGTTAGTTATTAGCCTATAATAGTTTACCAGAAGTAGTGAAAAACCAAAAGCTAGTGTTGAACTATTAAAATAAACAACACATTCTAATTGTTAATATATTAAAAATTAAGAAAAAACAAAAAACTGTTTTATTAACAGTTTAAAATTCCTTAATATATTGATTTTTTAACAATAATAAATCAAGTTAGAAAATAAAATTGAGTTTAAGAATCTTTTAAATGAAAAATTTGAAGTCATTTCAAATAGATACTTCAAATCTATACTCTTTTAAACTAAAAAAAAAAAATTTGAAATAAAAATTTAATGATTATGAAGATTTTTTTATTTGTACAGATTAAACAAGTGATAACAAAAATATGTCAAATAAATTTCTTTCAAACAAATACTTTTATCACTACGCTATAAAACCTTTTAGTGTAATATAAAACGACAAATATAAACTACAAAATTAACAAGGTCAAAATAAAACTATTAACAGATTTAAAACATATGCCGTTTAATAAATACAGTAGACTTCCGCTTGAAATCGAACTTTGAACAAAATAAAAAAGTGCAAACTCAAAAATTATTAACATTTTTATTTACAAAATGATAAAATTAAATATGTTATATGCAAAAGCTTTATGAATAAACATGAAATCAACTAAAACCTAAAAAGAACATTCATTAAAAAATATAAATCTATATAAGATATCAAATATTATGTATTTTTTGTTTTATCAATACTTAGTTAGTAAAAGACTTTATTTAAATTAAATTTAAGAAAATATAAATTTGCAATTTTTTTTTTGGGTAAAAAGGGCGAACTCAAGAGGAGGTCTACCGTAATTAACATTTATTAGGCATTATTCAAACCTGTTGTAGAATAATTAATTTGATAATTTTTTTATTATAAAAAGACTTTTAAAATACATTACAAACCAGGTTAAATAAGAAGTATTTTAAAAGATCAAATAAAATAAATAAACTTTCATAAAATAATGTCTGCTACTTAAGTCTAATATAATGTAAAGGATGAGCTTTATGACTGCATGCAAGTTTTTTTAAATCTAGTTCTTAATCAGTAAAATAAAGCCTCCTTTACAAATATCTAGATTAGATCTTTTGCTTAAGATGTTGATAATGAACTGAAAGTTTTTTCAACAACATAGCTAGAAGGAAAAACTATAAACAACAATCTAAATTCCTCTCAAATGATTGGATACTTTTGCCTTATTTTTTGTTTATTCCAAAGGCTTTCATATCGTTCTTTGGAAAAATTTACTTTAAGTTCAAGGTTAGTTTGTAAGTCTGTGAAGGTTTCCTGTAAGTCGTTTACTTCAAAAAGATCTGCCTCAAAGGGATCCATATTTTTATCTATATGATAGCTTTTTGTGTCAAATCAGAATTTTACTATATAATATGTTGAAATTAATAATAATTCCAGATTTTTTACGGTTTTTTTTTTGCCTAAATTGTCAAATTCCAGGTTTTTCCAGGTTTCTAGGTAAATTGGTAACCCTGTATAGATTTATTTCTCAGTCTAACTTAGTGACTTTTCAAAAAACAATTGAAAATATCATGAGGTGATAGTTGATAATAGATAACATAGATTTTTACAAACCATTTATGATCCCAAATAACATATATGTCAGGTTATAAAGTGGTGAGAGGGATTCTGATCGTCTATGATCTATGTAATTGTTAAATAAGAAAACATATAAATGAAAATATGTAATTTACTTGAAATTAGGAGTCATAAGTACTTGATTTTTTTTCTCTATATTTTACATATAAAAAATAAACTTTTTTGTTTAAGTTTTATCTCAGGGTCAAATATTTGATAGCAAGCTAAAACTAGTAACATAGCAAGAAAAAAAGTAAAAATTTTATGACAGCCAAAAATTTTAAAATCGCCCCCTTTTCGCCCCCTTACGAGTTATCGCCCACCCTTTCGCCCCCTTACTAATTATCGCCCCCCGACTTACTAAAATCGCCCCCAGGGGGGCGATATCGCCCACTTTGGGAAACCCTGATTTAGACCAAGGTTTCCCAAACTCATTTACTAAATCGCCCCCTTTTCAGAAATTTGAAAAATAATCGCCCCCCAACCCCACGATTTTACAAAGTAGTTTTTCTCTTGAGTACAAACTTTTGAGCCAAAAAAGTTGTGTTTGAAATGTAATTTAGTCTAGTATTTCTTATGCAAGCATTTTTGTTTACAGGGCTTGAGAAAATAAGTTACAGTTGTTTTCTTATACGCCCAGTAAAGTGTATTAAAATACTTGATTATTAAAAAGCCTTGTGTTATCTGTAATCAATCCTAATTAAATATGAATTGTTTTGAAACTAATTAAACTTTTAGGGTAGTGGTGGATAACTTTTGTAACCAGCAATTCATATTTACTTAAAAAAAATTTCTAGTTTCAACTCGTTAAAAAAATGTTATTGCGGGCTGAATAATTTAATAAAATAACATATAAGAAAATCAAAAAATTCGATTAAAATTGTAATAAAATGATTTAATATTATTGTGATCTAGGAAATACTATAATGATCTGAAAACCAAGTTGAAAGTGTATTTCAAAATATTAAGTATCAAAAAAAAATTTATTTTTTGCACAAGTAGTTTTCAAGTTATTTAGCGGTACGAAATTTGACTTGATCTTAACCGTACGTTACCGATCTGAAATCTTAACTGAAACCTGAAATTTTCATAAACTCTCATATAAAGAATTTCGGACATTTAAAAGTTAATACTAAGTAACTTAATTAAGCCGTTAGTTATTAGCCTATAATAGTTTACCAGAAGTAGTGAAAAACCAAAAGCTAGTGTTGAACTATTAAAATAAACAACACATTCTAATTGTTAATATATTAAAAATTAAGAAAAAACAAAAAACTGTTTTATTAACAGTTTAAAATTCCTTAATATATTGATTTTTTAACAATAATAAATCAAGTTAGAAAATAAAATTGAGTTTAAGAATCTTTTAAATGAAAAATTTGAAGTCATTTCAAATAGATACTTCAAATCTATACTCTTTTAAACTAAAAAAAAAAAATTTGAAATAAAAATTTAATGATTATGAAGATTTTTTTATTTGTACAGATTAAACAAGTGATAACAAAAATATGTCAAATAAATTTCTTTCAAACAAATACTTTTATCACTACGCTATAAAACCTTTTAGTGTAATATAAAACGACAAATATAAACTACAAAATTAACAAGGTCAAAATAAAACTATTAACAGATTTAAAACATATGCCGTTTAATAAATACAGTAGACTTCCGCTTGAAATCGAACTTTGAACAAAATAAAAAAGTGCAAACTCAAAAATTATTAACATTTTTATTTACAAAATGATAAAATTAAATATGTTATATGCAAAAGCTTTATGAATAAACATGAAATCAACTAAAACCTAAAAAGAACATTCATTAAAAAATATAAATCTATATAAGATATCAAATATTATGTATTTTTTGTTTTATCAATACTTAGTTAGTAAAAGACTTTATTTAAATTAAATTTAAGAAAATATAAATTTGCAATTTTTTTTTTGGGTAAAAAGGGCGAACTCAAGAGGAAGTCTACCGTAATTAACATTTATTAGGCATTATTCAAACCTGTTGTAGAATACTTAATTTGATAATTTTTTTATTATTAAAAGACTTTTAAAATACATTACAAACCAGGTTAAATAAGAAGTATTTTAAAAGATCAAATAAAATAAATAAACTTTCATAAAATAATGTCTGCTACTTAAGTCTAATATAATGTAAAGGATGAGCTTTATGACTGCATGCAAGTTTTTTTAAATCTAGTTCTTAATCAGTAAAATAAAGCCTCCTTTACAAATATCTAGATTAGATCTTTTGCTTAAGATGTTGATAATGAACTGAAAGTTTTTTCAACAACATAGCTAGAAGGAAAAACTATAAACAACAATCTAAATTCCTCTCAAATGATTGGATACTTTTGCCTTATTTTTTGTTTATTCCAAAGGCTTTCATATCGTTCTTTGGAAAAATTTACTTTAAGTTCAAGGTTAGTTTGTAAGTCTGTGAAGGTTTCCTGTAAGTCGTTTACTTCAAAAAGATCTGCCTCAAAGGGATCCATATTTTTATCTATATGATAGCTTTTTGTGTCAAATCAGAATTTTACTATATAATATGTTGAAATTAATAATAATTCCAGATTTTTTACGGTTTTTTTTTGCCTAAATTGTCAAATTCCAGGTTTTTCCAGGTTTCTAGGTAAATTGGTAACCCTGTATAGATTTATTTCTCAGTCTAACTTAGTGACTTTTCAAAAAACAATTGAAAATATCATGAGGTGATAGTTGATAATAGATAACATAGATTTTTACAAACCATTTATGATCCCAAATAACATATATGTCAGGTTATAAAGTGGTGAGAGGGATTCTGATCGTCTATGATCTATGTAATTGTTAAATAAGAAAACATATAAATGAAAATATGTAATTTACTTGAAAGTAGGAGTCATAAGTACTTGATTTTTTTTCTCTATATTTTACATATAAAAAATAAACTTTTTTGTTTAAGTTTTATCTCAGGGTCAAATATTTGATAGCAAGCTAAAACTAGTAACATAGCAAGAAAAAAAGTAAAAATTTTATGACAGCCAAAAATTTTAAAATCGCCCCCTTTTTGCCCCCTTACGAGTTATCGCCCACCCTTTCGCCCCCTTACTAATTATCGCCCCCCGACTTACTAAAATCGCCCCCAGGGGGGCGATATCACCCACTTTGGGAAACCCTGATTTAGACGAACACTTAACCGAGCAGTTGGAGTCCTCGTTCGAAGGTTCGCGCATACAAGTCTTTCATCAAAGGGGGAGGCCTTTCACCGTGGTCAAGTTGGAAGCGAGGGAACACTCGAGAAAAACAGACAAGTCGGACAAGATCGGTTACGACGGCGTTTACATCTCAATCGACGAAAGCGAAACTGAACATGCCAGCGAGTTTATCTTCACTGGCAACCTGAGCAGGAACGGAGACATGAGGTTCGGAGCGGATGTTTTTGGGTGGGGAAGCTTCGATGAAATGGTGAAAACCATTATGAATTTGAACAGACTGTCTTACACTGCTGTGATGGATAGTTTTTAATTGATGTGATCGTTTTTGAACTGTATGTTTAACTTGTGTCAGTGCTTTGTTTAGAAGTGTTAAACTAAACTCAAAATTATCTTTTGTACTCTTTGTTACACTTTTGACCCGATCTAATGTCTTGTGTTTATTTTTTATAAGTTTTAGCGTATAAGTTGACAATAAATGTTGCAAAGTATGAAATAATATTTTGTCATCACTGGTATTGTTTTTAAAGTTTTGATTAATTTCAACTTAAAAAAGCAAACATTTTGTTTTGATGATTTAAATTATTATCCGGCATTTCTAAGAATTTGGTTTAAAGTATAAAATTTACAATAACTTGTTAAAAACTCAGCAATCATCATATAGAATTAATTCAAATACCGGGTTTCAACAAAATTTTCATCATTATTGAAACATTTTAAATGTATAACAGCCTTTAATTTTCAAACTCGTATATATCTGTATCAAGCAGTTGGAAATACAAAATAATTGAAAAAGTTCTTTTTTTTTAAATAACATATTAATTACAGTAAAACTTGCCAAAGGTTTTTTAAGTTTACAAAATTATACGTAGTTTACAGAATTTTAAACATAACATTGCTTAAATTATCGTAAATATACGTGAAAATTCTTATAATCTTGTTTAGTGTCGAAAACAGTTGAAAGCATTTAAAATATTTTTTTTATAATTTAGATAAATTAAGCAACATCTTCCGATAAATTCAACCGAATTTAATAAAATTTAGTAAAAATTTATCTATTTTACAACAGAAGTAAACAAAAAATTGATAAAACATGTATGTGAAAATAGAAAAATTCTGGAAATAACATAAAAATTTTTTAAATAAGTAAACTAATTCAACAACTGTTTAGTATAAATTATGTTCTGGTAAACTATTAATGTAAATTTAGTTTGTTGCTAATTGTAATCTAACTAATACAATTAAAATAAAGGCTGTTTTTATTGATAATTTTACAAAGAGTTTAGAACATTTAAAAAATAAAAACTAAGCAAGAATGCTGTAGTCTTAAATTGGTTAAAAAGGCTGACAGTTAACAGTTAATGATACTGTTTAATAGTCGTTTAGTGTTTTAATCTGATAAAGGTATCAACTCATAATACTATAAAACTTTACAATATAAGACTAGTTAGTCTTATATGCTCAGCTAAAGATTTTGTATGAAAAGTCTTTTTTTATTGAAAATAAGACAAATATTTAGTAATAAAAATATGTCTTTGTGTATAACTATTGAACTAATTTAAAAATTAACTAGTTGAAGTTTGAACAAAAAAAAATCTGTGCTAAAAATTCCAGTGATTGTTACATTTAAATCAGTTTACATTTGTCCACAATAAACATTTAAACATTTTATTTCATGACAACTTAAAGACTAAACTAAATATTGAAATTCTCCGTTTTAAATTACAACCGTATATAGAAAAACTAAAACTACTGAAACTTATGTTTTTAAAACATGAACAAAAAAGTTTTTTCGTATTTTATATTTAGACTAAACTTTTTTAAATGTTACATTTATTTGGAGTTTTTAGATCTGAAAAAAAAAGTTCTATCTTTTTTAAACTTTTACTTAACACATTTTGGAAATTGTTCAATAATTATATGCAAAGACATTTTTTCATCGCATATTTTTCACTTGTATTAAGTCATAAAATAACTATTAAAAATAAACTTTACACTAAGCATATAAAAATTTGTTAGCTTTATATTGTACAGGTTTATATTAATATTAGTCTTTACCTAACAACTAAACAACTATTAAACAGTATCATTTAGTGATACTTTTCAGCCTTTTTAACAAATTTAAGATTGAAACATACTTAATTAGTTTTTGTTGAAAACTGTCTTTAGCTTTTTGACAAAAATATTAGTAAAAATACATTTATCCAATTTGCATTCGTTTGATTACAACTAGCAATATAGTAATTTCTATTGTATAAGTATCTGGCAAATAAAATTGTTTAGTTAAAAAATGTTTAGCTTATTTCTTAATGTTGGTAGTCACAGATGATAAAAAATTAGCTGCACCTAGTAGTTTTAGATAATCAGTTATAAAAATTTAAAGTTTAAAAGTGCAGTGTATACCATGTAAAGGTTATGCGATCATTGTTTTTGATAGCTAACATACAGTAGTGTATTCAACTTAGGTTGTTTTATAACAATTGTATTTTACAAGATTAATGAAAACAGCGTAGAACTCTACAAAAAAACCTTAAGAAATGATTAAAAACAAGTTAATTTAATTTTTAAGAGGCCTGATATAGTATAGTAAAACTTTTTTTCACCAAAATTGAACACTTTTAAAGTTGTTTGTTTAAGATCTTGTTCATACTATTTTCCATGGTAAAAATACTTGTAGCGCCAGCAATCCACACATGAAAATTTTAAGTTTAGTTTCGAAAAACAACTTGTATAACAAATTACAATAACATTACAGATTGTAGTTTAGCATCGAACTAGAAAGCAACCGATGGAAGGCGATTCAGCGGAGACGAGCAGCAGCCCGGCAACAAATATCTGCCAACAGTATTTAGACGAACACTTAACCGAGCAGTTGGAGTCCGCGTTCGAAGGTTCGCGCATACAAGTCTTCCATCAAAGGGGGAGGCCTTTCGCCGTGGTCAACTTGGAAGCGAGGGAACACTCGAGAAAAATAGACAAGTCGGACAAGATCGGTTACGACGGCGTTTACATCTCAATCGACGAAAGCGAAACTGAACATGCCAGCGAATTTATCTTCACTGGTAGGCTGAGCAGGAACGGAGACATGAGGTTCGGAGCGGATGTTTTCGGGTGGGGAAGCTTCGATGAAATGGTGAAAACCATTATGAATTTGAACAGACTGTCTTACACTGCTGTGATGGATAGTTTTTAATTGATATGATCGTTTTTGAACTGTATGTTTAACTTGTGTCAGTGCTTTGTTTAGTGTTAAACTAGACTTAAAATTATCTTTAATACGCTTTGTTACACTTTTGAACCGATCTACTGTCTTGTGTTTATTTTTTATAAGTTATACCGTATAAGTTGACAATAAATGTTGCAAAATATAAAATAATATTTTGTCTTCACTGGTATTAATTTTAAAGTTTTGATAAATTTCAACTTAAAAAGCAAACATTTTGTTTTGCTGATTTAAATTATTATCCGGCATTTCTAAGAATTTAGTTTAAAGTACAAAATTACAATAACTTGTTAAAAATTAAGCAATTATCATATACAATTAATTCAAATACTGGGTTTCAACAAAATTTTAATCATTATTGAAACATTCTAAATGTAGAACAGTCTTTAATTTTTAAATTCGTATAATCTATATCTGTATTAGGCAGTTGGAAATACAAAATAATGGAAAGGTTCTTTTTTTTTTAATAATATATTTTATTCAGTAAAACTTGACAAAGGTTTTTTAAATTTACAAAATTATACGTAGTTTACACAATTTTAAACATAACATTGCTTAAATTATCGTAAATATACGTGAAAATTCTTATAAACTTGTTTAGTGTCGAAAACAATTGAATTTATTAAAAATAATTTTATAATTTAGATAAATTAAGCAACGTGTTCCGATAATTTCAACAGACTTTATAAAATTTTGTACAAATTTTCTGTTTTACAACATAAGTATACTAAAAATTGATAAAATATGTATGTGAAAATACAAAAATTCTGAAAATAACATAAAGTTTTATTAATTATTAATTAACTTAACAACTGTTTAGTATAAATTAAGTTCTGGTAAACTATTAATGTACATTTAATTTACTTTTAATGAGCAACTAGAAATTATTGTAAGCGGTATAACTATTTTTTTTTTTTAAATTAAACTTTTTATTCAATATGGTAATTAACTAATTCGCGCTTAAAATGAAAAAATAAAATGAAACATTCTCAAGTCAAATATTTTTTTTTTAAGTAGGTTTTGCCTCAGTTTTTATCAAATTAAAAACAATTTACTTATTAAGTTAGAGTATAAATAGACTACTTTTGAATAGAAAGAGCAAACTTTTTATGTGCTTAAGTTTTTTAATTGGTGTGATAATTAAGTTTTGAAAATATATTTCTTGTTTTACAGACAAATTTAGTTTTAAAAGAACAATTTTTTAACAACAAAAATAGTTAGTAAGTTATACTTTAATTAAGTTTAATTTTGAACTTTATCTTTAGACTACGTAAAACTTCTTAACTAAAAAAAATGTTTGATTCTTTTTCTTAATTAAAGAATCAGGTTTATTAACTAAACTATATTAAACAAACATTTATTTAGTGTATGTACTTAAAATAAACTATAAAATGAACACTATAAATCATATCTAGATGTATATCAAGTTAACGACAACTATTCATTTACCTTAGCAAATTATTAGTGCTTTAGTGGTTTTATTTACCAAAATCTTAATCAAAATTTTCGTATTTTTTGTTATTGTTGTTATAGACATTTTTAACAACGTCATTATAAGATAAAACTACAAAGTATTTTAAAGCTTGTAATCAAAAACTGCGATGTAAAATTAAGATAAATTAAGCAAAAAAAAAATATTCAGGTTAAAAAGCAGCTAAATTTTTATTTAGATTTTCAACTAGCAGTGATTTAGACATTGAGATTTAAGGAAAATTTTCCATTACAACACATTATTTAACAAAAATCATAATTAGTAGTATAAGTCGATTTTTACAAAAGAAAACAGTTGAGGAAATGTTTATACACATAAAAAAATTATTTTATCAGCATTTATAAATAGAAACAATCACAAAGCAGTTAAGTAAATTATTACTGCAACAAATAATTCTTGTTTATTAAGAGCGAGCTTAATGTATTGAAAAAGGCATTTTAAATTTTTTGTTACATATTTTACAGATAAATTAATTTACTTATTACGTATGAGTAACTGTGGTTCCAATAAAATTTATTTTCTCAATAACTAACTTTTTTATATAAAAGATCCTTTTTTAACTAAGTTAAAACGAATTTTATCAAGTATGGGTCTTAAGCAGATTTTTTTGGATTTAAAAAATAAAAATTATTATAGAACTAAAAGTAATCAAATGAACAGTTTTTAAACACAAATTTTAATGTCAGTATCTTTTAAGTATAAAAATAAATTCAAAATCTAAAACAACATTTGTTACTTTGTTTTTAAATTTTACAAATACTTGATCACATTTATAGCATACTTATGAACCGTTTGAGAACATTTGATTCTAAGCAATATGTACAAAACACTTATAAAAATTTGTACTAAACTTGCAAACGGTTTTAAAAATTTGTAAAAATAAATTTTTAACAACAAACAGTTTTCGTAGAAAAGCACCTCTCTGAATTTTAATAAAATAAACTAGCAGTTAAATTGATTTTTTCAGTTTCCAAACACTTAGCTAGGTCTTTTATGCTTCGATTTTACAGCTTTGAATGGCTAAAATAAAACAAGTTGTACAAAACACATAGTTAAATGTACACGTTTTTTTTAAATATTTTCTAAATAGGTCAAAAATTCAAACACAAAACACTTTCAGCAGAACGCACGAGTATAGAGCTTTTTAAGAAACGAAAAAATATATTGATCTTAATTTATTTTGAATTCCGAATTTTGTTTTTGCATTCTGTAAAGTGAATCATCGTGTGTTTTTGTGTGTGATAAAAAATAAACTGAATTCGTGTGCAAAGAGACATCCAGGCACGTTTTTATTTTGTGTGTTTTACAAAAACTGTTTTAGCTACAAAATACTTTAAACGTTTGTTTGATTCCATGAAAAAAATTAGGGATTTTTATTTTCAATGAAAGTTCCAGTCTTTCTATATAAGTACGAGTATTTTTATTGATTACTAAAGGTAAAATTTTGTTGTATAAAGTTTTAAACTTTACCATTGAAAATTAAGGTTTTTGCAAAAGTTCCACTTTACGTTTC
Source organism: Thalia democratica (assembly GCF_965202585.1). Classification (NCBI taxonomy): domain Eukaryota; kingdom Metazoa; phylum Chordata; class Thaliacea; order Salpida; family Salpidae; genus Thalia; species Thalia democratica. Next base: position 30,720,964 of record NC_139172.1, on the reverse strand, counting down.
AACACGAAATTCAAACTCAATCGACATTTGGAGCGGTAGCAAAAAAATTAAAATCAATATGATTCTCCGAAAATTTCCACCACAAATCGCTTCTCCTAGACCCGTTGAGTTCGGACTCTCCGAAAAACTTGTTCACGTTTAAGGAAAACTAACAAGTTTTAGTATTTTTATTCGTATGCCAACTCTGCTGAGGTTCCGTGAACTTTTAGCCAAAAAGTCTTTGTCAGTTTGTCCCGAAAACTTCCAAACTTTCACACACACGAAATTACCATTATTTTCATTCAGTAGCACCACAAGAAGTACGCAGCAGTTAAGAACACCACTAGTTCAATTAACCGACTGCTGCCGGATAAACGGGTTGACAAACTCCTTGTTATGTTGTGGCCAATCAGGTCGATCATTTCCCAATCGAAACTGTTCTTGTTGTGAAACCCTAAAAAAAATGGTTGATAGATTTGAAAAATTAAACTTTACCTTATTAAACGGTCTTGTATGTTTTTGTAAATGTGTACCAACAAATGAATTTTGTTAACAATGATTTTTTTTAAACTTTTAAAGAAAATTAAAAAGCATCAGTCAGAAGAAATTTTTTTCTTATATGTATCTAAATGACATTATACATACCTATACAACAAACTATAATAAACAGTATTGATATTTTTACCGATTTAAACTTACTAGCAGTCAGAAGTTTAAATACTGAGTATGAATTATGTGGTGTGCAACAAAACTTTAAATTAGCTCTTAGATATTTTTTAAATGCTATTTTGTAAGCATTTTTTTAATTTTTAGGCACTTAACTACTATTTTACTTAAATTATAAATAGCAATCAAAAGTCTACATGCAGAAGTTATACTTTCAAATGTAGTTGCGTAAGCTTGAAACAAGTTACGACTAGTACTATTTATAATAAAAACTTGTTCACATTTTGATAAAATAAAATTTCATTTATATCTTTTTTATTTTGTTGCTGTAGAAAGCTACTTGTAACTTAAAAATTAATTTAAAAAGTGTCAAACGTAGAAGTTGGCAAAAATATTTTTATTCTTTTATTTACCCATACTAATTACTCGTACATAAACAAATGTCCATAGTACAGTAATAGCAAAATAACTAAATACAAAATTTAATGCTGAGGAATTTTGTTTTAATTTTCATTCATGTATCTTTGTAACTTTAATTATTTATTGCTAATTATACTTTTTAATCTACATTACTTGTGCATGCTAAAACAAGTTTGAAGCAAAAAGTTAAATTTTACACCTAGCCAACCACGTGCGTACGAAAATATTCAGCTAAATTATCACCCTAAATTTGTTTTTGTTTAAACACTAGCATGGTTGCCACTGATCAAGCTGAGAAAAATTTCCTGACTTTTCCTGACTTTTTCCTGACTTTTTACCAAAACTTTCCTGACTTTTCTAAATCAAACTCTTAATTTAAACTTATTCTAAAATACATAATCTAACACTTGAAACTATATAAAGCTTTCAATATTATTTTAATACAGGTTAAAAAAACAGTTTTTTAGCTGAATTCAATCATCAAACTTCCATTACATCACTTGAACCATCTGTGTATAACTGATGTATTTGCAATAAACAGCTCTTCAGCAGAACACTTATATTATTACCTTATAAACACAGCTTGTTCATTATTATTCCAGCAAGATGTTTTCGAAATGTGGTCCAAGTCAAAATTTATCATGCATGATAATTTTGTTTGGGCCATCTGACATGACTGTGCTATTGCACTGTCAGGAAACATTTTTTTGTTCAGCTCTGCCAGTTTATTACACGAACTAGCTGAGTAATTGTGCTTGACAGTGTGCAATGTCCATAACATTTCAGTGGTTGTGGTTTGTGACTTACTTACCAAACCTAGCCAATATTTATTTCGGCCATCATCAACAATGTTGAGATGTTTTATGCCATCGATAATAAACAATGAACTTTACCGCAAGATCAACAACAACAGCATCCGTTGACAATGTCTGAGACGTTGACAAGCTGACAATGTCTGAGACGTTGAGCTGTGAATGATATAGCTGTGTCAATTTTTTCAACTTTACCCACAAACGTTCGCTTCAGTACTTAGTACTTAAGCCCGCTTGTTTAAGATCACAATAGCGGTTTCTCGCGACTATTCCTGCCTGATGAGTCCTAATAAGGACGAAACCGGTCGTAGGATTGTCTCGGATGCTGTTGTTGTTGATCTTGCGGTAAAGTTCATTGTTTATTACCAAACCTAGTGATGGGCTTATACCCCTGCTCTCACAACTTACTACTCTGCCGCTGCTCTCACCACTTACCCAACTGGAGCTTGATCCAGCATTATAGAAAAATTCTGGCCCTTTATTTCTATGTCCAGCTCCATTCATATGTACAGTGAGTGCTTTTCTTCCCATATTTGACAGTGACAGAGTACATGAACACCACTTGCATTTAAACTTTTGTGTATATATTACAGTTTTACTAAGGAAGTGTCCTTGCTACAGATAATCAATACTAAAAAGTTTACAAAACCTGCTTGTTCAAGTAGGGTACTTGTTCAATATGTTAATAGAAAAATTTTGCAGTTTTATAAAGGATATTTTACTAATTTATACCAGATGAAGGCATTGGAAGTTGAATAATGTTGTAAATTTCTAGGAAAATTTTGGAATTTTTTTCTGACTTTAAAGGATTTTTAATTAATTTTTACCATTTGAAATTTTGGAAAACCAGGAGTTTTGTAAATTTAAACTGACAAAGTCTGACTTTTTTTTTTAATTTTATCGAATTTCCTGACTTTTTTTCAAAACCCCCCATTTTTTCCTGACTTTTTTAATTTTTTAAAATTTTTCCTGACTTTTCCTGATTTCCTGACTTTTCCTGACCGAGTGGCAACCCTGTTTATTTCAATTGTCATTTTCTAATTTTTTTTCTTATGGACAAACTTGTAATATTTCACTGTTTTTTTTGAACAAAATTATGAGGACGAAAAAATTTACTTTTTATGGTATACCCTGTTTAAATTTAAACATAACAAAATAATGTCTATCAAATATTCAAGTTTAAACAAATTCAAATGAAACAATTAAAACAAAATTAATTCAAACAAAATTGACTTTTTTCTGTCACTTAAAAAACTGTTTGAACTTTTTTTTCTAATTTTGGAACAAGAATATTGAATATACAATTAATCATCAAGTTTAAAATAATTGAACCAGTTAATTTTAATACAGTTACAGACTTAACTAAATAAAAATTATTTTTCGAACAGAAAATATATACACAAGTTTAAAGAAAATAGAACATTAATAATATGCTAATTTATCAACTTGTAAATTTAAGTGAATCATTAAAGCAATATACGCAAAGTAAAGTCGTTAGAAATAAAAACGTACACATATTAATTTGTCTGAAAGGTAAATTGTTACAAATTGATTATAATTTTTCAAAACTCTAAAAAAGATCAACCATAAATCCACATTAAACCCAGGTCTGAATAAACTGATATATAAGACAAATTAATCTTATTTTTACTTACATTTTAATCTTTATTTAACAATTTTAAGATGTTTGCAACATTTTTATTTGATAATTTTTTGTTTAAGTTATTAGATAACTATTTTTCAAGTTTATATTTAAATGCAATAACACCAAAATTTTACAGAACCATTTGAAAATTTAACTTTACATATTCAAAATAATAGTTATCATAATCAAGTTTATCTTAAAGCTTGTAAATCGTAGCTAAAATTTTTGACTCTCCTTACAACATAGTCAAAAAAAAAAGAATTGGGATTTAAAGTATAATACTTTTTAAAAGTTTGTAGTGCATAACAGAGATGAACTGACCAATTTTTTATACGGATCAATTTCAGTTTAGACTTAGAATAATATTTTCAAAGTTTTTGTCAAGCTAAACACTTTTTAAATCAAAATGCATGAATGTATACAAAATTTATCAAAAATACAAACAATTAATTTGATTAAAAAAGTCTAACTTATAGGTTTTACAAACTTGTTCAAATTTTCGTTTAAACTTCATAAGACTTATTTAACAAACTAATGAGTTTTTTATCAACAATTTTTTTCAAACTTAAATAAACAACAAACATTTATGGTCATATGCAACACTTGAACACACAGCTATGCAAACTTTAAAGATGTTTAAGTTTATTTTCAACTTTTACCACAAGCTTAATGCCTACTAATATTATCTTCTACATTACTTTTTTTTGAGTTTTATTTGAGTTCATGGAAAAAACTTTTAAACAAAAAAAATCAGCATCACATAAATTACCTGTTGAAATTTCAAACCTCTAGAAAGTTAAAGTACAGGTTTTTTTTAATTCTAAAAAACCACAAAAATTTTATAATACTAATTGTCATACAAATCACTTTAACACTTTACATGCACCTGTTTAAGCACCAAACTTGGAGAAAGTTAACTTACAGACTGGTAAACTTTTCTAAAAAGTGTTTTTTAAATTTTAACGAAGTGCAAACGATACTACTATATAACCCTTTGGAACAAGAATATTGAATATACAATTAATCATCAAGTTTAAAATAATTGAACCAGTTAATTTTAATACAGTTACAGACTTAATTAAATAAAAATTATTTTTCGAACAGAAAATATATACACAAGTTGAAAGAAAATAGAACATTAATAATATGCTAATTTATCAACTTGTAAATTTAAGTGAATCATTAAAGCAATATACGCAAAGTAAAGTCGTTAGAAATAAAAACGTACACATACTAATTTGTCTGAAAGGTAAATTGTTACAAATTGATTATAATTTTTCAAAAACTCTAAAAAAGATCAACCATAAATCCACATTAAACCCAGGTCTGAATAAACAGGTAAATAAGACAAATTAATCTTATTTTTACTTACATTTTAATCTTTATTTAACAATTTTAAGATGTTTGCAACATTTTTATTTGATAATTTTTTGTTTAAGTTATTAGATAACTATTTTTCAAGTTTATATTTAAATGCAATAACACCAAAATTTTACAGAACCATTTGAAAATTTAACTTTACATATTCAAAATAATAGTTATCATAATCAAGTTTATCTTAAAGCTTGTAAATCGTAGCTAAAATTTTTGACTCTCCTTACAACATAGTCAAAAAAAAAAGAATTGGGATTTAAAGTATAATACTTTTTAAAAGTTTGTAGTGCATAAAGAGATGAACTGACCAATTTTTTATACGGATCAATTTCAGTTTAGACTTAGAATTTTATTTTCAAAGTTTTTGTCAAGCTAAACACTTTTTAAATCAAAATGCATGAATGTATACAAAATTTATCAAAAATACAAACAATTAATTTGATTTAAAAAGTCTATTTTATAGGTTTTACAAACTTGTTCAAATTTTCGTTTAAACTTCATAAGACTTATTTAACAAACTAATGAGTTTTTTATCAACAATTTTTTTCAAACTTTAATAAACAACAAACATTTATGGTCATATACAACACTTGAACACACAGCTATGCAAACTTTAAAGATTTTTAAGTTTATTTTCAACTTTTACCACAAGCTTAATGCATACTAATATTACCTTCTACATTACTTCGATGTTTTTTGAGTTTTATTTGAGTTCATGGAAAAAACTTTTAAACAAAAAAAAATCAGCATCACATAAATTACCTGTTGAAATTTCAAACCTCTAGAAAGTTAAAGTACAGGTTTTTTTTAATTCTAAAAAACCACAAAAATTTTATAATACTAATTGTCATACAAATCACTTTAACACTTTACATGCACCTGTTTAAGCACCAAACTTGGAGAAAGTTAGCTTACAGGCTGGTAAACTTTTCTAAAAAGTGTTTTTTAAATTTTAACGAAGTGCAAACGATACTACTATATAACCCTTTGGAACAAGAATATTGAATATACAATTAATCATCAAGTTTAAAATAATTGAACCAGTTAATTTTAATACAGTTACAGACTTAATTAAATAAAAATTATTTTTCGAACAGAAAATATATACACAAGTTGAAAGAAAATAGAACAATAATAATATGCTAATTTATCAACTTGTAAATTTAAGTGAATCATTAAAGCAATATACGCAAAGTAAAGTCGTTAGAAATAAAAACGTACACATATTAATTTGTCTGAAAGGTAAATTGTTACAAATTGATTATAATTTTTCAAAAACTCTAAAAAAGATCAACCATAAATCCACATTAAACCCAAGTCTGAATAAACAGGTAAATAAGACAAATTAATCTTATTTTTACTTACATTTTAATCTTTATTTAACAATTTTAAGATGTTTGCAACATTTTTATTTGATAATTTTTTGTTTAAGTTATTAGATAACTATTTTTCAAGTTTATATTTAAATGCAATAACACCAAAATTTTACAGAACCATTTGAAAATTTAACTTTACATATTCAAAATAATAGTTATCATAATCAAGTTTATCTTAAAGCTTGTAAATCGTAGCTAAAATTTTTGACTCTCCTTACAACATAGTCAAAAAAAAAAGAATTGGGATTTAAAGTATAATACTTTTTAAAAGTTTGTAGTGCATAACAGAGATGAACTGACCAATTTTTTATACGGATCAATTTCAGTTTAGACTTAGAATTTTATTTTCAAAGTTTTTGTCAAGCTAAACACTTTTTAAATCAAAATGCATGAATGTATACAAAATTTATCAAAAATACAAACAATTAATTTGATTTAAAAAGTCTATTTTATAGGTTTTACAAACTTGTTCAAATTTTCGTTTAAACTTCATAAGACTTATTTAACAAACTAATGAGTTTTTTATCAACAATTTTTTTCAAACTTTAATAAACAACAAACATTTATGGTCATATACAACACTTGAACACACAGCTATGCAAACTTTAAAGATGTTTAAGTTTATTTTCAACTTTTACCACAAGCTTAATGCCTACTAATATTATCTTCTACATTACTTCGATGTTTTTTGAGTTTTATTTGAGTTCATGGAAAAAACTTTAAAACAAAAAAAAATCAGCATCACATAAATTACCTGTTGAAATTTCAAACCTCTAGAAAGTTAAAGTACAGGTTTTTTTTAATTCTAAAAAACCACAAAAATTTTATAATACTAATTGTCAGACAAATCACTTCAGCACTTTACATGCACCTGTTTAAGCACCAAACTTGGAGAAAGTTAACTTACAGACTGGTAAACTTTTCTAAAAAGAGTTTTTTAAATTTTAACGAAGTGCAAACGACACTACTAATTTTCACACACACGTAACACTTCAACACACAAACCCGTTGAAACTTCAAACTCGAACACTGAAAGATTCGTGATTGGAACGGGTTTTTTGCACTGGAAGACTCATCTTTTCTCCCCAACTCACGAGCACAACACACACATATTGATTTTAACGAGCGGTATTAAAACGTTTGCAACAAAAAAAAGTACGCACACAGCGCGCGCTAACTCTGATGTTTGCCTTAAAATTCGTTTGCAAGCGTGTGGAGTTTTCGGTTGCAAGTGGATTTTTTGGTAAAATTTACAGAAAACTCGGTGTTGAGTGCAAGACACCTTTTCGCAGTGAATTTAGGCCCTGATGGTCTGTATGTTAACAAGTATGTTCTTTTATCACAAGCTTTTTGCGTTTTAATACATAAACAGGTGTTTTCTAAAGCCACTGAAATAATAATTAGTTTTAAGTTTTACACGATTTTTGAATTCTGTGTTTAAAATGAGATGTGACTGTCATAATATAATATTTATTTATTTCTATAAACTAGCATACTTATGATCATTGTGTAATAATTGCTATTATTAAAGCTTTAAAGCTTTTATTAACATTTTACATGAAACTTGTAGTATAATTTGTTGATTGAAACTTAATAGTTTTAATTTATTTAAAACACTACACAGTATACTTCACAAACTATACGTCTCAAATAAAAAACAAGTACTGTTTGCACTTGTTTTACAAAACTTTAAATGCAAATTTGTTATAAAGTTTATCATTATCATTTTAAATTCAAGCTAGTTTTTGTTACTGCACAAAAGGATTATTGAAAACAAACTTACTGCCGTAAATATAACTCTATAAGTAGCTTCTGAGGAAGACGAAGTATCTAATAAATTAGCATAGAGCTTTTTTGTTACGTAACAACATATTACGATTTAGTTTAAGAAAAAGTAAACTAGTTCAAGGAACTCTCAACTCTTCATTGTTGTTTAACCGGTTTCAATTTAATAAATTTCGATTAATGACTGCTGCGTGTAATAACAAATTCGTCTTAAGTTGCAAAACATCTAGTTCTTGCTAAGATTATTCGGCAGACTAAACAAAAACAAAACATTTTGAAAGTTATACAATTTAATTATAATTTTAGATACAGGTTTACTTTGTGTGTGTGATTAAAACATTAATTTTTATAAACATTAAAATAATACACAGTTTCAAGTTTTTCATGGTCTTTAGCATTTTAAAATCCAAACAAGATCTATTTCTTTAATATTGATAAATAAAATTATTTTTAATTTAATTTTTAACAGCTTATTTCGTAGCAAAATTTCTATTTTGATGGAAAGACTTAAGGACATAACTTAACAAAATTTATTTTACAAAGTTTAACACTCGCATTAAAAACTCATATGGTTAGAAATTCACAAAAAATGTATAAATTCTAATCAAAGATTGCAAATTTGTAGAATGTTAACTACTCTGTTAATTATTTGACAGAGTCAAATTTTTTTCTCACCAAAGCCGGTCACAAATTGAATAGTCACTTGGAATCTTTACTGTTATTTATATTGATCAACATCTTTTGCTCAATCTCATATAGTTATTGTCAAAGGCTGTAAAGAAATATAAACTCCTAAACGAAATTAGGAACATGTAACTGAATAATAATAAGAGTGTTATGTATTAACTCATTGTACAAGCTGAAATTAAAAGCACTCTGGTCTCTTTTTTTTTATTAATTCCAATAACAAGTAATAACCTCATCAACAAACACTGTTTTAAATTACTGTACAAAATTAAATGCAAGTTTTTTTCAAAAAATTTATAAACTCATCTTAAGTTATAAAACAACTAGTTCTTGCTAAAACAAGCCCGCAAAGTAAATTTAAATAAAAAAATCAAGTTGTTATATAACAAGTTGTTATATTATTAATATAATTATTTAATGTCATTTTTGCTTACACGTACAACATAAACAATCATTTGCAATGACCATCAAAACAATAGCTAGTTTTTTATACAAATCGTCTTTAGTATTTAAAGTTTTAAATGAGATTTTTTTTTGTCACCAAAAAATCTATATTTTAATCTTGTCGTAAAATACTTCATTGTTTAATTTTTTTTTTACATAAAAAACTTTGGGCTTTTAAGTAAATAACCTTTATTCATAAAAACAAGCATTATTATTGTAACTGTAAAAATATCTACAACATTTAAATTTACCGTATTTTTGTTGTAAATAATATAATAATAATAAGGCCCGCTATCAGCCGAGATCGGCTATGCGTGTTGTGCACAGAGAAGAAAAAATAAAAAAATAAAAATAAATAAAAACATACACAGTGATGCAATAAACAAAACACAAAAACAAAAAACAATTAAATTCATTCTGCTTCTTCTTCGTTTTTCTAAAATATCCTTTTCTCTTTCTTGCAGTCTTTTGTGTATAGTTGATCTCCATTTGGCACGGTCATTTGCAAGCAACTCCCAATCATCAGTTCCAATGTTCAAGCTTTTTAGGTCGCGCTTGCACACATCCTTAAAACGTAATTTTGGACGTCCTCGGTTTCGTTTGCCAACGACCAACTCGCCATACAATAGAAACTTTGGGATCCGCTCAGTATTCATTCTCAGGATATGACCGAGCCAGCGAAGCCTGCGCTGACTGAGGGTAAAGTACATAGTGGTAAGACCAGTACGTCTCAATACTTCCTCATTGGTGATCTTTTGCTGCCATGTAATTCCAAGGATGCGACGAAGGCATCGTAGGTGGAAGTTATTGATTTTCTTCTCCTGTACCCTAGGTAACGTCCATGTCTCGCTACCGTAAAGCAGAGTACTGCAGACACAGGAACGGTAAACGTTAGCCTTTGTTCGAATGCTTAGCTTTTGGTTATCCCAAACTCTTGCAGTCAAGCGAGCGAAAGTGCCTGATGCTTTGCCAATGCGACTATTTATTTCTTTGTCCAATGATGCGTTTGACGCAACATTTGAGCCAAGGTATACAAAGTTATCTACATTCTCGATATCCTTACAATTGATCTTGATTGATGGTAAAATATTTGTTCCTTGACTTAGAATTTTAGTCTTCTTAAGGCTTATAGTAAGGCCGAAATCCGAGCATGCCGAAGAAAACTGATTCAGCAGTGTCTGCAGGTCTTGGGCAGAGTGAGCCACGAGTGCAGCATCGTCAGCAAATAAAAGATCACGTATGGTGACTTTCTTCAGGTTTCGCTTAGCTCTTAGATTTGAAGGGTTGAAAAGGTGTCCGTCAGTTCTTGTATGAAGCTTGATTCCAGTAGTTAATGAATTAAAAGCATGCTTTAATAGCATCGAAAAGAAGATTCCAAACAAAGTTGGAGCAAGTACGCAGCCTTGCTTTACCCCACTTTTGATTTCAAATGAATCAGATACACTACCATCATATTGAATGGTTGCCCTTGTGTTTGTATGAAAAGACTTCACAATATTGAATGTGTTCTTGTTCACAATGTTTGTAGATAATAAACATTACCATAACAATTTTTTGAAGCTTAATGTAAATTTTTGAATTAAAATTAAATTTAAACTTCACTTAAACACTACATACTATAGAAACTCAAAAAATAAAAAACTCACAATGAAATTTGTCTGGTCAGGACTCGATAGTTTTGAATTAAGGTTTTAATTTGAAATAATTTATAATATTAAGTGTAAGCTGAATTATAAAATAGTGTAAGCTGAATTTCATCATACAAGTTGAAAATAAAAACTAAAAACAACTCTGTTTAATGAAAATGTTCTTATATTTCAAATGATATCTAGTAAGCTAATATTATTAAATAGTTATTATATAAAATAAATGCAAGCTTATTTTTTATCAGATTATTCATAAAAAATTCAAACCATAACCAACAACTTTTTTACTACTACAAATAAAAAAAATAAATAACTTATTATTACAAACATGTTATTGTTATAACTTGTTAGTAGTTTCTATGTATCAATAAAATATTCTCCAATAAGTAAAAACTAATTTTTGTTATATAATAACCTATTACTTATTTAATAAACTAGTTCATAGAAGTTTCAATTATATAAACTAAACCAAAACCATATATTGAAATTTCTAAGAATAACTCCTTATTAATAAATACAATCATTATCATAAATTTTAGTTACAAAACAACTTATTCTTAGTACAATGAGTCAGCAAAGTAAAAGAAAATGTATGAGAAATTACTGATCATTTACAAAAGTTCAATTTATTTATATGCTAATTACTCATATGATACCCCTTGGTCAGTATATTTTGGTTTTGTCATTCATGTTTTCAAACAATGAAGTTATCTTTTAAAAAACTATAAAGGAAATGATAACAATTGTTAATAGTTTAATAAGTCCGAAAAATTTACGCAGCCAAATCGTTCACAGCCCAATGTCATTTTAAAATATGATAATGCTACTTTAAGTAATATATTTATGAGTTAATAATACTTTAAGTGTTTACTTTTTAAGATCATAGTTTGATTATAACTTCTATTTTTTTGTGATGAACATTAAAAAAAATTATTGAACAATATTTTTTTATTTGTTAGTTTTTACACAAAGTATATCAAATGTACATTTCAAAATTGAGTTTATGAGTTTCAAAAACGACATCCTAACATCAATAACTTATATATTTTAATTTTGCACTAAGTTCATTAATTTTGTTGGAAAAAAATGTATATATAATCAAATCTTTTTTGTTCTTTATATAAAATTTTTTATTTTGAGTGAATTACTTTATTTTTATAACTTTAAGTATATTTCAACTGTTTCAATACTTTTTTGAATTATATGTTTTGAAATTAATACACATGTTACGGTATATTTAAAAAAAAATAAGTACAACAAGAATAAATTCGCTAATAAAAATTAACTAACAATCCAATAAATGTTTATCTATCGATAAATATCTCAATATAAACAACAAACCAGACTAAACTTTAATAAATAAAAACATAAATCTGTTTATACCAAACAAAACAGACTAAAACTTTCTTACCTCGCTTCAAAGAACATGGCCTAAATAGAAGTCAGAACATTTTTGAACTTATCGATTATTAATAAAGTTAAACGAGTTAAACGTCGGGTGCCAATTTTATTTATATCTATCAAAAGCTCACGCACTGCCCTCAAATTAATAGTCATATTTTTGCGTTAAAAACAGCAAATGATCACAAGTTACAAGGATCACGATGAAAATTCAAAAATTTAGTTTTTCTAGGCAATAATACTTATAACAACTATTACTTTTATCTTTTAGGTGTGTTAACATGTTAAAAGTTTCATTATGCGTTTGTTTTTTGTTTTAATTCATGTGCATACAAGACAAGCTCTTTTCAACCTTAAAACGTTAAGCATGCTTAAAATTGAAATGGGTTTCACTGGTGTTATTTTTATCAAATAAAATTTACTCTTAGTATACAAGTACTCGTGGAACTTAAAACTAACAAAATCATCAGAAAATTTAAAGCACGAACCTGTAAGTTCTTGATGCGTGCACTTTAACTTACACTGCCAATTGAAAACAGTTTTTTATCAAAATATTACTTTTAACTAGTGATGTACCGGACCCACAATTTCGGGTCCGGCCGGACCCGGATTCGGACTTTTTTTTCAAATTACGATCTGACCGGACCCGGATCCGGACTTTTTTTTCAAATTAGAATCCGGCCGGAACCGGATCCGGACTTTTTTTTCAAATTAGAATCCGGCCGGAACCGGATCCGGACTTTTTTTTCACATCAAGATCCGGCCAGATCCGGATAACAGACAAAAATGGCAATATCCGGCCGGATCCGGACCCGGATAGTGAGTCCGGTACATCACTAGTTTTCACATAAAAAGTAGAGCTTACATTTGTAGTTTCAAAATTTCATTTCTATAAAAGCTTTTGTGATAAAAAACAAACTATGAATAACTTTATATTTAGTATAAGGAAAATTGATAGAAAGATAAAGTACATCACAGAAACAATATCTGGTAGCTAAGATTAAAATCTATTAAATAAGATCAACTTGTAAAAATCAAGTAGGACCCCCCCTCCTATAGCCTTACCAATCTAAAATCAATTATAATCAAGTTTTTGAACAAAATTAACCAGAGAATCACAAAGTATTGATAACTGGATCAACTCAAACTCATTCAAAATCTAAAAGAAAACTAGCCTGAGTTTTTCAAAAAATCTTAAAACTAGCCTAACAATTTGGTAGTAAAGTATTTAATTTTACAACATAGGTTAAGAGTTGCATTTTTTAAATGTTTATTTCATAGTTTAAATATAAACAAATGTAAATTAGTCTAGTGTTCAAAATGAGCCAATCACGGTAGGTGTTTAATTTTAACTGACGAAAATAACTCTTTTTAATTTACAAAGGGTTTGTTTTTGAAAAAATACTTTTCTGTATGCTCTTTTTTACTAACTAAATCCGAATCGGCCGGATCTCTGTTAGGATCCGGCCGGAACCGGATTCGGACTTTTTTTCCAAATTAGCATCCGGCCGGACCCGGATCCGGACTTTTTTTTCAAACTAGAATCCGGCCGGAACCGGATCCAGACTTTTTTTTCATATCAAGATCCGGCCGGATCCGGATATCAAACAAAAATGGCAATATCCGGCCGGATCCGGACCCGGATAGTGAGTCCGGTACATCACTACTTATAACATTACAGCATGAACAATGTTTAGAAAGTGAATTTTGTTATGAAATCCCAAAGAACTTAATCACATCAAGTTTACTGTTATTAAGTTTGATAAGTTTAAGCATTTCTGACAAGGTAAAACAAAAATAGTTTAAAAGTTAGCAATTAAAGCTATAACAGTGTCATTTTACGGTTTGTTTGAATTCGCTCAGTGTTTAAAAAATTCTAGCTAATCAAAAGTATATCGCAACCATGTATTGCATTTAATTTAACAAGAACATTATATGAGTTACAGTATTTATTTGATCAAAAAACAAATAAAATGGTGTGTCTTATACTTCTTTGCTTACTTACTAATTTACAAACATTCTGTTTTTGTTATTGAAAAATCATCAAGCAAGCCAAATATGGAAAGCTGCCTTAGGCTAGAGCACAAAAATAACTAAATAACTTAAATTAGATAACTAGTGCACACATCTGATACTACAATTAAAAAGAGATAATCGCAATCACATCAGTTTATGCAAGGATTAAAAACAATTACTGAAAAGTAAACTTAAAGTTTTCAATATAATTTTATTACCCCTATTTAGAACAGTGCTGTCCAAAACTAACTTGTGTTAATTTGGCACACAAAAATTTAACAAACGAGACAAATAATATAAATGTAGTACTTGAAAAATTATTAATCAACTTGTAATATAGGTCTAATGACAGTGTTAAAAAACTACAAAATTTTGTGATAATAAATCTTCACGTAAAATCTATTTTAATTTGTGGTGAGCTCTTTCTTATTTTATATATTCTGCATTGAGCTTGAGAAAAAGTACCCAAGTTTGCGCGAACAACCGTCAATCTTTTCAACTGGAATGAAATTCCATGATAAGTCAAACTCAAATGTTTTTCAACAGAATGGGACACGTTAAAAATCACGTTTGAACACCGTTTGACAACATGAAATCAATCAATAACAATTTGGGAAAAATGCGCAGGCAAAGCTTTGAAAGTAATAACACCAAAAAATTGTGTTAAAAAATAGTGCGAGTTGTATGTTGAAAATATTTTGTATAAAATTCAAATTAGTTCCAAATGCTCTTATTTCAAAACTTCAAAGTAAGATTAAAAAATAATACATTTGCACATAATTACAAAGGCATGATCTTTTCACTTTTGGACAATTGGGTGTTCAAACTAGTTTGTGTGTGAAATTCTTAGCAAATGTTAGTACCAATACGAAAGTTTCCAAAAACCATTTACAAGCAAAAAACCATATAAAATTAACCTTCTCTAATTAAAAAAAATCATCATTGCAACAAATTTACAAAAAAAAAGCTGCTGTTTTATACATGAAAATAACCAAGTATGATCTTTAATTGGACGTACGCGCTCGACAGTTTAAAGTCAAAAAAAAAGCAAACTCCACGCAAGTTCCAACAAAACAAACACAACTCTACACTTGATACACATATTTGACACCACTCAGACGCACTCTCAAGTAAACTGCTTCAACAACACAAACTTTCAAAGTCCCAACTGGTTTTAATGTTAGCATGCAGAGTGAAATGTACCTGGAACTTTTCACCGAGTGTCATATGCTGTTTAAACTGCTTCAGCTTTTATTTTTGCGATTACGCAATGCGAACTACTTGTTGTAACCTACAAAACATCAAACGCGTTCGTCAAATTGATTTTTGACAAACGCAAACTGCCACGCATGTTCGGCTTTGAAAGCTTTCATTTTTCAACTGCATTTGCAAAACTTACATTTTGTTTTTGTATTATAAAGTAATTGTTTTTTGTACTGTTGATCAGGTGTTCAAGTATACTTAAATTTTCGTTCAACACACAGTTTTTAAATTAATTTTGAATATCACTGTACTGAAGCCAGTGTAATTAAGATCTTTCTTTGCTTTTTTTTTAAATATTATTGATTGAAAGAAATTAGTTCGCTTTATTTAAATTTATATAACAAATTCAACCATGTTTCAAGGTTTTATTCGCAATACAATTGTTTAATCGATAAATGTTTGATTAGTGCTTTGAAAACAGTGGTTGTTTCAATCAGTCGTTAGGATATTATAAGAGGCGTAAGTCAACTATTGTTTCAACAAGAGTTTATTTATAACTAAAATTTTTTGACTAAAATCTTTAAAAAAGGGTTCTCTTAAAAGTCAATACAACCATTTAATAATCAGCACTTTTGTAAATTTTGAGAACGGACTTCCATCGCGTTCTCAACATATTTTAGGACTTTGTTGATTACAAAAAAAATCGAGTTAAAATGATTTTTTTTTTTTAATTTCTCATAACAATGAACTTTGTCGTTAAATTCACATCTATAATTAAAAATCAACTTTTAAAAGCACGCACTGCGAAGCACAATGTTCTTTTGTGATAACTGTAAAATATGAGTCATACAGCAGCAAAGGTTGCAGATACAAATGAAATCAATATGAAACACAATAAACCGGCCTCGAACAAAATTGAGATTTTGTGGTGAAACTCTGCTACATATTTAATTTTTACTCTAACCTTATCATTAAATAATTAAAATAAAGTCAAACTTAAAAGTTATATGTTATCTGTTTTAATTTACTATTGGGAAAAAAAAACTTTATGTCTTCAAACATTGTTAGTATTAATTATTACTTTAGTTTAGACTTTGCTATATATTTAATCTACTTTTACTCTAACATTTTCTTTAAATAATTTAAACCAAAAAAAATCTATAAGCATATATAGTTAGTTATATTTTTAAATAACTACTTATACACTATAAAAAATTCTGAATTTTTTTTATAAACATTGTTATAATTAATACTTTAGTCAGTTTAGTAACTAAGCTATACTAAATAAATAAGTTACTTATTTTTTTAAATTTTAATAAATAAAAAACGACATCAAGAAAAAACTAACTTACTTTAAAATTATAAGCAACATAATTACTAAAAAATATGCTTTGTATGTGATAGAAACAACTAAAGATATAAATTAAAACACAACTGAATAAATAAACAATTTAGTATAAATCAATTATTCTCTTTATGTTAGAACTACTACATTTAAAGTATTTGTTTAACTAAGAAAAAATTAAAAAACTCTTTGAACAGTCTGTTGCAACCGGGTCTAAACTAGAATAAAAGTAAAAGGAAATTTCTAAAAACAACTTCCAGATTGAAAAGTTTTCTTAAAACACCAAAAGCTCCATTTTTTGATCGCGAAATTCCAAATATAGCCGTCGTCGACTTATTAAGGCTTCAGGTGTGAATTCCGTTTAAAATTCCGTTGTGAACTGCGGCGCGAACTAGGTTTAATTGGGTAATTTTCAGTTGAAAACGGATAAAAATAGGACAGCACCTTCCCATGCAAATGTTGAACTGAACAAAATTTTCGTCGCCAATCAACTCCGAGCGTTGGTTTCCAAACGAAAACGGTTTCATTGTTTTGAAATTTTCATTGCACGCCGAGAACGGCACAAACGTAAACGAAAATCTTCCGTGCGCGATTCGGACAAGTAATAAATTTACTTCAGGCGAAAAACAATGCCATTTACGTGCTTCATACGAATATAGCCTTGTTGCATGACAGTTTTTTTCTTTCCAAGTAGCTTGAAAGTTAGTTTTTATTTACGAGCACTATTTACAGATGAGTTTTGAAGAGATGCTTGAGCTGTATGGAAACATTACGTGGTTTTTAAAAGGTGCGTGTTTCTAATTACAGTGCACGCTGAACTTTTTATTTTCTGATACTTTTTTAAGCTAAGCTGATAAATTACTTTCAGAACAGTTTTCAACAAAAGTTTATGGGGCATAGTTAAGGAAATATTCATCAAAACAAAGAAGGTTTGTTATACTTTTCAATTTGTTATGATCAGTCTTATTAATATTAAGAAAAACATAAAACTATACTTAAACTACTTATAGAACTAATTCAAAATGTCGGTTTTTAATTGTATCTTTTTTTATAGACACTAACTAAAACTTTGTACTTATATAAAAATATTTTCTCGTTTATTCTTTATGATTCGTAAAATCTAGAACTGAACAAAACATTTTACTTTAAAATAATTACTTTTTAATTTAACTAAATTGTAAACTTTTATCAAACTGTAATTTTTTAAGTTTTCTTTAGAACAATAAACTTTTAAAACTTAACAGTAGCAAAAAAAAACGCATTAGACTGTAGTAATAACAAATAAATAGATTTATGGTGTAATTTTTATAAAGTTCTGACTTAATCTTCAATTTCATTTAAAGCACTTTAATTTTTTTTTGCTTGTTTTATTCTCAAGCAATCTTAACATTTTTTTTTTTTTTTTTTTAATTTAAAGATGTGCAATTGATAACAATCTATCTGTGAGACAATATAATACTAGTTTTATTGTTTAATGTTTTAATTTTTTAGTAAAATTTTTTAAAGTAAAAAAGAACTCTCAAAAAAGAACACAAAACAAATTATATATATATATACACTTTTTGTTAAACATAGATTTTTATTGCTAAATTCTCAATATTTCAACAACAACAATTCACATAAGCTAATTGAGGTCACAAAATTTCGTATAACACGTCATTTCTACACTAATCTAATTTGTGCTTGTGAATTTTGGCAACATATTTACGTGTGTTTTCGAATGTTTGGTGGGTGAATTTCTACTTGTGTTGCGCAGTTGTGTTTAAAATTTTAAGCAACTGGGTTTTTATACTTAAAAATTTGCATAGAAACCTTGAAAACGTTTTTAGGAATTTTAAAGCATCAGTTTTTATATAAAAGTGATTGAACAGGTACTTTTCATGGAGCTACTGCAATTTTTACAACGCATAAGAACTGTTTTAAGGTGAATCTGTTTGTTTCATTGAAAGACTAATACTTTATAAACAATAAGCAACTATAAAATTGTTTGTTTATTAAGTTAGATAAAATGAAACCTTTTTGTTACTACTTTGGATAATACGTAAACTAATAGTCAAACCTTACTGTAAAAAATTTTGCTAATTTTCAAAACTAATATTTTTACGTTAATAAATTTTATTTGTTTGTTTTTAAAAAAATATAACAGATTACCACAGTGTTAAACAAGACTTATTGTTATTATTGATTTATTAAGTTTGGAAATTGCACAACAGAACAAAATAGAGAGTTATTGTAGTAAACTGAACTTCATATATTTATATAAAAAGTTATATTTAAAAGTCTTGTTCACTTAAATGTTGTAAAGAAAATACTATTCAAGTTTAAAAATATTTATTTGTTCAATTATTATACTGTGACAAAAAACAAGAAAAAAGGTTTTTGTTTACTGAAAAGAAATAACTTTTCAAAGATACTTGTGTACAGAAATTAAGAACAGCCTAAAGTATTTCTAACATAAGTTTGTAGGTTGTCTTTGTTTTAAAAAGCTTCATACTTTTATAGTTATCATTAGTGTTAGTATGCAATTAGAAACAAAAACAATTTGACCACGACAACATTTTTTTTAGAAGTAAAAAGGTATACCTAGATTTTTCCCCAACAGTTTACTCACCACATTATTTTGAATTTTATAATAAAATAACCGTCTAGCTTAAGATCTGCAGATGCTGTGCTCAGTAAAATATTTTTGTTTCAAAGTGCACACTAATTTTTCTATCATATAATCTTTAATTGTAAAAACGCTTTATTATGACTTCACTGTCTTTATTGGTTTGTTTTGTATTTAAATTTATTTAAATTTATTTAAATGTAGAAAAATAACCGAGTAGGATAGACCACATAGCTATTTATAAAAGATTACCAATGGTCACAATTTTCTACGCATAAAAATACTAAAAACAGTTATAAACACTCTTACTAGTTGAAATGTCCGAACTTCTACAAATTTTTACTGCTAAAAAACTTGAGCTGATGAGAGTTAGTTGGAAAAATTACTATACAACTTTCAAAATTCTTCAAAAACATTTAAACGCGTTCAATTTTGCTTTAGTTGTACCAGAGCATTTGAAAAAAAAAAAACCATGCAGTGCACACTATTGTGCACACGGCTGTGAGAACCACTGGTGCAAATTTTAAAAACACCTTCAGGTGTGCACTTACTACATAGATAAAATCATAGATATAAAGTATCAATATTATACTTGAATAAATTGATCAAAGTTACTTCAACTGAACTGTACAAAATTTAACAATTTTTTTATTACTTAAAAAACTGTACCTGAAATAGGTCTTAATTTTTCAGTTAATTCAATCTCATGTTTACTTTCGTAGTTTGAAAACTAGTTGACATATAAAACTTTTAGTTTTCGACAAACTAAAATAAAGTTTTAGGTAAAAACAATTGCTTGTCTTTGACTTAAAACATTGACATTTTTGGCTAAAAATAGTATTTTTTATTACATTTCAGTTGCAAATTCGTTTACGTTAACTGGGTTGTGACAAGGATTAAAATAGTTCTCAATGAAATTTACTTCATGTTTAGTTAAACACAACAAATCTTTTTCTTACCTGACTACAAATGTAATTGGTGCTCTGATTTTTTATAAAACAGTAAAAGTATCTATTTCATACAAGCAATGTGGAAAACTAAAAAGAATTGCAACATAGCTAAAAATAAACAAATACATATATAAAATTTATTACATGCAATCATTTTTGACTTTTGATACAGTGTGTTACTAACATACTTTTAGCTTGTAGGTTTTATTTTTAATCCAAACAAATGAACTTATTTTAACGCACAATTTTGAACGAATCAGGCTCATTCGGACAAATCATTCAATATAACTTTAATAGTTATCTTTCATATCACCAGCAACAAAATTTGTCGAATAAAAAGGTTTTTTTAACTAGAGCAACCAGATTCTAATACAGGGGTCGGCAGGTCAAAATAGGAACGCTTTTTATGTGCTTTAAAAAACATACTTAAAGATTTTTTTTTTTGAACTAAATAAGTTTAGGCGATAGATTATCCTTTAAAGATAATACTAAATTTTTGTTTTTTGAGAATATTAATATATTAAACTAGTTGAAAAAAATATACAATGCGGCTCGCGGGTCGCAGTTTGCCGACCCCTGTTCTAATATATGTAAAGATCTTGGACACATAAAAATGATTTTAGAAGCTCAAAAACTTCCAACCATTGATGAAACACATACCAACAACAAACATAGTCAAAAAAATTAAGTAAACACAAATTTATTCAGCAGCTAAGGGAAAGTGTTTATACTGAATATCATTAAAAACATAAGAGCCTCAGCTATTGGCAAATGTTAAAAATAACCGACCCGTCAAAAAATCACCAACAAACAGGAGGAAAACATATTACGTTGCGACTTTTTTTCGATAAAATGATCATTTAACACGTCAACAACTAAGGTTTTCAGTCTCAATTCTTGGTTTAAGTAAAAACAACCAATAAATCATAAAGTCACCAACAAAAAGGGTATTCAAGGATAACTTAGACGCCAGTTTTTACCTCAAAAACACACAAACCCGCGCACACTTACGCTTTATCTAATTTGCTTTCAAACATATGCTGTCGATTTCATCAACAAAGCGCGAAATCACGATGATTTATCACATATTCGTTTGTTACGTAACAGACGTGAATCACCAGACAAATTAGCATACGCGCACTGCTGGTTCGTTCGCGCGCTTCTGTTGTGACTGGCAGTAGAAACACTTTATAATATATATATATATATATAAGGTTATTATTCAAACTTGAACACTTTCTACTGAGCCCACTTGAAGGGCTTTTAAATAATTTATTATTGAAATGTACGATTTTAAAAATACTGGAACATATGTTTCATAAAGACAAAACAATTTTTTGCGTTTTGTTTTTTATAAGGCATATAGGAGAGATCATACAAGTTGAGCTTCACATCCAAGTAGAAAAAAATGCAGTCGCTTGATCTTCTTCTTCGAAAAACTTTGCTTTCCACCGCATCCGTCTTACTAAGTGTTGATTCTTCTGAATTAAGTCACACAATCAAAGGATTTTAAACAAAAGTAATTTAATAAAAAGTCATTGTAATTGCGCTGGTGGCTGTAAATATAATTTGAAGGGGGGCAATTGCCGGTCAGAGAACATTATTTACAAGGCAACAGTTAACTCTGACCTTGAAAAGAAGTTCTTTTTATGCTCCATAAAAAATCCTTTAAAGGTGGTGTCTACGAAAATGAAAATGAGCTTTCGAAGTATGTTTGCGGCCTTAAGCGCAAAAACATTGATTTTAAATTAACTTGGGAGGTGATAAAAAGAGCACAGCCAATAGCAGATGGTAACAACCCTGTTTGTAGGCTGTGCTTAAAATAATCAACAGCCCTTATGTATGCGTTGAAAAGGGAAGGTTGTTTAAATAAGAGGAGTGAATTCATATCGTCTTGTCAACATATGAAAAAGCTCCTCTTAAAATACATCACATTTTGAAGTATTTTATAGTCACTTAATTGTTGTTTTTGTAAATCTTAGTTGTTTGATTAGTTAGATGGTAGATCGATTTTTGTACTGAATATTTGTAATGTACAATGTTCAATTCTTACGTCTATCGTTTTTGTTTTTTTTTAAACTTTTGCATCTTTGTTTACCAAAGTTCTTTTTATTTTAAATTTTAACTGGCTGAAGATTAAAGACAATCTTTTTTGACTTTATGAAACATATGTTCCAGTATTTTTAAAATTGTACATTTCAATAAATTATATATATATATATATATATATTTATTTATTTATTTAATTATATAAAAACTATAATTCAAACAGCTGTTTCACACATTGAAATGTAAAATTTCATGAAATTTTACATTTCAATGTGTGAAACAGCTGTTTGAATTATAGTTTTTATATAATTAAATAAATAAATATTAAGCTCCAATTTGATTTGTCGAGCACTATCGATCAGAACTTTGTATAAAACCTTTAATATTATATATATATATATATATATATATATATATATATATAAAATAAGGTTAATGTTTAAACTTAAACACTTTCAACTGAGCCCACTTGAAGGGCTTTTAAATAATTTATTCAAATGGCGATTTTAAAAATTCTGGAACATATGTTTCACAAAGCTTTAATTTTTCATAAAGCTTTGATCATCAGCCAGTTAAATTCAAAATAAAAAGCACTGTACTAAACAAAGATACAAAAGTTATGCAAAAAAACAAAAAACAGTATGACGTAATATTGTACATTACAAATATTCAGTACAAAAATCAATCTACCTTCTAACTAATCAAACAACTAAAATTAACGAAAACAACAGTTAATTGACTATAAAATGCTTCAAAATTTGTTGTGTTTTAAGAGAAGCTTTTTTATATGTCGACAAGACGATATAAATTCGCTTCTCTTATTTAAACAACCTTCCTTTTTTAACGCATACATAACGGCTGTTGATTCTTTTAAGCACAGCCTACAAACAGGGTTGTTACCATCTGCTATTGGCTGTGCTCTTTTTATCACCTCCCAAGTTAATTTAAAATCAATGTTTTTGCGCTTAAGGCCGCAAACATACTTCGAAAGCTCAGTTTCATTTTCGTATACACCACCTTTAAAGGATTTTTTATGGTTGGCATACCGAAATCTGAATTGAGTGGAGCATAAGCCGATGTAGAACTTCTTTTCAAGGTCAGAGTTAACTGTTGCCTTGTAAATAATGTTCTCTGATAAATAAAAAAGGAAGGTTGTTTAAATAAGAGAAGCGAATTTATATCGTCTTGTCGACATATAAAAAAGCTTCTCTTAAAACACAACAAATTTTGAAGCATTTTATAGTCAATTAACTGTTGTTTTCGTTAATTTTAGTTGTTTGATTAGTTAGAAGGTAGATCGATTTTTGTACTGAATATTTGTAATGTACAATATTACGTCATACTGTTTTTTGTTTTTTTGCATAACTTTTGTATCTTTGTTTAGTACAGTGCTTTTTATTTTGAATTTAACTGGCTGATGATCAAAGCTTTATGAAAAATTAAAGCTTTGTGAAACATATGTTCCAGAATTTTTAAAATCGCCATTTGAATAAATTATATATATATATATATATATATAATTTATTGAAATGTACAATTTTAAAAATACTGGAACATATGTTTCATAAAGACAAAAAAGATTGTCTTTAATGATAATGACTGATGAGTGAATAGTCACGAAACTCGAGTCCTTCGAGTTTTGCATCTTTAAATAAACCTTTTTTAATAATAAAGCCCTCAAGGTGGGCTCAGTGTGAAAAATTCAATTTATTAAGTTAAATAACTTAATTCTATATATATATATATATATATATGTATATATATATTCATAATAATATTTATATAAAAACACTTTAAAAAACAATAAAAACAAATTATACAATAATCTTCCTTTATTGTACCAACATATGTTTCTGTGTGTTAACGAATCAACAAACTTTAATTGGGTTTTTAATGGAAAGAAATACTGAAGAAATAAAAACACTTTTATTTGTATTTGTTGGTACCGATGATAAATGGCATTTAACAAAACGAGAATTATAAAAGTCACTTTTGAAGGCTTAAACTAGCATAGATGGACTTTGTTCTGAAAAAGAAACGTGTGTTATAGTCTACATGAGCGTTATGTTAAATGAAGATACAAGTTTTTGACAAAAAAAACATAAAAAATACTACTGCTAAACATGTCAAAAAAGGGCACTAAATTTTTCTTTTCAATAATGGGTCTCCCACAAACTTTTAGGCTGACGTTTACACAAATATTTTCAAATAAACTTGAGCTCAGCTGAAACATTTCCTATCATAGTAAGTGTGAACGTTAGACTAACTACCAAACAAATCATTCTTACTATTCACTATATTTTTAAACAGTTTAAAACCTAGGTCATAAAGAAAGAGTGGTCCTAGTCAACAAAACTCTTCGTCAATCACAAAAACAAGTTTACAGTTCAAACTATAAGTCTTACCAAAACGAAGACAGAAAGAGCTAAAGTGTATTTATTTCTACGTTTGTTGCAATCAGTGCACAACCACAATCAAATGAAAAACAAGCCGCACCGAGCTTTTACGTTCATATGTTAACTCGTCTATACCGTTGCTTCTCTGCAGGCATACTTCAACAGTTATTAAAAATCATTACAAATAATTCAACTTGGATGATTTATTTGAAAGCACATGCTTTTGAAATTAATATTTTTTATTACGCTTCCTATGAGAAAAGTATAATGATTGATTGATCAGGCTTACAGTTGTAGTATTAAAACGTTTCCTACTACAGCAATCAATTATTTATACTCATTTGGGGAGTTTATTTTTTCAAGGTAAAATGTTCAGTGGGAAAAAGAGTAGAATTTTATTTTTGGCTGAAGTCTAATAAAAAAGTAAACGGTGCAAAACGATCAAAATGATCTTGTTAAAATAAAGCATGTAACAACACTGCATCTTGATAATTTGTTTCAAATATGCAAGCCTTGATTCCTTGCTTAAACTAACAGACAGTGTTTAGAAAAGTAAAAGTAAAAAAAAAGTAACATTCTTCACGTTCAAACACGAAAAACAACTGTCAAACTTTTATTAAAAAATTACTAAACAACAATCAATGCAGTTGATCAAGTGAACAAACAAGTACGTTGCATGCCCGCACAGAAAAACAATGGTAGGCCCCTCATTTGAATATAAAAATTGTAAAATGAATTACATTAAAATTAATAAAATTTTCAAACAAACATATATATAATACTTTACATACCGACACCAGAAAACTGTCGCATGACAATTCAGAGGAGTGTAAATGAACAACTTAACGCGGGTAAGCAGTAACAGTTTCGTGTGTATCAACTAACCGACACAAAAGAACGCAGGTGCCCACCCCTCGGTTGAGCACAAATAAATACTAGTCATTGAAACAAACAAACAAAAATTATACTAACCGCCGCACAACAAAACGGGTTGCTCTCCCCTCAATTGAGCACAAATGTATGGTAGTTATGAAAACAAACTAAAATATTCTACTGACCAACACAAAAGAACACTGGTTGTCCATTCAATCAGTTAAAAACAAATTACTAAACAATACAAACAAATAAAATATTCCACTCACCGACGCAGAAGAACACGGGCTGGCCTCCCCTCAGCTTCGTGCTGGTGAACACCCTGAACACGGGGCACGTCCTCTCGGCGTTGTAGCAAGCCCTCACGCGCTCCTCCTCCGACACCCCCCTCTCCTTCGTCGTGCACACCCACACCTTGTACGCTCGCTGTTGAATTTAACTATTAATTTTTGGCAAAAAATGATTTTAACTATTTTTACAAGATGCAAAAACTTGCAGAACTCGAGTTTCGTGCCAGTGCGCTCCTCAACTGCAAAGTTCAAAATAAAGCACAAAACAAAACATACAACTGTGTTGAAAATTTTATGTTAAGTTAATCTAGTTATTTCTATATATATATATATTAATTTTTATTATTCATTTATTTATTATTTAAATCACCCACACTTAGTACGCTTGCTGTTGAATATATTTTAAGTTTATTTAAATACTCTTCTTATTGTAATTGTAGTGTACAGCAGACCCACACTTTGCTGTTGAACGTGTTTGTTACTACGATTTTAAATTACGGTATCTGAACAATAATTTTATTGCTGGGCTGAATACACAAAAATATATACATCCATATACATATGATCTTAAATCAAAGTAGTTGATGATTAAATCATTGAGCTTTATAAAACACATGTACTAATATTTTTGAAAAAGGTATTTTTCTAATAAACTATCTAAAAGCCCTTCAAGTGGGCTCTGTAGAAGGTGTTCAAATTTGAAAAAATGCTTGGATTTATCAAGTTGCAACAAAAAGTTGTTGAAAAAACTGTTACGGAACGTTGATGACTGTTGAAATCATCATGATGGAAAAACAAAAAGCTTAGTAACTTTTCAGTAGAAAAAGATGAGAAAATTTTCACACAACTGATCAATGTCGTGTTTGAAAATGATATTAAATATTTACACTTTTTCTAAATCTTCTCGACTTACTTTTTATTTTTGAAGTTTATCTATTATTTTTTAGGTACGACGTCATTAGACAACTTCTATGCAAAAAGTTTGAAAACAATAAAGTGTTTTCATTTATTTAGAGAAGCATGAGTAATGAGTATGGTAGTTGTATTGCAGGGGTCGGCATAAAGGATAAAAAAGCCGCGAGCACATTTTAAATGGAATGTGGCCAATGAAGGGTGATGCCTGCGACCCACACACGTTCAAATGTGGCCGGTGAATGAGAAATATTAAAACTTACACTGCACATTCCGGTTTCAAAGTTAAGAGTAAAAAAAAAGGTTTTAGGAACATTTCATGGGAAATTCGAAACTTACACTGAATATTTAGGTCTTTTGTAGAGTACATACCAGGGTTGCCAAATTTTTTTTATTAATTTCTTCCGGCTTTTTTGAATTTCTTACAGGTTTTTAAAAGTACACATTTTTGGGTCTGTTTTTAGTTTACAGTTAAGGTAAGAAAACTGTGCTAAATACTATAAAAACATTAAAAAGATACTGTAAAGCTACTTTAAATGTGTTTTCAAATAAAAAGTTTTTTGATGATGACAAAAACTTTTTATCTATATAATAAATTTTTTGTGTTATATTGAAAATTTTCTACCTACATGTAAAAATTGTTAAAATTCCAGATTTTTCTAGGTTTCCAGGTAAAGTGGCAATCTTGAGTCATATATTAGTTTCTTAGTACAATTTTGAAGCTGATTATTAAGTAAACATGACGTCAATAAACAAATTATGTGCAAAAATTATGAATGAAAAAATAAAGCAAAGTTTAGACGGAAGGTTTTCAATGCCTTTAGTTTTATTATGATAATAAAACTAACCTTTTTTTTTTGAGACAATTCCATTTATTTATAAACTTCCGATAGAGTAAAGAAAATTTTGTATTTGATATACTAATGTTATAGTATAGAGTTGAAATGATAGGTTCAAAAATAATCAAATTTATTTTACATTTGAGTATTAAAATTAAAACAGTTATATTTCCATAAATGCTTGTTTTGATTTTAAGATATCTACTACAACTGAGAATTTTAAATTTAGTGAAACAATGTTTTATAAATAAATTTGTAAATCAATTAATTCAGACAGTATATACAAAAAGTGAGTTAAATAAGTTTTTACATTAGCTAACTTGATTACTCATAAAACTTAAATTTTAAAACAAATGTATTTTTTTAATTTCTTATAAGCAGTATGTTTAAAAAAAAACTCTTGAAAAATATATACTTATCAAGTTTTATTAGTTTTGAATCTTTAATTTTTTTTGATGGAGAGTGTTGTTGTGACTAACATAAATTTTCCATTCGTAAGGATTTCTACTGTACTTAATTTCTGGTAAATAAGTATTTCAAATGATGATGAACTTTAAAATCAATTTAACCAGGAAGGTTACTTTTTGTTATTTGTTCACGTTAAAAAGACATTACAAGTTAAATTATTAAAAAAACAATTGAAGGTCCGTACTTCTTGGATTAAGAGAAAATGTATGTTTATTTTTAGTAGTATTCTCATAAATTGCAAATATGATGATTTGTTTTAAACTTTATGAGTACCAGTATCGTAGGGTAGCTTGAAAGTTGTGCAAATCATTAGCAAAAAAGTGTAGCAAATAATTTGTGGTTTTGCTGAGTCAGCAACTTTGTTATGCTTTTTTTTTTATACCCTTATCCATAACCCACTTTACCCAAATATATTAGTAATATTAGTAATTTATGAACTTAACCGCAAGATCAACACCAACAGCATCCGAGACAACCTACGACCGGTTTCGTCCTTATTAGGACTCATCAGGCAGGGATAGTCGCCTGAAAACACTATTGCGATTTAACCAAGCGGGATTAATTAAGAATTAGTGAAGCGACCGTTTGTGGGTAAAGATGAAAAAATTGACACAGCTTAATCATTCACAGCCCAACGTCTCAGACATTGTCAGCTTATTGGGAGATTATAGTCTGTACTCGTTTGATCAGTTTTAACCAGTAAATATTACGGCCATCATCAACAGTGTCGAGATGTTTTGCGCCATCAATAATAATTAATGAACTTTACCGCAAGATCAACAACAACAGCATCCGAGACAACTTACGATCCGCTTGGTTAGATCTCAACAGCGGACTATGCCTGCCTGATGAGCCCTAATTAGAACGAAATCAAACATATTAAAAATAAATTTAAAAAATATTTACTATGATTAAAACTAAAAATAACATCAAATAAACTTTTTTTTGCTGGTTCAGCAAATACGATTTGCTGTATTATGCTTATAATTTGCACTATTCTCAAGCTACCCGTATTGTATACTTTTAGTTTATTTTGAATGTAACAACCTAAGTTCTCGACTTGTATCCTAGAAGAAAACTAAAAAAAAATTGATTGACGACCTTGAAAATAAAACAATGTTCACTCAATTAATAAAATCAATGTCAGTTTAAAAACATGTCTGAAAGTCAAAATGAACGTGTATAGAGTTGAGTGCCTGTGATAAGAATGTCAACAGCCCACTTACGCAAGTATCACAGCTTGAAACGAAAATCTATTGCTAAAAAACAACAGTTTCTATTACTTGATTAAAATTGTTTTTATGTTAAGATATTGAAAGATACTAGTTACAAAAACGGTTTACCAAGGCAAAAGCATAAAAGAGCTTTTAGAAAAACCGTACGTTCAATGTTGTGACTAAATTCAAAATGAAATAAAAATAATTAATACACAGCTACAACACTTTGTAGTTTTAGCAAACAGCTGAAATAACTAACTTAATTCACAAACCACATACTTTTAATGGCTCATATTTAATGGCCTGCAAGCTTATTAGAATCGATCTTAAAGCTTCATTTTTAACAAAAAATTAACATTGGAATCAGTGCAGTTACAATTTCAAGTTGTCGACCAAAACTGAAACAGGGGAATGTTTTTAGTTGTTGTAAGGATACATGTCTGGTGATTTACTCTTTATTCAGCTTGGTGATTTTCATAATTTATAACATACAGGCCGATGTACTTCATGAACGTCGAGCTTAAATTCAAAATCCAACAAATAGATAATTACATACCTAATGTATACTCAGTTTTAATCTATATTAAAACTATAAATTTTATTCAAAGTTTTATCAGTCATGACGTCAGCAAACAATTTTCGTGCAAAAAGTATGAATGAAAGTTGTGGCAGAAATTTAATTGAAAAGCTGGGCGAAATTAAACTTTAAATAAAACATTTTTGTTAAATTATTACAAAAAAACTGTTTGTATTAAAATAAATCTAAAAAATATATTTAATTTTGTTTTTTGTTTTTTTTTATAATAAACTAAAGAAAGCGAACATTTTTGAAACTGTTTAATAAGTAACTTTAAATTATTAGAAAGTTTAAACCGCAAAAAACTAACATAATTGTTAAAATAAAACTACAATTAATTTACAGTCTATTTTTGAACCTCATAAATGTACTTATTTACTGAGAGGTAACAGCAGAAAATTTACATGCAGACATAATTTCAATAATAATGTTTGGCATAATTCTTTTTTTTATCGTTCAGTTGAATTATGGAACAAGCTTCCAAACGAATTAGTCTCTTGTAAAAAAGTTGAGCATTTTCGGTTAAGGTTAAAAAAGTTTGATTTAAATAAATATTTTGTTAGCAAAATTCATAAGTGATTTTTTTTTTTGTTGTTATTTCTTCATTAACCACTGGTTGTATTTGTCTAATTTGGTTTAACCTATAGCTTTATTTTATTAGCGGCGCCTTTCCTCTGTGTATAACAAAACCTGTTCCTTAATACATAGTTTATTGGGCTGTTAAAGTGCTAGAGGCCTTGGGTTCTTAAGTTTTGTTTATAGTCAGTGTTCTCAACATTTATCAGCTACTACGAAAGTCCAACAAACGCTGAGTTATCTGAGTATTAAAGATTTTAAAGTAAATATGAAGCAGGCTCTCCTAAAAAAAATGAAAAACGTTGTTCAAATAAAAGCGGTTCTAGTTAAACGAATAAAAGTGATACAAGTTGTATGGATAAAAGTTAAGCCGGTTACTCAAATGAAAGCTGAACCAGTTGTTCAAATAATGTGAAGCCAGTCGTTCGAATGAAAGTGAAACCAGTTTTGGAGTGAAACCATCTGTTTGGGTGAAGTTGAAGTAGGATATTGTTGTTCTCTTTTCGGAAGCACCGGAATTATAAATTTTGTGTTATAATTTTTGTGTTTTTATGTTAATTTTTAAACTTTAATTAGTTAAACTCAGTTAATGTACAATTTTGGTTTATTTTTGTCTTTTTGTTGTATGTCTTTCTGTGTAAGTGGCCTAGGTTTTGATGCCTGGGTCCTTCATATGACAATAAACTCACAATAATAATAATAATAATTGACTTTAACAGATAAATTATATAAAGAATCCTCACATTGAAATAACAGTATTTCTAATAACAATAATAACATTTGATCGGAATTGCTCCTATAACAAGAATATCATCAAATTATATTTTCAACAACAAACTATTACAACCAAACATGAAAAGTTGTGTAAGCTGAGAAACTGAGTTGCATTTATTATAACTATAATGCCATTTATTTTAGTCAATGTTTCTAACAGTTTTTAAATACAACGAAACAATTGTAGAAAAAATTTTCAAACGTCATACATTCAATAATTCACTCTAATTGTCCATACCTAATAGGGTTATGGAGTACTTGGGTGATGTTTGCTGGACTTATGAGTACATATGATTTGGATGTGTTTTTGCTTCATTAATAAGAATCTATAAAAAAAATGCAAAAAAAAAAATGCCGCCAAAAAAAGTAATTTCAACCCCTGAAAATCATACATTTTTCGATTTTTTGA
Organism: Thalia democratica; assembly: GCF_965202585.1. Classification (NCBI taxonomy): domain Eukaryota; kingdom Metazoa; phylum Chordata; class Thaliacea; order Salpida; family Salpidae; genus Thalia; species Thalia democratica. The sequence continues at coordinate 30,689,227 of NC_139172.1, read as the reverse complement.
CTTCAACAGTAATAAAATCACTTATACATGTCCTAGACTCATAATTTATGTCTTACATGAAAGCTTATACATATTGACATATATTTAAAGACGTATTAACCGCTTTTGATGTATTATGACGTCATAATCACCCTAAAATTAAGTAACATAAGTAAATTTATGACAAACAAACATTTGCTTTAAATCTAATAAAAAGTATTTATATCAGTCAACTTGTAATATCAACTTGCTGACCAAAACTGAAAATCAAAAAGTTTGAAGTTATTAAAACATAGTTGGGCGGTAGTTATATTATAAAAACAATAATCTTCGTAATTTAACTGTATATCTCCGTTAAACAAATAAAGTTGTTCTTCCAATGTAAAAGATCAATGAATTGTTTGAAATTTCCAATAGAAAACGCTAGTGTTATTAAGATTATCCAAAATTTTCTAAAATTAAATTTTAATGTTTAAAAGGGTTTTGTTTTTTCACATACCACGTCATTATGAAATTTTTGTGCAAAAACTCAATAAAAATGTGTAGAGCAAAGTTTCAACGGAAGTCTTTTAATTTTTTTTTATCTTCATGGTAATACATTAGTTCTATCTCGCAGATAATTTATAATAAAGAAAGTTAAACTATTTTCTTTGTTTTACAACACAGTAATGAAAAACTTCGTCAGAAAAAGTACTAATGCTCTAACAAGAACTAAAACTTTTCAAATAACCTATTTATACATCATATTTCATTACAGATCAAAATTATAACTACACACAACAACTGAGTCAAAATAATTTCAAAAAATTAATTAAAAACTTCATTCAATCAAGGTGCATTATCAACGTGAAAGCAAAACTGCTGATTGGAGAAATTTCATAACAATTCAAAAATTATTGTTGTTACCGGAGGTAAAATAAGATTAAGGTTTGAAGCGACTTCCTGATCCTCCGGAGCCAATTACGGACGAGATGTTTTCACACGGCTGATGCAAACGGTCATGTCGTGTGAACAATTAATTTGGTGAAGGCCGACGGAGAGAATTCAGTTTCTTGGTCTGTTTGACCGTTCTAATTTGCAATCCGTCTGCTTTTTCAAACATGCAATAGACTATTTTCGTGCGAAAATTTTTAAAAAATGAAGGCCGGAGCTCAGATGCGTTTGTTTTTTGTTCTGATAAATCATTTCAGTTCAATTTATCACATGATGACAAACTCAGAAAAAATGATGATATTTCTCACAATGATAAAAATTGTTAAAATTAAAAAGGTTATTAAGAAATTAAAAAGTACGTATTAAGCATTTGAATAAATAATTTTTATAAATTTCTCAACTTAAATGAAAATCATAATTTTTGTTGTTTAGTTAAAGCTGCATGTATTTCAAGATTATTTTAATGATGACAATTAAAACAAAAATAGTTATCAATAGAACATAAAAACAAAACTTCCAACTGTTTAGTGGATTGTGTAATTGCAGAAGTAAATGAATGTCAACAAACACATTTTTATAACAGTTAAATTTCTGTTACTTTAATGTTGCAGTTGTATTAACGAACTAGATTATAGAACATGACAGTATTGTGTCACTAAAGTAAAATGATAAATGTAAACCTGTCCCATGAATGATATAAGTGATCAATTTTGCTTTTAAAATTATCAAATGAAAACACTAGCATAAGTTACACTTGGAATATAAGGATTTTAAATATTCAGTTTCGAAATTAATCGAATTTTTAAATATACACGACGTCATTAAACAATCTTTGTGCAAAATTCTTGATGAAAATTTAGACGAAGTAACTTTTATTTCTTCAACTATTTGTATGATAAGAATTCTAAGCACACTAACACTCTAATAAAAATTCTAAGTTTAGAAATAGTCAATTTTAAATATCATTTTTCATCAAAGATTGAAATTTGAGTTATGTATACAAAAAACTAAATCATAATAAATTTCAAGTTACATATAAAAAATCTAAACTTTTAATCAATCGAAGTACATTATCAAGGTGTAACCAAAACTGAAAATTGTAGAATTTTTTTTAATATTTAAATTTTAAAATTAAAAGCAGTGGGAAAATAAAAGTTAGGTTTGTAACCTACTTCCTAAATAGCCAGATGATAATTACAAATAAGAAATTTTTCACACGACTGGTTTAAAGGTTCAACGTCACGCTTAAATTTTGTCTATGAGTGTGGGACTGAGTCTGCTGTTATTTTAAGACTTTTCATCATTTTGAGTTTTAATTTCTGAAACTAGTCTCACTTTTTTTCACACATAATGCCTTTAGACAGTTTTTGTGCAAAAATTATGAATTGAAACTAAACTTTGTAGAGTTTAGATGTTTTGTTTTTATTTTGATACAATCGTCTTAATTGACTTTGTTGCATGGTGACAAACTCAAAAAAAAAAGACTGATGAAAATTTTATACTCATGAAAATTGAAAAAAATTAGACGGAACTATTTTTTTTCTTTAAACACTTTTATGATAAAAGTTTTAACTATATGAAATGAAACAGTTACAACATTTTCTATATTTACAACAGATAAAATAAAATCTTTAAAAAAAAATAATACACTAACAAAAATACAAGTTTAGAAACGTTCAATTTCAAATGACATTTTTCATAAAAAATTCAAATTTAAACTGTATGCAAAAAAACTAAATCAAAACAAGTTTCAAGTTACGTAAGTAAAAAAGGTACTGAAAAAGTCAAAGCGCAATACTAAGGTGAAACCAAAACTATAACTTATACAACTTTATAACTGTTTAAATGTTAAAGTTAATAGCGGTGGAAAAGAAAGATTAGGTTTACAACCTACTTTTAAGTCTACAGAGATCAATATAAATTAAATAGTTGTTACTTAGACGATGTAAGTGATCAATTTTGTATTTAAAATTAGACTTCTTAGTCGTACTGAGTAAGCTGAAATTCTCAAATATTTTAATCAATTTGAGTATTCCATTCTAAAATTAGTCTAGCACTTTTGTAAATGTGATGTCATTACACAGTTTTCGTGCAAAAAAATGAACGGAAATTTAAACAAGGTTGCCACTGGTTTTATGAGAAAATTGTTCCAGGTTTTCTGAATTTCTTCCAGGTTTTTAAAAGTACACGTTTTTAGGTCTTTTTTTAGTTTAAAGTTAAAAGTAAGGTTAAGTACTGAGTAAATTGGTATAAAAATTTTAAAAATTTACTGTAAAGCTTCTTTAAATGTGTTTTTTAATCTTAAAAATGTTGATAAGGACAAAAAAAAATTATCTTTATAATAGATTTTTTGCGTCATACTAAACTTTTACTACTTAACATGTAAAAACTGTTTAAAATTCAAGGCTTTTTCAGTTATCTTATTTAATTTCTCAAATTCCAGGTTTCTTTTAGCCCAAATTGTCAAATTCCAGGTTTTGTGGCAACCCTGTTTATAGGTAAATGTTTAGATGTAATTATTGAATAGTAAACTTTTAGCGGTAGTAGCAATGCAAAAGTAAACAATAGTTCGTAACCAATTGTCTGGATCTCCTTAGTGATAATATACTACTTAATTTATTATCAATAATATATTTTTATATACAGGAATTATATATTACTATTTCTATATAATTTTTTATGTGATTGACGTAAATGATCAATATAGCATTAATAATACACAATGACAACACGAGCATAAAGTTAATTTTATAGGCAAATTTATTAATTTTTCAAAAAACATAAAACTTTAATGTCAATTATTTTCCTTATCTTAAAAGCTATCTAAAATTTTTTTTTTTTTTTTAGAGAACGCACCTTTGTCTTTAATTATTATATTTGGTTTGGGGCTTGAATTATTTCATGGGGTCCCTCCAAAAATAAAGGTTTTTTTTTGTTTTTTTATCTTATGGTATTAAAAACAAAAATAAATATTTTTTTTATATTTTATTTTCTTTTTCCCTTATTTTGCATGTTATTAAAACTCTTAAATGTTTATTTTATAATTAATGTTAATATTTTTTACGATTTGGCCCCAAATCAAAATGATGTATACTACACTATCATTTGCCTTGGCCATTTCCTAGATAAAAAATTGATAAAAGGAAAAAAAAAGTTAATAAAAATGTGAATTACAACAAATTTAATTAAATTATTTTATTTTATTATTATTATTTTTTTTTAAATAACATGCAAACTGATGGAAAAAGAAAATAAAACATAAAAAAAAATATTTATTTTTGGTTTTAATACCATATGATGCAAAAAAACAAAAAAAAACTTTATTTTTGGAGGGACCCCATGAAATAATTCCAACCCCAAACCAAATGTTTTTTTTTAATTAAAGACAAATGTGCGTTCTCTAAAATAAAAAAAAAATTTTTAGATAGCTTTTAAGATAAGGAAAATAATTGACATTAAAGTTTTATGTTTTTTGAAAAATTAATAAATTTGCCTATAAAATTAACTTTATGCTCGTAATGACAACTGACAAATTAACATGCTAATTCTTTATACCAAATTGATCAGTTAAAATACGCAATTCTGAAATAACAAAAGTTTTTTTTATAGATGTGACGTATTGGAAAATTTTTGTGCAATAAATTTGAGTTAAAAGTACAAATCAACGTTTCTATTATTTTGGTAATTTTAACAAAACTTGGTGAAAGCACTTGATAAAAACTGTCTGAAATAAAATTTTAAAATTTTATATCAATTTAAAAAGTTAAACATCCTTGCATGACTTTGTTTATGAATATTTAAAAAAACTAAAACGACAATAATAACGAATAGTCTCCAATTAATGAATGTATGAATTATTTGTTACTTTATCGTTTTTAACAGGGTTGCCGAATGTTTTTGGCAAGTTTTCTCCAGGTTTTTAAAATATCTTCCAGGTAACTACACGTTTTAGGGTCTATTTTTAGTTTAAAAATAATTTCAAGGTAAAAAAATATTTAAACAATATAACGACAATGAATAGATATTATAAAGCTCCTTTAAATGTGTTTTTAAATAAAAAAAAATTTGATGATGACAAAAAAAAATTATCTAACCGATAGATTTTTTAAGTCAAATCGAAATTTTACTAGTTAACATGTAAAAGTTGTAAATTTTTTAAGTAAAAATTTTGAGAAAAAATTTATTTTTATTTTAATTTAATTGTTTAAATGCTATTTTCCATGACTGTCACATATCTTTTTAGATTTATTTTAGCACTGACGAGGTCTTTGACCGAAACTTAGTTTGTTAAATAAATTCCTCAAAGAATAAATTCATTATTATATTTCTCCTCCAGTAGTTGAGCTCTCTCTTTTTGTTTTCTTAAAACCAAAACATATAATGTATAAGTTGTTTAAAATTCCAGATTTTTCCAGGTTTTTGTTTAAAATTCCAGATTTTCTAGTAATTTCTGTTCAAAACTCCATGTTTTTTTCAAGTTGTAATGATATTAACATTTCATTTTCTTATTTTAAAGCGGATGTTGTAAACTGTTTTACGCAGATTTCGTGACGTGCTTCCAGTAATGAAAAAACAAAAACATTTTTTATTGTTAGGAGTTAGATTTGTTTCAGTGCTTATAAAACGGAATTTTACTTGCAGTGTCACTAGCAGTATCATTGGTGTTTGGTAAAGCTCGAAATGTTGTATAGTAACCTCTCGCTTATTTACGCACATTGTGTCCACAGAAAAAGTGCGTAAAGATATGAGAGATCGTAAAGAAACGAGAGGTACCAAATATACTCACTAAAATGGCTGTCTTTTAATATTTCTTCTAGTTAAAAGCAGACTGGGCACTTTCCCACTTTTAACAATTTGTTTACTTTATTTATAAATATGAAAACAACAGATAAAACTATACATATATTAAAAAAAGAATTCGAATTTCTATAAAATAATAATACGAGTAGAAATAATTTTACTATTTTAATAATAAGTAGAAATTATCTTTACTTTTATTTTTATGTGACACTTATATTCTATTCAAATAAATTCAATTTAGCAAATTCAATTTATAATTAAGCATTTCTTTACAATTATAAAATGGTGTTTATTAATATATAATGCAAGACTGCTGTATTATTTCTTTGTGTTTTAAACTCTCATTATTTCATTATACTTTCATTATTAAAAACAGTCATGTTAATTTCAGAATTTTGATTTAATCTCTTATTGTTTACAAAGTTTCTGATATACTGAGGTATAACTAAATGTTTATCAATTACTCAAGGAACATAAATTTACAGAGTATAAAGATATAGAGAGGTGTGTTAGCATTCAAAAACATGTTTCAATTTAAAAATATACATTAAAACTAATTTGTGCAATATTAAAAAAAATTAAAATTTTTATTTTCTGAATTTTATAGAATTCTGAAATGCGTAACTAAACGAGAGTGCGTAACGTCACGAGTGCGTAAAGATCCGAAAGGTTACTGTATTATAAAATGTTTAAGTCTGAAATACTTTGTTTTCTTTAGTTTAAGATACTTCTTATTACTTGTGTTCAACTGTAGTTTTAGTTAGTGTGTCGTGTGACTATTTTATATTTGTAAACAAACTTTTGTTGACTTTTAAGTATCTTAGATGTATTTATCTTATCTAAAAATATCTATCCCCATTTAATTACCCCTAGCAATTTAGATTGGTTACATTAGACACACGTCGGGTACTCTTATCGAGACAAAGTTTCTAAAATTCCAGGATTTTTTAAGCTAAATTGTCAAGTTCCAGGTTTTTCTAGGGTTTTTTGCAACCCTGTTTTAATATACAGTAGACCAAAAGTAAAAATACACCAAGGTTCTTGTAAAAGTTATCAACTCAGAAACTCTGCAGGATTAATTAACTTTTAGAGATTTACAATTAAAATTTTACATTCAAAAGTAAGTTTTAAGTTAAGTTACAAGACACATTACTAAAATCACTCATCTATAAGGCTTACAATTTTTCAATTATTTTTTTACCATTAAATTGGAATGATTTTTGTCAAAAATTTGAAAACTTTCAGTCACGTTAGTGATCATAGTACTACATTTTGTATCTAATATAAATAGGATTTACTTATGTGAATCATAAACGTCATTATACTAATTTTGAAGATAGAATAAAATCTAGTTTTAACTGAGTGCTGCGATAATTATGACTTAATAAATTTAAACGTATATAATACTATCTTATACTTAAAAATTTGGAAGGATACCTCGATCTATTAAAATTTCGACTTGTTTTTTTTTTGTATTCTTTAAAAAAAAGTTGTTCTTACAAAGTTTCAATAACAGTTTTTCTTAAACAAAAACAAAATAAAGAACTAAGCACTTACAACAACAAGTTATCAAAGTAAGACACAAAAGCGTGTTATCAGAAATAGTAGTTTACATTTATTACAATGAAAAATAAAAAGTATCAACAAACACACTAACAGTTACTTATTTGCTCATTTACAAAACGTTTGAAGCAATGAACTTACATCTATAAACAAAAAAATTAGCAAAAAATTAGTATATAAAATAACCAAAAATAATATAACTACACAAGTCATATTAACAAGTTGTTGACCAAACCAGTAAATCATAAAAAGTATATATTAATTGAATAATAATATACGGTAGCTGTATTGCTCAAATAAACATAAAAACTTCGTAACCTCCAAAAGTATGGATCAATAGTTTTTTATTTTTTACTTTTCACGCGACTGATGTAAAAGATCAATGTCGCGTTTAAAAACTTCTATCAAAATCTAAAAAAAATTAAATATATACAATCATTTAAACTTTCTCAGTTTAAAAACAAAAATTTGAAGTTTATCTATTTTTTTACAGGTACGACGTCATTGTACAATTTTCGTGCAAAAACTGTGAATGTGCCTCAAAAGTTCGGAAATGAGCGTAGAGTAAGTTAAATTGTTAAAGATTCACCTTGCATTCCAACTGAATATCTCAATAAGCGGGTTAAGACTGTTTCTCAAAGTGGGCCATAACAGAAATTTAGGGGGCCATGAGGAGCAAAGGTGGGCCATGAGCTGTGAAAGGGCCACAGATGGGCCATGAGGTCATAATTTGAAACTTACACTAGATATTCTGGAGTTGATGATGAAGAGCAAAAAAAAGTCTTAGGTGTTTTTAATGGTAGTTTTTTGAGTAATCTTGTTGGAGGCCAGGCCATAGCTATTTTAATTTCTGTTTAGACCTTTTGTAATAAAGTTTGGGAAATCCTTGTTTAAACGAACGATGTATATAAACACTCTCGTGTATTTCATATCACCATTCTGAACTTCAGTGGCAATTAAGTATTTACTTCGAACAAATAAGTTATTGTTAAATTAGTCTAACAACTTTATACTTATGACATCAGCAGACAAGTTTCGTGCAAAAATTATGAATAAGAATTTTGAGCTAAAGTCTATTAAATTTGATGCATATTGATGAAAACTGTTGAACAGGGTTGCCACAAATCAAGCTGAGAAAAATTTCCTGACATTTTACTAAAATTTCCTGCATTTCTAAATCTAACTCTTAGTTTAAACTTATTCTAAAATACATAATCAAGCACCTGAAGCTATATTGATTTTTTTACAGGTTAAAACATGTTTTTTGCTGAACTCAATCATCTAACTTCCATTACATCATTTAAACCATCTGTGTATGATTCATGTATTTGCAATAAACAGCTATATCAGTAAGATACTTGTATTTGCTAAATTATAAACACAACTTGTCTGAAAAAAGAAACAATATTTTAGTACATCGTAACATAATAATATGTTAATAGAAAATTTTGCAGTTTTATAAAGGGTACTTTATTAATTTTTGCCAGATGAAGGCTTTGGAAATTAAGTAACTTTGTAAAATTCTAAGAAAATTTTGCAATTTTAGTCTGACTTTAAAGTAGTTTTAATTAACTTTTTACCATTTGAAGGCTTTTGAAAATAAGGAATGTTGTAAGTTTGTACTGACAAAACCTGACGTTTTTTTTAATTTTGTCAAATTTCCTGGCTTTTTTAAAAACAATCCCACTTTTTCCAGACTTTGTCATTTTTTAGTTTTTCCTGACTTTTACTGATTTTCCTGACCTTATGGCAGCCCTGGTTGAAATATCAATTTAAAGATCATTTGTCACTTTAAATTATAAAATAACGGCCTTCCTATTATTTTATGACTACATTTTTAAAAAAGAAACTAAAATTAAAACGATCAGTCTTCAATTAATGAATATTTATCTGCTTCTTATAAATACAGCGACTTTTTGAGTTTTCGGCTAAAAAAATATTTTGCACTTGGCGAATACCACGAAAACACCCTGTGAAAACTTTTGATGACTTAAAGAACCTATTACCTTGGGGGAATTCGATTTTCTGAAAACCACCCCAATGCAAACTTTATGGGACCAAAAAATATGACTTTAGAGTTTCTAGCATGGATTTTTTTACATGTGGCAATTATCACAAAAACATATTTGCCCAATTTAATACAGTTTTAAGAAAGTTTTATGGTGGCACTTCTTGATTTTTCTAAATGGTAATTTAAGAAACTTTTAAAAAGTGATAAAAAGTATATAAAATCAGGAATTGCCTCCAAAGAACTTTCTGTAAATCGTATTAAATTGTGCACAATGTGTTTTTGTGATAATCGCCACATGTAAAAAAATTCCAGCTAAAAACTCTAAGGTCATATTTTTTGGTCCCATGGGGTGGTTTTCAGAAAATTGAATTCCGCCAAGGTAAAAGTTTCTTCAAAACATCTTAAAATTTGCACATGGTGTTTTTGTGGTATTAGCCAAGTGTAAAAAAAAATAGCTGAAAACTCAAAGGTATTACAAGCACCCTAATATACATTAATGTCATACACAATTTAAGAACAAACTATTATTTTAAATATGTAGTAGACCAAAAAATAGTTTTTCATAGACCTATATTTTCATACAAATTATCAACTCAGAAACTTTCCAGAACTCATTAACTTTCAGAAATTCAAAATTCAAAGTTTATATCCAAAACGTATGTTTTGAAGTAGGTCTCAAGTAAAACTAATAGATTAAACTATACATAAAACTTATAACTTTTGATTTTTACATACTTTGTTTGCTATCGTTTCTTTACTGGTAGTGTTACCGCTGCGAAACTCTAGTTTTGAAATAAACTTTGAATCACTGAATCGTTTAAAGTGTATTTCATAAAATAATTTTCATAATTTTTTAGTTTATTAAAAATTTAACAAGACTAATGTTTTAGAAACGTTATAAAAAACGTTGTACAGCTAATAACTTCTAAAAAAGATCAACTTCAATAATTTCAACAGAAAACTTTAACCTATGAAAATAATACAACTCAGAAAATCCTCTCATAAATCTACTATCACAACAAGTTATCACAAAAGAAAATTAAAAAATTGCTTCTAGGTTAAAAAATAGATTGTATTTAATACGACTAACATGTCGAAATGAAAAGTTTCAATAAATAAATATTTCTAACAGTAGCTTCGTTGTTACATCAACCAAAAGCTGAGGTAGTGAACTTATTTTAAGAAACAACTACTTTTAACAACTTACAATGATTAAAAACAAAGCTGTACAAACAAATATACGCTCCAAACTTAATGCATAAAACAAAAGTGTCTTGGTTAGTTGCGTTACACTATTAAAGCTAAACTTTTCAACTTTATCCTGAAACGTCCCAATTCAGACAGAAATTTTCTCTGACTCCTGCTGGTTGGCGCTAGGTTGGGATTTGATTAGATCATGGGTAGGCAAACGAAGCCTATGAAAGGTAAAATTGTGGCCGGAAAAACTCAAATTTAGCACGCGAAAAAAAACTCACACTAGATAATTTGAGGTTTGAAATCAAGAGTAAACAAAATTCCTAGATACAATTTTAGTGGAAATTCAAAAAGTACAATAGATATTCCGATTCTGTTATGAAGAGTAAAAATAAAAACTACAACTGCGGCAAGCAAGATATTTAATTCTTGAGATTTGGCCCGCGACCATCAATCGCTTCCGACCCCTGGACAATATGAACGAAGGAGCATGATAGTTTAGTTGTAAAGACGTTGCTGATTAATAACAGGATTTTTTGGTAAATATCTTTAATTTTTAAATTCGAAGTATTTTGTTAGATATGGATTCTTAAAAATTTCTAATTATGACTTCTTGTCAAATATTAGTTTCAACTCTTCTTTTTGGACAACTTTTAATGTTTGATAACAAAAAAAATTTAAATATTAAGTCAACAATATAAAATAATATTTAGATTAAAGGTGATTGTTTTGCTCATGATCTAAAGTGCACAGTTATTTTCATTGATGATAATGAGCAAATTTAAGAAAGAATTCGGCAGAACTAATTCAACCAACGCACTTTGAAGTCCACCTAAAAAGTATCTAACAGTGATTTTTAATTTATCATTTGATTTAAGGGGTTACAAGTTTACCAAATTTCAGATGGTACATGAATGGCTGGAGTAAAATAGTCTCCATAACATTCTGTATTTCCAATCTTACTAAAATTAAGTCTACAGAAACCAAATACCTATCAATAAAGAGAAAAGAAGCTTTGTAGTCCATTTAAATAAACTGAACCTCAATTTTACTACAGAAGTTTTTAATCATTTGAACTGACTAAACCCGATATTTTGACGACACACCAAGAAAGTTATTTAGATTTGTTTAGCCTGATGAGTACAAACCCTGTATTTAGGAAAATATAAAAAACTGAATAATATTAGATACTGAAAAGATGCATGAATAGCGGTTAGCAAATGGTTGCAATACATATTTTTTTTAAGTTTTTTAATTTAAGTTTTCAATTGTATATAAACAGACAAATAAACAATTTTGTTACACGACTGATGTAAATGATCGATGTCGCGTTTAAAATTAACAACCGAGAGGGAAAAACTAACTGTTAGGAAATATTTACTCAAAATAAATATATAAAATTGTGAGTTTATTCTTTGTTTTACTTATGACGTCATTAGACAGTTTTCGTGCAAAAATCATGAATAAAAATTAGAAGAAAAAGTTTTTTAACTTTGATACAATTTCATAAATATTTAAGAAAAATTTTACAGGTAAACTAATTGAAAGAAAACTGTATTAAAGTAAATATTTAAGATAATTGTACAAACTATTATCATTGATTAATGATAACTAACTATACTTATTACTTATGTTACAAAAAACTTTTTTTATTAAAACAGACAATTATTTTTTTCGATTATTAATATTAAAAAAATCATCAACAAACTTAATGCTTTATAGGAACTAAATAGATAATTAAATTCAAAATCGTTTTAATCTAAGGGTAGAAACTTATATTTATATACAGTATACTTAAATCTGCACAAAAAAAATTATTAAGTTTAAGTTAGTCACTTAAAAAAGTTAAAATTTACTAACACTTTTTTGTTTTTTTAAGCAAATATGTTTAGCAAAAGGTTACCTCAAAAAGTTCATTCTTAATTTTTTCATATTTCTTATATTTGTTATAATAAAATGTTATCAACATAAATGATCTATGTAACATTAAAAAACTAAATATACTATCAAAACTTTTTTGATTAACATGTTGCAAAAGTAATCATTTTAAAAATCTAATTATATTTAAATCAAACAAATGTTCATCACTTGATAATTTTTCATAACTGAAATTAAATTAATTTCATTAAAATTTCAAACTGTTTGTTTTTGTTTAAAAAGTTTTTAGTGAATATCATTATAATTCTTACAAAACTGTTCTTGTACAGTTTAGAATAAAAATGTTTTTGATGTTTGAAAATATTTTTTTTATTTAAAAAAATATCTAAAACTGACAAGCACATATTTTAAGACATGTACTTTTTGACAAACAATTAGAGCACAATAACGCCAAAATTTTTAAATCCTTAAATTTAATTGATCATCTATTAAAAGTATCTGCTTTTATTGTTTCTCAATAAATAATTTTAACAGTAATGCAATTGTTATTTCTATTAAAAAAAACTTCTTAAAGATTTATTTTCAGAAGTTTTCGTTCAGCAGTCAAGTATGCATGAAAAATAAAAAACTTTTACAGGTTTAATTATTACTCTAACTTACAAATGCTGTACGCAAAATTTTCTTTAAACCTAAGTTCCACTTCGAAAACTTAGTGTTAAACAAAAGTTTGCGAGCAGCATTTGTAAGTTAGAGTAATAATTAAACCTGTAAAAGTAACTGTTAATCTTTCATTAACTCATCGTATAAGTAACTCAACTATTTACAAACATTCGACTCACGAAAACCTTTTTAAAACTTAATAGTTAAAAAGATAAAATAATAAAATTTATTCAATATACGTTTGCAAATGTGTTTTAAAGTTCAAATATTTTTAAAAATACCATATTTCAAGAATCTAACCTAAATTAATCAATTTAAGTATATCACGGTCATATTGATTTACGCTTTAAATAGTTTCTTATTATAAAGCTTTGATCTCTTTCAATATTGTACATATGTTTAACTTTAATAAAAACTCATACTTTTAAAGTTGTTCACTTTTTAAAACTTTTAGAAATAAGTAGTACTGTGCAAATACCAAAAACTAAAATTGAGCAGACAAATTATCTTAAAAAAATAAAAGTAAAACACACAAAATCGAGAATAGTTTTTAATCAAGATGGTAATTGAAGATGGTATTATAAAATCTTTTTGAATTATTTAAAAAAAAGACTAAACAAATTTGTTTTAGTTCAATAACGTATTTATTATCAGGAAAAACCAAAATTAAAACAAAAAACTGAGAAATTAATAGTTTCAGAATTACTTCTTAGAAACTTTAATATAGCTTAAAATTAAGTTTTATACAAATAAAATGAACTTAGTGTGTTTATTATGATCAACTAAACTATTAAAACAAAAAAAGGGATTCTCAAAAATTAGTTTCATAATATTAGCACTTATGGAAAATAATGTTTTCAAATACCTTTATTCACATTACAAAGTTAACTCATCAAAAAGCAGCACATTTAATCATTTTATTCTGCATTTATTGAAAATACGACAAACTATAGACAAAACATATAGAAATAAATGTGTGCTCCTGCTACATCTTTTTTGTCAGAACAATGCATGTAATCCTTAAAATCATATACCAACATACAAACTAACACTGTCACACTACAAACACATTTATCATTCAAATTTCTAGTTTTAATATACAACTAGTGTACTATAAAAGTGATAATTTATTTATACACAACTGATGAAGAAGATAATTGTGGTTTTTAAACAGTTAGTGTAAATAAAAAACAGTAATAGAAATATGGAAAGATACCTTGGCTAAATAACTAACTTCTAAATTGGTCAAGTTTACTAACAGGTGTGACGTCATTTAACAATTTTCATGCAAAAAACTATGAATGAAAATCAGAGAGAGGTTTTGTACAAAAGTTACGAGTATTTAATTTTTGAACACACTTGACCACTGAACGAAAACTTTTGAAATTAATTTTTAAGAAGTTTTTTTAATAGAAATAACAATTACATTACCGTTAAAATTATTTATTGAGAAACAATAAATGCGGATACTTTTAATAGATAATCAATTAAGAAAACATGTTTAACAAACTAAATAAAATTTTTGTCACAACTGGACTTAACGTCTTAATAAAATTCAAAACTGAAGAAAACTACTATTCAAAAGTCAACCAAGAACTTTTAAGATAAATAATTTAAATGATACTATAAGAAATTTTTAAAGTACTTTTATCAAATTAACTAAATGACAAAACTTATTTTTTAATAAGTCAATAAATAAAAATATGTTTAGCTTAAAATACTTGCAGCCACATAACTTATTATAACTATACATTTGTAACAAATATTGATAAGGTTTCACCAATAACAATGTTATATGTCATGATACAAATAAAGATTTCTAATTGGCCTGTTTTGCAAAATTATTTATCTTATAACTATTAATCAAATTCTGAATTTACTTTGAAAAACATAAATTTATTTGAACTTAGAAATTCATTTGAAACTATTTTTTATAAATTAATTATTCATACTTTTGTTTTGTAAATAATAATTTAGTGTGTTTCTCAGGTGTTATTAGAATTGCATATTAAGAAAGTTAATGTAACTTTTTTGAAAAAGTTATATTTAGTATCATTGCTAGTTGTAACTTATTTAAGTATAATAAAAAATCAATTTATAGACTAAATAAACAAAACAAAATATTATAATTTATTCTCGTTAAAAACTTACCGGATTACCTTTTAAAAAGTTACAACATACAAAAGTTTGCTTTTCTATAAATGTTATAATACATTTCAATTTCAGTTCGATGAAAACTTATACTTTTGAACTTGTTCTCATTGTAAATACTCTTAAAAAAAAATATTGTATTAGTACCAACAATAAAAACCTGAACAGACAACTTATCTAGCACCTTGAATAAAATTACATAAGTTCTATAATTTCAAGGATGCATATAAATCAAAATGATTGTTCAAAGGCA
This sequence comes from Thalia democratica, assembly GCF_965202585.1. NCBI lineage: Eukaryota > Metazoa > Chordata > Thaliacea > Salpida > Salpidae > Thalia > Thalia democratica. The sequence continues at coordinate 30,673,805 of NC_139172.1, read as the reverse complement.
GCACTTACAACAAAAATTTACAACAAAAAAATTATTTTTTTTTATTAAGTAATGTATCTTATTAGGAGTAAAACCTAATCAGAACTATAATATCAATTTAAATCAAAACTTTATACTTGCTTGTTAGAAAGTTTTGTGAAAAAATTCGAGGTTTTTTTTTTATACAAATAAAATAAACCTATCTTGGTCATCACTTTCCGCAAAGTTATAAACTAAAAAAAAACTTTCAAAAATTTGTCTTGCATTCTAAGCTACTCACAAAAAATATACTTTAAACTCATTTCAGTCAAAGTTATGAAAACATGATGTTCCCCAGCTACATCTGTTGCTGTAAAAGCAGTGCATTGCGCTCATCATAACACTAAAATTTTTATACCAACATGTAAACGACCGCCATCACACTACACACGTAACAACAACAAAAAGAACATTCGAGATGTAAACTTTCAGTCTAATTGTACACAAGTGAATGGTGATAAATTTAAACACGACCAATGTAAACGGTCATTGACGTGTTGGAAATTCAGCAGGCTATTTATCGATAAATTCACCATTGGAAATTTTACTAGTATAAACATCTAAATTCGAAGTTGATCAAGTTCATTAAAACTTATGGCGTCACTTAGTTATTTTCGTGCGAAAATTATAAATGAAAATCAGAAAGTATGTTTGACAAAATTTAAAAATTTCTAAGTTTTTGTGCTCAATATTTTCGGACTAAAGCTTTCTGGAATTTGAATTTGATACGTCATTTGAAATTTTTCTTAGATAGTTTTAAGTTACCAATTTAGAATTAATAAATTTTCTTTATAAAATAGTTTTTATCATACTAAAGATCTAATTCTATCTAATTTAATTAATTGTGTTTCCAAAATTTTGATATAACTTTTATCACTTTTAATTTAAACTTCTAACTGTCTTTGCTTTAGGTATTAGTACAAACAGCAGTGTGTACTTGCATTAGTTAACCCAACAAGTAGAAGCTTATTACAAAGTAGGAGGTCACAACAAAATGATTTGTACAATTAAGTGTGAACATTGGTATGAAAATTAAGCACACTTTTTTGCATCAGTAGAAACACTTGTTTGGTTTAATGAAGCGGATAAAATACATTTTTAAAAAATATTTACTTATGCTAGTATTCTTACAAACATACAGAGACTTTATCAGCGTGATAAAACAAAACTTAACAAAAACTATATAAAAAGTAACAAGTTTTATGTAGTTATGGTTATAATCTGTATAGATGTTACAGTTTTGTTTTTATTTCAAATTGCAACTGCAATGCTACTTGCTTCTTACCTAAAAGTTTGGCAATATTTACTCTTAAATTCAGCTTGATTTCAGTTTTGGAAAAATAATTAGATTAAAAATAAAATAAAAACATTAACTAAAACCATAATTTTGTAGTCACTTTCTTATTTTAACAAAAAGTTACAGTTTTATATACAAATATTTTTTTTTAATTTAGTTATTTTCTACAAAGCTATAAAAGTGGTGGCTATTGGATTTTTTAAAATTTCTTCTAGGTTTTCTGAATTTCTTCCAGATTTTTAAAGTATAGTCTTTTTTTGTAGTCAGTAGTTTTTGAGTCTATTTTTTATTAAAAATTAAGTTTAAAGTAAAAACATGTGTTAAATAGTAAACAACATTGAAAAGATACTGTAAAGCTACAAAAAATGCTTTTTTTAATAATAAAAAATTTGATGATGACAAATATTTTTTATCTATATGATAGATTTTTGGTGTCAAATCAAAATTTAACTACTACAACGTAACAATTGTTTAAAATTCCAGGTATTTTAGTAGTTTTCATTCAAAGTTCTAGTTTTTTTTTAATTTTTCAAATTACCAGCAAGCTATTCCATGTTTTCTTTCAGCCTAAATTATTGAATTCCAGGTTTTTCCAGGATTCCAGGTTTAGTGGCCAGCCTGTATAAACTAAAAAAAAGTATCAGTAACTAGTCTTATAACTTAAGTTACTTCAGAAAATTGTTTCACATTACCAAGTAGAAATATCAAAAAACTGCATGTTGTAACATTTTGATTTGTATTTATTGAAAAAAGACATTTTATAACCAAAAGCTATATAATTAAATAAATAATTTATGCTCCAGCTACAGTACATTTGTCAGAACAGTGCATCAACCTTGTAGTCTTTAAAATTTTCTACCGTTATATAAACGGCCACTGTTACAAGCTACAATCACTAACAACATTTATTTATCATTTAACTTTCTAGTTTTAATATACAACTAGTGTGCTATCTGTTATATAAGGATTAAGATATCAAAGTTCATACACACTGATGTAGAAGATGATTCTGGTGCTTAAAATAATTATTTAAAATAAAAACACAGTAATAAAAGCATGGTAAAATACCATGAACAAATTTCTAACTTTTAAATTGATCAAGTTTGTTTATAAGTTTGATGTCAGTGGACTATTTTTGTGCAAAAAGTGTGAGTAAAAATCATGGAGAACTTTTGGGAGTATAAAGTTTAAAAGATCTCAAATTTTTGCAACTAAATGCTAGCAAACAAAAGTTTTATGAGTCAATTTTTCAAAGGTTATTCTTCATTAAGACAAAGAAAACAGTTGGTTTTCATGACTTTACTTTCCTATAAAATGATGAGTTATTGAGAAAATAATAAATTGAAGTGCTCTTTAGTTAATAAAAATACGCAAATGTTTCAATAAATAATTAACAAAAACAAAATTGTTAAAAGAAAACGAACGGTATAAGAAAAATCAAAAGCTAAAAGATTATTAAACTCAAAAATCAGGAACTTTTATAGATTAATAAGTTTAACTTACATAAAAAATTTAACAAGTTTTTTTTTCATTAAATTGTCTGAATGATAAGACAGCGCATCATGCTTATAGTCCTAAGATTTTATACTATTATATAAACGGCCATTGTCACACTACAGACATAGTAAAACCAAAACAAACATTTAGGATCAAACTTTTCAATTTTAGTATGTGACTGAACATCTACAATTCAAGTCAATGGTGTCAAAGTTACACGACTGATGTAAACGATCATTGTCGTGCTATAAATTACAAAATGCCGTTTCAAAAATTAATATCTCTGCAACATACTCAGTTTAAATATCTAATTTTGAAGTTGGTCAAAATTATAAATAAGTGTGACGTCATTAGTAAACTTTCGTGCAAAAAAAAATGAATGAAAATCTGAGAGAATTTCTGAGCAAAAGTTTAAAAGATTCTAATTTTTTGCACTAAATTTTAGTGGACAAAAGCTTCCTGAGATAAGTTTTTAAAGAGTTTTTTTTCATTAAATCAAAAAATAACAGTTTAATTACATGAGTTTACTTAAGTATATAAATTTGAATTATTTAAAAAATAATAGACATACTTCAGTTATTAAACTTACAAAGTTTTTAAATATACATTACACTACAGAAAAACTTCATCAAAGGGTACACCAATGTCTTAAATAAAGCCAAGATTACGCATATCAAACAAAAGAGCTTTTTAAAATAATTAATTTAAAATAAACACACAAAAATCTGAATAAGTTTCAAGTTTATATTTAAAATTAACTAAATCTAAAAGCTTATTGTTTTTTAATCTTTAATATCAATAAACAAGAATATGTTTAGTCAAATTTTACTTTAAAACGTGCAGGTATGTAACATATCATAATATTTCTTCTTAATTTAAACATTCACAAGATTTTATTTATGTGAGTTGTCTATGTTATACGATAAATTTTAAAAAAATTTTAAGGTTTTAGTAGCCAAGTTAAAAAAGTAGTTAAATCACAACTCTAGTTCTGGATGTAATTCATGTAAACAAACATTTTTAATATTCTAGATCACCTTGATTATTTAATTGCATAGGTATAACAAATTAATTGAATATATTTTAACTTTTTGTTTTTGTATTACTATACAACAAAAATATTGATTCTATCTAGTTTCAACTCAAGGATTTTTTTTTTCAACTGTTAATAGTTTTAACGATCAAATTTTCTAACCTTTAGTAGCACTATTTGTAATCAATTTAAAAAACAAGTATGAAAGTTAATTAAATTTTCTAAAGGACAACAACAAAAATAAAACTATATGTGTATACCATAACAATGAAAAAAATAAAAAGTTTATAAAAACTCATGTAGATAACAAATTAGTTTCATTACATTCTCTAAATTATGTATTACTCAGTTATGGGTACTAACATTATATATTTTTCATAAGTTAAGCAAACAAAAACTATTTGGTTAAAAAGAAACCAGCAAAATCAAAAGCATTTTACAATTGAATTTTAGAGTAACAACTTAAGAATTAACAGTTTACTACCCAGGAAAGTCTTGAGGTGAAATTTTAAAAGTTTCGAAATTAATAGCAAAAGGCTCAGTAATATACAAAAAACATAAAAAACATTCACACCAAGGGCTTTTTATAAAACTATATAACAGTAAAACAAAATCAAAAACCTAACCAGACAAGTTTAAATACTTAGTAAGACCTTATTATAGCAAAAATTCTATGAAACACACGCACTAAATTTTATATAAAAACAATTATATTTGAACAAGATTTAAATTGTAACTGAAGATTCCTTAAAGGGTGTAACTTAGTTTTGCAAATAAAAATCTTGAATAATTTAACTTTTATACTTGTCTCCTTATTTTAAATAAGTTGAGAACTATTTTTGTTCAATTTAGAACCTCAAACATAAATATATAAAAACAAACATCATACAATTTACTAACCAGGAAAGTTTTGAGGTGAAATTCGAAATGTTTACAAAATTTACAGCATAAGGCTCAAAAATAAATAGAAAAAAACATTTAAAAATTACACTAAAACCTTTTAAATCAAATATCTCATATAAAAAACTAACTTGAACAATTAAGTTACCAGGCAAGTTTTAAATAGTTTGTACTTGATAAGACCTTATAGCTTGAAACATTGTAGCAAGTAACCTCTAATAAAAACTCATACTGAACTTTATATAAAAACTTTAATAATCAACTAACCAGGCATGTTTTCAAATTGTCTTCAGTCCTGCCGCCCAACATGTCGTAAGTGTACCTCTGCGGGGATATGTACTTGTGCATGGTGTGGTTGAAAGTCTTGAACTCCCCCCTTGCTTCACTGTCCTTGCTGTACATCTCCTTCGTCATGTTCACCCAGTTCGATTGGTTGAAGTTGCAGAAGTTTGTGTTTTTGAGGCCAAATGTGGGACTTGGGGTTATCAGTAATGCAAGCAAGACTATCAACTTGAAAATGTCTATTATTTTATGCACAAAAAACATGCTTTTGCGGTTTTTTAGTTTGTCATAAAGGTTTATGCTCTTGGGTTTTGGGTTGCAATTTTCTGAAGACTCTTCTTCCTGGCTGTTTCTGATTTCATGGCAGCTGAGTTCCTGACCCATGTTCTGGTTCCACAGAGGGTTGTTTTCATGGCAATTGTGGTCGTTGTAGTCATGGTAACCTGGTTTGCCAGTTTGGTTGTTACAGCAGCTTGAACAGCTGCACCTTGTTTGCCTTCCTTCCATCTTACAGAGCAAACAATGAAATTACCACTAAGCTACAAAGTGGGTGTTTTGCATGGAATAAAAAAAATATTTTATTAAAAACTAAACAGTACACCTGTTATAAAGTTCTTGTAAATAATCAAAAATATATAAATAAAAAGGAAAATTCATTTAAAACTTATATACGTAACCTACTTTTGTGTTTTTTATCAAAATAGATGTTTTTTAATAATATTATATACAGCTGTTAGCTACAAAAGAGTTTTTTGGTTATTTCCAAAATAAAAAATTAAGTTTTATTTAGCTTGGTAAACAGGTTTAATTTTGTAAAGAATTTGAAAAAACTATTTTACTAAAAAGTTTTTATTTTTATTTAAAATATTAAAACTTTTTACAAAAATTTACTAGCTTACCTTTTGAAAAGCAATATAAAATTTTCTTTTAATCTTGTATGTTTTTAATATTATGAAAACTCATTGATACACAAAAAAAAAGATGCAGATTAGTAGAGGTTTTAAGTTACATGTAAATACTTTCAAAAAACACAGTTATCAGAAACTAATTAAAAGATTATACTTATGTTTGAAACCATGGCACTGATTTTATTTATTTAAAATTACACATTAAGTTTTTATTTATACTAAACAGGTTTGCCACTCATTGAAGTAAAAATCCAGTCTATGTGACTAAAAATTAGCTTGAGTTTATGAGAAGATTAAAAAAGTAGTGTAAGAATTTTGTTTTTAATAACCACAAAAAGGAAGAGAAAACATAATTTTAAGGAAAAAATTTAATTTCAAAAAACCTAGCAATATACTACAAAAATGTCTAAATAATTTGAGTCAGCCTTATTTATATTCATTTATTTCTAATATGAATTTTACCTTTACAGCCTCAAACATTGTAAAACAACTACATATCAATAAAATATAACTAACAAATTCAGTATAATACAAACAGTTTATAAATAAGTATGAAAAATTAATCTTTAAATGATTTTAAAAATATATAATCGAGCACATTAAATACTTCAAATTTGCATAAAAAACAAGCTTAATACATAAAGCTACTTTATTCAAAAAAAAATTTTAATGTTAACTTACTACAGCTCTGAATCTAAACCTAAAAATGTAACTATAGCAAAACAGTTAATACAAAAAAAGTATTATGTAAAGAATAGAAAAACTTTAAATAATACTATTATAATTTGACCTACTTTTTTATCAATTAAGTGAAAAACTACTCTTTATTTCTTGATAGAATTAAATTAAAACTGTATAAAAAGTACTTCAACAAAAAAAAAGCTTTAAAATTTTGCCTATTTCAGAAGACAGTTCTGGTTGAAAGTCAGAACTTTATTTTTGGCAAATTTACTGGACATATAATTATGAAGTTTTTTGAAGTATCATTGAAGAGCTTTATATAAAGATTAGGTTTTTTCCTTAAACAAGGATTTTATTCAAGACTAATGGAATGAATATCCCAAAAACTTTAGAATCTCTAGTTTTAAAAACTTTTTTGTGTATGTGTCAAAACCACTGGATTTCAATATTGCAATGTTAAACTCAAAGAGTTTACAAAGCTGTCATTAGGACCTCTATAAGACAACTTGAAGTTAAACTCCTTCCCAAGTCCACACTACTAAAACTTGTTAATAGTTAAAAAGGGTAATGTAATACTAAAATAACACTTTGCAAATAAATTAAAAGGGTTTAAGAACCTAATTTAATATAGCCAAAAAATCAAAGTCACATTTACAATACTTAGGTGGATTTAAATTTATTATTCCAACAATTACAATTAGAAAAATAGGCAATTATCTAGCATTATGTTGCACCAATATTGTGCTGAATTTTATATAGTTAGCCTTACGTTCATATCTATATTTGATGTCTTTTGTAAGCATAACTTTAACATAACCATAATAGCCTTTAACAATAGTTTAGTTTAAAGCTTAATTTATAATATAAATATATAATTATAATTACAAATAAAATTAAGATTTTTCACCAAATGTATAATTGTAGTATGAACAGGCTTAATACATAAAACTTAGAGTGATATAATTGCAATACAATACAAAAGAACATAAAAATTTAAAAATGAAAGCAATTAAATGTTCAAGTTTATGATAAGTAAATTAAACTTTTTCATGTATTTATATAGTTTGTTTAAAACAAAGCATCTTTTTAGAAACAGATTAGTCTAAAAACATTGATTTTTATCCTTAATATGGTTAAGAAACACATCAAATAAAAATATATGCTAACTATTTAATTCCAGCTTCATATTAGTACTGCATCATGCTAGGTGAATATTAAGTTTTATTTATGAATAAACAAACAAATTGTACAATATTTTGATTTTTTTTTATGTTTTACAAACATGTTAAAACTGTTGTAGTATTGTTAAAAACTAATAAGTATTCCAAACAACTTAAGTTTAGTTTTTGTTAGACTGTTTTCTTATCAGTGATATATATTTGAGTAAATGGTCTTAAATTATAAGAAGAGTTTAAAGTTCTTAATCATTATACAGTTTTATAAGCAAGTTATTAAATTTATTGACAAGTTTATAACTATATTTAAAAACTAAACCAACTCTCCAATATTCAATTACATTTTCAATAAAAGTTGTTATGAATTATTGATTTACTCCTAATTAAGGGGAAAACCCCTTTTAAACAAAATAATAAAAATTAATAAATTTTAGGAAAATAACAAAGTTTTACCAAACAAACTTTTATAATTAACATTTTATAACTAGTAATAATAACTTAAATAACAAAAACTTTAAACATAAATTTAAAAGAGATTTGTACCTTTAGGTAAGCTTTATAGGAGGTATTAAATTTATCCAAACAAATACAATCTAAGCTCAAACACAGGTACGAAAGTGGATTTTAACATATTTCGTGACATAAAATTTAGCAGAGCAAAGTTAAAAAAATCAAAGATTAATGTTGTATTTACGATTTCTTAAGTACATAAACCATATAAAAGTAGTTCAGATTACTTGAACTTTTACATTCAACTAGAACTTAACATAATTTATTTTAAATAGTGAAATATAAACTTTTAAAGCTAAACTTAAAAAATGTTTTGAATGTTTTACTTTATGATTGATCTCTTAGTTTAATATTTTTTAATTATAAACTATTCAAATAAATAAAAGTTTATTTAAATGTTTAAAAAATACACCAATAAATCTAACTCAATAAAACAACTCTTTAAGTTTTCACACTATTTAACTCATAAAAAGCTATTAAGACCAATGAAAAACTACAACTCATTGTTTTAAAATGAAAAATATTCCTTTGATAACTGTTGTTTTGAAAAATATCACAGTTAACCTGTTTTCTACTTATAATACAATTTTAATATTTTATAGACGATTTGATAAACTTTAAAAAGGTATAATTCAGACTTTCTATAGTTAAACTTGTGTTCAGTTATACGTAAAAGAGTTTTTAATATCAATAATACTTTTTTTATGTATTTTAGTTTTTTTATTTAACGCCTTAGCTTTTTTGTTAATTTTGTACGAAGCTACGTGAGTTTTTGTAAGAACTAGTAGTTAATGAAATAAACTTTGAAATTATACCAATGTTGTTTACAAAAACTTGAATCATCATACCGTATGCAACAAAGTATGATAGTAAAAGTCAAGGAGCTTAAACTTAAATTGTAAATATATTTTCAGTTACACACCTTTTCAATCCCTTACATTGTAAAACAGCTAAATAAACTTTTTTCTTTATGCTGTAGTTTTCAATGCTCTTCATCAATTGTTCAAAAACTAAATTCAAGTTCTAAAGTTCCTACGAAAAGTTGGTTTTTATAATTACTCTTTTAATATCTGAAATGATAAGATTTTTGAAAGTTCTATCATGCTAAGAACATCAGAGTTTCTATTTTTATGAACTATCACTATTTTTGAAACTAGATTAAAATAATAAACTGGCATTAAAATGTAATATAATAATAAAGCTCATTGCTTTTTGTTGCTCAACTATCTTCGTTTCCTAACTTTTTTTTTTCAATATCATTTTTGTCTGAAATCAGGTCCATGGGTTGTTATGAAGTCGCAGAGACATCGGGAAACATATAGTTGTTACAAAAAAAAAATTCCGGCAAGTATGTCGAAAGTTTGCGCACAGTACCTGTGTAGCTTGTTTTAATAAACATCACACACTACTATGATGAAAGTTCAACTTTGTTTCCTAGTAATATTGTGACGCTTTAGAGTCCCCAAAACAAAAATTGCGTAAATAGCAAGTATGTGTCGGTAGCGACACTTGAAATACTTGATGTTATGAAACAGTACGGCTTTTAAGTTTATTCAAACGATGGCAATTCAAAAACAGCAAAATTGGTGCCCACTTTCTTTCAAAATATACCGTGAAAACGGTAATTTGACTATGGGATGTTTCAACTTGTTCTGCATTGTTTTAGAAAAAACAAATACACATACAAGCATAAGTTCTAATTTTTTAAACATGTGACAAACGGCGATTTAAGTTACCGTTCACTTCAAGTATTTTCGCCTCGAAAGTTAAAATGGTATGGTCCTTCTAGAGCAAGTATGGAACTTTTTTTCTTTTACTTGAAATACTTTCACTTCTTGAGTCTGGAAACTTATGGCAAGGTTATCCTTAATAGAATATGTGTATAATTTGTTTTAAATTTATTATTTTTTTATGCATGAATCGCTGTAAGTTTTTATGAAATAAAGCTTCAGAAAAAAGAGCTCGTCAACAATAAGTTAAATTTTTCCACTTAATTTTTTTTTAAATGTTGTATGTGTTTTTATATTCAATAAAAAGTTGTTTCTGCCAATAGATCAGACTCGGATTTTTGTCGCTCACCCAAATATCTAACTGTTCGAGTAAGCAGTTTTTTAGAACGAATTTTTGGACTAAACCTAGGTATAAGTTTTCATAAAGGTACCAATTAAATGAATACCACAAAGATTGTAGGTAAAATTTAGAAGAATTTTTTTTTGTAAAATAAAATAACCATACACAATAAATTTAATTATTGTATTATATTCAGAGTTTTACTTCGATAGTTAACAAAACTTTTTTATTTTTCCCAACTTAGAGTGCACAAATTCACAAAAGTATCATACTAAAGTATTAACCAATCGGTCAATTTGTTGTTTAGTAGTAGTTCAAATCGACACACGTTTCTACCTACTTCTGAAGAAATAATAAATGCTGATAAGGAATTCTGAATCAATTGCTAACACCACATCATGTTATATCACTGACTGAAAACAACTCTAAAAACAATTCAAACGTTTTGTTGATTATATTGTCCGTAAAAGTTTTTGTATAATCAAAAAAATGTTTGTTTTATATACCGAATTTGTTGCTAACAGAACAAAATGTGAGCTTCGAATAAAATCTCTGGTTTAGCAAATTTTACAAACTAAGAACTATCAAGCTTGTTTAATTTTTAGTAGACATTGGCCAATATGTTTGTTAGCTACCTAAAAAGTGTGCTATTTTTGAGATATAAGAGACCTATTGTGTATCTTTTATACGTAGGTGACACTTTTGTCATGTTTGAAAAAAAAAAGTATCTGTTTTCTAACTCACTTAAACAACCTTCACAATATCTTTAATATACAAAAGAAGAACACTACAATTCATTTAACTTGTTGGATGTTTGTGTCTAACAATCAACCGACGGAGAACTTTTAAACGAAATCCATTAACAGTTAAATTCGGAGGCATTAAATGTTCCGTGGGCATCTATTGGTCCAGTCAAGCAAAATTTTTAAAGGGTTCAGTGAAGCGTTTCACAAGACTTTGTTCTCCTTGCTATCTTGAAGGCGAGTTTAAAATACTTTCCTTTTTCTTGGCTATTCAGGTAAGTTAGTTACAAAAGTTATAACAAGAATTTAACAGCTTTAAAAGTTGTTGGCCCTCAGAAGTGTTCAGTGTACTTAAAATTTCCTCCTTACCTTGACAATATTTCTGAGGAAGTAAATCGAGTTTTCGGCCATGTTTGTTTAATGTAACTTTGTATATTGATCGACCTTTAAGTGGAGTTTGAAAAAATGCATCTTCCACCCAAGAAAAAAGTAACATCACTTTTAAATTTAGTTGTCACTAATTCAATAAAATTTAATTGGGAAAAAATTTCGAAAATTTCAAGTTAGAATCGATCAGCGTGTGCCAAAAATGTTGAAAAGCTGCTTTGGTAGTCTTTAGGAAAGACCTGAAAAATTATTTTTTTTTGCGATTGGACATTATTTGGTTGACAACCATGAGTGTGCAAGTAAATATAATTTTTCTGTTTTAATGAGAGCGGAGAACTCTTTTCAGCTACATATTCAGTAAGCCTTATGCATTCATTTGTCAAGGCCAGGTTAATGTAAGCTTAAAAGAATCGTATATCATACGATATTTTTTACATCTTTACTTTTAGTAAAACAAAAAACTTAAATAACCAAATTAAACTTTTTATTTTGCTTGTTGCTTGCAAGCAATTTTTTTAGTTAATACAAAAATTCTGGATTGATTTCATTAATAGTGCACTGTACTAAAAATTTTTTGCTTTTCTCTGAATAAATCATCATCATGAAGAAATTAATCTTAAAGTAAAGGAACATTAGAATATAATTCTAATATAGCTTAAAGGAAAATTTGCTTGGCTAGCAGAAAGAATAGTTGATATATTCTCTCAAGTTTTTTGTTTAAATAAGATAGGATTTTGGTAATTAATATTTTTTTGCTGTTTTTGGTCAACTTTAAGCTAAATATTTTAAAACTTTTGTTAAAACTCAAGCACCATTTAGTAGGAAAATGCTTGAAACTAGTTAATAAAAATTCAATGGACAATATAAATAAAGAAAAAGTTTAAGAGTAAAACATAAAGAAAAGTTTAAATATTAACCCAGAACTGCAAAAGTTTGAGCTTAAGTTTGCAGTTTTTTTTTTTTTTGTTTTTAAGACAAACTAATTATAGGTTTTGTACAACTGTTAGAATTGAGTTTCATCTTGAATCTTTTATAAAAAGTTTTACAAGTAAAAGATTAATTTTTGATAGAAAATTAAGAAATCACAACTTCTTAAAGACTTAACTCTATTTACATAGCCAAAGATAAACTCGGCTCTTAAAATAAATATTAAAATAGCAATCAACTACCAGCAGGCATTAAAATGGAAGTAAGAAGTCTAAAAAGATGATAGGTGAAGTTTTTATAGTGAACAAAGGGTAGCAAAAGATGTGCAAAATCTTCTACAAAGACATTTTACAAAGGTTTTGCGATACGAATAAGATTAAACTTTTTACAGGTTTTGTATGCTTTCATTGTTTTTTAAAACTAAACAATTTTACTATCCATGAAATCTAAATTGTTTAGATGTGTGTATAACTGTTTAGCCCTTTTAAAAACACTGGTGTTGAAATTTATACTGAAAAAAAGTTAGTATGTCACCTTATATTTATTCAAAGTGAATCTTGTAAAAACGAAAAAAGTTAATATTAATGTATTAGAACTGTGAAAGTTTTATTACAAACTGTGTTTCATGCAAGAAATTTTCTAAGAATAAACTTGTCTTACAATAATTTTTAGATTTAGTGCTCTGTTGTATTATTACGTAACAATCAATTAAACTAAATTTACTTAAGTTTAATTTTTGTTATTGAAAAGGCTGTAAATTCATACTACTTCTAAAATCTAATCTATTTGAATAAACTTAGTGTTATAAAACAGTTGTTTAAACCGAAATAGAGAGTTTGAAAAAATTGAATTACCATTAAAAGCTTTTTTAAAGTATTAATAAAATTTTTCGATTAATTATAAATCAAATAAGTATGTAATTTGAAACTACAAAAAGCGACAATTTTTTGATAAAAATTTAAGATTTTTTTAAATTTTAGTTATAATCAAAGTCAAGTGCGTAGAAATTTTTAAACCAAAAAAGTTTATCTTTATACAAATACTCTATATACTCTACATAAAATTTTTCAAGGTTTTAGGTTGAGTTTTCAAAATTAGAACAAATAGCTTGTTAGATACAAATTTAAAAATGCAATGATAAAATATTTAAGTTTAATTAATGAATTCAAATTTAAAAGAAAATTTGAATAGCATTTTTTTATTTAAGTTTACCAAAATTCTAGGTTAAAATACTACAACACGCTTTGACATACAAAAAAAATGTTTGAAAAGTTTTCAGACATTTTTACATGTTTCATTCAGCCATTATGTAACATTGTCAGAAAAAGTAATGCGTATTTGGTTTATTCTGAAAACCAAAAGTTGGTGAAGTTCTTGGTTAAAACTTAAGCTAACAAGGAACATTTTCTGGGAACGAGTCAAATTTACACAAAGACTAATTTGCACGAAGGGACACTTTTGCATGGGGGGTAACTTTTGCACGAGAGGTAATTTTTGCACGGAGGGTAATTTTTGGACGGGAGTAAAGAAAATAAATAAAAAAGTTTTAAAAAATCTTTTAAAAATAGGAAAAAAAATGAAAAGATTATTTAAAAAACAAAAAGGTTACCAATCGATGGTGAGGGTTAGGGGTAACTATGTCTAAAAAAAATATATGTATACCTAATAAAATTTATTAATCAAAAAATTAATCAATAAAAAATAAATTTAAAAACATAATAATAATAAAATATTGACCGATTGTAAGGGTTAGGGGTAATAGTGAAAGTTAAAAAATAAAAATCTAAAGTCAATTTTTTTTTTCCAACCCGTGCAAAAGTGTCTTCGTGCAAAAGTGTCAGTTCATGCATATTAAACTCCTACCCAAATTTTCTAGCAATGTGTAAACTCTTATTGAGTCAAGCATTTAAAGCAACATTCTCTTTTACTTTTCTTGAGCTAAAGTATTAGTAAGGACGTAACCGGTCGTGGGTTTCTCGGATGTTGTTGATCGTGCTATGAAGTTCATGATTTATCATTGATGGTGCAAAACATCTCAACTTTGATGATGATGGCCGAAATAATGAGCTAAGAAAGAATTGTTTAAGCTTAGATTAATTTAAAGCAAACTTTCGACTGGACATTTGAGGCCTGAAAAATCCCTAAAAAAAAGGTAGAAAAAAAATAAAAGAAAAAAATTTTCTGTTTTGGGTTGGTGGTTACTTGCATACTTTACAATCACTCTAAAATCGGCAGTTTATGCCTCTTAAACACGCCATCACGTGCTTTAAAAGAAGTATTGTTTAAACTTATAAGTTCATTAGCTCACCCAAATATCTAACTATTCGAGTAAGCAGTTTTATAGAACGACTTTAAAGTACTGTTTTAAACATAAAATGTTATAAAAAAAGCAATCGTAGAGCATTAATAGTAATAAGTAATTATTAAGTTAAAAGACTAGTTGTGAGCTTTTACCACATAAATCTAGTTACTGTTTTTAAAAAGTTATGCTTTGAGCCGAAAATTACCCCGCTGGCCGCAGGTTTTAGCATTGAGAGCCGCAGTTTGCCGAATTTTTTTTACATAAAACACAATGATTTTATTAACAAGTTGACTCACAGAAACATATGTTAGCTTAATAAAGAAAGAGTACTGTAAAAATTTGTTACTATATATTCCAGTGAACTTGCTTTGCTAGCATCTCTATTAGCAAGTGATAAACTTTAAATTTTAATCTTTTATAATTGTATTATTAATTTAACAAAGAGGAAAGTCATTGGTTTTTAACAAATTGAATTCTACTTAGGCTGTTTGTATTAATTTTTTTTCACACATAGTTAAAATATAATTATTCTTTAGTAAAATTTCGTTACCCATACAACTTACTAAAGTAAAAAAATGTAGTCTTTGGTTCTTATAAAGTTTCAAAAATATGTCTAGATTTAAAATTACCTTGTAAACATTTCTTTTCTATAAATATTTATCTGAGTATGAGTATCTAGTAATTTAAAATAATATATAGTATTATGTAATATATGTATATTGTAAACATAAGTTGTTAACTTTAAGACAATTCATACTTAAATATATTAAAAAATAAAAAAGTTTCTAACATGTCAACCGGATTAAAAGTTTGTAAAGTCGTATTTCAACTTTCTTAAAAGTTAAAAAAAGTTGTAAAAAGTTCCAAAAACATTTTCTGGAAGGTTTGATTAGTTATAACGAAGTGTAATTTAAATCTATAATTTTCATTAAGTTAAGTGATCTAATTTTAAGTCCTTTGATGTAAACTGAAAACAGTTTTAAAGTAAACTTAAGATTCTTAGATCAATTTTTTGAGCGCTTTTGTTTATCGTTCAATAAACAATATAATTAACAAACCAAAAATCATTGACACCCTTTTTAGTAAATGATTTTAAAAACCATTTTGAAGTATTAATAGAATTTATAAATTTAAAAACTACTAAAACAAAGTGCTTAAACTTACAACCTTGCAACTATAAATTAAAACAAGAGAGAAATTTTGTTTGTATGGGTTTAAACTTCACAAACATAAGTCTTTGTATTTAAATAATAGAAGATACCATACATCGTAATACTTATTATTAAATCAATTTAAAACTCTTAGTAAAAATTTATGAATACTAAATGCTTAATTTTATTAGAATATTCTTAGAAACTTTGAGCGAAAATTGTTTGTTAGTTTGCTTCTAAATATTTAGTCTTGTTTGATTGCAATTTAACTTTGTTACGATATAGTTTAAAATTTACTATTAGTCTTGAATAAAGCATACAAGAAGAAAAAAACTAATTATCTATCTTTTTACACTGTTTATATACATATCTATTATATCAAACAATATAGTTTAAATTATAGAAATCATAGAAAAAATAGTTTAACATGTTTAGGCTCTATAGAAGCAGCAATTTAATTTTCAGCGTAGTTTTACATTTTATTGCTTAAATAAAAAAATTTAATGTACAGAAACAACTTTCAATACTGTGTTAGACAAACTAAAAATTTTTATATCACAAAGTTTGCTTTGAATTAAAAATTTTTGCAACAACTAAGTTTACACGTTTAAAAACATTGACAAAAAGCATTCAGTGTTTAAATCTTTTTGCTTTGTCAACAGATACCCATATAAAAATACTGTTAAGTTTAAAAACGTAAATCTGGAAAAGGTGAAGTTAGACAGTTTTTAAGTTTTTAGCATTTTTGTAGATTTATTTCGTAGTCATAAATAAAAAAATATTATAAAACAATTTTAACAAAATTTGCTGTTATACGATAAAATATAAGTTTACGAACACTTTACAATATTTACTACTCAATAAACAATATATACAAACTTTGCAGTATTTTTAGAAAAGTTAATCTTTTAACAAAAGTAGTTTACTTTTTGTAATATTTAATTTTCTAAAAAAATAAGATGGTTAAAAATAAAATAAGCATGCAAAAAATTAGGGCTTAGTTTAAAAAGTGTACATAATAGTAATTGTTTTTATTAAAAAGTTGATCAGTGTTTAATTCTTATTTCTTTCAAAATTTAATTTATTATCATTAAAATGTTCAAGAAATATTATAGGTATTTTTAATTTAAACTATAACATTTTCAATGCGTTTAAATTATGTAAAAGCTTAAAAATTACAAACTAAAACCATTTAAAAATAAAGAAAATACTACGAAAAAGCTTATTTAAAATTTTTGAACAAAGCTATGAAACCTAATCGAAATTTTTTGTTAAAAACAAGGTAGATCAATAAGTTCCAAACTGAATTTGTCGACAAAAAGCATACAGCAATCATTTGCTTTGAATCAAACGTGTTATGAAAGTTCTCGTGGTTTTGTTTTGAAATATTCAAATTAATGTGGTTATACAAAGTTGGTGATAAACTGAAAGTAAAAGCGAAAACCATGAAAATCAGAACAGTCGACACTTGCTCTTCCGGATCAATCCTTTTTCTACTTCTGCAATTCAGCTTAGAAGACCTTTTGTAGCTCTTAAAAAAACTCTTGAAAGTTAAAAATGTAAATATCCACAGCAAAGAGATTAGAACAAACAACAAAACACTCACAAAGTCATGTTGTGGGCCATCACAAGCCACTGGCTGTAAAAACAAAGTCTGACAAGCATCATTCTGTGCTGATCCGTAAACTGCGAAGACAGTTACAAGTGTGCTCAGTATCCATGCAAAAGTGGAACATTTTTCAGCCATTTCAATCGTGTTTGTTTTGTACTTAAATGGAAAGGCCAAAGCAAAGTACCTGTCACCTGCTGCAAAAACCAACGACACAAAGGAAGCTTTGAGCGATATTTCCATCAAAAACACGCTTACACCCACAAGCGTTTGAAAGTAGATCATCGTTGATTGTTTTGTGAAGCTTTTAGCAGACAACTGACAGCTGACATTCGCAACTGTGCGAGCTGTGAAGTTTGTTTTATCAGCTGGAACGTTGTGTGATGGACCACACTTCATACCCACGATCGGTGCAAGAAAAGCATAACTAACAAAACCAAAGATTAAAAACAAAGACGAAGACCAAATTACACCAGAGACAGCTATAGAAGTTTTGTAAACATATAGGTTGTTTGCAAGTTCTTTGGACTTGCGAATAACAACTATTATCAAAACGTTTCCAACAATTGATATTAGCCCGATTGAACTTAAAAAAGCAAAGCTCCCAACGTAGAAAGCTTTCTGTCTAATAAGAATTGAGTGAGAAAAAAGTATAAAATTTCTTCAAAAAACTTGTTAGAAAATCAATTTACAGTAATCTCTCGCTTATTTACGCACATTGTGTCCACAGAAAAAGTGCGTAAAGATGTGAGAGATCGTAAAGAAACGAGAGGTACCAAATATACTTACTATAATGGCTGTTTTTTATATTGATTCTAGTTATAAGCAGACTGGGAACTTTCCCACTTTTAATAATTTGTTTACTTTATTTATAAATTTGAAAACAAAATATAAAACTATACATATTTAAAAAAAAGGTTTTAAATTTATGTAAAATAATAATACTTGTAGAAAAAATTTACTAATTTAAACAACAAATAGATTTTTGCTTTATATTTGTTTATATGTGACTTATTTGATACTTAACATTTATATTCTATTCTACTTCGCGAATTCAATCTATAATTAAGTATTTTTTTACAATTAAGAAATGGTGTGGTGTCTATATTAAAATTTGTTTCTATAGTCTTTAAAAATTTTTCGCCTTTAGTGCTGTAATAGATTTCTTCTGTTAAACAAAAATATATAAAGTATAAGAAAAATATTTAATAAAAATTGTTTATGTTACTAAAAGTTTTTTAATTAGACCTTTGCCCACATAAGGATAAACTTCTCTTACATTGTATGAAAATATTATCTATTATCTTATATTAAACTAAATGTTTATCAATAATTAAAGGAACATAAGTTTACAAAGTCTAAAGATAAAACGAGGTGAATTAGAATTTAAAAGAATATTTTAAATTAGAAATATACAATAAACCTATTTTGTGCAATATTAAAAAGCATTAAAATTTTCTATTTTTTGAATTTTTTAGAATTCTAAAATGCGTAACTAAACGAGAGTGCGTAACGTCACGAGTGCGTAAAGATCCGAGAGGTTACTGTAATAGACAAGTTTATAAAATAAAATTTGTTAACATGTAACCTTAAAAAATACTTTAACAAGTTTGTTATATTTAAAAATTTATAGATATACAGTTCACAGGTCTGATATAACTATTTAACAAAAATCTTTAAAATAAATAAAAACTAGGTCATTACATAAATTTTTATTTAACCGAATCTTTTAATTCAAAAAGAAACTTTTTATTTGTTGCTAACTTTAAAAAAAATATCTACTAAAAAACATATAAAACTAATATAAATTTAAGGTATACTTAAACTACTTTTAATGATAAAAATTTATCAGTTCCTTTTTTTGTATTTACTATAGCTTAACATTAATAGTTATTAAGAAAATCTACTTACTCATAATTCATAGCTGCTGCTACAGAGTTCTTTTCAAAGAAACCTCTGTCCTCTGTTGCAAAAGTGGAGTCAAATATTTCAACATGGTAGACGTATTTTGTTTTTTTGTTTTGTTTGTGTTCAGATAAATCATTCATGCTGGCGTAACTGCAATCACTAAATTTTTCAAGTAGAAATAGGAACAGTGCGATACGTCTTAGTTTCATTATATATTACAGAAGTACACCTACGTATGTTTTCAGAGTAATTCGAATAAGCGACACTTAACTCTGATTTAAACATTTTGTACTTCCCATATTATCATTTTTTTAATGGCAAATATTTTAATTGCAACCTCACACAATGCATGTATACTGTTTCAAACATTAAAAAATTAAAACATTTTTAAATTAATTTTATTTTCTACTAAGCTTAATTTTTACTCGACTACAAAGCAGTACTTACTTATGTTGTCTAGTGTTAATTGTATAATAAAAAAATAAGATATGTTTATGATTGGTATTACTACTTAAACCAAAACTTGTATATGCAAACACAGTTTTGCGACTGCTATAAAGTCAATTATTTTTCATTTTTGTGCTAATTAAACGTAAAACGTTTTTATTGACTTATAATTCACTTTCATCAAAAAACTTTAAAATTTAAATCTACCTATTTATTTAGCAAACATAAAAATAATGTTTTACCTACGTAGTTTTTAAAATATTTAAAGGTTTTAAAGCTAGGAAGTTGAAATGAACAATACAGAATAAAACTAAAGTTTACATAAGCTTAACTATCTGTACAATTACATACGTTTAAATAAAATATGAGTACTAAACAGACTTAAAGTAATATTTAGCTTACTTAAATGTTCAATCGCATTTAAAGATGCTAAAAGAAATCTCTACAACAACAAAAAGTAGTTGATATTCAAACTAAACTTTAATCACCTTTAAGAGGTACAAAAAACAAAAAGTATTAACATTTTACATTAGCAATTTTAAGCATAAATAAAAGTAAGTGTGCGTATAAACCTTTAAAACTCTTACTTACATACAAGAAAGTTAATATCAAATATCAAGCTTGTGTAGTCTAAAAAACTGACAAAATACAATAAAAGAGTTTAAAAATATTTGATTACCTGCCTAGCTATAAACTTTTAATTTAATTTATGCTCAAAAATTCTCTGTTTATCAAAAAATACATTAGTCCTTGAATCGTATTATTATTTTTCTGAATGAAGTAAAAAATTCATAATTCTGAATTTGTATACAAAATTGTACATCTTAGGTAGCCGAAATAAATTTAATTTGTTTGTAACAATAAAGTATTTTTGTTATTAAAACTATAACAACATACATTTTATGTATTTGAATAACTGTTTTTATGATAGTATTACAAAACTATTCGAGTAAGTTAAAAAAAAATTGTTAAAATATAATAAGCTTATATAATTGCATTCTAAAAAGTTTTAAACAAATGTCTAAACTTCAATTGAGTACTTTAAATTGTAATCTCTGTTAAAAGTTAATATTAAAAAAGAAGAATCCTCCAGTGAAAAATTTAACAGTTTACTCGCAAAAAATTGTATGTTAAAGCTTAATTTGGTATACTTAAATGTTTCTCGAATAAACAAATTAAGTTGTTAAACTTTTACTTATAGAATAATATAATAACTACAACACATTGTTTTAACGTTTAAAAAGTAGTTAAACAGACTTTATTGCACCTTGTTGTTAAATATAGTAAACTTAGTTTTTTAGTAAGTTTCTTTTAAACTTTTAAAAAGTTTTATTCAAATTAGCATAAGACTTCCTCATAGCTGCTTCTTCACACTTAACTAGTTTTTAATTTTTACAACTACAATGTCTTATAAAAACGATTTTTTTTCAAAATCAGTGGTTTTACTTAATTTGAAAACTTACCGTAAGTTACAAAGCTTGAATTGAGTGTGCTCTAAATTTGTTTAGAACGTACTTGCTTTATTTCACTTCATATTAAAATATAATACTTGTTAAGTTTAAGCATGTTAGATATTAAGTACAATTAATGAAATACCATTTTGAAAAGTCTTCAGTATAATATTAATATTTTGCCTCTTTTTTTAAGTTTTATATCATATGCAACACTTGGTTTTGGTATCTTTATATTATAAATTTATAGAAATTTTTGAATCAATAACCTTTCACTGTTAGGTCAAATCAATTAGAAAACTGCTACATTAAGATTTTACCCCTTATATTTTCAACTACGATACTAAGGAGTTTAAACAAGTTGAGGGTATTTATAAACCCTATATAACGTCACTAATACTTGTGAATCGTACATTTGTGACGTCGTAAACGAACGTCTTTCTTGTCACCAAACTAAAAAAAAATTCAAACCAATTTTCATCTACTGTAAAAAATACCGATTTCGCTTATAATACATTCAGATAAAGTTTGTTAAAAGAAAAAGGAAAACAACGATGTGATTGGTTTTTGGTCAAATTTTATTGAACGACAAAAAAAGCGCTCAAAAAATTTAGTGTTAGAACCTGGTGTACAAAAGACCTTTCGGTTATCGAGTCACGAATACACCACGAATATGTACACCACGAATACAGTATAACGTCTTGTCAAGAACAATAGATAATAAGACGCATACGTATTTATTATAGTAAATTTCCTTGCTATTGTCGCCTCCAAATAATAAATATCAGGTGTCTACTGATTAACTGACTACGAAAGTTTGTAAATAAGTTTTATTTACACTTAAAACAAGCAGCTAACCCAAAAATCATTAAGTCAGGGCAAATAAAATTATGCCTGGCGGTTGAGGTAAACAGATAAGTTTTATATAGTTATGTTGCGATCAACTACCAATGTTGTTCAAATTAATAGTTTCTAAATGTTTTTAACGAAACAAAAGTTAAAAGTCTCCACTGTTTTACAACTTAAGCAGAATTAAATTGACATAGTAATCTTTTAAACATGCCAAGGAAACGTCCTAGAAATTATTTTTGATATATGTTTTTTATACTATCTTTTATTTAGTGTTGTTTTCTTTATTAGAGTGCTTTCAAGATTTTGAGAAGTTATCTTTTTTGTATATTACTGTGTTATCAAATAAAAACTAGAATGTTTTTTAAAACTTTAAAATAGCTTTTCTAAATTAGCGATGCAATTACTTGTAAAATAAGAAGTATATTTTATAAGTTAATTTATTTGTCTACTTAAAGTAAACTACGTTTAAAAACACGAGGTTTATGAGAGGGCTGCAATTTATTGTTTTACCTTTAAATTAACACAGATGACAATGTAGTTAGTAAAACAAAAAGTTCTTTACACTTGTGTTCTTTCCACTTCTGTTCTTAACACTTAACGTACTTTTATAATGCTCTTTACACTTTTTATACTTTTATAACAAAAAGTTCAAATACTTCTTTAGCTTCCTACTTCGTTTGAAGTCAAGTTTAAAAAGTGTTAAATTTCTCAGTTAGTTTATAAACTGAAAAAGTTTTACATAGTTTTATACGTTCTTCAACTAAAACATCGTTAACAAGTAAGCAAATACATTTTTTAAACTTTGATTTTTCTGTAGCTGTGAAATATACAAAGTTAGTTCAAGATATTTAGCTTTCAATAGCTAAACTTAAAACAAAGTGTTTTAATTCTTATATATTTACCTATCAATTTAGACTAAAGTAATAATTTTACATTTAACATGTTTAAGAGCGAATGCCGTATAATGATAAACCTTTTCATAAAAATATTTATTTTCATATGACACTTAATATAAGTATAATTGCAGAGTAATTCATTTTTAGTTAACAAAATATAAGGCTTATTCAAATACTTTTAGTCTTTTTTTCTTTTTTTTTTTAAGTTTCACTAAAACTAGGTAGACCACAAACTAATTTCTTGAAAATATATTTCATTACGTTGCTAGTAATGTACTAATTGTACTTAAATTGATTAAGTTTAATCAAAAAATATTAGTAAACTGGGAAAAGTAGTGTTTACAAACTAAATAAGGATGTACGAGTTTGAGTACAGTATTATAAACTAAAAGGTTTATACTACACACATTACAAATGTTAGATATGTAAACAACAAATAGTTTAAAAATCTCTAGCAAGTGTTTATATTCCTTAAAAGTTTGGGTTGCTTTTAGTAACCATGTTTTAAATATTCCCTCGATCTTCCTTCAAAAAAACTGCTGTTTAAAGTAAGCGTTAAAACATAATTACTTATCAGACAAAATAAAATAGTATTTCAACTTTATATGAATTACCGTAAGTTACTTTCTTAGAGTAGTTTTCAGGTTAAGTGTATCTATTCAGTAAACTATAAAAAAACTAAGAACTACTTTAATTTAAAAATAGATCTCAATAAATAGCTAAAAGCTAGCTACTAATAGTAAAATTGAACCTTGTTAAACCTACGTTTATTTCTATTACTTTGCTAAGTTGTTCTTCAACTGAAATAATAAAAAAAAGCATAAAACTTATATGCAATTATTATTGGAGTTTATGGACTCGGATATTAAAACCTGAGCCGCTTTAGTTTTCAGCTGTTAAATCAATCTAAAGTTACATAATTTACGCCAACAACCTACGTTTTAAAAATGGAGCTTTAAACTGTTAAAAAAATTAAAAGATCTCTTATTAATAAATCAAGTTCTATCGCTACCTAGATCCATTTTTAAATTCAAATGTTTAACATAATCTTTACAACTTTCATGTAATTAGTTTCGACTTTGAAAAACTGCTATAATAAGTGTAGTATATGTAAGAACATACTTAAAGGTATTGTAAGGTCTTTAAAATTTAAAAACTGGTATTTTGAATTAACAAACTACGCTTTTATGCAACTTAAATATTAAAAAAAGGATAAAAAAATTTAAGTACATAGTAATTTTTACCAAATTTTGTACACAAAATTTTCTAAAGATTTGTAAATATTATGTGTTAACTCATTTTATTTTTTTTCTATGTGTCCTTTGTCGTTGACATTTGAATGCGGTTTAGTTTCGATTGGCCGGTGAAAATTGTAATGTTATAAAAATTAGCTGGTCTTGACAATTAATAGACGAGTCAGAAAATTTGTTACCATATTACAAATTAAATCGAACTTCGGCTTTGAAAGATGAATATAACAACTATGGTTTATTACAAAAGTATATGCTTAAAATTAATAAATTTTGAAGAATCTTATTATAGTAAACAATGCTTTAAAAATATTACATACAATGTATAATATTTTTTGAATAGTCTGTAAATTAGTTAATGGTCTTTCTTTAACTAACACATAAAAATGAATTTGATATAAACTCATTCTATTGTTTTTATTACGCCGTTGATCTTCTTTCGTCGACCTTAAAACTTTTAATTATTTTTAACTATCTTATGACTTTGCTACATTCTAATTTTTTACTATCATCGGGGGCGATTTGCGTTGCTTGTGAGTGTAAGCTGAATGTTTTGCTTTTCAGTGAGTGTAAGTAGCAAGCCATGCAGAAACTGTTTTGTAGATGTTTTGATTTTACTGAAAGTGAGGATAGCATTTACAGTAAGCTGAACACTTTTTTTTGAATGTTTGAGATTAGTTTATGGAGTCTGTTTCGTTTGTTTTAAGGTCTTTATACAAGTTAGTGTTACATTATTTAGTTTCATGATGACTTTAAACTTACATTATCATGCTCTTTATACAGACCAAACATATAGTGAACATAAAGAAACAGAAAAATCAAAAGCAGACAAAGGTTTTATTAAACTTGTTTCCTTAATTTAAAAATAAGTCATCTGTTGATTTAAATTTAAACTCTTTGTTCAGCATTAAACAGTTATAAAGATCTTATATAAAAGACTGTTTTCATTGATCAACCTTGGGTTTAAATGATCTGAAAAAGGTCTTTTATGGTGATGCCCGAAGGTACTATAATTACTGAACACTAAACTTAAAATTTTTTTAGCTTAAAACTATTAACATTTGATTATAACTTGTATCATTCTGATTTGTGTGCCGCACTATTATTATTTATGTGTACTTCAGAAAAAGTCATAGCCTGAACAACTTTCATTACCAATTAAGACCATTAAATTTGTATATAAGACCAACAAAATTAATTCAGGAATAAATTATGGTTTCACTGTATATAACTATTTAGCCTAACATAGATTCTAGAACTTCTTTAGTTTGCACTTATAAGATTAATCTATTGTGCTACTTAATTAGGTCTCGTTATCATATTAGAAAATGCTATTAAGATTCAACCTTAAAACTAATTATAATGTATATCTGCCATTATTAGAGAGCTTTCCATTATTAGTACTTAAAATCTGTTTAATTTCTGTAAGAAGTATTGTCCAATTAGAAGCCGTTATGTTATTAGCAGTTTACATCCTTATTTAAACTCATTCTAATTGGGTATCACATAATTATTATAAACTTTCTAATTACCAGGAAATAATTAAGTTATGAGGAAACAGTTTAATTAAGAGTCGTTATGTAACTTGTTTTATTGCCACATGACAAGGAAGTTGTCATGTTGTTTGTTGAAAACTGCATGTATATAAGCCAGGGAGTCAACTGTGCCAACTTAAACTGGTATTCTAGAGCAGGGGTATGCAGCATGGTATGAGAAGTGGGCCATACTATGAAAAGTTCTTCGTTGGTCTTAATAAATTATAAAGTCCTTCAAGGACCATAGCATCCGTAAAACACTATACTTTTAAAATGAATCATATCCATATGCAAAGGAAACTGTGTAATGAAAAGAACAAAAGTCAGGCAGCACATTTGACTTACAAGCAAAAGAAAATCTCACTCGTAAACTTTTATTGTAAAGAGCTAAGACATTATTTTAGTGTATATGTGGTCCGTACGTATAACGTAAGGTCCATGGGTCAGTTCTGGCGTGAGACCCGGTTCTAGCTCACCAAAAAAAGTTTGGACCTCGAAGAACTTTTATATTACAAACAACATGTAAATCAGGTATAATTGAGTTTTAAAATAAATAACATAACTAAATGTGCTCTTAGGTTGATTTTTAGTACTTCGTAGTGTTATTCAAAGACTTTTTACTTTTCATTTTATTTTAGAGAGTTTATTTTAATTATAAAACTTTTATTTGTTGGTAGTCCGCCGATTTTTTTTAATTTGGCCAACGAAAGCCATTTTTTGGTAATTATGGTCCACCAAAACGTTATAACCAAAAATTGTTAGTTTTTATGTAGTTTCTGATCAGCAGGCCGCAGTCTGCTCAGAATTATGGTGTTCATGTTTAATAAGGGCAAATTAAACGTGGGTATAAAAAAGCTATTTAATATTTTTCAAGCATCAAAGACATTTTGTCTGTTTCAAGTCATGTGCTTTGTTTTCTTTTGTGTTTATGGTCTTTGTTGTTAAAGTCTGTTTTTACAGTTCTAAACAGTTAAAATAAACAAGTGTAGATTGATTACCAAAGGGACTTTCTACATACCAGGTCCATTGACCAACTATAAGGTTTTTTTTTTTTCTAACTCATTATAATTTTGATTAAGTTCGGTATGCAACTTGATGACCGAGAGGTCTTTTTGTGTATCCAGGTCATTGAACCAAAAAATTTTGGGCAATTTTTTGTTTTTGTTTAACAAACCACTTATTTTTAAGCGTTCACTTTTTTTTTTATAAAGGTAGAATTATAAATTGAACGTCAGTTGCTTTATTGATGAAGTTTTACGATTTCTGTTGAAATAAAACTGACTTTACTTAGCAGAGTAAGAGTTCTCATAATAGAATTGCATGTATAGGATTGAGAAATTAAATATAAGAAATGATTTATATTTTTTTGTAGTATTCTTTCTAACTTTACATAGCTACTAGGAATTGCATTTTTTATTCATTAACTAATTAAGATTAGTTACTGTGCTGTATTTATATATTCAGTGTTGTGTTTAATAAAATACGTCATTAAGTTCCAAAATGTTATCAAGATTTAATCAAAAAACTAATCTTCTAGTTCTTTTAGTAACATTTGAGGATTTTCTATTATCATTACTTAAAACTGATTTAAATTACTGTAAGAATGGTTGTTTAATTATAAATCATCATACATACTATTTGCAATTATCATCTTTAACTTGACTGAAAGTCATTCTAATTTAGGGTATCCCGAGTTCATTTTCATAAACGCCTCATTATCAGAAACTAAAAACTAATCGTCCCCATTTTTTTTTTAATATCTTCATTTTGTTAGTAAATTACCCACTTACTTTATCGCTGACTTACTTGTTAACGCCCATTTGTAGCCAAAAAATTTGCCCTTTTTACGATAGGCTTTTCTAACAAGTCATGACATAATTATTAAAAACTTTTTAATTACAAGGAAATAATTAAGTTATGAGGAAACAGTTTAATTAAGAATTGTTATGTAACTTGTTTTGTTATAACAAGGAAGCAGCCGTGTTTTTTGTCGAAAACTGTCTGTACATACAACTGTGCCGACTCAGATTGATAACTTAGAGCAGGGCCTAGTAGCGTATCAAGAGGAATGGGCCGTTTACAACGTAAAAACCTTAAATTAAAAGAAAAACCCTTCAAGGAACATAGCTTCCTCGAAAAAAATTGATTTTAAATTAAACCATTTTAAAGAACAACTTAGTAATAAAAAACGCCTAAAACAATAAAAAAAATTACTCACAGGCACAAAAAAGAACTTATTTGTTATTTTGAGTAATAAAAAGTTTTAACTTGATTTTAGTGCATGGGTGAGTAAAGTCCGGTCTGCTAGCCTGTCCTGGCTACGCCAAAAAAAAATATTGGTGGTACAGCTTATTAGATGAATAGCTTATTTAAATTTTGGTTTTAAACGTTTTGTTTTTTCTGGAACACATCTCAAAAAAGTTAGCTGTCCACTAAGATATTTTTCAATAATGCGGCCCAAGAAAGCATTCTTTCGGAAATTTTGGCCTTAAAAATAACTTTTCCGCCAAAAACTTTTTGGTTGACATTCAGTATCTTGCCACTTTGTTTGGCCGCTGGCCTTAAGTTAGCTCTCTTATAGAATATGAATAGCTTCCCTCTGATTGTTTAGTTGATTACTAGTTAGTAAACTAGTTTGTCCTTGGGAAACTATGGTTTTCAAATCAAATACTAGGACTGTCCTGGACATATTTTAGCTGTCCTGAACGAGACGTTAAAAGGTATCCGTGGTGTGTGACTCGATAACCGAAAGGTTCTTCGTGCACCAGGTCATAAGACCAAATATTTTGAGCGGTTTTTTGTCGTTCAATAAACTATAATAATAATAATAAATCAGCAGCAATAAGTTCAAAAGCATTACTTACTACTTTTTAAATAATAAGATTGTTTTGTTTGTTTAAAAATTACAGCTTGTTTTCCTTTAAATTTAAGATTTTGTATGGTTAAAAATAAGTAATATGGCGCAAAATCAAAACAGTTATAACAAATGAGTGATGTGTAGCTTGACGACCAGATCCATTGATCATAAATGTGAGTTCATACATATTTTTATTTTAAGTTTAAAAGTATCACTGTCAGTAAAAAAAAAGTTGTTTTTATTTTCAGCTTACAACTTTTTTAAAACTAAGACTGACTTCATTCTGCAAAGAAAGACTTAAAACCTTATAAATAGTTTTAAAAGGTGATGTTTAACGTAAAAAACAGAAAAAGGTTTTAATTTGATGGCAAACCCACTAGTACTTTTTTGTTAATACTTTAGGCTAGTAAAAGTTGTGAACTCAAATGACACTGTAAATTTCTGTATTCGTTTCTTTTTTTTTGTTTGTAAATTTCATAACTTAGTATGAATATGGAATGAAAGTATTTTCTATTAAACTTAGAAAAGCAAAAAAAAAGTTAAAATAAAAAAGTAGCCAATGGGTCTTGTGTAAAAAAAGACATTTTGGTACTGAGCTACAAACGAGTTATTTTGTTTAACTGTCGAAGTTACATATCAAGAAAATTTTGATAGAATAAATCCTAAAGTTAAAGAAAAAAAGAGGCTTAATTTAAATAAATATAACATAATTATACTAGGGAATCAGGAAACAATTGTGTTAGCAAATAGTACTTAATGTAGTTTTTTGGTAAAATTGTATGATCTTTAAAATTTTTGTTTTATTTTATTGATACTTGAAAAGGTCGGGGCTTTTTCCGATTAAAACTAGATAAATAATAGAAAAAAATATTTGCTTTTTTATTATCATTTAGTATGTTGACCAAAAACGTTAAGAAAAGATAAATTTAAAGAGTATAAAGTGATACTAGGTTTTAATATAGTTATAAAGAGCTACTATTATACAATATGTTAGGCAATGGTTTTTAAATCAACATCTTTAGTATTTCTTATAACAGAGAATACATGTTTCAAAAAATACTTTTACGTTCTTTAATAAAATACTAAAACTATTTTTTACGTCGAACTTTTCCGATAAGGTATGAATTTTAAAGTTTTAGAGGAATTGAAGTCAAAAGTTTTAAGGGAGTTTAAATTGCTTACTATGTTTTAAAAACATGTTTTTTTTTAAGTGTTACCAGTGCATCTTAAAGCTTACACACTTTTATAACTAGTTAATGTTTTTATGTTTGTGTTACGTTGTAAATCGAAGGTTTTCTAAATAGAAACAATTATTTACATCTTTTATTTTGTAACATCTAAAATGAACTTAGCCTACTATACAGTATTTGTGTTTTCAAAATCTTGCTGTTGTTGTATATGTTTAAATTAATTTAGATAAAGACAGTTTAAGTAAAGTAAATTTAAATTTTGGTAAAGTTATTTAAAAGATACTTTGGTAATGTAAAATATTCTAAATATATAAACATTTACTTATGCACGCTCGAACACTTGATTTTTCGTGTGATAAAATATTTCTTATTCATCTATTAAACAAAAAGGTTATAAATTAGGTGCAAATATAAACACTTTTTATTTAGTATTACAATTTCTACAGAAAATTTTTAATTACAAAAGACGAATAACAGAAAAGCAGAACATACGCAAAAAAATGTTGTTAAAGGTAAAGAGAAAGTATCAAACCTTGTAATGTTAGTTTAGTTGTACTATCTTTATGAAAAATTATTAAACTTTTAAGAAAACTTTAGAATTCTAGCTTTTTAAGTAATGAATAAAGTTTTCCGTGTATTTATCATTGTAATAAAAGCAACTTTTATTCTTATTGTTTTGAATAAAATTTGTTTATACACAGATTACGGACAATTTTGTTGTAAAAGTCTGTGTTTCCAGTAAAAACTGTGGTTTTATAGTTTTAAAGTAAACCATAACAACTTAACAGCAGAGCTTCCATCACGATAACAAATTAAGTAAAGATTAAGATCAAAAATATAGGAAATGTTTGTTTATAACTCTTAACTTTTTACTTTTAAAGCAAACATATTTTCTAGCTGTCTCAAATATATGCCTTGAAAGAAAAATTAATTACAAATATTAAAAATTTACTGGCTCTACCGTACCACATCATGTACTCTTATTTTTTTTATTAAAAATCAGTGCTCATAATTTAATGTTTAAACTTGATTGTAGCTCAAAACCAAGCGTAACTTTTGATGAAAATAACTAAACTGCTGCTTTTTAATAATAAAGTTGTCTTATAGCAAATCCATGCAGACAGAATTGTTTCAGGGAGTTTATACTGAGCGCTGTTAATGTGGGTATCTACCTGGGGTGCATTGCATACTCGGCATGAAGAAAAATAGCTCAAAAAAGAAAAGCTTAACAAAACAGTGAGTTAATAAACTGTTGTAGAACCTATGTAAATATTTATTGTTTATTAAATCCATTTTCTTTTGAACTAAACCATAAAAAAATGTTTATAAATTTAAACTCATAATACACTGTTTACTAAACATTGCATTAATTTATTTTTCAGTATAGATTAACTTTGATAGTAATTTTTTCTAGTTTTAAAACTTTTCAAATGCTACATATTTATTTGAGTGAAACTTAAAAAAAGTTGTTTTGTCAGTTAAAATAAAAACTGTTGATAAACAGATAACAAAAAGACGTCGTTTTGCGGAGATTTGCAGAAACTTTATTACTTTTGTACACATCTTAACGACCTAGTTCAAACTTATTAAAAAAGTGCTGGTGGATTTTCAGTTAGTAATTTTAGTGCTTTAAACTAAAAACATGTTTTTGGATTCAATTTTAAATTTTGAATTTTTTTTTTAAGTAGTGTGCTTTTTAATTACATTAACAACTTTAGTTATTTTTATACGTTGTAGCATCATTTGATTGTTTTATTGAATTTTGCTTTTATTTACAATAACCAATTATTTTGTTTTTAATCTTTTATAGTAAAACTAGTAGTAGTAACTAGTAATTATCATTAAGTTCTGCAAAAAAATTTGATCGTTATATTTTATTTTTGATATAAAGACACAACTTAAAAAAAAATTTATTATACTAATTTTTAAATTTTATCTTTGGTAGTTTTGAACATATTACCTTGAAATTCTATATAAATAATAAAAGAAAATAACTAGAGTTTGCTAAATGATCAAAACAAATCTGACGTTTCCGAAACAAATTTACAGACTTTAAATATTATAAGCTAATATACAAGTATTTATAAGTTGGTTTATAAATAAACTTACTTCGTTTGTTATTTGAAAAACTTTTTTTAAGGAGTATGGTTTTATGAAGTTCCTACTACTTATTTTTTTTAACTAAAATTACGTATAAAGTTTGTAAATACTTATAACAGAAAAATAGTTCCTATAATTAACTATTATTAAATAAATTTAAAACTTTAATTATTTTTTAGTTTATTTTAGCAGACTCGTAAAAACGCTTATTTTTTTAACTTCCTGGTTGTATCTTTTGTATAAAAAAACTAAAAACTTAATTAATTAATTACCTAATTACTTAAATCCTTATTGACATAATTAGTTTTCCTAACAACAATTAATGCAAAAGAAAAGTTAAAAACAATCCCTGGTCAAACGGATTCATAAAAGTTGCTACAATTCTTTAGTCATGTGACCAAGACACAGTTTTGAGATCTTTATGTATTCTCATTCCTTTTTACATCGAAACCTCCATAGAAAAGTCTTATTGATATTTATGGGCTATTAGCACAACTTTAGTTTGCTAAGATATTAATTCAATTTAATATGAATGTGAGTTTAATATTTTTATATATATGTAAAGTTAAAGTTATGTTATGGTAAGACCTTTATGTTTAATATATATATATATATTGTATGTTGTATATATTGTTATATATTGTATATATATTGTATCTTTTTATAATAATAAATATATAAATATATACAAATCTGTAATGTTGTATATTTTGTTATTTCTGCAATGCTATGATAATTTTCATTAAAAATACATTTGTAACACTTTTAGTGAGCATTTAAAGTGAGAAATATTTTGATTTTTAAATCTTAAATTTTCATATCTTTTTCTCATATTTTATTATTAAAGTTTTAGTATTGAGCTCAATATAGAAAAACTATAAAATATATTACTATTTACAGGCTGCTATTAGTGACTGATCCTGAGACTGCTTAGTTGGATGAAACATATACAATGGTGTTATAGAAAGGTATGTTATTTTTTGTAATATTATAATTTTAATTAGTCCTCAGTATAATTTTTGTTTTAATGGTATGCTTTAACATAAATAAAGGATTACTTATATAAAGGCTTCACCAAATTTAAAGAATTTTTGGTAATTACCTAGGATGATGTTGCATCAATATCAAGCTGAAATTGTATTATATTAAATGTTTTTTTAAACCATTATTTTAGGCTAAAAACTTATATTATATAAATACATAAATAAAATAAAACTTATTTGTCTTAAACTAATAAAACTTTAATATTTAATCACTTTTATTTTATAATTTAAAGAAATTATATCAATACAATAATTTATATTGATTACAAAATTGTTAAATAAAATTGATTAAATGTTTTAGTTTAAAATAAATAAATTTAATTCTTAATATGTATTTATATAGCTTGTTTAAAACAAAGTACCATTTTAGATTAAACATATTAGGCTTAAAACATTGATTTTTAGCCTAAAATTATGGTTAAAAAAAACATGGAATAAAGTATAATTTCAGCTTGATATTAGTGCCACATCATCCTAGGTAATGACCAAATTTTTATACACTTAAAAGACACGAAAGACAGTTAAGTGCAGTTCTAAATGAGCAACTTTTTTTTATTGTAAAATAATATCAGTCTCAAACTCTACTCTTTCAAACAATAAGAGTTTTATGCATTTTTGACAGAGTCACTGCATATATAGTAATGGGAAATTTTTACATGTATAATTGAAAAGACCTTTTTAAAACTGTTAAACCACTATACAGGGTTGCCACTTTACCTGAAAACCTGGAAAAACCTTGAAAAACCTGGAATTTGACAATTTAGGCAAAAATAACCTGGAAAAACCTGGAATTTTGATCAAAAAACCTGGAAAAACCTAGAACTTTTAATAATTTTAACATTTTCAGTACTAAAATTTAAATATAACACAAAAAATCTATCATATAAATAAGATTTTTTTGTCATCATCAAAAATTTTTTTAATTAAAAAACACATTTAAAGTAACTTTACAGCATCTTTTAAATGTTTTTGTACCATTTAACACAGTTTCCTTTATAGAAATTAACTTAAAACTAAAAATAGACCCAAAAAAGTTCACTTTTAAAAACCTGGAAGAAAATTGGAAAATTTTGAAAAAATGAGTGGCAACCCTGTCTATATTTTATGTAAATCCAAACATAATAATTGTATCTTAAAAAAGTTTGTTCTTGTCAAAGAGCCTTTTTTTTTTGGGAAAGTTTTAAAATTTTGTATAAGTGGTTAAATAATTATGATCACACTATAGTAATCAAACTTGTACAAATAAACAAATTAAATTTTTCTTTATACTTTCTGGGTCAACTTATAAACAAGAAATAACTTTTTATTTGTCTTCAATAGTACAAATATAAGTTTTTAAAACTGTATGTGCAGTAACTTGGTGAAAAACAAGGTACTAGTTTTCACTTAGAACTGTCTTCTGGAAAGATATGTATAGTCTGTAATGGTTTTTAGATACTAATAAGTTTTTAATTTTAATTGTTCACTAAAAACTTACCATGTAGTTTTATCTATTAAGGTTTTATCAGCAATCAATTGTCAATTGTTGTTCATTGTCATAATATTATATATATATATATAATATATATAATATAGTATGAAATTTCAGTGAGTATATAAATATATATATATATAATATATTTCAACTTATCTGAACTAGAAACTACTATGATTATTCAAATAGGTTTGAAATAGTACCTGGAATTAAAGTAACAGGGTATCTACTAAACCTGGAATCCTAGAAAAACCTGAAAAAACCTAGAGTTTGACAGTTTAGGATAAAATAACCAGGAAAAATCTGGAATTTAAGAAAATTTGAAAAAAACTAGACCAACCTCAAATTTTGAAGAAAATCATTAAAAAACCTGGAATTTTAAATAATTTTTACATGATAAGTAGTAAAATTTTTATTTGACACTAAAAATCAATCATAAAGTAAAAAAATTCATCATCCAAAATTTTTATCATTGAAAAACACACAAAAGGTAGCATTATAGTATCTTTTTAATGTCACTAAACTATTTAAACAGTTTTTACCTTAAACTTTACTTTAAACTGAAAATAGACCAAAAAACTTGTATTTTAAAAACCCGGAAAAAATTTCTTAAAAACCAGTGGCCAGTTTTTTTACTGTATGTCATTTCATCTAGTAAAATCCTAGATTGTTCAAATATTATAAAATATAGAAACTATTCTATTTAAACTTTACTTGTTAGATAAAAATGTATAAAAGCTACCACCATTGTATCATTGCAAGTAAAATGTTAGTAGTTGAAACTACGTTATCTGTGTTTAGTAAACATATTATAAGATGGAAACATGTAATTATAAAAAGTAAAAAGCTATAAGGAAATTAACTCATGATAAGTAGTAAATATTTATTAATAAAACCGCATGAGTTTTTCACAGTTTTGACAGTTCTTGCAACATTAATTTTTAACCATTGTATCATAATTAGCACAAATTAAGTTTTTACTTGACAAAGTCCTCCTGCATATTGTATTTTTGCGTGAAAATGAATTTTGAATATTAGAAATTATATCAACTCAATTTTTTCTCTGAGTTTGAAATAATAAGTAGTGCTTATAAGCAAGGAGTGAGAATAGAGATTCTTAAGATTTAACTGCTCAATAAGAAAAGTTTGAGATAATTTTTCATATTAAAAAGCATCAGCATGTCATACATCAGGACACTCAAAATATTTTGAAAATTAAAAAAATCTCATGATAACTCAGGTTACTAAGATTTTTTTTTTAAACTCAGGCTGACTCAAGATAGTTTTTGTTTTATTTTAAACTCTGGGTAATTTAAAAAATTTAAAAAAATTTGGAGCAAATTTTTTCTATGTTTTTACTGAGGTTTAGTTGATCTAGTTTCAATATTTTATTATTTTATGTATCCAATTTTGTTTAAAAACATAACTTTTTTAAAAAATGCTTATAATTTTTTTTTGCGTTGCGGCTAGCTTTTCAGTACTTTAAGTAAAATCAAAAAATCAAATTCAGTTCATTTCTATACTATATAAAGTTAAATACAATGATTGCATTAAATTATCCACAAATAAAAAAAAACTCAATTGATTTAAACTTTAAATGTTTGAAAACACCATTTCTTATTAGTTTAGTAAACATGAGTTATAAATTAAACACAAATTAAAGAAGAGTTTTGAAGATATATACTGTTTTTAATTTTTTTAATTAGAAAAAAAGACTTTGAGGTATAAATAGTTTGTGCCAATGGCAATAAACTTTTTATAAGGATTTAAGAAAAATTTAGGATGTCTCAGAAAAGTTTAAGATCACTCAGGATTTTTTTTACTCTAAGAGTGGCAACCCTGTAGTCAAAAACTTAAGTAGTTTATTTCCTCAACCCTTACTAAATTTTATTTATGCAGATATAAAAGTATTTCTGGAATTGAAATCTAGATCTTAGCATATCAAAACTGGTACGAAAATTAGTAAAAAAATGTATACAAGGCTGTGTGAAACATTAATACAGCAGTAGAAGCTAAACAAGTTACATGAATTTGTTTGAAATTGTTTTTTCATAAACTTTAAAGTTCATTTTAAACATGTTTAAAATATCCAAGACAACATTTGTCAAAATCCATAAGAATAACAAGACAAATAATTAACATGCATTAAGTTTAAATGTTTATTGAAATCCAACAGAAATTCTTAGTTTTAGTACTTTATTCTAGGACACTAGACCAAAATATGTTATAGAACTTTGCCCTATGTTTTTCATCTTCAAAGTTGTTTAATATTTACTTTTTGAACCATGAAAACTAAAAGACTAAATAAAATATAGCAACATTTTAATTAAGTACAGATAAGTAGAAGTAACATAAGTTTTTCAGTTAATTTTGTAAATTAAGTTTTGTAATTTTAGGTGCAATTTGATCTTATTTATTTTAACTTTTCTATAAGATTTTAAACTGTAGCATAAAAATTTTTGAAAATAAAAGACATAAGGGATATTGTTTGTAAGCTAATGGACTGTTGTCAAAATAACAGGAAACTATTATTTCCTTCATTATTACTTTCATTTTGTTGTTTTCAAATTATGTAAATAAATAGTTCTTTTTAAAAACTTACTTGTTTAGTTGACTACTCTAAAAAATTAATTGAAAGTTTACAAAGAAATTTTGATTTAGTTATTGATGTAGTAGAAGTCTTTGTAGTTAAGTAGTATGTTTATAGTTATATTATTTGATGATAAATAATCATGAATCTAAGTTATAAAAGAAAAATAGTTTTAGTGGTCCCATTAGTTTTTGATTTTAGTGCTACTAAAACTTGTAGTAAAACTTAAAACAAACATTGAATTTGTTCTCACATTTATCTTTATCAATTTAAATTACTTTGCTTAATAATCTATCATGTTTTTCACTACATTATATTGTATTACTTTTGCATCTATAATTAAAATAAATGACTTGCTAATTCTATTGTTGTCCTAAATCTTTAAAAAACATGAAATAATTAAGGTCCTTTTAGTTTAAAGTAAAAAGACCTAAGTTTAGTTTCATTTTGATGATTACAATAGTTGATGTTTTTAGGCTTTTGCTAATAAGTTTCATAACCATACATGGAATCATTCATTTTTTAACTTAACTATTTTCACCACCAAACTGCTATTGTTTGTTTGTCCTACAGACTTGGTATTTAGTGAATATGTCAAGTAAATAAGCATTTGTGCTTGTATGATTGATTTGATGAATTTTGTGTGCAGAATGAATAAAAGTTGTTGAAAATATTTCTGTGCATTTTGGTATCCAGAAATTTGATAAGCCTTTTTTCAAAAGAACTTTCAAAAAATTATGAATAAATAAAAGCAAATAAAATTCAAATTCAATTATAGATAGTTAAAACAAAGTTAAAGATTAAGGTATTAATACAGATTAATTATAATTTCTTTTAGTTCAATTGAGTTTTCCAACTTACTGTTTAACATATAAATTTTTACTTAATTGTTTATTTTGTAACACATATTTAGTTTACTTTAAAATACTATATTTAATTATAGTTTCAATTTGATCAAGCACAACTTCTTTCTTGTTTCTTTATCTTCAAAACAAATGTTTCTTTTTTTTCATTCTTTTTGAGATTGTGAACTGTGGATTGTATTTTGTACTATTTTATAGCTTTATAAGCTACAGCACTTGTTTTTATGAATACCACAATACAGATAATTGAAAAATGTTTGATTCTAAAGTAACTTTGCATTGTATAGGTAGAAATTTTGATAATTTTCATTTATAAATATCCAAACTAGCAGAATTAAAAAAAAACTTCATTAATATAATAATTAAGTTGAAATTTTTCATTAAATGAAAGGAATTCTTATCATTACTAAAAAAAAATCTTACTTTTAAATGATTTTGGTAGACATTAAAGCCAAGTACATTCAGGTTGTATTTTGAGAGGTTTTAGTATAATACAAATACTATTTTTGACATAATGTAAAATAAACTTATTGCCATGTCATGATGTTTAAATTAATTCTTGTATGTTTTATTATTTACAGATATTTAATCTTTGCAGGTGAAGCTCAACAAGGCTGGGAGGAATCTTGACACAAAGGGGCTGTTTGAATTGAACATGATCTTCTAACCAGCAGTGGCAGAACAGCTAGTTGTGTAATATTCGTTTTTATTTATAAATTATTTTTTTATTTCAAAAAGCTCTGAAGAACCTTCTAGGTGAAACGGCGTTAGCTTGAATTGACAATTGTTGAATAAATTATACTTGATAAACTATTTATTTATGATCCCATGTTAAGTAGAAACAAGCATACACATTGTTTTTAATATAAGTAGCTTGATTTCCAACTCTTTAAGTACTTGATTATATTGTATATTGAGTTTGAATAATTTTCAAAAGATTAAATAATGCTCATTGATTTTTAAGTAAATACTTGATTGAAATTAAATAGCTGT
The DNA here is from genome assembly GCF_965202585.1 of Thalia democratica. Classification (NCBI taxonomy): domain Eukaryota; kingdom Metazoa; phylum Chordata; class Thaliacea; order Salpida; family Salpidae; genus Thalia; species Thalia democratica. The sequence goes on along the minus strand of NC_139172.1, from coordinate 30,634,866 downwards.
AGTTAAAATAGTATTTAAGAAATAAAAAGAGCTTAAAATTGTGGGGCAAATCAAATTGTTTCAATATCTATAAAATTTTGAAGTCAAATAATGTATTTTCCCTTATTTTTTCTAATTTTAATATTTTAATTTTTTTTTATCTTGAGAATTTTCAAAATATCTTTTGAACCACAGTATTTCCTATATTAGATTGATAAAACATTGTATGTTTAAGCAACTGTTCCATAAAGCTATTTATCATAAACATTATAAATGCAATGGTTTATGTAGACTAATGAACTTATTTAAGAAGTTCTTTATATTTTTTGCAAGTTAAAAAATGTAGGTTAGACTGTGGTTACAAGATATTTCACTTTTATAAAAACTTAAATGTCTGCTATCTCTTTAGCTTGTTTAAAACATGCCACATTGTAATAGAAATATGTGAAAAGTATCTTTATGTTGGAAAAATTGACATTAAACAACTGATTTATAATATGTTTCCATAAAAGTCCATAACAGTTTGAAGAAGTAATACAACAACTATAGTTCAACATCTGTTAAGCAACCTATAAACATTAGTGAAAAATGACAATAGTTGAAAGGAACAAATATTAATCTTATAAAAGTGCAGCTGTGGGAATTTTTAACAATTTAGTGGGACTAATAATTGTAAGAATAATACAATAAAAACAGGTTTAGCAAGGAAAAAATATTTGTAAAGAAAAATTTACCAAATAAAATATTTACTCGAAAATATTCCGACTTGCTTTAAACACTGAAGTTTATTCAACCCATAAAAAGTAGATGTTTAAAAAAAATGCACATTCTAAGACACTGAAACTTTTATATATGATATTATTTTAACATTTTACTTTAAGAATTAACAAATATGAGCTTGATTAATTAAGGTTTGTGTTTTTTTAAGCTATAAAATTTGTCTAACAGATAGATTAAAATATCATTTTTCATTTGAGCATGGTAGTTTCTTCTTTAATCTAACCGCTTTAAAACTAATCTTTAAAACTCTTTCAAAAAAATTTTAAGTAAAAATTAAATTGTAGATTTATGGCAAATAATTTAATTTTAAACGTTTTTTGTATTGCAACAAAAATTTGGATCTTAGTTGGATAGCTACTGTAATATAAGTATTGAAGTCATTGTCAAAAAGCAAAACATTAAAATCTCTAAATGTTGCCAGTTATTTGTCAAGATTGATTGTTTATTTTTTTTGTCAAACATTTCTTATAAAGTTTTACAGCTCATATGAAAATGTTCCATTCAATGTTTTAAAGGTAATTATTATTTAATAAAAGTGTATTTTATGTTACCGAAAATAATGATAAGAGCAAACAAATGTAACCTTCGAAACTAATGTTTGAGAAAATAGTGAAGAATATGTTCCATAAATTAAGTTTAATTATTCCAAAATAAAATCTTAATTAAAAGTTTCTTAAACAAAAATATCATTACAAAGATCTTTGCGCGTAAGCAATAAATTAACATATTCCAACTTGTTAATATGCAAAAGCAAGTTTCATCCACAAAAAAACTAAGCGTGAGTAGAATGCTTAAAAGTTTTCTCAACAAAACTTAAAAGATCCGAGCTCGAAAAAGCAACATCCCAAAAAAGTTTCTCTCTCACACAGAAACACCATACAACATTTGAACGGAAAATTCCGCTCTAGAAAGTTCGATCTCTTCTATGAGCTGATGCTCGCCACTGAAGCACGACACAATGGAAGAAAAAGTTGCCATCATCAGCAGGATGTCGTTGAGAGGCTTCGGGCAACGCGAGCAAGCCGAAGCAGCCGAGGCAGGAGCAGAAAAGAGCGAAAGCGCGGGAGTGGGGAGAAAACGAGAGAATTTCTGAAAAACGAGAGAGAGAGAGACTTGTTGAAGCGCTCAACACAGCTCAATAATTTCGTATTGAATTTTTGTGTTCTTTTCTTGTGTGTTTAATCTTGCTACTTGGGAAGCTCGTTAGATTTAAAATATTTGCCTTATAATTTTTCGAATGGTATTGATGTGTAAAAAACATTCCCTTTTGCTTGATTAATAACTTGGTGCGAATGTTTAAAAACGAAATTCTTTTTGTGCTTAACGGAAGAAGGAAATTGCATCAGAGTTTTTATAGCTGAGATGAACTCACACACAAAAAGAGCTTCATGTTTCAACGCTTTCAACACTTTTGTACAGACTTTTCTTTTGGTTGATCTCAGAGCGTGAATACGTTGTTTAGTTTGTTGCTTATTGTAAATTGTTCTTTTTCCCAAGTCATCTTAAATTGGTCGTGATGTTTGACAAACTAAATATTTGATGACTTGATAGTTTGTCTCCTGCTCACAAAATTCCACGAGCGGTTTTGTGCGGCGTAAAATGAGATTGTTCGTGTTTATACTTTGGATTTCTATTGTGCTTTATTTACACATGTCCTTTATAATAAATTAAGAAAATCTCATTTTGGAATGCTTAGACTGTTCTGATCTTTTTAAGCGCAGCTTAAGTAAAACAATCAAAAATTAAGCTTTCTTATGTAATTTAAAGTGGTTAACATCATCTTATTTTGCTATTACATAATGATGTGCAGCGAAATGAAATTAACACTCTTGCTTACTGAATTATCACAAAAGTCCTTTAAACCATTTTTAATTGTAGTTTAGTTTTTATAATTCAAACAAGTTGGATTTTGACTATTGATGATCGTTAATAAAAGCAGCAGAATAATGAGCAGTAGTTTTTCTCGTTTTCTCACAATAATCCAGTTTGAAGCAGTTCAATATTTTGTTTTAAGTATCTAAAATAAGTTGATTATAGAGGGAAAAAACTTTTTGTTTATTTGCTCAGAAAGTAAATAAAATGATTAAAAAGTTTTTTAAAAATTCTAAATTTTATATAATACTTACTTATTTCAACTGGCTAAACCACTTTTGTGCATTAAACACAAAAGTAATCAGAAAAAATTGAAACTGTACAATGATCTCGCGCGTACATTTTTACAAGCAAGACCTTCATGCAAAATTATTCATTAACCTGCGCGTGCGTGCGATCCAACAGCTCTCTGCGTGTTTCTCTGAAGGAGCGCGAAAGAGAAGAAATTTTCGCTTCGCTCGTATGCTGCACACATATACAGGAGAGGCGGTTGTTTGTTCAAGTGGCTCCCTCATTACTTTTATTTGCCGTGTGTTCGAAAGCTTCATCTTTTCTTCATCCCTGTGCTTGCCGACTTGTGTCAAGTTGTTTCAGCAAGTTTTGCTTGGTTTTTTTTAAACTTTTTATATCTGGCTTTTTATTTACTTGATTTTTATTTTTTAATTTAGGCAGGTGTTTTGTTGATGTTTTCGATAGTTTGCAATTTGTTTCAGTGCTCGTGTGATTTGAGTCTGGTTCTTTATGCGTGCTGTTAGCACCGAAGTTTGAGCATTTGAGAGCTCAAAACTGCTGATACAAACTCGATAAGTTTTTTTACCAAAAAAGTTTTGTTTTGTTTGTTCAACTGGTTTTTCAAAACACAGTCTTGCTGCTGCTTGCAAAATTTTAAGCGTTGAAACTTGAGCAGGATTACATAAACATAAAACTTCTAGCTGAAAATTTATAAACTGTGAGCTCGCGTTCTACTGTGAGCTCAAGCTGACTTTTAAAGCGTTCAAACATGAGAAGATTTGTTGTTTAAAACAGCTTAATTGGGTTTAATTATGTACATAAAACTTTGATCAGATTTGAACAAGAAGTCTTTTTTTGTTTAAGTTTTTGTAATAAAATAGTATATAATATATCAATATAATTTAAATTTAATATGAAATTTTATAACTTGATATTTTAAGTTTTAAAGCTTATTTTAAAAATAAAAACTTGAAGGTTTAAGGCTGATTTGAACTTTAAAAAGTTGCTTAAAAAGTTTAAAAAAGAAGATATTTTATTTATGAGAAGTGATGTAAAAGACTTATACTCGACGTAATTTGTTTTCAACAGAAATAAGTGTATTTTCATACAATGACCTAAACATTTAAACGCAAAAACAATGTATTATAAGCGGAAGTGTCATTTTAACGATGTCCACAAAACTTTTGTTTCAATGTTTGTTTTTCTTTGTAAAGTTCTTTGAGCTTTTAAAGTTTCATGAAAAACTGCGTTTGATATTGTTTACGCATTGTTTGTGCTTTGACTTGATGTTGATACAATCTTTGTTCTTTTAGACAATTTATGTTTCTCAAAAACTGCGTTTCAGTTTTTTTCTTTAAAAAAATCTTATTATTTTTTTATTCTTCTCATGAGCTGATGAAATTCAAGTTTAAAGTTTTTGCTCCATTATTTTCATTTTTTAAAAACTTATTGTCAGTTCTTTTCTTTGTGTACTTCATACACTGAAAACTTTTCACTTGAAACTTTCCTGTGTTCAACTGCTCGCTGTGTTGCAGCACGCGAGGAATTCTTCTTATTGAAACTTTACACAAGCCAATTGAAATGCTGGTTTCATGCTTGGCTGAAGAGATCTTAAAAAGATAGTTCTTAACTTATTTAGTTTCTTTTCTTTGTGGGTTGCATCAGGCATGTTTGTTGACTCTTATTTAGTTTAGTTACTGTTTTGATTATAAAACAGTGTTGTTGTTTTGTTTTTATAACATAATACATGTATTTTTTACCAAATTATTTTTAAGCTGTTTGAAAATTTTTAGTTGTTTGTTGAACCTAATTAAACTTTTGAGCAATATATGTAATTAGGCTATGACTAATTTGTACTTTTGCTCATATGTTTTAGATGTTTGAAACTTTTTAAATATTTGAAACATATATTTTTTGTTTGCTCAACAATTAAAGAATTTAAAAACAAACCTGTGTCGTTTATAAAAGTGATTTTGTTTTGAACCTTGAGCTTATTACGTATGAAATTTTAAAGAGCTTATTCAAGAAAACTAACATACTAGTGAAACTTATGGACTAAAAAAAACCTCTCAAACTAAATTCACGTTTAAAATAAAAACAATTTTTTGTGTAACAACGTTCAAAATCCCACGCATTGGGCTGGATCTTGCTTCTTTAGTAGTTAATTTTTTTTAATCCATTGCTTTTTCTTTTATCAACACTTTTGTTAGGTTTTCGACACTGTAGTAAAAGTTTGGTGAAAACACAGCACAATGCTTCAAATTTCACTATTTCATCAGATTTTATAATTTAAAAAAGAGCATCTATTATTAGCAGGTACAATCTGAAAAGTAGGCAGTTAAAATTTTTGTGGCTCTTTTTATTCCAATTGATGCTCTTGTTTAAGTTTAAAAAAGCTTAATTAAGCAAATTAAAAAATTCCTCAAAACAGCCTTTGATTTCTTTGTGGTTGCATTGTTTTGCTTTTTAGGTCTCAGTAAGAGAGCAGTAGCTTTGGTTAAAACTCAATGAATAATGCTTTCTTCATTTAAAACTAAAAATTTCACGCTCAAGCCAAATACTGCTTGCTCAATAATAACTTGTGAAGCTTAATATTGATGCTCATGTTTAAACTATAAAAAGCTTAATTAGACAATTTAAAAATGCCTAGTTTGTGTGCTTATTGTTTTGCTTTGTAAGTTTAAAATAGGAGCAGAAGCATCAGTACCAACTCGACAGTTGATGTTTTTCATTTTTTAAACTCTTTAAAATTTTACGCTGATGCAACTTTTTCAAATAGAAACTTTTGAGGCAGTTCGCGTTCCTCACAGCCATTCCTTTGCCACGTAGGCAGTTGATAAACTTCTAGAATCTTCACACTGAAAACGAGAGTATCTTCTGAAACGCATCTCTCTCGTTTTCGCTCAAGCAGTTATGCACAGTGCAGTGCAGCTCGCATAGAGAGAAGTATGAAGCTTCTTCAACGTTTCATTTCCGGTTTGTATGTGATCTCATCCCATCGCATGCTTGCTGCTTCATACTTGCAGTGCGCTTTGTTTAAAAAGTTTGTTCTTTTTGTTTGGTTAGATTTGTTTAGAATCAGTTAGAGCTTTGGTTTTTAATTAGCAGATGATTTCTTTTTTGTTAGTTTAGTCTTCTTTAAAGTTATCATTACGTTTTAAAGCATAGTGTATGTTTGCGCTTGCTGTTTTGTTTAAAAAGTTTGTATTTTCAATTGAGTTTCAGTTAGACTGTTAGAGCTTGGCAAGTTTGTTTACTTTTATTTAGCTGATAAGTTGTTACTTTATTTATTTGTTGTTAGTTTAGTTTGTTTAATATGTAAACTTTTTTATGTTTAAATTAACTTTCTTTTAAACGATTTTATTTATTAGATTAAATTTATTAACTTTTTTGTTCCAAAAAAAGTCTAAAGTTTTTTTTGAAATTATTTTTATATATAAGATTTTATAGTTAAATACTTTAGCACATACTTTTACTCTTTGTGTTTGTGTGGTAAGTTAAGTACCTTATGTACAACAAAATTATCTTCTTTGTACACATTAAATTTTTAAGTAAATAGAAGTACCTCTTAATATGTACTGAGTTCAATAGTTTTAGTTGGAAACAAATTGATTTAAATTAAAAATTTGGTTTTTAAATACTACAGCCTGAATTATGTTTCTATAAGATTTTGCTGTTGTAAAAATTTAAATTTATACTCTGCACTTGCTAGTTCTTAATCTTACATAAGTTAGGTAAAATTACACTGTTTTTAAACACATTTAATCTTAAGAAATTTAAAATCTTTTGTTAGCTTAAATATTGAAAACATTTAAGCCATTAGTTTAGTTTAACACCAATTAAAATGAGCAATTTATCTACTAAACTTTTTTTTTCAGATTTTTAAACTTTTAAAATAACACTAAAGTTTTTTGTCAAAGAACACAGCTTCAAACAACAAACCAAGGTGAGATTGTTATTGACTTTTTATACTTCAAATAATTTTTTTGTACAAACAAGAACTCAAATAAGCTTTTTAAGTAAATTGTTTTTCTCCTTTCCAAAAAAACCTGCAAAATTCAGTTTCTTGGCACCGCTCACAAGGTCTCTTACGATTGATTATGTGTTTAAAAAAAATTTGCAGAAATTGCTACTTTTCTTAAATTTTTGATTTTATTTAAGTTTGTTAATTTTAACTTTAACATTACAGCATACCGCGTGTAGAAAGCAACAATATTTGGACGCACAAAAGCATTCGGTCAATTGGAAAGGTGAGCTCAAACTATTCAATTTTCATTAACTATTTAGCTTATTGAATTTTTTTTTATTTGTTTTAGTTACCAAATAAAGTAATTATTATACTTACCCACTAGCACGGTTTAAATTATTTATAAACTAAACTATAACAAGCGTAATTAAGTTATGAAAAAAATTGTAGTTTAAAAAAATGTCCATTTATAAGTTCGACTGTATGACAAAGTACTTGAAAACATTAATTTCTTAATTATAGTTTTATATTTCAATTCAAATTAAATAATTGGTTTAGTGTTACAGATAAGATATATTAAAAAAAGTCATAATTAAGCCATAAGGGTCATATAATTAAGTTTTAATATTTTGAACTTTGCTAGTCCTTACAAGTAGATGTATAAGTACTTAATCTGTCCTATAGTTTAGTTATATTGTATATTTTGTTACTTTCAGTTTGGATAATAAAGTACGGACTGTTATAAGTAGTTTTATTTAGACTATATAATTTATAAATTATCAGTTAAGATATGTAATTGTTCTTAAAATAAGAACGCAACCGTCAATTAGCCTTGGATCTCAGAAATTTCTCGCATATTCCAAATTTAAAATTAAAGCTCTTATGCAACAAAATTTTGGTGGAAACTTTTGTTTCTTTGAAACCTTTTAACAACTAATCTTCATTGCTAAATATGCTTAAAAGCTCATTTAGGCATTGAAATATTGAAACCTACGGAAAACAAGATTATGCAGTTGGAAACTTGAAAAGCAATTAAGAAATGATTGTTAACACATTAGTTTCAGAAAAGTGCATTAACAGCTTATTTATTAATGCGCGCTTACATAAAAACTTTAAAATAATTCTTTAAAAGTCTTTAATTGGAAAAAAGAGTATTCAAAGTTCGGCTTATTTAAAAACTTTGGATATATGAGAAAAATCGCATCAAAATTTTTAGTTTCAAATATTTTAATTGAAAAATGCACAGTAGTTACAGCAAGGTGTGTGTATAGCTGGTACGCGGTATTTGTATTGCCAGTAACTCGATACTTTGAATGCTTCCGTTAAAAATCACCCAGTAATTATGTTAATAAACTCTTTGTTCGACATTCAAAAACTTATGAGCTTTTGTAGTGCAGACATTAAATGTAAAAATGTTGATTTTTTCAGCAAAAACTGTGCCCTGAAAATAAATTAAAAAAATATTTTGTTAGACTAGAAATAAAAAAATAATTTATTTAAATTATACTTTTTTTATCCGACGAATAAGTAATATAAAAGCTTTTTAAAAAATAATTTTAACAAGCCAATACCAGTTAACTTTTAACGAGAGTCTTGAAACAAGTAAAAGCCTAAAGTCTAAAAATTGTTTCACCACGAACACTAAACCGCTTCGAACTGAAACCAGCTTTCTAAAAATCAGCAAACCGAAATAAACCTTTGGAAAGGGGAAAGCCGCATTTAAAATTCACAAAAGTTTTCTGAAAAAAAAAAAACTGCCCGACGAGCCGCACGGCAATACTTCATCGCTTGCTCGCATTGTGACGTCACGACTGAAGCGAGATCTTCTGACGACTTCCTCTCTGCGCGCGGCTTCTTATATATGTACTGCATGTGTACGCTCAATTAAAAGTTGCCCAATTTCGCCTCTCTCCCCGTGATTTTGTTTTACAAGTTATTGAAGTGAATTTGAAAGATTTGATTTTAAAGAAACGAGTTTTCCTGATAAGTTTTAAATTTTTTTATGCTTTTTATTTAGACACTGGCCATCAAACGATTCCCAAATAAAGTTTTATTTCTTTTAGTCTGATTTAAAAAATAAAATTAAGCCAACCTAAATGTTTTTTACCGTTTGTTTTTAATAACATCGTAATATTAAGTTCATTTAAACTTTGACAAGTACTAAAATCTTTCGTCAAACTACTTGATAAGCTATTTTAAGCAGTAGTCTGTTTTTACATCTTAGTTAAAAAGTTGTAAAATTTGTCAGCAGCCTCTCAGTTTACTTGCTTGTTTTGGTCCTGTTTAAAACAAGTTTAAATAAAATAACAATGACCAGCAACACAAAAATGCTACATAACTATGTTGTTGTTTACCAAAATGCAAACTCTAATTCTAAGCTTCAAGTCTAAAGTTTTTTGAAAAATAGTTAAAGAAAAAGCTTAAAGTTACTGAAGTATAAAACAGAAAAAAAGCTTCAAAAGTGAATAAGGTTTTAATAATTAAAATAAAAACTTAATGTTTTTGTTTTAAGCTTAGGCATTATTGTATTTTTCACTTCAAATCTTTACAAAAAATATTTCACAGTAATTTTCACAGTTGCTTGTAAGTTTAATTCAAAACGTTTATCGTAATATAACTTTATTTTTCACTCACTTTTCTAAAAGTTTGTTTGATTTTTATTGTAGTTTCTACTTGTAAGCTTATCAGTACACCAGTAAGATCGAATAGAAGAGGTACATGCTAAATTAAATTAACAATTAATTAATGTTATAGATAAAGATATAATATGGTTATATCTATTTTAAACTTAAGGTTGAATCCTAATAAAATACAGAACATCTAATCATAAAGTATAATACATATTTTGCATTAGAAACAATATCATTAAATATAGTACAAATGATATTAAATTAAAAAATTAATTAATTCAAGATCAAATATTTCAACTTTCTAACTTTTAAGCCCCACAATTTCTTCTCATTGAAAAAATAGTAGTTAAAGTTACACATTTAAACTGTAGCTTAACTAAAGACTTATTATTTATAAAAAAAAATTAAATATGAATATATTTGTAAATGTGTGTGCTGGACAAGTTGTGTTAGTTATATTCATAAAATATAGGATATACAACAACTTAGAATAAATATACTACTGATTTAAACCAATTAGTTCACCTGAAAATACTTTATTGCACTATGTAATGTGAAAAACTAAAAATTAATTCTCAACAGTTATTGGATGAGCAACGAACTGTCGTCAAACCAACTTCCCTATGACGTCACAATGACGCCCGCGGAAGACAACCAATCAGGAATAAGAAGCGAGCAAATGAACCAATCAGAGGCTGGCAAAGTGAAAATGGAAGTCGGGGAGGAAAATGGCGCCACGGAGCGTCCGGCCCCCCTGAAGGAGAACGGGGTGGTTGCCATGGAAACGGACGAGGGTGTGAACGGAAGGAAAATTCCCAATGTCGAAATAGTAAAAGAGGCATTCGAGAAAACGAGCACTGAAAATTTTCATGTCAACGAAAACAAAGATAAAGTTTCTGTGACGAGAATAAAAGAAGAAAATGTTCCTGCCACAGGTGATGTTATTGGAATTGTTCCAAGTGGAGAAAACAAAACAAACGGAGAAGTCGAAATGATTGAAGAAAATAACACAAACCAAGAATTGAGCACAAACGAGGAAGATAAACCAAATGAAGAAGTTGAGCAGGTAAAAGAAACAAACAAAAACGGAAACATCAAACCCGGTAGAAAAGTCAGTTTGATCATAGAGGAAAATAACACAAATGGAGAAACAGAAAATAACACTAATGGAGGAGAAACAGAAAGTAACACAAATGGAGAAATAGAAAATAACACAAATGGAGATCTGGATTTAAATCTAAATAGAGAAACAGAAAGTAACACAAATGGTCAAACAGAATATAACACATATGGAGAAATAGAAAATAACACAAGTGGAGATCTGGATTTAAATTTAAATTTGGACGATTCGATTGGCGATCTTCAGATAGTCGAGTTTGATGATGATGATATAAAGCCAGAGATAAATGATGTTGACCAAGAAATCACAGAGACTGCTGGTGCAAGCCAAGAAGCTGATAATCAAAATGAAGCAGCCAACGAAAGTACAGAGACCATTGACGCGGCCAATCAAAGACAAGGAAGCTTTGAAACAACAAATGAAATCGTAGAAAACGGCGCAGAAACAACTGAAACGATAAACGCCATAGAGCCGTTTGTGCCCAGAGAAAGGCGAAGCGCGACCACCCGGAACGTGCAAAACCAGAAACCAGCCAATAAGAGCGCTTCAAACGTCAAGCAGGAGAAGGCGTTCCAGCTGCCGAAGATAGCGCCGAAGAAGTACAAGAAGTCGGATTACATTCACGGTTTCGGAGATCTGGCGGACTTCGAGTTTTCGGCGGAAGTCTTTCCCAGGCTGGCCGAGGTTGTTTGTTTTATTTCTAATTTGAAAATTTAAAAAAACAAATGCTATTGATATATATTTTTGAAGGTAGCTTATTGTTAACTTGTTTTAATTCTTTGTTTACTTAGTTATCAATAAAAGTAATTAGTTTGTTATAAGATTACTAAAAAGTATTTAAATCTTAATTTGTAGTCGAAACTTTGCACAGTTATTAAAAAATCCTAGCCTTCTTCTGCTACTTGGCCAATGTTTGGCATTGGTATTTAATCTACACAAGTAACATCTCGAAAGATAAGCTTGACTTAAAAAATTTACAAAGCGTTTTTCAAAACCAGCAGCAGTTTAGCTTGCATTAAATTTATGGAACGTTTATGTTAGCATCTTTATTAAAAATTAAAAAAAAAGAAATTTGGAATTTAGATCTCTTGACACATAAATTTTTTCTAATTTATCAACGGAATACACAACCGGTGTGTGCACCAGTTGAAAAATGAAGTTGACCAAATAAAATTTAACAAAATCAAGTAAGTAAATATATTACATCAACCGACCGAACAGACCGTGTGCACCGACGACCCCCACCTGCTGATGGACAAGACCGGCCACAACGTGTTCATATGCAAGATATGCGAATTGAACTTCCCGACGCTCGCCACTCTCAACGAGCACTTCAACCTGAAGCACCCCGCCCTGTGCCACAGCGCCACCACCGGCGAGCCCCCGAAACCCGTGGTGACGGTCGAGCGCGAGGAAGAGGAAAGTTTTCCGAAAGACACGAACCTGACGCCGGAGATGGCCAAGTTGCTGGGCTTGGTGCCGAGGAAGAAAGTGAGACAAGGTTGGTGATTTCTTGTTTTTAAAACATAATTATTTATAACTTGTCAATAATTAAATAGCTTATAAATGAAGTTGCTGTCTAAGTTGTGCTAAAACAAGGTTTGTGTAATGACATTTATTTATTTCTTAAAATTTCTTTTTGATTAATAAATGTTTCCGAATAAAGTTAGGTGTTAATTTACATAACTAATAACAAAAGATATATTAGAATAATTTTTTAGTAAGTTGTATAAGTAATCTACTGCACATCTTCTTAAAACTAATATAAAAAGTCGCGACAAATCGAACGAGCTAAAATATCACGAGTTTTGTAAAGAAGCAAAGAAAATGTCAGCGTGCTAAGGATTTTTTCTTCGAAAATCTTCACTTCGTGCTAAGCTTGGCACGCAATCTTGTCACGAGAAAAAACGATTTGCTACCAATAAAAATTCGTTTTTTTAAATGAAAATGTATAGCAAATTAACAGCGACTCATTCGTGTTACAAATATTTAATCACAAGTTCGTAGAATTTTCACTCAGTATCTTATTGGTCTTTTTGTTATAAGATTTTGGATTATTTAAGTCCTTTTTTTGTTGTGGTCACAGCTGTTGTTTCTTTTGCTTTTTTGGACCTCATTTGCACTTCTTTGAGAAGTTTTCAGTTTGTGCTCGCAGATTTACACTCCTATTTAAATTTTTATTTAACATCAATTCTTATAGATTTTTTTGAATTTAAATTTAATCTTATACTAACACACATTTTTTTTTATTTTCTTTACAATCTTTATACTCTATTTTGTCGATACCAACAACACAACTAAAACCATACAAAGTGAAGTTAAGTTATCAAGCTATTTTAACATGAGCTAGTTAATTAACTTTTTGTTTATTAACTCAGAACCAACTGAAACAGTAAAATTTCAACAAACAAGTTGTTTTTATACATACAAAACCAATAGAGCCAATAAAATTTTGTGATTTTTTTAACATTTATCAACTTTCCATTCGCACAGAAACCTTTGTGGAGCCGGTGCGTGCAGACATCAGGTACGGCACCAACAACGACTACGTGCTGACGTCACCGCCGCCAGGATTCCACAAGTTGCCCGGGTGGATGCGAAACAAGGAGGACGGACAGATTGTCGTTCCTGGTTTGTATTTTGAATTTATACAAAAGTAGCTAAGCTATTAGCAGGTGTAAGTTATTAGTAGGTGTTATCATTAACATTATTGTCCTAGTTTGATAGTTGAATATTTGACGAGCGGTTGGGGACAAAACCAAATTGTTTATCAGATAGTAAACTGTAGTCAAAAAGGTGATTTGAAAGTTTTACGGATATAGTGTGTTTAAAAATTCCAGAAGACCCACTAGTTAAAGACTTAATTGATAAAATAATTAAAAGTTGTATTAATAAAAGTAGATAAGTTATTTTTATGTGTGCCTGAGTGTTATCTGTAAAATTAAAGTATAGCGGGTTGCAACCAGACATTATATGCAGCTTGATGTATCTTTTCATATATGAAACGAGTTGGTGTTTTAAGAATAAAGTAAAATAAATAAACAGTGCATGGACCAATTAATTTTAACCTGGTCAGCTTAAAGTATATATTATAATTTTCAGTAAAAAAAATGTACAACAGAGAAAAATGGCAAGTTATGTAAAAGTAAATAACATTAATTACTAGTTTCTATGTACTTACTAAAGTCATACCGCTTGGTTTGTTGGGAACGGATAAATTGTTTTGCTCCTGGTTATTTTTTACTATACATAAGTTAACTAAAACTAAAGTAAATGAATTGAATTTAAATAGATGCAATGAGTAGATTGCGGTTTGTTAAAATAAGCTTTTTATGAACCATAGTTAATATAAAATATTATTTGTTGAAGTAATTATTAGTTAAAAAATCAGCCCGGTCAATATAATCTGGACTGCATGACGTACTTTATAACGTGTAAATTGTAAACCAGTAAAAAGCTGTAAAAAGTAATTAGCAGCAACAATAAGGTTCGCTAAATAATGTTTTAGCAAAAAGTTAATTTGATTTTTCAAACTTGATAATTCTAGGACTTATTAGAGCTTTGTTGTGCTAAGTTTAAAAAATACACAAGCATCTTAAGTCTGAAATAATGCCACCGCAAGTTCTTAGAAAAACGGCTCAGTATAAAATTCTTCTGATTGTAGGCACATTTCAGTTTTTAATTGGCTTTTGTGTTTTTTCTTCAAAGTTACTAAGCTACTATCATTTGAATTATGAGGTTGTTGATAAATAAAACATTTTGTATGTAGTTTGAAGCTAGTTAGATCATGACTATACTTCTGTAAAAACTAAGTTGGGTTGAATTCTTTTTTGACATTAAATATATACTATACAAACCTGATAAGCAAAAGTTGTGAAATTTTGATACAGGTAAAAAGATTAAAAATGTAAAAAAAAAAAAAAGTATTCAAAAAAGTATTTAAACTTCTTTTGTATAGCAAATGAAAATTGCTTCGTTGATGACAAATGCTTTCAAATTTTTCTTTCTTCTAACCAAACTGCATCCCTGATGTTAAATAGCCCGAAGCAAATTTCATCTCGTATATTTTAAATGATGGATCGTATCTTGATTTCTTTTTAGTGCTACAAAATTGTTTTGTGAGTCTCAATTTTTTTACATTCTTGAGTTACAAGATTTAGAATTTTCTTACTTTGAAGTATTTGTAACTCTAATATTCTTAAACAAAAATTTTTTTAAAACTTATTGTGTTTTATGAGATTAATTGATTGGTAGTTATTTGAGAAAGTTTAACAAAATGCGTAATATTGTAATGAATTTAGTAGGGATTTGTATAAAATTTAGTGGTTTGGTTGGTTTAAAATCACTGGGAGTTCGTTCGGAAACACCGGTCTACGTTGTAATTTTACTTTTGCTTTAAATTTAAAATAAACAAAGACTTAATAGAATCTAGTTCGCATACAAAAAAAATAAGAAGCATAGATTCGAAATGTATTCTGCTTTTAAATGTCACGATGATTAAAATGACTTATTCCTTTGGCATCTACAAAATAAGTGTAGCTATATTTGAATATTTGAGTGAAACCTAAAGTTAAAGCTTTAACACGTTGAAGTTAATAAATAATTAAATGTATAAATAAAACAACTTTATTTTGTGTACTACGAGTTTATATTATTAAATAAAAAGAAAAATATTCGTTCAAGTATTAAAAGTGCTTTAAAAAGCACAAATTTGTGTTTGAGTTGAAAAAAGTTAGTAAGAGCAACTGGCATTAGCAGAGACTTTCATCCAAACACACCTGTCGTGATAATGCTGAGAATTGAACGCAAATTTTAAAAGTTGCTGAGTTCAGCATAATTTTAAGTTTGAGCGCTGAACTGCAATTTTTCATCGACGCTTTCAAAGTCTGGAAGCGAGAACTTGAATGTCTTCTCAAAACTTTAGGCGTAGTCTGTTGCAGCGTTCATAAGCTCTTATTAAAAAAAAATTGTTTGAGTTTACATATTACGCTTGTATTTGTAGCAGATAAAACTTATCGGTCAATAAACACATTGATTATACTTTTACTCAATAAACCAAGGTAATGATGGGTAATTTCGTTTTTAAGTTTATTGATAAGAAAAATAAGCCCACTTTTTAGTGATATCTACAGTTTAAAAGTTATATGAAACATTTAACGGAATATAAATTTAAATGATACACGATAAACTTTTAAAACGTATTGTTGATGTGTTGCCGGGCTCGAAGGGTATCAGAAGCTTAAAACTGTATAACTTTTACAATTCCCCGAAAAATTCAAAAATATTGCCAGCTTCAAGCCATCGCTTTTTGTGATCTTCTGTTATAAGGTTAAATATTCATGCGCGCAGCAAGTTAAAAGAGGCACAGTTTCTCAATTCTTTGGCGCTCTCAAGCGTTTTAGAGTCTTGTGCGTGTGCAAAACGGAAAACTTCTGCTGAACGCTTAATTGAAAAATTCAGCTTTTCTATTTGTTTGGGAATTAGCTCAGGCGCTGTATTACAATTCAAACTTTTTATTAGTTTTGTTTCTGATAAAAAAATACTTTTGGCTTTATCAAAAAGCAGTTTTGTGTGTATTAGACTTTATAAAAATTAAAAAATTTTCCTTAATAGTATCAGAAACATCTAATTTTCTTTGTGAGCAAGCTCTATTACTTTAACAATTAAGTCTGTATGTGTGAGTGAATAAGTTGAAAGTTGTTGTTTAAATACTTATGTTTATGTGAAACTAAATTTCTTCTTTTGTTAACAAGTTATGTTTGTGATGAATGTAATATTTGTTTGATAAACTTCTTGCCCTTATACAACAAAAATCTACTTTTATCTGTTAATAAGCTTAACCGTTGTCTTTTAATTTATATTTAAAAGAAAAATAAAGTTTCTAAGAATTTTTCTTTTAAGTTATGTATGATAAAAAAATGTTTCAAAACACTTTGGATGAATTTGGTTTTGTTCATCTTTAAGTTTATAGATATTAACATTTTTTGTAAAATAAAAAAGTTTAATTTAAACCAAGCTCGAAAGAAATTAAATAATAACAATTATTTTTTAAACAGAAAAGAAATACATCTCTCCAAGTGCAAGTGAGTTCAAATTAGTATTATTACTTTATTAAAAATAATTTTAATTGGTTATTAAGTTACAAAAAAAAAGATTTTTAATGTTAGTCATTTATAATACGTGTTTTTTATTTAAGTTTAAAAAATTATTAAAATCTTTTTAGCATCAAGTACAACTTAAAAAAGAAAATTTATCTTTGTTTTCAAAAAGTTTAATTTTGTTATAAAAGTAAAAGTAAGTCGAAGCAAATTCTAAAACTATATTTTTGTACAAAAGTGTATACTAGAAGGTCGAACAGAAACAAAATAGCAAAAAAAGGTAAGAGAAGAAATGAAGTAGCTGAATGTAGTAAGACAAATTTGTTTGTTTTTAAAATAAGTATCATTTAGTTTGATCCCGTGCTACAAAAAAAGGTATAAATAATTTCGTTTTTGTATAATTTAAAAACTGGGTACATTTTTATCATCAATTAGTTTTAAACGAACAAATGTGATTGCTTCAAAAATCCAAAATAGTTTGCTTAATTTTAGTAAGTGCAAAAGGCACCATTAGTTATGAACAAATGTTTGAAAAAGAGGTAGTTTTCTCTTTAAATTGATAGTTTTAAACGTGTATCTTATAGCGTTATAACTAAATTGCGACATAGAAAAGGGTTTTCTCTTTTAATGATATTTTTAATGGTGCTTTAAAATCCGTGATCTTGCTTGTGAATTGCAACACAAAATTCTCACGGGCTAGTTTTAAATTGGAAACTAAACTTGTCATGAGTTCCATCCACTTATTTGTGAAACTAATCGGTTTCAACATCAACATTTTTTATAAAATAGTTTTATTAATCGTTTTAACACAGAAACACAATTTTTAATGTTATTGGTTTAAAGTAGACTGTAAGACGCTTTACCCAACCACAAGTTTTGTTTAGTTTCTCCCCACAAAAACGTTTAGTTTTTACCATTCTCCCGTTGTTTCAAAACCAGAAACTAAAACTTGGACTGTATCAGATTAAAAATTTACTTTGTTATTTTGTCGCAATTTCCAGCAGCACTAGTAAACAAGCAATCAACCTTTTCAATTAATAATAAAGTACAAAATATTAAACTTATAGAAAAACAATAAAAACGCCCATTATCACAGCAGTTTTGCGACATAATTATATATATATATTTTCCGACTCAGTTATATACATTATAAATATAACAGCAGCACCGGTGAACACTGCGAACCAGCAAGCGACCGACCTCTCCCAGTACAGCGTCAACCTTGTGATAAGGAACAACCGAAAAGTTTACTGCTGCCAGGTGTGCGACTACGAGTCTTTTGAGAAAAGCACCATACTCAGGTGCGTTGTGTTTTGATTTGTTATAATAGTGTACAAACAATTGTATGTAGTTTAATAAAAATGGTTTTTTTATAAGAAAAAAATTGTTTACGCAATAACATAAATTGCTTGTGTTTTTATTGGTTTTAAACATTGTAAGAAAGTCCATATCAAAGGTTAGAAATTACTTTACAATAGTAATTAGGTTTAGTAAGCCTGTTTTTTTACATACTAATAGTTGCAATATTTGTGTAGCAAACATGTTTGCGGAGATTTGTTGGTGTTTAATAAAAAGCTTACGTTTGCATATTTTCTTAACACAAAACGCAAAACTATACAAAGCGAAGAAAAAAGAGACGTGTCAGCTAAATATTTTTCTTCACTTTTTTACTGTGTTTCGTTTACTTTTACCCAAAATAAAAACATCTAAAATATAAGAGTGTCATCATCACTTGTTCAAAATTATTTTACATTATTTCAGGCACCACCGCACACACACCGGAGTCAGGCCGTACAAGTGCAAGATGTGCGATTACCCGTTCACCACCAAGGCGAACTGCGAGCGGCACATCAAGAAGCTGCACATCGACGTGCTGAAGAGCACCGGCCAGCAGGCCAAGGACCTGGTTTGTTACGTTATAATTGATAAACTTCGAATAAACTATACAACGACTAAAAATAAGCTTGACTGGTTGTTTAGGTTAAAGATTGGTTGGTCATGATATTTTAATTGATAATTTTTGACTAAAGTAAACAACTTATAAAATTAAACAATTATTAACTCAATTGATTATTATTTAGATTAAAGATAATTGGGCTAAAGATCTAGTCAGTTTCAATGTCAGTTTTAGGGTTGTACGAATCATTAACTTTTTGTTTGGTTTTAAAGGTCGAAAAAGTTATACAGTATGTTTATAACATCTGTATTAAAATAAAGCGTGTAAAGTAACTGTTTGAAACTACATTGAATTTTTTCAGAAAAAGGCTTCAGTGGTTATTTAAACTTAACTTAAAACTTTTACAGAGTATGATCAGACATCAGTATAGTGTTCTTAAATACTTGTGTTTAGTTTAACTCTAAAAATTAAGACTACATTTAAACAGGTCTTATGAATGCTTATTAAAAATTTTCCTTTAAGTTCCAAATGAAAGTACTATGAGAAAAATATACAAAATCTTTTAGTTCTGTTAGAATTGCTACAAAAAAACTATTAAAAACTTTTTATTACAAATATTGCATATGATTGTTTCATTCGTTTAAAAGCAACCTTTTTATTGTCCCGCAAAAGCCTAAAGACTAAATCGCGAAACTTTTTGTAATTTGTATGTGTGGAATATTAATAACATGAAATGTGAATCACAAAGACTTTCAGCTTGCACTGGCTACTATTACGTCACAATGAGTCACTTCCGGATGAACAATGGCCTTTCTCGCATCTTCTTCAACAATTTTTTTTTGTTGAAAGTATTTTGCGGTTTTGACTCTTTTTTTTAACCGCTTTTTTAACTCAAAATGTTTTAAATTCAGGTGCATACATAGGCTTTTCTCTAATATTTATTTAATAAAAAAACATCTTGCAAGCTTATTGAGATTTACAAATACTAAAATTTATTAACCTGATTTTTTACTTTAAATTTTAGGCTGTATTTTATCACTTTAAAAAATTGAAGCAAAATAAAATAGATTTCTCACTTAAAGTATTTTTCTATAGATTTCTAAGCTTTGTAAACATTACAAAATTTATGCAGGTATTTTTATTACAACACTGTTGCAACAAAGACTATTAGTTTACATAAAAAAATTGTAAACATTACATTGAGACAATTTGAAACTAAACTTTAAGATATTTTTAAACATTATTTGACATTCAAATGTCAGAATTTTATAATCTTAACATTGATCGTTAACACTTTTAAATGCTCGGTTTTCACAACAAGTTAATTCAGATGTCAAAACTTTTAATGCAAAACCAAAATTTTCCACTGTTGAATACTCAATTTCCACAACAATTACTAACAACTTTTGTATCAAACAATTCAATTCAAAGCTAATATCTGCCACTTGTTAACATTCAGTATTCACAACAACAACTATGCAGGTATCAGAGCAGCACGATGAAATTCGCAAATTGAAGGAGGGGCATTACGTGGTGAAACCTGAAATTGTTAACATGCCCAACGGAACAACTCCGAGGCAGAGGCATCGGCCGTACAGGTTTGACTATTGGTTTGCTGAAATTTTTTTATCAAAATAAGTATATATAAGATGAAATGGTTGATGTACATTAAACATAAGCAAATTTTTAATATTTTTTTAAAAGCTTGGTATAACAACTCGAACTTTTACGGTTACAGTTTAGTATGTTTTTCAGTACAAAGCTTGTTAAATTCAAACAACTCAACTCAACTTAATTTAAATAAAAAAACATCCCCACAGTTCGAAGTGCCGCATATGCGATCAAGTGTTCTCCTCTCACCAGCAACTCGTGCAGCATTTGAAGCAGGAGCACTCGGTCGAGAACGACGTCGATTCCCATGTCAGGGTATTACCCTCCACCCACCACATGCACACCAGGAAGGACAATAGCGGTTTGTGACGTCATATATGTATTTTTTTAGGGCAAATGTTAACGGTGTTTGAGTTGGCTTGATAATATTTTGATAAGTGACTTTTTATCAGTAAAAAGTAAAGGTGTGGTGCAGGTACAAAAAAGTGAAAATAGTTACTAAAAAACCGTGCTAACCATTAATTTTTGTTTTATATGCCTTTTTAAGTCTGAGTTTTATTTTAAACCCTAGTAACTTTATCACCCGTATCTATACTAAAACTTTTAAAATTTTCGTCTTTCATCACAAACTTTTAAATATCTATTAACTACTATTAGCAGAGGCAAGTAGAAGCAGCAGATCAAGCACCAGGGTGTTGAGAAAATCAGTTGACAAAATATCAACAGACACCAAATCGTTGCTTGGAAAACATCAGTTCCTCAAAGAAGGACACCTCGCTAATTACTTCAACAAGGATACGAATGATGTGGTCGGTTTGAATTGATTACATGATCGAAATCGTTTAAAATTCATTACAAAAGTATTTCAGAATTATTTTTTGTTGTTTGTAAAAACTTTTCATTTTCTTTGAATTTCAAAAGACTGTTTTATCAAAATATTTCGTTTAAATAAAAATATTTTGGTTCTAGAAATTTATATAAAGAAGCGAATGTTCATTCTTACCTAATAACTATTCATCAGAATCACGACACAATAAAAAAAATTAACAAAAAATAATACTTTAAATACTTGAGAATTTTAAACAAAATAATCATAATCATTATCAGTACCAAGACACGATGAAATCAGCAACCATGATGGAGGTGGTTCACCTGTGGAAAGCCCGTCCGCTGATTCCGTTCGAGAAAATAAACGCGTTCAACGCGGCCACCAAGCAGATGAGGAGCATGTTTGACAAGGAGTACTCGCAAGTCGTCGGCTGCGTTAAAAACGGTTTGTGTGAAAGTTGAGTATGTTTTATGTTAAATACAGTTAATGTTGAGTTTGAATAGACCATACTGAAGTAAAGCACTTTATTATACTTGATAAAACTGTGTTTTTTAAGGGCAAAAAGTGCATCCGTAAGTTTAATGCTGGGTTATTCGACAACAAATAATTATTAAAAGGTCCGATTTTCTCAAGTAGTAACAGCAACCTATGTTAAAACATCAGGTGTATTTAAAATTAGTTTGTTGTTAGAATTCCTTTCTTTTTGGGGTTACTAGGGTAAGTTTGATTTAAATCAGGTGCAAATTATTCTTGTTTGGGTCAGAAAATGTGATAGTTTGTTCAAAATATATTATAAAACAAAAGGCTTATAAATTTTATATAGCAAATATTATTGCGTTTTCTATAATAAAAACAAAATTTTTAAATATTTTTTCCATGCTGATGTGTTAGTTTTGTGTCATGGAAATTTCATGATGATGTGTATTGCGTTGGTATTAACACAAAAGCCTGACTAATCTGATTACGTGTAAAACAAGATGTTCGCATGCTTTCAAACGTGATAACATAATTATTATCCACTTCCTTAGACGCCTCATGTTTATTGCTTGTGCGTAAATTTTTAATAAAGGTGAATGTGAATTGTCTTCAATATTAATAATTGAAAAAACTTCAACTTTACACGACCTTTATGTATTTGTATACATTGAATGATAAGCCAAATTAAAAGTTTACTTATTGATATATTTCACCATTTAAATTTTTTATCAACTATAAAAGATATCTAAGAATTTTTCAAATGCTAACTTGCTAAATCTTAAAACAATCAAAAACTAAAGCAGGCAGAAAAGGTTTAGGTTTTTAGCACATTGTTGTTAATAACTCAAATTTTAAAATCAATATTGTTATCTTACACCATCAAAGCCATTTAAAGCAGGAAAACATTTGTTAACTTCTTAAATAGCCAATCATAACAATTTATTTGTATTTTCAGCCAATCAGAATGTAGCGCAAATGAGGTCGAAGCTCTTCTCCCTTCTGACGGCTGCGGCGGTGCAGCAAGTAAATTTGAACAATCAGCCGCAAGGAGGCAGTAGTAAGAAGAAAACACCGCAATCAGGTAGTCGAACAAGCAGTTGAGCTTGGTTTTATTTCGTGTAAAATATATATATGTGTTAAAAAAGTTTTGTTTATTTGAGCTAAAAGTTTTAACAAGTGACCTATAAGTTGTTAGAAATAATACACAAAAAAAGCAATTTAGCTTTATTTCATATATTAAAAAACTCAATAACAGCTGAAAAGTAGGTTTAAAGGTTAAAAATTCACAGGATTCAACTTCACTTCAAACGCTCACCTGTCAACATCCACTCAAAACAAACACACTCAAGAAGTTCGAAACAACAGGAACAGCATTCCGTCCACGTCTGCCGGTATTTTTGATTTACTTTTTGTTTTTGAGTAGTCTTATCAGAAAAAATGTTTGAAAATAAAAAACTGACCCTAAAACTTCTACAAGAATTAGAGAACCAAAGTTTTCTGTTGGCTTTAAAGTTAAATAATTAGCTAAGAACACAAGTTTTGTAAGTTTATTTGTTTGGGTTAGAAATTAGTAATTGTTTAGTGAAAAGTTAATAACTTTTAATTAAAGTTGTGAAAGATTTTTTTTACATCTTGTTAGTCAAACAAACTTCCTTTTGAAAACTTGAATGAAAAAAGCTAAAATTTTAAGTAGATATCTAATTAACGTTCTTTATAGTTTTAAAATTATAAAATATATTAAATAAAATTAAGTAAAATATATTATTTTTGTACAGGTGCTCGTTTCAACAATCAAAAAAGCTACCCGCCAATATTGCCAAAGCAGACTGCGAAAAACAGCTTTAAAAGTTAGAAGTTGTTATAATTAGTTTTGTGCAAAAATACGTTCTGGCATTTCCTCCTGATCTATTTAAGAAGAAAGCTTAACTTTGAATAAAATAAAACAAAACTAAGTTTGATATACTGCTACAATTAGTGCAATTTTTTTATAGTTGTTTTAATTTTTAAGGTACTACACATTTGCTTGAAGATTTGAAGAAGCTGAACAACAGCAGTTTCATGAGCCAGAACTACATTCAGGTATTTCAATTACATTTAACATATTTGTTTTTACTTATTTGTTTGTACAGTTTTTAGAATTATAATCTCAATTGAAATATTTTCAATGGTAACTCATACAAGAAGCCAGTCAGTATTATTTTTCTTAACAATGTTTTGTATACATGTGTATAAACGTTTATATACTTATTATGTAATTGATATTTCAGTCTTCGATGGACGCCATATTGCCACCACCGTCTAGCACTTTATCAGCTAAAAAGTTAGTTTGTCAATTACTTGTTTGTTTTTTACAAGTTGCATTTTAATTAATTAGATTTATCATGAGAAGTTAAAAATTGGAAAAACCAAAATAAATTTACTTTTTTATAAAATAATGTTTATCCATCAAACCTTTTTTTCATTCAAAATTATAAGAATGTCTAACAAACTTAATACTATGAAGTACAGTGACAATTGTTTGTTTCCTTAAGGTTAAAAATTTTAATAAAGTTTTATGTTTAAAAGTTCAATATATAAGAACAAAATACAATCAGGGAGAAGAAGCCGACGAAAGCGACTTCGATGAAGGAAGTTTTGGCAAACAGCCTGCCCACTATGATCAACATGGGCTCAAGTTAGTGTTTGGTTGTTGTTTTAATTTGTGTGATATAAGAAGCCCACTAGGGTCAACAAAAAAATTGAGCAATTTTGATACGTTAACATTGTTTTATGAAACGTGTCGTAGTCAAATTAATAAATACACATGATCATTTCCTCTTATCAAACATTTTACGCTTTTATATGACGTCACAGAGTTTTTCATATACTCATCCCCAATTGACAAAAAACAACATGAACAATTAACCTAACCGCTAAAGCGTAACAATCACGTGACTACATCAACAGGGCCTTCCCCCAGACTGACCAACATGGTCACGGACGACGTCGGAGCGCCGGGGGAGAGGAGGATGAGCGAGCAGGTGAAGTGCCTGAAGTGCATGCGGAGGTACTGGTACAAGTCCGCCCTGGTCAAGTGCATCCAGGGACACATGGGGCTGCGCGGGTTCAAGTGCGCCCACTGCGACATTAGGTGAGAGTTTTTTTTATAAAAAGAAATAAAATAAAAATGTGCAATTTAAATATTTTATTTCCTGCCAGGTTTCGGTGGTTAATAAACTGTTTAGTTTGCTCATTTTTATTTAAACAGCTGTTTGCATTTCGGTATATCGAGAAGTTTTTTTAGTTTATACAAATAACCGTATAGTTTTTTTATGATAACTGTTGTGTGTATAAATGCGGTATGTGTTGGTGAAAGAGTGAAAATTTTTCATTAAAAAGTTCAAATAGATCTCAGCTAAGTTAGCGTGGCTGAATGAAGCTTATAGGTTGGCTGACTCTGTATCAAAAAAAAAAACTTTGCTTTTTGTTAACTACCATACCAAACATAATTTTTTTTAACTTTCAAAGCTCAAAATTAAACTACGCCAACCGTTTCACCTGCGTGTTTAAATTACAAATAACTAAATATAAACTCACAATATTTCATATGTTCGCAGGTTCACGGTGCGCAGTAACCTGCTGAGACACGCCTACAAACAGCACGAGATTAAGAGGGACTCGCCGAACAAAGCTGACAGTGTGGTGCATCTCCCGCACGAGGAACAGGTAATAATACGTATGAGTAAGTCATACTTGTATTTATTACATTATCACAACGATTAATTAATTAACAAAACGGATTCATCTTCCACACGAGGAATTTAAAGCGACAGGCGCACATTTAAAGGTTTTTTATAGATATCTTGATATGATTGTACAATAATTTATTCGCCGAACAAAGAGTGTTCTGTGGCTCGCGAGGAACATTTGTTAAACACAAACATGATAAACTAACTGAAAGCGTTGATGCAAGATATTAAAACACTGCAGTGTCCACAGGACGAGGTGCAGTTTGAAGAACAATTTTTTGTTTAAATTAACAAAATTCATGATTTAAATAATATTGAAATAATTATAATGATGATAATGCACAGGTCCAGTGGCAGTTGAAGGAGGCTAGGATTGAGGCAGACAGGTTGGTGGGGGAAAGAGATCAGGTTGCCATGGAAGAAGGCGAGGTTGCCATGGAGCAGGAAGACGTTGCTAGGGAGGAAGATCAGGTTGGTAAGGAAGCGGAAGATGATGAAGAGGTTGGAAAAGTCCAGCAGGTTTGTTAAATGTTTTTGTTTGAAAATTAATTTTTGTTGAAAAAAACATTCATTTTTTGATGGATCGCATGATAAAAGCAATGTTTAAACACAATTAGGCAATTGAGTTGAAATTCACAGCGCTGGTTGTTTTAACCAGGGGCATGGGTTGATCAATTTCGTTAGCTCAATTTAGCAAGTGTGTAATTTATAAATAAAAAAAGTAAGTTCCCGCAAAAGTAATCTTAAATTTGAACGAAAGTTATTTTAAGCTAAAAAATAGTTAAGCATAAACTTAAAGTTTGAATAGGGTAGGTGTGAAACTGTATAAAAAACATGATATTAATGAAATTATTTTGGCTTAACACTTTGTACACTTTACTAGTATTTTTATATTTTCACCATACTGTTTTTTTTATAAGTTTGTGTTTTTTTGAACCCAACTGCATTATTGTAATTAAAACTGTTTTCAAAGATCAACAGGCTTCAAATATACAATAAAAAGTCAGACACTTTTAAATAAAGCTCTATTTTAAACTCCATTAAAATGAGTATCAAAACATCATTTTTTTAAAGTAAAATTTATGTAAAAACTTGATATTAAAAAATCACTAAACTTAATTTATTTTTACTATACACTTCAACGGTTAAGTCTTCGAGCATGTAACAGCTTGTAAGAAAGTGTTTGAATTATTCATACGAAAATTTTGTGAATGTACGTCCCCCAACTTTGTATGTTATATTTTGATTTTTTTTTGAAACGTTAGTACACCAACCTTATAGTTATAGATAATTTACATCTTTTGTGTGTATTCATATACTAGTTACCCGGCCACGTGTAGTTACACACTGCAAGTTTAATGCAGTTTGTTCAAGCAGCATTTTCTAAGAGATCTTAGTTTTATTTTGCATTTGCAATCAAATAAGTTTTAGCGAGATGAACAAAACATGGTTCGTTGAAATGTTAACGAAATAAAACACCTGGTGACAAATTGACAAAAGTTTGAATTTTAAAGAAACCTCGGTTGTATGAAATAAAAACTTTTTAAGAAGTAATTTAATTTTAGTTTAAAATAATGCTTTTTTTAACTTAAAAGATTACTGAAATTAGAAATAATGAATTAGCGGTGTGAAGATAATAGAAATAATTTTAAACATTTAGTTTTACGCATCCAAGTGTAAGTTGTAAGGTTTTTCCTTTGAATACTTTTAGTTATAAACTTAACTAAAGTTGAAAAGCTTAAAAAAAAAAGTTTCCAAGTCAAATAAAACGGTGGTAAAAAAATTATATTTTAAAATTTCTCTTTGTAACTCATCGATGCATTTTCAGAAACAAGTAATTTTAAAGCACTTCAAAGAATATCATGTTTGTGCAATTAGGTAGAAGTTTAAATAAGTTTTTAAAAGAAGTTTTGCGCAGAACGCAAGCAAATATCCTAGAAGCTTCTCTCCTCTGCCACGTGAAAACATTCTTGGCACTTTTGGCCGCTAGGTGTCGCTTCGTTTGCGAGGAGCAGCATCTTTACAGCGAACGAGAGAGAATTTCGCAGAGGCGTTCGTTTCACAGCTCTCTCTGTGCGCGCCGGAGATTTTGCTGCGCTTTTGGGCGTTCTCGCTTGTTTTGTCGAGTATTTGTGCTCACTTGTTCAATCAACTCTTCAAAGAATGTCTGATCAAAAATAAACTGTTGTTTCGTCATTAATTTGCCTCATGCAAAAACATAACTTTTGTTTGCTGTTTTGTGAGAAACTTTAAAAGTATAACTTTGTTTTTTAACTTTGCAGCTTCAAGCCAAGTGACCCCCCTGGTGTTGTCTGCATAAGCAGTTGCTTGTTTTTCGAGCTGATCAGTTTCTCGTTGTTGCGAGACAAACAAAAGAATTGCCGTTATTTGCGTAAATTAGCTTTAAATTTATTGTTGATTTAGGCTTATTACAAAAAGCTGTAAGCACAGCTTCATAATATTTTGAAAGTTGAACCCATTAAGTATAGTCTAATACAGAAGATGTAATCAGTTTTGTTCTTGTTAGTTTACCTAGCTTCTTCATTAAAGCTTTAATAAGAAATTATTTTTTCTGCTATTTTTTAATCGTATTGTCGTATTCCGTACAAAATTTTTGTTTTAGTTGTTCTCAATTAAATATTAAAATTGTCTTTAAACTAACTGAAATTAATGTGGTGTATAGTCCAATATTTATATATATTTATTTAATCTTCATTAAAATCAAATAAAAAACAAAACAACTCGGCGTCAAAATTTCCTATACTTTTAAAACAGAATAAGTTAAAATAAACAGATTATTCTGCTTTAAAATGGTTTTTATTTATAGATTTAATGTTTCTAATAAAATATTTAATTGTGAAAGTACTAAAGCTTTAAATTATTTCATATGTTAAAATTTCAGGACGAGAGTGCTTCTGAGGTGGACTCCGTGTCGGTAACGGACGCAAACGAGAACGGTTCCTCGAGCGAGAACTTCCAAATCGACAACAGCCAATCAAGCTCCTTCTTTGACTCCTTCGCCTCTCCCATTGGTGGAAAAGTTAAGGTTTGATTGAGTCTTATTTTTTTTATTTATTTTTATACCAAAGTTTGCTTTAGTTCAGTAAGAACATTGTGGAAGTAATGCTTGTGCATTGTTTAAAATTGATTTCGACTTTAAATTATTAAAAACTATTATGCAACAGAAATACTTGTGCGGAAAATGCAACGTGCCGTTTGCAAACCGCTCCAATGTGGTCAGGCACCTTTCCAAGCAGCACAACATCACCAAGGACAGCCCCGATTTCAAGGTGAGGAAAATATAATTAAAATAAATAAAATAATATTATTTACAAGCGGATAAAAGTCAATTAAAGTAAACCCGTCTCATGACTTTGTAAAAACTTGTTAAAGATTGCCGCTTGGCTTTTCGGTAAAATTAATGTAGAACATCTAATACTGAATTTTTTGATATAAAAATCAAAACGCTCCTCAATCTGATCCCTGATGTTTTCGATTTGATTTAAAAATCAAACCTTTTTCATTCATCCAGTTTTTATTTAAAAAAATTTCCACAGCAACTTCTGGTGAAAATCGACCCGACGGTGGTCACCGAGCAGCGCGGGCAGCCCTTGAAAAACCCCACCCCCTTACCAACACCGACCAGGACCACCAGGAACAGCAGCCATGACAACCAGGTGACCACGCCCCTGCAACCGGTTGCCAGGGGCAGGAGGAAGCTGGCAACGCCCTCCAGCGGTCCGCCCGCCAAAAAGTACCGAAGCTACGAGCAGGAATTTGAGGAGGAGTACCACGGACCCGGAGTTCCCGCGCACATGAGGGCGGCAAAGGTAAAAGTTAGTTTCGTAGTAGGGTATAATTTATATTAAGTAGAAAAATCTTTTGTTGGTAGTAGGCTAAGCATGTTGATGGTCTAGAAAAGTTGAATATCATGTTTTAAATTACTTGTACACAACATAAAAAGCACACAGGAGTGCAAGCGCAAGATATACAACATCAATATAGAAATGTATATCTGCAAAAAAAAAACCTGGAATCCTGAAAAACCTGGATTTTTGAATAAACCTGTAGTGAAATTATTTTGCTTAATTATAAAACTTCACACAGGAGTACAAGATACGCAACATCAACTTATAAAAAAATACAAAAATAAATATGTTATGAGGTAACAAACATATACATAAAGAATAAACTATAACAAAAGCATGTTGAAATTAATTATGAAATTTCGCGCAGGAGTACAAGTGCAAGATATGCAACATGGAGTTCACGAAGCGCAACAACGCGTGCCGCCACGTCAGCAACCAGCACAACATCAAGAACACGGGGCTCGGCAAGCACGGCTTCGTCTGCAAGATCGGGGAGGAGGAGGCCGACGGTAGCGGGGACGAGGACTCGCAGGTTTCCACTGACAACGACGAGGTCGGTTGCTAGGCAGCGTTTCGCTGTTATTGATAGGCGGGGGTTGTTGCGAGTTGTTTAAGGGTTGTAAGGGAGGGAATTTGCTTTGTAGGAAAGGTGCGGAGTTAAGTTTAAAAAATATTCAAAGTTATTAAAAGTCTGAGTTTTTATCATAATACTATTAAAGTGAAACGCTTTTGAAAAGAAAGAATAAATGTTTTGACTAACAGTTTAATTTCGACTTTTAATGTAATTAGCAAAAAAAGAGGTTTGAAGGACTACAACTTAGATAGATTATCAAAAAGTGTTTGGGTAATAATTTTTGTTCTACTTTATTGATAAACTTATTACTAAAACATTATAACGAATAATTTAATCTGTGTAGCAGTGTTTCTATGATAAATAGTTTTAATTTATTGTTTCACTTAATTTTCTGTTTAATAACAAGATTATCAGATTGTAGTGACTGTTATTGAAAAATATAAAACTCTGACCTTTCACATTGTGTTTTTAATATTTTTAGTTGTTTTCAAATGAGCGCTGAACCACAGTTAAAAATAGACGATGCATCCCAATGAATTATAAATTTTATTTGCATCCAGTATTTTTCACATTGATATTCAATGCGCTTTAGTAAGTCCACAAAACGCATAAAAACGGGCTAAAAATTCTCGGTTTAAAAAATTTCTCTCCGTACTATTGTAACGTCGTCTGACAACGAATTTATTGTGACGTCACAATTAAATAGCCGGAAGCTTCGGAGGAGAGGACCCGTCCGAGGATAGTGACGCGCATCAAGGTGCCCATAAAACCCAAGTCCAAGCCCCACATCGTCCGCGACGACCCGTCGTCAAGCGGGAGCAAGGCGCCACCCGGCGGACAGAAGAAAAACCTGAAGGCGTTCAGCAAAGTGGGTGGCGAGTGTGGTGGTGCATGAAGTTGTAGCTTTCCGTTGTTTGTGTTTTGTTCCGCAAGGGTTGCCACACGCTCAGAACGATTCAGTTAAAACTTTTTTTCTTTAAACTCTGGCTGACTCAGGTTTGTTCGAATGTTTTAAAGTGAAACTGAATGTTTTTGCTGAAACTCAGGCTAGTTTTTAGAACTTCTTTTTCTAAAAATTGTGTTTTTAAAATGTAATTATGTTATTAATTTATGTTCTAGGTGTTTCATCTTGGTTAACAGTGATTTTTTTAAGTTTTGGGTCAATTTTTTCATTTTTATAACAAACTAAGGCCAACGTAGGCTAACTTGAAGCAATTCAGAATAGTTTATGGTCATTCAGGCTGAAAATTCTTGTCACAAAGAGTAGCAACCTTGGTTTTATTTCCAGGCTTGCCACTGTTTTAATTGTAACATAAGATTTTCAAAGAGCCTTGTATATTTAGTTTGAGTTTTTACTTGTGTTGATATTAAATTGAGTACGTAAGCGCAGAGTTGTTAAGACAAAAATTATAAAATTACTGCTTTAACAGATAAAAATAAAAACTATTTTCGCTAAAAGCAATATATATATTTACAATAAAACATGCTGAATAATTAAATAAAAAATTTAAGTTTCTTTGAACTCAATAAATATTCCCATAAGCAAATAAAACAGATATGCTATACAGACAACAAATAAAAGGCGTAAATAAAATGTTTTCTAAAAATAACCCAAGTTTAAACTCTGTTAACATCAAAAAGTTCTCGGTAAAATTCTTGAGATGTTTTTGTGGCAACCCGTGGACCGCTTCATCTAGATTATTCAAAGTTGCTTGTTGTTTTTTAACACTTTTTTGTTAATAACATTTACTTAATTAGTTCGTGTATGTTGCCTTATTAATTGTACACTCATGTTTAATTCGGAGGTTACTTTTTATTATTAATTACCTTTTTTTGTATAAATTTTCACTAACATTTACTACTAACCTTTTGTAATGCTTTCTTGCTTTTGTAGAAGTAGATTTTGGAGTAGTTGCTTATATTTAAGCATCAAAAAACAATTTTTTTTCTTTACCTCTCCAAAATCAGTTCATTGTCTTGTTCAATGTTGTTTATTGTTTTGAATGTTGTTATTTTTCTTATGGCTTAAATTGTTTCATTTTGTGTGTCTTGGTCGTAAATATACTATATATAGTATTTTAAATTCGTTGTTTACACATTTTTACTCATTGTAAGTAACTTAAGGTTTTTTTCTAATTTTAACTTCAAACTTTTTAGATTTTTTATCAAAAATTTAAAAAAAAATTTTTTTTTTACTGAAACACCCTGACTAAAAATAAGAATTTATGTTATAAATGTTTGCTTTTAAATTAAATCTGATTTGCAATAGTATATTAGTCTCCAGAAAAATAATATTGTTTACTTTAAAAAAAAGTTAGTTTTTTTTTTTAACATTTTTTAATATCTTGCACATGTAAAAAAGCTGGTGAATTCACATCATCAAGTTACCTTAATGTCGGTTACTTTACACGTTGATATAACAAAGTGTTGACTGCCAAAACAAAATCTATGTCGCCTGAAAGCTGGAAATTGTAAAGTATTCGTGCTGTTTCCAAGACCGAAAATTCATGTTTGGCTGTTTCAGTGCTTTCGCTTCATTTTTAAATTATTGTTTTGCGAGTTTTAAGCCTAAAAGATGTTTACGTCCGAGTCTGTGTGGGTATCGAATTCCAATATTCCAGAGTTCTTTGGTCAACAGTTTGATATAACTGTTTTTGTCAATCAAAAAGCGGCTTTAATTGCATTTTTATTTTTAATATAACTGTTTATTTTAAGTTATTAAAAATCACAAAAAAAAAACAGACTCGAAGATCAACTGAACAATTGAGAAATAGTAAAAAGAAGGTATGTTGTACTTGAAAGTAATATAACTTTTAAAGAGTTAAATTTATATTGTAAATATATCTGTTTTTTTTATAAAATCATTTTGTTGTCGACTTGAATTGTGGCTTCGCTTCATTTTTCTGCTTATTTCAGCAATCTTTAAATTTTAACATTTTGTTTTATGTTAAAATGTAAGCTGTTTTTAAATAATTAGTAAACGTTTATTTAACATAATTTTTTAATTTAAATTGATGTTGTTTAGCACACATTAAATGTCGTTAAAACTTTAGACAACCAAAACATTATTTTTTTATCCTATTGAAACGCTGCAATTTCTTTCATGTCACCTCTCTCATTGGCTCGAATATTTTCACACTTGAATCACGTGATCTATCAATTAAAGAACCAATCAACTTTCGCGTGCGGCTTCTGCAAGCGGGTGTTTCCCGACGTCCAATCACTCAAGGATCACATTCCGGAGCATCACGTACCGCATCCGTGGGAATGTCCCCAATGCGAGACTCCCTTCACTTCAAAGTAAATTGACCAGGGACTTTAATTTCGAATGAAAACAAAAAGACTCAGATTGAAATATTTTTGCCTGGATTTTTTTTTGTTGATACTGACCAAACATGAGTCTTTATTTTGCCTGAAAAGTTTTTTTTGAAAAGACTAATCAGCATAGACCTTTATACTGCCTGAATGAAAATATTCGATCTGAATTCGATATTTTTTTTTGGAATGGGTTTTATTTTGTCTCAGATTGCAAAAGGAAATAAAACTTGCGTGGATTTAATTTTTTCGCAAAAAAAATATATTCAAAAAATTTATTTTTTGCCTGGAAAAATCAAAATCCTTATTTATACTTTTTTTTGGATGAAATCAAAGAGTCGAAATTTTTAATATGATTTATTCAGTTATGACATTTACTTTCTCATTACTGCTGTGATATATTGTTTTTTTTTTGACATCAAACTCAAGCACTTGAAGAACTTTGATTGTTCCTGTTTTGTAAAAAAAAATCACTTAATTTTTTTTTATTGAATATTGACTGTGAATCACTTATGTACTTAAAAAAAACATCATTTTAGCTCAAACTAGCAGCTACCTTGAATTTTTAAATCACATTTTTATGATTTTTAATGTTGAAATGGTTAAAAACCTTGAAACAGAGGTATAATTAAAAACTTTCATTTAAGTTTGTCGAAATGACGTATTTTTGATATACAAGTATGGATAAAATCAATCCTATTTTATAAGATCTTATCCAAAAATTGTTTTTCTCTAGCTTTACAATTAAGTCATTGCTTTTTGCATTTTTTGGTGATAAAGTTTTCTGCATGTATAACTAATAAATAAGCATGATTAAAATTTGCATGATTTTAAAAGGTTTTCTTCTAAACGTGTTCCAATTTTGCATGAATATTTTTGCATGTTTTTTATTTATTTACTTCATACTAAACATAGTAGTGTTATACTATGAATAATAATATGATCTAGAATTTGAAAAAAAAGTTTGTACAATTTAAGTATCAAGTTGAGGCTATTAGAAAATTAAAAAAAAAAATCTTAACTTAAGCAAATAGTAAATTTATTAACAAAATTACTGATTACAAATTTTTAAAAGCTCTGTTTTTTATAATTTAAACTTTTCAATATTTATAATAGTTACTTACTGATGTTTAAATTTAACATCAAGGTTTTTTATATGAAAAATATAATTTTTTACCAAGTTGACTAATAGAAAGAATTTCAGCACGATTTAACCAATATAAAGTTTTTGAAATAATTCAATACTATGACGTCACACAGGTATAACTGCCAGCGTCACATCGGGCGTCGTCACCACCGCAACGACCTGACGCCCACGTACGTGGGAGAGCACCTTCCCCACGGCAACCAAGGGGGAATCACCAGAAACTCGTCGTTCGCCGACTACCAGCTTCCCTCCCCAGCCACCTCCCTCTTCATGCGCAACCAGCCCCCGCAAATGAGCGGGTTTTTCCCCAACCCGATACTGCAAAACGGTAACATGGGTAATCCCCTGATATTCGCGCCAAACTTCTCTAACAACGCCGTGGCCCTTCGCACCTTTATGGGGTTTCCCCAATTTGGAAATCCTCAACAAGGTCAAATCTCCCAGCAGGCTCCGACGAGCAACCAATCTGCCGACGCCGCGGTTAAAAGGGAAAATACCTCTTAATTTTTTCAATGAAGGGGATTTTTAGCGTCTTCAAATTTTTTACAAATTAGGTCTTTTTTATTAATAGTTTTTTTTTATAAGTTTTTTAAATGAAGCTAATAGACCAAAGTTGATGTTTTAATTTTAATTATTTCGCGAATCTATTTTAATTACTTTTTCTACACACTTTTGATTAGCTCACTCCAAAAAATTTTTCTACATACATTTTTCGGTTTGTGAGCAAACTCCAAACCTTTCTTGGCCTTATCGTTTTTATTAATTACTTTTTTCTAACGTTCTTTCAAACAATTATGTTTTATTTAAGAATTTTACGTACAGCTTTTTTGATAAATCTTCATTTTTGATTAACAACTCCCGTTGCAGCTATCGAGTTCAAAATATTAAAATTAACAAAAGTACGCTTACAACTTTTCTTTCCGATAAACGTTTCTTGATCGATAATAAATCGTGCTGCTAATTGAAAGTGTTGTTTTGACATCCATTCTTTTTTGTTTAAATTACCTTTTCTCAATAAGCGTTCAAAATAAACTTTATTGAATCGAGTGTGTTTCAGATCATATTAATTCTAGTTTAACAATTCAAAGTGTTTAGGTAACACGTTTTTTTTTAAATTTAAATCTTGTTGAAAACTAAACATTAATAAAGTATGTTTTAGTGTCTATACAAAAGTTATAACTGCTAGACCAATTGTTGATATATTAAAAAATTAATTGTAAACTTATTAAGTAACATATTTAAACACTTATCACATGATGACGTTGTCATCTTATTTTATTCAGATCTTAAAATCCCTCATAAAATTACATGCTTTTCAGAATAATTACCTTTGATCGAACCTATTTTTAGCTTAAGATTGAAAATGTAACTTTTATAGTTTAAATATAACTTTTAATAGTTTTACATCAAAATTCATAATATTCTATCAGTTAGACAATTTTCTGTACTGCATGTACGTAAAATGATTTTCAAATTTTTTTAAGAATTACCAGGATAACAGAACGTAAAAAAACTTTTGCTTTTTACTGTACATAATAAAATAATTTTATGCAAGACATTTATATCATTAGACATGTATAGCAAGAAACAGTCTCAGAAGGAAAATCAATAAAAGAAAAGCTGCCATATTTGTTCATCCGTGAAGCAAAACAGTACTTGTGGTGAGATTTCTTCAATTATGGCAATTCTGTATCACTATTGTAAAAGTTTGTTACTTGAATTACGCTTATAAAGATTTTAAAACAACAACCGAAATACTTGAAGTAGTTTAGTTAGTATTGTGCTAGAGATCACAATAGCAATAAGTTCCTTGTACGTTTTTAATCCCACTTAATTGACTTGGTTTTCATAACACATAACTTAATTTTAAGTATCACTAACAATTTATTTAGAAATATGTGCTTACATATCTAGTTTATTGGTAAAACATCATACTATTTTAGCACTTTTCAAAAAATTTTAATCATCACAATTTACCTCTCGAAATAAAAGCAAATATTAAACTTTTCAATTAACGAAATATCACTTAATTTTGTCCATTAACATTTTATTGCCTACTTAGCAGTTAAAATTTTTGAAAAGAAGGAGGTATCGTGACTTAGAAATAACTTTATCTGCTGTATAAACATTATACTGTATATTTCTGTCAATAAGTGTGAAGGTGTCTTTTAGAACATAGAAAGAAGAATGTTTTAAGACTAAAGTTCAAAAGTTTTGCAGAGTTTCTCCAAAATAAAGTTAAATGGAATGTCTTACTTATCACTTAAGGCGGTCTCAAAATTTTTAATTACATTATATCGAAACCAGATAAAACAAATTTGTTCAAGTTCTCCAAAAAAATACTAAGTAATTTAAAAGTGACAACGATTTGATCATTTCTAAATCTGATAAAGGTATTTTCGTGTGTGAAAATGAACAAATCTGATTATAAAAAATGTCTATTTTAGTTGGGTATTGGGTTTACAAGAATATTTAAACTATCATGTTGAATATTTAAATAAAGTTGAAAATACTAGAAAAAATAGTAATTAGTTTAAGTTTAGTTAAACTGTTAGGATCTATTAAGGGTTGCCAGAAAAACTTGGTTTTGAGAAATTTTGAAAAAAAATCTTGAAAATATGGAAGTTTAAATTATTTTTACATGTAAAGTAACGAAATTTCAAAACAAAATGTTTTGATGATAATGAAGAGTTTTTTTTTATTTAATTTCAAATTAAACTAAGAATAGACCAAAAGTATTGTTTTTTAAAAACCTGGAAGAAATTAAGCAAATCTGAAATTTACATGAAACCCTGTCTGTTACTCCACATCTGTAAGGATTCCCTAGAATTAATAGGAAATATGTTCCAGTTTGACTTATTTTATCAATTGTTAGCTCAGTACAACAAAAATTGAAAAAAATAATTGAAATTTAGTCTGAAACAGTTTTCCACATATGATTTGTTTCTAACTTTACAAGACTTAATATATAACGAAGTACCGATTTAATGTTAGTAAAAGACTCAGTACTTCAGTAGTATCAAGATTACGTATTAAATTAAAAAAGTTATCATTTAGCTTTTGCTTAAAGATTGAAAGTTAATTTTTTGCAACATTAAATAAAATTGTATTTAATCTCTTGAAAAAATAAATATTCTTGAATTTCGGTATTTATTATTTTAATTATTCAGGCTGATTGTGAAGGTAATATCAAAGAAGCCTATAAAAATTGGGTTGTTTTTATTTGGAAAACTAATACCAAAGTCCGAGTTAAAATTAAAAATACAACTTGACAATTATTTTTCAACCTTAGTTTTATTGGGTTTATTAAAAAATCCACACCCGGTTTTATATTTTTTTAAATAAAAATAAAATTTTACTTATTTCTCAACTTGTTTTCATGGCAGGTCATTTTACCACGGTTGTCTGATTAGTAGTTAAAAAAACCTAAATGTAGTGGTAAGAATGCACTAAGTATAGTTTCAACCAAATGAAAACTGTAAGTTAATATAGATGTTGCGAAAATTCGTTATTTTAATAGTAAAAATATCTGACACCTGATCGAATACTATTGAAATAGTATTAAAACAATTAAGCTGTGTGGATTTAAACTTCTAAAACAGTAGTAAATTTGTACTTCAGATAACTCTAGTAATAACTTTTTGAGTTCCTATTTAAATATTAGAATAGTTTGAAAACATCAACACTGTGCTTCAAAAAAAAAAACTTAAAATGTAAAGAATAGTAAAAAAACTAAAAGGTAGAACAACTTTCAGGCTTTAATACTACTACCAATGATACTAATAACAACATCGAACAAAAGTGATTAAAGTTAAATAGCTGACTGAGTTTTTTCCTTGCTTAAAGAACAACGTTACTTGATTTGTCATGTTGGACATCAACGTGAAGGTCTTATTACTTTCACGTCGATTGCCTTAAAATTGAACTCATTTAAAGTTATTTTTTAAAAAATTTCGTTGTTTTGTTAAATCACAAAACTCATTTCTATAAAAACCACTTTAAATTATAATATTAAACAACCGCTAGTTGACGCATTTCGTTTTGAACTCAATATAGAATCAACCACCGATCACGCCGAGTTTTCATGCCTTAATCAGCATGTTACATCATACAATCATGTCTTGACCAGGTGATGTTATGTAAGAAAAGCGTATAAAAAGAGCCGAGCGAACGAGAAGGCAGATCATTTGGATTTCAACGTTAACAAGAAGCACCACTACGCCAGTTTCAGTCCGAAGCGACAGTCGCCATTTTGAAATTACAACGTCAATCGAAGATCTCAAATCTTATCTCATTACGTCACAATCAGTGATTGTGGCCGCACAAGCACTTCAAATTAATCATTCAAAGCGTTTTTTTGAGTGATTCTAATTTAATTACTTCAACGAGGCGCATAGCTCAAATTGAGGTTTGCGTGTCTTTAATTTCATAACTTATAAATATCGGGGCGTCAAACTCGACTTGAGTTTGTAACTTGCTTTAGAATTATAGCGTATAGCTAAGTCATTTGATAGATAATTCCTAACGAAACCATTGCGAGTGGTATTGTTCTGATTAAGTCTTTGTTCAGCAACCCAACACTCAAAATAGTGTACATTTATTTTGTAAATATTTCTTGTGTAAATTAAAATTTTATTTCGCTTATCGCACGATCACAATTCAACGACCACGACCAAGAGAACGTGCCCAGCCCAACCCTTCGAGGTAAACCATCAACGGAGTCTGAGCAAAACAACCACTCGTCACACCGCAGTGAAACAGAGCAGGAAGCATATTTCTGCTCATTTTCCTAATTTAGCTGAACTTTGCAGTTATTTGTGTGTTACTTGTTTTTTTGTATTTTTTGTTGTAAATAATAAACTGAAACTATAAAAAACTCATTGTATCTAATCTAATTAAATGTCCTCTATTGAAAGAACCTTAAAAAAGGTTCTTAAACCCCCAAGAACTCGATCCAGAACCGAAGTACTATCGCAAACCGAGAATACTTCAGAAGAATGCCCCGGAACTACCGCGAATCTAGCTCCTGTTGAGGCTGCTGAACCTGTTACAGGGTTGGCTTCAGAGGAATCTGGGGACGCCGGTAACACCGGGAGCATTAGTCATTTTACTGTCAAATATATAGTTTAAAGATTATTTTAAGATTAAATTAATTTGTTATAATACATAAATACTTGTGCTAAAAATAAATTACTACTTTGAAAAACGAATCAGTTATGTACAATTAAAAATATAGATAAATAACATTTCTTTTTCTAAGTTTTTTTCATACAATATGGATACAGATCTGAATTTTTTAATCAGGACAAACTAAAATATAACTGTATTAACTACAACCACATATTTTAAGTGTGTACACACAATGTATTAAAGGCTATATTTTCAACTTCTTTGCAAGTGTTTTTGATTTCCTTATTACTTTAGACAACTAAATTAAAAATAAGAACAATTTTTGTAATATATATTGTTTATTGAACGACAAAAAAAAAGAACTCAAAATATTTTGTCCTAAGACTTGGTGCACGAAAAAAACCTTTCGGTTATTGAGTCGCACACCATTGATACATTTTAATATCTTGTTGAGGACAACCTACAGTATTAGTGTATTATCTTCAATCTTGTATTTTAAATGTGTACACACAATATATTAAAGGCTATATTTTCAACTTCTTTGCAAGTGTTTTTGACTTCCTTATTACTTTAGACAACTAAATAAAAAAAATCAACTTTTGAAATATATATTGT
The DNA here is from genome assembly GCF_965202585.1 of Thalia democratica. Taxonomy (NCBI): domain Eukaryota; kingdom Metazoa; phylum Chordata; class Thaliacea; order Salpida; family Salpidae; genus Thalia; species Thalia democratica. Next base: position 30,594,997 of record NC_139172.1, on the reverse strand, counting down.
TTATTGTACGACAAAAAAAAAGAGCACAAAATATTTTGTCCTAAGACTTGGTGCACGAAAAAAGCTTTCGGTTATTGAGTCGCACACCATTGATACATTTTAATATCTTGTTAAGGACAACCTACAGTATTAGTGTATTAACTTCAATCTTGTACTTTAAATGTGTACACACAATATATTAAAGGCTATATTTTCAACTTCTTTGCAAGTGTTTTTGATTTCCTTATTACTTTAGACGTTATACGACGTTAATATATGGGATTCTAGTACATTTACTACAGAGAACATACATTTTTTGGAAAAAAACTCTTTTTTTTCTGTATTGAATGCTAGGTAAGTCGAAGTCGGTGTCAAAATTTAAGTGTATAAATTTTTGCAGCAAAACTTGTTGATTTTTTAATCTTTACGGATAAAGACAAAGCTAAAAGGATGGTTGTATTTTAGAAAACATTAAAACTTACGTTTTTTAATGCTTTTTATAATGAACAATATTTTTGTTTTTATAAAAAAACAGTTCTTAGTTATCTAAAAGCTCTTACATATAGCAACGGGTTAGAAGTTTAATAATCCATACTGAAGTTAAAAAAGAAAAAATATCTCAACAAAATATTTGTTCTAAAACTTTTATTTGACAAGTTAATTTTTTTTTTTGTTATTTTGATAATATAGTTGCTAACAAACATTCACTAGGGTGTTTCTCGTGACTTGTTAAATAAAAATTTTAAAACAAATATTTTTTTTAGATGTTTTTACGCTTAGATCGTTTAGTGTCTTACTTTGACAATTTAGGAGCAAAAAAAATCAAATTTTTCCAACGGCTGGAAAAAGTTTTTATTTATATCAACTCAGCATTAAAACAAAGTTTTTTTTTTTGTTATTTTGATAGTATAGTTGCTAACGAACATTCACGAGGATATTTCTTGTGACTAAGCAGAGTTGATATGAGTAGAACCTCTTTCCAGCCGTTGGAAAAAAATTATGTTTTTTTTGTGCTCCTAAATCGTCAAAGTTAGACACTAAACGATCTAAGCGTAAAAATATCATTTTCAACCGCTATATTCAACACAACGTAAATGATCACAATAAACCTAATAACTAAAATGTTTTTGACTGTGTTTTCTATTAGACAGAAAACCACAGTTATTGGAGAATATACACTCTTTACTTCAGTTGGACTCTTTTCAATTATTGGAAACATTTTGGTAATAGTGGTCATTCGGAAGACTAAAGAATTTAGAAAAAGCCAATATGTTTTTAAAACTTCTATTGCAGTTTCTGATATTGTTTGGGCTTTTATCTTATTGCTGGATGCTAACTAAATTTTCTTCAATCGTTTCATAGCAACTTATGGTCTAGATTGTCTACCTTATAAACATCATGTTGATGCTTTCACTGTTTACAAGAAAAACTTAACAGCTTATGATATTAAACATTATTACTGCGAGCCGTATTTTTTAGAAAACCCAATAGAACTGGTAACTTTTATAACGATATACGTATTGTTAATGAAAATGTCGCTTATTGTTTCTTTAATTTCACTTGCTTTGGCTGCGGCTGATAAATATTTTGCAATTGCACTTCCTTTTAAATTCAAAAAAACTAACACTATTATAATAGCTAAAGTTTTATCAATAGTAATATTGATTTTAAGCGCTTTTAAAACTGTTTTTATAGACTTTTATAGAGCAATAACTTTGAAAAATATGTTTATATTCTTACAACCTTCCTTTAGTAAAAACCCGAACCAGATATCTAAAGCTATATTTTTGATTGTATTACTCGCTTTACTGTGGATATTTACATTGTTAACCCTTATAAGCCTTTACAAAAGCTGTAAAAGATCCTTAAAACTAAATCGTGTGGTTAGAAACAAACTTTTAGCAGAAAAACAAATGTCATTAGTTTTGATTTTTATGGTTGTCGCTTTTACAATAAGTTTGTCACCAACATGAACAATCACACTTTATACTACATACTAAAATTAGACTATGTTGACTGTGAAGCCGTAGAGTTCTACCTTAATGTATATATTTCTCAATACTTTTTGTCAACAAACTCAATTTGGAACATTTTAGTTTACAGTGTTCTTAACAAAAGGTTTCGTTTGGCATTTAAAGCCTTGTTTAGAAAGAAAAACTAAATATGTATTAAATAAACATTAACTTTATAACTTCTGTATATCTGCAAAGTCGTTTTTATTTGGAAATTGTTATTGTTTGTAGAACTTTTGTTATAGTAATACAACTTTATCTAAAGTAAATAAACATGACCCTAACTTTTGAAAACTACAAAAACCTCCGTCAAAGTCAAAAATCTTATAAAAGATATTTTTTGTTCAATAAAGAACTAACAAATAGACTATCTTTGAATTAAAGACAATTTTTTGTGTCAAATTTATAGACTAAATTAGTATTAAATTTCAATACTTTTTTTTATTTGTATAAAAGCTGATTAAACTTAGAAAAGTTCTATTGGCCTAAAAATTAAAAAGCTTTGGTTTTGCCAAAAAATTTATAAAACCTAACTTAAAATAAATAAAATTTTTACTTTTGCTGAAGTTTTTAGTTTTTACATATCAATGTAACATTTTTAGATACAGGTCATTTTCTGAAACAAAGCGTTAATATTTGTTGTAATTGTAATAACATCCATGCTGATTCTAGCTTATATTATTAATACACCTATAGTATGTTAATTTTTTCTTGATTTTTGTGCTTTATTTGAATAAAATAAAAGTACGCTTACAAGTTGTATAACTGTTAGCATTTATTTTTATTACAGTTCAACAGTTTTTGTAGAGTTTACAAATTTGCAACTGTTATCACTTAGATTTAAAAAAAGCTCAAACAGTTCTAACTTCTGAGTCTGTTTTTTAATCGGTATATCATTGAACTTATAACTCATTGTCATTCTGCATTTGAGATTTTTTATTAATAATGCATTTGCGAACTGTTCTTGATAATTGAGAATTTCTAAACTATACTGATGTTGATTTTTTTTATTTTTTATTTTGATCAATCTGCTTTTAGCACAATAAATTTAGTTCAAAACGCACTAAACAGTTGTATTTTAGAAATATAACATAACAACTTTTATTGGTACTAAAGTTTAAAAATATACCTTAATACTCTAAAATTCTTTTTCACTTGCGAAGAATATCAAACTCAGCAAGTCTAATCCGTAGTAAGCTTGCAAACTTTTATAATCGTCAAAAAAAGTCAAAGATAATGTTTATTGGAACTACTTTTTATCTAAACTACCTCTTAATTTTATTTGTAGCTTATATTTAATTGTTAAATGATAATTGTATACAGATAATCAGAAATATTTGCATAGAATTTTTTTTTCACTTGAAAAGTTTCTTTGGACAAAACTGTAAACAAAAATAAAGTTTTTTGTAATGTAAAAACAGGTACGTAAATATTCTTAGGTAATTTAAAAAAAATACTTTCAGTATTGATGTTTTTATTACCTTAAGTTCAGAGTTCTTAATATTACAATGCAATTTAATAGCAGTTTTAATACAAATTATAATATAAATGCTTTGAACTAGTTAACTTCCATAAGCTTTAGATGTAAAAACAGTTTTTTATTTGTTGACTTTAAACATAATACAACTTATGTATAAGGAAGCATTCAAAAGGTTATATTGAATTAGAATTATAAAGTTTCCCTTACAGTTTTTTCGCACTTACTCAAAGTCATTCAAGTTATATGTTACAAACAAATAAACAAAAACATCTTACCAGTTCAAATTAAAAGGTTTGCACAATGACTTATGGTATGTAAAATTGATTTACAAACAAAATTTATTTAGTTATAAACACATAATACATCAAAAGTACTATAAGTAATATGCTATTTTGTTGTCTTTGGGTTTATATCTTTATGAAGTCATTGTAGTTTAAGGATCACATTCATTTGTCAATTTTGGAAACATAAATGTATAAAGAATACTAAATAGCTTTTAAAGTATGGTTATAGTTTTGTGTTAGTAAGTTTAGAAGAAATTAAATATCTATTCATTGTATTACTTATTAGTTGTATAAAAGGTATTTTACTTATACAAGAAACTAAATGTTTAAGTAAGAGTTTAAAACTTTAATTCAACTAAAAAGACCTAAAAAAATTATATATTTATAAAAAACATGGTTTTACTTTAAATGAATTGTTCTTCATAAAAAACATTAGTTAGTTTTTATAAACTCAAGAACTTGTTGTAAATTATGTGTATATTTGCAAACAAAATATCATGACATTATTATAAAATACCAAACATTTTAATAAAAATTAAATTTTTATACAAAGTTAAAGTTGTTAGGAAATATACGAATTTTAATATCATACGATTTTATATCTTACTTCAAAAAAACTTGAAAAAATGTTCATGTAGTAATTGTTATTTATTCAAAAAAAAGTTTTTTACTTCAAAATTTCAAGTTATAGGTTTAATATATTGTGACTAAGAAAACTTTATGATTTATTTTTGATATAGAGATTATTTTTAAATTTTTAACATACATAATCGTAACTTTCATCGAGTAAACATTTCGTATACTTTGTTCGGATCTTTAAAATATATTTTTGAAACTTTATGTAAGTTATTGATAATATTAGCAATTTATAACCAAACTATTCAAAAAATTAGTTATGAAAAATATGTATCAAAGTATTTTAGACTTAATTTATTTTTAATGTTAAATTTAAAAAGAATAGGATAGCTGCTATTTTACTTTTTAAGTAGGACAATATTCGTTTTGTTTAACTATTATAAACTTGAACAAATTTTAGTTACAGCTAACAATTTTTTTTATCACAAACAACTTGAATTATTTTCACAACAGTTTTGGTTTATGAAAGTTAAAACTAATAAGGACACATAAATTGTTTTGTAATCAAAAATTTCATAGCGCTACAGTAGCACCTGTAAATTTACAAAGACAAGCGAAGCTTAAAACTTTGTCTAAAAGTATAATTTTCATATGTTACATTTTTACAAATGAATAAAACAAGCTTTTAGCAGACAGATAGAACTACTAAATCAAAGGTTTTAAAGATTAAGCTATTGATATTTACAAATGACACGTTTAAATTTTAAATTTTTAAGAAGCTAAATTGAAATTGTAATACTTTAGGAAAGTACATTTTTTATTCTTAACATTTCCAAAAGTTATATGGCTTGAAAGGTTTGTTCTTGAGTTATACTTTATTATTTGGACGAGCTGTATTGTTAATTAAAGTGTATATAAACCTATGTTTTACTTTGTTTTATTGATGAGTTTATTATTAATTAGTTTATAAAGCTAAAATCGCTAGATATGTTGTACATAATTTATAACAGTTTTCAATCAAAATGAAGTTATTGATCAGTTTTTTTCTTTTTGTTTATTTGTTTATTTCATTCTTTTTATACTTTCTACAGTAAGCTATAACAGTTATGTTTGCCATCAAAAACGGTCAAAATATCATTAAGTATAACAAACTGTTTTTTAAAGGTTTGGTTACTCTTAACTTGTCAGTTTTTATTTAATTTGAAATTTAGAAGATTTCATAATCACTCAAGATTACAAAACGGCTTATGCATTAACGATCTTGCTAAAAACTATACATCTTACAGCTGTTTATCATGCTAATTTATCACATTTGATAAAAATAAAAACCATAAAAGAAAAAAATTTGCTTAAAAAGTAATAGGACTTTAAAGACTTACAAGATGCACTTTTAAACTCTTGAAACGCAATTTAGTAAAACGTTTAATACTATCATTTTTGAAGTACAAAAGATATGACATTTTTTCTGTCATTACTTAATCACTACAATTCTATTATAAACTTATTGTGTTGTTTACGGTAAACATTTGTAATAACAAGTATTTAAATTTGAGAGAACAAAAGTATTCTGATAATAATAGTTAGTCTTTTTTAAACTTGTATGGCACTTTGTTAGTATATTAATAAAGAACCTAAAAAAAAAGAATAACTAGCTCTTTAATGAAAAGTAGCTAAAATTTTAAACTTTAAAATATTTTTACTTCCGCAGAGTTAAACTCAAAACATAATATGAAAACTTAAAGTCTGATAATTAGTATTTATTTACTTACTAACCTTGGAGTTTGTTTAGAACATAGCACAAACGAAACAACTGCTGTGGTTCAAAACAACAAAAGAATTACAAAAACCTTTTACCATTTTGAGTTGAATGGTGTTAACTTTACTACAGAGGATAGAAATCCGTTTAGTATTAGGAACATGTTTAAATATTTCAATGTTCGGTAGAAGTCTATGTATTTAAAGAAAAAATAATATTCACATAAGTTTAAAATTTCGGTTGTTTTTCCATCTATATTGGGTAAAGATAATGCTTAAAAATAGCTTAATAATTTGAAAAAACAAAAAGCAAACTTAATTTTAAACAAGAAATTTATATACTGTTTTTCTGTTAGGCAGATAGCTTTGGTTATTGGAGAATATGTACTCTTTACTTCGATTGGACTCTTGTCAATTATCGGAAACATTTTGGTAATAGTGGTCATTCGGAAGACTAAAGAGTTTAGACACAGCCAATATGTATTCAAAACTTCTATTGCAGTTTCTGACACCATTTGGGCACTGCTGTTATGCTTTGATGCAGCTTTCAATGGCCACAAATACTTCGTGTCAACTTATTTACTGGATTGTAAACCTTATCCGTTACCTGAAGCTGCCTCGGTAAATATTAATAGAAGTTTGGTTTACGAAGTTAAAATCTTCAGTTGCGAACCGTATATCGCCTACGTGTTAGATGCTGGTTCATCACGTACACTTAGGAAGCTTAAAACTAGTAATATACTCTTGATGAAAGTAACACTTATTGTTTCTTTAATTTCACTTGTTCTTTCAGCAGGTGATAGATATTTTGCAATAGAATTTCCAATTAAGTATAAAAAGACTAACACTATTAAAACAGCTAAAATTTTATCAATAATAATATGGACTCTAAGTGCAATTACAACTCTGCTTACTGGTTTTTGGTCACCTCTAAGGGAATTTATGCAACCTCCTATTTGTGCAAAAATGGACCAGTTTTTTGATACTGTTTTGTTGTTTGTATTATTTGCATTACTATGGATATTTACTGTGTTAACTCTTAAGAGTCTTTACAAAAGCTATAAAAAATCTTTAAAACTGAATCGTGTGATTAGAAATAAGTTTTTAGCAGAAAAACAAATGTCGTTAGTTCTGATTTTCATGGTTGTCGCTTTTACTTTTAGTTTATCACCAATTTTGTATATCCACATTCGATACTATGTGTTTGAATTAAAGTATCTGAGTTGCCGTAACGCACATATTATTTCTCAAGTATCTGTTCCCAAACTTTTTTTATCAACAAACACAGTATGGAACATTTTGGTTTACAACGTTATTAACAAGAAGTTTCGTTCGGGGTTTAAAGCTTTGTTTAAAAAGAACAACTAATATATGAAACATTAATCTTGTATTTATACAATATTATTTTTACCTCTAAACTTTTATTGTTGTATGACTTTTATTATGTTGATACAATTATGTCTGTAGTACTAAAGCACTGATTTTAACTCTTAAAAAACTTCATGCCAACCCTTTTCTATGAAATTTTTTGTAAATAAAATGTTACCTGATAATCTTTGTAAACAATAATACTACGTATCTCGAGCTTCTTTTTTAGTTTTGTAAATTTTAAATTGTTTAAAATGACCAGTGTCCAAGATAATGCTACTAACCCTTTCGTTCGGACAGTAAACATTTAAATTTTTAGTAAGAACAAAATTATTGTAATAAAATAGTTTAAACTCATTTTCATTCTTCTTTGCAACTTAATTTTTTAGATACTAGTCTTGCTAGCTAATTTAATATTTGATACTTTCTAAATTATACCAGTGTTAACTTTATTTTTCTAATCTAGCTTTAGCATAACAAGTTTAATCTAAAATTTAAAAAATAGTTGACTAAAAAGTGCAATTGCTTTTTTAAGTTGTACATTTAACTACTAAATAAAAGTGTAGTTTATATACTATATGTGTAAATAAAGAATAAAATCAATTCAATTTTTAACAAAAGTTTTTAAAAATTGAAGTAAAATAAGATTTTTGAAAGTGATTATCATAGTTTTAATAAAAATAAATACAATTTTTCCTAATAGTAAGAAAATTTTATATACTACTAAGAAATCAAGTAAAAGCTGTAATGAAGTGTTATTTTTTATGAAGTAGAATTTTACTAAACTCAAAAATAATCTTTACATTTAAAGTTATGCAAGTTTTAAAAGTTTTGTTTTACGTTATATGTAAAAACAAAAGTCTAAAGGATTAAGAAACAGATGGTAATTTTTCTATAAAGTAAAATTAACAAAAGCTTAAATCGATCATTAAAATATCAATTATTTCTAACAAATACAAAAAATAAAAAGTTGTACTTTAAAGAAGCATGTTTCTTAGGGTGTAATAAAAACGTAGTTTTAACTTTAAAATGTTTAACCTTAAGTTAAATTTTTTAAACTAAGAACACTTTATGAAAGCCCATACATTTAAGTACATTATAAAATGTAAGTTGTAAGTTTTAGCATAAAGATGTTGTTTTCAAAAAATTAAACCTCATTTAAAATTATACACTAATTTAAGCAGACATAACTAAATAAGGTGTACCTAAATACTAATAATTTCTACTTTGTTTTCAAAACAAAATTAGTTGTTTTTTACTTTAACTTTTTTTTGGTTTGATATAGAACAACTTCTTATACATAAACAAGTATAAAGTTTTAACATTATGCTGTTGATACTTAAAAATATTACGTTTATGTTGTTACAAGATTAATTTTTGTGTAAATATTTTAGAAAGTTAAGTTTAACTGACATCGTGTTTTTTCAAATTCTAAAATTGTAGTTAAAACTTTAAATTTTTCATGCCTAAAAATAAGTATATACTTTAAAAAAGTATGTTAATGCATTAATGTTTTCAAAAATATAACTTGTTTTTGATTTAAGTTTGATTTTAGCTAAATTATTTTAACTGGAACTGCTTGACTAAGTATTTTAGTTACGTATAATTGAACATTTATTTTTTTATTAAAACAAATAAATTAATAAGCTTGATTAGTACTTCGTTTCAAGTTTATTATGTAAAAAGATTTCTTATACATGTTAGTTTCACAATGCAAGACAAAGTTTTCACATTGTCAATAATTACAGGACTTAGGTTTAGATTTGAATTATTAAAAGGTTTATGTTTAAATTGTTACTCAAAAAACTTTTTTAGGAGAAACAGTGTTAGCTAAAGTAACAATCGTTGTATAAAAATTATTTTAATAATAATTTTACTCATAATTAAATAATTGGACCGTTCGTGAAGATTTTGCATTCTGTTTTACTTAATATTTTCATATTGTTTAAGATTTAAACTTTTTAATGTATCTGAGAATTTTTCCAGAGTTATTTAGTACACAGTTATGTAAGTTTCTAAAATTTATAATTAAAAGCTACTACAGAAAATACTTTATTATTGAACAAAAAAAAGTGCTACCCTACTGAAAAAAATTCTTAACTCGTCCCTGGCACAATTCGAAAAAAAATCACGTAAAGTTATTAATTGTTAGTATCTACTAAACAACTAAATTGATTATTAAGAAAGCTTTATTGAAGCTAAAATCAGTTTTATGACATAGTATCAAACAAATTAACTTCAGTTGTAGATAGAATCGTTCTAAAAATTGTGTTAAAAACCACAAAGTTCATAACATACAAAGCTTTGTGATCACTAAACAAATTAAATTTAAAAAAGATTTTTTTTCATATTTCCACCTGTCAAATAACCAACTAACATGTTAAAAACTATTACAATAATTTTTTAGATTTAAAAACTGTGTCTGAATTTATTCTCCAATAAGTCCACTTTTGAGCTAAGTTTGTGAAGATAGTATTAATACAGAGATTGACTGCAGACTCACAATAATAGTTAACCAAGTTTTAAATTTATTTAAATTTTAGTCTGAAACTTGCACAAAGTTTTTAAACCTTGAAAACTATTATTTGAAAATCAGTTAGTCCTATTCCTTTACAACAAATCAAAATGCGTCTTATACTATCCTAACTAATAAAACTGGAAACCTACGATCACTACTTTAAAGTTACGTACTTTTGTGGATAAACTTTGAGACGGCAGTTCATGACAGGTTTACATAAAAATAAATACGTTGCATTGCTGAGAACTGGTCTTTAGAGTAAAAGTTTAATTGAAAAATACAGCGGTTTCAACGCATTTACATATTTTATTTATTTTTATGAAAAAACTGAGACGTGAACGTTATACACGTCGATAAAAATTTATTTTCTATTTAACTACAAAACAACTCTCATATTTACCTGTATAAAACTTGAGCTTTGTTTTCTTAACTCGAAACCGTAAGAAGGAGTACACATTCAACTTATAACCAGTTGTAGAGAGCTTATTGTTGCCTTACTAAGTACAAACTTTATTTTAATGTTTGTCTCAGAAGCTTTTAAAAGGATATGTTTGATACATTAGAGGTGCTTCAATAAAATTCAGTGTTGAAAAAAAGTGTGGACTTGTTTTTTAGCCGTTAAAAAACGCCTTTAAATAGTAAATGCAAAATTAAGTAGACAATTCTATTCGTTTAAGAAATTTTTGCTGAGTAATTCATTACTTAAAAAAATTGAATAGTCACAGTACCATGATATTTATATTTAATGGTTGGTAACTTTTGCTTCAGAGTTACGTCAATTTGCAAAATAACTCTTGCAAGTAAGCAAAAAATAATGGTATAAATTCAAAAAAAAAGTTGTTTATAAATTTGTTTCTATAAATATAATTTCCCTTCTCAGTTTTATGGTATCTTTTTCAAAATTAAAAATTAGCTGGAAAAGTATATATAAAATGTAGCATGTGGATCTTAAACTTTACTGATAGTATTTAACTTATATAAAATTTACAAATGTAGATATGTTAATACTACTACTTATATTTCATATAACTGTTATTTTTTATCAAAAAGACACTTTTAAATACATTTACTTATATTTCATAAAACTGTTATTTTTTTCCAAAAAGACACCTTTAAATTTTCATTTAGCAGTAGTAAATTTTGCTTGTTTATCTAAACTTATATTAGCACAGTTAGTTAAGAGTTATATACAATTCTACATAATTACAAAGCAATAAATATACTTTTGTTTATTAACATGTTTGACAAATAAATGTTTATTCAAATTATAGTTTAAAAGATTTAACCTAAGATGTATTTTGAAATAAATTTAATTTGATGTCAACAAGTATGTTTCATATATTTGTATTAAAAATTTAGAAAGCATAAAAATAGCTAGTAAAAATAAATTAATTTACAAACAAAAGTTCACATAAAAAAAGTTTATTTTACTAGTTTTTAAAAATTACAAAGTTTATCTTTATTCAAATTTAATTGGAAAATAATCACAAAAAAAAAAACAAACAAGTACACTTATTTAAAAACACAACCTTTAAAAACTTAACATAAATTACCAATTAAACTTGGAAAATTTCAATAGAATAACAAATAACTCGAGCTTCATCAGAAAAGCTTCATTTAGTTCACATGTATCTCTAAAGTACACGAAAAAAAATCTAAAAATTATTCGGAAGAGTACTTGCTACCGTTGCTAATAAAAAAAAAAGTAAAAATGTCACCTAGTAATCTTAACATACTAAATTTAAAAACGAATTATATTAAAATATTTAATTGGATTTTTTGTTGACGGTGTACTTGTTCTTGCTGTTTAGGTGGACCAGGTAGGGGAGGAGGAGTGACGGTGTGCACCACAAACAGAACAGGAACCACTCGATCTGTATAAATTTAGAATATCAGACTGTAGTTCTATGAAGATGCTACTTTACTATGTAATAAATACAATGTGTGTGAGCACAGTTGATTATTTATCGCTACTTTTGGCTGGACTGATCAACTGTATTTATTTAAAAACATAAAATGGTAAAAACTAAAGTTGTTCAAAACTAAACAGTAGTATGCTGATTTTTTTACAGTTAAGTTTACGTTGTTACATAAAAATACCAAACACAACAAGTTCAATCTAAAAGGTAAATCAAAACAATAATGAAATACGTATTCTGAGTGTACTTGATTCGTAAAGTATCGAGCCAACACATTTACAAAAGAGTTTTTGTTTATTATAAATATGTAATAAACAAACAACAACCTTGTGTGAAGCATGTACGCGCTTGTACTCCTTTGCGGAGATGATTGAATGCTGGCCTACCTCGTTGCTGAATCCGAACTGTTGGTGGTTTGATTAACATTTACCAAATACTTAAACCATATTTAGTAAGACGGTGTTTACAAATCTGACTAGTAATTTGTTTAGAGATGAACTACTAAATCTTGAATTGAAATATCAAAGCCATGATAAAAATACTGAAAGTTTATTTGTTTGGCAAATGAAATATATATTTCTCTGTGCACAGAAGTTTACAATTTTTGTCTTGGATATTCTATAAGAATCTCTACTTGATCTTAATGATTGATACAAAAACTTTGTATAACTTTAACTATATATTAATCAAATAGTAATAAACTAATTTTTTTTAATACTTTTAAATGAAATTAAACAGTATTTAAATCATAATTACTTCTTAAAAGTAGTTAAATACAATTTAAGCCATTTACTATTAAAATTTGAAACTATTAACCATTACTACTGTAATCTGATCTAAATTAATTAAAGATAAAAATCTAGCATGGTTGTACATAAAAATACTTAAGTGTTAAATGAGTCATGTATAAATACAGGGTTGCCACTCGTTTTCTCAAATTTTTTTCCAGGTTTTCCAAATTTCTTCCAGGTTTTTAAAAATACACATTTTTGGGTTTAATTTTAGTTTTAGATTAATTTATATATAAGAAACTGTATTAAATAGTATAAAAACAATGAAAAAATACTGTGAAGGTACTTTAATTGTGTTTTTTAATAAAAAAATTTTTGATGGTGACAAAAAATCTTATTTATATGATAGATTTGTTGTGTCAAATCGAAATTTTACTACTGATAATGTTAAAATTATTAAAAATTCCAGGTTTTTCCAGGTTTTATAATCAAATTTCCAGGTTTTTCCATGTTTTTTTCAAAATTTCTCAAATTACAGGTTTTTCCAGGTTATTTTTGCCTGAATTGTCGAATTCCAGGTTTTTCCAGGTAAAGTGGCAACCCTGTAAATATGTATAGGCGTTTTTTAAATAAAGCATATTACATTAAAAAATTGACATTTTCAGATCTCCACATACTTATTTTAAATAGTATAACCTTTCAAGTATAATAGAAAATCAAACTTATTCTAAAACAAATAAATACATACTTTTAAATCTACATTTTACATATTATTGATGTTTGAGAACGTCAACTGCATGAGTAATAACTTCAACGTAAATACCAAAAAGAAAAATATATTAAGAAATTAAAAATTATGTTTACAACAAACATTACTAAAAACTGATATGACTCCAAAAATAAAAAAGCAATAGCTAAAATATTTAAATACAATAATTTCAATTCCGACCACATATCAATTAATCACAACTCACAGTGGGTTCCGCGCCTTCGGCGGCGACGTACTGAACGACGGCGCTGGTGAAATTGAAGTTGGCGGTCGACTTGAGGGGAATCACCACGACCGAGGACGAAACGTTGCTGCCGGCACCGATGCGCTCGAACTTCATGTCGGGGGTGCTGACGGCTTCGAAGTCGGAATCGTGGAAGTCAGAGTCGGCCACCTCCACGTTTGTTGCTGGTCTGTTGGGAAATTACTTTTGTTGAGATTTGTAATTGGAGGCAAAAATGTTAAGAAAAAATAAATATACATTATTTTTGGTCTCGTCGTGTGTTGTGTAGAGCAGTTTGCTAGTTTCAGCTGTTTTGAATAACTAAAAACGCCAGTCTGCGTGGAAAGGTTAATTTGTTGAGACTAGTGTGGGTAAATGTTAACAATTACTTTACAGCATTGGTATTGAAATCTGACAACAATTTAGACTCATTTTACAAACGCTACTTTCCCAAACTCATTTTCATTGGCAGTTGAAATAAGTGTTGGTTTATTTTAGCGTTGCAATTGAAACTATTGAAAAGCTGATTTTACGATTGAGACTTCGAGGAAAAGTGAAACTTTCTTCATTGATTTATGATTAATAATTTTTTCAACTGAATATAAAGTATAATAAACAAGAACAAGTACATTTATAATTTTCTATAAAACTTTGAAACTTTGTATGAACTTTAAATGCAAAAAGACGGATAATTAATAAATGTAATGTGGATTTCATCTTTTTAGCTGTTCAAAAAAGTTTAAAAAAAACATTTGGTAATATAATGTAAATAGTAATGAAAAAAACCTGTAGAAAACTATTACACATAAAACACTTTATCTTCTTGATACTAAACTTTTTTTTGTTAGAATTTCTTAAATAAAAAAAGTATATATATATCAGAGACAAATAGTCTATAAAATTATAATAAATAACACATACTTTAAGTTATGCATTGAACAAGTAGTTTAACATTTAAAAATACAAACTTTTCATAAAAGGAAGAAAAGATATATATAAAAAAAAAACTAAATTTGAGATAAGACTACATACTGACAAATATTAAATCAGCTAAAAATTCTAAATAAAGATGCCAAATTTTATCTATATGAAGTTGTATTTCTAAACAAAGAAAACTTTTAGTTATATTATAAATTTAAACTATAATGTAAGAATCAATTTAAATAGTCAAGAAAAATTTTTGGGGTAAAATTAGAGTCTTAAAGTAAAATAAAGTATATGTAAAACAGACTACAGACTAAAGAATCTGTTTGCTTTTATAAAAAATATTTTATTAAAGAAGTTTTATTCTAAATTAAACCATAATTCTTTTTTATATATTTAAATTCAAAATTTAATCTAAGTTTTAAAAATATAGTTTTTTTTTAAACTTTTCTTGGCATTTATACTTATAGAACTAGCCAGATATTTTTCGAAAGTAAATTATTAACCTGATGCTATTTTTTGATTTGTTTATAAATAACCATAAAAAAAACTAAGTTTTATTATTATTGTTAACAAAATAGTCTGTTTTAAGAAACCTATTAAACTTGACAATTTAATTTTAAAAAACCATACACTGTATACAAACTATATTTTTAAATATAACTTTCAGCTTTTAATATTTCGGAAATATACTTTTGAATAGTTGCTGTTACATTTTTAAAACATATTAAACCTAATAAAAAAGTTTTAGCCTTGTGTTGAAGTTTTCAACTTAAATTTATAAAATTTCCCCACTGAAACTTGGAATTTATTTAAAAATTCATTATTTCTTAGATCGACATCCTGTATTCTTATACAAATAATTTGAAGTTTAAAACCTTTTATTCACTTGATGCATAAAAAATGTTTAAATACTGGTATATTTATGTGGTTTAATCGTTTGTAGTTATAATATAATTAAAATACCGTACAACTCATTCATTTAATTTCATTTAATTCATCAAAACAATAGTTTGCATTTAATATTCTGCTAGTTTTTCACAATAGAAACTTAAACTTTATTAAATAAAATATAAATATATAATTAACAAAAATTAGATAACAACTATGTTTTAATGTATTAAAAAACATAGTAGTCAAATTTAATTTTAGCTAATTCCCGTTATTTTTACACTGCAATTTGGGTTTAAAATAAATATATTTTAAGTAGATAAAAACAATGAATAATCATAATAACTATTTAGCTATGGCTACGTATTTTATTTAAACATAGGTATCATAATTGTATCAAAATTAATTGACAAACATAAATAAAATAATATTACATTGTTCTGGTAAATAAAAGATCAAAATGAGAAAATTATCAAGCATCAATTTTAAAACTTATAATTGTACAAATTACATCTATTGCAAAGGTTTATCTATAAGTTTTTAAGTAGTCAGTTATACAACCTGTGAAATATTTTTTTTTCTTTATTTAAACTAGCAGTTCAATTTTTTACAAGGATGAATAGGATGTACTGCATGGTAAAGCTATAGCAAGAATTTAAACAGATAATGAAAAAAAAAAAACTCCATGCAGTTTCCTTATCTCAACTTTTTTTACTTAAACTATCAAAGACAATTTTTACTTAATTCAACAAATTAAAAAAATCAACATATCTACTCACCCGTCACCAACATTGAACAGGGTGTATTTGACGGTCAATTCATTTCCCTCTGTGATAATTTCATCTTCAATTTCCTTGATCAGCAGCAACTTGGCCGAAACGTCGTCAGCAACTGAAAGCTGGGCGAAAATGGCCAACAAGGCAACAATTGACAGTACAAACTTCATTCTACACTCTTAATTTAAAGTCTAAAAAAACAAAAGTTTGAAAGCAAAATAGAAAATTATTAAGATATGCACTATTTTTTTGCTTTTATTGATGAGCAACATTAAAATGTTAACATGCCCTTCCTTACTTATTTGGTATTTTAAAGTATTTAAACTTATGTCATTTAATAAACAAAAAGTCTAAAAGAGTTTTCAAATTTAAAATTAGGGAGATAGGATGAGTTATTACAAGCTAAGATTGCATACTATTTATTTTACACCTATATTATTACACCTTTTTCAACAAGCAGTTTTGAGTTAAAATATCAACTAAGAACATAGGAGGGTCCACCTTGTTTTTTAAAAGTTAATCTTGTTTTGTAGAGTTCTATTTGAGCTGTCAGACATTTTTAACTGCTTAAAAAAATAAAGTAACTTTTGAGATATAAGCCATCAAAGTTGGTGTGCTCAATAGGTTTTTAATGGAAGGCTCAAACCAAAAATGCAAAAAATAAAATCTTTCATCAAAATCTCTATCTTCTCTTTCATTTTTTAGCAATTAATCTTTAAATTTTCATATAAAGTCATTACTAATATTTAAATAGATTGAATGCAGAAACTTTCTTAATTTTGAAAAATAAATTATTAATTAAAATAAACATATATTTTTTCTTTATCTTCAAGTTTTTATTTATAATATTTAAAAAACTGATATATTCAAAGTGTTTTAAACTATAAAAGAAGCGTTTTCTGAAAATTTGAGGTCTCTAGTTCAAAAAATTAAAAAGAAGACAGATTTTTAATGAATTTTAAATGTTCTGGTAAAACTGACAATGAACAAAATGCTGTCCATACAATTGTTTAGGAAGTTTTTAATTGCTAGAAACATTTATAGCTCAAAAAATTATAACCATTTTTATATCATATAAAAACTGACTTATAGATTATACTTTTAGCTTAAATAAAAGAGCTAGTGTTAAATTTATTTAAAAAAATATATGATGGATCGCCCTTATGCCCTTAAATACAACTATTAGAAAAAACTAACCTTTAACAAAATTTAAAAGAACTTTAATTTAAATAATGTAATTAAATAGTACAGTGCTTATTCACTTATCCGGACAGTTTCGGTCAGAAGAAAATTCAAAAAGTTTTCAATAGTAAATACAAAAATTAATTCAAAAATTTCACAACTTTTTAAATTCTGAGTTTTCTGATGAAAAATTGGGAAAAACTATTATTTCTTATTTTATTAAAACTTCCAATAATCTGTTAGGAGTAATAGGTTTTCCTTAAACTGACTTTAAACTTAGACAAAGTTTCTTGTTCTCTTTCTGTCTGTTTTTGTTTAAAAAGTTTTTTTTCATATAAAGAGATAGGTTTACATTATTTTTTTGTTTTTAAAGATAAATTTAATTTATATTTTCTTTTAAACAAAAATTAATCTTTAATTTAAATTAATAGTTAGGGCAGGTGGAATTTCAAATGATGAATTTTACTTGCTTGACCCTCAAAAAATGTATATAGTTGCAGAGGGTTAGTAAGTCTGATGTTTTTCTACCTTAAAAAAAAATATTACCTTAATTTTTGATTTTATTATTTATCATTTTATTATATATAACTGACAATTACTATGTATTTATTTTTACCATAACACTTTTATTATGCATTGCATTATATGCAGTAGTTATATTATTAAATAAAAAAATAATTTTTGTACTTATCCGGAATTTTGGTTATCCAGACATTTTTACAAAAATCTTGCCCAACGTGTCCTGATAATAAGTGAATAAGCACTGTAATAAGAAGTTATTACTGCTTTGCAAAATTTGTATATATAAAATATAACTCATTTGTGGGAGGGGTATTAAATATTTTTTTCTACAAAAGTTAACAATTGGTCTTATTTAGAATTTAAAATATATTTGCTTTAAAACACTTTATATACAATATAAAAATTTAATTCAACTTATTTTCATAAAGTCAGTTTTGTGAAAACTTTTGGTATAAAATTAAAGACTTAGTAAAAGTTCTATACAATGTGTATGTAGAACTGTATATTGTGTTTTTTAAATTACGTTATAAACTATTTAAAATGTATATTTATTTGTTATAAAAAAAATTGTTGCGATTACAAATATTTCTTTCTGACAAGTAGTTAATAAATCTATGAAAAATTTACTATTTTTTAATCAATTATTCATCAAAAACTTTACATAGAAATGGATTTTTAATGAAATAGTGACATATCTCAATAATCACTTAGTTAAAAAATAAGCAGTGCTTAGTATTATAAATATGTAAATAAAATAACATTTATTTTTGGAAAACTGTTCTACTTCCTATGGCCCGTTATGTAATTTAGAGGTTATTACATCAAGTGTTTTACATTCTTAAAGTTGTGTCATTTAGTATAACTTTTAAACAAGCCCAAAGGAGTGGCAACCCTGTTAATCTTTAACCAATAAATATACACAATAAAAGTTATTCTTATGTACATATATTTTTGAATACAACTTACAAAATAAGCTTTGAATTAAATTAAATATTTTTAATTGTTATAAATAATTCACTTATTTCAGTTATTAAAATTTCAAAACCAAAACTTTAATACAAAATAACATCAATGTCATTTAAATTTAGAAAATAATATTTTTATGGGTATGAACTGCAAAAAGGAACACTTTTTATTGAAAAGTGTTAAATATAATTAAATTAAGCCAATAAAAGGGGATTAAATGACTTTTTTTGTTTGACAAACTATGCAGTTTGTTTGTATTAGAAACTTGATTTAAAATGACCATTTTTTAAAAGTTAATTGAAATTTATACATTCTATAAAAACTGACAAACTAATAAAGTATTTATTATACTTCTTTTGAAAGACAGCTTTAACAAGAACCTTAGAAAACTTATTGTACATATCTTTATGAAAATTTGTACACCTACTCTAAAAATATTTCAAAATCCTCTTCTGAATTCAAGTTAATCTAATCAGTAGTCATAAAGACATAACAAAAGTTTGTTTTAGCTAAGAACCCTTTTTTAGGCAAGTTTAACAGCATATTATAGTTGTGAAAATGTGTTTATATAAAATAAAAAACTTTTTGGAATTACTTAGTTATTTTAAGTTAATCAAAAAGTAATTATGATGTCACAAAAATCATTTGTTTATTAAATTGAATAATAAGACTAAAAACAAATGAGACTTTCTTGCAATGTCATCATTTAAATTAAAAATAAAAAGTGGTTTTAATAGCTTGTATACAAGTTTTCATAACTGCATGTGAAAAATAAAATTGTAAAAAATAGGACTCTTACCTAAAAACAATTATTTGTGACTTAATATATACTGAATGGATTGACAAAATATAAGAAGTAGTTTTTAAAAGGTCCTCAACAGTAAGTATACAAGTATCTATGTGCAGTAAATTTGCCAAAACTAAGATTATGTGTGCCTTACTAATTACTTTGAGAGACAGTTAAATAAAATTAAAGACTTCACTAACTTCATGAGAGAAATGAACTTAAGGGCATAGGTAAACTTTTTTCACAATCAGATCTTATTTTATAGTTTTTACTAAGCTACAAGATGCTTTTTCAGATTTAAAAAATTCAAAATCAAATGTTTTTATAGAAAATAAACAAAAAATGCAGTTTTTTTTTTTTGTTTTGTTGTTATAAAATTTTTTATTTTTCTAAATTCTTTCTAACAAAATTTTTTAAATATTGCAAGGAACATTTCCTGAAAATTTGAGGTAGTTATCTCCAAAAACATAGGAGAAGATAGATTTTTGGTGATTTTTAGTTATTTGCCGTTTTAGTTTACGCCTCCCATAAGGAACCTATTGTTGCCTCTGACTTTGACCAGCTATATCTCAAAAACTATTTTAAATTTCCTTAAATCTGTAAATAGCATCTTGTAGCTCAATGAAATTTTTATCATCTTGTGAAAAAAAGTGGCAACCCTGAACTAAATAAGAAATACTATTCATAAGGCATTTTTAGTTGAAATTTTCCAAAAAACAACAATACTGTGCATGTTTAAAAACTTAATTATGAAAATTCAATCAACCATTTACTTTAGTAAACTGTAAGACCTTTTGTGTGGCCTAATGTAGTTGGGACCATAATGAAAACTCACTGAGTCATTGTAAGATTGACAAAATTTTATTTGTTACTATATTTTTTTGTACTTGTGTGGACCACTGAATTTTGATCTTGCAACGTTAACTCAGAGTGCCTTCAAAGCAGTAATTAATACCTCTACACCACATACTTTCCAAACTATACCAAAATTATAATTTAACACTCATATGAAAGACAAACGAACTTAAAAAAAAACTTTAAATTAAAATTCCAAATTTAATTACAACAGCTGTTACAACATTTAAAACAGATGAATTTACGTTTGAAATCACAAATAAAAATCAAGTATTTATACACAGTAATTATTATGTTAACTTGTATAGAGTTATTGAAGTTTTGTAACAACCATAACCTTCAATAACCTTAAAGTAGTAAAATGATAAGCAAAAATTGTACCTAATTTTTTCTATTGCCCTCTAAAATTTTGTTATTTATTTTTTGATAACTATACAAAAATAAGAATTGAAAATTAACAAGTAAAGAAAAATTAATTATTATAAAAAAATTACAAGTTAAAAAATTATTAATAAAACAAACTGTTACAAAAGTAAAACTAATCAACTTCAATTTAACATCATGTATAACAAGGACTGTAACAATAAATATGTACATATTAAAAAGTTCATTGAAGTTTTATAACAACCATAAACTATCATAGACTTTACAGAAGATCCTCAACTTTTTTTTTCTGTTATGTTGCCCTCTACTATCAACTGCTTGTAGCAACAGAGCATATCAATAGTAATACACTTGTTTGTAAGTTTACTTTGCTGCCACATCACTTGAGAAGACACATATTCATACTTTTTTGGCTTTTGACAAGCTAGTCAACGGTTGAAAAACTGTAATTCTGTAAAACAATAAGTAGGTCTTTAATACAAAAAAACTACCAGTAATAAAAAAAAAATGAGGATATTGTATATAACTATGAAATATTATAATTGTGATTAAAAATAAACAAAATTTTTGATTTTAATGTTTTTTCTGTTTCATTGGCTTCTGTAGATGTTTTGTAAAATTAAAACTTATTTATTTTACAGAATCAAGAAAACAACCTTAGTTTTTTTTTTAATTATGTCTAACGATATATTTTAATTGAATTAACTAAAGAACTATTAAACTTATGTTATTAAAAAACAATAAAAAAAACTAAATGGATAATATAAAACAAATGGCTTAAAAAATTATAAAAGTAAACTATAAAGCTTGAAGTTAAAAACAACTATGTAATGTTTAGCATTAAAGTTTTTTTTTTTATATTAAAATGCTCAACAAAAAGTTCTTATCAAAGTTACTTTTTATAAAACTTCTTATAAGCTTCCAAATTTTTTTATTGAATAAATACTTAAAGCTTAAATTTTCTTTTATCATCCCTTGATAGAATACTGACTCTTTTAAATTGTATATCTATATAAAATGTATAATTTACCGAAAATTATAGAACTTCGTTAAACTTAAACACCAAAGGCTGCAAAGTAAATTCGCCTTTTTGTAAGACATATTTTTTCAAAATAACTTTATAAACGGCTGTAAACAAAATCTTTTTTGTACAAAGTGAGACAAGCATTGGAAATACATAGTTCTTTAAATTAACTATTCTGCCGGAAAATTTTATTTAGAAGCTTAACCTTATAAAAACGAACTAAAAAAACATAGGATATCTTTTCTTTAAGCAGGTGTAGAGAATAAATAAGGGAGCTTATAAATACGGCGACCTTTGAGATTTCAGCTTATCTTTTTACATTTAGCAAATACAACAAAACTACTCTGTGCAAAATAATAGATGATTTTAAGGATCTTTCACCTCGGTACCAGTTGATTATCTGAAAACAAATCTAATGCAAACTGTATGGGACTCATAAAATACGACCTAAAGATTTTGGCTGGAAATATTTTACATGTGATAATTATCACAAAAACATATTGAACAAAATTCAAGACGAAATATAAAAAAATATGGAGGCAATTCTTGGTATTATGAAAAAAAAGGAAGTTTAACTAAACTTACAGAGAGTGATAAAAATCACACTAATTCATTTTTTTTTTCAAAGGTAGTACCTTAAAGAAAGTGGTAAATGTATTTTGTAACTTGTTTATTTTTATCTTCAGCTGTTACATCATTCTTGATGAATCCAAGCAAAATAAGCAATGGCATAATAAGTTCTAGTTGCACAATTAATTGTAAATGCACTTTAAGATTACAATATTTTACAGATCCAACTTTAAGTGCAACTTTTAAGATGTTTGCATTTTAGTGTAAAGTTGAGATCGGCAAACCTGCCTAGTAAGTTTATTTTGCCCACGTTATATTTTCAACTAGATAACAACTAATGTGTAGTAAAAACAAGTTTAAGTTTTTTTTTGTTAAAAGTTTACGAATATATTCTTTTTTAGTTCTTAGAAAAATATAAAGCCTCCTCTATGTTTATTTTGTTAAAAAATGTTCTTTTATATTCTTTTTTACTGTAAATTACTTTATTCACATGACCAAAAAAGTCTTTTTCTTTAAACGTTGTTCGTTTCTTATAATAGTCTGCCGACCCCTAGTTGATAAGTTATACTTTTTCTATAGGTTTATTTGAAATATAAAAAAATATTAAAAGTAGTTTGTTATAATTAAAAATTAAAAACATAGAATGAAGTAAAAAAAATTGTCTGTATTTTTTTGTAAATCAAACTTTATTTATTGTTTAATCTAATTTAGTTATCTATTATTTATGTTTAAAGACTTTGGCTTTAAGTAAATAAAAAAAACTATTAAATTAATACTGACATATTTGCTTTCTTTTATGAATATAAAATTATTAAGTCACTAAAAAGAAGATAAGAAAAAATTAATAAACTAGTTTCTTAGACAATAAAGTCATAATCTACGTTTTAGTATAAATTTTTAACTTTTTTGTCTATACACTAATTAGATTAGACTTAAACATAAGCATCTAATAGATTTAGAGACATTAAAATTTGAAGTAATTCCTTTTTTTACCATAAAAACAAGTACATTTTTCTGTTCGGTAAAAAATAACTAGTTCAGAAGTGTACACCAAAAAGAATTACCTACAACAATTGTTAAAACTACTTCAAATTTTATTTAAGCAAGAAAATAATAAATAAAATTTATTTAAAAGCTAAATGAAAAGCAGTTGAATGTGATCAAGCAAATCATTCTGGTTAGAATTTAATCACTAGATTTCTAGCAGTTGCTAATGGTAACTTGTTCGAAAAAAAATAGAGTAAAATTATAAGATGTAACGTTATAAGGCGTTAAATCCTGGAGATCCTGATAAGCTAAGCTTATCGGAATGTATACCACAGATGTTCTTGTGCTAAAACTTTATTTCAACTAACGGCGTTTCACTGCTCTCAAATAAATTTAAGAACAGATCTACGGAGTCTCAAAGATTCTTAGAGCTTTTTGAGACTCCGTAGATCTGTGAACATCTGTGGTAAAGTAAAATTATTAATATTAACTGGAATTAACTATACAGCTTACAGTTAGTCGAGTAAAAAGTAAAACTAAATGTATTTTAAGAGGCCTTTGAAGGCTAAAGTTTGAAATTTTTAAACATTTCGTTAATATTTAAATAAAACTTTAAATGGATTTGCAAAAATATTAAAACGTTAATAAAGCTTTATTTTTAAAAACCGTAACATTTAAAATTAGTCTTTGTATAACATAAACGAATTATAAATACGTGATTTTTTTAAACATCAATAGCATAATCTTTAAGTCTGTATCCATAACTATTTACAAGAAAGTGTTCTTTATTAAGCTAGAAAATGTTTTGGTTAAAAAAATAATTTTATTTTGTAAGTAAATTAAATTATTGTTCTTGTAATTAAAAATAAGAAATACAAAAACAAAGTTATTGAAAAAAAACTGAATATCAAATTACGTATACTACCTTTTAAAGTTTAATTTTTAAACGTAGTCATAACACTTTACTTTAACATTGCAAAAACTAAAAAAAATTAACTACAAATTAAAATGTGTACTTGCGATATTATTTAAAAACTGTTTTTTTCAAGTAAAAGACTACGTACATGTTAAAAATCTTCTGAGGTTTAAAGAAAACAATTTTTAATTGTTTCTGTGTAAACAAGTTTTGTTAATGAGCTACCTTAAAAGTATAATTTTATAAGATTAAAAAAAACTGCTAATTAGTACAAAAACAGTTGCTGCGGTTTTCTGACTGACTTTGTTTAATGAAGCCTTTTTACTTTATCTCTACTAAAACTAATTCACGATCTTAAAGGAATTTTAATTGAAAATACGATATGTTACTATAAAACTTACAGCTTAAAACTTATTAAATATAATATTTAGGTGTATGCTTAAAAAAAAGGTTTTGAGTTAAAAGATTAAACTCATTTTTTAAGATTAAAAAATTGGATACTACCAGTTTTTTATATTTAAAACACATGCATTACGAGCGGTAACTTAGCTTGAATAGCCTTTATTGGAACTTATTTTTTAGTTATAAAAGTCTAAAAATTGAAACTTTTCAAAATTTTGAAATAATTTTTTTACCTCTATAATTGAAAAAGTATTTGATTTGTTTTTTTGATTTAAAAAATATAGTTATATTTATATGTGTTCCAATGTGTTGTATTGTTATTTTCAAATCCATTTATTTATAAAATATGCCACTTCTAAAATACAATAAATGTTTTTCAAAATCTTGAATTGGGCATATCAAAGAAAAATTGTCAGATAAAAACAATAGAACACATTGTAAAACATACAAATAAAAGTAGGTTAAAAATAATAATAGTAAACAATTATTTCACATTAAAAAAAACATGGGAAAATTGTAAAAACTTTTAAGGGGCCCTGCATCAATAGTCAAACCTTAATTTTATGAAAACTATTGTGAATGGCTGGCAAAGGAACGTTCGTTTGAATTAAAAAAAAATCTAATTAGCTTTAGAGACAGGAGAA
Source organism: Thalia democratica (assembly GCF_965202585.1). Taxonomy (NCBI): domain Eukaryota; kingdom Metazoa; phylum Chordata; class Thaliacea; order Salpida; family Salpidae; genus Thalia; species Thalia democratica. The sequence goes on along the minus strand of NC_139172.1, from coordinate 30,569,553 downwards.
ATAATAAGTTTTAAAGATTTGAGTTTTTTTTAAGTTCCAAAAATGACTACTCCAGATAAGTTAAGGCTCGTACATATTTTATTAAAGTACATTTTCTTTTTGCTTTTGTTTGATGTCAAAAAAAAAAGTTTATGACTGGTTTAAATTTTTATTTAATTTACATAACATAAAATTTACCTTGTTTTTCTTATTCCTTTAAATTATATATTTACAAATAATATAAAACAAAACTTTTCAAAACTACCTAAACTTTAACACAAAAAGATAGTTTTTAAGTTGAGCAAATTTGTACTTTATAAAAAAATTTCGATACAGTATAAACTTAGTGTTTTAAATTTAAAAAAAATTGTAAACATTTAAAAATGCTGTAGCTATTTTATTAAAGCTATTATAGCACAGCAAAAAACATTTTTAACTTTATTGTTTAAAATCTTTGTTAAGCAATTAAATCTATGTTAATTTAAACTTATAACAAGTTTTTTGAATTTTACTTTACTAGATAAAAGTGTGACTTAAAATAACACTAATAATGTTAATTAATTTGTGCTTTTTGATATAAATATATTATGCCAAGCCAGAAATGTAAAAAATAAACTTTATACTAGTATAGTTTAGGACATATTAAATATCAAACTAGTTCGCAAAGGAGTGTTTAAAAAATAATAATGATACTGAACTTAGATTATAAGTCCAATGTTACACCATTTAAAAAGCAGCACAGAATTTACAAGAATATCAACCGTTTATAAACTAAATTAAAATTTTTTACGACTTCATATATTAAACAAAATCCGTTTAATTTTATATAAGAATGCTAGTTGTTCATGAAATAAACATCATACGATTTCTTAGTGTACTTTTATTATATTTTCAAATAAAGTATGGAATTAATTAATAAAGTTATAAAAAATATCGGTTTTTTGTTTGCATATAAAAAAATTGAAATTCACATTTATATAATTCAAACAAAAGTTGGTGTTATTGTAAAGTGAAAATGTTATGTGAGATATGTGAAAACTAAAACCTAGCCAAAGTACAAATTTTGTTTATAAAAAGTTTAATTTTTACTTAATTTAGGTCTAACAAAAGCTTTAAAGTTTTTAAGTAAAAAACTAATTATAATTATTCATTTAAAATAACAAAATTTTGCATAAAATACTATTATTTTATAAATAAATAAAAATAAATTACTTTGTCAAGTATATCTCATTGAAAAAAAAGTAACTTCCATTCTGTTTCTTTACTTATTTTATTTAAAAATTTTTTTAGGATAAGTAAATTTAAAAAAGAAGAAGTTTTATTGTTTACAAAAATAATCAGTTAATAATTTTTCAAAATTTACAAAAAAATTCATAGTAAGTCAATGGCGTGATTAAAAAAAATAGTTATTCAATACAGTAGATATTATTGTATCAACATGCCAAAAGTCTTGCAAACAATAAAAATTTCCAAATAAAAACAATTCAACTGGTATACAAAAGCTACAAGGTTAATGTTAATATAATTTTCATCTTGTCTTTTTAAACAAAGCTTTAAGAGCTAAACGAAACTTTTTATTTATAAGGTTGTACACTAAAATGTTCCAAATTGAGTTTGTTGACAAAAAATATAAAGAAATATATGTATTAATTCTTATTTCTGCGTCTTGGCATTCTACGTAATTTAATTTCAATATATAAAAACGAATGTGGTTATACAAAGTCGTTGATAAACTGAAAGTAAAAGCGACAACCATTAAAATCAAAACTAATGACATTTGTTTTTCTGCTAAAAAATTGTTTCTAACCACACGATTTAGTTTTAAGGATCTTTTATAACTTTTGTAAAGACTCTTAAAGGTCAACAATGTAAAAATCCACAATAATGCAAATAATACAAACATAAAAACAGATTCAAATATCTGGTTTGGGTTTTCACAACCTGATGGTTGAAAAAATGAACTTGTAGATATAGATCTTCGGTGATACACGGCAAAATCAGTTATGAAAGTTATAAAAGTTATAAATACACTTAGAATCCAAATTATTATTGACAAAACTTTAGCTATTTTAATAGTGTTATTTCTTTTATATTTAAAAGGAAATGCAATTGCAAAATATCTATCAGCCGCAGCAAAAACAAGTGAAATTAAAGAAACAATAAGCGATATTTTCCTTAAAAAAAAAGTTAATAAATAAAAACTCACATCATCAAATATCGAGTGATAAAATGAATTTCTCGCTTGACAGTCAAAATGTTTAATTTCATAATCTACGTAGCTGTTTTTGTCAACCAAAGAGAGATGACATTCTATAGTATAGCTTGGAATAAAGTATCGATAATAAGTACTAGCAGAATCGCAACATAATACTAACGCCCAAAAAATATCAGAAACTGCAATGGAAGTTTTAAAAACATATTGACTTTTTCTAAATTCTTTAGTCTTCCGAATGACCACTACTATCAAAATGTTTCCGATAATTGACAAGAGTCCAATTAAAGAAAAAAAGACAATTTCACCGATAACAGATGCCTTCTTTCTATAAAAGTTAGTCAAAAATGATTTAATTATTAGGTTAGTTGCAATTACTTTAGATTTGCTTAATTTAGCGGTTGTAATTGCTACATTTTCTTACATATAGATCGCCTGTTGTCCAGCTTTGATCCAAAACAAAAAAAAAGTGTTATTTCTCATGTTTATAAATACGGTAAAATATAAAAAACCTAAATAGGAAACTCTTTACAGTAAAAGTTTTTTTGAGTTTTTGTTTATATCAATTCTGCTTTCAAAGAAGCAGATATTCTAGTTTATGTTTGTTAGCAACTATGATATTTAGAAATACTCACTAAACTTTAATGCTAAAAAACTTTTAATACAAGTTGTAGCAAGTACAGACTATTTATGACTTTTTGATGTACTCAAAACTTAGTTATGGTTTTCTAAAAACTATAAAAAAGTAAAACTGTCGAAATTAAATTTATTGAATAAACTTAACCATACTAAACATTTAAACTAATCTTAACATTTTTACCTTAGTAATTTCTTTAGTGTTTTATAAAATACAACCTTTCTTTGATTTTTATCTTTTTTCTGTAATAGATAAATAGACTACTAACCAAAGTATAATATTATTAAAAATTGACAAGAAACTTAACTTACCTATTACTCAAATCAGCAAACTTAGTCTTTTTATCAAAGAAGTGTATGTCCTCTGTAGTAATTGTATTACCACGCACATTAAAATGGTATAAGTTTTTTGTAATTATCTTTTTGTTTTCGACTTCACCATTTTTTTCATTTGTACTTTCTTCTAGGCAAAAACCCAAGTTTCCGAGTAAAGTAAAAACTATTATAATTTTTGTTTTTTGCATTTACTTTATTTAGTTTAATTGCGCTGAACAAAACAATTTAAACTTTAATATTTTACTAATATTTTTTTTTATTTGCCTTTTTCAAAACACTTTCTAAACTTTGCTAAGTAGTTTAAAATTAGTACTAAACTTGTTTTTATTTAAAGTTCTACTTATAACTATGAGAACTCTTTTTACAAAGCTTAATCTTTATGATCTTAACTTTAAACTGCTGTTTAATCATAAAAGCTTTATTTCGCAAAAATTAAATAAATAAGTGGTATTTTAAGACTAAAAAAATTGCAATGAATTTTTAAAAGTTTTAAAACAAGAATGTTAAGTCCAGCTAAGAAGACATTTAAACGTTAAAAACGACTTTTTAATGGCATAAAAACAGTGGTACAGGAAAAAAGATAAAATATTTATTAAACAAATTACTATATTTGTAAGTAACTATTCAAAATTTAAAGTTAATCGTTTGCTAGTAGAGATCTTAGCAAAACAGTTTCACTGGAATATATAACAACATATTTACAAAGTACTCTTTCTTTTAGTAAACTAATACATGTTTCTATGTGTAAATGTACTGTGTAAATTTGTTAAAACATTTGTAAGAAGTCATAAAAGCTATTTGAGCATTGCAAACACAACTTGTTTAAAAAAAAAAAGCGAACTAAACAAAAAAAGTTATTTTTAAAAACAATTCTATTCCACTGACTACAAAGCAGTACTTAACGCCTGTAAAAAAAACTTTAAATTACTTAACAATCTTAAAATAAACTTTCGACTAATACAATTAAACTTATTATTATTTTGAGTGATTAAACTTTAAAACAAAGCTTGTGACATTTAATGATGGTGTTTTCATTTTTAAAGTAAAATTAACCATTAAATTTTCATTTTGCTCTAAATATAATGAATTGGTGCTCCGAATAAAAACTAGTAAGTCCTTCTAAATAAAATGTTTCATGTTTGAAAAACATAAAGAGCTGGTAAAATCTTTTCTTTTATAAAATTAAAGCGCTTTAAGTACTGGCTTAAATGTTAAATAAAAAACTATACGTAATTCAGGTAAATATCAGCAGAATAATCTCAAAACACTATATTTACACTTATCCACAAAAAAGTAATTTACTTATACCAAAAAAAATTGTAGTTCAAAAAATAGTTAGTTTTCATTGTGAACAAAACAAAGCTCTTAGCTAATGTACTTCAATAGAAGAAACATAAAACTAGATTTTGTAAAAATAGAGTTTATTATTTAGTTTGTAAATAATATCAAGTTTTGCATGTTATTTCTTAAAGTTTAATTGATAACCTAGGTATAACACTGTGCGGTGATATTCTAACAAATAAAAAATTACTATATAAGATAAGTGTTTACTTGTGAGTACATTCCAAGACATTTTTGTTAAGTAAAATATTAAAAAAACAATAAATATTTTCAAAACTTTGCAAATTTACAGTACAATTAACCCTAACCGTTTTTTTGCTCGTAATAACTTTAAATTCAATAGCTATCTAAGGGTTTTAATTTTATAAAACTAAAAAACTGCTGACTATCTGACTGGCTTTACTTGATTAAATTAATGTTTAACATTTAAAAGTTAAAAACTACGTGTTTTTTAAATACTTTTTTTTAATAAGTTATGGCAATGTTTTTTTTGTTCAGTTTTAAACTTATTAAACTTCATCAGATAAGATTTACCTTGTAAATGTTAATCCTTTAAAATTCTATGTTTTTAAATAATGTAAAACTTACTTTTTAAAATCAGCTAAACTTTAAAATAAAAGGATAGTTTTTAAGATTAATTAATTTTTGCTTTATTAAATATTTATAGGATTTCTATACAACTTTTACTTAGTATTCGTAGTAACAGTAGTAATATTCATAAACAAATATTAATTACATACAAAGTTAAGTACTCAAAACTATTTAAAACACAATTTATTGGAGCTGATTAGCTTACAGTCACATTATGTTAGATTTGACACCTAAAGGCAAAAACAAGATACTCACATTTGATAAAAGCATGGTTATATACCAGTTTAATTACTATTTCAACAATAGCTTTATCGATCTTACAACTATATGGCTGAAAATAAAGATCAAAGATTATAATACTTGCTTGCATTGATAAGTTTTTGAAATTAGCTCAAAAAGAAAAAGAAAAAGAAAAAAGTCTAATAAAATTATTAATCCTGTAAAAAAATCTTCTCACTTCTTACTTCAATACGCATGCAAAATTGTCTGACTAAAAACAAAAGCATCACTTGCAATACTTGTTACAATTATTTTAAATTTGGTTTACTCTAGAAAAAAATTATTCTTACTATGAAATGTTAAACAATGACCAGACCCATATAGTTAAAGGAGTCGTTTTAAAACAAGTCAGTACAGTCAGAGCAGAGCCTATCTAGCTCTCAATTCTACCATAAGTTTTTCAATAAAATATTACAAATTTGATAAAACAAACGTTATTTATACAGCTCTTAGCTTTTCTACATAAAATAAAAGTTCAACGATTAAACTTTATTTTTCCCTATATTGCTCATATTTAAGGCTTTTAAAAACTAAATTTCAAGCTTCTTATAATGCTTTTTGACATTTAACTTATATTCTAATAAACTTCAAACATAAAAAATTGGTAATACTTTAAAACAAAGAAAGTTATACTTTAAACAAATTTTTAATTAAAACTGTTTATATACTTGATTGTTATGATAAAAATATTTAAAATTATAAATTGTTTATTAAGTTACATAAACCCATCAGCAAACTTTTTTTAAGGCAGATGAGTTTGAAGTAAATAAATTATTTTTGTGTTTTTCTATAAGTTTACACAATAAAGATATACGTTTATCTATTGAAGTGTGTACCTACAAATGTTGAATTTGATTTAAGAGTTTAAATTTTTTTTTTATTCAATCAAAACATTCAGTCGTGTGTGTACACTATCTCTCAAACTTTAACTGTTAACCTAGTTATAATACCATACTACACTAACAGCCAAGAATAACTACATTGACATTGTCTAACTCACAAGTATAAATTATGTACACTTTGCTTAATAGTTGAGCAGCTAGATATATCTTCTAAAAACAAATCACTTTTTTTTCATGTTTTTGTTTGCAAACAAAATTTTGCTTTTATACCATTGCAACAAAAAAAAAATCTGTAAAACACGTAAAGGTACATTGACTTCTATGAGCTGCAGAATATTTACTTATTGCACTAAAGAGCCTTTTAAGCAAAACTTTGCTTGCAAAGTTTGCATTTATAATAACTTAAAAAAATTGGGAAGCACAAAGACTAAATAGTAAATTGAAAGTAGATAAAGTAACTTAACGTATAACTTCAAGTAGAAAAAGTTTAACTTTTCATTATTAGAATTAAATTAGCATTAAAAAAAAACTAAATATTTATTTTAAACTAGATATACTTATCTACATGCGTGGTGTTTAATTTAAACGATAATGATGTTTCTAATTTTTGTTAAATTTGGAAGTAAAATATAATTCTTAATAAGTTTTATTGATTTACAAACAGATATCTTTACGCGAGAATTTCGCTTAAAATAACTTGAATACTATGATCTAATATAATATTTTAAAGTCATTTTCATATTTCTTAATTATAAGAGTTTAACCCAGTTTTAACAGTTTAAAGTTTGAAGCAACGTGTTTTTATATTTCAAAACAAACTTTAAAGGTTAAATCATCTTTGAATTATTTTTTACACAGGTTTTTTTGAACGGTTAAAATTTTCTTTATAAAAAAAATTGACATTTAAACACACCTGTTGTTAGCTTGTTTGGTGTTTGTATGCAGTCGAGAACAGTGTAAGTTTTTTTCATAGTTACAATTAAATTTTTCATTTTTAACACCGCTTTATTATTATTGGAACTTTTTAAAAAACTTACAGCTTTATAAATTATTATTTATTTTGTCTTTAAAGCTAACTAAAATTTTTTTAATTCAAAAGAACGTTCCTTTACTTACCTTTTACAATAGTTTTTATCAAATTAGAGTTTGACTATTGAAGCAGGGCCCCTTTAAAAATTTGGACTTTTTTCCTATGTTTTTATTAATTTGAAGTAATTATTTATTATTACATTTTTAACCTACTTTTATTTGTAGTTTTTCCAATGTTTTTTCGAAATGTTTTCATTTTTTATGATATGGCCAATTAAAGATTTCGAAAATTGCATTTATTGTATTTTTTAAGTGGCATATTTTATAAATATAATATATTTGAAAGCAACAATACAACACTTATAAATTCAAATACTTTTTCAATTATATTGGTCAAAAATTTGTTTCAAGGTTTCGAAAAGTATCTATATTTTGACCTCTAAAACTGTAAAAGTTAGCCCAAATAAAGGCTATTCCAGCTTAGCTAATGCTAGTAAAGTAATGTGTTAAAAATATAAAAAACTGATGGTTTTCAAATTTTTAATGGTAAATTTTTTAATGGTAGAAGTTTAATCTTTTAACTTAATAACTTTTGTTAAAAGGACACACCTTTAATTATACTAAATTTTTTTTAAGCTGTAAGTACTAGCATTAAGATATTGTTTTTTTTAATTCAAACTCCTTAAATGTCGTATATTAGTTTTAGTAGAGATTAAGTTAAAGGCTTCATTAAAACAAAGCCAGTCAGAAAACTACAGCAAATGTTTTTATACAAGTTAACTTTTTATTTTTAATTTTTTAAAATTAAATTTTTTAGGTAGCTTATTGACAAAAGTTTATTTACGCTAAATAGAACCAATTAAATTTTATATTTATTTTCTTAGGTAGTTCATTAACAAAAATTTATTTCAAAAATAGATACATTTAAATATACCTGTTTTTTGTTTTCTATAAACCTTAAAATAACTTCAGTTTTATTTTTTCAATTATGGCTAACTTAAACATATATTTTAATTGGTTCAACTAAAGAATTATTAAACTTAAGTTAGTTAAAAATTTTGTAAAAACATAAATGGTATAATATAAAACAAACTTTTTATAATAAGTTTTAAAAATTAACAATAAGATCTTAAGAGAAATTATGTTAAGTTTAGGACTGAAGTTATTTTAATACTAAAATACTCAAAAAAAGTTATAATATAATTAATTTACATTTTTTAATCTATTCGAAGTTTAAAAAAATTTTAATTGAGTAAATACTTAAGCTTAAAACTTTTTTATCATTCCTTGATAGTATACTGATTCCTTTAATTTGTAGATTTATATTTAAAGTTTAAATGACCCAAAATTATAAAACTTTGTTAAACTTAAACTCAAAAGGCCGCTGATTTAAGCAAAGTAAATTTTATGTTTTTGCAAAATGATTTTATAAACGGCTGTAAACACAATTTTTTGTACAAAATCAGACAGGCATTGCAATTATAAAGTTCTTTTAATTAAACTTTCTGCCGAGAAAAAAATATTTCGAAGCTTAATCTTATTATAAATGCACATTTTATTTAAATAAGCTCTTTACATTTCAGTAAATTCAGCAATCCTTTTTAGTTAAAATAAATAACTATATGAAGCTCAATATAATAAAACCGAATTGAATAAAACATTTGATAGCTAGTAGGGTGCTTATAAATACGGAATCCTTTGAGATTTCAGCTTATTTTTTTGACATTTGGCAAACACAACAAAACCACCATGTGCGAAATTTTATATGATTTGAAGAAACTTTAACCTCGGTACCACTTGATCATCTGAAAACAAATCCAATTCAAACTGTATGGTACCCATAAAATACTACCTTGGAGATTTTAGCTGGAAATATTTTACATGTGATAGTTATCAAAAAAAAACATATTGCTCAAAATTTAAGACGATATAAAAAAAAAATTATGGAGGCAATTCTTGGTATTATGAAAAAAAAACTAGAAGTTCAATTAAAATTATAAAAAGTGATAAAAATCAAACAAATTGATAAAAGTTTTCTTTTTAAGTAGCACCTTAAAGAAAGTGGTAAATGCATTTTGTAACTTGTTTGTTTTCATCTTCAGCTGTAATATCATTCTTCATGAATCCAAGCAAAATAAGCAATAGCATAATAAGTTCTAGTTGCATCATTAGTTATAGATAAACATTAAAATTAAAATATTTTACAAACCCAACTTATATACAACTATTTTGATGTTTGCATTTTAGTGTAAAAATGGGATCGGCAAACCTGCCAAGTAAGTTTATTTTGCCCACATTACATTTTCAACTAGATAACTACTAATGCAGTAAAAACCAAGTTTAAGTTTTTTTAATAACTGTATACGAATATGTTCTTTTTTAGTTGTTAGAAAACTATGGTGTCTTCTCTATGTTTACTTTGTTAAAAAATTGTTCTTTATATTTTTTGCTCTTGTATACTTTATTTACATGACCAAAAACTTTTTTTATTTAAATGCAGTCCGTTTGTTATAATAGTCTGCCGACTTAACTATCTGCCGATTATAACTTATAAGATACATTTTTATCCAAAGTTTTACTTAATATATTAAAAACAGTTTGTTATAATTAAAATGTAAAATAAATAAAAACAAACACTTATCATTAACATTCAAAGACTTTGGTTCTAAGTAAATAAAAAATCCAGTAAGTTAATACTGTCATGTTTGATTTTCGTTTTGACTTTAAAATTTTAAGTTACTTATAACAAAAAAATTAAAACTTATTAAACCAGTTCCTTTAGACAAAAAGTCATAACCTACATTTTAGTATAACTTTTTTGTTTATACACTGTTTAGTTTAGACTTAAACATAAGCACCAGAAAGATTTAAAAACATAAACTTTGATTTAATTCCTTTTTTACCATTTAAACAAACTAAATACTTTATTCAGTATACGCTAAAAAAATATCTGATTTAGTAGCTTATACAGATAAGAATTACCTACAATAATTGTTAAAACTACTTCAAATATTTTTTAAGTAAAAAAATGTTAAATAAAATTTATCTAAAAGCTAAGTGAAAAGCAGTTGAATTTGAAATAGCAAATCCTTCTTATTAAAATTTTAGCACTACATTTCTAGCAGTTGCTGTTGATTTTACTAGTCTGAAAACAAAGTATAGTAAAATTATTAATATTAACTGGGATTAACTATACAGCTTACAGTTAGTAAAGTAAAAAGTAAGTATTTTTAGTGGCCTTTAAAAACTAATGTCTGAACTTTATAAATATTTTGTTAACATTTAAATAAAACTTAAAGGAAATTTGCAGAAAATATTAAAACGTTAATAAAGCTTTATTTTTAAAAAGCGTAACATTTAAAATTAGTCTTTTTTTAACATAAATGAAAATAAATACGTGATTTTTGTAAACATCAATAGCATAATCCTTAAGCTTGTATCCATAACTATTTACAAAATAGTGTTATTTATTAAGCTAGAAAATGTTTTGATTTAAAAAAAATTCTTTTGTAAGTTAATTAAACAACTGTTTTTGTAATTAAAAATAAGAAAAACAAAAACAAAGTTATTAAAAAAAAAACTCATTATTAAGTTACGTATACTACCTTGTAAAGTTTAATTCTTAGTCGTAGTCATAACACCTTACTTAAACATTTAAAAAAATAAAGAAATTAACTACAAAATAAAATGTATATTTGCAATAATATTCAAAAACTCATTTTTTCAAGTAAAGAACAATGTATATGTTTTAAATCTTCTGAAGTTTATAGAAAACAATAAATTGTTATTTTTAATTGTTTCTGTGTAAATAAGTTTTTTTTTAATGAGCTACCTTAAAAGTATAATTTAATAAAAAAAATAAAAAGTTAACTTGTATAAAAACAGTTGCTGTGGTTTTCCGACTGGCTTTGTTTGAATGAAGCTTTTGTACTTTATCTCTACTAAAACTAATATATGACCTTAAACAAATTTTAATTGAAAATACGATATGTTTACTATAGATCTTACAGCTTAAAACTTTTTAAATATAATAAAAGATGTGTGGTTAAAAAAAAAAGTTTTAGATTAAACTCAAGGTTTAAGATTAAAAATTGAAAACTACCAGTTTTTTATATTTTTAACACATACGTTACGAGCGGTAACTTACTTGGAATAGCCTTTATTGGTACTTATTTTTTAGTTATAAAAGTCTAAAAATTGAAACTTTTTGAAGTTTTTAAATCAGTTTTTGACTTTATAATTGAAAAAGTGTTTGATTTTCTTTTTTGATTAAAAAAATCAAAGTTATATTTATATATGTTTCAATGTGTTGTATTGTTATTTTCAAATCTATTTTATTATAAATATGCCATTTATAAAGTATATTAAATATTTTTCGAAATCTTGAACTGGGCATATAAAAAAAATACTCAGATAAAAACAATAGAACACATTGGAAAACATTCAAATAAAAGTAGGTTAAAAATAATGATAGCAAATAATTACTTAAAATTAATAAAACATGGGAAAAAAGTCAAAACTTTTAAGGGGCCCTGCATCAATAATTAAACCCTAATTTGATAAAAACTATTGTGAATGGCTGGCAAAGGAACGTTCTTTTGAGTTCAAAGAAAATTTAGTTAGCTTTAAAGATAAGAGAAATAATAAGTTTTTTCAAAAGTTCCAAAAATGACTACTCCAGATAAGTTAAGGCTCGTACATATTTTATTAAAGTACATTTTCTTTTTGCTATTGTTTGATGTCAAAAAAAAGTTTATGACTGTTTTAAATTTTAATTTAATTTATATAACATAAATTTACCTTGTCTCTCTTATTCTTTCAAACTACATATTTTCATATAATATAAAACAAAACTTTTCAAAACTACCTAAACTTTAACACAGAAAGATGGTTTTTAAGTTTAGTAAATTGTTACTTAAAAAAGATATTTTAATACATTACTTAGTAGTATTTTTAATTAAAAGAATTTCTAAAAAAAATTAAAATACTGTAACTATTTTTAACAAAGCAATTAAAATCACTGCAAAAAACGTTTTTAACTTCAATGTTTAAAAAGTTTGTTAAGTATGTGAAATTTTCTTAATTTAAACTTAGGACAGGTTTTTTGAATTTTACTTTACTAGATAAAAGTGTGACTTAAGATGACAGTAATAATGTTAATTAATTTGTGCTTTATGAATAAAATTTATTATGCTAAAGTCACCATTTTTTAAAATAAAACTTAATACTAGTATAGTTTAGGAAATATTAACTAATAAATTAGTTCGTAAAGTAGTATTAAAAAAAAAGAATGATACAGAACTTAAATTATAAGTCCAATGCTACACCAATTAAAAAGCAGCACAGAATTAAGAATAATTTGAAGCGTTTATAAACTAAATTAATAATTATTACGACTTTAATATTTAATTAAAGGCGTTTAATTTTATATAAGAATGCTATTTGTTCATGAAAAACACATCAAGTTTTTTAGCGTACTTTTTTTTTGAAGCGTTTAAATTAATAAACTAATAAAAACTATCGGTTTATTGTTCGCGTATAAAAAAATTGAAATTGATATCTTTAAAAGTCAAACAAAAGTTGGTGTTATTTGAAAGTAAATGTTTTAAGCGATATGTAAAAACTAAAACCTAGCAAAAGTACAAATTTTGTTATTAAAAAATTGAGTTTTTATTAAATTTAGGTAAAAAAAAACCTTTAAAGTTTTCAAATAAAATACAAATTAAAAGTTTAAATTTAAAATAACAAAATTTCACATAAAATACTGAAAATTATTTTGTCAAGTATATCTTATTTGAAAAAAAAGTAACTTCCTTTCTGTTTCTTTACATATTAAAAAAAAAGATTTTTTAGGTAAAGTAAAACTAAATTAGAAGAAGTTTTATTGTTTACAAAGGTAATCAGTTAATAGTTTTTCAAAGTTTACAAAATTTTCATAGTAAACCAACGGCGTGATTTAAAAAACCAATTATTCAATACTGTTGATACTTTTGTATCTACACACCAAAAGTCTTACAGAATAACAAGTTCCAAATAAAAACAATTCAACTGGTATACAAAAGCTACAAAGTTAATGTTATTATAATGTTCATCTTGGCTTTTTAAACAAAGCCTTAAGGGCTGAACGAAATTTTTTGTTTATAAGGTTGTATACTAAAATGTTCCAAATTGAGTTTGTTGACAAAAAATATAAAGAAATATATGTATAAAGTTCAATTTCTGCGTCTTTGCATTCTACGAGATAAAATTTCAATGCATAAAAACGAATGTGGTTATACAAAGTTGTTGACAAACTAAAAGTAAAAGCCACAACCATAAAAATCAAAACTAATGACATTTGTTTTTCTGCTAAAAATTTGTTTCTAACCACACGATTTAGTTTTAAGGATCTTTTATAGCTTTTGTAAAGACTCTTAAGGGTCCAGAATGTAAATATCCACAATAATGCAAACAATACAAACAACAAACCAGATTCAAACTCCTGTATTGGGGTTTCACAATCTGATGGTTGCAAAAATGAATTTGTAGAAATTCGATAATACACCCTTGTAAAACCAGTTATAACAGTTATAAATACACTTAGAATCCAAATTATGATTGACAAAACTTTAGCTATTCTAATAGTGTTTGTTTTTTTGAATTTAAAAGGAAATGCAATTGCAAAATATCTATCAACCGCAGCAAAAACAAGTGAAATTAAAGAAACAATAAGTGATGTTTTCCTTAATATAAAAGTTATAGAAAATAAAATCAAATCATCAAATATCGATGGATATGGTAAATATCTCGGTTGACAGTCAAAATGTTTAATTTCATAACCTACGTCGTTGTTTTTGTCAACCAAAGAGTGATGACATTTTAGAGTATAAGTTTGAATGAAATATTGAAGAAAAATACTAGCAGAATCGCAACATAATACTAACGCCCAAAAAATATCAGAAACTGCAATGGAAGTTTTAAAAACATATTGACTTTTTCTAAATTCATTAGTCTTCCAAATGACGACTATTATCAAAATGTTTCCGATAATTGAAAAAAGTCCAATTAAAGAAAAAAATATAATTTCACCAATAACAGATGCCTTCTTTCTATAAATATTAGTCAAAATGTATCAGTTCTTAGGTTAGTTGCAATTACTTTAGATTTGCTTAATTTAGAGTTTGTAATTGCTACAGTTTCTTACACTTAGATCATCTGTTGTCCAGCTTTAAAAAATAAGTTTTTTTTCATGTTTATAAAAACATTTAGATAAAAAAAACATAAACATGAAACTTATCACAGTATTTTTATTTTTTTTTCATTAATATCAGTTTTGCTTTCAAATAAACGGACATTCTAGTTTATGTTTGTTAGCAACTACGATATTTAGAAACACTTAAAACATTTTATTGCTAAAAAACTTTTAATTTAAATTGTAGCAAATACAGACTCTTTATGTTTTTTTTACTGTATTCAAAACTTAATTATGGTTTTCTAAAAACTATAAACTAAACTACACTGTAGAAGTTTAAATTAGTGAACAAATTTAAGCATACAAAACATTGAAACTACTTTTAACATTATTACTTTAGTACTTTATTTAGTGTTATATAAAATACAACCTTTCTTTGATTTTTATCTTTTTCTGCAATAGATAAATAAACTACTAACCAAAGTATAATATTATTAAAAATTGACAAAAAACTTTTCTTACTTATTACTCAAAACTGCAAACTTTGTGTTTTTTTCATAGAAGTGTATGTTCTCTGTTGTAATTGTATCACCTAACACATAAATATGGTATAAGTTTTTTGTAAATGTCTTTTTGTTTTCGACTACATCATTTTTTTCAGTTGTGCTTTCTTCTAGGCAAAAACCCAAGTTTCCAAGTAAAATAATAACTATTATGATTTGTATTTTTGGCATTTTTTTTATTTAGTTTTAAAATGCTGAAAAAAAAAAACAATTTAAACTAATTTCAGTTTTTTATTATATGCGTTTATTTTTTGTTTGTCTTTTTTTAAACACTTTTTAAGCTTTGCTAAGTAGTATAAAATTAGTTTAAAGTTTAATGTAATTTTTTTAAGTAGTATAAAGTCAGTACTAAAGTTGTTTTGACACAAAGTTTTTCTTTTAACTATGAAAACACTTTTTTCAAAGTTAAATATCTATGATTTCAACTTTAAACTACTGTTTAATCATATAATGCTTTATTTTGCAAAAATTAAATAAATAAGTGATCTTTTAAAACTTAAAAAGTTGTAAAGAATTTTGTTTAGTTTAAGCACAAGAATGTTAAGTCCTGCTAAGCAAACACTCTATAACGTTTAAAACGATTTTTAAATGGCATAAAAACAGTTGTACAAAAAAAAAAAAACGTTTATTATAATAAATTACTATATTTGTAAGTAACTGTTTGAAGTTTAAAGTTAATCGTTTGCTAATAGAGATCTTAGCAAAACAGTTTCACTACAATATATAATAACAAATTTACAATGTACTCTTTTTTTTATTAAACTAAAACATATTTCTGTGTGTTAACTTGCTAACACACAGAAACATGCGTTAGTTTAATAAAGAAAATGTCCTGTGTAAATTTGTTATTATATTTTTAAGTAGTCATAAATGCTATTTGAGATTTGGAAACACAACTTGTTTAGAAAAAAAAGTTAACTAAATAAAAAAGTTGTTTTTAAAAACGATTCTATTCCACTGACTACAAAGCAGTACTTAACGCTTGTAAAATAACTTAAAATTACTTAACAATCTTAAAATAAACTTTCGACTAAAACAATTAAACTTGTTCTTATTTTGAGTAATTAAATTAAAAAAAAACTTCCGAAATTAAATTATGGTGTTTTCATTTTAAAAATAACCTTCACCATTAAATTTTCATTTTACTTTAAGTATAATGAATTGGTGCTCCGAATAAAAACTAGTAAGTCCTTCTAAATAAAATGTTTTATGTTTAAAAAACATAAAGAGCTGGTATGATATTTTCTTTTATAAAAATAAAGCGCTTTTGGTACTGGTTTAAATGTTATATAAAAAATTATACGTAATTCAGGTAAATATAAGCAGAATAATCTCAAAACATTATATTTACACTTATTCACAAAAAAGTAATTTACTTATACTAAAAAAAATTTAGTTCAAAAAATAGTTAGTTTTCATTGTGATCAAAACAAAACTCTTAGCTAATGCACTTCCATATAAGAAGCACAAAGTAAATTTTGTAAAAATAAAGATTACTATTTAGTTTGTAAATAATATTAAGTTTTGTATGTTATTTCTTAAATTTTAATTGATAACCTAGGTATAACACTGTACAGTGATATTCTAACAAAAAAAAATTACTATATATAATAAGTGTCTATTTGTGAGTACATTTCAAGATTTTTTTGTTAAGTAAAATATAAAAAACGATAAATATTTTCAAAACTTTGTAAATTTAAAGTATAGTTAACCCTAACTGTTTTTTTGCTTGTAAACATTTTAAATTCAATAGCTTCCTAAAGGTTTTAATTTTACAAAACTAAAAAACTGTTGGCTTTCTGACAGATTTTACTTGATAACATTTTTAAGGTTTAACGCTATGTTACAGTATCTCTGATAAAATTAATGTATGAATTTAAACGAGTTATGAAATTTAAAAGTTGATATTTTATTGCTAAAACTTAAAGCTTAAAGTATGTGTTTCATAAAGTTTTTTAGTTTTTAAAGTTAAACTTAATGTTTAACATTTAAAAGTTAAAAATTACGTGTTTTTTAAATACTTTTTTATATAAGTTATGGCAATGTTTTTATGTTCGATTTTAAGCTTATTAAACTTACATTAGATAAGATTTGCCTTGTAAATGTTAATCCTTTAAAGTGCTATGTTTTTAATAATATAAAAAAACTTTTTAAAATCAGCTAAACTTTAAAATAAAAGGATAGTTTTTAACATTAATAAATTTTTACTTTATAGAATTTTTATAGGATTTCTATACAACTTTTACTTAGTATTCGTAGTAACAGTAGTAATCATCATAAACAAATATTAATTACATATAAAGTTAAGTACACAAGTCTAATCAAAACACTAATTATTAGAGCTGATTAGATTACAGTCACATTATGTTAGATTTGACACCTGAAGGCAAAGAACAGATACCTACATTTGTTAAAAATATGGTTATATACCAATTCAAATGAAACTTTGACAATAGCTATATCGGTCCTACAACTATACAGCTAAAGATAAGGTTCAAAGATACTTGCTTGCATTGATAAGTTTTTGAAATTAGCTCAAAAAGAAAGACAAAACAAGTCTAATAAAATTATGAATCCAGTAAAAAAATCTGCTATTGCGGAACATTTGGTGAACAATCAAAGTTGTGCTGAAAACTTCGACTTAAAGAGATTCAAGATAATTAAAAGTTATTGTACCGTGTTTGACTTCGTCAAAATAGAAGCTATATGTATTTTAAATTAAAAACCTGCCGTTTGTAGGCAAAAAGAATTTGACTATAGTGTTGGTTTATTTACTTGCTGCTCTTTTTGTGTGTATATGTTTGTATATAATCAGCTTTAACAATAAGCATCTTTAGTTAAAATATAGAAAATTCTTTACATTTTTAATTTTGTATTTATTTACTACTAAGTTTGCAAAGTTTTCTACGTTTTACCATACTAAACATAAGTTTGATTCTCAATTCAGTAGATAAATGTATGAATTACAACAAACTTAAAGTATTTTGAGTAATAAAGGTACAGACTTATCAGTAAAACTTCAATTAATAAATATATTTAATACATAAAAGCTAAGTTCATTATATTTAAGTAAATATTTTAAAATATAGGACAAATTTCTAGCTGTTTTTAAGGTGCATTTAAAAAATTATTGTAAAATTTCGTTATCAATTTTGTACAACTTTAAGCTAGTTTTGTTTTTTAAATAATAGCTTTTATGGAATAAGTTAATATACTTGTTTTTAAAAAATATGTAACAGAAATAAAAAATTATTTGTCATTTAAACTAATAAAATTATATTAACTTTAAATTACAGTTTTATAAGTTACAATTAGCTGCAACTTTTCAAATTACGCTATAAAGATACATTGTTAATTTTGAACAAAACAGTCAGTTGGTTATTAAACTAAAACTAAAATTAATTTAAATTTTTAATCGTAATTCACAACGATTAGACTTCTATTTGTAAAAAAACATCAGATGTTTGTTTTGCTATAGTTTAGCAGTTGTAGTAGATATTCAGTCAAAATGATTTTAATACAAATTTATTGATAACTATGATTTTAAAAATATTTGCTTGTTTACCTGAAGTTTTTTAAATATAATTCAGAACTTTAAACTAGATATAACAAGGCTAAACTAGCTGATACTTACGTTTATGTAACAAGAAGTTTTAAACAATTTATAATCAATTCATAGTAAAGTTACTATATAAAAAGCTTGTATTTCTATAAATTTTTGCTAGATATGGAAGTTAAACTTATAATTTAAAAGATTACAGTGAACAAATGCGTGATTCTTGGCTTATTAAGTAGATATTTTGTATTCATAAAAGTCATTTACGTTTATTTTTATCAAGTTTACTTGATGTAAGCAAATTTTTATTATATTATTGTAACTTTTTTTTTAACTACGAAAGTTATGAAACATTAACATTTTGAAACTGTTGGTTTTTCTAAAAATAAAATTTTGTTGATTGTAAATTATTACTTAAATACTTGGTGTTAAGACAAAATACATAGCACATCACTTAAACTTTTTAGTTTAATAGTACATTTTTGACTTCAAGTTCTATTAAAAAAAAAAATAAATTAAAATTCATAATGTAAATTTTGATGTTTACTGATCAGTTAGCTTTTAACGCTTTGTTTGTAATATTACTTAAATATGTTGAAAAAAAATTGTTTCAAGTATATAAACAATATTTTATACATCAAAATGCTAATGAAAGTAAACTAAATTAAAGAGTTCAAATATTGTATAAAGTGTTTAAAATTTTGATAGTTTACGTTGTAATTTTGTTCTTTAAGTTATAGTTAAACAAAAAAAAAATTCAAAACTATTAAAAAATGTCTTGCAAGGTGACTACATATTATTTTAATCATGAAAACTTCAATTTTTTTCAGTTTTAAACTATTCAAAAAGGCTTTGAAACTCTTTTTTTAGACACTTGTAAACATAGATAGATTAAGGTTAGATATGAACTTGAAAATATATTGAGGAGATAATATTAGCATGAATTAGTTTTAAAAAATGTTGGTTAAACTATCAATGGTCAAAAAAAAAAATTTTTACAGATTAAAAAATTGGTCTTATTACATAAAATCAAATAAACTATATATACAAAAACTACAAAGTAAATATTTAGTTGGTTTTTGTGAATAAAATTTTAAAGGCTCTACAAAACTTATAGTTTAAAAAATTGTAAACTAAAATATTCCAAATTGAATTTGTTAACAAAAATAAAGCAGTAATGAATGAATTTATATATGCTCTGTGTTTAGTTTTATCATAGAATATATTCGATATATACCACAGAATGTAGTTATCCATGGCTGGAAATATGCTAAAAGTAAAAGCTATAACCATTTCAACTACAACTAGCGACATTTGTTTTTCTGGTGAAATCTTAGCTTTTATTAGAGTACGATTTAGTTTCAACGACCTTTTGTAGTTTTTATAAAGACTCCTCAGAGTTAACATTGTAAACGTCCACATTAAAGAGAACAAAACAAACACTAATACACTTACAAAATCCTGATTTGTATTTTCATGAAACGATGACTTATCGCGTGAAAATACCGACACTTGTAGCAGAATAGTAGTAGCTCCTTTTGCAATTTTCGAGTAAAAATTTGTTAAAGAATTTAAAAATGTGCAAAAAATCCATGCAATAAATGTGCTAATATTAGCCATTTTAACTGTGTTTGTACACCTGTACCTGAAGGAAATGTTAATGCGAAATATTTGTCAGCAGCAGCAAAGATCAATGAAATTAGAGAAACATTGACTGATATTGCCATAAAGTTTATACTTAATACTGCTAAAATTTTATAGTAGAAATTTATAAGAAATTCAAATTACTTTACAGCTAACTTTTGCTAAACTAACACTTTCATTATTTCTAACCGAAGTGCTGGGTAATTTTAAAAACTGACATTATAAAATAATGTCTTTCTTCAAATAAAAGTCGAAACCAATAAAATATCATGCACCTAGAGACCAAATAATGTCAGAAACGGCTATTGTAGTTTTGTAAACGTGTTGGCTGTGTCTGAATTCTTTGGTCTTCCGAATAACTATTAGTTTTAGAAAATTTCAAACCAATGAACTTAGCATGGTGGTATAGAAAACGATCAAAGCAACAACGAAGAAAACTTCTCGCCTAAAAAGAAAGTAGCTAATTTAAATAAACTTAATGTAAAACTATTTTTTTAAGCTACTGATTAACTAAAATGTTGAGTAAAACTTATTTTGAGTTTATTTTAAGTTTATTAAAGAATAACATGTAATATTTTAACTGTTTTAATGTTCTTGTTTAGATTTAATGTTTTGAATATTTTTTTCACAATTTTCAACTAGGATAAGTAGAAATACTTGTAGAACTTTAAATGCATGTAGATTATAATTGATTTTTAAATATATTCTATAGAGTTTATTTTTAAATAGCTATTGAACTTTTAAACTGCTAAGTATGAAAATTAATAGAACTGACTCGAAAAATAAACAAAAAAAAAAGAATAAATTAATACTTATATATGTGTTCTCCGTTAGAACTGTAAACTTTGTATTTTGATGTGTATGATCTTAAAAAAAAGTTATTAAATCAGTTTTTCTAGAAACATAACAAAAAATGATAACGTAAGTGTTGTTACGTGTTTTTCGATTCAAACTTATCTTGATTTATTCATTGCCTAGTTTAGCTTCAAATATAAAAAGCACATTCCTTTGATTAATTTTGTTTTTATAATTCACACTACCTCACTTTTTACTTCAGGTCGCATGTAAAATTGTCTGACTAAAAACAAAAGCATCACTTGCAATAACGAGTGTGAAGTTAGCTTGGTAACGTTTTTCAAGAATTTTAAAAAAATGTCCAAACTTTAGATCCAATTATTTTCCTTATCTTTAAAGCAAATTAAATTTTTTTTATTTTATTTTAGAGAGCAGTCCTTTGTCTTTGATATAAAAAAAAAAATCCATTCGATTGGGGATTGACGTTTAGTGTGGGGCCCCTTAGAAAAAAAGTTTTTTTTTACAATTTTTCTTAGCTCAAATTAAAAAAAATTACATACAAAATTACTTTTTTTATCTTTAAATGTTCATATTTATTAGCAAATAAATTTTATATAACACTTTTTTTTTTCCAACTGACAATATTTTGTACTATTTAGCCTTATTCTAGATTTCCTAATTCCGAAATAAGGCCAAAATAAACAAAATATTAACAAATAAAAAAACAAAAAATTGTTTAACATTATTCACATATAAATAAGTTAATTAAACTTATTTTTTTTGTTTTTAATTCGAGCTAAATGATAATCGATAACAAAACTCATATTTCGTACCGTTTGGCCTTATTCCAGAATAAGGAATTCTAGAATAAATAGTACAAAATATTAAAAGTTGGAAAAAAAAAGTGTTATACAAAATTTATAAGCTAATATTAATAAATATTAGAAGAAAACAAATTATTTTTTTTTTTCTAAATTCGAACTAAGTAAAAATTACTAAAAAAGGCCCTTTTTTCTAAGGGACCCCACACTAAAAGTCAAGCCCCAATCGAATGGATTTGTTTTTATTTATTAAAGACAAAGGACCGTTCTCTAAAACAAAAAAAAAGATTTTATTTAGCTATTAAGATAAGAAAAATAGTATGATCTAAAGTTTGGACATTTTTTTTTTAATTTATTCTAGCTAACTTCACACTCGTCTTGCAATACTTGTTACAATTATTTTGTTTTTTTTTTACTTTAGGGAAAAATTTTTCATGCTTTTAAAAAAATAAACAATGACCAGACCCATATAGTCAAGTAGTCGTTTTAAAACAAGTCAGTACAGTTAGAGCATAGCCTACCTAGCTATAAATTCTACCATAAGTTTGGCAATAAAGTATTACAAAACTTGGTTAAAACAAACGTTATTTATACAGCTCTTAGCTTTTCTACATGAAATAAAAGTTCAATGAATGAATATTATTTTTACCTTATAATGCTCATACTTAAGGCTTTTAAAAACAAAAATTAAAGCTTCTTAAAATACTTTTTGACATTTAACTTATATTCTGATATCTTGAAACATAAAAAATAGGTAATACTTTGAAACAAAGAATGTTATACTTTAAACTGTTTTTTAATAAAAAATGTTTATATACTTGATTGTTATAATAAAAATATTCAAAATTATAAATTGTTTATTAAGTTACATAAACCCATCAGCAAACTTTTAACAAAGCAGATGAGTTTGAAGTAAATAAATTATTTTTGTGTTTTTCTATAAGTTTACACAATAAAGCTATAAGTTTATCTATTGAAGTGTGTAAATAGAAATGTTGAATTTAAATTTGATTTAAGAGTTTAAAAGTATTGTTTTTAATAAAACATTCATTAGTGTGTGTACACTATCTCTCAAACTTTAACTGTTAACCTAGTTATAATACCATACTACACTAACAGCCAAGAATAACTACATTGACATTGTCTAACTCACAAGTATAAATTATGTTCACTTTGCTTAATAGTTGAGCAACCAGATATATCTTCTAAAAAAAAATAAGTTCACTTTTTTTTCAAAGTTTTTGTTTGCAAACAAAATTTTGCTCATATTGCAACAAACAAACAAGTCTGTAAAACACGTAAAAGGTACATTGACTTCTATGAACTTCAGAATTTTTACTTATTGCACTAAAGAGATCTTAAAGTAAAACTTTGCTTGCAAAATGTACATTTATAATAACTAAAAAAAAATAATTTTGGGGAGGACAAAGACTAAATAGTAAATTGAAAGTAGATAAAGTAACTTAACATATAACTTCAAGTAGATAACGTTTAACTTTTCATTGTTAGAATAAAAATCAGCTGTTTTAAATTAGATCTATTTTTCTACATGCGTGGTGTTTAATTTAAACAATAATAAAGTTTCTAGTTTTTGTTAAATTTGGAAGTAAAATATAATTCTTAATAAATTTTATGGATTTTCAAACAGATATCTTTACGCGAGAATTTCACTTAAAATAACTTGAAATGATCATATATAATATTTTAAAATTATTTTCATATTTCTTAATTATAAGAGTTTAGCCCAGTTTAGCAGTTTAAAGTTTGAAGCAACATGTTTTTATATTTCAAAACAAACTTTGAAGGTTAAATCATCTTTGAATTATTTTTTACACAGGTTTTTTTGAACGATTAAACTTTTCTTTATAAGAAAATTTGACATTTAAACACACCTGTTGTTAGCTTGTTTGGTGTTTGTATGCAGTCGAGAACAGTGTAAGATTTTTCATAGTTACAATTAACTTTTCATTTTAAGTTCCACTTTATTATTATTGGAACTTTAAAAAAAATCTTAAAGCTTTAAAAATTATTATTTATTTTGTCTTTAAAGCTAACTAAAAAATTTTTTTATTCAAAACAACGTTCCTCTACCTACCTTTTACAATAATTTTTATCAAGTTAGGTTTAGTTTGACTATTGATGCAGGCCCCTTTAAAAATTTTGAATATTTTCCTATGTTTTTACTAATTTGAAGTAATTATTTATTATTACATTTTTAACCTACTTTTTTTTGTATGTTTTCCAATGTTTTTTTCTAAGTATTTTTTTTAATGATATGCCCAATTCGATATTTCGAAATTTTATTATTGATTTTTATATTTGGCATATTTCATAAATAAAATAAATTTAAAAACAACAATACAACATATAGGAATTATCTTTAATGCTGTGGTTGTACTTGGCCTGAAGTACCGAATCTAAGCTGCGAAGAGTATTTCGGGTCAACAGCCCGTTTGGATACACCTGCTTCTTTTAATCGCTTACTATGACGGGTCTGAATATCGGCGTTCTCATTAAAAGCGGCTTGCAATTAAATATTTCGAAATTATATTATTATTTTTTATATGTGGCATATTTCTAAATATAATAGATTTGAAAACATCAATACAACACATAAAAACACATATAAATTCAAATACTTTTTTAATTATATCGGTCAAAAATTTATTTC
The DNA here is from genome assembly GCF_965202585.1 of Thalia democratica. Taxonomy (NCBI): domain Eukaryota; kingdom Metazoa; phylum Chordata; class Thaliacea; order Salpida; family Salpidae; genus Thalia; species Thalia democratica. The sequence continues at coordinate 30,545,087 of NC_139172.1, read as the reverse complement.
AAAGTTTCGAAAAGTTTCTATTTTTTATTCTGTACAACTGTAAAAGTACGCCCAAATAAAGGCTCTTCCAACTTAGCTAACGCTAGTAAAGTATTGTGTTAAAAATAAAAAAAACTTGTAGTTTTCAATTTTTTAATGGTAAATATTTTAATGGTAAAAGTTTAATCTTTTAACTTAATAACTTTTTTTAAAAGGACACACCTTTTATTATAAAAAAAAATAATTTTATTGTAAACTGTAAGTTATAGCATCAAGGTATCGTTTTTTTTTATTCAAGCTCCTTAAATGTCGTATATTAGTTTTAGTAGAGATCAGGGGCGTGTTTTGACTGGTTTCCTGTTTCCTGTGAACCCTATGAAAAAAAAGTATAAGAAATAAAGCTAAGTTTATTCAATTAAAACATTATATAATCGAATATTTTACATATTTAAGTAGATTTAGCTGTGCTTTTTTGCTAAACTTTTGAATATTTTCAATCTATTATGACGTAGTTTAAAAAGATTTTATGTTAAATAAAAGTAAAAATTACGAGCATAAAGTTAATTTTATAGGTAAATTTATTAATTTTTCAAAAAACATAAAAATTTAATTTCAATTATTTACCTTATCTTAAAAGCTATCTAAAAATTTTTTTTTTATTTTAGAGAACGCACCTTTGTCTTTTATTAAAAAAAAAATTTTTTTGGTTTGGGGTTGGAATTATTTCATGGGGTCCCTCCAAAAATAAAGGTTTTTTTTTATTTTTTTTCTTTATTATTGTTTAGAACCAAAAATAAATATTTTTATATATATTTTTTTTATTTTCCCTTATTTTGCATGTTATTTAAGCTCTTAAATGTTTATTTTATGAATAATGTTAATATCTTTACGATTTGGCCCAAAATCAAAATGATGTATATTACACTATCATTTGCCTTGGCCATTTCCTAGATAAAAAATTGATAAAAGGAAAAAACAAATTAATAAGAATGTGCATTACAACAAATTTTATTAAATTACTTTAGATAGGATATAAAATAAACATTTAAGAGTTTAAATAACATGCAAAATAAGAGAAAATAATAAAAAAATTTAAAAAAAAATATTTATTTTTGGTTCTAAACAATAATAATGAAAAAAACCAAAAAAAAAACCTTTATTTTTCGAGGGACCCCATGAAATAATTCCAACCCCTAACCAAAATTTTTTTTTAAATTAAAGACAAAGGTGCGTTCTCTAAAATAAAAAAAAAAATTTTAGATAGCTTTTAAGATAAGGAAAATAATCGACATTTAAGTTTTATGTTTTTTGAAAAATTAATAAATTTGCCTATAAAATTAACTTTATGCTCGTGTAAAAATTGTATAAAAATGTTATTATTGAAAAAGATGCACATACGAAAAATGAAACTTTTGATACAAAATAAGCCGATCAAAATTTTTTAAAAAACTAATTTTGAATTTTAACCCAACCCAATTGGCTTCATTTTTAACTTTGGAAACTTTTACTATATATTTTGTTTTCAAAATTATAACTAACTTTTGATTTAAATCTAATGTTTAGCTAACTATTCTAACTATAATTTATGTTTAATTAATATTTTATTTATCAATGTATTTACATATCATTAAATTAAATATTAATTAAATTAATTATCATTAAATATCATAATATATTTTTTACTAATTTTAAGACACTTTAGTTACTAATTTGATTAGTTCTCGTGTTCAGTGTCGTGTTAATAAATATTTTGTTATTTATGTTAGCTTCAGTTTTTAATGCAAATTTCTGCATTGTCATTAATAAATGACCTAATGTATATCCTTTAATTGTTTTACTAAAATTAAAAGAATTTTATCCCTTATCAATTTTTTGCTTTCTGTTTAACTAGTATTTTTTTAATTTTTGATAGTAAAAAATAACTATGTAGATAAGAAAACTTTAGACAATTATATGATAGACATTCATGAAAATTTCTAAAGTAGTTATTAAAATCTACCACACGTAATAGTTTGTTTTTGATCAAAAAAATTGTGCTACTCATACAGTATACATAAATTATTAAGTAGGATCGAGTTTCAGAAGCATATTGACTGTTTATTACAAGCTTATATTGTATAACCTAATTAGGGTCGGTAGCTTTGTACGTCGTAACCAAGCAAAAGTCTGTATGGGAACGAATTTTTTAGAAAATTTTTTTTTGGGCCACCGTATTTTTGAACAATACGGTTAAAAATGTAAAAAAAGTTTAGACGTAGATTGGTAAACTATTTTCAACTAAAACCTACTCCTTAACAGTTATTAGATTTAGAGCATATTTAAAAAATATCTTTAAAAAATTTTGATTTTTTTAGTATAAATTAGAATGTTTTTTTTATAAAACTAAACAATACATTACAGGCCGCAGTTTCCTGACCCCTCCTCTAGAACTTCATTTTAGACTTAATATTAAAAAATAAAGAAAAATAGGTTATTTATTTTATTCTTTCATACATTAATTGTTTAGAGAGAACATTTGAATTATTTTTTTTGACTTATTAATTAAAATTTTAATTACGGTTGCATATAACATTGTTGTGATTTAAATAAATAAGAACTGACATTATATTAAGGCTGTATTTCATTATTTAAGTTATTTGCTAAAAATTGACTAGGTTTAGTTGTAGTTGAATAAAAAAGTTTGAACAAGTTACTTTTTGATTATTTTCCCGACTGAGTTACCAAAAAGTAATTTTTATACATTTTTTGAAAGTAACGAATCGCTTATGAAAGTTTTAAAGTTAAGTAATCTATCCACATTAGGATTGTAAAAGTATTTTTCAATAAACATTCGTAATGCTTAAAATAAACAATAATATTTAAAACAATTTGTAAAACCTCTTGTTTCATTTGATTAAAAAAAATTGTGTGTAAAAAACTCTAAAATGACTTTTGAAAAGTCTAAAAAAAAAAACTAAATACTTATTTTAAAGGTTACTAAACCACAATGAAATGTTACGTTAATGTAGAATACAATTGATGTGATAAAAAATTTCAATTAAAAATATTGCTCATCTTTAGTTCTATATATTCTTTGCTCATAAGAAACATTAGTACTTGCAACAAATTGCGCAACTTCATATTTTATCTAAACTGCAATATAGAAACTAAGACTACATATAAAACACAATGAAAAAACTAGAAAAAATCAGAGTAGTTGAAATAATTATTTAGAAATATTAATCAAAACAATCTCTATAAAAAATATTCAATTAAAAATGATGTTAATTTTTCGTTTTAAATATTCTTTAGGGGTCCAACCCTCCCCACCGTTCTCTGATGACGTCACGTAGCACCAGTATTCGTCAGTTGTGACGTCATCAACTGTGACGATCACGCCTTCTATGACGGAACATTCTGCTGACGTTGTTGCTTCGTATCCCTGGATCACTATGAACCTGATGAGATAAATAGCAAAGTTGTTTAAACTTAATAAGAAATATTTAAACATTTTTATTTTTAATTGTTATTTAAATGATGCGTCATTAAGTTAACAAAACATGCAACAAGGGGCAAAAGAGCAACCGAAAATTAGTTTACTGTTTACTTATTTTAAAAAGTAAAGTTTTATCACTACTACTTACATGATATGTCGCTCAACAACTACAAATATGTAGAAATTTTCTTGTTGTTTTAGTAATATTAGAATTATTATATATTGATAGAATTCTGAAAAAAATTTCTGCTGTAGTTTTAAATTTGGAACCTTTAGTTTATATTTTATCCAGTTAGATTTCAATTTGTTAGTTATATTCTAACATATTGATTTTTATTTGTGTTTTATAACTCTTCGTTTGCTTTTAATTTGTTCACAACAAATGTAAAAAAGAAAAGTTATCAAAATTTTTTACAACTAAAACACTTTTTAAAAAGTTAAATAAATACAAATACTGTATAAAATAATGTTTGTTGGTTTTTACATTATATAAATTTCAAATCGTTTTTCATAGTGTAGTTCAGTATTAGTAAAGTTATCTCCTCAGCAACAAACTTGTAATTTTTTTTTTGCGGTACCACTTTTGGGCCTTTCTTAATTATCACGTGACTGGCTGGGGCCCAACCTTCTTTACCTTTAACATCCATGTGCCACCAATCTCCGCCTGATTTGTCCAATACCTTGAAATGTTATTTTATTATTAATAATAAGTCGGACTGAAAGTATAAGTTATAACTAATATAAGTACTAAGCAAGTAATTAGTCAACATACAGAACCTACAACAAAAGATGATTTCCAATTTAGACAAAACTATTTTTTGTTAGAAAATTACTGTTTGTTTTTACTACAACTGAGTTTAAAATTTTGTTGGGAACACTCAAAACTTAAAATTAGGTTTTTTTTAAATAATTAAAAAATTTAAAGTATACAAAATTATATAAAACCTATAAATCAGCAATTATAGTCAGTACCTATACATATTTAAAAAATATATAAAACATTAATTTTTATTTGATAATCAAAATAAAATCACTGTAGCGTTATAATTCACTTAAGTCGATACTTATATTCTTGAAAAGAGAAAGAACTTTTTAAAACACTGTTTTTTATTTATATATAAAATGTTATAACTCCAAAGTTGATCAATCAAACTAAAACTCACAGTAACTTTCTGGTCATTTTCAAAACTGACACCCTTTTGTATGTTGCTAATTTAAAATTATTAATAAATGGTACTCACATTTAAATTATTAGAAAATCAACTGTTAGTATAAACTAAGTAATTGGTTTAAGACAGAACTAACACTAAAACCTTATTATAATTTAGATAAAAGTATATTTACAACAAAGTTTAAACTTTTGTTGGTAGTATACAAAACAAAAACATATATATCTTTTATTTAAACAAAACTCACTGTAACTTTCTGATCATTTTAAAAACTAACTCCATTTTGAACCATCGTTGCATCGAATTCTTGAATACTGAAATAGTCCATGCTGAGTTTTACAACTTATCTGAATTTATAAAACAAACTATAATTAGCTTTCAAGTTAAAATACTAAAGCTCTTAAGTGCATTATTAATAATTTTTTTAAGCGTTTTTTATGTACGTGACTTGATCGTTTATTTTCTAATAGTAAGCAATAAGTTGGTGTTGATTTTTATTTTTAGATTCTATCTTCCACCAAGTTAAGTAAGATTTATTATAAGTGCCTCATAAGTTTAGTTTTAATAACATTTTAAAATTACTAAAATCACAATTTTTCTAAATATTAAGATATCAAATTCTTGAGTACTGTAGTAATCTATGATAACTTATGAAATATATTTCTGCATATGAAGCAATCAAAATTTATTTCTGCATATAAAATAATTAAAATATTTTATTTCTGCATATGAAATAATCGAAATTATTTATTTCTGCATATTAAATAATCAAAGTTTATATCTGCATATGAAATAATCAATATTTATTTCTGCAAACTATATATATTGCTAGCTCTTACAACTAAAGCTCATAAGCGATTTCCAGTAGATTAATTTAATTTTTTTGTAAACCGATTTAAATTTCGTGACTTGACCGTTTATTCAATAATATTTAGCAGTAAGTTGGTGTTCACTTTTGTTTTTTAGTTAACTTGTTTTGATCAAGTTATAATAAAAATGATGCTTTCAAATACTTATAAATGCTCGATATAATGTTAGTTACATTTTGAAAATTAGTTAAACATAATTTCTTAAGCACCAAGAAAAAATAAACTATGTAAATTAAGCTACCGGCAAAAGTTTTTTGTTAAAACTATAAACCATTCATGCTTTTACTTAAACCAGTGTCTTAAATTTAAAATCTATTAAAAGATTAAGAAAAATCTTAAACTAATTAATGTACTCGGCTGTTTAAGTTAATTTAACTTTTTTATTCTTGGCATACACACTAACTTACTAGAAATTTTACTTAAAGTGTACTAATCAGAAGTGCAAATTAATTATCTAAAACTACATTCAAAAAATTCAAATACAACTTGCAAAAAAAACTGTTTATAATTTAATAGCAAGCGCTTTCTATTAAGTAAGTTAGCAACCACTTTTTAGCAATATTCAAATATATACGTATTGCTTCCTTAAAACGTAAAATTGCTGCTTGATTTTGATTAGTTGGCGTATTGAAAGTTTGGTTTTATTATTCAGTAAAATACAAAATGTTATGTTACTAAAATAAACTGTTTATCAGAGCTACTAAAAAAAAAGATAAAGTTTAACATTAATCATGTCATTTAAAGTTAAGACAAAGTTTATTTAATACTCAAAGCTTTTTATTTAAGAAGTTGTGGCAGATTTGACTCGCAACTAGTAAATGTTACCTTATCAAAGCCAATTAAGAAAAAATGATATTTCATATGAAGATTATGATTTTTATAAAACAGCTTGTTAAATTAATTCTTTAACTGTTTTATGGTTATCGCTTAACTTAAAACTACCTAAATAAAGAAGAAACTAACAAACTTAGTAATTTCAAATATTTTTTTAAAGTGGTGTTATAAGTTTTTAAAACAAAGCTCAGACAGTCCGTTTTATTTAAATATATACTTGTTCAATATCAAAATTTAACTAGTTTTTAAAAGTTATTGACTAATTAAATCATGAGATTTTGATGTAAAATGTAGTTTTCTTTATATACTTATAAAAAAAAAAAACTTGTAATGTTTAACTAAATTTTTAATATTAAAAGCTATTTATCTTTCTGTTTAATTATTCAAAAAGTAATAAATTTAAATATGCATTTTACAACTGAAGGGTTTAATTAACAAAAAAAAAATTTCGCGGGCTAGTGCGATTTCTAAAAGTTATACTTAATAAACTCAGAAAAAACTAAAAAAACTGAAATTATCTTAAAATAAGGTTTTTTGTTTAATAAAGATCAAATTTAAATATTTTTACATTTAAACTAATCAATAAACACCTTAAAATTATCCTTGCTTTCACAGTTTTGGTTTTAACCTAAGAAATTTTTAGTCAAATGTCTACTTGGCAAGCCGACCTAAGTAATAAATCTAACAACAACTTTTGGAGTAATGGTCGCAAAGTCAATAAAAAAATATATCTTATTTAGTTTTTAAAGTCTTCAATACAGTTTGAAAGACCATCAGTTAAGTACTTCTACTTTGAATATTCAACAGATATAAAAAAAAAGTTTCAGTCTCGTTGTAATTGTAATTTTTGTAGCTACAGGTAAGTTTAGCTATTAACAAGTTTAGCTAGCATTAGTAAAACACTAACAAATATGATTAAACTATAAAGAGTTTTGTGTAAGTTATAACTGTTCTTAGTTGTGTACAAAGCATTTTTCAGTGATTAATTGAATTTATTACTATTATTATTATTATATTGTTTATTGTGCAATGTTGGACTCAGGCATCAAAACCTGAGCCACTTAAACAGGACACACAAAAGGAGAAAAAGAAAATAAGCTTATTTTCAAAACTTTAAGATAAATTATATATATATATATATATACAAACATAATTTAAATGAAAACACAAAGTTAAACACAATATGATAAACAAATGAACTAAATTAAAAATTCAATTCAAAAAATTCAAACTTATATACTACTTAGTACACACAGTAAAGAAGTTGGTCTAAAATCATCGCTTATAAAACAAAATTCATAACTATAAAATAAATAAGTAAACTAATAGTTTGTAGGGGGGAGGCGTAGGGAAACGAATATTTTTACTTTTGTTTCTAGTGGAAAATTAATAAATTTTACTGGTATTTATTGTATTTAAATCAAATCTTTTTAGCTTTAAACGAAATTGTTCTACCCTCTCACAAGATACTATATCCTGAGGTAGTCTGTTCCACATAGCTTTTGCTCTGTGAAAAAATGCGCCTTGCCACTGACTGTTTTGAAAATCATATTTACATTTTATTTTCAAATTATTTCCTTTTAGTTGATATTTATTTTGGGAAAATTAAAAAACTGGTTAAAAAAACTTTTATATTTGCCATTGATAATTTTGTAAAGAGTTAATAAATCAAATTCCCATCTTCTATATTCCAGTGATTTCAAGCCAAACTTAAACATTCTATCATTATATGACGTGTAAGATATATTGCAACGACTACAAATATGACGGGTAAAACTCCTTTGCACAGACTCAATTTTATTAATATCCTTTTTTAAATGGGGTGACCAAATTTGTGTACTAAACTCAAGTTTAGGGCGAACGTATGTTTTAAATAGTTTTGTCAGAATTGAAGCAGAATTTGTTTTAAAACTTTTTAATATTTGATAACATGTAGTTTTTGCAATCTTATATAAATAGTTGATATGTTCATTCCATTTCAAATCTTTAGAAATATAAATTCCCAAATCTTTAAAAACTTTAATTTCTGGTAACTTGATGTTATTGATTAAGAGGTTAGTTGGAGAAGATTCTTTTTTGTTAATGGTTAGAATTTTACATTTGCTAGGATTTAAGTTTAGTTTTCTTGTTTTTAACCATATGTAAATATTATCTAAAGATAGTTGTAATGAAGTATTTGACTTACTAAAGATTTTGGCATCATCTGCAAATAAGCTTATCTCACTTTTGATATCAATGTTTGAACAAATATCATTTATATAAATTAAAAAGAGAAGGGGACCAACTACACCACCTTGTGGTATTCCACTGTAGATTGTTAAAGAGTCAGAAAGCGTATTATTGATGAGTACTCTTTGTGATCTATTGTTTAAAAAGTTATCAAACCAATCAATTAAGCTTTCATTTAGCCCATACTGATTTAAAATTTTTAATAATCTTTTGTGTGATACTGAATCAAAGGCTTTTTGAATATCCGTATAAACTACTTTAGTAAATTCATTTTTGAGATAAGGAACTAACCAAGAATGTAAGCATGTTAACAGTTGAATGGTTGATGAGCGGTTTGGGACAAAACCAAACTGTTTGTTAGTTAATAATTTGTTATCAAAGAGGTGATTGAGAATTTTTACAGATACAATATGTTCATAAATTCTTGAAAAGCCACTTGTTAGAGATATTGGTCTGTAATTTAACGCATCGTGTATATTACCTTTCTTGTGCACAGGAATAATAAAAGATGTTTTCCATTGTTTAGGAACATCAGATAGTTCTAGAGAGCAATTAAATATTAATGAAAGTGGAAAAATTATTGATTGGATAACATGCTTGATATAGTAGGGTGGAATGTTTTCTGGCGTTCTTATGATTTTATCTTTTAAGTGGTTAATTGAACTTATAATGTCTTCATAGGTTATGAAAAAATTTTGCATTTTACTACAATTCTTTTGGGGTAGCTTAAAAGATTGGTAACTCTCGTCTTTTTTAAAAACTTTTTGAAAATTTATGTTAAAAAGTGTTGCTATTTCAAAATATGAGGTTACTGTTTTGTTTTTATCATTATCATATAAGAGATGTATGGAATTATTTAACTTAAGTAGCTATAAAACTTTTTTAAATTTGGGTTTTTGCAAAATTTGTTTTCATATTCAAAGTTGTATTTTTTAACAGCTAATTGATATCCTTTAGACTTGTTTTTGTATTTTATCAAAAGTGATTTATTTGTCTTACTTTTTTTGTATAGATTCGCTTTTTCTTTTAATAACTTTTTAATATGAGATGGATATTTTTTACTTTTATTATCTTTAGAATAAATTGGAACAAAACGTTTGATTGAGATTTGGATTAAGCTAATGAATTGATCGTAAAAATGCTGGAGATTTTCTGAATTTTTAAATAAAGAGGTCCAATTAGTTTTTGACAGGAAATCATTGATGCTTTCAAAGTCTGCTTTTTTATAGTCATATGAGACTTCTTTAGCAACAGGTACTATTTTATTTTCAATTTTAATTTTTAGTGAAAGCAAGTTATGGTCACAAGTGTTTGTTAATGGAAAATTAGTTGAGTGTGATATGATTCTATCTAGACCAAAATGATTGCATAATATGAGATCGAGAATGTTACCATTCTTATGGGTTGGATTTTCAATTACTTGGGTTAAAAAACTGTCTGTACAAAAATCAAGAAAACACTCATGGGGTTTATTGAAATCTGTGCTAGGAATCCTCCAATCTATATTTGGCATATTAAAATCACCAAGAACATAAAAAGAACACTCTTTTGGAAAAACCATTTTAATCATTTTAATTACATTTTGAACAGTCAGTGCGCATCTCGCAGACAATGGAGGAAGGTAGACACAACAAAATCTTAATTTCATCTTTTTTAAAATTACATCTACACATAGGTATTCAAAATTGATGTTGCTAGTAGAGATAGAATCGTTTTTAACTTTAATAACTTTAAGCGAATTTTTAAAAAGGATAGCAACACCTCCACCCCTACTAGACCTATCACTTCGGTAAATGTTATAGTTAAAAGGACACACTGTGGCATCGTTGACCTTATTAGTCAACCATGTTTCAGTCAAAAAAAATGAATCAATGTTGTTCAAATTTATATAGTTCTCTAAAATATAAAATTTATTTAAAACAGATCTTATATTAGTGTAACAAACATTTAAATAGTTGTTGTTACAATTTATATAGGAAAACTTGTTAGTGTTAAAATTAATCCTATCACTTAATAAATTTATATCCGTTGACTCACGATTTCCTCCACTAATCCCAGATGTCCTGGGAGCGGTAACGAAAGGGCTGTTTTGTCAGTTCAACTATCTTGTTGTTCCTTATAACATATTTTATGTTCATTTTATTCTCATCAGCGATGGCTTGCTTTATTTTAACTTCTTTTCTCAATGTTCTGAAAGCTTCAATTTCCAAGAAAGTTCTATCAGGGTTGATGTAGATTTTTGATTCAATTTCACCATTAAATATTTTCAAATCTCTAAGTCTTAACAGTCTGTGTTTGGATGCTAAATTGTTTAATTTGACTATAATTGGTCTGATTTTGTTATCTGCAATTTTACCCACTCGATAAAGTGACTTAAACTCTTCTTTTTTCATTTTATTTTCTCCTAATACTTGTTGAATAATTTTTAGATCATTTTTGCAACTTTCTAGTGCATTATGAGCTGGATTTTTACTTTCTGGAATGTTAAATATTATTACATTTAAAGCCTTTTTTTCTTTCAGTTTTTGTTCATTTTCAGCCTCTATTTTTTCTGCTACTAAATTCAATTTGGTACTAATGTTTGTGATAATTTCTGTTGGTTCACTTTTCTGCATAGCATCAACATATTTGGAGAATTTAGTTTCAAACTTGTTAAATTTAGAAGAAAAATCAGACTTAAATTCTGAGAAACTTTTTTATAATTCTGTAATTCTATTTTCTATATTGTCTATTCTCTTACTGTTGAATTCATCCTTTTGAATCTGATCAATGTTATTTTCAATGATTCTACTTTTTTCATTATAGTCTTCCTTCAATTTAAGCATCTCAGCTTGAAAACAACTAAATTCATTGTCCTTCTTACTTCCAATGGCAATCAGTTTTTCTTTCAGCTGTTTCCCAATTTTGGAAGACTCAACCAATGCTTTAATTTCAGCTTCAACAGACATTTACTTTTTTTTATTACAAAACCTTTCTATAATTAAGAATTTAAATATATTATCCAATGAGTTATCGTGTTCATTTTGTGGATGTGTGTTTAAAACCATTAGTCTACAATTGCGGCGCCCGTTGAATGAAACTTTGGAGCAGATGGCCCAAACAAACAGAATAAAAACACCATTGCAATGCTACAAAACTGCTAAAATCTTAATTTCCAAAAAAACTTTTGTTTGCTAATTTGTTTGCTTGTTCTAATTGCAGTATGATTGTCTCAACAAATTAGTTGTAAAAATGGAAAATTTTAGGGGTTTGTTGAATACTTGTATACTATCGGTTCCCCATGACAAAATTACAACGCGCCGCTATTGGTTTACGATAAAAGAAATGTCTTATTTAAACTTTAACTAGAATCAGTGATAAATAAATCATTATTAGCCGGCTGGACAAGTAAATTTCTACTGCTGGCCGCATAATTTAAACAAAACATCTTATAAAAGTTTAAAATGTACTAGTTATACGTAAAGTTGTATTGAAATGATCATGTTTTTTAATATTTGGATTTTGTATAAACAACTATTAGTTTGTTACATAGAATAGCTGTAAATTGTTATAACTTTGTGTCCGTTTTACTAGAAAACATGTTTTATGTAAAATGCAAATCAAAATATAAATTTTGAGTGTTTAATATAAATTTTCATTGTGTTTTAAAACTTCATGTATTGCACCTTGGCATGCCTTATCTTTTTTAATAGAAGAATACTTTAGTAAATAGAATTCTGAATCATTTTAAGACAAAAAAGAAATAAAGAAAATGAAAAAATGTAATTCTGCATGTTTTATCCTATCAGCAAACTTATAGCTTATCCAAGCATCTGCATCAATGAAAACTTCACTTTCTGACGTGATGTACAGATAAGAGTTTATTAAAACTTTCTTGATTAAATTAATATCAAGTTCTAAAAAGTTTTGATTCTCAGCGAATGCTGTAAACCAACAATGAATAAAAGACTTTATTTCTTTTGAAACACTATTTAAATTATAAATATATTAGACTTTAGATAGTAGGCGGCAACAATTTAAGGATTTTTTCTGTTTTTAAATGTATTTGTTCGTTTAAACTTACATCTTTATTCGGCTTAACTTAAAAACTAAAACACTCTAAAAATCTAAAACTGTCTAAACTAGTTTATTGTTTTGGAAAGCTTTCTAAAATGTTTAAACTGATGAGTGAAAGTTCTTTTTGAAGTTATTTATATGTAGTTCATTAACTTTAGTCGTTTAAGTTGAAAATAAAACTTTGAAGACACGGCTGTAGTAAAAATTCAACTCTTTTTCAAGTTATTATCTTAGATTATCTTCAACAATTAAGGTTAGGTTAGTTTCATAATTAAAGCTGTTCAAAAAATTGTTGGTATGGTAAAACCATTGCATAGTTATAATGTAAATGTTGCTTACATAGATAATTAGTGAAACATACTTGTTTATAAAAATATTAATACTGAGTTTAGTGTTTAGATAAAATCATACTAAACTAAACTATGCTTAATGGGTGACAATAAAAAATACTGACTTACTATTTAACAAAAAACCAAAATTAATTTTTAGTATTTGTACAAACAATCAAGCAACCCTAAAAATATTAAAAAACAAATTCCTAACATAATAAATCAACGCCTAAACAAACGATCAAGTAAAGAAGAAAATTTTTTAAAGACAAAAGATAAATATGAAAAAATAATGAAAAAATGCGGATACGATAATAAACTTAAATTTGAAAAACCTGAGCAACAACCAAAAAACAATCAAAAACATAAAATAAAAAGAAAAGTAATCTGGTACAACCCTCCTTTTAGCAACTCGGTAAAAACTAATATTGGAAGAAAATTTATAAACCTAGTCAAAAAACACTTCAATAAACAAAACACGCTAACAAAAATTTTCAACAAACATAATATGCGAATAAATTAATCGTGTACGGTAAATTTTGAGAATATCATTAAGGCACACAACCAAAAAATTTTAAATCAAAACTCAGGAATTCGAAGTCAATGTGGCTGCGCTGGTAGTTGTAAATATAATTTGAAAGGGGGCAATTGCCGTTCAGAGAACATCGTTTACAAGGCCACAGTTAACCCTGGTGTTGAGACGAGGTTCTATGTCGGCTTGTGCTCGACTCAGTTTAGATTCAGGTATGCCAATCATAAAAAATCTTTTAAAGGCGGCATTTATGAAAATGACACTGAACTTTCGAAGTATGTTTATGGCTTCAAGCGCAGCGGCATTGACTTTGAAATATCCTGGGAAGTTATAAAAAGAGCACAGCCTATAGCTGACGGCAATAGCCCAATATGTAGGCTGTGTCTCAAAGAAGCAACAGCCGTTGTATATGCACTGAAAGACAAGAGATGCCTAAATAAAAGAAGCGAGTTTGTATCGTCTTGTAGACATATAAAAAAAAAACGCTTTTAAAGTTTAACAAGTTTTATATCATCTTAAAATAATCTAAATTTCAATTTGTACCTTAATTTTATCTTTATCTCTTTCAATTATCTATCGTAATATATATTTACTCACTGAAGTTTTATGAATTTTTGCCAGCTTATTGTCGATTGGTAAATTAATTTTTGCACAAGCCGTTTTGCATGATTTTTAATAGTTTCAAAATTACGTCATAATCTATTTATGCTAAATTTTTTAACTTTTTTTGTGTGTTTTTGTTTTGTGCTTTATTTTAAACTTGTTTTGAAGCTGATGAGTGCATAGGCACAAAACTCGAGTCCTTTGAGTTTTACATATTGAAATAAACTATTTTATATATATATATATATATATATATAAATAAATCTAAATCATATCTAAACTCAAAAATCGTTTTTTGTACTGAATATTTGTAATGCACAATGTTCAATTCTTACGTCATATTGTTTTTGTTTTTTTGGAAACTTTTGCATCATTGTTTACCAAAGTGATTTTTATTTTAAATTTGAACTGGCTGGAGATTAGAGAAAATCTTTTTTGTCTTTATGAAACATATGTTCCAGCATTTTTAAAATCGTCATTTCAATAAATTATATATATATATATAATTTATTGAAATGTACGATTTTAAAAGTGCTGGAACATATGTTTCATAAGACTAGACGCTTTAATCATCAGCCAGCTAAATTTAAAATAAAAAGCACTTTGCTAAACATATATGCATAAGTTATACAAAAAACAAAAAACAGTATGACGTAATATTGTGCATTACAAAAACTCAGTACAAAAATCGATCTATTATCTAACTTTCAAACAATTAAAATTAACAAAAACAACAATTAAGTGACTATAAAATACTTCAAAATTTATTGAAACACGTCTACCAGTATTTTTAATATCTTATTTTTCTAATAAATTATTTCAAAGCCCTTCAAGTGGGCTTAGTAGAAGGTGTTAAAGTTTAAACAATAACCGTATTTTATATATAATATATATATATGTGGTGTACAATTTGATAACCGAAAGATTTTTCCGTACACTAGGTCATTAAATGAATTTAATTAAGCTATTTTTATCGTTAAATAAATAATATATATATCAAACGTAAATAACTTATTTACTTAAATTTATCTAAATTTGGTTATAACTTGCACAATAAACTGTATTTAAACTTTTTTTTTGCAAATATTTTCGTTATAAAGCAATGTTATTGACTTAACTTCACAGTGTTAAGTGTTTTTACAAGGACTTTAGTTATTCTAAACCAGTATTAAAATGTAATGTTAGTAACCTAGGTTAAAAAAATCTATAAAATGTTCTATAAAAATTAAATCACATTGTGAAGAGCTTCTTAAAATTTTTATATTAAGTTATATAAATACTGTTGTACTAGAATGAACATTTTAAATACTTTTCAAATGAAATTTAAAATTTTATAACTAATAACTAATGTTTTTTTTAATATTTATGTATGAATAAATTTAACAATAAAATGTATGAAATAAATGAAGTACAACCAAGTTATGTATCAATAATCTATAGTTTATTGCATTCAAAGTATTCAATAAAGTTAAACCTATATAATTAAATATAAAAATAAAGATAACGAAGTAATATAAAAGTATTTCAGTAATTCTATTGTTTTGCTGATATATGTAAAAAATTACTTTTTTAATTTCTTTAGTACAAATTTTTAGTTTTTGGTAGAACCATAAAATAGTTTTTTTAATTGTTTCTTGTTTTAATACTGTGGTACCTTTAAGCAAGAATAATCTTCGGTTACTCTTTCAATATCACTAAACTCTTTTGACCATTCATCTTTATCAACATCATAACAAATTACTGATGAACTGTAGTTTTGGAATACTACAATTCTGTTACCTATTGCCACACATTTATTATAAGTAATACTAGGTGGACGCTTCAGAGAAACAAATATCTTAAAAACATTATCAAAAACTTCACAAGTGTCTACCTCATGGCCGATAACAAACAACTTATTATTTACAACAACTGAACTGTGATGGCTGTGCGTATTTATCATGTTAGGCATTGGTGTCCATTTATCACCAAATACGTCATACGATTCTACTGTTTTCAATTCTTCACTACCAACGACCCTACCACCAGTAACGACGATTCCTCCTTGAAAAACAACACAATCAGCGTGCATTCTTTCGAGATTCATGTCACAAATTTCCTTCAAACTGTTATCACTTGTGTTGAAACTCAAACATGAATTAGTCACTTGGTCGAAAAAGCTATTTTCATGGTAAAAACCACCAAAAATGAATATTTTATCCATAAATGCACAAGCAAAAAAGTTAACACGATCATCAGATATACGAGTAACTTCATTCCAGGTACCAGTAGAAGACGAATACTTTTCTACAGACTTTGAATCATACTTGCGATCACTTAGTACGTAGACTTCTCCTTTTAAAATAAAGGCTTTAAAATTTTGTCTCTCAAAGGCCATTGAATTTATAGGTTTTTTATCGTTTAAATTACTTCCATCAAATTGAACTACTGTTTTTGAAACTATATTATTTTTTACATAATAACCACCACATATTAAGATGTTAAACTTATTCTGACCACAATACCTGTTTGTAAAACAAGTAGTTGACCTTTTTTCAAATACGTTTTTATTAACTAAAACTTCTTTTAGTATTTTAACACATTCATAATTTTCACTTAATGATGATTTACAATCTAAAATATATTTAAGTGCATGTTCTGAAAACAAATTTAGACGAACTTTTAATAAAAGTTGTTTTGCATATTTTTCACGTTCTGTGATGTTGTGTTTTATCCAAGCATTTGCTGCATTAAATATTTCCACTTCTGATTGAACATTCAATTCAGAACTAACAAGTATTTTTGCAAGAAGACTAAAGTCTAAGTGTAAAAAGTTTTCACTTTCAACAACCATTGCAAAGCAACGTTCTACGTAACTTAAAGACGACTCTGAAGTAGTAGCCAGTTTGTAAAGTTTAGCTAAACTGTAAAACAAAAGAGCATTGTCTTTAGTCATCATGTCTTTTATAAAATCGGATATCTTTGAATTTTCATTTTCATATAACACCAACTTATTTAGTTTCAAAGCTTCTACTAATTTTAACAACTTCTTTGCTTCAGTTTTCTTTTTCCCTAAAGAAACACTTAATATGTATGTGTCGTCATAAAAAATAGTTTATAGTGATAATATATAAGATTAATTTATTAAGGATTTGTTAATAAATTAATATAATTAGTTTTTACTAGTTTGTAAAAAATGTTTGTAGTTTTGTCGTTAATTATTAGAAAAATTAAATTTAGATCTAGTTCATGATTGCATTTAGAACTCTTACAATATACCAAATTTTTCTGATTACTGTAATATATATGAATAATATTTCTGATATCTATAGCTATGACATTATGACAAAAAAACTTGTTTTAATTTATAATTATTTATATTTATAAAATATTTATTATCTTACCTCGTTTATAAAATTTTTTAAAGGATTTTGAATTATTTTGTTCCACGATTTTTTGGGCATTTTTCTTGAATTTATTCACTAACTTATACATAACTAAAAGCAGTTTACTTACAAATTTACTTAAAAGCTGCAATAAATTATAAGATTTAGAAATTTTTAAAAATAACAATTGTCTGTTAATTATCTTTCGGGTAGTTAATAAAATGTAAGAACTACTTTTATAAGTTATTAGAAAAAATCTTACAATACTAGAAAACTTCAAGAACTTAAAGTACAATTTAATCCTAGATAACAATTAACTGTAGTATCTCAGGCATGTTAATAACGGGATTTTAGGTATGTTATGAATAACATTTTGACCAAAAAAAGTTTAATACATCACTCGTATAACAAATTAGTATAAAAGTTAAAATAACCTATTAATACTAATGGTTCACTTGTAATTTTTTAACTTATACGTTTACAGAATTTAATTTATGAAACCATTAAACTACAAAAACTAAATCTTTTTTAACTGCCGGGTTACTTATAAAAGCAAATTCATGGAATAAAATATACAAGAAAAAAATTCATCTAAATCAGGGTTTTTCAAAGTGGACCAAGTGTTCTTCTTGGGGGCCATCACAGAAGTTGAGGGGGCCGTAAGCAGCAAAGGAACCAAAGAGAAGCTTATAGGTCATAGTTTGAAACTTACAATAGGTATTCTGAAGCTGATGTTGAAGAGAAAAAAAGGTCTTAGGCGTTTTTAATGGTAGTCTCGAAACTTATACTTGATTTTAAAAAAATCAGAAAACTTAGGGGTAACTGTAAAAGGCGAGTGGGAGACAATAAGGTTATAATTTTAAACAAAATATACTAGTATTGATGACGAAAAACTAAAAACAAGGTCCTAAGTGTTTCAGAAATGCTGCCGAGGGGCCATAGCTTTTTTTTTTTTTTTTGAAAAAAGTTTGGGAAACCTGATTTAAAAGATTCAGTTAGTTATAAAAATATTTTACTTATCAGAAGTGTCTTTAAGCTTTTAAAATTTGGGAATCATAGACTTAAGCTGTAACTAAATACAGACTTGAAGTATTTAGTAACAGTACACTTACAATAAAACGTTACATAAGACTATGAAAAAAAAAACAATATATATATATATAAATCAGAGTTGAGTGTTAGCTGCTTTTTATAGAATTTGCTTGTCTATTCGAACTACATTAAACTAATAACAAATATTGCAGTAAACTACTAATGGTAATAGTTTTAGTTGTAGTTCTGCTCGAGCATAACAAAAGTCTACTTTATACCTAAAAAGAGTTTGAAGTAATAAAAAATATCAAGAGTGATTTTTAAAAGTCCAAAATATTTTGAGTTTTGAAACAACAAGCAAACCTGAGTTTTAATAAACTTCAATTTTTTGAAAGTTTTCAGTGTTAGAAATAGAAAACAAAAATATCAAAGCAACATATTCAGTGTATAGTAATACTTGACGCTTTTATTAAATATAACGCTTAAAAATTCAAATAGTGCTCAATAAATTTATCATAAAAAAGTAGCACTAATATTTTGAATCATCAAAATGAGTTCTTTCATATATAAAACTAAACTTACATTTTTGCATTAAAAGCTGTTACTATTAGTTATTTTACCTCAAACTAATTTATTGGAAAATCCTTTCTCTTACAATTTACCTTCTTTTTAAATACAATTATGATCAAAATCTCAAATTAAGTTCTATTAATCATACTTTACTTAGTTATATTTTCAGTTATGTATTATACTTTATCCTATTTAACAAATACATCATCTTTGAAGTTAAATGACCAGGCTGAGGTTTTAAACAGCTTTTTAAGTACTTTAAGATAAATAATACATGCTAAAGTAGCAACTATGGCCCACAAAAAATTTTCAGTAGATATAAAAGTAGTTTAATTGTCAAAAGCATATTAAGCTTAATCAGTGTTTGAAGACTATTGATTATAATTGTTTATAATTTCTAATATACTTTATCCTAATAAAAAATTGAAAATAAAAATTTAAACATCTAGTAATTAGTAAAAATTCCTTCCACTATACAACACATTTCTGTAGTTTTTAATGTTTAGCCTGTAAAAAAATGCGTGCACGGTTAATAAAAACAGTTTAGCTTTTAAGACAATGATATTTTGCTTATGAAATAGATTATAGGTTAATAAAAAATAAATTAAATTTCAATATTCAAAAAGTTAAGCTGAAGTTAACCAAAATTAGAAGTAATTGTAACATTAAAACCTTTTTATAGCGGTTGGGTAAGATCATTGGATATAATCACTGTTTTTAAACTAAGGTTATTTGTTTATCATTGAACATAAATTTGTTTTTGTTACTATAAAGAACAAATTGTACATTTAGAAACTTTGTAGCATTTTTAATAAATTTCAACTATTTAGCTCACAACTACAATTCAAAACTTGTCACTATAACTTAACATAATTCTAATTACAAAGATACACTTTATTTCTTTATATACTTTTTTAACCCTTAAAACTTTGTATAGAAGCTTACTAGGTTATTTAAAAAATACCAGTTTTCACAACATAACTAACGCCAAATAATAAAGTTATTAAATAATAGAGATAACAAAATTAAAAAAAATTACTTACATAAAATAAGTCAAAAAATGTGTATGCTTAATAAAACACTAAAAGCAACTAAAATTGATGTCTGAAAATAGAAGTTAATGAAATTAATGACTGAAAATAAAAGTTAGGTATACAAGTAAATAAATACTATTAAAATTGTAGTAAAAAATATCACAAAATAAAAACCTATAAAAAACATAGAAAAATAAAGAAAATATAACAGTAACAAATTTGATTTTTGTGATTACGTTTATCAGAAGATTAAGTTGAAGTAAAAACTATCTTTTATAAAGAAATTTTGCTGTTAAAATTAACTAGAAGAGTTATGTTTAGGATCATAAACAAACTAACTTTGTAATTATTGCCAAACTTCAAATCTTGGACTAAAACAATTAACATTTTAAAAACAAAGGTATATATGTCGTAGAAAAAAATATTTTATTAAAATATGTGTGAAAATCTGCTAAGATTAATACTATAAAAATACCAATTTTCAAATGGTATTTATAAAAGTAATTATAGTTTACAAAATATACAACTTTTTACTAAAATTTTAAAAATGTAGTTGAACAGTTTGAATGTAAATTGCAATATCTAGTGCAGAAATAAAGTTTCATCTAAACTTTTATACTTACTACAACTTTACATTAAATTAACTTGTGCAAATTTAGTGGAGGTTTATATTTGTTAAGCTCTCAATACTTTAAAAAACTATCTAACACTATGATAAAAATATGTTTTAAAACAAGTCACAATTGTTTTTAAATGATCATTCATTTAAACTTTTTTTAAATTCATCATGTAAAATCAACATTCAACATTTGAAAAGTTAGTAAAATACACATAAAAATCAACGAGAGTTACTTTGGCACAAATAGCTGTTTTTGCAATTACAATAAAATTCCAAACTTGAGATCCAATTATTTTCTTTATCTTTAAAGCTAACTTAGTTTCTTTTTATTCAAGAGAACGATTTTTAGAAAGGAAAAACATCCATTATAATGGGGTATGAATTTAGTAGTGGGGCCCCTTTTAAAAATCAACGTTTTTTTAATTCTTTTTACTTGTTTTAGCTTTTCTCCAAAAATATTTAGGAACCTTTTTATTTTATAACTTAATTATTAAACTAAGTCTTTTATGATGAAACTTTTTTTTCCTTATATTTTTTCTTAAGATATCCAAAAATATTTCCAAAAAAAATTTCAAAAATATTCAAATTTATCATGGATTTGCTGCAAGTATATAATATTTATTAAATAATTAATATAATAAATTTCATAATTTAAATAATAATTATTAAAATAAATAAAGAAAATAATCAATATTATTTAATACTAACATGTTAAATAATTATGTAATAATAATAACATTCTTAATTAATTAAGTTTTGCTATTAAGGAACTTTTTATTTTAATTTTATGAATGCAAGTTTTACATGAACTTACATAATTCGAGGGATTTTGGCTCAAGTGGTATGAATCTATGTAAAACTTGCATAGGTCATAACTCATATAACAACAAAAAACATATAACTCATATAACAACATATAACAATAAATTTATATTTCCTTAACATTAAACCTAGTTAAAATAAAAATATTGATAATAAAGTTATTTGAAAAATATTATATTTTTACAGTAAAGCCATAATAAATTTGAATATTTTGGAAAATTATATTTGGGAATATTTAAGGACTTCTTAAAATAAATTAAAGGAAAAAAAAAAGTTCTATCAAAATAAATTTGTTCAATATTTTATTTTTTGAGAAAAGCTAAAAAAAAGCGTTAACATTTTTAAGGGGCCCCTACCAAAAGTTTAAACTCTAATCAATTGAATTTTTTTTAACTAAAATAAAGGAGCATTCTCTAAAATTAAAAAAAAATTAAGTTAGCATTAAAGATAAGGAAAATATTTGGATATAAAGTTTGGACATTTTTTTAAATTTGCAGAATAAATTATTCGAGCCAAAATAATCCTCGTTGAAATCATAACACGATTTAGTGGACTGGCAAATAGGATTTGACCATTTTATTATATTATATTTAAATAATTATTTCAGCTGTTCTAATTTTTTTTTTTTTCTTCGTAAATATTTTAGTCTTAGTTTTTGTATTGCAGATGAAATAAAATAAGAGGTTTACAATAATGTTTCTTATGATCAAAGAAGATTTAAAACAAAAAATGAACATCATCTTGAATTGTAAATTGTTTATCACGTGAATTTTTTTCTGCAAATGCAAAACATTTTATTGTGTCTCAGTTACCTTTAAAAAAAGTATTTGAACTTTTTCTAGATTTTTGACAAGTCGTTTTAGATATTTTTACATATTATCTTTTTTTTATTGAAACAAGAGATTTTGCATAATCTTTTAGATATTATTGTTAACTTTAAGAATTACAAATGTTTATTTAAAATTAAATACTAGTTTTAAAACTTTCAAGTATATTCTATTACTTTCATGAAAATGTAAATAAATTACTTTAAGCAATTTTGTAACACAGTCAGAAAAATAACCAGAAAATAATTTAATTAATTCACACTCGTTAATTCAATTACAACAACACCTAGTTATTTTTTAATTGATAAACGTCAGCATGTCAGTTCTTACTTGCTTAAATCACAATAATGCAACCGTAATTAAAATTTAAATTCAGTAGTCACAAAAAGTTAACTTAATACACTTTGTAAACTGTAATAAAAAGAAAAATAAATTACAGGTGATTCTTTATTTTTGGTAATCTAAAATTAACTTCTAGAGCAGGAATCGGAAAACTGCGGCTCGCAATTTATCGTAAGGCATTTTAAGAAGAATATTGTGATTTATAATTTTTTTATAAAAAGTTTTAGGTACTACTTTCTTATGTGCTCTTAATTTAATTATCAAAATAAACAGCAGGGCTTAACACTAGGGATTAAAAAACTTTATTACCAATCTAAAGAGCTTTATAAAGAGTTAACGTAAAATTTAAACTACGGTAACTCACAAAAATCATTTTCTTAAAAATCCATTCAACAAAGGACTTTTGATTTGGCAATACGTAAAAAGCTACCAACTACTGCTCTACAAAATTGTTTTTTATTTAATTTTTGATGAATTATTTTAAATCAAATATACATTATTATTTCTATGGTATACATTCCTACCAATACAAACTGATGCTAAATTTTATATTAATTAATGAGAAACTAAACTTGTTTTTCAATTTACCATAGTCACAAAAGGACATTCTAGAAGAAGAAAAAACATAAGGTTCAATTAACTGACTAAAGTTTAAAAATAACTAGCCCGAGATTTAACAAAATTGCAATCTAGCTTGATTTAAAATTGGTGGTTGGCAATTGTGTGTAGAAAAAAATCTGATTTTAATGAGTTAGTTTTCTTAGCAAATTCTATTAATAAAGTATAAAATTTATCAACTTTGATCACTTGTATCTCAGAAGTTACTTTGAAAATTAGAAAAAAAAACAGTTATCTTAATTTTATTGCAGAAAAATAAACTCTCCTACAGCCTTAATACAGTACAGGGTGGAATTTGGTATGATATAAATGTTCTCCAGATTTTCTAATTTTCTTCCAGGTTGTAAAAGTACCAGTTGTTTGTCTATTGTCAACAGTAAATAAAACTGAATATGAAAATAATGTTCTTTTTATAAATTTGCTTAATATATACTGCTCTATTATTTTACATGATTTTTATAAAAATATAACTCTATAAAATTAACAATTTTTTATTGTACACAATGATCTTTTCTATGTTATTTACATTTCAGTTTTTGCAGTAAAGAATATTAAAATTCCATTTTTTTTTGTTATGTTTAAAATTTTAGATTTATCTAGGTTTCCAAGTAAAATAACCATTCTGATAGTATATACAATAACAACTTGCTTATATTCCTTATGAACGACGAAAAAAAAAGCGCTCAAAATGTTTGGTCCTAGGACCTAGTGCACCAAAATACCTTTCGGTTATCGAGTCGCACACCACGGATACCTTTTATCGTCTTGTCCAGGACAATGTGGGTTTTCTCAAACTCACTTCATGGCAGCCCTCTTAGCACAAACTTAAGAAATAATTGTCCCACTCTTCTAAATGACAATGTGTTTACTTATTGTTTTTCAACTATTAATTTCCACCTAATAGCCTGATTTTATAAAGATAATCAAATAAAAAACAAAGGTCATAGGGTTTAAGACTTTTTCTTAATTAACATTGGCTCTTATTTAAAACCGGATTACCACACACTCAGAAGTACTCAGGACTGTATGTAATTTTTGAAAATCTCAGGCTAATTTTAAGAGTTTTTGAAAACCTCTGTCTAGTTTTTTTCTGGATCTTGAACGAGATTTTTTGATTGTATTTGTTTAAGTTTCAATATTTTGACGATTTATATTAAACTTTATTAAAGGCTTGTTATTATTAAATTTTTAAAGTTTATCCACTTGTTTTTGAATATAATTAAGGTTTGTTTGAAGATTTTAAGTATATTTAGGATGTTAGAGTAACTACTAAGAGATCAAAGCTTGAAATTATACATACTTTCAAATACTTTTTATAGAACAAAAAAGATATAACGATATAAGATATAAAGAATAAAAAAGATTTTAGTATAGAACAAAAAAGAAAAAAAAAACTGACTTTTAAGGATGACTAAATCACTTAAATCTCTGTTTATATGTATTTCAAAAAGTTATAAAAAATGTTTTAAAGTATTTCTAATGTTCCTTGCATAATAAAATAATCTCTATGCACACTACAGTACACACTGTGAACGATTGTAACATAGTATGCTGTTATATAAAAATGAATGGGTTTTTAAGTTAAAATTATAAAAATTTGATGAGCTTAACTGTTTAGCAGCTGTGCTTTGTTAACAATATTACTTTTTACTTTAGCTTGTGAAATTCAAATAATTTCATCATTAAATCCCAAAACGTATTCTAAAAACAAGGTAGACTTATAATCGAATAAATTTTTTAAAACCAGCTGGCTGATTTTTTTTTATGATAAAAAAATTATTATAGTTTATTGAACGACAAAAAAAAAGGGGATCAAAATGTTTGGTCCTAGGACTTAGTGCACGAAAAAACCCTTTTGGTTATCGAGTCGCACACCGCGGATACTTTTTATTTTCTTGTCCAAGACATTATAAAAATAGTAATAATTGATAGAAATTAAAACGTGCGTGATTGTTTACTATACCGAAAATGTTACAAAATAAAACTTTTTGAAGAACAAATTATAAAAACTAGTGATTATATTGATTATATGATTACAGTTGAAACTTGTTTTGTATAAACAAAATCGTTAAAATTAACTAAATATTTTTTACTAAACAAATGTCTTTAAAAAGTTTGTTTTACGATGGAAAAATTTAGCTTGCTTTTTATTACAATTTTAGCGAGCAAACACTATGTAAGAAAACTACAAATGGGTATTAGCTACAGCAATCTTCGAGTCCGCTGCATTTCTAAGGTCTTTTATATGGTAAAAAACATAAGCCTCAACAAGTGTCAGGTCTCTTTTGATAAATTAATATTTAGGGTTATAAAACTTTTTCTTTTGTTAAATGTACCGAAATGTAAAAAATTTAGCATAAAAGTTTTGTTTTTATTTTAAAAACTTTCCGTATAGCATACAAAGTGTTTTAATTTAAAAAAATAAACGAGAACATCACCTGCTTGTAACACTTGGGTTTGAAGGATAACACATCAAGGGCCTCGCGAGAGCGAACCCATGAATACTCGTTCTATGTGAGTGACAGTCAGCATAGTAATGCTTCGAACCATCCTGCCACACGTGAAATATGTTATTAGTAGCTCTTAATTAGTATAGCCTTAATTAATTCTTTGATGTTTTTACAGGTGAGTAACTTGAAATCAGACTGATTAACTATAAATTACCCTGTATATTAGATTTGTTCCGAAGCCTTAGTTATTGACACTTTAGGGCAAGTATAACCCTTAAATGCACTTTAATTTTTATAATTGTTTTAGAAATAAAACATGTTGTCATTTAAACTTTAATGATAACTAAAATTATAAAAAGATTATGATTATATTTTAAAGTTCGTAATTTACTAATGATAAACAAAACTGTTTGAGTACAAAAGTAAAAAAAAAAAACATTAATTTTTAGTGCTTACTTTTAATTGAGAGAAATCAATCTGCTTTAACATACAACTTTTATTATTCAAGAAAATGCACACTAAATTTTTTAAATAACATTCAAAATTTGATAAGATCTTCACTGTCATCTTCTACTCAAGTTGTTGATGGTTTCTTCTCAGGTTGAGATCCAACCTCAAAATTTCCATCATTTCCTGTATCCACAACAGTTTTGTCGATCTTTGAAGCAAAACACTCCTGTTCTCCAACTTTGTTTTCCAACATTTGTTGATCTTTTTTATGTAATTCCATACCATCCTTAAGTAAACCAGCAATGCAACTGGTATTAAATTCTTTTGAATACGGTTTGAAAGTGTACATTTCATATGCCATAGAACACTTGTTGAAACTGTTTTAAACAAAAATAATTATAAGCTTAATTTTTCGTCAAATAACTAAAGACTGTTAAGATGCTCATATAGTTTATATACACACATATATACACATATATATATATATATATATATATATATATTATACATTTGTACTCAACTTATTGCTCTACCTTTGATATTGTAAGAAACTAAATCTACAGATAATTTAATTTATTTTTTAGTAAAAACTTAAAATAAACAACGTTTAAGTAATACAAAATTTGTAATAATGTCTGAACAGAACCATGCAATTTGTATATAAATATAAGTTTTGTTTATAACTGTATCTTTTTTGAAAACCTAACTAACCACTTTAGAATAGTAGTTTCGTCTTTACTGTTACTATTTTCTATCAGTATTTCTTCAACGGTATCATACATGATATCAGCTAACAAAGTCACACTGTATTTTTTAGAACCGACTTTTATTGCTTTTTCAATCGAAATCGAGTATTTTGATATTTTCAATGTTGCTCCATAACTAAAACCACCAAAAATACCTACAAAAATAGTCTAAATTGTTGTGAAATGCTAATAATTATGTATAAAATATAAACTTTCACTTTGTATAAACAGGCACACAGGTAATTTTTGTACATTAATCATTTATATTAAGTTAATATTTCTTAATAAGCATAATTTAATTAAGTATTTACTAACCATCATACATCCAGGCAAGTGCTATTTCCTTCTGTAGTAAAAACATTGAAGTAAATTCACAATAGAACAATTTTTTTAAATAAATATAAAGTAAACACATTCAGATTAAAACGTATTCAAACTTATTGTCGAGTAAATTATGTTTTTAATTAAGAAAGTATCTTTTTTTAGTAACAAACCATCAAAGATTGATTGTCCAATGCTTCATTATAATATTCATTTTTGTCAAAAGTGTATACGTCTAAAGTTGCAGACCCTCCATTATGTAACAATTTCTTTTGTTCCTCATAACCATAATTTTTTTCAGAAAAAGAGTTCATTTTTTTTTACTTACTGATCTGTTTTTAATTTTATATTTATACAGTTAATTAAAACCTTGAGTAACATTAAACATGGTTTTGGACAGATAATTTTGTTTTCAATAAAGTTCTATAATCTTTTTTCTACATGCACAACACTTATTTGATTTTAATTTTTTTTTTTGCATGACTTTCAAAACTTTTAAAGTAGCATAGAATTTACTAAATGAGAATAAAAGCATTTAATATTATCTTAAACAAGTGTTTATAAAATGAAATAAGTTTTAATATGTTGTTCTAGTATTTTTAACTGTATTATAAAAATAGTTAAAAATTAATAGAATTAATATTAGTTCATAATTCATACTTATTTAAACTTCACATACTAAATTCATAATTTACAGCTTTTAAGATACAAATACAAAATTTTTTTGTGTTATATTTGTTTTTTAATGAAAAATATGATATTTATTGTCAATAAAAACTGATCATTTAGTTATGGCAATTAATATTTTTTAAAACAACTACAATGGCTTTTCAAGTTTTTGAAAACTAAAATTTTTGCAATTTATTCAGAGTTAGGACTATTTAGATTTAAGCTTAGGTTACAACTTAGTTATAAAATTTAAAAGTCTCTTTAACTTAGTTAAAAAAAATAAAGTTTATGTCTTTGCAGGATCCCTAAAAGCTAAACTATTGGTGATTAACGACATACCTAGTTTAAAGAGCATCATAATGCCTCCTGTAGTACTGCCGTGGTCAAAAATGACGTGATATGTCAGTATTTAGTAAACTATATAAAACATAAAGTAATTCAAATAGTATATTACTAAAAATCTCTAAACAATCAACTTACCTATAACTGAAAACTATAGCTCGAAAGTGTATCAAATAAAAGTTGTTGGATTGTGTATGGATCTTTTTATAAAATAAAACAGGTGTAATTTAACATTTTTAACAATCAAGTAAATCAACAAATTGACAAGGAGAATGTTATAACTTCAAATGTTTCAAGTTTTTGTTTTCAAATCAATGTTTTACTCAAACAAGTGATCACCAGTAATAAAAAAAAAAAGAAAAAATTTGATAAAACTGTAAAAAGACATTATATTAAGCTTTAACTGAAACTGGCAAATAACCAAAACTATAAGTAAAACTAAATTGAAATTCATTAAACTTTTAAAATTGTTAAAAATTTATAAACATTTTAGGCTATTATTGAAATGAATTTAAGTAAAGGTTAGAAAACTTAAAAAAAAAACCATCTAAAATTAATATAAAGTTATTTTTATTCAATTCAAATAAATAAAACATACTTACATATATTTGGGTGACAAACTAAATAAACTTAAGTAAAACCAAATTCTAACAAACCATAAACTTAACTTTAAATTGTTTTAATTAATACTGGAACTATATTCAAATTTAAAACTAGTAATGAGTTGTAAAAAAAAAGGTTAACTAGTAAGTTAATGAAAGTTTTAAAACTATTAAGCTGATTTTCAAAATAAATTCAAACTAAGATAAAAAAATCCATTAGAAAAATAGACTTAAAATGTTGCTATTGTGGTTGATCTAATATATTTATAAATCTCTGTAATTCAGTATTATTAGAAATATATTGAAGTAATGTTGTAGCACCTTATTTATCAATGAAACACCTAAACTTTTCAATATCTATTAGAGTGACTAAAATCTATAGCAACTTATTTAAATTTGTGCAGCTTTATATGTAACAGGTTCAGATCATAAAAAAACAATATTATATTGAAATTAAGATTCATAGTTGTTAAAAAGATGTTCCCATACAAAAGTTCCTGTGAAATTTTTCAAAACCTCAATTTGTAAGTCTAATGTTTATAAAATAAGCAAGAAAGCACATAGAAGTCTAAAATAACATGTTCACTTGATTACAAAAACGGTTTAATTTAAAAACTTAAACTTTTTTGAGGGTTCAGAAAAAAAAACATAGTCTAAAACTGCTAGTAAGGGTAAAATTTATTTTTCAATAGCTGCAATTAAAGTTAGCAGAATTCAAGCAATTAAGAGTTCTGAATACTGAATAAACATGTGTTTGTTTTAATTCAAATCGTTATGCTTAAGTAATAAAGTAGCTTATAAAAAACTGACATTTATGGTTGAAAATAAAAGATGTACTTGTTCTATTGTAAGTAATCCACAATTAAAATTTAAGTAAGATTGTTCAACAGTATATCTAAAAAAAAAGATAGAACTAGTTTTTTTTTTACTGAAAGGTTGTTATACTTTTAACAACATACACAAAATAATGATAAATAAACATAAGTTTAATAACAAAAATATTTACCTTTCCTTTATTCGTATTTTTATTTAAATTAGGACTGATCAATTTTTAAACAGTTCATAGTGGGTGGGTGTCAGAATGACACAGCGACAAAATGACACGGTGCGTCACTTTGGCACGGTGCGTCACTTCGACACGGAGGGTCACTTTGGCACGGCGACAAAATGACACGGTGCGTCACTTTGGCACAGCGACAAAATGACACGGTGCGTCACTCTGGCACGTTGCGTCACTTTGGCACAGCGACAAAATGACACGGTGCGTCACCTTGGCACGGTGTGTCACTTTGGCACGGAGGGTCACTTTGGCACGGCGACTAAATGACATGGTGCGTCACTTTGGCACAGCGACAAAATGACATGGTGCGTCACTTTGGCACAGAGGGTCACTTTGGCACAGCGACAAAGCGACACGGTGCGTCACTTTGGCACGGAGGGTCACTTTGGCACAGCGACAAAATGACACGGTGCGTCACTTAGGCACGGTGCGTCATTTTGGCACAGCGACAAAATGACACGGTGCGTCACTTTGGCACAGAGGGTCACTTTGGCACAGCGACAAAACGACACGGTGCGTCACTTTGGCACGGAGGGTCACTTTGGCACAGCGACAAAATGACACGGTGCGTCACTTTGGCACAGCGTCAAAATGACACGATACGTCACTTTGACACAGCGACTAAATGACACGGTGCGTCACGATAGCATGGATTAACAAACTTATATGCAAAACTAAACTTCTTCAGTAATATAACTTTTAATTGTAAAATTTTGATAGTAATTAGTTAAACAAAAGATTTATTATACTTTTTCCAAACTATAGTAGCTTGATACATTTGAAACTATATATGTTACATTGCTTTAAAATTTAAGTCATAGTATAAAAACATAAATTTCTTAAGTTTGTTTTTTACGTTTCACGACTTTTCATATTTATGTAACGAATAAAATTTAGTATTTTTTGTTGTTAAGTTTAATTAATTATTATCAGGAATTGTTTAAAAAATAACTAAGATTTAAATTAATATAGAGTTATTTCGTAGTAAGAATATGTCATGCGTGTTTTAACCGTAGTTTTTAAAAATACAGAGTTAAGCTGCTTTTGTAGTAACTAGCCATTTATATTAAATATGTATATATATTTATATTTATCAAAAGTTAATAAGTTAGGATGTTTACTTAAAACTCTGTATTGAAAATATATAATAAACTTGTCTGAAAGCAAATAATTAAAATAAACGGACCTGGAGCCTAAATTTATGAAAAAGTTAAAAATAGTATTATGAACAGTTGAGAGAAAATTAAGAGTATGATGCAACCATTCATGCGCATTTATATATTTATCACTTTAAAAAAAATCAGTAGAAGAGGTTATACATACAACATTGCTGCTGCAGCCTTCTAATTAAAGCTGCAGCCATTCTATTAAAGTTAATACTTTAAGTCCTTTTTATTTTTACAAAACTTTTTAGTCTAAAATATAAAAAAATAAACTTAGAGTATGACAGATATTATAGTATTTTATTGCATATAAGGATTTAATTGCATTTATATTTAATACAAAATCAGTAAATAAATTTCATAATGATACAGTAAAAGCAGATTTTAATTTGCGTGTAAAACATTTCTTCTACTTTATATTCTTGAGTTTTATTACAAAGTTTTAAAAAACTCGGTTTTGTCTTAACTCTGTTATGAAAATAATATTTAATTTTCTATTTTTAATCTTGCAACCTATTAAGTCGCCAAAATAGCGCAAGTATTAATTTTTTTAAGCATAAAAACGTAAAATAAGAACCGCATTAGAATTTAGAATTACAACAGCAGAAAAGTTGCTTTCGATAACGTCTGAGTTTTAGTTTATAAAACAAATTTTTCTCTGTATTTACATCTACTAGTTTATTGTTTTGATGTACTGAATGATTGATCTAAAATGAAGATTGTATTTTTTAAATCAGAATGTTGCTGAAGTTTAAATAATATGTTTATATGAGTTTTTATCTTTTTAGTCGTAAAATGGCAAGTCATTTTCTAATTTTTATTACTCGTTTCAAGTTCTAGTACTAAACTGTGTTTAAGATTTTCCATTCGAAAGTAATCAAAATTAATTTTCGTTAATTTTGGCAGTCGTATTTTGTTAAAAAAATTGCTGCTTTTGCATCTTTATGAACGTTGTTTGGTATAAACAACTAGTTGTTGTTTATTAAGCACAGCTTTTAAGCACACCTAACACCTTGCTATTGCTTAAAAACGAGCATGTTTTTTATAAGTACGACGATGAGAATAGAAGGTATAAACATTACGTGTTTCACTTTATTTTATAAAGTCACGATCAAAAATTCCTGCGGTCTTTGTTTTTAAAGTTAATCAATGTGATTGTTGCTGATTCTACAAAACCGGTTAGAAGACAGGAAACCGGAAAGTTTCCTAGAAAAATAAGATCGTTGTCCATACCAATGAAGATTGAAGTTTCACAGCAAATCGTTCCCTCCCTTATTAACCACCGTGTCATTTTGTCGCTGTGCTAAAGTAACGCACCGTGTCATTTTGTCGCTGCGCCAAAGTGACGCACCGTGTCATTTTGTCGCTGTGCCAAAGTGACCCTCTGTGCCAAAGTAACGCACCATGTCATTTTGTCGCTGTGCCAAAGTGACCCTCCGTGCCAAAGTGACGCACCATGTCATTTTGTCGCTGTGCCAAAGTGACCCTCCGTGCCAAAGTGACGCACCGTGTCGTTTTGTCGCTGTGCCAAAGTGACCCTCCGTGCCAAAGTGACGCACCGTGTCGTTTTGTCGCTGTGCCAAAGTGACCCTCTGTGCCAAAGTGACGCACCGTGTCATTTTGTCGCCGTGCCAAAGTGACCCTCTGTGCCAAAGTGACGCACCGTGTCATTTTGTCGCCGTGCCAAAGTGACCCTCTGTGCCAAAGTGACGCACCGTGCCAAGGTGACGCACCGTGTCATTTTGTCGCTGTGCCAAAGTGACGCACCGTGTCATCTTGTCGCCGTGCCAAAGTGACCCTCTGTGCCAAAGTGACGCACCGTGTCATTTTGTCGCTGTGCCAAAGTGACCCTCCGTGCCAAACTGACGCACTGTGCCAAGGTGACGCACCGTGTCATTTTGCCGCTGTGCCAAAGTGACGCACCGTGTCTATTTGACGACCGTGTCATTTTGTCGCTGTGTCATTCTGACCCGCTCCCGTTCATAGTTGCTTTATAAATTACCAGGTTTTTATTTGATGAATTATCAATCTTTAAATTTGTAAAATGTTAAGCAAACAAAATAAAAGAAAATAGTTCAAAAATGTATGTCATACACTTACAGTTGTCATGAAATTTAATATATATTTTTAATATATTAAAGTTTGGTAACATTAAAAGTTGTATTAAGCTAATAAAATTCTTCATAATCTTCTAACAATTTTAACTTGTTGCAGGAATATGTAAAAACATTTAAACTTTCAGGGGATTGTATCGAAGTTACTCAAATAAAAAGCTATACAATCTCAATTATTTTTCTATTACCATTTCAGTAACTACTTTTAATCAGTAATGTGTTATTTAAATAACTTAATTGAGTTCTTAGTGAAGAAATGATCAATATAGTTATAGTTTATTGAACGACAAAAAACGCTCAATGTATTTGGTCTTAGGACCTGGTGTACAATAAAACCTTTCGATTATCGAATATCATACCACGGATACCTTTTAAAGTCTTGTCGATAATATTTAATCAAATAATAGTAGTTGTTTTATATAGATATGATCACAATTAACAGCAGTAGTAAACTTCATTATAGTTTAAAGTGTGCACCATGCATACTAGAAAAAGTAAAACTACTATTAAAAAGAATAATAAATACTGTTTTTTTTTGTTTTAATGTAAGAGGCTATGCTCTTGTAATTTGTGGCGGTTTATCTTCCATTCATGAACACACAACTTAAGTGCCATTATGCTTCTCAAAATTACTAAAAGATCCTAAGGGTAGAGTAGGACTTTTTAAATAGGTTTTACTGCAATATATTTTTCAACTTTTTTTTCTTCTGGTTTTACTATAAAAATTTTTAGTAACAAACATATTATTGTATTTTATATCAACATTAATTACTATTTTGCCATCTCTGTAAAGTATACATCACTTAAGTAGCTAATTAATAATGTTCTACATTTTTAAGTCTGCTGTTATCTCGATTATTTACTGTCACTATACATATATAGATCTTATTACTGACAGTTTTTTTTATTTTTTATAAAAATATGCATTGAAGCCAAGCGTACAGTTTTGATTTCTATCATAAAGTAGTTTATTGGTATCAAAATTTTTATTTTAAATTATAGTAAACTAATTAACTTGTTTAAACAGGTTTTATAAAAGTTTTAAGGTATTAAGATCTTTTCGCATCACTTCAAAACCGTTGCTATAACAACAGTTTTTTCAAAATAGTTTTGTAAAGAAAAAAAAAGCCTTAATAAAATAAAGATAAGTCTAAACATCAATATTTTTAAGCATATAATATAATAATCGTTTTTAAGAAATCTATGGTTTCATAACTTACCATAAACTAATCTAAGTTTAAATTATTATATTTGATAATGTCTTTCTAACACTATTTCTACTTATTTAGAATACTGTTGACAAAAGTACTTGAGTGGATTCTTTTGATAAAAGTTTTATAATTCATGTTAAGAACTTATTTCTACAGGATTTAGGTACCAGTGTTTAAGCACTATTATTTTAAATAAATTCTCTTTTTTTACCTCTTCAAATTTTCATAACTAGATATTATATCTTAATAGTAGGTTAAATTACCTGAAGTTTGATCTGTTTTGAGTTATGGGCAATCAAGTAAATTTAGAATAGTTTTAAGAGAGTTGGAAACTAGTCATAAATGTTTAAAGTATTATAAACACAAAAAATAATTTGTAATTTAAAGACTAGATTTTAAAACTTTCTAGTAAAACTAAAAAGGTGAAAAATTAAAAAGATGTTTTTGTTTTCTTATCACATTTTTTATAAAGATTTAGAAAAAAAATATTTGTTTTATTTTTAAAGTTTTGTACAGTTACTTATTTGTTCAGTAAACTTACTCTAATATTTAGTAACCTTAGTTTATATTTTGCTAATAAATTAGTTGACAACTTGCAAATTAGTAATCCTATTCTAAGACTAATCTACTAAAATAACATCCAAAACTATAATGAATTGATATTGTTTAAAATGAATCACAAGTTTGTAGTTGGTAATACTAATTTAATTGTTACAAGTAAAACTACTAAACAATAGTCTGCTATTGTATCTAATAAGAAGTTGTAACAACATTTTTGATCTGATCTAAATTACGCTATATGTATTCCTTAAAACAAACCATAGTTATGTGACCAGAAAATTTGACTGTTCATTACCTTGTATAGTTAATTATTTCTCTTATTTTATGTTTATTTATGTTTGTTCAGAATCTTAATTACTTTTTTTTTTGCGTGATTAACTAACTTCTGATGCATCTATAAGACTGTATAAGTTTTATTTTTTTTTGTAACAATACTAACACACTGATGAAATTCAGTTGAAATATATTTGTGTTTAGTAAAAGACCTTGTTTGTTTTTCAATCTGTTTAGTACTAAAACCAAATTGATAAAATGGGGGCAATATCGTCCATAGTTAAAAAAACTTTACTGCTCTAAGTCTTAAATAGTTTTGCTTGGAAACTAATTTTATCAGCCTTGGTTACAAAAAGACAAAAGGGGTGACCATTTTAGAGGAATCGTTTATACAGTTTCTGATACAAAAAAATTGCTTTCTTCTACCGCAACATCTCTCCTAATCGCCTCCTTAATTTGCTGACTACTGATCTAAAAAAAGAATAAACGTTAAATGCTTCTAACTTAATCTAGTGTAGTTATCAAATATATTTCTTATTGATTGTTTTAAACAATATGGTTTCAATTATATACTTCTAAACATTACTTTTTCATAGGTTACTAGTTGTACGGAGTATTAAGCAAATAAAGTTTGAGAAGGGAGAAAGAGCTCTGTGTAAGTGGGGTGGCCAACTCTACACGGCTATCATCAAACAGGTTGACTTTTAAAAAAAGCATCCTTACATGATACACTACCACAACTGGTCAAAGAACTATGACGAATGGGCACAATACGACAAACTCCTAAAAATGACTGAAGAGAATATCGAACTGCAGAAGCAACTTATGGGTAAGGCGCTTAAAAAGAAGGCTGAAGCTAACGAGGCTAAAAGGTCAAAGAAGAAATTGAAGAAATAGAAATCTTTGCAAAACCAAGCCTCCAAAAAGAAGCGTCAAAGGAGCTGATAAAGGTAGAAACTAAAAAACCAGTTGTAGCTCCCAAGGCGGTGAAGAGTGTAGTTGTTGGCGGGGTTGCGCAGAGACCGACTAAAGTTAGGAACAACCTGAGCATTGACATCAAAGTGCCGCCTTGTTTCCATGACTTCATGCGCAAAGGTCATGCTTTTGTACTCGGTTAATTTGTACCAGCTACCTGTGAAGTTTCCCATATCCAAGATTTTGGATGGTTTTGTTTCTACTGGAAAGAACCGCGCTAAAAAAAGCTGCAACAACGAGTATAGCGAAACCAATAAAATACACTTTGGTTATGCGCTTCAAAAAAGGTTGCTTTACCAACATGAAATACAGCAGTATGTAGACACTTTTGCTAATCAGTTGAAACCTGCCGTATCTTACTTATATGGAGTTGAACATCTGTTGAGAGTCTTCCTTCATTTCGCTGATTTGCTGTCGTACTCTCAGACATTGGAGCAAGTTCACATAGATGAAACTGAAGAAACTACAGCCAATTACATTTTTTAATTACTTGGAGTCAAACATTCAAACCTACGTGAACTGCCAGATTATAACTTAAGTGTTATTGTGTCAGTTTAAACGTGTATTTTATGTTTTTATCAAGGTTACATAATTATTTTGTTTAATATTTAAACATGGTCAAATTATTTTCATCATGAATAACTATGCATATAAGTAACATTTTGAAGCAATAGTAGTCTATTCGACTGTAAAAACGTTACAGTTCCTATAGTGATTTTTATAAGTTTTTATATTTATTGTGCCAAATAGAAAAAAAGAACTGTTGTTGTTTTTATTTTTAGTTATCGTTTTTATATATGTTATAGTTCTGTATAAGTTTTTTTAATTAAGTTTACTTTGTTAAGTGCTTTCTTATAATTTATAATATACTTTAATAAAAAATTAATGTACATGGTGTATACTCTGTAATTATTACTACCTATCTTGTTGACAGTAAAACAAAAATCTAGGGTAAATGTTTTTTTTCATAATATACACTAAATGAAATTTAAATACAATTCAACATTCAAAGTATCAACACAAGTGGTTTTCAATGTGGGCTAGCTTATCGTGACTGTATTGATATAATTCTGATTTTTGCAGAACCTATTTTAAACTTAACGTTAGTTTTGTTTTAGTAGTTAGAAAAAGCTAGCTATAAAGTATATTCACAGAAAGTAACATGCTGTATAGATATTGAGACTGCAACGTATATTGTTATTAAATTATCTTTTTAATTTTTGTAGAGCAACTGTGTACAGAATTTAATTTTTGTAATTTACTGTGCATAGCCCTCTTAATAAATTCTAGATTACATCAAAAATTAAATACATCCTATTTTCTTAAATGTGGTATGAACAAATAAGTTTCCTGGTATAAGTTTACAAAACAAAAGTGTTCAAAAAAATAAAGTAAACATTTGTATAAGATTTATTCAATATAAAGCTTCAAGCATTTATATTTAAATTTCTAAATACGAATTCCCTATTTCTTTAAAAATATATTTTTTAACGTAAAGTATATTTTACAATTTAAAATAAAACTAACCTTTTAACTAGTAGTCTTTTTGTAAAAAATAAACAACTGTAAAAGTTTACTTTGTTTTATTTTTATAGTCTGAGTTAATTCGTTTATTGAATTGAATTTTAAAATTTTATTCCTAGGTAAGCAGCTTATAATAATAAAAAATATTTAAGATTAAAATATAGAGTTTTGTTACAAATATATTGTTACAAAATTCGTTAGAATATTCTATAATAAAATTCATCATCAGTATGCGTTTTAATGTTTTTAGTTTGAAAAGAAAAGCTAAGGATTTTTTATCTTTTTTTAAAGTTATGTCTGTTTTTAAGTATTTAAATTATTTTTAATTATATAATTTAGTTACAATAAACAAGCCATGCCTTAGACCTGTGGTAAAATTTGTTTTTTCGTCACAAGTCACTCACGGGATTCGAACCAACGAGTGCTGGATAATGTTCTGAATAACTGTGGCAGTCAGCATGGTAATGCTTCGAACCATACTGCCACACGTTAGATAAGTAATTAGTAAGCATAAATATCTTTCAAAAGTTTCCTTTTAGACTAGCAACTTGATTTTTGACTTATATCACTTAATTTTAGATAAGATTAAAAATCAAAAAAATTAATCATAACATTATCAGTAGTGAATGCCTGATACCACAAGCTTATAATCTGAGAAAAAAACAGGTGTTCAAGACTTTCTTATTAACAAAGTAGCTATTACTATACTTAGATTAAACAATCTTTAATATTTTTTTAACCAAAATAAATGAGTAAATGTTATCCATATATAACTATTATTAGGATTAAACTTGAGTTTTTTAATATAATCTAAAAACTATACGCGAGTAAAATGAAAAACCAACAACATAGTAATTTAAAAAATAAAACAATTAAAGTTAGTACATCTATATCGAAATACTTTGTTACTAAAAGCATAACAATAGTTTAAGTTGTAAAAAAAAGGCAAAGCATTTATAAGTTTTAGTAAAAATTACATTTTGCATATGTTAATGTAAAAATATGATAATTAATGTACAAAATATGAATAAATTAAAAATTGTAAAAATAAAAATATGTTGATAAAAAATGTTGATGTCTTAGTACTCGTTTTAAAAGAATTTTATCAAGTGACTATAACTTTAGATAAAATTTAGTATAGTTTTTAGTTCTATTTGTTACTAAAGGGTGTTTTACGTTTAACTTAAACTAAATTTTAAAACAATTAAAAACAGTTTTGAATTTCTTTTGGATTTAAATAAAAGTTTGTAAACAATTTTCACAAGAAACAAATTTTAATCAGGTACAAATTGTTGTATGATATGACTTAAACTTTAACAAAAAAGTGTAGTAAAATGTCTGGAGGATATGTATAGTTATACAA
Organism: Thalia democratica; assembly: GCF_965202585.1. Lineage (NCBI taxonomy): Eukaryota > Metazoa > Chordata > Thaliacea > Salpida > Salpidae > Thalia > Thalia democratica. Next base: position 30,505,959 of record NC_139172.1, on the reverse strand, counting down.
CGTTGGCTTGACGGTTACTGGCTATAAAGCTCTATTATAATTATAACCTTAGATAGTTCTACACTACTTTTTAGACTAATCTCGTTAATTAATTAAGTAGGTTTGTAAAGTGTCAAATGAACTTATACTATTATTCTAATATGTTATAAGTGTTGATTAAATCTAAACTATAGTTTATTGAAGTAGAATTACAAGGCAGTTAGATACTTTAACTTAAACTATTTGTATAACGAAGTCGAATAAATAAGTTTAGACTGTGTTTACAGCGAGTAAAAGTACGACAAAATACATAAATTTGTACTAGCAGATAAAACATAATAAAATACTTTGACTTCAAAGCCAAAATTAAAATCAATCGACATCTATACGCTAGTAACGATGGTTATCAAAAAACTCCTAAAAGAAAAAAAAAACACAAATCTTAAGTCAAGGCAACAAACTAACAAACCAACTGAGTAAGCCGACTGAGCAATGGCTTACAGTTAAGTGCAAAGCAGCTAAAATAAAAAAGCCCTTTTTAAACAAGTTCGTTACTTTTAAAAGAAAATCTTAGAGTAGAAAAAGATTAAATAAGATGACTCTCTACGGCTACAGAGCGGTTACATTACTTATTCTTATATAGTATTTTTTAAATTTTAGCTTGTTAATCAAATAAATTATTAATTTTCTTTTGTTACTTGTAAAAGATACTTAAAACTTTTTATATAATAGAAAAATGAATGAAACATTTTAAACTTAAAAATTTTATGTTAGTTGAAACTAAAAAATTTTTACTTAGTTGCCATTATACGGTGTTAATTATAAGTATGGTACAATTTAAAAAATGACTGACAAAATTAAAGAAGTACAGAAGTGATGGGTTGCTGTGGTCTTCATGTAAATCCGGTGCATGCTCGTTCTCGTTGATTGGTAACGATCAGTTGTCCTTGCTCCTCCATTGCCGTCTCGTTTAGCCCTTTCTGGTTTTACCTCAATACCACCGTAAAGCTTTTTATTTCTTGAGCCTGTCATGCGAAAAAAAACTTTTTAACCTTAATAAAATAACATTACTTGAGTTCAATCAAATTTGAGTAAATTATATAATATAGAAATTGAAATCTATAAAGTTCTGTAATTCAAATTAGCAAAAGCATTTTATCCATTTTTTAATTAAATTATTTGTTTAAACTTTAAAGTCTGGTACATTCCAACGAAAATTCATTAAAAATTTTATAAATGTAAGCTGCTACAAGTAATATTCTTAACTCAAGTGAAAGGGTTATTTTAAAATAACCTGTAGTATCTTTACTTAAAAATTATTTTGAATTATTAAACTTGTATCAGTGTCACTCTATAATAAAGTGACGACCCGTGCTAAGGTGAAGATGTGATTTTTTGACACCTAACCACTCGAGCTAAGGCGACACGAGCACTGGCAACTCGGCATTATTTTTTTTAACTTTCTGCACCACCTAAGAAAAATACCACGCAACGCCACTGCTACTCACTGAAAAAAGTCCAGACACGTTTTTGCTTCTTATATGTTTTTTTTTGTAAGCAGAAAAAAAAAGCATTCTAAACACAGAGTTTTTCGGCTAAATATTGCGTACTTAACTGACAGTGCATACTTAAGAAATGCGTACTTAAGCGGCATATTAAGAACAAAAAAAAATTGTGAACCCCCTTTGAAAAAAGTCTAGACACGCCCCTGGTAGAGATAAAGTACAAAGGCTTCATTTAAACAAAGCCAGTCAGAAAATCACTGCAACTGTTTTTGTACAAGTTAACACTATTTTTTAGATGTTATGAAATTATATTTTAAGGTAGCTCATTAACAAAAACTGATTTACGCTAAATAGACACAATTAAATTTTAATTTAATTCTTTTAGGTAGCTCATTAAAACATAAATTAATTTCAAAAATAGATACGTTTAAAAATACCTGTTAATTGTTTTCTATAAACCTCAAAATATCTAAAACATATATACTGTTTATCTATAAAAAAAAGTTTTTAAGTATTATCATAGGTATTCATTTTATTTTGTAGTTAATCATTTAGTTTTTGTATTTTTTAAGTTAAGCGTTATGACTATGTTTAAAAATTAAATTTTCAAAAGTAGTATACTTAATGTTGAGTTATTTTTCGTAACTTTAATTTTGTTTTTCTTGTACTTAGTTAGAAAAACAATAATTTTAATTTTAAAATTAGTCTTTTTTCAACCGAAATATTTTCTAGTTTAATAAAGAACAGTTTTTTGCAAATAGTTATAGATATACAGACTTTAGGATTATGCTATTGATGTTTACAAAAATCACGTATTTATTTTCATTTATCCTAGAGAAAGATAAATTTTAATATAACGATATTTTAGATTAAAGTTTTATTAACGTTTTGTATTTTTGGAAATCTACCTAAAGTTTTAATTAAATGTTAAGAAAACGTTTAAAAAGTTCAAACTTTAGTTTATAAAGGCCTCTAAATAATGCATTTAGTTTAATTTTTTACTTAACTAACTGTGAGCTGTATAGTTAATTCAAGTTAATATAACTTTACTAAATTTTGTTTTCCAACAAGTGAAACCATAAGCAACTGCTAGAAGTGTAGTGCTTAAATTTTAACCAGAATGATTTAGTTGGTCAAATTCAACTGCTTTTCATTTAATTTTTAGATGAATTTTGTTTAATGTTTTTTTATAAAACATAAACAAATTAGTTTTTAAGTGTTTTAAAGTAACTTAGTTAGAATTTTTCCTGTACTGAATTCCAGCTAATTTAACAGGGTAGCTTTCAAATTTGCACGAGCGTAGAAAATTGCACGAGGGGACAAAATTTCACGAAGCTACTTATACACTAAGACACTTTTGCACGAGGGGTTAAAATTACATGAAGAAAAATTGCACGAAGAAAAATTGCACGAAGATACTTTTGCATGAAGGGTCACTTTTGCACTAAGACTTTTTAGCACGACCAGAAAATTTTGCACGGAGACATTTTTGCACGGGTTAAATTTTATTTAATTTGTTTTTTAATTTTTTCTATTAATTTAATATCATTTATTTTTTTTACATAGTTTTTTCTATACTATCTTTGTTACCCCTAACCCTTACCCTCGGTCGGTAAGCTATTTTTTTTTTAATTTTTTTTTTAATTGTAATTTTGATTTAATTTTTTTTAATACTATCACTATAACCCCTAACCCTTACTTTATTTTTCAATTAATTTATTTCTTTATAATAGTTTTTATTAGTTTTTATTTTTTTTACTATCACTGTTACCCCTAACCCATACCCTCGGTCAGTATCTTTTTTACTTTTTTTATCAAACTATACTTTAGTTTTTTTTCTGTTTTTTTTTATTAATAATTTTTTCTGTATTTTTTTATTCTCATGCAAAAATGTAACTCGTGCAAAATTGACCCTTGGTGCAAAATCGTCTAGGTGCAATTTTGTTCTCGTGCAATTTTGTCTTCGTGCAAGTTAGACCTGTTCCCAATTTGACGCTCGTACATAGTTTATTAAAGTACAATTTCTTTTTAATTTTGTTCGATGTCAAAAAAATTGTTTATGACTGATTTAAACTTTTATTTAATTCATAAAAGATAAAATTCACCTTGTGTTTTTTAATCTTTTAAACTATATATCTAAATATAGTGTAAAACTAAACTTTTCAAAACTACCTAAACTCTAACACAGAAAGATAGTTTTTAAATTTAGCAAAATAGTACTTTAAAAACAATATTTCAATACAGCTTTTACTAAGCACTTTAAATAATAAAATACAGTATTTGTTTAAAAAAAAAACAACTATAATCACTGCAAAAAGCATTTTCAACTTCAATGTTTAAAATCGTTGTTGAGTATGTAAAAATTTCTCATGATATGGTTTTTGCACTTTACTTTACAACATAAATGTATGACTTAAAATAACACTAATTATGTATTAGTTAGTTAGTCCCTTTTGAATTAAATTTGTTCTGCTAAAGTCTGAACTAAAAAAAATTCAATACCTGTATAGATTAGCAGTTAAAAAATATTAAACTGGTTCGCAAAAACAGTATTCAAAAAGTATTTCTATATCAGAATTACTATGAACTTGAATTAAAAATCCGATGCTCTACAAAATTCAAAGCTAGTCACAAAAGTGAGTATTTAATGATTTTACAAACTTTATTAAAGGTTTTTACGTCTAAAGACGCCGTAAAGATTTTAAGCGTACTTTTATTCTTTTGATTTTAGCATCGAAATTAATAAAATCATAAGAACTGTCTGTGTATTGTTATAATAAAACAAAACTTAAATTGTAATCAACAAAATTTAATGTTATTCTAGAGAAACAATGTTTTGTTCGATGTGTAAAAAATTAAAACCTATCAAAAGTACAATTTTTGTTTATAAAATTTAAATACTCAAAAAATCTAAATACAACAAAAAAATTAATTAATAATTTTTAGGTAAAAAAGAAATCAAAATGCTCGTTTGAAAATCAAAAAACACACATAAAATATTTAACATTATTTTTTCATATAAAATTTCTTTTGAAAAAAATGCGATAAAAAAGTAGCTTTTTTTTTGTTTCTTTACATATTTTATTTGAAAAGATTTATTAGGGTAAGTAATACTAAATATGAAGAAGTATTAATGTTTACAAAGATTATCAGTTAATAGTTTTTCAAAGCTTACAAAAAATAGCATAGTAAATTGATGGTGTAATTTGAAAAAAAATATTGATTAAATACTGTAGATAATATTGTATCAATATAAGAACAGTCTTACAAACAATAAAAGTTTCCGAATAAAAATAATTTAACTGGTATACAAAAGCTACAAGGTTAATGTTAATGTATTGTTTATCTTGTTTTTTTAAACAAAGCCTTAAGGGCTAAACGAAACTTTTTATTTATGAGGTTGTATACTAAAATGTTCCAAATCGAGTTTGTTGACAAAAAATATAAAGAAATGTGTTTATTATAGTATAAGCAGTCTACACAGTTTAGTTTACATAAGTAAAAACGAAATTGATTGTACAAAGTCGTCGATAAACTAAAAGTAAAAGCGACAACCATAAATATCAAAACTAATGACATTTGTTTTTCTGCTAATAATTTGTTTCTAACCACACGATTTAGTTTTAAGGATCTTTTATAGCTTTTGTAAAGACTTTTAAAGGTCAACAATGTAAATATCCACATTAATCCAAACGATACAAACAGAAAAACAGATTCAAATATCTGTTTTGGATTTCTACAATCTACTGGTTGCAAAAATGAATTTAATTTTTTGTAATACGGGCTTGTAAAAACAGTTACAATAGTTATAAGACCACTTAGAATCCAAGTAATTATTGACAAAACTTTAGCTATTTTGATAGTGTTAGTTTTTTTGAATTTAAAAGGAAATGCTATTGCAAAATACCTATCAGCCGCAGAAAAACAAGCGAAGTTAAAGAAACAATAAGCGATATTTTCCTTAAAATAAAAGTTAAAAATCTAAAAAACCATTCATCAAGTATTGATAGATATGGTGAATATAACATTCGACAGTCAAAATGTTTAATTTTATAATCTCCGTAGCTATTTTTGTCAATTAAAGAGGGATGACATTCTCTAGTATAGCTTGGAATAAAATATCAATAATAAATACTAGCAGAATCGCAACATAATACTAACGCTCAAAAAATGTCAGAAACTGCAATGGAAGTTTTAAAAACATATTGACTTTTTCTAAAATCTTTAGTCTTCCGAATGACCGCTACTATCAAAATGTTTCCGATAATTGACAAGAGTCCAATTGAAGAAAAAAACACAAATTCTCCGATAAGAGATGCCTTCATTCTATAAAAAATTTTGAAAAATGATTCAGTTCCTAAAGTAGTTGCAATAATTTTAGTTTTGATTAATTTAGCGGTTGTAATTGTTACAGTTTCTAACATATATATCGTCTGTTGTCCACCTTTGACCCAAAACAAAAAAAAAGTGTTATTTCTCATGTTTATTAATACGGTAAAATATAAAAAACCTAAATGTGAAACTCTTTACAGTAAAAGTTTTTTAAGTTTTTGTCTATATCAATTCTGCTTTCTAAGAAACAGACATTCTAGCTTATGTTTGTTAGCAACTATGATATTTAGAATAACTAACTAAATTTTATTGCTAATAAACTTTTAATACAAGTTGTAGCAAGTACAGACTACTTATGATTTTCTGATGTACTCAAAACTTAGTTATGGTTTTCTAAAAACTATAAAAAAGTAAAACTGTCGAAGTTAAATTTATTGAATAAACTTAACCATACTAAACATTTAAACTAATCTTAACATTTCTACCTTAGTAATTTCTTTAGTGTTTTATAAAATACAACCTTTCTTTGATTTTTATCTTTTTTCTGCAATAGATAAATAGACTACTAACCAAAGTATAATATTATTAAAAATTGACAAGAAACTTTTCTCACCTATTACTCAAATCAGCAAACTTAGTCTTTTTATCAAAGAAGTGTATGTCCTCTGAAGTAATTGTATTACCACACACATTCAAATGGTAGAAGTTTTTTGTAATTATCTTTTTGTTTTCGACTTCACCATTTTTTTCATTTGTACTTTCTTCTAGGCAAAAACCCAAGTTTCCGAGTAAAGTAAAAACTATTATGATTTTTGTTTTTTGCATTTACTTTATTTAGTTTAATTGCGCTGAACAAAACAATTTAAACTTTAATCTTTTACTATATTTTTTTTTTATTTGCCTTTTTCAAAACACTTTCTAAACTTTGCTAAGTAGTATAAAATTAGTACTAAACTTGTTTTTATTCAAAGTTCTACTTATAACTATGAGAACTCTTTTTTCAAAGCTTAATCTTTATGATCTTAACTTTAAACTGCTGTTTAATCATAAAAGCTTTAAATCGTAAAAATTAAATAAATATGTAGTTTTTTAAGACTAAAAAAATTGTAAAGAATTTTTTTAAGTTTAAAAACAAGAATGTTAAGTCCAGCTAAGAATACATTTATAACGTTATAAACAACTTTTAAATGGCATAAAAGCAGTGGTACAGAAAAATAGACTAAATTTTTATTTGATAAATTACTATATTTGTAAGTAACTTTTCAAAATTTAAAGTTAATTTCTGCTAGTAGAGATATTAGCGAAACATTTTCAGTGGAATATTTAACAACATATATACAATGTACTCTTTCTTTTAGTAAACTAATACATGTTTCTGAGTGTTAACTTGCTAACACACAGAAACATGTGCTAGTTTAATAAAAAAAATGTACTGTTTAAATTTGTTGTTACATTTGTAAGTAGTCATAAAATCTATTTGAGCTTTGCAAACACAACTTGTTAAAAATAAAGTTAACTAAATAAAAAAAAGTTATTTTCAAAATCGATTCTATTCTACTGAATACAAAGCAGTACTTAACGCTTGTAAAAAAAAGTTTAATTTACTTAACAATATTAAAGTAAACTTTCGACTAATACAATTAAACTTGTTCTTATTTTGAGTAATTAAACTTATAAAAAAAGCTTTTGACAGTTAATGATGGTATTTTCATTTTTTAAATAAACTTCATTATTAAATTTTCATTTTACTCTAAATATAATGAATTGGTGCTCCTAATTATAACTAATAAGTCCTTATAAGTAAAATGTTTCATGTTTGAAAAACATAAAGAGCTGGTAAAATATTTTCTTTTATAAAGTTAAAGAGCATTTAGTACTGCTTTAAATGTTAAATAAAAAATATACGTGATTTAGGTAAATATCAACAGAATAATCTCAAAACACTATATTTACACTTATCCACAAAAAAGTAATTTACTTATACCAGAAAAATTGTAGGTTTAAAATTTAGTAAGTTTTCTTTTGAACAAAACAAAACTCTTAGCTAATGTACTTGAATATAACAAACATAAAACAAGATTTTGTACAAATAAAGTTTATTATTTAGTTTGTAAACAATATTAAGTTTTGCATATTATTTCTTAAAGTTTAAATGATAACCTAGGTATAACACTATGCAGTGATATTCTAACAAATAAAAAATTACTATATAAGATAAGTGTTTACTTGTGAGAACATTCTAAGACATTTTTGTTAAGTAAAATATAAAAAACGATAAATATTTTCAAAACTTTGCAAATTTACAGTACAATTAACCCTAACTGTTTTTTTGCTTGTAATAATTTTAAATTCAATAGCTACCTAAAGGTTTTAATTTTATAAAACTAAAAAACTGCGGACTATCTGACTGGCTTTACTTAATTAAATTAATGTTTAACATTTAAAAGTTGAAAACTACGTGTTTTTTAAAATTCTTTATTTATAAGTTATGGCAATGTTTTTTTGTTCAGTTTTAAGCTTATTAAACTTACATTAGATAAGATTTACCTTGTAAATGTTAATCCTTTAAAATTCTATGTTTTTGAATAATGGAAAACTAACATTTTAAAATCAGCTTAACTTTAAAATAAAAGGATAGTTTTTAAGATAAATTAAATTTTTATAGGATTACTATACAACTTTTACTTAGTATTCGTAGTAACAGTAGTAATCATCATAAACAAATATTAATTACATACAAAGTTAAGTACACATAAATAATCAAAACACAATTTATTAGAGCTGATTAGGTTACAGTCACATTATGCTAGATTTGACATCTGAAGGCAAAGAACAGATACCCATTTAATAAAAACATGGTTATATACCAATTCAAATGCATTCAAAGATACTTGCTTGTATTGATAAGTTTTTGAAATAAGCTAAAAAAGAAAAAGAAAACAAGTCTAATAAAATTATGAATGCAGTAAAAAAATCTGCTATTGCGGAACATTTGGTGAACAATCAAAGTTTTGCTGAAAGTTTCGACTTTGAGAGATTTATGCTAATTAAAAGTTATTGTAACGTGTTTGACTTTATCAAAATGGTATCTATATGTATTTTAAATAGAAAATTTGCCGTTTGTAGGCAAAAATAATTTGACTATAGTGTTGCTTTCATTTAAGAACTAATAATCTTTACGAAATGTGAATATTTTTAAAAACTTTATTATACAAAAGTATTACCTTTAAAGTTTGAGTTTTTATAAGTTAAAACAGAAATATAGTGTGATTTTTGAAATACCAACAGAATAATCTTTAAAGCTAGTTGTCTATCGTTTTAATTTATAAACCATTAGATAGTTTATCAAACTAAAAAAATAATTAAGAAAATACTTTTCCGAAACAACGCTAAACATTTTAGTTATTCAGCTGAATGTTTAATATTTTACAAAGAGTTGATTGTTGCGCTATAAAACTGTAAGTTATAAAACAACTTATAAAGTCCCTTTTAATTTTAAAATTTTATAATCGAATGATTATGTGTACGTGATCGCAAAAATTAAGTTTGTTTAAACTTAGTACTTTAATATTTTATAACAAAAAAAATGTGTTACTTTAAAATTTGAAAATAAAATAAGTCTACATTAAAACAAATAGACTATTATTTGTAGGGTGATATAACTAAAGTCTCTTTTTAAAGTTGAACAGTTGATAAAAACAATTAATCTTAAATGCTTTAAGTTAGTACTTATTGTTGTTTGTGTGTTCTTAATAGTTTTCCATTATTCTATAAGAACTTACATAACGCCATCAAACGAAATTGTAAATGCTTCTGTAGAAGTTTTGTAAAAATAAAACTTATTTTTTTTAGAGATTCAAAATTTTCGGCTGCAGTTTAAGGTCGCTTCTGATTGGCAATTATTTATTTTTCATTTTAATTTGTAAGTAATAAAACTTAAAAATAAATGCACGGTTTTATTATAAGTATTAAATTAAGGTGGTTCACGGATAAGGGTATAAATATTCTTAATATTCTGCTGTACTATCAATTTACCTCATTTCCATAAATTTGCATAATTTTATGATTAAAACCATTTTAAAAAAAATTACAATTTAAGCCTACCCCATCAAAACAATAACTTTAGTTTTTTATAAATAAGCTAACACTTACTTCATATTTTGATTGGTTTACTAAATAACAATTAAACTTAAGTTAGTAAAAAGTTTTAGAAAAAGCTAAGTAGTATATTATAAAACAAATGATTTTGAAAACTTTAAAAAAAGTTAACTTTAAAGTTTGATATTTTACGCAGCTACGTATAGTTTAGGATTAAAGTTTTTTTTTGATACTGAAATTCTCAAAAAAATTTTTTAATAAAAGTTACTTTTTATTACATCTGCTAGAAGTTTTCAAAAATTTCATTAGAGTAAATACCTAAAGCTTAAATTTATTTTTTATTCCTTCATAGAATTCTGACTCCTTTAATTTTTATATCTACATATTAAGTTTAAAATACTTAAAATTGTATAACTTTGCTAAACTGAAACACAAAAGGCCGCTAATTTAAGTACAGTAAATTCGCCTTTTTGTAAAAAATATTTTTGCGAAATGAAGTTATAAAAGGCTGTTACAAAATCAGACAATCATTAGAATTACATGGTTCTTTTAATTGACTTTTCTGCCGGGAAAAAATAATAGAAGCTTAATCTAATGAAACGATCTAAAAAAACATAGAATAGCCTTTTTTATAAGCAGGTATAAAGAATAGATAAGGAAGCTTATAAATACGGCAATCTTTGAGATTTCAGCTTATTTTTCTTACATTTAGAAATTACAACAAAACTGCCCTGTGCAAAATTTTAAATGATTTTAAACCTATTTTACCTTGGTACTACTTGATTATCTTAAAACAAATCCAATGCAAACTGTATGGTACCCATAAAATACGACCTTAAAGATTTTGGCTGAAAATATTTTACATGTGATAATTATCACAAAAAGATGTTGGTCAAAATTTAAGACAATTAAAAAAGAAATTTATGGAGGCACTTCTTGGTATTACGTAATAAAAACTGAAAGTTCAACTAAACTATAAAAAGTGATAAAAATCACAAAAATTCATAAAACTTGCTTTTTTTTAAAAGCAGTACCTTAAAGAAAGTTGTTAATTGTTTTTTTAACTTGTTTGTTTTTATCTTTAGCTGTTAAATCATTCTTGATGAATCAAACCAAAATAAGCAATAGCATAAAAAGTTCTAGTTGCACAATTAGTTGTAAATGCACCTTAAGATTAAAATATTTTACAAATACAACTTATGTACAACTCTTTTGATGTTTGCATTTTAGTGTATAATTAGGATCGGCAAACCTGCCAAGTAAGTTTATTTCGCCCACGATATATTTTTCAACTAGATAACAACTAATGCAGTAAAAACAAGTTTAAGTTTTTTTTTAAGCAAAAGTATACGAATATGTTCTTTTTTAGTTCTTAGAAAAATATAGTGCCTTCTCTATATTTATTTTGTCAAAAAAGTGTTTTTTTATATTTTTTTTACTGTAAATTACTTTATTCACATGACCAAAAAAGTCTTTTTCTTTAAACGTTGTTCGTTTCTTATAATAGTCTGCCGACCCCTAGTTCATAAGTTATTTTTTTTTCTAAAAGTTTACTTTAAAAAAATATTGAAAGTAGTTTCTTATAATTAAAAATTAAAAACATAGAATGAAGGAAAAAAAAAATTGTCTGTATTTTTTTGTAAATCAAATATTATTTATAGTTTAATTTAATTTAGTTATATATTATTTATGTTTAAAGACTTTGGCTTTAAGTAAAATAAAACTATTAAATTAATACTGACATATTTGCTTTCTGTTATGAATATAAAATTATTAAGTCACTAAAAAGAAGATAAGAAAAAATTAATAAACTAGTTTCCTAATAAATTCATAACCTACGTATTAGTATATTTTTTTACTTTTTTATCTATACACTATTTAGTTTAGACTTAAACATAAGCATCTGATAGATTTAGAGACATTAAAATTTGATTTAATTCCTTTTTTACCCATAAAAACAAGTACATTTTTCTATTCGCTAAAAAATGAGTAGTTCAGAAGTGTACACCAAAAAGAATTACCTAAAATAATTGTTAAAACTACTTTAATTTTCTTTTAAGCAAGAAAATAATAAGTAAATTTATTTAAAAGCTGAATGAAAAGCAGTTGAATTTGATCAAGCAAATCGTTTTGGTTAAAATTTAAGCACTACACTTCTAGCAGTTGCTAATAGTTTCACTTGTTTTTCAAACAAAATACAGTAAACTTATTAATATTAACTTGCATTAACTATAGAGCTTACAGTTAGTTAAGTAAGAATGAAACTAAATGTATTTTTAGAGGCCTTTAAAAACTAAAGTTTGAACTTTTTAAATATTTTGTTAACATTTAAATAAACTTTAAAGAGATTTGCAAAAATATTAAAACGTTAATAGAGCTTTATTTTAAGTTTAACATTTAAAATTAGTCTTTGTATAAGATAAATGAAAATAAATACGTGATTTTTGTAAACATCAATAGCGTAATCTTTAAGTCTGTATCCATTACTATTTACAAGAAAGTGTTCTTTATTAAGCTAAAAAATGTTTTGGTAAAAAAAAACTAATTTTATTTTGTAAGTTAAGTATAATTGTTGATTTTCTTATTAAATATAAAAAAAAACAAAAATCAAATTACTGAAAAAAAAATTAAAACGCAACATTAAGTTACGTATACTACCTTTAAAAGTTTAATTGTTAAATGTAGTCATAACATTTTACTTTAACAATACAAAAATTATTTTTTTTTACAAACGAAAATGCATACTTGTGATAATATTTAAAAATTTAAATCTTCTGAGGTTTACAGAAGACAACAAACTGTTTTTTTTTTAATTGTTTATATGTAAATAGATTTTTGTTAATGAGCTACCTAATTTTCAAAAATTAAAAGTAAAAAGTTGGCTTGTACAAAAACAGTTGCTGTGGTTTTCCGACTGGCTTTGCTTGAATGAAGGCTTTGTACTTTATTTCTATTAAAACTAATGTACAACCTTAAAGAAATTTTAATTGAAAAAACGATATCATTAGGATAAAACCTACAGGTTAATTTTTTTTAAATATATTAATAGGTGTGTGCTTTGTGCTTTTAAAAAAATTATTAAGTTAAAAGATTAAACTTAAGGTTTAATATTTGAAAACTGAAAATTGCGTGTTTTTTACATTGTTAAACCATACTTTACGAGCGGTAACTTAGTTGGAATAAAAATTTTTTAAACTTACTTTTACATTTATAGTGGTCCAAAATAGATACTTTTCGAAACCTTGAAATAAAATTTTTGACTTCTAAAATTCAAAAAGTAATTGATTTGATTTTTTATAAAAAAACTACTTTACACTTATAGTGATCAGAATAAAAACATGCAAAAAAATTCAAAGTTTTTAAATAGGCCCTTCATCAATACTTAAACCACGATTCCATTAAAATTCTTGTAAAAGGTAGGAAAAAAGAAGTTCATTCGAAAAAAAAATTCTAGTTGCTTTAAAAACAAGGGAAATAATAAGTTTTAAATTTTTTAGTTTCAAAAACTGTTATGAACATGGCTAAGTTAACGCTCGTACATACTTTATTAAATTTTTTTTCTATTGTTTGAAATCAAAGAAAAGTGTTTGTGAAATGTTAAACTTTTGTCTAGTTTCTATAAAACAAAATTACATTGTGTTTCTTAATCCGTTAAACTATATATTTACATAAAGTGTAAAACAAAACTTTTCAAAACGTTAAAGTAGAAAAATAGGCTTTAAATTTAGCAAAATTGTACTTTATAAAAAATATTTCAATACAGCTTTTACTAGGCATTTTTAATTATAAAACACAGTATTTATTTTTAACAAAGCAACTATAATCACTGCAAAAAAATTTTCAAACTTCAATGTCTAAAATCGTTGTTGAGTATGTAAAATTTTCTTTATTTAAGCACATGATATGCTTTTTGCACTTTACTACATAAATATATGACTTAAAGTAACACTAATAAGGTATTAGTGTGTTAATATGTCCTTTGTAAACTAAATTTATTCTGCTAAAGCTAGAACTAAAAAAATACAATACTAGTATTCGATAAAATAGTTTAGAACCTATAAAATATCAAACTAGTTCGCAAAAACAGTATTTAAAAAGTATTTCTAAATCAGAATGACAATGAGCTTAAATTAAAAGTCTGTTGCTCTACAAATTTTAGAGCTAGTCACAAAAGTAAGAATTTCATGCTTTTACAAACTTTATTAACAATTATTACAGGTTGATTTATTTAACAAAAACCGAACTAGCTGTTCATAAAATAAACACCATACAGTTGTCTAGCGTACTTTTATTCTTTTTGATTTTAGCATCGAAGTTAATAAAATCATAAGAACTGTAAGTGTATTGTTTTGATAAAACAAAACTTAAGTTGATATCAACAAAATTTAAACAAAACTTAATTTTATTCCCGAGAAACAATGTTTTGTTCGATGTGTATAAATTAAAAACCTATCAAAAGTGCAATTTTTGTTTATAAGAATTAAATATTCATTAAATCTAGATATAAAAAAAAAGATTTATAGTTATTGGGTAAAAAGTAAATTAAAATATTTGTTTAAAATATAAAATTCTAAAACAAATATTGAAAACTATTTTGTCAAATAAAATTTTCTTTGCAAAAAGTGTGATAAAAAAGTAGCTTTCTTTCTGTTTCTTACATATTTAGTTTGAAAATATTTTTTAAGGATAAGTAAAACTAAAAAAGAAGAAGTTTTACTGTTTACAAACATTATCAGTTAATAGTTTTTCAAAGTTTACAAAAATTTTTAAAGTAAATTAGTGGTATAATTTGAAAAAAAAATTTAATACAGTAGACACTATTGTTTCAATATAACAAAAGTCTTACAAACAATAAAAATTTCCGAATAAAAACAACCTATATGGTATACAAAAGCTACAAGGTTAAGGTACTTATAATATTCATCTTGGCTTTTTAAACAAAGCCTTAAGGGCTGAACGAAACTTTTTATTTATAAGGTTGTACACTAAAATGTTCCATATTGAGTTTGTTGACAAAAAATATAAAGAAACATATGTATCAAGTTTTTCTTCTGTGTCTTGGCAGTCTACGTGATTTAATTTCAATACATAAAAACGAATGTGGTTATACAAAGTCGTCGATAAACTAAAAGTAAAACCGACAACCATCAAAATCAAAACTAATGACATTTGTTTTTCTGCTAAAAATTTGGTTCTAACCACTCGATTTAGTTTTAAAGATCTTTTATAGCTTTTGTAAAGACTCTTTAGAGTCAACAATGTAAATATCCACAATAATGCAAACAATACAAACATAAAAACAAATTCAAATATCTGGTTTGGGTTTTCACAACCTGATGGCTGAAAAAATGAACTTGTAGGTCTAGAACTTTGGTAATACCAAAAATCAATTATAACAGTTATAAAAGTTATATATACACTTAGTATCCAAATTATTATTGACAAAACTTTAGCTATTCTAATAGTGTTAGTTTTTCTGAATTTAAAAGGAAATGCAATTGCAAAATACCTATCAGCCGCAGCAAAAACAAGTGAAATTAAAGAAACAATAAGCGATATTTTACTTAATAAAAAGGTTATTAACCAAAAATAAAAGTCATCAAATATTGGTGGAACTGGTAAATATCTCGGTTGACAGTCAAAATGTTTAATTTCATAACCTACGTAGGTGTTTTTGTCAACAAAAGATTGATGACATTCTATACTATAGCTTGGAATGAAATATTTATAAAAAATATTAGCAGCATCGAAACACAGCAATAACGCCCAAATAGTATCAGAAACTGCAATGGAAGTTTTGAATACATACTGACTTTTTCTAAATTCTTTAGTCTTTCGAATGACAACTATTATCAAAATGTTTCCAATAGTTGAAAAAAGTCCAATTGAAGAAAAAAAAACAAATTCACCGACAAAAGATGCCTTGTCTCTATAAGAAATAGTCAAAATTGATACAGTTTTTAGGTTAGTTGCAATAATTTTAGTTTTGTTTAATTTAGAGTTCGTAGTTGCTACAGTTTCTTACACTTAGATCGCCTGTTGTCTAACTTTGAAAAAAGGTGTTTTTTCTCATATTTATAAAAACAGTAAGATTAAAAAAAACACAAAAATGAATTTTATAGCAGTACAACTTTGAAAAACTTCTTTTATATCAATTTTATTTTTAAGCAAACATACATTCTAGTTTATCTTTGTTAGCAACTATGACATTTAGAAAAACTCAACAAAAATTATTTCTAAAAATTTTTAATAGAAGTTATAGCAAATACAGACTATTTATGTTTCCTTAGTGTATTCGAAACTTAATTATAGATTTTTAAAAACTATAAATAAAATAAAATTGTATAAGTTTAAATTAGTGAACAATTTTAAGCATACAAAACATTGAAACAATTTTGAACATTACTACTTTGATAATTTCTTTAGTGTATTTTAAAATACAACCTTAGTTTTATTTTTATCTTTTTCAACAATAGATAAATAAACTACTAACTAAAGTACAATATTATTAAAAATTGAATTAAAAAACTGTTCTTACCTGTTACTACCAATTGCAAACAAAGAGTTTTTTTCATAGAAGTGTATATCCTCTGTTGTAATTGTATCACCGAACCATTGAATATGATATAAGTTTTTTATAATTTTTTTGTTGTTTTTAGCGTCAGCAGTTGTTTCATATTTACTATTTTCTAAACAAACACCAAAATTTCCAAGAAAAACAATAACTACTATGAACTTGTTTGTTTGCATTATAATTTATTAAGTTTAACTGTTTAAACAAAATGTTTTAATTTTGATTTGTCACGTTCTCTAAATGATTGTTTTTTTCAAACACATTTTAAAACTTTATTAGTATTTGAATAGTTTGGTTTTGGTACTGGTTTTAATTAAAAAATTTATACATAAGTCACTCATTTTCAAAATAAGTTTATTAATTAATTTCGTTTAGCGCATCCTCAGAATAATGTTGCTAAAAACTATTAATATTATAGTGTAATTTTAGTTAAATAAAATTAATTTGAAAAGTCGAGCTAAAAATAGTTACGTCATAAAGTATAAAAGTCTGTATAAAAAGTTTAAATTAGAATTAAGTTGTACAAATATAGTTTGAAGTAATTTATAAGACAAAATTGCTAAAACAAAAACATTTAAAATAGTAGAATTTTTTTTACCAAAAACTAAATTAAATAAATAAAAAGCACATTACAAAATACGACAAAAACGACAACAATAATACTATTAAAAACACGCTATTTATGAAGTTTTACATTATAAAAATCTCTTTCTTTGCAAATTTTTGGCTCGCGAGTTCTAATAAACAAAGATTCTAGAACTGAGAGATGGTAGGTGTTTCTAGCTCGGGATAGAATTTTGAACCTACTATCCAGGTAGTTCTCGGCACAAACAGGGTTGTTGAGGAGGTGATTGTGATGGCTGTTCACCTTTAGGCTTAACTTCGTCATTAAAAATAAACCTTTTTACCTTTTCGTGACATGCTGCTCTCGCCTGACGTGGAAACGTTGAGATGTTCAACCTACGTAGTCATTTCCGCAATGACATTTAAATATGTATACTACATTGCTCAAAACATGGGTAGGTGTGGCATCTTTCACAATTCCGTTAAGCGGGCGGTTGGTTTTGTACACAACACGTAGCGAAACGCTATTAAAGGTGGATTTTAAAGCTAATGAAGCTTGCTTAGCCAGTCTTATTGAGTTTTCACCCATATAAGGAAGGCGGAGGTAGACTTGACAAGGATGTGGGCCGAAAGAGGGCAAGCGGTTCATTTTGGACTTAGTTGCGTTCAAGAAGACAATTAGATGCGCTAAACGAAAATAATTAATAAACCTTTTTCGAAAATGAGTGACTTATGTTTAAATTTTTTATTAGTATTATCAAATTACTGATTATAAAATCTAAATAATTTTTATATCAAATTGCTGTACAGTTAAAAAAGCAATATTAGGCAAAAAGAAAAACTTACTTAATGTGATCTGTTTACATTTAAAAATCCGTAAAAAAACTTGCTAGTTTAAATAAGCACAATAAATAAAACAAATATAAGCAATAAAATCTATTAAAAAAACTTGGCATAATGTTAAAAACGACTTTAATGGTAAAGAAATCTATGTTACAGAAAAATAGACTTATTAAATAACTATATTCGTAGTTTTGGGTTAACAGTTTGAACCCTCTGCAAAAAAGTTTGAAATTAAAACTTTAAAATAATTAGTACAAGTCTATTTTACGAATGATATAGCTCTGCTGACTACAAAGCAGTACTTAATGCTTGTAAGAAAGTTCTAAATTACTTTTAAGTTGTCTACTAAACTTTTGACTAGAACATTTTAAATTATTATTACTTTTGAGTATTTAAAATTAAATAAAAAACTTGTGACTTTAAATAGTGGTTTTTTCATTTTTAATGTCAAAAATAGCTACTAACTATTTGTTTTACTCTGATTATAATGCACAAGTGTTTCGAATTAAAACTACAAAGTAAGTTTTATTTCGTTATTAGTAAGTTTTATTTCGTTATTAATTTAAAATAGGTTAGTTCTTACAAATTTTAAGACACATTGAGAGTCTGTAAGGTCTTTTTTATAAAATCTAAACGTTTTTACTGGTGTTTATAAATGTTAATAAAAAAATAACACTATTTATGTAAATGTTAACAGCAAAATCTTGAAACACTACACTTACACTTATCTACAAAAAAAAAAAGACTTTTATTATTCTAGAAAAAATTGTACTTTAAAAAATTAATAAATTATTTTTCTAAACAAAACAAAACTTTTAGCTAACCTAAACAAATATACAAGTATAATATTAAAGTAAGTAAATTTTAAATGTATAACTTAGTTTTAAACGATATTTAGTTGCGTATGTTCTTACAAAAAGTTTGATTTCTAACTTAGTCATAACAATGTATTGTAGAGCTATAACAAAAAAAAACTTATTGAATATGTTAAATGTTTACATACTAAAACTTTCAAAACCATCTTTTGTAAATTAAAACTACTAAAACCGTTAATAACTTTTTAAATTTTGGCCGAATTATAGTACAATTAACTCTAACTGTTTTTAACAATGTTTTTAGCATTTATACATATTTTATAATGAGTTACCTGAAAGTTTAAACTTTATAAAACTAAAAAAATTGTTAACTTGTACAAAAACTTTTTTTTTTCTGACTGACTTGCTCGATTAGATTTTTAACTTTAACATCATATTGAATTATCTTTGCTAAAACAAATATATAATCTTAAACGAGTTTTAATTAAAAAACATCTTTATGTTATAATTTACAACTAATAATTTTCAATGTAATAAAAAGTGTGTGTTTTCAAAGAATTTTGCTGGTTTAAAAGATATAACTAAATGTTTAGCATTTAAAAGTTATGAACTACGTGCTTCTATAAAGTGCAACTTTTTTTTTGTATTTGTTTGAAGTATTTTAAAGTTTTTATGATAGATTTATTTTATGAAATTTACACAAGATTAAACTTACCATCTGTTTATTAATATTTTAAACTTTTATATTTACATAAAATGTAAAACAAAATTTTTCAAAGTTAGTTAAACTTTAAAACAAAAAGACAATTTTTAAGTTAGGTAAAGTTGAACACCCAAAAAGTGTAATTCTATACAACTTTTAGGTCAGTTGGTATTTGTAGTTTTAAAAGTAAAAATTACTGTTTGCTCTAAATAGAGTAATCATTTTAATTAAAAATTATGATCACTGTGAAAAACGTGTTTTACTTTAATTTTGAAATCGTTAATGACTACTTAAAGTTTTCTTTTGTGTAACATAAAAAAACACAAAATAGATTCTCAATTTAGTGGATAAATAAAGAATTACAATAAATTAAATGATCTTTGGTTATAAGGTAAACATTTAATTAGAAACTTTAATCACTATGGTCACATGATAAAATTTGTAGTTTTCACCTGTGACTTGATAAAGTAATTAAGTATTAGGTTAGTACTGGTTACAAAAATATTCAATACATTAAAAACTAAGTTCGTTAAGTTTAAGTAAATGATTTAAAATATAAGACGATTTTCAGTTGTCATTTTATGTGCATACAATGGTACATTTGAACATGTATTTAAAAAAAACTAGTGTAAAATGTTGGTGGCAATTTGTAAATAACTGAAAGCTAGTTTTCTTTCCAAATAAAATATTATATAAACTTGCACTTAAAAAAGTCTGTACTAAAAGTTAGATTTTACCTATCATTTTATTTACATAAATACTTTAAATATAAACTACAATTTTTAAATCTGATATTTGCTTTGTGTCTTAAAAACTAGATACATAAATATTTTGAAATAAATAGTATGTTATTCTTAACTAAAATTTATCCAGATGTGTAATAGTTATTAAAAACCCTTTCTACTTATAAGAAAAATGTCAAATATTTAGTTTTCTTAGTTTTATCAGTTGTAAAAAACATTCAGTCTCAAATGGTTTGAATAAAAAATTGTTAGTAACTATGGTTCTTAATTTGGTTTTTCCTAAGCTACTTAAATAGTAAAAAATGTCTAAGGCGTTTAAAATATATTTTAGAATTTTAAACAAATCATAACAAAGTTTTACTAGCTGAAACTTAAGTTTATGTAACAGGAAGAGTTTAACAACAAATTTTAAGGTAATATAAAAAACCTTTACTTAAAAAAAGTTTTGTTAGTTATAGAGATTAATTCTGTAGTTTGAAAATATATCAAAAAATACGTTATTTTTGGCTTTAAACAGTTATTTTCTATAAATAAAATTCATTTACATGTTTTATGAATATGTAAAATGAAAAACTAAGTTTAACGTCATGGACAAAATGTCAAACTTTATCTAAGTAGTGTACGATTTGATAACCGAAAGATTTTTTCATACACTTGGTCCATGGACCAAACGTTTTTAAGCGTTTTTTTTGTCATTTAAAAAACTGAATAATATTAGTAAATAGATATTATGTAATCAAGAAGATAGAAAAAGTTAGTAAAAAAATAAATACTTAAAATGAACTGGAAAAAAATGTGTTTAAATTGTTAAGTTAAGAAAAAAATTATTTTAAAATATATTTTAATGTTAGTTTAAAAACCGGTATAAAATAAAAATACAAAATTGAAATTAGGGTTTACTTAGAAATACAAGAAAGATTATTTTTTACAGCAATAGTTTCTATAAAAATGTTAATTACAAATAATTGTTACTCTTAAATAAAAAAGGTTAATTTTTTTTAACAACTGAAAAAAAATTATAAAATACAACAAGTTTTTGTTTTTAGCTATTTAATTTATTTTTTCTTAATTCTTTAGCATATTTACTTATATTGTATCAAATTAAAATCTAATTTAATCGATAATATTAAAGCGTTCTCAATTGATTAGATTTGAAGTTAATGTAATTTTTTTTAAAATGAAAGTGAATATGTATTTTTTACTAGGTTAGTGTTTTTGGATAAGCTAAAACAAATAGACTCTAATAACTTTCAACAATGACAATATTTATGTTATAGTGGGTAATACCCTTTTTCGAACTTAACAATTTTATGTTTTATTTTTATAATGAAACATTATTTCATTTTAATTTAATAAATATTACATATTTAAATTTAAGTAAACACCCTATGTGTAGCTAAAACTGCCAGTGTTTCTGTATTGTTATAGTATATATTAGTTGTAACAATCGCACTGATAATTTTAACTTGCTAAACATTTGTTGGCTAAACTTTTTCTTACATTTAAAATGCACACATTTTTAGTGAACTTGGTCTGTAAAAAGTAATTTAGCTATTAAGCTGTGCACCAAACTGTTGTTTATTTCTGTGAGCCTTTAAAAATGAAAGAAATAATCTTTTATTGTATAAAGAAAAAATGTGCTTAAAAATAAAACAACCATCAAGTTTAAAGCATACTGCTGTCAATATTAAGAAAGAAAAATGTAAACGCTCACAACTAAGGTCAATGGATTGGCGTGGAGAAAGACCTTTTAGTCATCAAGCTGCAAATTTGTAAGTAATACTTTGAGCTAACTTTAAAACAATAATGAAGAAATAAAAAGTTATTATATATACTTTTTTTTTTTCTTTTGTTTTTAATTTTAAAAATGGTGAGCACCCTTTTTTAACCCATTACTGCCAATATTGACCATTAACCATAGTCTACAATGGGCTCCACACCGTCTACTCCCCTAGATTTTGATTTTTATGATCATGTACATTCACATTTTTCTTGTTGCCCTCTCTACAAGAGCAACCACAAAAAATGCAACAAATATCTCAAAATTGAATAAGAGGGAAGAGTTATTAATGTCAGTATTCATGAAATATCTAACCATAGAAACTGCAGTTTTCTATGGAATCTAAATCTTACATAACTTAGGTTTTGGTTTCAAAAAAATCAGGATTACCACTCAGGTAAGTTAAATTTTAGAAAAAAAAATAAAGATAATAAAAAACTCAGCCTAATTTTAAAATGGCCATAAAACCATAGTCCTGAAAAATCACAGACTTTGAAAATTTAGATAAAACATTATAGAGTTAGATATTTTTTTGGAAAAATCCTAATATTTTAAGAAAAAACAGAAATATTTAATATAAATTTTTTGAATAAATCTTTGAAAAACTAATGTAATTTGACATTTTTTGTATATGTGTTTAGCACTTGTTTTTTATCTCTCAATGTTCAAATCAAAGAGTGTATCAAAATAAGTTGAGTTTTATTTATAATTATAAACTATGAAGCTAAATAGTTCAATAAACTAATGAGTATACACCTATCTATAAACATATAATACAAATTTCTAAAATATATTTTTTGAATAAAGTTATTTTTCAACTTTACTTTTTTACTGGAGCTGTTAAAAATTTATTTCACCTATTATTATTATAATATATATATTTTAAGTTAAAAGTGCAAAAATGGCTTTAAAATATTAATATTGAAATATTTTATAGTCTTTAAAAACAATTGATTAGTTTCTCAAGAAAAAGTTGCATGCAGGCCAAAAGTTTTGTGCAAGTCCTAGTTATTTACATAATTGTAGTATATTCAGTAAAAACCTTATTTAACCAAAAAAATGTAAAATATATAATGATAGAACACTAGTAATTACTTATTAAAATAAAAGCCTAATGTAAGTTATTATCACAAAAACTTGTTTATTCTTTATTTTCAGGCTAGTTAAAACTTTTCTTTAAAACCCAGGGTGATTCAAGATTGTTTCATTTTGTTTTCAAAACTAAATTTCTGATCATTTTATTAAAAAAAATATTTATTTTTAAATCTCGGTTTATAAAGTCCTTTTATTATTATTTTATGAGAGTTAGGTATTTTAGCTTTATAATAAGGATACTTTTCAACTTTTTAAAATCTTTGACAAACTCAGGCTAGTTTCATGTAACATGTTTTGCTGTTTTCCCTTCAAGAAGGGCAACCACTTATTAAAAGGCATATAGGGTTTACTTTATTTTTTACTAGTTTATTTTTTTGCAAAGTTATATCTGAGCTGTAAAAAAATTTTAACTGCTTGAAAAAAGTCAATGTATTTTTTGATTTATAAGAGATCAAACTTAGTCAACTCAATAGTTTCACAGTGGAAGGCACAAAGCAAATAAAAAAACTATTTCACTAAAGATATATTTTCTCCTTCATTTTTAATCAATATTTTTCAAATTTTTACAGGAAGTCCATTACTGAAATTTAAATCTTTGCATCACAGGAAGTTTTTTTTGTTTATTTATGTATTGTTTTAGTTTTTTATTAATTTAAAAGTTCTAACATCCAAAGTTTCAAACTATATAAAGAATATTTCCTGAAAATTTAAGGTATCTAGCTAAAAAAATAAAGGAGAAGTAGATTTTTACTTTTTTTTCAGAGAAAGTTAAAGATGAAAAATTCCTGTCTATAAGTTTGTATTTGAAACTTCTAAAAAAACATCTATATCTCATAAAATAATAAATTTTTTATGTAGTTTATATAAAAAACTAAGAGTTAAAAAAATTTAATTTAACAGAATAAAGTTTAAAAAACTAAACATTTTTATTTAAATTTTTATTGAGTAAAATTAAACACTTTTTGACAATGAGCTAGCTATCAGGCTTGCCACACACATAGGGAACTCAGGGAATTTTGAAGTTGTAGAAAATCTCAGGGAAACTCAGGGAATTTTGATTCTCTTTTTTTAACTCAGGGAAACTTAGGGCAGTTTTGGTTTTTTCTAAAAAAAATCAGGGAAATTTTAAGATTTAAAAAAAAAATCTCAGAGAAATTTGTTTTTAGATCTAGAATGAGATTTAGTAATCCAGTTTCAATTTTTTGTTCAAAAAAGTTAGTTTTATTAATTTTTAAGTGCTTATTTAGAAACTTTTTAGCTTTGCAGCAAGTTCTTCAATATTCTTAGAATTATAATGGTAATTTTTAAAAAGATAATTTTTTAAAGAATTTGAAAAAAACTCAGGGAAACTCAGGGAAGTTTAAGGTTACTCAGGCAAGTTTTTGGTCATTCAGGGAAGATTTTTTTACTCAAAGAGTGGCAACCCTGAGCTATATGGTAAAAATGATTTCATTAGTTTTGAAATAAATTAAAAATAAAATTACTTTTACAAATAGAAAATAATAAGTTTTTTTTGTGTGTGACATGTAAAAGGTGATATGTTTTAAGTTGAGTAATAAAAAAACATTAGTAGTAAATCGAAAGTTTTTTTTATGGTTTCTTAACACTTATAATGTCTGTCATAATAAATATGTTTTACAAA
Source organism: Thalia democratica (assembly GCF_965202585.1). Classification (NCBI taxonomy): domain Eukaryota; kingdom Metazoa; phylum Chordata; class Thaliacea; order Salpida; family Salpidae; genus Thalia; species Thalia democratica. The sequence continues at coordinate 30,481,286 of NC_139172.1, read as the reverse complement.
GAAAAAGTCGTGGTCAAACAAGGGTATAATATAGATTTTCAATGAATATTTTCAAATTTTAAGAAAATTGCCAATGAATTTTTTTTTTCTATATGTTTCTATTGGAAACTTTTTACTCAACTGATGATATCTCAAAAGTTTAATAATATACTTTAGTTTTGTGAAAAGTATCTTATAGTATATAGTTATAGCTTTCATAGAATTAAATGCTAGTTATAAAAAAGGACTCCCTATGGCCTTGAAGTAATTAGTTTTAATTGACTTTTAGCAGTGTTGCTACACATTCAAGGTACTTTAGAGACTCAGAATATTTCGAAATTTTAGAAAATCTCAGAGAAATTCAAAATAACTCAGAGCAGTTTTGATTTTCTATAAAACTCTCAGGATAAAGCTATTTTTTCTTAAATCTCAGTTTAGATTTGTTTTCTAGATCCAGAATGAGATTTAGTTGATCCAGTTTCAATGATTTGTTCTTTTATATACCTAATTTTGTACATGTATAGTTTACATACACTGATTTTGAAATGCTTATTTAATTTCAAAATCAGAAACCAGACATCTTGTTCTAAATTTTTTTTAGCATATATAACAGTTTAATAATTTACAACACTTTTTATTTACTCCAGCATTGTTATTAAATTAAAATGCAGCAGAAAACCTCCTAGCAGAAAGCAGACATCTGGTCCTCATTATTGAGCGACTTCTCCTCATCCTCCCAACCCTCCAAGTTCCTCCACAAGAAGTCAATGGTGGTGTTTGGGGACGAACTGACAGGCAAGTCCACCCTGGCAACTAAGCTGTGTTGCCACGGTGATAGTGACAAGGAGAGGGCCCACCACGGCAACGGCCTGGACTACCATGAATTGGTTGTCAAGGGAGATGACGATGACAAGTCAGCCACATGCAATGTGTGGGTCACTGATGAACATCTAACAGGTTAGAAGTTGTTTTAAATTGTACATTTTTCTTTATACAATAATATTTAAATTGTATTTAGTGTTAAGTATTGTATTATTGTTTTGATTTTTTTTGTAAAGGTTGTTTTATTATGTTGTTATTATACAACTTGAAACACTCATAATAATTATTACTATATTTGTTTTTAGTTATTTAATTGCTGTGTTGATTGATTTATTTTAAATTTTTGTACGTAGTTTGAGATATTCTTTTTTCAATATATTTTTGTATTTTTTTGTTCTTATGAATTTTTCTTAATTCTTACATTAATGTAATTATCACTTTTACATTTGACTAACAGGCTTATTATTGTTTTAAACTTATTTAGTAAAGCTATTTACTTCTGTACTACTTCTCCTTATTTTAAAACTTTTACCACCTAATTCAAACAAACTTTCACATGAAAGTTAAAAAACTAATAAGTAACAATGAATTTATTTAAAAAATTTCAAAACAAAATGTAATGAAACTGAATAATTTGATATTATTTTGTGAAAGTATGCTTATTTGTATTTTTTTATTTGATTGAAATTTTAACAGTATCATTAACGTTAAAATTTTTGAAGCTTATATTTAGACAATGTATAAATAATTTTATTAAGTAGTTCTGAAAATAGGTTAATATTAGCACTAAAATAGAACTGTTTTATTTCAAAGTATAAGTTTTATAAAATTAAAGACGTGAAATTTGCTTTTATTAGAAAAGTCTAAGATTAAGGCCGTAGGGGGTAAGCCATGTTTTTTATAAGTTGATCTTATTTTATAGAGTTTTTTTCTAAGCTTCAAGACGCTTTTTATCGTTTTAAAAAAGTTAAATTATTTTTTGAGATATGACCAATCAAAGTTGGGCCGCGTTATAGGTTCCCTATGGAAAGGGAAAACTAAAACAGCAAAAAAAGACTATTTCATTTAAAATCTATCTCCTCCTACATTTTTCAAGAAATCTTCTTTAAACTTTCACAGTCTAATCTTTATACTATAACAAAGAAATGTTACTTTGGACTTTAAACAAAAATTTGTAAATTTTTTTTTTTAATTTTTGTGAAATTTTTTTTTTTTTTTAAATTATTTAAATTCATAAGTAACATTTTTTTTTAATATAAGGAACATTTCCTGAAAATTTGAAGAAGATTGCTTGAAAAATGAGAAGGAGATAGATTTTTAGTGATTTTTTAAGTTTTTGAGAAAATTGACCTCAAAAAATTTGCGGTCTATACATTTGTATTGGAAACTTATTACAACAAATAAAAAGTCTCAAAAGTTAAATGATATTTTCAAATTATTTAAAAACTGGCTTGTAGTTTGTACTAAAAGCTTTCATATAAGTTCCATAGTTAATTTTTGTAAAAAAAAATGTTAAAAGTATAAATTATAAATAAGTATATTCAGACTTTGAAAAGTAGTTTTTTTTTTTTTAATTGTATGCTTGAAATTTTTTGATATTAAGTTAGTATAAGCATGTTAATAAAAGTGCCTTACATAATATTTTTTTATTAATATTAATTTGTAGTTACAATTATATGCTTTAAAGCAGCGGTTCTTAAAATTTTTTCATGCTTTACCCCTTCTTGGAAGGTTATTAACAATTTTACCCCTTTCTAGAAGGTAATTACCAAATTTACCCCAAATTAATAAAATAGTGTTCAATTTTGAGAAAAAAAAACTAAATTATTTAAACTTAAAGGTTATTAAATATAAAAGTTACAGTCAAATACTAACTTGTAAATTAAAAAGACAATTAATTAATATTAATTTGCATAACTTGTAATAAAGAAAATTTACCCCCTAGGTTAAGAATCGCTGCTTTAAAGTGTTTATAATGAATAAGTATATGCGTGTTAAAAAAGTACTCGTTTAAGTTGTTTGTTTGAATAAAGTAAGTCAAAAAACAAGTTAATATTTTTTTAGTAACCATTTAAGATTTGAAAGCAAAGTTAAAAGAGAAAATTAGTGTTATATTTTTTTAAGCCAAATTAAGGGTTGCAATAAAACCTGGAGTTTTTAATAATTTTTACAGGTATATTAAATAAATTTACATTATATTAGAAAAATCTATAAAGTGTAGTATACTTTTTAAATAATTTAGAATTTATTTACTATAGGACAATTTGAAGTAGCGTTACATTATCTTTTTAATAGTTTTATACTATTTAAGATATTTTTTGACCTTTAATTTAATTTAATACTAAAAATGGACAAAAAAAATCGAAATATATAAAACCTGGATTTTTTTCTTAAAACTTATTGCAAATTTGGTAGTTGTGAAAACTTTTAAAAGGAGTCTTAACAAGTTATGTTTTAATTATGTTGTGTGCGAAAGTTTTATTGTGACATAACAATTAAAAAACTGCAAACAATCATTTAATAATAAACAAATACATATATAAAATGTAAACATCTTATGCATGTAAGAAACAGGGTTGCCAAAAAACTTTAAAACATGTAATTTGACACTTTAGCTTAAAAACCTGGAAAAACCTAGAATTTGAGATATTTTGAAAAAAAAACTTGGAATTTTAAACATTTTTTACATGTTAAGCAGAAAAATTTTGATTTGACACAAAAATTTACCATGTAGATAATTTTTATTTGTCATTATCAAAAAGTAGCTTTAAAATCTTTTCAATGTTTTTATGCTGTTTAACACAGTTTTTACCTTAAACTTAACTTTAAATTAAAAATAGACCAAAAAATATGTATTTTCAAAAATCTGGAGAAAATTTTGAAAACCTAAAGAAAATTTGCCAAAAACAATTTGCAACCCTGAAGTAGTATTTATTTGAAGATGATAATATTTAAAGTTGTGGAAATCATGTCTAATTATGTGTGAGTCATAAACTAGCACATTTAGTGTATCAATGATTAGTTTAGTTGAAGAATCTGTGTTGACTTAATAATTAAAATTTTTAAAGTTGCTAACTGTTAATTTTTTGTATTTAATTTAAATACTTTATTTTATTTTTTTATTGATTTAGTTCTCACATTTTGTATATAGTATTAGAAGCTGTCGTTTTTTTATGCATTTATTGACTTGTTATATTGTGTGTTAAACTTAATGATGGACAAAACAACTTAAGTAAAGCATTAAAAGCTAATTTCTTCTTAAACTCTTGAGTAAACCCTTAAAAATTGACAAGGATAAAACTTTACCTGGTATACAAATTACTCTTTAGACCCATGATTAAATCCTTTTAGGGTCATTTAATTAGAAGCAATTTAGAATATAGATAAACTTTTAAATAATAAAAGCGTTAAAGAAGCTTTTTTGAAAGAAAATATAATGTTAAAAAGCTATATCAATTATTGTTAATTATATTTAAATCATTAAACAACACAGGTTTTATTATTTAATGATATGTTTTAACTTTGTAAACCTAATTACTAATATTTCCAGTTAGTTGTAAATAAGTACTTAATTTTTTCCTAGACCAAAATATCTTTAAAGTCTAATTCAAATACCGCAACTTGACATTGCATGCTCTTTTTTTTTGTCTTTGAAAAATTACTTGGTAAAATGTTTTATATAAACATGTTGTAATCAAAATTTTAATATTTTCTATAAAAATTAAAGTCGATAGATAAAACAAGCATTATAAAATGTTGTTGAAAACGTTTAAAAAGAGTCTTCTAGAAATTTTTTTTAATTAAGTTGAACTTAGTAGAAGTTTTTAATGTCATAGCTTATATGAAATATCGTAAGCTGAGACAAGTTTTATATAAGCATAAAAATTTCTTTAACTTAATTTTATAAAACTTTCATAATAACTCTGTCTACTTCGGTTACATGACAATTGAAATTTGTTTTAGTAGTCACATCTGAAAAAACTAATTAAACTTAAAAAAGTTATCATAATGCTTATGTAGATCTAATTAATAAAAATGCAGTGGTATAAAAATTTAAAATTACTTATTTTTATTTAGAAAACATATAACTACTAGGGAAAATTAACTCTATTTTAGAATTATTAAGGTCTGAGTTTAAACAGTCGTGGATCGTTTATTTCAATAGCTATCAGCAAGTTCAAAAGTTGTTTTTCTGAGTTAAAAAATTCAAACCAGGTATAACTTGCTACAATCCAAATATTAAACACTTTCTGACATAGTTGAATATTTTCAGGCGCCTCAAGGACAAAATACTGGCCGGATATCAGAGTTACGTGGAACCGGGCCAGGAAAATTTTCTAATGTACAGTACAGCAAGTATGTTTAGTTTTGTAAAATAAGTAGTTTATTTGTTATTAATGACAAATACATGTTTTACGAATTAACCAGCTACAAAATGTTCAAAGTACAAGCTTATACATACAACTTATATGAAATATGAAGTCTCAAGTTTTTTACCAACAAGCAATTTCAACATACAGCAGTATATGATTTAGTTTTAAGTAACTTTTAAAATACCCATTTAATAAGGCTAATAATTAATTAATTACAAAACAAAACTAATAAATCTCGCCTCAGGCCACCCACGACAGTTTAGACGTGTCCACTCTCACCAACAATAATAAAATTTCTCACCAACAATTTCTAGTACTTAAACTTTATACTTTAAATTTTAAACAACTTTATATTAGCATCGCCTAGTACATGTAATTTTATTTACCTATTATGACGCATAATCTTACAATCTTATTAATTTTACTATTTTACAAAAATCTATTTAGTTATCTACAAGAACTATTGAAAAGGGTAGATTGAAAAATTTTTAGTTCACAAAAAATAAAATATACTGCAAAATGAATTGTTGTCTCCAATTTTTATACAATGATAAAATAATTAAATAAACATGTAACAAGAACAAACTAACAAATATGTCCGCAGGCCTTCCACGACAGCTTGGACGAATCCACGCTCACCGACAACCTGATGCTTCCAATTGTCGTCGTCGCCACCAAATGCGACCACCTGGAGGCGCTGGAGAGCCAGCACAACTACGGGGAGGAGCAGTTCGATTGCGTCCAGTACCATCTGAGGAAGTACTCCATGCGGGTGGGAGCGGGTCTGGTGTACACCTCGGCCATGAAGGAGGACAAAAACGTGGAAGTTTTGAGGAGGTGGGTGATTGTTTGTTTATTTTGTTTAATTATATATATATATATAAAATTACGTCATAATCTATTTATGCAAAAAATTTTTAACTTTCATTAGTGATTTTGTTTTGTGCCTTATTTTAAACTTGTTTTGAAGCTGATGAGTGAATAGTCACGAAACTCGAGTCCTTTGAGTTTTGCATCTTTAAATAAACCTTTTTGATAATAAAGCCCTCAAGATGGGCTCAGTGTGAAAAATTTAATTTATTAAGTTAAATAACTTAATTTTATATACATATATATATATAGAAAGTAAGGTGATTGTTTAAACTTAAACATTTTCTACAGAGCCACTTGAAGAGCTTATAATTAATTTGTTAGGAAAATGTGATATAAAAATTCTAGAACATATGTTTCATAAAAAAATAAAAAGATTGTCTTTAATCTTAAGCTAGTTCAATTTAAAATAAAAAGCACTTTGGTAAACAGAGATACAAAATTTATATAAAAAAAGAATTAAATGACGTAAGAATTAAATATTGTGCATTACAAAAATACGGTGTAAGTATTTTTAATATATATATATTTATTTATTTTATTCATTTGGTGTACACCTCCGGCCATGAAGGAATTTAAAAATGTAGAGATTTTGAGGAGGTCGGTGGTAGTTTTTAATTTTGTTAAATTTAATTTTTTTCTAAATTATTACATGTTTTATTGATGTAAACAAAAATGTGGAGGTTTTAAGGAGGTTGGGATGCTTAATTTTTTTTTTACTGTTATTCTTTTGTTTTACATATTTTATTGTTAGTTTTAGGACTTTTTTGAACCTAACATGAAGTAAGTTTTAAACGGTTAATGTTAATATCATATAGTTATTTTATTTATTTTAAAGTGTTATTATCTGTTATTAAACAGTAGCTTGCAGTAGCTCTCGTTGTTACTTAGTGTATTATGCGTAAAATAAAGTTAAATTTTTTAAGGAGATTGATTTTAATTTGATTAATATTTCTTTTTCATAAGTTTTTGTGTGTATTAAGGGTGAAATTATTTTTAATAGCATTTTGTCTGTTTTAAATTTCTTAAAACAAATAATTATTTTAATGTTTGTGTATTTGTAATGATATAAAAAGTGTTATTGATTTCTAATTTGATTACAACAGTAAATTTTTGTCTTTATAGAGCTCTTAAATTTCAAACACATCATACACAAACTCATGCAAAGTTTAAAAACGTTTTTTTTTATAACGATGATTTTAAACATATTTGAAAAATACCTTATAACTTTTTATACAGGGTTGCCAAAAAGCTGGAAAAACTTGGAATTTGGCATTTCAGCCTAACCTGGAATTTTGAAAAAAAAATCACCAAAAAAATCTTGAAATATCTGGAGTTTTTAACAATTTTAACACGTTATATAGTAAAATTTTGATTTGACACAAAAATTCTATCGTATAAATAAATATTTGTTGTCATCTAAAAAATTGTTTTATTAAAAAACACATTTAAAGTAACTTTACAGTATCTTTTCAATGTTTTTTTACTATTTAACACAGGTTTTTATTTAAATTTAACTTAAAACTAAAAATAGACCCAATATTGTGTAATTTTAAAACCTAGGAAAAAATTTCCAAAAACATTTGGCAACCCTGTGGTATCACGTATTCTTAAACTTATAAGTTATACAAATTCAACTTATTTATAAATTAAGTAATTTAAATAAAAGTATCAATAATCACAGATACATCACACACAAATTGTACGGGTTCAAATTCGACAAGACCGCTTCCGTGGTTGACAGGGAATCGGTGTTCGTACCGAGCGGTTGGGACTCTGAAAAGAAGGTTAAAGTGCTGGCAGAGTCCTTCGCCAATCAGATATCTCCGTCAGTTTGTGTTGTATGGTTGAGTAAAGTATTTTTTTAAACTAAATAAGAGTTTTTGATTTACTTTTTTGCCTATACGTATTTTCTGTTAGGTTTTTTAGAGAGTATTGGTAGGGATTTTTTTTTTACTAATTTTGGTTTGTCGGCTGAATCCTTTGCCAATCAAATATCTCTGTTAGTTGATATGATGATTAAGTTAATTCAGAATATTTGAAATTTTGTTTATAAGTCTTTTCTTTTGGTTTTAAAAAGCATCACCCTACTTTTTTGTAAATAATTTTCTAGTCACATATCTCTGTTAGATTATATTGTGTGGTTAAATACAGTAATAGAAAAATAAATATAGAAGTTTTTACCTACCATTAGTTTTTATATTTTAAATGGATCAAAAGATATATAAAAATACAAAAATATATAATGTAGTATTTGCTTAAAAGTTTCAGGGTTGACAAATAACCTGGAAAAACCTTGAGTTTGAAAGTTCAGGCGAAAAAATCTCTGAGAAATTTTATACTGATAATGGACAAAAAAACTTGTACTTTTGAAAACCTGGAAGAAATTCAGAAAATCTTTGACAACCTTTGTGAATTGTATTTTAATTAATAAACATTTGTAAAAATACTATAAAGGAAGCACGAATACTCGCAAGTTATATGCAAACTTTAAATAGAAACAGTATAAAACATGATATTTCGAACAGGGACCACGAATACTCGCAAGTCATATGCAAGCCAGTGGTGCAGAGGAAACTGGTGGCCGAACTGAAGGAGCTTGTGGTGGATGACGAGCAAACTTTCCTGCACAAATGCATGAACTATCTGCTGCAAGCAAAACCCGACAAAGGAAGGACTTCACTCGCTGGTCAGTTGTTTTTAAATTTTATATAATATATTTAGTTTTTTTACTATTTATTTTAAGTAAAGCCTCAGTTAGTAGAGAACTTCTCATTCGGGGTAGAGGAAAATTAAATCTTTTTAATATGTTTATTGATTATAGTTTTAAATATTTTATTATTTAATTTAAGTGATGCTTGATAATTTCTGTAACAATATTATTTAAGGTGTAATTAATGTAAGTAAGGTAAATAATTTTAACTACATTGTATTTAGTTGTGTTAAAGTTTATGTACAGTCTGATAGAAAACACTGCTTATTGATTATTGAATTTAGAAGAGATTAGTAATCAATTTTTTTTTTGTCAATAGTTATATTTTTCTTGTTTGTTCCAACAGTAGAAAAATTCGAAAAATTTAACCGTGACCGTAGGAGGTCGATGCCAGGTAAAGAAATGTGTATATAAAAGTATTAGTTTCTATTTTATAAATACTGTAAATATTAATTAACACAAAAGTATGCAATAAAATAAATACATAAATAAGTTTTATGTAACTATAATTTAAGATTTTCCATTAGTAAAATACAAAGCTAGCCAAAAAAAGTTTATATGCTAATCCTATCGCAATTTAAATTAATAAAAAATATATTAACTATTGGAATAATCACAGATATTTTTTTTTTCTTTTTAAAGGCACATTGTATTTTAAAAGTGAATGAATTTAAAAAAAATAAAAACAGGAATTATTATGATTTTACTAGTTAAGTTTGATTATTTACTTGTTTTTCCTTAGACTAAAGGAGAGAAGTTATTAAACTTTTTTTTTTCTGATCAACCTGCTTAATAACTTGTTATCAAAAGTTATCTTGTGTTAGATAAATTAGCTAAAGCAGTTTTGTATTTAAATAGTCTGTAACAATATAATCTTAATTATTTCATTTGAACGGTAATCTATTACATATGTTTACAATAAATAAAACTTTTTTTTATAACAGTGATATCTGGAAACTTAAATACAGACTCAGGTTGTTTTAACTTATTAAAAGTTTTATTTTTCACAAAATTTGTTTTAGTAATATAATCAAATAACTTTAATCGTACTAATCAGACGAAGAAAATTTGATTTCATAGAAATACTTAATTTATAAATTAAATAAAGACAAATTAAAATACTAGTTAGCAATATAGAGTGTTTTTGGTTTGTTTGATATGAAAATGTTTTATTATTGTTTTACAAATTGTTTTTAAAGAAAAGTTATCTTGTCTTTATTTAAATAGTTAGTATAGATACTGCAATAAGTTTTGTAAAGTTTTATGGCATTTTTTTATAACATAACTAAAATTTTGTTTATTTAATTCAACTGTTGTTAAAGCAAATGTAAGTTTTAACCAACTTTTTTTCTTGTGCTTAATTATTATGTAGGAATGAGAAAAGATTTTCGCAATCGCGGTTAATTTTGTTTTTATTTTAATCAGTTTGTAAAAAAATAAATGTTTAGTTCAGTTTTTAAGTTAAACAGTGTTTATATTATTAAGTATTTCAATTTTGTCTGATGCTGCAAAGCTATTTCCTTAGTAAACTTTTTAGGTTGAAAAATGGCATTAATAGAGTTATAATTTCTATAACATTAGCTTCATTGGTTTGATGAACTTTAGATTAACAAAATAATTTTTCATAAATAAATACATTAATTAAAATATTTATATACATTTAATTTACAAATGTATCAAAAACTTTTTTTCTCTTGTTTTCTGAAATAACAGTGAAAAGGAAATCGGATTTGTTTGAAAAAATTTCAGAAAACTTAGTTTAAGCCATTAAATATGGAAAAAGTTGCTCATAAGTTTAAATCTAAAATCTTTTTGTTAACTACATTTTTTAACTTACTTATTTTATATAGTGCCTTCAATGTCAAACTAAACAGTATAACACTTTTCCATGCCTCACATTGTGGTTTCAACCCAAAAAGTACAATAACCAACTTGTCCTCACTCCTCGCACAGGAGGTGACATTTTTAACCATAAAAGAATTATAATTGTAACCTATGAAAATTAAATCAACTTGTTATACCTCGTAGAAAAAACTTTACTCATAATGATATTAACAATTTACCTTCAACCTGAAAAGTTAAAAATACTTTCATTTTCGCAGGAGGTGACAACCCGCTGAGCAAGAAGCCCTCGTCCCTCCACAATTCTCCCATAATGAAGCCGTCACGTGACTCGCTGTCCTCCATCGGTTCCACAGGCGGCAAGTCGACCGTGAAGGGCGACGGCAAGCAGCCTAGCAACGAGCGCATGCTGGCCAACTTCTTCAACTCGCTCCTGCAGAAGAAGGGGCCCCAAGCAGGGGGAAGCCCCCAGCAAGCAACTCCTCCTAAGAAGCAGGTGAGCAGCAGGGAAATAAATTAAAAATGTAAAAAAAAAATTTAATAAATTACCGATAATTGTTTTGACTCAGTTCAATAGTATTAACAAAATGTAGGGTTGCCACTTTACCTGGAAAAACCTTGAAAACCTGTAATTTTAACAATTTTCACATATACAGTTTTAAAATTTTGATTTTACTCAAAATATCTATCATATAAATAAAAAATTTTTGTAGACATCAAAATTTTTTTTAATAAGGGTTTTCACTTTACCTGGAAACCTTGAAAAACATGGAATTTGATAATTTAGGCAAAAAAAACCTGGAATTTGAGAAATTTTGAATAAAACCTGGAATAACCTGGAATTCGAACAAAAATCACTAAAAAAACCTAGAAAACATGTAATTTTAACAATTCTCACATGTTTAGTAGTTAAATTTTGATTTGAATCAAAAAATTTATCATATGAATAAAAAAAATTTTTCATCATCAAAATTTTTTTCATTAAAAAACATATTTAAAGTAGCTTTACAAAAAATTTTCCAAGTTTTTATACTATTTAACACAGTTTTTTCCTTTAACTTAACTCTAGACTATAAATAGACCCAAAAATGTGTACTTTTAAAAACCTGGAAGAAAATCGGAAAACCTGAAAAATTTTTGAAAAAACGAGTGTCAACCCTTAACATAATTTAGTATTAATTTATTACAGCAAATCCTCCTAAGAAACAGGTAAGCAAGGATTAGAAGGGATAAAAATATATTCATAAAAAATGAGGCATTACCGTATAGTTTTATATTTTTTCACTCAGCTCAGTAGGTATTATACATTTTTTTAGTATTTTAGTTTTGTTAAAATTTTAGCAAAAAACTTTATTATTAGAATTGTTTTTTATAACTGTCTTAATCCAGTTCAATAGTATTTAGGCATAAAAGTTTTAAGTTATAATTTTAATTAACTCTCCTCAAAAGAAGTTCGTAAGAAGGGAGTAGGTAAAAGTTTTCAAAAAGTTAAAAATTACTTAATGAAAATTTGAATTTTCGTATTGATGAGCAAAAAGTAGAATAAGTTATAAAAAACAATGAAATATTATCTAAAGTTTAGTTTTTACTTTTATTTGAAAACCTTTTGTTTTAATATTTGTAATAAAACTTTGTTTCAGTTCCACACTGTTGCAAATAGTTAGTAGTTTTATTTTGTCTTTATAATTGACAATTGTAATTCCTGAACAAACTTTTTTAATTTGAAACTTTTCAAATATATCATTAGTATTTCTTTATAATTTAAATAACACTAGTTTAAATAAAACAAATCAGCTTAATTCAATTTATTTTATTAAAGGTAAACAAGGAGTAGATGGATAAAGTAAGTATTTGAGGAATTTTTGTATTGTTTTATTTTTGGCAGAAATTTTTAGATTTTTGAAAGTGAAATATTTGGGTATAAAAGTTATTAATTTGTCAAGGTAAAACTTTCCTTTTATTGTTGGTTTAGCTGATTTTGTAAATTATTTATTTAGTTTTAAATACTACTATATGAAATTTTACTAGATATATGTTTGATCCACAAATTTTAAACTCTCATGTTAGTAAAACTTCCAAAATAACAATAAATGAAAATACAAAAATTATTTCTGAAAAATTACAATGGTGCCTATCATGTGATTATAATTTGAACTAATTTTTAAATTATTTATCAAAATATTCTAACAAATTTGTCAGGTCACTTTTCGCTTATTAAAATGTGTATGTTTGCTAGTTACCAACTTGCTTTTTATTTCTTTATTTTTTCATGATAGTTATATTTCTTTTATTTATTTTTCATGTACCTAATTTTTTTTATAAAGTTAAAGTTGCTATTAAAGAATATATTCAGCCAAATTTTTCGGGCTAGAATTCTTAACGTTTTACTGATATCCATCGTTACAAAATATTGTTTAGCTTTTTTTCAAAAAATTTCAATTTGTTTATTTAAATTTAAAAAAAGTGTTTATGTTTATTAAACCTTTAGCAAATTTTATATTAAGTATTTTGGCAATGATTATATATATATATACCCTTGTTTTTATTGAGTAACTTTTAATACTTTGGTATTTATAAACAAATACTTATTTTTGAAAATTTGTTTCAGAAAAATTACAATACAATACATTTTTCATATTTGTTAGTCCGTAACTGTATTTTATAAATGATAAAATTACGTTTGTACGTTTTTTATTTAATTAAAAAAGGTTTTGAAATAGTATAAATGCATGTAATTTATATAAATTGACTATTATTGTTTTGCAATAATGTAATTTTATTTTGTTTGATGTTTAAAAGTAATTAAGTGGAATATTATTTAATACTTAATCCATTGTTTTTATTTTTTGAATGTATAAATAAGCATTTTTATATTAACTCATTTTTATTAACATTCATAGTTCAGCTTCTTAAACTTTTGTGTGTATTTTTGCTTGAATGTATGTTTTTAAATTTTTGATTAAACATCGAAAATAGTTTTATTTAAACTGTTTATAATATAAGTTTATAATTGTTTTTGAATTATTTAATAATATTAACTTTGAAAATGTAGTATTGAACAGTTTTTTTTTATTCTTTATATCACTTCTCTAAAATGTTTAAATTTATGATTTCTATAAAGAAATTTCAAGTTTTTTTTACAGGTTAGCAAGATTTTTGTTATATTTGCCTTTACAGTTAATGCAAATTATGCTTTAAAAATAATTTAATTAAAGTATTGAGGTATCTACTGTAGGTTTCAAGCTGTTCTTATAAAGATTATTTATTAGCTATAATCAAAGTAATATAATAAACAGATACAATAACCATTAAAAAAGCTAAAAGCTCACAGGTCGTGATCCAATTCAAACTCATACTGATTTAAAAGCTTTTTGGTCTAAAAATTCACCATTGGCATATTTTATTCGATAAAACTCAATAACATTATCTGTCAGCTTTTAAAAAAGACTAATTTGTGAAAAAAAAAATTTGCTCATTAATAAAAAACTTGTGAGGTTTATTTGAAACTTTTAACAGAATAGATATTTTCTAAATTAGATATTTGGTACCAAACTATACAGTATCCTTCTTTTATTACACTGACATATGTTTCTGTGTGTTAACGGATTAACACACTTCAACTCTGCTCTGAATGAAAATAAATACTGTAAGGAAAGAATAAAAGCTAAAGTAGGTGTATTCTTGTAATTATTTTAATGAACACATGAATACTTTAGCTTGAATACTTTAGCTTCTATTCTTTCCTTACAGTATTTATTTTCATACAGAGCTCAGTTGAAGTGTGTTAATCCGTTAACACACAGAAACATATGTCAGTGTAATAAAAGAAGGATACTGTATAATTTGTTATTATTATATATTCCAGTGAACTTGTTTCGCTATGATCTTTTGTTAACAAACACTTAAATTTATATTTTGAATAGGTATTAAATACCACTTTTTTATCTAATATCTAAAAATTTGGTTTGTATATCTTTATTTGTAGATGGAATACCAATTGCTCCTCAACCACTTAAATAGCTTATGATATAAATTAATGACACTCGCGACTACATATAACTTTTAATAAATTAAAGTTTGAAAACAATTTAAGAATTATTATAGGTTGTTTAGATGTTTCTACAGTTTACAACTGTTTGCCTCCAGACTGTATCACGTATTTTTATTGACATGTAAGAAAATTATACTGAATAAAAATTTATGAAGTTTAGTTTTTACGTATCTGATGCAAATTTACCGTTTTTAGTAGTTAAACTTTAAACTGCACATTTTTTAAATTTGTCTTAATTTAACAAAACACATATTATTAAATAGTTAAATAAGCCTCTTTAAAAAATAGATTTTATTGAGTTTTAAATCAGATCAGCTAATTATGACTTTAATTTGTACTTTTGGAAGTTTGAAATATAAATTTTGCGTTAAGAATATTAAAAATAATAGTTAAGTAAAAATTAAATAATAAATGGTATAGGCCTAATATAAGATATATCAAATTTGAGCTAAATAAAAAAAAGACTAGGAAAGATAATTAATTGTTGATCGTAACTATCAAAATAGAAACAAAGTGTTAAAATTGATACTACTCTTTGTTTTTCGTAAATAGTTAAAAAAATCTTTGGTATTTTAAATTTTTATAAATTCCGAGCAAAGTTCCTGTCAAAGAATTTACGCAAAATTTCTGTCAAAACCCTTACAAAAATTTCTGTCAACTAATTACACAAAATTCCTGTCAAAAACTTTACACAAAGCTCATACAGCAGATATTTTTTTAGGTAAGCTTTTATTTGCTTGACCAAACTTACTCTGTGGCAGTTTATTTACTGTTTAATATTAACTACTTTAAAATTTAGTATTAAAAAGTTTGAAGCCTAATATTTGAGCCACTAATAGTGATGTACCGGACTCACTATCCGGATCCGGCCGGATATTGCCATTTTTGTCTGATATCCGGATCTTAACATGAAAAAAGATCCGGATCGTACCAAATATCCAGCCGATTCGGATCTAGTTAGTAAAAAAGGGCATACAGAATAGTATTTTTTTCAAAAACAAACCCTGTGCAAATTAAAAAGAGTCATTTTCGTCAGTTAAAATTAAACACCTACCTTGATTGGCTCATTTTGTACACGTGACTAATTTACATTTGTTTACATAACTATGAAATAAACATTTCAGAAATGCTACTCTTTACATATGTTGTAAAATTAAAAACTTTACTACCAAATTGTCAACCTTATGACCAGCTGTTCTACTGATTATTAGATTAAAGTATTTTTTAGTTTTTAAAAACCTCATTCTAACTCAAGCTAATTTATACTCACTCTAGCTAGTTTTTTTTTGACTTAAACAGTGGCAACCCTGCTAGTTTGAAAATTTTTGGGAATTTTTGAAAATCTTTGGCTCCCTCAGGCTAGTTTAGTTTTTTATAAAAACTCAGGCTAGTTTTAAGATTTTTGAAAAACTCAGGTTAGTTTTCTTTTAGATTTTGAATGAGTTTGAGCTGATCCAGTTTTCGATATTTTGTGATTTTCTAGTTAATTTAGTTCAAGAACTTGATTTCAGATTGTTAATTATAAATATTACCTAAAATTGTCAACCTTGTGGCTAGCTGTTCTACTTATTATTAGATTAAAGTTTTTTTTTTCAGTTTTTAAAAACCTATTTCTGACTCAGGCTAGTTTATACTCACTTTACAGGGTTCCCATATCCCTAGATTTTTGCAGTTTTCCAAAGAAAAAAACTAAAATTTTCCTAAACAAAATTGAAAAAATCATGAATTTCCCTAGATTTTACTTTTTTTTAGTGCTGGACCAATTTTTATGATATACATATATATATAATAAAACATAATTTTTTTTATAAAGTATATTTATATTATAGATCCGGTCCGGATCCGGCCGGATATTGCCATTTTTGTTTGTTATCCGGATCCGGCCGGATCTTGATATGAAAAAAAGATCCGGTTCCGGCAGGATTCTAATTTGAAAAAAACTATCCGGGTCCGCCGGATCCTAATTTGAAAATAAAGTCCGGGTCCAGTACATAATTAGCCACTAGTGTTTTTTTTTTATATATATAACAGTATCATATTCAGTTTTTAAGTGCTTTTAGTAGTGTTTATATAGTAGTTTGTTCAAATTCTTGATTAATTTTCTAGGTAGCATAATTTACAATTTCTAATTTATTTTTTTTGTTTTGCTTCATAATATCTTCCATGTTTTGTTTAACTTTTATTTTTCAATTTTAAACTGAAGATCCCTTAAAGGGTGAAGCTTGGTTTTGCAAATAAAAATCTTGAACAATTAATCTTTTATATTTGTCTCCTTAATTTTTAAATAAATTTAGAACTATTTTTGTTCAATTTAGAACCTCAAATATAAGTTTATAAAAAAGCTTGAGAAAAAAAACAAGTCTTTTCTTGATTTCTGAAAGTAATTAAGAGTTTTTCAATAAGTACATTCTATCAGTTAAAATTTAAGCTCAAAAAACAATTGCAGATTTTTATAAGTGGATATATACTTTATATAACTTAATTTTCTAGCTCAGGAATGAAGTTTATAATTTAAACATTTGCGTAAATAGCATATATATAAAAATCTTATTTTACATATACTTTTAAATAGTTTTAGTTTGAAATGGTTTTAATTGAATAAATTTTTTAGTTTAGTTCTCTTGTTGAAAAACTTTTTTTGTCTGTTAGTAAAGTTAAAATGTCACTACAACCCGAGAAATATGTCGTATATCTAATCTGGCCCACTACTTATATAATTTTTCCCAGCCCTGGACTAGTTAATTGTTTAGTTTTAAGCCATAAAACATTAAAAAACCAAGCACAGAGCAAATTACTTACTATTTGGTTAAGGTAATGCTAGTTGAGATTATCTTGATTATCATTGTTTTAAGGTAAATGATTTGAATGAAATTCAAAAATTTTCAGCAACATTTCATTAGACTCTAGAGTAAGGCTCGACAAACTGAGTACATCAGGCATTTAAATCTGGCCCGCTAAACCAGAAACTGTTGAAACTTTTGTTAGATGTAATAGGTTTTGTAATAGAGAAAAAAAATTTCCGGCATAATTGACGAGATATATGAAACTGAGACTAGATATTTTTGGGTATTTTAATGAAGAGTAAAAATTGTCACATTCTAACTATCACTACAATTGTTGCCTGCAAAAACATCTGATTAAATATTTTAAGAAAAATTTAAAACTATAGTAGCTATCGTGATATAATTTTTCTTAACTATTGAAATAAATATAACAAAATTATTAATTTTTCAATAACAAGCTTTTGTGCTGTCATTGAAAGTTTAAATTGAGTATATAATTGTCCTGGGCAAGACGTTAAAAGGTATCCAAGTGGTGTGCGACTTGATAACCGAAAGGTTTTTTTTGTGTACCAGGTCCTTATACCATAAATTTTTAGCGCTTTTTTTGTGGTTCAATAAACAATTTTGTTTGATAAAAAAGAAAAAAGTAGTAAAATTATTTAATAATTGTATATGTAAATTTAGCAAAGTATACTGTAAGCTATAAAACTATAAATTAAAAGTAAATGTTATTTAATACAAATGTACAAATTTTCATACTTATAAAATTAATAATTGTTTTTTTTTTAATTATACTTTATTCATTGATTATCTTTCGTGACATAATCTAAAATAAAGTTTTATTGCTACTAAACATTTTACCAACCTTTATACTTGCTCAAATTAAAATGTTTGGAAATTGTAACACATTTTCTAAAATAAGCTAGAAATAAATATTTTATTTAGTGCAACTTATGCTCCATTATGCATATTACTAAAAATTGTGCAATTAAAACCTTTTTAGGAGCACTAATATTAAAATGAAAAAGCATAATTCAAATAACAATCAAGTTCCTAATGATGAGAGTCAACCCAAAAAGGTTGTGACAAAAAAACAAGATTGTGGTTTTGTGAAGGAGTGTCGCGAAGAAGTAATCAAATCAAGAGGTCTTTCAGACTTAGGTAAAGTTTGAGCTTTACAAAAATTTAAGATACTGTTAAATGAAAGAAAATAAAAAAATTGTTTTATTCCTTAAATTAGTTGTAGAGTATTAGCAATTTGTATTTACATATAATTGTTTAGTTTATGATTTTTTAGGTACAAAAATATAAGGTTAAAGTTAGAGTGGGCTTTCACGGCGACTCAAATTTTGACAAATAAAGTTTATAAATTCAGATTCTTATAATTCTGAGTTATTGTTAATCATGTGTTTTAGTAAACATTTTTATGACTAACATTTTACTATTAGTACTATCATAATCATTTAGAATAAGTTTTCTGATACATTATTTCTCTAACTTAAAACATTTTTTGATAAAAGTTTAAAGAATTTATTTTTTAAGTAGAGGCTTTTTTAATAATTACAAGTATACCACATTGATATATATTTTTTTCAAGGTTTTTATCACCATGCTTTCGAGAACTGGAACTTTTATTATATTAAAATTTGTTACACTTTTTTTTTTTTTTAATTTTCTAGGTTCCTTAAAAGTATTTGTAGGAACTAGATTGTCATAATTTTAAATACCGGGCATGAACATTAGCAGAAAGCTCTAATTGATACTGCGAGTAGTTGTAAAAGCCACTATTTTTGTAAAAAGCACTACTCGCGCACATTTACCCGAGCCGCTAAAGTTTCTTCAGCTTTGTTTAAGAAAAACTAAGATGACACCTTTTAGGGTAGAACAAAAAAAAGGAAACGTGTATGTCTTATTGACGAAGCTCTACAACGTTTTAATTTAGTCAAATCGCTTCAAAAAGTTGAAAAATAGCTGTGCAGCAAGTCACAGACAGTTAGAATATCAAATTGACACTTTTTTTTAACATTATAGCTATTGAAAGGTTCAAAATAAAATAAAAAGTTACGCCCTGGGATGACTTTGGTTTAAATAAAATTTACAGACATATGTAATCTTTCGACACTACTTATTTTTATGTTCACCGTTTGAACTTATAAAATTAACTGGGGTTTAAGGTCAGAAGGTAACACCTAGGTGTAAGGAGAGGTAATTAGTTTGATAAGGGTATTAAAATATTATAAACTTGTGTTATATTAAAGTCGCAAGCAAAAAAGATTTCAGGTTGGCGTTAAAGATTTATTATTATAAAAATATTGTTTAACTTAAAGAGGAAATATAGTTAAACTTTAAAGATAAAAAGTTAGGTCAACGATAATCTGCTTAGAGAACATTAACCTTTTAATTGCAATTTTAACAAAAAATAAAAAACTAAGCTGGAACCAACCAGAAGTTATTTTCTACGTTAAGTTTTTATTTGAAGTTTTTATTTTTACGTTACTTTAAGAATCTAAAGTAATTTTTACAGGAAACCCGATTGCGCACGACTCCGAGCTCGTCGCATCCTTGAAAGCCAAGAAGATATTACTGGAAAGCAACGCGTTGGAAGTCGACGTCACAATGAAAAACTGCGCGCTCCTCATCGTGACGTCATCGCTCTTCGAAATGGCGCGGGAAGCTTGCGTGAAGTACGCGGGACGGTGCTTCCCCGCCTTCGCCGACTCCCGAGACTTTTCGCAGCTGGACTTTTTCTCGGTGCTGAAATTACTTTCCAGCAGCCAGTTGAACGTCGACTCGGAGCTGCAAGTCTTGAACGCCGCGGACGACTGGCTGAAGCGCGGAGCCGGCGAGCGGAGCAAACACGCGGCGCGTCTCCTTTCCAAGGTCAGGCTCGCGCTCTTGACAGTTCCCGCTTTGCGTCACGTTTTGGACGAAAGGCCGTCGTTCAGCACGAGCGAAGAGTGCCGCGGCTTAATCGAGGCTGCTATACTCAAAAAGCAGCACCTTCGCTCGCAAAACTTCGATGTTACCAGCAGGTATTGCGAACAAAGTAACTTTGAAGTTGTTTTTTGTGGAGGCAAAGATAACAGTGGAGACAGACGTTTGGGTCTTACCGTCAGTAAGAGAGTGCACTGCGTCAATTTCAACAACGCTCCCAAGTCGAGAAAGCTACCGCTGATGATTAACGGGCGACAGCACGCCGAAGCAGCTTGCGTGAAAGGCCAAGTGTACGTGTTCGGCGGCCACGACGACACAATGAAAAACGTGGCGCCGGTTGAAAAGTACTCGCCAGCGACCGGCGCTTGGCAGCAAGTGGCGTTGATGTGCGACAAACGAATTTTGTTCAGCCTTTCTTCTTTCATGGGCGGCATTTGCGTGGTGGGAGGGTGCATGGGGTGGCAGGGGCGTAGCATCGACTCGTGCGTTGAGTTTTGCACGGAAAATCACGAGTGGAAAGAGATGGGCGTTTTGAACGAGGCCAGGCAATGGGCGGCCAGCGCGGTGTTCGAAGGACGAGTGGTCGTGTGCGGCGGATACGTGGACGGCGCAATATCGAACACCGCCGAAGCGTATGACGTCACGGCCGGAAGGTGGCGACGCGTGGCGAGCATGGTAGAAGGCAGAATAAGCCACAGATGCGCGGCAGTGCGGAACAAGCTGTACGCGATCGGGAGGCGATCTAGCGAGGTGCTCGACTCGACTTGCGGCAGGTTCGTCCTGCTCAAACCTCAACCCCCTCGACGTTACACCATGTCACCTCTTCCACTCCTCGGAGCCGTTGCAATCGGAAGCAAGCTGTTGGTACTTCTCAACGAGTGCGATGTTCTGGTCTACGACGTCGTCAACTCCAGTTGGTCGGCAAAGTCTTGGCGCGGTTGCGTGGGAAAGAAAATGAGTTGGTGCACTTGCGCCAAGCTGACGGAGCATTAACAGAAGCAGAAAAAAAGTTGAAACGTTTTGTAATTGTTGAATATGCGTTTTTGAGTTTTTAACTTGTTATGACTTTTGTGAAAAGTTAAAACTTATGTTTAAACAATTTTTTCTGTTAATATTAAAAAGTGTTTTTTCTTTGAAATAAGCTGATTTGGATTAGGCATAATTCTAATGGTTGTCGTTGATTATTCTTTCTAAATAAATAGAAGTAGTTGTATTTGAGTATATTCCTTAATATCCTTAAAGTTATTAGGTAAAAATAGCATATTTCGTAAGGAGAAAATTGTAGTAAATTTAAGTATGTACAAAAGGGTTGATCGCGCCAATTCGATCATCAGACCACATTTTGTATGTAACTTGTTGTCAATTTAAGTATGTACTTACATTTGCTCGCAAACAGTAGTAAATTGTTTTTTTATGACATTAAACTACTTACTAACTCAATAAATAATTCTTTTATTGCTGTTTTAAAAAGTTACAACATATCTTAAGTTGATTTTGTATTAACTAAGTAAACTTTAAACTATGCTTCGATCGTATATATTTAACTCGAACAGTAAGGTGTTTAAAACTGTACTTAAACATCAATAACAGAACTTTTAATCGAAATAAACACAACAAGTTGCAAATCCATTTTACAAAAAACTTTAGTCTTTCAGCTAAATATATTTACAAAATATATCTTCAGAAACAAAAACGTTGCTTCTGATCTGTATTCTTAAGTTTTTTAAAAAGGACACTATTTTTATATATTTGTGGTAAGACTGTTTAATTTTTTTTTAATAAACTAATTGTTTCAAATAAATGCAGTAATCTGCTCAGAGTATGTTTGAGACATTTTTTCTGGAGATTAGACTTTATAGTTATATTTAATAATTAATGAACTTTACCGCAAGATCAACAACAACAGCATCCGAGACAACCTACGACCGTTTTCGTCCTAATTAGGACTCATCAGGCAGGCATAGTCGCGTGAAAACGCTGTTAAGTTCTTACCAAGCGGGCTTAAGTACGAAGCACTGAAAAAATTGACACAGCTAAATCATTCGCAGCCCAACGTCTCATACATTGTCAGCTTATTGTGAGATTATAGTCTGTACTCGTTTAATCAGTTTTAAACAGTACTTAATACGGCCATCATCAACAGAGTTGCAATGTTTCGCGCCAACAAAAATAATTAATGAATTTTACCGCAAGATCAACAACAACAATATCCGAGACAATCTACGACTCATTAAACCGCTGGTGAGATCTAACCGAGCGGGCTTAAGTACGAAGCACTGAAGCGACTTAAAAATGAATACGAAAAAAATTAAAACAAAAGCCTATTATTTAAACTATTTGATTTAAAAAGGAAACAAATGTTCTATTTGGAAGTTTTCATTTTATTTAATACAGCTGTTAAGTCAAATAGAAAGAATCGTAAGTTCAAGCATAAAAATGTTGTAGTGATACTACGCAAAAGACTTTGCATTGGAATGAAAGTAAATTAAACAGTTGAACATAAACGTTGGATAAAAAAAAACATAACATTATACTACGAAAAAAAGCACACATTGGAGCAACTTATAAACTGTAAAACAAAATAAATGCATCAATAAACAAGAACAAAAATCAAAGTAAACGCAGAAGTCACTCTGCGGTGCTTACATTCAGCCAATCTGGAGAGCTCACAGTCCACCATTCTATTTCGCTTGTTTCAGTCAGCCACGAGTGTTCGAGTATTTCTTCCGAAGACGACCTGTCCGCGATCTCCTTTGACGTCATCCTACCTGCCAAGTTTCTCACGGTCCTCAAACACAGGATCGTCATTCAACAAGTCAAGGCCTAAGTCAAGCAACTTTATCTGCTTCTTTTCTGCGCAGTAAAGAATTTTACTCGGCTTCATGTCAAGGTAGTAGATGGAGTCTGATAATCAGATTCAACAAGATTTTGAAGATATTCTTGCATTCGCTTTTGCTCGGGTAATCGCGAAGTTCATCGTCAAGGCTTTCGCGCAGCGATTTGAAGCTGTCATCGTACTCGGTAATGATCACGTAGAAGGTGTCAATCACATACCAATCAACTACTTTCAAAACACTTCCCTTTTCGTTTTCTACCTTGACATCCTTGGCCATATCTTGTAATTGAAACTTTTCTGGTACGCTGTTAACAGTAAGGAAGTCCTTTATTTTTTACCGCAGTGAAATTTTTTAATAGCGACCGCTAAACCGGTAGTTCGCTGTTTTCCAACAAACACAAAACTGCGACTATTGTGCATGAGAACTTTGTCTCCCGGCTGGTATTTGATGTAATTTTTGTCATAAATTTTTCCAGTGCTGCTAGCCCCTTCCTTCCACCTTTTTTCTTCTATATCACGTGGTATATCTTCGTCGGAGTCAGAACCGTCGCAAGATCCTGTAGAACTGTCACATACACTCAAACCACTTGAATCTTCACATCGCTCGAATCACTTGAATCTTCACAAACACTTAAAGCACTTGAATCAACACGTCCGCTTGAGGCTTCACTGTCACTGTTGCCGCGAGACCCGCTGCTTCGCGAACCACTTTTCAACTTCGGCTTTTTCTTGCGGGGTTCGGTTGGGGAGCTCTGCGAGGCACGGGTGTACGGGGAAGCACCGTCATCGAGATTTTCTTCAACACCCCCCTCAGCTGCAGAGTCGCCTGGCAACCTTTCATCGCTTGAAATTTTCTGGACCTTTTTTTTCATTATTATGTTCAGATTTACAAATCAAGTGGACTGTCAAAATAATTGCTTAAGTCAATCAACTATTTTATAATTTTAGGTAAAAATAAATTAAAAACCGTCAGTAGTAAAAAATAATTTATAAAATTATTCATTAATAAAAATATAAAGTCGAGTATTAGCAACTAGCCAATAAATTTTTTTAAACGAAATTCAATGCGTTTTTTCACTATGCACAGTTTAAACAACAATAGTTATTTTTCTATCAATAATTTTCAGTATAAAGCAAAGCAGTTTTTAAATTTGTGCTTATGAAATTGTTAGAAATATAATATAGTACTTTATAAATTAACTTGTTGATGTTTTTTTATGTTATTATTATCAAAAATAAATGTTCAGTTATGTTTTAAATTCCTTTAATACAGTTCAAACACTTGTTAAGTTAAGCCTACAATATTGTTGTAACAAATTAAAATTTAAACAAGTTTTTAAGATATAAACATTATATTTTAGTTTTGCTAGTTTCAACTGGAAATAAGTAAGTATTATTTATACTGACAATAAATCAAGTTTTACTAATAGAACTTAACTTAGTATATAATTGTCTTGATATTATTCTACTTCTTAACTTAAAATTATCACTAGTTTATTTTTTCGTTATTCACAAAAATAGTCAGAACTGGTAATTTAAAGGCATAAGTATTTTATAGATAGTTATTTTCTATAGTTTTGCAGGTTTTAGAATTAGAAAAATTTTTGTAAATAAAAGCTGTGGTCCTTTATTAAATGACAACGTAAAAGTTAATATATATTAACTTGTTATTTTAATTTAACTACGCTTGACAGTAACACTGTTCACCTACATACTATTTTATTTACGTTAGGTAAAGTTGAACATTAGTAATCTGTAAATAATTTATTAACAGTAACAAATTTTTTTCATCTGACTGAGTTGAAATTTAAAGTATCATTCTTACAAGACACACAAACAAGCTTAGCCTTTTAGCAACATTTTATGATTTCTAATTATTTTATACTTTCTTTTCTTAATAGTTATAAACTTTACTAAAAGAAAGCATATCTACTAAAAAAAAAGCATCAATTTTTCCTAGCATACTCAATCGATACAGGATGTTCTTAAAATCTAACAAGTTCTTTATGTAGCTGTAGTTTTATTAGTTTTCAAGCAATTTATATTAGACAAACAGCACAAATTTAGTACAAAGTCGTTTAAGATATTTCTAGCAACCAGAAATAATTTAGTTGTAATAAAGTCTAAAGTTTTTTTTTTTTATTATTTCCCTTTAATTTTATTTTGTTTAAACGTTTAACTTTTTCTTTAAGTTGTTCTTAAAAAGTTTTATTTTTTTTGACAAAATGCTTAAAAAACTATTTTTAGTGCAAGTATTTAGATGTTTTTTATATGTGTTATTCATATATAACAACAAAAAGTATCAAAAAAATTTGTCGAAGCCATTGAAAAAGCTAAGCTATAGTTCCAGAAAGTATTTCTTTTCATTTCAAATACATACTGATTTAAAAGTCTTTTAGCATAAATACTCACATTAGTAGTACACATATGTTTTATTCGATAAAACTAGATACTGCGGCCCGCGACGTACTTCTCAGTTCAAAAGGTGCCATTTTGAAAAATTTTGAGTAGTTTTTACGTTTTAAATGGCAAAAACTGCTTGGATTTAAACTTTCATGACTTCTTATTAACTTGAAGTAGAAAAGTAACAAAACCAATTTTGAAACGTAAAAATCAAATTCTATCTAACTTTGTTTTACACTTAGTTTTATTTTCTATTCAGCAAAATTTATAATATTTTAGTAAATGGCCGCTAGAAGCCCGTTTTCAGCCCATTTTGCTTTAGTGGCTTTTAATGCGTCTGTACTGGGCTTAACGTAGCTATTTTAATACAGAAATTTCCAAAGTTATCCACTGCCGGTTGGCTGCGTACCTAAGTGGCAAGTGACAGTCGTAGCTAAACTTTGAAAAAACTTTCTAGTTAATTTGCATTTTACTCTTAAAAAGCTGGCATTTATAAACATCTGTTAGTTTGTTTGATATTTGTAGTAGAAAAAATAACTTTTACCTTATAGTAACTGTAAACATATAGTTAAAACTAACTAACTGTATGTTTGCAAAATAAAGTCCTGAAAGAATAAACTATTATTTCTCCTCTAGTAGTTGAGATCTCTTAGTTTGTTTTCTAAAACCAAAAATTTTAATAAAAGTTGTTTAGTTATATATTTTTTTAACATCAAATATGAAGTTTCCTAGCAGTTAGTATCACAACTGACTTCTTAGAAAACCCAAGAAATGGCTATCGCATTTCGTTATGTCCCTACTAGCTTTGAAATAAAACTGTTACTGACTAGTTGTTGGTAAAATTTTAATGATAAAGCATTTTAAGAAACAGAAAAGTTTAAGCATTAAAGAGTAGTATAAGAGTAACTGAAGTGATATCAAATTGTTTTAAAACGTTTAGCTGTTTAGTGTTTGCAGCCGAATTACAAAACTTTTTTTGAAAACTAAAATTCTAGAAAAAAAAACTATTTAGAAAATACTTTTAAAAGTATAATAACTCCACCGCTAGAATATACAACAATCGAATAAATAGTTTTTATTTTAAGAACTGGTGTTGTATGAAAAAATAAATCATTTTGAATATTTTGAGTTTAGATTCTTAACTGTACATAATTTTATTTATTCCAAAGCAATCTATGTGTCCATTAATTTTAAGCAGTTATTTTTTGCACGAAATCTAAACAGTTTTAAAAAGTTAACAGTCCTAAATTCTTAAATGTTAAAACAGTTTAGTTCAGCTGTGTATGACTTGTGGATGTTTTAGATTATTAGTTAATTCTTTTAATTAATCCAAACATGACATTTACTTTCGGATATTCAATAAACATTTATTTGTAAACATAGAATATTCAAAATTAAAAAAAAAAGTTAAAAAAAACTCTCTGTTTAAGACGTTTAAAAAGTAACAGTTGAGATAAAAAGCTAGAATAGTACGTTATAAACACAACATGTTACTATATTGATTTTTAAAATTTAAAATAAAACAAAAAAACTGTACTCAAAAAAAGTTAGTTTTTTAAACTTTATAATTTTTCATTTAAGATCTAGGAGCACTTCCAATACCCAGGTAAGTCTTGTATCCTCCCAAACCGTATCTTCCAACTGTTGAATTGTTACTTTTAAACTCGCCGTTAAAATTATTAAATTCTTTTTGCAGTTATGCTAGTAATTACGACTTGTGCATGTGCACTGCGAATTAGACAAAAAAGTAGTAATCAGTTGAACTTAACTTATTTTTAATTTGTATTGGTCAAATATATATGCAAAAATTAAATAGTGAAAATTCTAAAAAAACACAATAAAAATATTTTAAAGTCGTAATTCATTATACAACAGTTTTATATTGCCTTTTTAATCATGATTATAAAACTTATTTTAAAGTAATAATTTATACATGTAAAAGTTATGAACAAAAACTTGAGAACAGCTTAATAATAACTAACATTTAGTTGGTAACGGTTTCGGCTGGTACCAAAATTTGAACCCGTCTTTAGCTCGATGGTTGAAATCGTTTTTGTACGTTTTCATTTTTTGTATTGATCTTTTACTTGTTTCTGGGTATATATATATATATATATATGTATATATATAAACTTGATAAGTTTGGTAATCATCATTTTCTATAAAACAAAAAAAAACTAGGAAAAAAATGCTGCATTTGATTTGTAATGCTTATTACGACTTAAAAGGAAAACTCGCAAAGTTTTAATTCAGCAGTTCTAACAAAATTTTGACTGTACAAAAAGAAAGCTAACTCAAACTTTTATGTTTAATTCGGTGTCAAGTTGGTGAATAAAGGAAAGGACATTAAACTGTATCCATGGTGTGTGACTCGATAACCGAAAGATTTTTTCGTACATCTGGTTTATAGACTAAATTTTTTAGGCAATTATTTTTTCTTTTGTTTTATCAATTGTAAACTGAGTTTTTTTTCACGAAACCAGTTATAAAAAGTACTTATTATTAAAATTTTTGTTTTTATTTTAAAGAGATTGAGTCTTTTATACGAAGATGAGTTTTAGATTTAGACTTTTACTTTTCAGATGAATTCAGAAAAATTTCACTTTTAAGTTTGGCATCCAGAGCTTCTCCTGAAACGGGAACCACGAAACCATCCTTCATTATTTGGTATCTGTCAACTCCTGGACTTTTGTCTGAATACAATAGCTTATTCAATATTGGTTATTTTTGTTTGTGTTTTTAAATTTAAAGTTTATATTGTTTCTTTTTCAATAAAAACATCGTAAGTCAAATTTTGATTAACTAAATCTTTATGTTTTTTTTTCAATGTTTAAGTAAGTAAAATTAAGTCAAGTTTAAGAAAAGGCCGTAGACTAAAGTTTTATTTCGTATCTTTATTTCCTTAATAACAAAATCGTGAGTTACTCGAAGTTTTATCAACAGTTTTAATATTAAATAATTAGTTATATTGATATAATTGTAACAATTAACGAATTAATTTTACAAATACAATTTTCAGGAACTACGTTTTTTTGTAATAGTTTTTAATTTAACTTGCGTTTTTTATTTTTTCTGAGTAACATTTCAGTAAAATAGTTAGTTATTAAGTTTTAAAACAGTTATATAATGCTAATGTATTCATTATAATACAAGTTTAATGCATTTTCTCAACAACTAACTATGAGTTCACTATGGTGGCGGTGATCACATGATTGCATTTTTGGTGTAATTGTTTTGTTGTAGCGCCAATGAACACTTACTTGGGGATTTGAGCTTGATGAGATTTTAGCCTTGTGAGTGTTCTCCAAATGGCGTGTCACCAAGGGTTATTTATTTGTTTAAAAGATAGTTTTTTGTTTATTTTATTTTTAGATAGTTTAAGTTAAATATTAATGGAGCACATAAAATTACATATGATGTAACACACTCACTTTTTCCAAAAAAACGTTTATCGTTGTAAGGGGTGTAATTTGAGACTGATGTTTTTTAACATAAAAAAAATTGCTTGTTTTTGAAACTTAAAAAATTAAGTTTTAAATAAATATACGAACTGATTACCTTAATAACAATGTGTTTATTTTCAGTTAGGATTGAAAACCTTTTCGATTAGTAAGTAGAAAATTTCAACTCTGTTTTATCAGATAAAAAACGAATTGAAACAAGCAGTTACTATAATTTTTGATATCAAAGTTTTAACTCATAACTTGATCTAATTTACACAAACAACACAAAGCTTGAATAAAGCTTAATTAAACTCCATATCGTATCACTAAAAAAAGTTTATTTTCTTCAGCTAATAAAACTCACTGAACTATTAGATAAATACAATGATGTTATCTATAACGTTCGTTCAAACACTTTTGAGTGTTTAAATTTATTTATTAATAATACAATTAATTTTGAAGCTTTTGAAAAACTATAATTTCTTTTTTTTTTTATACAACCTAAATGATATATTTTTTTTATAGCCCGTTTTTTTTTCGTTTCAACCTTTCTAGTTTTTCTAAGTTATTTAAAAAATGTAATTTTATTTTCAAAGATGTTTAGTTCTCTAAAAGTCGTTTCTTTATGCTAGAAGTTTTATTAAAGTAACTGAAAAGTTTTTATTAGAATTTAAGCTTTGTGCTTATACAAAAGTCTGTTAGTTTAACCTTTCAAGTATCGTGATTTTTATATTTTGAAACATATCTTTTTAAGTTAAATTTAGTAAAGTTTTTATTTTGAAGTCTGTAAAAGGTTTTTTATGACGTATTTAGATTTCCTTTTAAGTCTACACTTAAGAAGGTTTTTTAATCATTAAGGTTTTATTTTTAGTGTTATGTAAAACTTTAAAAAAAAGAAATTTATTAATTCACGAACTTAGTTATAAAACAATGCTTCGCTCAACTAATAAGATTAATGTGAGATTCTGAGTTTAATTTCTGATTCAAATAGAATTCCGTTTCAAAATGTTCTAATGGAATAAGATGTTTTATATTTGAGGATCTCATTAATCTTTTATATTTAGTGAAACATTTCTTTATAAATAAGTTAGTGGTCAATAAATTTCACCTTTTCTTCTCGGATGTAAATTGAGAATTTTGATCGTTACTCTTAAAATAAACTAAAAGTTTACAAAAAAAAAATTAAGTGTAGTTAAATTTTACTTTTTAAGAAAGTTTTACATATAATTTTTTTAAATTGCTTGATGTTAAAAGTCAAAAAATGGTTACATGACAGTTCAAATTAAAAAAAATGCTTAGAGGCCAACAACTCAGAACATAATCCATATTTTAAAAATTGTATTAGGTATAATTTTATTAAATAAAATACTGGTAAAAAAAATAGTTATTTTCTAAAAAATACTTAATTACTGTATTTAAAAACTTAATTCAGCCATATATCAAAAAACATTGCAAAAAAGTGTGTATGTAGATACTCATTTATCCAACATACGCTCTTTTTTCAGATGTTGCTTTAAAAGTTGTCACCCTTTTACCATTTCAAAATCAGTAATTTTTAATAGAAATACTTAAGCAACTACTTGTAAATTTATTAAGTATTATTACCGGGTTTGAGCATTAACTTGCTCGTTTATTGACAACTGAGACTTTTTTAATCTTTAAATAAAAAAGTTTACTTTTATGTTTTTCCACGTATTTATATGATGATAACTTTTATTTTATTTCAGGGTTACCAAAAGTTTCTTCAGTTTTTTTTCAGGTTTTTAATACCTTCCAGGTTGAAAAAAAAGTTTTTTGGTTCATTGTTAGTATAAAATCTAGATTAAGGTAAAAAGACTGTTTTAAACAGTATAATATTGAACAGATACTGTAGAGATACTTTAAATGTGTTTTTTAATAAAAAATTAATGACTTTTTTTCTTTTTTATGATAGATTTTATGTATCTAATCGAGATCGCATTACTTTACGTGTAAAAATTCTTTAAAATTTTAGATTTTTTGGTGATTTTTGTTCAAAATTTCAGGTTTTTTGGCAACCAAGTTATTTGTGCTAACTTTTTTAAACTAACTTAAAATGCTGCTTTATTAAAGATTTTTTATGGAATTCAAAACTGTTTTGCAAATGTAATTGATAACTAAATTGATTACTCATATAATAACCAGTTTAAATATTAGTAAAAGGTATGGTTTAAAGGCTACTAAGGATTAAAACTATTAATAATTTATAAACAAAAAGAAATAAGAATATACAAATAATAAACAAAAGAATAAAAACCAATATTTGAGCTAAAAAATAAAAACAGTTAAATTTTGTTTGTCAAAATTGCCATAAAAAAGAATGATTTGATAAAAGTAATGAAATTAAACGAAAAATTAAAACGATATAAAAAAGAAGGCATTAAAAAAACTTAAAAAACATATAAAATGAAATGATTACGATTTTAATATATCACAGTTTTTCGGTTTTTATAAAAGCAAAAGTCTTAATGATCAAGCAGTCACTAAAAAATAATAAAAATAAAAGTTAGATTTAGTCAAAAAGTGAATTTCAAATTAAACAAATTGCCAATTAATGAATAAAAACTATTATATTTAAGTTAAGTAAAGTGCAAGTTTAAAGAAGTAAATTGAAAACTTTTTTCCTTCGACACTTTCCAACTATATAACAAAAGGCGAAAAAAATTGTTGGACGGTTAAGGGACGTTTTTAAAAAAATAGGCTAGCAAAAACAACCTTTAACTCAGTCAAATTTAAACTTTAAATGTCAACAAAAACTTTCTTATTTAAACTTAGAATCAACTAACTTATTATTTGCATGTGTGAATAACAAATCACAAGCGACGGTTTTCTCCTCATAATAATTATGACGTCACAACACCTGGTGGCCGTAGCACGTGCCCTCATTGTTGCTCGGCCTAGAAACCGAGGTGAACGGATACAAGCAAACGGATATGCGAGGCAGCGCCGACTGCAACATCGAGATCGATCGGTCGTCCAGTATCCCAAACACATTCAGGTAGCGAAGCGAGGCCATTTTGCCAAAATCCCTTCATTGTGAAAATTGTTGTAAATTTTAATAGTTCTTGTAACTACAGGATTAAAAAAGGGAGGTTTGAAACCGTATTAGATCCAATTTTTTCAATTTATCACAAAAATATCGTATCATGCAGCAAGTTTACAAAAAATGATAAGATGAACATAGAGCTATAAGACCTTAAAAAGATAACTTTCCAAAAACAACACAAATATTAAAGTCATTGAAAACAGTTTATAACACTATGACGTCAAACTAACAGGTAGGAGTTGGGGGCGATGGAGTAGCACCTGTTGACGTCGATCCTCCTCAGCAGCGGCAGTCCCGCGCAAACGCAGCGAACCGAATCGGCGGTGATGAGGTTGGAGTCGCTGCAATCGAAATGCAGCAGCTTCCTGCAAACCGCCACCAGTTTTGTCACGTGATCGTCGTTGAGGGTGTCGCGGAACCCAGCCATGTTGAGGCTGGTGACCGATGGTGGAAGATTGTCAACTATCTTTGAATATTTATTACATATTTATCTAATTTTATAATTTACTTTTTTTTATTGTCGATTATCTGTAAGTATTTATGAGGTTTAAAACGGAGTGTGAAGCAAATGGACAACTAATTTTCAAATATTTTCAAAAAGGTCTTGACAAAGTTTTATTAAACCTTTTTTTCTGACTAAGTATTACAATTTTTCTAATGGAGTCTAAAATGGTTCGTTTCAAAACTTACAAACTTTGAAAAGGTAAAAGCAGTGGCTAAACTAGCTAATTACATAAGTTATTACTAAACTGAGACTGCAATGAAACTAAAAGGCTTGTTTTACAATCATAAAACTTTCAAAAGCACATCACTGTGCTACTAATAATAGGCAAACTTGAACATTTTTAACAGCTACTTAAAACATATTCAACACCCACCTCAGTCGGGGAAAACAGAGTCACGTTGCTCCACGACAAATTGAGTTGCTGCAACTTACTGTTGTTTCTCAGCACTCTAGCGACCTCGTGCGGATGCATTTCCGTGCACAAGCTCAAATTAAGCTGAATCAAGTTCGTGCACTTTGACAGGAACCTTTGAAAAAATACGACGTTGTAGAACTTTATTGTAAATAAAAGTACTTTAGAGAGTAATTTTCAACTGCAGGTTGATGAAAACAAACTTATTTAACTATACAATAAAAAGTTAAAGTAAAAACTTTACTTTGAGATCTAAACAACATGAAACATTAATCATTAAAAATAAAAGCTGGATCAGATTCAAGCATTTTGACAGGTACAAAATTTTAGAACTTGATTGTTGATAGAAGTAGTTATGAGAATAAAAAGTTGATTGATGATTGTCAATAAAATTATTGTAGGATCTTTTAACTGAAGCTGAATGGGGGAACAATCTTAAGTTTAACAAAACATGTTGAGATTCATCAAAATGATTCTTGATAGCTGATATCAGACTTGCCGGAATAAATTATTTTTCATTCGTTCTGGCATTTTCTAATTGTTTAGCTTGGGAAAATACTACGCTTTGAAAAATTTTGAAAGCAAAAATAAAAAAACACACGCTTTGTTGGACAATTATAATAAATGCAACTTTATTTCAGCCGGTACGACAGAAATAAAAACTCTTAAAAAATTAAGCAAAAAAGAAGTTTTACAAAAACAAAGAGGACTTTAATGTGCTTTTACAAATTTAGCTGGCAAGGTCTTTTGAATAAAATTAATGCCTTTGTAGAAATTCTAAAACTTTTAAATCAGTTGTTTTACTCATTTTGAGAAAATGTTTCAATGCATACTTCGGGCCGTTTGTCAAAACGTGAAAATAAACTAAAACTTAAATTATAAAAATTTAAATATAAAACCCTTTTTTTATGATAATTTTTTTTCTGAAATTTTTCTTCAAAATCTTGAAACTTACAAACGTTTTTGTTCATACTTTAGTGAGTTTAGGTGAATGCTAAACGTTAACAAATAATAAAAAGAATATTTTGCAACTTATGTTCAAATATTTAACAAAATCACTAAGTAAAAATTTGTCAAGCATTAAAAAATCAAGCAAATCCGGTATTTCAGATTTTAATGTTGTAATATTTTGAGATAAAATGCTTTTTAAAAAACTTTACATTGTTATTTAACTAAAGAATAAAAGTTAATTAAAAAAGTATTAGGATTCATAATGTTGAACTTTTATACAGGGTTACCACTAAAATATCAAAAAAAATTATAGGTAAATTCGTAAAATATAGCAAATTTATAGGGAAATATATGACAAAAAAAAAGTATTTTAAACGTTAACAACATATTTTTATAGTACATAAAGCAAAATATGTCATTAACCGTTTATAAGCACAGTCTTAATAAGAAATTTACAAAATTCGAGGGTTTTTGAGCTCTAGTTTTAGTTAATAAAGCAAATTTTAGATAAATTATATTTAATATTAAAAAATTAAACTTTTATGCGCTTGGTGGTGCAATAGAGTCACAGTTTTGTACTGAAATTGCAAAGATTTTGATTTCGATATATTTTGTTTTTTTTTAATCTGTTTTTTCACACACGGTGTTGCTGTTTTGGCTTTCAAATTTCAATCACCAAGCAAAAAAACGTAATTTTTAGGGATTTTCACATATTTTTTAATTTTTTCTAGGGATTTATAGAGATTTTTCAGAATATTGAAAAATTTATAGAGATTTATAGGAAAGTGGGAAACCTGTTTATGGTTCTTTTAATATCTACTTATTTACTCTAAAAAATTTAATTAGCAATAAATATTTTTTTGGATGTATGCATGAGGAGTCCAAAGTCCTGAAGTTATAATTTTTGGCTACTT
Source organism: Thalia democratica (assembly GCF_965202585.1). Classification (NCBI taxonomy): domain Eukaryota; kingdom Metazoa; phylum Chordata; class Thaliacea; order Salpida; family Salpidae; genus Thalia; species Thalia democratica. The sequence goes on along the minus strand of NC_139172.1, from coordinate 30,446,391 downwards.
GTTATAAGAAGATAAACAGACAAGTACAGTCATTCAACTCAGTTTTGACTTAGCAAGGAACTAAAAATAGTTTATATAGTAAATTTTAATTTATTAACTTCAATTTATATAAAACAAGTGAAAATTTAAACTAACTTTGTATAATAAATTTACAAAGTCAAACTAAGTTGAATGACTGTACTTATCTGTTTATCTTCTAAGCATTAAATGCAGGCAAAAATTAAATTTTGGACACCTTATGCATATTTACAAGCATATTTACAAAAACTTAACAGTGTAGCTAAAATATGTTTATTTTTATTTATAAATCCTATAGGTGTTATAACAAAAGTTTACAAAGTACTCAACTTAATTAAAAGTAACAACGTTTCTTAGTACTTAAAATAATGTAGGTCTGACAGAGTTCTAAAAAATATAAGTACTTCAAAGAATAGACAAGCTTTTAGAAACGCTATAGTGTTTTTTATTTTTTTTAAATTGACATATTTTTAAGTTGTTGTTGCTACAATCAAAAAACCTACTATTAGCAAACATTATTAACAAATATCATCTTTAAACAAAATGTATTATAGCATTATTTGAAAAGGTGTTAATTTGTTGTTTTATAGAACTTCATAAATGTTTTAAATTATATGAAGTTGCAAGCTATTATAGTACAAAGCTACTATAGTAATTTGTTACTTTGTGTTGCATTGCTTCTATTACAACTACATTTAGAACTTTTTGGAACAATAAATTTAAAATAAATTTAATTTTTGCTAACTTTTAACTATTAACATTTTCATGGTAGCTATAAAAAAAAACACTATCAAATGAAAATAAATACCAAATATGTAATAAGATCTAATATATAACATGATAATAAAACACATAAAAAAAGATTCTTAATCTGAATTTTAAAAAACACTTAGTAATTGTATTAGGAACGTTATGTATGAAATAATAACTTTACATATATCACTTTTGCTTAAACTTTAAAAGTAGACGAAAAATAAAGAGTTAAGTTAGACTTAACTTTAACCTCAGAGAGTTAGGAGTAACTGGTAGGCCTTCAAGACTGACGTTTTGCAAGTTTGAACATTTTGACAGAACTTGGGTTACTTTGTTGGCAGAAATCAAGCAGTTTGTCATGTCAAGAGAATGCAAGTTTGGGTACAATGAAGAACTGTCAATGCTGCAATATAAATTTGCTACTTATAATGCATAGAATTACAAACGAAGAACAACATACTTATGCTTTATAATTCATAAACATTTATCAAAATTTTCAGCCTAATAAATTAGTACTAAATATTGTGACTTAAAAAAAATTACACACAAGTAAAAACTAGTCAGGCTGGTTAAGACAACATTTATGTTTAAAGTATTGCAACTGTCACTTACACAGAGGATACTTTATTTTTGTAAATAGTTGTGTTGTTGAGACACAAGACTTGAATGTTGTGGCCAGATATCAAATTATGCAAAGAGTTTGAGGATATTTTTGTTCGTGAGAGTGTAGTGTGCTTCCATAGGTTGTGGCTGGTCATTCTGTAAAATGTATTTTCAAGGTCAACTAACAAAACAGTTTCTACAAAATAAAAAAAACACTAAGCTTTAAGTAAAGCTACACAGAAAAACTGTTGTTTTGTAACAAAACTTTATACAAATATGCCAAAAACTTTTGCTTTGTATACAAAAATATTTTTAATTAAGCTAACACAATTTCATTCCATCTCCAGCAAACTCTAGTACATTTAATTTTTGTTTTTGCACTGCAAAAGCTAAATATTTTAGTGAGAACTTCACAAGGCAATGTTAATGTGAAGTCATCTCCTGTTAAAATAACAAATTCAAATAAAAATAACTCAAAATATTTGTTACAAAACAACCATACTTCTTTTTGGTGATTGCTCAAGTACTTTTTTCTTAATCTTAGGATGCAAGTTTGCCATCCTTTTTATTTGTTTCTGCTGCTTACGAACAGATCTCACATCCGGAATGATGATTTTAGCAGGGTTTGTTTCATGGTGCGAAGTGTTGAAGGATTTTGTTCTTGTGCGCAGGTAAGGCTCTTCAGTGATTGTGAAGCTGGTTTCTTTTGCTTTAGGTTCAGGAGATATTTCACCTTTAATGAATTTATTTTTTAATTTAAGTCAATAAGATTTTAAATTCATAATTTAATTGTTGGGTGCACGACTATTCAAATTTGGACAACTCAAATTCCGACAATTCAAATTCTTAAAAAAAATTGAAAGGGCATCACAACTAAAAAAGTAATGTATATTTGTCAAATATAAAAAAACATATGTAGATCTTATTTATATCTAAAATCCGTTCTTTTAAATATAAACATTAAATATTTTTGAGATATGGCTTGTATAAAGTAAAAAACATTGTTAATTTTAGCTATTTTAAAATATTGTAAAAAATATTTAAGATTTAAAAAAAAAGTGGAGGTTTTAATAACATCTATATATAAATATTTTATTTTTTTCAAAATTAAATTACTTTTTGAGATAAAGTCTTTTAAATTTTTTTTAAGAATTTGAATTGTCATGTAACCTTAATTGTTAAGGCAATATAACATTTTGATCACAAAACAAACATTTACTTGTATTTAAAAAATTAAAGTATAGATAGTAAGATTCTTTTTATTGAAGTAAAAAAATCAATTAAGTGCATAGGGGTGTCCAAAAACTTTTTTATAAAAATTATCATTGGTTTTTATATTAAAGCTTAGAATATAAACCATAAGCCAGTTTTTATAGAAAAAATATAATAATTAGCTTTTGAGATTAAGACGTTTTTGTAAAAAGTTTTCAATGCAAACCTATGAACCGCAATTTTTTCATTGTCAATTTTTTTTGAAATATAATAAATTCACTAAAAATCTACCTTCTCCTTCATTTTTAGAGCTAGAGACCTTTAACTTTTAGCAATCATTCCTTTTATAGTTTTAAAGACTTTGAATGTTGGGTTTTTTTAAATATAAAAAAATGAAAACTTTAGATACAGAATACAAGAAAAAATGTTGTTTTTAAAAACCCAACATTCAATCAATTTAAATATTAGTAATGGACTTACTGTGAAAATTGGAAGCATATTGGTTAAAAAATGAAAGAGAAGATGGGTTTTTAGTGAAATAGTCTTATTTTTTGCCACCTCTTTAGAAGCCTAAAAGATCAACATGTAAAAAGCAAGGTGGAACACCAATGGTCTTGACTTTTGAGATATAACCAGTTTTGTAAAAGGTTTCCAATATAAACACATATTAGATAAATTTTTGTAGCTGATTTTCTCAGAACTTTGAAAAACTTACTAAAAATCTACCCTTTACACTTTTTAAGCAATTCACTTGATACTTTTAGGAAACTTTATTTTTAATATTACAAACAATTGTGGGAACTAAATAATTTTTAAGAAGTTTAAAAACTTTATGACTAAAGTAAAAAACAAGTTTTTTTTTGGTATGATGAAACTAAAAGATATATTTTAATGAAAATTAAAATATCAGATTCTTACAAGTTGCTCATAATCTAATAAACCCTAGTGTCAAAAGGCTTTAAAACTATTGCGCAGAAACTGAAGGATATAGAATTTTAAAGAAATAGTCTATTTTCAACTTCAAATTTGCTCCTCCCATAAAAAGCCTTTTGAACTGTCAACTTAAATCTCAAAAGTTACTTTTTTTTTTTTTAAATGGTACGAACAACAGAAAAAATAGTTATTAAGATTAAAAAGTTATTTACTCTTATGGCTTTAAATTCTTACTGTACATCATTTTGTAATGAAACTAATTTTTCTCTAGTACTTACATCAAGTTTAATTTTTTGATCAAAAATATATTGTCTAAATTGAGTTATGCACATTTTAATACTAAGCTCATCATTTATGCTATAACACATTAACAAAACAATTCACTTACCAAGTATACCCAAATCATCATAAATATCTTTCTTTTTTTCTTCATCTATACACCAGTGTATTTTAGTTCCTGGTCCTTTAGGCTCAAAATCAGCACCATAATTGTTTTCAAAAATATATTCTTTAAATAAAGATCCCATAATTGTCAGTTTTTACATAAGTATTAAATATTTTTCTGTAATTTTGTATCAAGTTGTTTATTTGATATAAAACAACCAAATAATATTCAATTCTTTTTGAAACTTGAAGAAGCTTTTAAAAGTTAATCCTTTTTTCTGCTAACTAAGCTATTAGTTGCTTTATAGATATTTTTAAAATTCATAATAAAAGTATCTTAAAAAAGGTTAAAAAGGTACTTATCTTAAAAAACGGAGGAAGAAATAGATTTTAAGAGAAATAGTCTTTTTCTACCTTTTTGCGCCTTTCATAAGGAACCTATAGTAGTCTCCGACTTTGACCAACTATATCTTAAAAGTAACTTTTAATTTGAAAAATCTTTAACAAGCAACTTGTAGTTGAATTAAAACTTAACAAAATAAGATTAAATATTGAAAAAAGTGACCTACCACCCTATGCCCTTTAATATCATATACAAAACTAAAGACAACTTAAATTTAAATTTTTGGTGAAAAATAAATACATCTCTTTAATTTTTTGCAATTCTTAAATTAAATTTTGCTTATAAAGTATTTTCCTGAACTATAGTGAATCATATCTTCATACAACTAAAAGAAACTATTTTTTATTTCAAGGTAAAGAAAAACTGTTTTTTCTTGAATTTGCTTCATAAATAAGTTTATGACTTTGTCTTTATAAACTGATTAAAAAAACACAGCTAAATTTGTGGTGTAATATTCAGTGCAGTGCAGATGAACTTTTGCTAGGGGATTTGATTTTTAGGAATTTCTAACACTTTGTGGTTTTGAATTTTGAGACTAAAAGTAACAATTGTTTGCATATAACAAGCCAATAAGTTTAACAATCTAAATAGAGATTTTTTCTTTGTTTAATTTTGGACAGTTTAGTTGTAATTGTTTACTGATTTCTATATAATGAATGTAACATAGTATTTATAGGTTAAATATTGCATAACAACATTTGTATATTAATAGAAAATTGATATTTTATTTCAGTAAATAATATTGTTATTTCTGCATTTTATAGACTAAATTGTTTATCAACAATTTTTTGTCCAGTGGTTCATGATTTAAGTCTTATTTTAAGTTTTAATAGTTTAAACTGCAAGTTGAAACCAAAATGTATTTATTTAAACATTTGTCTTGATGGGGGTGCTAATGTGGATATTTATAAAACTCTATGAATTGGACATTGCAAGATTGAAACCCAGTAGTCAAAGCAAACACAAAAAAAATATCAATATGGTTTAAAACTTTGAGTTATTGATAACACTTGAAGAAATTAATAATATGTAACAGAAACTAAAACTTAAAAAAGTATTTTTACAGATGACAGAAATACAAGGGACTTAAAAGTAAGAAAGATCTGAGTAATGTCAAAGTTGAAGACTTAATAATCACATGATGCAAAGGTAACTCTAGGTCATTGGTCATCATGACTAAATAAATTTATGGTTTAAACAGGTTTCAGGCAAAAAATATTATAATTCAAACCTTTTAAAATATAGCAGGCTTATACTACTTTTTTTTTGTAAAATTTAATCGAACTTACTTAGTAAATGTTTATGCAGTGTAAAATTCATCATTTTTTTGAAGATTAACTAATCAACTATCAAAACTAATTTAGATACTTCTAAATTTCAAAAATATAAATTATTTACTACTAGTTCAGAATTGTAGACTAAATCATTCATTTCAATGTTGTTATCCATAAAATAGTTTACTACTACAATGAAGCTTACAACAACCTATGTTTCTAAATTTATTTTGAAAACTACTTATTGTAAGCTAAAAGAAGGGCGAATTCTCTTAAATTTTCTTTTCATGATCTTGGCATAAAAGCAAGTGAACAAAACAAACAAGTATTATTTGGTATAGTTCTAATCTATCTACAGTCAGTTTTTTTAAAAATATGCATGCATTTTAGCTAAAATAATTTAACAAACTTAGTTTTGTTTATAAACCTGTAAACCGCAGATAAGTGCTGATTTCGAAACTTTTTCAAAACTCAAATACTTGTTTTTAAATTAAAAGTAATTGTAAAAAGAAACATAACTTTAAACTAAATTTAAAAATTTTAAAACACTATTGAATATTAAATGATTCGTCTTTTTATAATTAGAAATAGTTGATAGCACAGTTGATATCATACGACTAAACATATGTAATACATGTTTTTTATATTTTTAGGACCTATTTTATTAAGGTTTTTATTTTTTTAAACATGTTTTAGTTTTATTATTACTCAGAAAAAATGGTAGAACAATGTTGTTTATTTTAAGTACTATAAACGTTTATAACAAAATTAACATCTAAAAGGCCTTTTCTTAATTGAGCTTGAAACACATATGTCTTAGTTTTTATAAAAACAATACTTAATTGAATATTTACATCTTTAAAATTGAGACTAGTTAGTATTAGTATTGTTTATTAAAAGACAAAAAATACGCTCAAAAACTTTGGTCCAAGGACCCGGTGTACGAAAAAACCTTTTAGTTATCAAATCGTTTAACTAATCTATTTAAAAACAATAACTACTTTGTTTATTTAGAGCTATTTTTGTTTATAAGTAAACTTTCTGACTGTGGATAACATTAACTTTTATTTTCTGAAAAACTATTTGATCATTAAGATTTTTTGATAAAAACCAAAACAAAAACTAAAAAATTACTACTAAATCATTTTTGTTTATAAATTTTTTTAAGTTGTTTACTATCTTTGTTCTTATAAAACTTTGATTTTTCGTTTATTTCATTATTTATAAAAAAACTATTATTTTTCACGACAAATTTAAAAACGAATTTGTCAGTACTAGTATTTATAATTTTAAAGAATTAAAACTTACTTCAACTAAAGTAAACTTATTCAACACATTCATGAGTAAATTTACTTTATTTACGGTAAAACATTAAAAATAAAAGTAAAGGCATGTCGATTACTACCACGAAATAAAAAGTAAGAGATTATAAAAACCAAAAAGAAATTAATTTTTAGATCCATCTAAATATGTTAAGTTTTTATACTTGGTTAATGAGTAGATGTCTAAAAAAAATAAGCAACAATTGAAGTTATGATACTAAAATAAGCCAAATATTTAACTTGTTTAATTTGTTTTATAAAATAGTAAGTATGTACAATGTATATAAAAACATTATAGCTTTTACTAATAAAAAAATGTTTTTTTTTAATTTTATGTATCTTGTCTCCAAAGTTAAAGATCAAATAAAAGCCTAAAAGTAAAATGTCACATATAATTATCTTTATTTAGCTAGTTAAGCTTACTTTTTCTTGTTAGAAAAATAATGTTTTGCTAAATTTGCTTTTGAGCTTTTATCAAATAAAAAAACAGTGAAAAAAACTAATAATAAATTGAAAAAAAAACATAGGTATAAACTTTTATAGTTTTGTTTTTATAAAGTTTACGAAATTGTATTACATTAAGAGTACATAACAAAATCTATTTTGATTATCATGAAGTATAAAAAATAAAAATCTTCAAAATTTAATGTATTTTATTATTGAAGTGATAAAAAAGTTAGTAAAAACTTAAGGGTATAACATATACGCATACAATGAAAAAGTAAAAACTTAGTTTTACTGGACAACACAAGTGTTAGTTGCACTGGACAACACAAGTGTTAGTTGCACTGGATAACACAAGTGTTAGTTGCACTGGACAACACAAGTGTTAGTTTCACTGGACAACACAAGACTTAGTTTCACTGGACAACACAAGACTTAGTTTTACTGGACAACACAAGTTTTAGTTGCTCTGAACAACACATTATAATGCGTCCTCCTCTATGACTCGGTAAGCAAACTGCTTTTTCGCACTTTTTATACCAAGATTTTTGAGCGCTATTTTTTCGTCCTTCAACAAGTTTTTCTTGCTTTTGAACAAAGCTTTTAAAGCTACACGAAACTGTTTGTTTAAAACGTTATGAATTAAAACATTCCAAACTGGATTTGTGAACAAAAACGAAAGAGCAACAGCAGTATTTAAAAGCGCCCCTTGCATACTTTTTAAATCATTAACTTTTTTGGTATATATCAGAATGTGGTTTAGCAAAGTGGGAAACAAACTAAAAGTAAAAGCAATAACCATAGCAACCAAAACTATCGACATTTGCTTTTCCGGTGCAACTTTCGCTTTGACCGATCGGTTGAGCTTCAAAGATCTTTTGTAAGTTTTATAAAGACTTATCAAAGTCAAAACTGTAAACAACCACAGTAAAGAAAACAAAACAAACACTAAAACGGTCGCAAAGTCCTGATTTGGACTTTGACCAAACAAAGACTCGTGTATGTATGAGGGCTGAAACAGGATAGCAAAAGCTGTGTTTTCTTTTATTGCATAAACAAACGTAATTATATGTAAAAATGTGCTTGTAATCCATATAATGGTTGAAATAACTTTAGCTAGTTTAATTGTGTTTGTACTTCTGTATCTGAAAGGAAACGCTATTGCAAAGTATCTGTCAGCAGCGGCAAATATTAATGTCACTAAAGATATACTAATAGATATTGACGCCAAAACAAAGATTGTTAAATTAAAATATGCATAAAAAATCATGAGAGACGACAGTTTAAAATGAAGGTTAGTTGATAACTTACAGTTAACATGTACAACTGTGCTAACTGTTAAATCATTATAGGTACTAGGTCGTTGACATTCAATAAAAATGTTACTAAAGATATACAAACCAAAACCGGTCAAAATACAAAGACACAAACACCAAATAATATCGGAAACAGCTATAGAAGTTTTGTAAACATATTGACTGTGTTTAAATTCTTTAGTCTTTTTAATAACAACTATTATCAAAGTATTTAAAACTAGCGATACTAGTATAACTATAGAAAAAATTATCCAGCATATTATGTTAGAAGCTTCATGTCTGCAAAAAAAAAACGTTTTACAGTTTATTAACTTAGAAATAAAGAATATTGTGTGCGACTTTAAAGCAAATATTTATCCTATTATGCAAAAAAAATTACTTGTAAGTTTTCTTTAAGATTTATTTCAAATAATTTTATATTTAATATACTGAATGAAGGTTTTTTTTATTAACAAGTTTAAAACAATCATTTAAACGTTTTATGCATTTAATAATTTTAAGTTTTGAAAAACGCTTTTTTTATAAAATATTGAAAGCTTGATAAGTGTTCACTTTAATGCTAATTTAAACAATTATAATTTGTTTCCATACCTAACATCTTAATTGCTTAAAACCAATTTTAACTAATTGATCCTACTTTTAGAATAAAGCTAAGTAAAACTAATCAGTCTTTCGAGTAAAGTTTGTTAACTTCTGATTATACAAAATTTCACTTACTCAGCATCACTAAATCCTACTATAGAAATCTTTTCATAAAAGTTATTTGATTCAAAAAGATCAAGAACTCCTTCAACCACGTAAATGTATTTTGTCACAACCTTGTTCTCATCTTCAGCTGTTGTTTCGTTTTTGCTGTTGCTAAGGAGATACAACAACAAAACGAGAAATTTTAGTTTCATCGTATTTTACAGAACTTCTATGTTTTTGAGAGTATGTTAAATTTTTTAAGAACACTAGATCATAGAGGCAAAAAAAATTCAAATATACACACTACCCTTTTAATGTTTGCTTGCTAGTTTTATAAAATATTTATTTAACCTTGATTCAACTTTTGAAAAAAGCTGTTTGCTTTGTAAATAAAATAAGTTTAACAAGTAATTTATAGTAAAAAGTGAATAAAGAGTAAAAATTTGCTAATCTTTTAAAACTAAAGCTATAAGCCACGTTAACATGCTTCGGATTTGCCAGATTACCTGAAATAAACTTAGAGCAATTATTTAATAAACACCAAAAATATATATGTGAACTAGCATATTTAGTTGAAATGTTAAGACATAGGCAAAATAACTTATGTTTTATTTTCTTTAAACTTTTAAGCTTTGTAGTTTTGTAAGTAGAGAAAACTATAAAGTTAATTAATCAAGCTACCCACTTTAAATAAATTATGTGTACCTATTAACGAATTAGTGAATTACTTATAGATTAAATTTACACAGTTTATTCAAAAAAACATAATATTAATTTTGAAAGTTGATAAACTTCTTACTTCTACAATTAAAATGTCTCGTTTTTTTACTAAAAGTTAAGAAGCTTAACTGACTTGATGTATTAGTCTTTAAATTTTTTTCAAGCTTAGTTTTATCAGTTAAAACATTTTGTACTTAAAAGTTGAAACAAAAAAAAAACTAGCTGATCAATGCTTTCATTTGATAATAAACTAATATTAATATAGCTTCTGCACAAAAAATCTTTTATCTACGATTGCTTATGGCATCATAAACTAAGTTTAGTAAATTTCGGTTTACATTAGACCCTAACCATACAACTCAGTCAAATAATAAAAGTAGAACTTATGAAAAACTTTTTAAACAATATCCACACGTTTTAAACTTTTACATGCTAAAGTTTGAAGTTATGAAAATTGCTGTTAACATTTTAATGAAAAATTAATAAACTTTAACAAATGTTAAGAATTTTTAACACCTTATTAATAAAAGAGTAAAACCTGAAATTCATGTTTTCAAATGTTCAACTAGAAATAAACGTGCTTTTTGTAAATATCAACAACATAACCTTTAAAGCAGCTTGTTTATCAACCCTTATGCTAAAAGTGTTTTGATATCAAATATAAAAAAATTATAATTTAAAAAAATGATACTTTAAAAAAAAAAGTTAAAAGTTTCAGTTGTCTGACTAAACTTACAGATGAAGCTATCCTTTATTGCTCTACAACTTTTTTTATAAAATAAAGTACGCAACCCCTTTTAATTTTCTATTTTTGCAAAAAATGAATCTTGTTAACGCATTCAAAAAAACTTCAAGTTGTTAAAACTAGGTACACAAGCATTTTGTTTCAGTTTAAAACTATCAGTTTTAAAACTGAAATATAGATTAACTCAAATTTATAACATTATTTCAAACAGTGTACTAGTAGACTAAACATTGTAAAAATTTATTCGTGTTTCCAAGTTTAACAGTTATAAAAAGATTATTTATCTTAAATGCTGTGAATACATGTTTACTTATCTATGTGTGTTTTTAAGTTATTTGTTAATAGATCATTAAGCCTTAATTGACTTTTTTTGTTTTTTAACAGGTTATAGAGTTTTATACTATATATTAGATATTTTTTTCGATAAAAACTAAATTTATTTAAGCTGTATTTCTTAAAAGAAAATAATCTTGTATGAAAATTCATGCTTTCTTTAAATGTTGTTGGTTATAGAGATTTAACTGTTAGTTTAACATTTTAAAGTGAAAAAATACGTGATTTTAGGCTTAAAAGTATGTTTTGTACAGTTAAAAGTCATTTACGCTTATTTTTGTATTAAGTTTGTTTGATGTAAGCGAATTTATATTATAACATTGTAATTTACAATTTTTTCAGACAGTTTAGACTCTAAAGTAAATGTAATTCTGCTCTTAATTTTTTTTATCTCATAAAATGTCAAGACTTTGTTGTTTTTAAATTGAAATTATAACAAACCTTTTAAAAATGTCTAATCTTTTAATAATTTATAAACTCCTCTGAAGTACAACCGTGTTTTATTGAAAACATATTAAGCGTTTTTGTAAAGTTTGTAATGGCTTTATTTAGATCAAACTTATAATATATATTTGTTAAAATATTTTATTTATTTTTCAAGTAAATGTATTATGATAACAACGAATGATCGTTATACGTTTAATATATCATATAATTACAGGTATAAAACTATAATCAGAATGAGAAACATAATTGTATTTTATGTTCTTAGTTTTTCAACAGAGTCAAAGTTGACGGTTTTAAATGTAAAATTAAAACTACAAAGACTTGTAAAAGCACAAAGTGTAAAGAAAAAAATGTCAATTTTATTACTTAGTTTACATAACATGTTTTTAACTAAAAGATTTGTATTACTACTAGTATAATTAATGCATAAGAATTCACTGTGTAAATTATTTAATATTTACTTAATAGTTGTTTTTGACGCTTTGCTTAAAATGTATAACCTAAAGCAAAGAGAAAAATTTATGATATACAAAAACTATACTTTTAAATTTTTTTGGAACTTCTGCAATATTTTTAACCATAATTATAGTCAAGTATCAAAAGAATATTTTTAAGAATATCTGTAAGCTCATGAAAGTAAACTAGAATATTAATATTGTAATTTGTATAAAAAATATTGATTACTTGCGTTGGATTGTTAATAAACTTTAATATTAAGTTAATGAAAAGAACAAACTAGCATATTGTTATAATTATTTAAAGCACCTCTTTTTTACATGGCGTAGTTTTAGTTTCAAATTTTTTTTTTAGACAATTAAAAACAATAAAAAGTTACATGTATAGGTTGTCGATTATCTGAAATCTCTTATTGGGTTACAGTTAGATACAAACTATAAAATAAATTTAGGAGATAATTCTAACGTAAAGTAATTTTAACAAACGTTGCTTTACTTATCAAAAAACTAAACCAAAGCTTGTAAACTAGTCAAAAATTATAATTACCAACTTATTGTTTACTCATTTTGAATGCTTGATTACTTATGTACAATAAGAAAATATTTTTAACAGTTTTGAAAATCAAGTAGATGTTATCAAACAAGTATCATTTTTATTAGTTTATATAAGTAAATCAATCACAACTTAAAAACTAAAAGTTAAGTCTTTAAAAAAACGTTCAATACAATGATGCAGAAAGATGATAATTGATAGTGAGTAAGTTTATTGAGCGAAAACGAAAAATAGCTCAAAAAACTTTTTGGTCCAAGGACTTGAGTGCACGAAAAGACCTCTCGGTCATCAAGCGCACACCAAACAAGCTAGAAATAGATATAACTTACCAGTCAAATTAGAAATTCTAAAATGGAAAACTCTATGAAAAATGTGACTATTAAACTAATAATAACAAATCATACAGTATCCTTCTTTTATTGCACTGACATATGTTTCTGTGTGTTAAACGAGTCACATGGTTGCCACAGATCAAGCTGAGAAAAATTTCCTTACTTTACCCTCTTAGTTTAAACTTATTCTTTAATACATAATCTATCACTTGAAGTTATATAAAGCTTTCAATCTAATTTTAATACAGATTAAAACAACAGTTTTTTATTGAATTCAACCACCAAACTTCCATTACATCACTTGAACCATCTGTGTATGATTGATTTATTTGCACTAAACAGCTCTATCAGCAAAATACTTGTATTATTACCTTATAAACACAGCTTGTCTGAAAAAAGACACAATTTTTTAGCATTTCCTAGCATAAATGTATCTAAATAAACGAAACGACATATAAGGAACTTTTACAATTAGAACCTTAAATTAATAACGAACTTTCACAAATAAAATCTTAAAACAATAACGAACTTTTACAGTTTAAACTTAAAACAATAAAGAACAAAAGCTTTTAGCATTTCCTAGCATAAATGTATCTAAATAAACGAAACGACATATAAGGAACTTTTACAATTTAAACCTTAAATTAATAACGAACTTTCACAACTAAAACCTTAAAACAATAACTTTTGTGTATATATCAGTTTCGCAATGGAAGTGTCCTTGTTACAGATCATCAGTACTAAAAAGTTTACAAAATCTGCTTGTTCAAGTAAGGTACTTGTTAAATATGTTAATCGAAAATTTTTGCAGTTTTATAAAGGATATTTTACTAGTTTATACCAGATAAAGGCATTGGAAATTAAATAATTTGTAAATTTCTAGTAAAATAAAATAAAAAAATTCGGACTTTAAAGGATTTTAAATTAATTTTTACCATTTGAAGGCTTTGTAAAATAAAGAACTTTGTAAATCTAAACTGACAAAATCTGACTTTTTTAAATTATATCAAACTTCCTGACTTTTTTTCAAAACCCCTCATTTTCTCCTGACTTTTGTCATTAAAAAAAACCTGATTTCCTGACCATGTGGCAACCCTGGAGTGAACAAACTTGAACTAAGCTCTGTAAAAAAATGAATACTGTAAGGGAAGAATAGAAGCTAAAGTAGGTATATACATGTGTCCATTAAAAATAATTACTATTAATAATAGATTACTTCTTATATATTCCTGTGAACTTGTTTCGCTAGGATCTTTTGTTAACAAACGCTTAAACTTATATTTTGAATAGTTAGACTATTAAATTATACATTTTAAATATTATTTTTTTTTAATAAAAAAACAAAAGTGGTATGATAGTTTCTGGCAGTTAAGACACAAAAAACATATATTTAACTTTATGTTGAAAGATAAAGTTCAACCTGAAATGTTTTTAAACACCTACCTACATTTAATACATAAGCAAGTAGTTGAAAATAATAAAAGTAGTTTCTTGACTTAGTTTTTATAAAGCGGCAATCAATTAAATTTATTTAGTTGTAGTCTTTATCAAGAGTAAAATTTTCATTTTAATTCAAACATATTACTTTCTTTCTTCTTTCATCAATTATACAAAAAATTTAATTTAGCCTTCCAATCATAAAGTGTTTTTTAAACAGGACTTAAAAAAAAATTTTTTTACCAAAACATATGGATTGAGTAGAAATTATAAAGTAAATCAAATAAAAACGATATATTAGTTATGTTTATTTCTTAAGTGTCATATATTTTTTAAAGCCAACTAATAGAAATTTTTAGCTTTCAAGTTAACGGCTTCTAACTAACATTTTATTATATTCATTGAGAAATCTTTCTATTCAACAGGATTTTGTGGCAGTTTTTTGCAAAAAACGATTTTCAAGAAAAACACTTTTGTGAGCAAATTTTAAAGCAAATTATACTACAAGAAAAGTTTTAACTGAACGCAAAATAATAACAAAATTAGCTCCACTGTCCACTCCAAGTTTGAATTAAACTGTTTTGTTTTTTAAACTCATTTTGTTTAGTTTGAAATTTTTAAAACGAAGTCACAAGCCGTATCATTTTTCTTTTTGCTGTTTTTTTACTTGCCTAAATACTTAATAAGAGTCAGAACTGTTCAATATAAAAAACTAGTTCATTTCATTAAAAACTTATAAGTACCAAAATAGGTTATTAATTTTAAGTGTACTTCTTTTGATATTCGCTTTTTCTTTAAAAGACTTATCTTTAATTTAAATAAGTTACTTTATTAAATAGAAAATATTACTTAAATAAATATTTTTTATCAGTCATCCTAAGGAATTTAAAGACTATAATGTTATAAAACTTTGTTGTTCAAAACTATAGTGAAGCTTAACTTAACATTTCATTATTTTTTATTTTGAAAATTAAACTCAACACATTCTTATTTTTACTATATTAACAAAAAAAAACAGTTTTATATATTATATTTATTGTGACGAAGCTACAAGCGATACAAGCAAACAAAAACCGGGGTGCAAATAAAAAGTCCCAAAATCGAGATAAACCCTCCAAAACCACCGAAAAGCTCGCCCGAGAGAAAGCAAAAGTAATAAATATACAAGATAGAAGCGTTTTCGTTTTTAAAACGGTAAAATTTACGTCAAAAGTAGGCAATGAAGGTCCATGTTTTCCATACTTGGAAAATATCTTTCGTTGACAATAACAACTTTAGCTTATATTCTAGTAGTCTTTTTACTTGTTATGTAGACTTGATTAGTTCTCAGCCAAAAGAAAATTGTAGCAAAAGTAATTTCGAATTTTTTTCAACATTCGGTGAACATTATTGATACAAACTTACAGAAATTGCACTGAGAAAGATGGCAGAGAAAATAAAAGCTGGTTCCCGTTGTTCCTACAAACACGGGCTGAAAGCGTCAATCGTGCGTTAAATTTACTAGCTGGATATTGTCTTAATAAGTATTAGCCTAAGTAAATGAGCTACTAGTTCGATATAGATAGAGTACTGTCGCGAAAAAGCTGAAGACATTTTTACTGTGGAGTGACACTTTTAGAGCAACCTTATCCAAGAAATTTAACCCTTAATAACAACTATATGTGACCATGAGAACCATTATATGCTGAAACTCACTAAAAGCACGAAGGCTTTAACTTTTTAACGAGAGAAAAAAAAAACTTTTCTCCCCATATTATCTTTTCAACCCAAAATGGGGTCGTTCATGAGAGTGATTCCCTGGAAGAAATCTCCTCCCAGGTTGAATATCTCGTCCTCATTGCCCAGATCGAGCCCTTCATTGAACGGGAACAAGTCAGGGGAATCACCTAACAAGTCAGAGCTTCCGTCGCTAAAAGACGGCGCCGACGACTTGGGGCTCATCGTGAGGAACTCGTTGATGTCGAGATCCTCGCATTCGGGAATTTCCCCTCCTTGCAACTTGTCACTGAACTTGAAGGGGGAGTTTCCCATCTGGGGGTCGAATATCTGCGGGACCTGGGGTTTCGCAAGGTCGTCCTGGACTCCGAAGCTCGGGAAGGGAGTCAGGTTCAGGTCCGCGAACTGCTGCCCCTGCGAACTTTCAGCGGGAAATTCTTCGTCCACGAACATCTGACCAGGGCTCTTGATCTCCTGCTCGCTGAAGCGTAACTCGTCGATGGGAGTTTGGCGGGCAATTTTCGGCGCGGGGGAATTTATTTGGGGCGGGCTGATTGGTGGTTCCGGCTGGACCTTCATGATCTGGTACTGGGACTTTTTGTTGGTGACCACGGTGGCCGTGATTGGTCGCTTGCGGTCCACCGGCTTCTTAATGTCGATCTTGATCAGCTTGTTGCTTGGTGACGTCACAATAGTGGGTTGTGATGCTACAACCGTGGCGGGTGACGTCATCGCTACTCCCTTTCCACTTTGATGGGCTTCACCAGTGGGGGGCACTGCAGAGATGTAAAAAATGTTATAAGGTATTTCTATCAAATTTAAAAACTAAACAAAAAATATTTAGTAGTAATATTTTCATAACAATAGAATCAGTTTATATATTACGTTTAATCGAAAATAAGAATTGCTTTTTTTTCATGTTTAAGCTTGTTGTTTAAGCTGTTATTTTACAAATTACAGTTATTTGCTTAAATTTTCAACTATGCTCAAAATATTAAAGTATGTTATAAAGCATAAACTTGAAAATAGTTTTTATATAGCGTAAATTTTAATAATTAAGTAATTTGGGGAAAAACTAATTAATAAAACAGTTTAAGTACACGTTTAAGAACGAATTAAAATAATCAAAAAAAAACTAACATTTTTCTAAACATGTATATATTTTACTATTACTTTGCTAATGAGAAAGCTACTTTTTAAGTTGTACTTTTGTTAAAAACTTGTGAAAGTTATTTATTTTGAAAAACTGATAAAAGAGGAATATCATATCAAGAGTTTTATGTGACGTTTTTCTAAAAATACAACTTTTTCAATGATAAATACCACTTTGAAAGGTCACTTTAACATATAAAGGTGCTAGATTTTCATTGAAAACTTTTGTATTTTTGTTGTAAATATTTTGCTATTAATACTTTTTTTAATGTCATCTAATTTTACGCTTGTAAAATTTTTGACGTATATAATATTAGTTTGAAAATTATATTCAGCATTCTTTTATATACAACTTTGGTATTTTAAAGTTTTGAAAAGAAACAGGTATGGAAAGTAAATGTTCTTAATGATATGACAATTTATTTCAAATCAATCACTGAAACCATGTCTTTTGTTTTTATTCTTTTTTAATTCTGAAAAACACTTAATTGATTTTTTGTTACCGTCTTTGTCATGCTTATTTAACACAACATGAGAAGGAACTAAATAACAAAAAACAAAGTTTTAAACAAAACAAAAAAGTTAATTGTGTGAAATTTGAACCACAGAAACTAATTACACGTAATAAGCAGAACAAAGCAGCTGAAATTTTTCGGCTCAAAAATAACAGCGCCCCAGGGAAAAATTAAAAAGTTTCAAATTTCCACGAAACGCAAAAATACCAGACGTGATCAAACACTTTAATAACGTCATAATGCAATTAAGTTAACGGAGCCGTTTTGTGGTTATACATAGAATTTTAGGTGTTCCCCAAACAACGCTACTAAGTTGCGTTTTATTTTAGTTTACTTATAAGTGCTAAGTTTTTCAACTTTTTTATAGAGATGTTTTGTAAGAAAAATATTTCATAAAAGTAAAGCTACTAGTATAGCGACGTATATTGACTTACACTAAAGTGACTGATTATAACCAGTACAACATTTTAATAAACAATACTCTAAAGTATTTTATAAACTATTAAAATTTGTTTTGAAGAATTAAACAAAAAGTTGTTTTATATCAAAAAAAGGTTTTATTATTTTATTCTTTGATTATGTTTTTTTTAAATTGTATTTATTTCAACTTAAAAATTGTTTTCTTATATTACCATAAGCAGTAGCTTTCAACTTAAAAAGTAATAAAAAATTAATTTAAATACTTCGAAGTTTCTTATGCACTTAAAAAATTGTTTTGAGATTAACTGGCTTAAAACAGTAAACAAATTTCATTATTAGTCATTAAGTTTACATAGTATTAAACTGTTTTTATTACTAATAAGCTCTTAAAACAGTCAAGGAAGTAATTAGCAAAACAATTGTTTAACGATTGAAAGTGGTTATAATATAATTATGTAGTTAATAACAACAATACACAGAACAACTTCAATTAAGCTTAGTTGCATTCAAATTACTTACATAACAATTTTTTTGCCACATACTTAGCTTTTTCAAATAATTTAAAAAATTATAAGGAAATAGAAAATTTTACACACAGTTTTGCAATATCAGGAAACAAACAGTTCCATTTAGCGGCTATTTTGTCCGCCAACACAAAAATGTTGGGATTTTTATAAAAACTTCGAATAAAAACTAATAATTTACGACAACTATATTTCAAGACTAAAAACAATAACTTCCAGATTCTTAATATAATAACTAGCATGTAATTAGAATCTAAAAGACAGTGACATGGCTAAAGTCTACTTAAAGAAAAATAAAAAATAACATTTTTATTGAATATACTTATATAACCTAGTACTGTAATCAGGCAATATACATCAAACAATAGAACCTCAACGCAAGTAATACATCAAACAGCTTACAAAGTCTGGCAAGTATCAAATTATTCTATCGAAACTTTTTTATTTTATTTGTACAAGGCAATAGATGAATTGCAATTGTTTATTATTACGAAAAAATTCAAGTATTTAAAAAAATATAATATTCTTAAAATTTTGAAATTCAGCGAGTCAATATCAAAATGTTTATAAAGTCTAAAATAATTTTAACAGTTTGTCTTAGTTGCCCCTTATTGTTATAAAGGCATAAGTTATCATCTATATGTAACTATTCTTTTATACTACTAGCTTTAAACAGGTTATTTTCTTCAAGAGATCATTCTCATAACTAAAAGAACCTCAAGTGATATCCCTTTCTTAGTGATTGAATAATGATAAAATTCGAAATTAATATTAAGAGTAGGTTTACTCATTTCAATTTAAAAAAAAAGACACTTCATGACTATTACAAATTATACTTATTAAACTTCTTAACATTTGTCAAATCACGTACCTGCAACGGCAGATTTGTGGGTATTTCCCTCAGCTGAAGAATCTTCCGGGCAGTTTTGCAGGAGCTCGCGGACTTCGTCGCTTGTGCAGTAGACCGGAACGAGCTCTCCGGACTCCTGGTGCCTGATGAATATCTGCTGGTACCCCTCGCGATCACCGCAAGCGGCGTTCCCGACGTCGATGATGATCTCCTGGCCCTCTGCATTTTGAGCAGCCTCTCCAGCGCCTCCCGCGGCACAACCCTTCGCAGGTACCTCGCCGCACCCCCAGTCGCCTGGCAACCCTCCCGTTCCTGGGTGAAGAAAAATGACAATTAGCACAAACAAAGTGTTCAAATAAAATACTTTTAAAGTAGCTATTAAGTGTTAAAGTGAGGCACTAGTTGTAACATTAAAATAATTGAAACATGGTGATACCCGAAACTATTAAAAAACGAGGCCACA
This sequence comes from Thalia democratica, assembly GCF_965202585.1. NCBI lineage: Eukaryota > Metazoa > Chordata > Thaliacea > Salpida > Salpidae > Thalia > Thalia democratica. The sequence goes on along the minus strand of NC_139172.1, from coordinate 30,426,380 downwards.
ATCTAAAATTAGGTGTTGAGCACAAAATGCTAGTGGTACGTAACGGAAATCAAAATTAATATGTAGTCTAATAAAAAATCAAAATGCTTAAAACTAAAAAAATATCAACGAAAACCAACTTCCTTCACTTCCAACTTTATTTTCTTCCCCTCTACGATTTCCTCGCATCCTCTCGAATCTTTCAACTCGCTCGAGTGTACTTGCTCTCGCTCGGCCGGCTTGGAGGCGATCAGTTCTTTCTGCTGCTGAGAAACGAAGTGTCCCCGAGACACTGCTGGTTCGGGTGATCCTGCCTGCTTGCCTGCTGCGATCGAGAGCGTTCCGACTTGCTGAGTGGACAGATTGGTCGATGGCGCGAAAACGAGCTTGGAAGTCAAATTGGTGGGCGGTGATTGGACGGACGTGATGATTACCGGCTTGTGGTTGGTCGGGTGGTTCTGGACGGTTGGGCGCGTGGCGATCGGACGGCGGATGGTCAGCGGTGACGGCGAGACCTTCATGACCTTGCGCGGAGTTTCAGCTTCTTCTTTTATTTCTGTAACAATATTATAACATTTTTGTTTTGTTAACAATTAGGTTAGATAAGTTTTAGTGCTATAAGAACTTTTTTTAAACCTGTTAAAATTCTAGCTGTAAGCATAAATGTCAACAGAATTAATTAAAAAAAACAGGGAAAGAAATTTTAGCAGTTTGTTAGTGGTATAAATACTTTGGTTCCAGTTAAAAGCTAAATGTTAGAATCTTAACAATTATTTTAAAAACCAAGAATGAAATAAATTGGGTTGAAAATCACCTACCATTTTGAAATATATGTTTGAACAATGGCAATGTTTAATTATTAACATTAGTTTAACACAACTAGTTAATTTGGTTCGCATTGCGAAATAAACAGAACAAATAAGTTTGTGAACGTACTACAGAGGATAAACTAGTTCAAAAAATGCAATGTTTAATTAGACCTGTTGAACTTTGATTTTGTTTGCATTTTGATATTTGCTATTAGTAAACAGGGTTATACGCAAATAAGAAGATAAAGTTTTGAAATAATTAACTGGTCGGATTTAATTTTATCGAAATTAAGAACCAAACTTTTAAAGCTTTAAGTTAAAAAAAGAAGTATAAGCCTAGAGAAATTTTTTTAAAAAAACCGAACAGGCTTCAACTGACAACTTAAATTTAATTGAAATAATTGTCTTTTTTTAAGGCTTATATTTACCAAAAAAATAATCCTTTAAGATTAGTGCTTATATTTACTTTAAAATAAGAGGAATTTTGACATTAACTTCCTGTTATTTTTTACTTCATTTAATTGAAACAAGTCATATTTAAATAAGTCATATGACTAGCAAAAGCCTCATAAACAAAAAAAACAAATTTTGTCAATTACAACAAAAACAAACTGGGAATTTTAACAGGAGAGTTGAAAAACTTAAAGTATTAAATTATTTAAAAAAAAAACAGTTTTATACTTGGAGAAAACCTTATCAAAACCAAATAAGTCAGCTTCGACAGAAAACTTTAGAATTTTTTTAAATAAAATTTTAATTTTATCAAACAACAAACCCGGAGATGCATTGTCTTCCTGATTCTTCTCCTCCATGATGTCGTGCATCTCCTGCTCGAAGTGCTTGATGTCCGCCACCTGCTCCACATCCTGCAGGCCCAGCTTGCTGCTGAGCTGCTCCACTTTCTCCTGGAGCGCCTTGATGGCTCCGACCAGCCCCTGGTTGAGCTGAAGGAGCCTCTGGCTCTGTTGCGAAGGTATTTTTGAATTAGTTACAAAGCTTTGTTTGTTGAACTTTAAATTTTCCAAAACAAAAATTCTTAAGTTGCCTAAAATAGGAAAGTAGTTTAATCTTTGTAAGTGGAACTAAATTTATTCTAACAGGAATAAGTTGAGCAAAAATTTAAAGCCAGATTGTTTGTAAATTCGTTGACAAGTTTTTCATGAGTATAAAAAGATTTGTCCTTCATAAGTGTAACTAAATACAAATCAAAGTTAAATAACACATTATTACTTATGACAGTGATGAAGGGCAGATTTATAAATTTTTTTTGGTTAAAACTAGCTGGTTTAGAAGGTGTAAAAAATGAGTAAAAAATGTGGGCTTTTGAAAATCTGTAGATAGTTAAATGCTTAATATTTATTTAGTTACAAGCTGTTTTCAACATCAAATAGTTAAATTAAAAACAGTTATGTATCTTAAAAATAATTAAACTAACAGTGTGTTTGAGTTCGTAATTAGATTGTTCCAATTCTTCCATTTTTTGTTTCTTCCTGTCTCTGGCAGACTGGGCCGCCTGCCTGTTTTTCCATTTTCTGTTGAAAATCATTTTTAAATTAAATATTATTTCATTTTAAATAGCTTTTGTTTTACTTATTTGTTTCAAAGGAACTGACAATGCTCAAGTTAGTTTTAACTGACAATAAATTTTCACTTGGTTACAAATTATTTGTTTTTTCAATTATTTAAGTTATTTATTTATTTTTAATCTAGTAAAATAAATAAGATTACAACATGTTAATGTAGCTTATTTTAAAATGTTAATCCATAAGCTTAAAATTAATATAATTTAAAATTAAACCCTTAATCCAATTAAGCATAGGATTAAAGAAAATTCTAGAACGGCGTACAAGTTACAATATCTTAAAACATTTTTAGGTCTTATGTAATTCTGGAACAAAGTTTTTGGAATTCAAATAAAATATTCAAATTCATATCAATCAGGTATGCCAAAAAACACAAAACAACCCCAGAGTGCTTTCAAGGGCCACTTGAAACAAAGTCAATTAAACTGTTGTTTAAATTTTAAAAGCCATCAGTCCAAATTCTCAAGTGGGCGAGGCAAACAGACAAAACATTGCATCAGGCAGTTTTGAAATAAAAAATGATTTGATTGCATGTTTAAAATGCTGACTAAAATGTTTGCTGACTTTTCAGAGTATTTTAAATTTTAAAAGCAAACTGTTAAAGTTCTACTGAAATAGAATAAAATTTTGTTTTAATGAGAATACATCGATTTTCGAGTGTGACCACACCATTGTGTACATTTTTCAGTATGAAAATTTTTTAACTAAGCATTTATAATTTGTTCCAAAGTAATAAAAAATAACCACTTATTAAAAATAGGAAATTAGTTGAAAATCTAACTTAAAAAAAAAAACAGTACATATTAAAAATATTAACAAAAAAACACTAATTACACTATTTTTAGTCATAATTTTTGTATCAATCAACCTTATCAACCATTAAGGTTACTTATGAAAAGAGCAAATTTAAAAGAAACCTGTTCATTAGAAAAAAAATACTTCAGATTATAAATATTAACTTCAAATTAAAAGTTAATAAAACTTTTAACATTTACAAAAACTGACTTGTAGTTAATTCTTGAGAGCAAATATTAATTTTGGTATAAAAAATGTTTGCATACTTATGGTCTTTCTAACTATACTGATAATTAAATACAAATTTCTAATACTTATCAAAAAAATTATCATCTTGAAAAAATTAATTTGTTGAAACATATATCTTGTATTAGTATTATTATATTTTTTGGTATTTTTAATTAACTTTTTGGGTTAATAAAATATTATTTTATTTTATAAACCATTAAAAACTTAAACAATAACTTTTTTAATAAAAAGCCACATAAACATAGATATTTTGAGTGAATAATTTATAAAATAAGTCAAACTTATATACATATGCTATAATGTGGGCACACTTAATTAAAAATAAATTCTGATTAAGTTAAATTGCACTAATTTAAAAAATTATAAATACTAACTAATCAAAAAATAGCTATCAAAAATTTCAGTAATATAATAACCAATCATACATAATTACTTTTCATAAAAAACTACACTTAAGCTAAAATTCAGCTTATTAACTACAAAATATTACTATACTAAAAAAAACACTAGTAAAAAAGAACTTAGTTTCAGATTAAACTTTTATTGAAATCGTAGCTATAAAACTAACCAACTTAAAATATAACATATTCAAAATTTAACACACCTTCTCATGACTTTTTCTTCTTCAGTCAGATGGGTCAACCTTTTCCTTTTCTTGGGGCCTGGTCCTCTGTTACCAAGGCCCTCTGCATAATATGGGACTTTTTCATCAGATGATGAGGGCACTCTGATGAGACTGGTTGATGGGGGAAAGTTGAGCATTTTGTTGTTGTTATCAAATATTGGACCGAGTAAAATTACAAGTATTAATAATAGGTTTGAAAAGGCTGAAGAAAATATTTGTTTCCTGTGCTGTATGCTAGTTAACATAAGTTGTCTTCATTGTAACTTAACAATACTAACTACAAAACAGATGATGTGGCCTTCATATATGTTAATGCAACGTGTAACTTTGTGATTGGCCAATTCGCTATTGCATCAGTTGCTCTTTAGCGCCTACTAGTAAATGTAAATTCAAAGTGTTTGTAATAACAAACAGGGTGTGTTTGTTTTACACCAGGGCTGAATTATAAGTTTAGTTTTGAAAAATTGTAAAAATGTTGATATTTTCTTAAGTCAATAATAATACGTTTTCAAAAGAAGTATCAGAAACAAACTAAAATAAATTAAACAAACTTTAAAGTTATCATTCAAATTACTGGGAAATATATACTATTTGAAGTAATTTTTAAAGTGTGAATATATATTTTTTAGGTAGAAAAAAATATCAAATGTATTATTTCCAAAAAAAAATAATTAATTATAGAAAAGAATTAATTTTTTTAAATACTTTGTTTTGAAATCAGAAAACTAGCTATTATTTGGTAGTGAATTGTAAAACTTTTTTTTCTACCAACGATACTAATTAAATAAGTATTTTAGTAATGTAAAAAAATATATGTTAGATTTGTTGTATAAGATAAAAACATTATTACAAATAAAGTTCCCATTGTTTGTATAATGTTCAAAAGAATGAACAAAACAAATTTTAGAAATAAGTTATTACTTAAATATTACTAAAATTATAAGCTATTATTGTAAACAATAACACATTTAAGAACTATAGTAATAATTCAATCAGAGTAACTAACTTCAAACGAAATTAGTCACTAAAACTATTTAATATACAATAGTTGCTATGATTAAAACAATACTTTAAAAAAATACTATTGACTATCAAAAAATAATTAAACCTTTGTTTTTTAGTTAATATACAGATATAAGAAATATTGAAATAGTTTGGTTGATAACTCCGCACATACTATCTTAATCAAAGTTTATCATAATTATAATAGTTTAATAAGCATATGCAACTACAGTTTATCAACTTACGAATGGCTAAATCAAGTGATATAGTTTCTTTCTTAATTTTAAACAGATAGACTAACCTTGACAAAAAGGGTCAAAAAATATAAATTTTTAAACAGCTATATTTAACAGAACAACTGATTTATAAGCTCTGCTTAAAAAAATGTCAGGGGAAAATGACAGGACAACTTTTTTAATTTTTTCTAAATGTCATAACTGAAACATACAAATGTTATTAATTAAATTATTTATCTTAATTTTATTTAAGATAAAGGCCATAAGGGGGTGAAGCACTGTTTACATGTTGATTCTATTTTAAAGATCTTTTACTTAGCCAACAATTGTTGAGGGTACAAAGTCGGAGAGCTCAACAGGTTCCTTATGGAAGGACCAAAGTAAACTGGCAAAAAAAGACAATTTCAATAAAAATCATTCTTCTCCAACAGTTTAAGCAATTGTTCTGAAACTTTCTTAGTTTACCTAAATAATAAACATTCCTACAATAGGATTTCTTTTTTTAATATTTATTTTGATTTGGTCAAAAATATATCTTAAGTTTCTTAATTTTTATTGTTTCTGTAAAACTTTTTGTATTATTTCAAGGAAGACTGCCTGTACATTTGATGTCAATTTATTCAAAAATTAAGAAAATATATTTTTTAAAACTTTTGAGAGATTGGTAATAAAAATTTATCTTTGTTTGTTTAAAAAAATTTCACATACAGTAACCTCTTGCATCTTTACGCACTCATGACGCTACACACTCTCGTTTAGTTAGCATTTTAGAATTCTAAAAATAAAATTTTAATTTGCTTTAATATTGCACAAATTAGGTTTATTGTATATTTTAAACTTAAAATATGTTTTTAAATGCTAACTCACATCTCTATATCTTTAGACTTTGTAAAATTATGTTCCTTTACTAACTAATAAACATTTACAATACCTCAGTATATCAGAAATTTTGTTAACAGCAAGAGATTAATTTAAAACTCTTAAAAAATATGACTTTGTTAAATAATGAAATAATAAGAGTTTAAAACACAAATAAATATTACAGCACTTATGCCCTGTATATGAATAAACATCTAAAAAAGAAATCTAATGAAACTTCCTAGCAAAAGGTAGCAGTGATACTTAATAAATATAGAGCTTACAATTAACACATCTCATTTGTTTATTATTATTATTAAAATTAGTAAAATTTTTCTACAAGTATTATTATTTTTTATAAACTTAAACCCTTTTTTTTAGTATATGTATAGTTTTATCTTTTATTTTCATATTTATAAATAAAGTAAACAAATTTTTTAAAGTGGAAAGGTCTCCAGTCTGTTTATAACTAAAAGCAATATCAAAAAACAACCATTATAGTAAGTATATTTGGTACCTCTCGTATCTTAACGCACTTTTTCTGTGGACACAATGTGCTTAAATAAGCGAGAGGTTACTGTATGCCTATATCTCAAAAGTTTTTTTTATCTGAGAAAAGTATGTTAAAATAAATATTACTATACGCTTTAGTGTTTTTAAAAACAATAAACAGAGATTTATACTTCTAGAGGAGAATCAATATAATTAATTTTTTCAAAATTTCATACCATAAATCAGTAGACAAAGTTTTGCTTAATTAGCTTATCAGTACTTACACTAAAATCTTACTCAAATAGAATTATACTTCTATTTGAGAAGTTATCTTATAATACTTATAACTTTATGCTGTTTCAATATCTTTATTTTGATATCTGTTGTGTTAATCATATTGTTTATAGTTCAATGCTTAATTTTTAAATTCATTTATAACTTCATTAAGTAAATATAGGTTTGTTTAACTTAATTGTGTTTTATCTCTTAACTTCAGGCAGTAGACTACTTATTGTTGTTGTAGAACTATTTATAAGACTTAACTATTGATTAAATTTAGGTTACCATTTTCAAAGCAATGAATAGTGCCTTTTTTAAATAATGGTTAATTTTTTATTAAATATTGTCAGTTTGTAATTTAATATTTAACCAGTTTAAGTTTTTGTAACAACTAACTGGGTTTACTTTGGTGATTACACAGCTGATTTGTTGGTGTACTTTTTAGTTTCTTCTACAAAATCACTTGTTCTTGGACTTAAGTTTCAGAATTTTGCCATACTTGGTGGTTTTTAATTGAGATTATGGTCTATCAACCCTATCTAACCTCATTGGTAAGGTTCTTGAATTTGACTGGGTGGATTCTGAACTGTCCCAAGATATTAGCCAATGGTTTTTAAACTTAAACAATTATTTCTTGTTTTTATTTATATGTTGACAATTGATTGATAGTTGTTAAAGAGACAAGTCATATAAAAAAGGGGCAAGTTTAAGGTAATGTACAGTACAAAGAAATAATTATTTCTGGTGATCGAGAAATTGCATGTTTCTTGATAAAAATATTACAGATTTTATAAAAATTTATAGACTTATGTTTTTTAAAAACAAATAATATAAAAACTCCTTTTACAGGGTGGCCACTGGTTTTTAAGGAATTTCTTTTAGATTTCCTTGGAGGTTTTTAAAAGATTTTGAATGTTTAGCACTGAATTATAGTATGTTGATTTTTCTAATCATTTTTAGTATAAAACTAAATATTATATGTTTTGGTTTTAAGAAAACAAATAGAGATCTCAACTACTGGTTAAGAATTAATGAATTAATTCTTTCAAGAATTTATTTAACTTAATTCTTGAAAGAATTAATTCATAAAACTAAATTTAGGTAATTGAAAACATACTGAAATTGACCTTATAATAAATAAAGTTCTAGATAACATAGAAAATAAGATTTATTGTATATGATATATATTTAATCTACATTTTACTATTTTACAAGTGAAAATAGTTCAAAGTTCAAGGTTCTTTAAGGTTGTATAATATTGTTTATTCAAAGGCCAGGTTTTTCACAATAACTATCAAACTACAGGTTTTTTTTAAGGATTTTTATACTTTATTTTTCAGATTCTAAGTTAAATGGCTTACTGTTTTTTTGGAAAAAATTCCACTTATTTTAATAAAATTGATCACAAAAACTTAATAAAAAGTAATAATTATAACTTTCATAAAAAGAGCCAACAGTTGGGTTAGTTAAACAATTTCTTTAAAATGTCTAGACTGAATTTAAAAATTTTAAGAATTCGAAAAAAAATATTTTGCAATTTTTATTTAAACCCACTAAAATAAATTATATTGGGATCTAATTATTAAGTATTAGTTTTATTAATTTAGTGTATTGTAGTTACTTTTCAAAACTATCATTGGTTGTTTACATAGTAAAGTGCTACCAAAAATATTTTATTTTAAGATGACTAAACACTAAAGTACATCTAATATTATTTAATTTAACTTCACAGGGTGGGCCATAAGGTCTTAGACTAAATCAATGATCAACAAAAACTACATAAACGTAAACAAAAATAATTAAATTTTTTTATTTAAAAAAAAAATATTGTGATTTACTTCCTTTTTGTTAGGAGTAAAACTGTTTATATGAAACTAACGACCAAGCCCCAAGGTACACTGCATTTTATCTGGGGTCTTTTAACCTTTATTTCAGAAGACCTGTCTTTAAAGAAGCATCAACAATTGGATAAACAACAGAAGATAACTTTGCTTACAACAAAGACCACATTTTAAAACTCATATATTTTTAAATAATTTGAATTCTTCAGTCACAAACAATCATTTAAGAAACTTTAAAAACTTGTTTAATTAATCTGCATACATTAAACTGTTAATGAGATAAACGCAGTTTTTCAATTAACCTTAAACTTTTTCATTCACTGGTGTTTTGATGCTTATTCTAAAATTTTTTAAAGATTATGGTTTTCACAAAAAATATCTATGCTAAATATTATATTTTAATTTGTTGTTTAGTTTTAAAAATTATATATGTTTGTTTTGTTCAGTTACTAACTTAATAAATTGTTATGATTTAACTATTACTTTCAAATAAATGTTAAGTCAATTTTATTAATTAATTTCTGTTTACGATCAGATTAGTTTTTTTTATACAATTTTTTAGATAACTAGTTTTTAGATACTATTCACGGATATTAAAAACCTTGTAGTATATGTTTATGAACAAAATGTTCGGCACCACCGACAAGTCAGGATATGCCTAATCGCATTGCGATTAGGCATTTCGCTTGAGTCTGACGCCTTAGACCACTCGGCCATCCTGACTTGTGTATGGTATTGAACATTTGTTCATGAACATATATTACAAGATTTTTAATATCCGTGAGTAGTCTTAATTAATTTGTTGGTATAAAAATTCAAACGTTGTTATAAAGCTAATGTGGTTGTAAATGCAAATAAAATAAACATTTTTGACTTTGTAGTACGATGAAAAATAGTTAATAATTTTAAGTTGTTATATCAATTATCAATACAAAAGTACATAGAGTTTTTAAATGGTTTTGAAACTAGATTTAAACTTTCGGAATTTAATTTATCAGTTTAATTTATAGAAATATTTAGATTTCAAAAAATAAACACTAGCTAGATTAAAGAAACATACTTTTTAGGGGTGTATGTATATTTGTATTTATTATTGTTAAGATATTATTCAATTAAATTTAGTAGTTGTTATTTCTTTCTAACATTCTCAAATTAGTAGGCACATCGATTCAAAATGATCTTTTAATGATTAAGCTCAGTATTTATAAATTATAAATTAAATTTAAAAAACAACTTAAAAAGTAAGTTGGGAAACAGATATAAATACTAATAAGACTAAGTATACAAACAAATAACTAAATAGTCAGCTTTTTTTTATCAGCAATTATGGTAGCGCGTTACAATAATGAAAGAAGCATAACAATAATATTTCAATTTAATTAGATTAAAGGCAAAAGGATACATTAATATTAAGTACAGAGTAAAAATTGAAAACCTCTAGCTATTATATTTAGAAGCATTGCAAGTAAAAGTTAATGAAGTATACATTTATACATACTGTAAATGTGTTGTAAATAAACGGTAAAATAAAAAAATTAAAACACTGAGCATCAAAATACCTAAAATGTTGAACAAAAAATGTTAAAAGAATATTCAAAATTTAATTTACTTAGTTAATTTACATATATAAACAAAAGTAGGATAAATTTCTGTCGAAATAAGTTAAAGTTAGTTAGTTTTTAGTGTTAACTTAATTATTTATTTGTTTCATTAAAACAATTGGTAATTGCTTTTAGAAATTTACAATAATTTTAAGTATAAATTTAGGTTAAGTATACTACTTTGATTGAAATTAACGTTATCTTGTTTAAAAAAAGGTATAGAGATACGAAAAACTAGTAATTTCAAATAAAATTAGTACACTTACTTATCATTAATTTAAAAGAACTAGCTTTTAATTTCAAAGTAAGCTTATTGAAAAATTGCATTTAAAAAATTTGTATACGTATTTTTGCATTGAAATAACTTTAAGTTTTCAAAATTGTAAAACACGAATCTTCACAATCGAATTGGTTTGAATCATATATTCAACATTAAAAAGTTGTGTATATATAAAAAAGTTAGCACAAAAATTAAAGTTTAAATACATACTATTTTGATAACCTCATACGTTTCTTGCTGTTTGATTGTAAAATTATATGAAAACTTTTAAAATCAAAGTCTAATTTGATACCCGTTGTGTTGCTACTTACTTTGTAACAAATTTTACAAAAAAAATATTTAAACCGCTTGTTTTATAAACATATAAAAATAATAAAGTTAAGCAAAATGAAAAACAATTTTACATTACAAACAATTTTACTTAATCAGAAAAATAAGTTTAACTGAGCTTATTCAAAGCTAGAAAAAATCACACTTGCTTACACACCGCGAAAAATATTTAAAGCAAAAGCCAAACCGATTTATGTATAACATTAAAAAAAAAAATCCTTAATTAACTTATCTGTACTGTTTAGATTTTAAAAATCCATCCAGCTTCGTATGGTATTTAAATGATATCAAAAAAAAAAAGTATCTCGTAAATTTTATTACAAACTTTACAACTCTCTCGCACCGCTCAGCGGAAACGTTTATCACGGTTTCATCCTCGACGACTGCGGCAGCTGGCCCCTCTTCAGCGTGGTGCTCCCCGACGACATCAGGCTGCCCTTGCTGACCATTGAGCTCTTGGTCCTCTGCCGCTGCAGCGAGGCCCGCTTGAACCGCTCCTGGGCGAGGGCCACGCCCCTCAGCGTGTTTATGTTGCTCCTCGCCTTCTGCACCGCCACCTGGTGTTCCGATGATTCCTCCTCGTCCTCCTCCTTCTTCGTGGTCGCTATCACCACCAAGCGGTAGACCTTTGATTTTTTATTGTTTTTAACTAGCTAATTGGGAGTTGTGTTAAAAGTTTTCTTTTGTGGTAAAGTGGTAGACCTTTTAATAGTTTTTTTGTCTGCACTATTGTTAAATTGGTTTAACAGTCGATTGGAAGTAAATTATTTTAGTCGTTTGTAACTTGGCTTAAGTATAGTTAAGTCGCTATCACCACCAAGCAGTAGATTTTTCTTTAAAATTTTCAATGTTTTATGAGTTAATTAGGAATTTTGTTGTAAAATCTTGAGTTAGAACTCTGTTTTTATTTTTTATTTTTGAGCTTGTTTAGAATTTGCACTTTAGTCATTTTTTAATTTGGTGTAAAACTTAGTTTATGTTTAAAGTTTTTTTTGTTGTTGTTTTAAAAAATTCTTTATGAGGTTTGGTGATGTTAAAGCCCTAAAAACAGTGTTAGTCACGTTTATATAAATATTTTGACGCAAAATGACAGCTTTGCAACATTTGCTAACTGATAAAAAAGCTTTTTCAAAATTTTAAACTGAAAACTCTAATCCATTAGAATCAGATTATATTTTAAAAGCCTTTACACCGCATAAAAAGTTCAATTTTTTTCTATCTGGCTATTGAGAGGGCTGCATTGGTATATTTAGTTTTAAAAATGCATAATGGAATTGGATTGTTTTCATTAACTACAATTGTATTTAAATTATCAACCTTTTGACAGTTGCTTTCATGGCAAAAAATTTTGTTGCAAAATCCAGTTTTGAGAGCTCAAAACCCTCACAGTAAACTTAAAAAACTTTTTTCAAAACGTTCACATCGCATAAAAAACTCAAAGTTTATTTAGTTTTTATTACAGCATGAGACTGAGCAGGAAAACAACATAAAAAAAAAACTACCTGAAAATCCTAAACTGATAACTTCAACTGTACAAGTACATTTTGCAGCAATAGTATGTAAGTAACACCTTCACAACTCAAATAATAGAGCTTAAAGAGAGCCTAAATCCCTTATATTGAAAATCTTTTTTATTTTACAAAAAAATTGGAGAAAAACAACAAAGGGAAGATTTGAGATAATTAAAACTATAATATCCCTTATATTGAGTAAGGTAAAAAAACATTAAACTTGCCACTGATGATTTTAATTCCCAACCTGCACCTTTTTTTTTTAAACCCACTCACCTGCAACATGAACACGATGATGTTCTTGATGGTGAAGAAGACGATCATCTGGTGGACGACGTTCCTCGAGATCATCACGTACAGCCGCATCACCAGGAAGGGACCGTCCTGCAGGATGAGCGTGGACGCGATGCCCCACACCTCCACGTTCGTGAGAAACTCCCGGATCTTGCCTGATGAGAGAATTTGAATATATTTATATGTTTTTCAAAGTTTTTTGGTTAAATTGTTTGTTTTGAATATTTAACCAAACCAACTGAAACAAAGGCAACTCCCAGATTTTGTCTTCAAATTTTGTTGAGAGTTTTCGTAGGGCTCACATAAGTGATGTGATTTGTTCATGCGCGGATTGGAACAAAAAATTTATATTTAAAAACGCCTCTAGATCCGCAACAAACAGTCATAAAAAATTCAAACAAAATACAAACTGGGCTCCTTGGTGTCTTCGAGCTCGTAAGGTATGCTGGTTCCGTGGCTCACTCCCGACTCGTCGTCCTCCTCGTCCTCTTCCTCCAGCTCCAAGTCGTCGTCGTAAATTCCAACCGCGCGGGGGCGCCTCGCCTTGCTGGCGGTCAGCACCATGGTGAACTGCAGGGTGGACCAGGACCAGAAGGCCAGGATGAGGATGATGAGCAGCTTGTCGCACCTCACCGCTTCCTCCTGTGTGACGTCATAGTTACTTTGTGTGACGTCATAACATAAAGTAGCTTGTACGATGTTATGACGAACGAGACTTACTTTGTTTATTATGGCACTAGTTGAGAATGTTGTAAACATTTTTATTTTAGTTGTTCAAGAAAAATAAAGAAAGAAAAATATTATAAAAAGTAAAAGCTATTTTGTTTCTTCTTGTGACGTATTGGTAATTGAGTTTTAAGTGGTACCGTAATTTATAAAAGTTTAGATAAAGTAATTGAAGAAAAATGATAGTTCGATAATCTTTTGCAATATTAGATTAATATACAACAATAATAATAAAAGGTGTCAAAACATTTACTATTTTTTCTAACCTGCAACATAGTTGACAAAGCTGTTTGACAAAACATAAAAAAAACAAAAAAATATAACAACAACTGCATTATGTAAATATGAAGAACACAGGAACTAGTTTTTCAGTAAACAAAATCTACGGTTATTTACGTAATAGCTAGTTTCATTGTGACCGTTTACGTCATAATTACTTGAGAAAGTTGTTTATTGTGACGTGTTTTGTCGTACCTAAGCACGCAAACTGTTTTGGACATGTAAAGAGTTAACTTTACACCAGGCAGTTTTAAATTTATCAAACAAAAGCTTTTGCTGCCGAAAAGAGGAGTTTAAAAATTGAAACAAGCTTTTGAAAATACTTCGAATAAAGCAAGCTAGTGTAATTTGTTAAGTTTTAATTAATAATGAATAATAAAAAGTTTGTGTTCTAGTTAGCGAACGAAAATTACTAACACGCAAAAAATTTTATTAGGAACTAGACTAGTTTAAACGATAATTATTTGGGAAACTTTTGAAATTTTTAGAAAGTTCTACAAAAGAGTGGCTTCTAGGTAATAAAAAAAAAAACAAATGCAGCTCTATGAGTTTACAAATTGAAATAAGCGTTATAACATGCTGAGAGAAAAAAAACTGGTGTAGTCTATAGAGTTTTTTTTAAATTGAAAATTTAAAACAGCTTGTGTTGAAATTAAATAACTATACTTTACAATGTGTTCATTTTATTTGACTAAATAAAAGTTTTAAGAAGAACAGTATAGCTAATTTATAAAGCTTTTAAAAAAATCCATAAAAGTAGTGGCTACTCCGACAATACATCAAGATTGCGTTATTTTTTCGAGATTATTTATCTTTAAAATCTTGCTGTCATTACTTTTGAAGTTTTTCTTAACTTAGGTGATTTTCCTCAAAGTTTTCACAGGAAAAAAAAATCAATTATTATTTTTGTAGATTTTTATCTAAAAGTTTCAAAGATTTTTAGACTGCTAAACTTTTTAAAAATTTTAATAAATAATTCGTTAAACCCTGTTTGATATCAAGATTAAAAGTTTGATTGTCTTGAACATATGTAAGACAGTTGAAGTAAATCTTTAAACTAATTAGCATATCAAAATCATTTAATCTAACTAGATAAACTAAGTTAAACTGACAAACACAAAATTTTATAAGTAACAAAGTTTTTTTTTTTTCTGAAAACGTCTTAGTCGAAAAGATAAAACTCAACTTAATATTATTTTACGGTAGTGCACGATGTTCTATCAAAACAGCGTCACAAAAGTATTACGTGTAGACATAGTTTAATTTAGTTTTATAAGCAACTTGATTGTATTTAACTAACAGTTTTAGTTGAAACATTCATCGTTTTAATCATACAATTCTAAAATACATGTCGAATTTTTTGTATTAGTTGTTTGTATTTATATCAACTACTACTATAACTTAAATAAGTGTTAATTGTACCTTGAAAACTACTTAAAAATTAATGGCGTACTTCAGTTAGAACAATGTGTTAAAACTAAATTTCACATGTTTTTTTCAGAATAAAAGCATTAAAATGTCAGTTTTTATCAAGACAAGTTATTTGAAATTTAATTTCCCTTGTTTTTAAAGACACTCTAGATCAGTGCTTCTGAAATGGGGTTCCGCGAAACCCTAGGGTTCCGCGAAGCCTTTCGAAATTTAAAAAAGAAATTTTAAAGAAAAAAATAAATAAATTATAAAACTTCAAAAAAAATAGTACACATAAAATGGAAAACATATATAATTATAGCATTCATTGATCTGCTTAGTGTGTATCTAGTGGTAGAAATTTTAATAGGTTTTCATTATTAATAGGTGTCCTGGTTGCGCAAATTTTTGTAAATTTTTTGAATTTCTATTTTTAGTGAAGTCATTAAAATACTGGTATTATCACAAAAGCAAACAATGTAGGAGCGATCAAAACAAATTCTAAATGTTTACACAATAAAACTAAATAAAAGATCTTTATCGGAAACCTATTTCTGGTATATTGTATTGTTTCAAATGCTGTAAAAATGTTTAAAAAGATGTCTATTAGCTTGATTTAAAATTTAATATGTATAAAAGCTTATTTTCTGGTTAAAAAATGCTACTATAATGAAATGAAATGTGTCTAAAATTATTTCATCAGCAAGGGTTTAGAGTGGAATAAATGTGTCGGCATTTGTACTGACGGTGCAGCGTCTATGACTGGGTCCAAAAATGGTGTAGTGAGGAAAATAAAGGATAAAGCAGTTGAAGCTAAATGGATACATTGTTTTTTACATAGAGAAAATTTGGCAACAAAACATCTTCCTTCTTGATTACAAGAGTTTCTCTCAGCGTCGATTAAAACTGGTAATTTTATAAAGAAAAGTGACACAAAAGCCAGATGTTTCAAAAACTCATGTGAAAGTCTAGATGCTGACCATCTGCGACTTCTTTATCACAACGAAGTTCACTGGCTGTCGAAGGGGCAGACACTGGTTCGTCTCGTTGAATTAAAGAAGCAGGTGTTCACCCCAGTAAGCAATGGTTAGCAAAGGTTAGCAATGGTAATTTTGCGATGTTTCACCGGTTTGATGAGGTCCATGAAAAATGCATAGAATTCAACTTCTCTGACGAAGTTACAACCATCTTGATCTTTTGTCTATAAAGTTTCAACATTATTTTCCTGAAGATGTTCGCATCGGAAATTTATGGATTTTGAATCCTTTTATGTGTGATATTGCTTCAGAAGAAGTGAATCTTCCTACAGATACAGAAAACGAATTGCTGCAACTATTTGGAGATAGCAATTTAAAATTGGGTTTCAAAGGGAAGGAGTTTTTAGATTTTTGGATATGTGCAATTTCAAAGTACCCCGTCTTAGAAAAGCGTGTAGTAAAATTTATGTTACCGTTCATCACCACTTATCTTTGCGAGTCCGTCTATTCGCATGTAACAGACATTAAAAAGAAGCAAAGGAACTTAATGCTGACTCCAACCTTATCTGTCTGTCTCCGTCTCAGTCTATCCAAAATCCAGCCACACATTGACATGCTTGTTGGTAAGAGACAAGTTCAAGCTTTGCACTAAATGTTTTTTATTTATTTTTTGTTAGGCATCTTACCCGTTTATTACAGTAATCTGTGAATTCGATTAGGTTCATGTTCATTTCGTTATTGTTTGTAGCTCTCATTTTGTTTTTATTATGCAAGGAAAGATTTTTATGACGTTGCGATTAATCATGTTTGTTTTCGTTTATTTATTATAGAATCATAAAATACCTAATGCCTCTGGCGCACTTTGAGTTTGACTCGACTTAATACTATTACAATTGGTATGATTTCTAACAATGATATAGTTTTGCTGAAAAACTAGTTTTTCACTGAAATTCTATTGTTTTCTGCAGGAAATATTATATTAAAAATTTTATGTAAAATTAAATTAGGGGCTCCGCGGAAAAGTTGAATTTTGGAAAAGGGTTCCGCCTCTAGAAAAAGGTTCAGAAGCACTGCTCTAGATGGCTTTTTTTTTAATAAACACAAAAAATAAGTTTGTACAAAATATAGTGTAATAAAAAGCACTCTTCTGAGTGAAAGTATCTAGTTTCACATAAAAAAAAAATCATAGCCATACACAATGACATGATTGGCTTCAACAAAAATTATTATAAAGAATCAGCAAGTTAAATTTATTCTTTACAGAGTTTTCCAAATGTTGTCATAAAAAGCGACTAATGTGAACCTAGTCTAATCACTAACAGAAAATAACTTTAAATATTTAGTTTAGTAATCGTCTAAAAAATAAAACATTCTATTCACATGTAATACTGTCCAATAATAATGACACTTTTTTATGAAGTTTTGTTAACAACTTCAAGATTAAAACACTTTATAACAAAGCTACCCCGTCACTATCAGTGTATACACTTCAGCAGTTTGCTAAAGAATCGCTAGAATTGTAGAAACAGTATACAGATAACAGAAACAGCATACAAACAACCAACAACAGAAACAGTATACAAACAATAGAAATGTCATACAAACAGTAGAAACAGCATACAACCAGTAAAAAACATCATAAAAACAATAAAAAAAGTATGCAAGCAATGAAAATATCGTACAAACAATAGAAACAGCGTACAAACAATAGAAACAGCATACAAACAATAGAAACAGCATACAAACAATAGAAACATCATACAAAGAATAGAAACATCATACAAACAATAGAAACAGCATACTAACAATAGAAAAAGCATACAAACAATAGAAACAGCGTACAAACCTTGATCATTTCGACGACGAACTCGAGTATGTCAGCGCCGACTCCGATGAAGACCAGCAGCAGTTGCGACAGCTCGTCCCTGCCCACGCCCTTGCCGGTCGGCAGGAGCCACCTGCCTATGATCAGGATGAAGAGCAGCGATTGGTGGAAGACGAGGATCCACGTCTTCTTGTCGAACACGTCGTCGAGGATGGTCAACTTTGAGAAAAAACAATGATGATTAAATGCTAAACTTGGTTCAAGGTTAGTAGCTTTAGTCAAGTATTTAGGATGTTTTTGTATGAAACGAAAAGTGAACTGACCACGTAAAGTAAAAAAGGAGACTTTTTTTAAAGTACTGAGTTTTAATAATTGAATGAAAACAAGCAACTAGCTACAGTGCTCGTTCTCAAAAGTACGCATTTTTAACGCAGCCCAAATGCACTCAACAGGAAGCGAGTGCAAAATAGTTGTGTACTTGACACAGAGAGTTCAACTACAAAATGTTTGCTCATTGTATCTATGTTTATATATACAAATGTTTAAGTCAACTAGAACAACTGAAAATTTTGGCAACAAGCTGCTAGAAACGTATGTACTTTTTTTTGAACTTTGCGTTTTAAACGTGTTGTTTAAAAACTCTTTCAAACGGGCTGTGTGATTATTGACTTAGTCAGTTTAATCTTCACCTGTTTAATATATATTGTTTATCGAACTACAAAAAACAAGCGCTCAAAAACTTTTGCCCGAGGACCTGGTGTGCACGAAAAAACCTTTCGGTTGTCGAGTCGCGCACCGCAACTGTCAAACACTCATGCTACTCGTACCAACCACGTCGTTGATGGCCTTCTGCCCGTCCTTCAAGCTGTTGACCACGTCCACCTCCACCCTCTCGGTGGTCGTCGTGAAGTTGGGCGCCTGCGTCGTCGAGTTCCAGCGGAGCTCTAGATCCAGCTGTTGGAAAATAGTTTTGTTAGCGATCGGTTTCGATGAGTTTCGCGGAAAAACACGCGGCTTCGTTTTTAGCGTGTTCTGACAGCTTTTAGCTTCGTTTACCCCAAGAAAAGAGCGAGTAATCTTGCGGTTTCGTCGATAAAAGTTATTTAAAATGTCTAACAATTGTTTTGGAAATTTTTAAATGCAAATAAGTTTTGTGTCATTTTGAATAAAAAACTCTGCAGAAGTTTAAAAAATTAGTTTTTTTTGTATTGAAACGCAAAGGTGGTTTGAAAATGTTCCAATATTTTAACATCTAAAACAACAATATTTAGAAATAAAAACAAGTAAGGGTTATTAAAAGTAAATTTTTAAGATTTAGCAGGTCGTTTCTTAACGTTTCAACAAAAAAACCGCAAACTTTTAAACCGACAGCCGACAATTTTCTTTTAATCAAACTAGCAGCGACTTGATAAAAACAAAATCTGAACGAAATCAACGAATCCCAAACAACCGACTCGTTCCTGTTCCGCGGTGTAGTTTTCGAAGAACGGCTTCTCCAACTCGCACACCCTTGCCATCTCCGACTGGTTCAGCACCAGGTTCTTGATCTCCTCCTCGTTGTTGCTGAAGTGACCCAACACCGGGTTGAAGAACTTAAGCTCGCACCCCTCTAGTTTCTGTTTCATATTGTTTTTTTTTTGTAACTTGAGTTAAAGCTTGTAAAATGCAGTGCTCGTTTTTTTTTTTGCTGGTAGCATGTTTGAAAACGTTTTTAAGACGTTTTAAACCGGTAGAAAATATTCAAACTTTGATTTGCGTTGAACATTTACTTATTTGTAATCGCTTGTAGTTGTCACAATGACTGGAAAAACAAAACTAAAACCGTATAAGCTCAGCAGGCAAATTATTAAAAAAAAATATTTGTAAAATGATAGTTTTTAGAATAATACAACGCTTAACATAAAAATTTTTAACATGAGAAAAAATTAAATAAATTTGCCTACAAAGCAAATTAACACGTTAAACTGTGTTGCATCTATAACGGCACAAAATTTACTGGTTGCCATGACAACCCACCTCTCCCCAGTACGGCACGCTGCAAATGTGTTTGACGTTCCTGATTTGCAGGTTCTTGAATTCCAGCAGCCAAATCGAAGGAACAATTCCGCACAGATACAGTAATACGCACGGACTTATCCTGTTGTTTTGTTTCGTCATAATTGTACAACAAATGTTTTTTAGAATTTTTGCTTATTATGTTGCTCCATAATAGAACTATAGTTTAAAAAATAATTCCGTAAAAACCTACTTTGATTAGCAAAAATGTTGTGAAGCAGGACAACTTGCATTATTTGTACAAATATATTACAAAAAATATATAAAACAAGCTATACTAATTGTTTAACAAAAAACTAAAATTTACAACTTTTTCACTCTCGAAGTATAAACATTTTATTGATCCTCAGATCTTAATTATTGTAAGTCTTAAATCAAAATTATACAAAAAAAAATTAAACATAATAGTTCAATATTCTGTGAGCCAAAATTTGAAAACAACTGTACAAATCAAAGTTTAGCAGTGTTAAGGATATTATTATCAGTTATTTTATTGAAAGAATATGCGTTTGATTAAGTCTGAGAAATTGTTAAAACTTAGTTGTATTTTGATAAAAACGTACCTTTGAATTTGTAAGTTAAGTATTTTGCAATCTACTCCTGCAGTAAACACTGCTATGATAAGTATCTTTGTCGAAACTTAATTAAAAAGTTTTAAAAGCAATAAAAAGTTTTAGTTATTAAATTAGACGTTCAAAAATTTAATAATTTTTCGGCTCATAAGTATCATTTAAATGGTAGTTGGCATATCCATACAAAATTCAGTTTTACTATAGAAATATCTGCGTGAGAGTTAAAAACTAAACTTGAACCTTTGATAAAATCTAAAAAAAAAAGTTAGAAAAATAAAATAAGAGGTCACTTGAACTTACCAAACTTTAAAATCAAATCAAAATTAATGCGATAATCAAGCAGTTAGTGTATGTTTCAAACTTAAAACTTTGCGTTTTAAAATTAGACTGTTTCAAAAATAATCAGTCTTGTATCTTTTTGATACTTCAAGTTTCCTTTTAATAGACAACCCTTATCATTATGTTCCTTTTTTTTATTGATTAAAAATACGAGATGCTTTAAAATTAATGATTTTGTTAGAGAGTAAGAAGTAATTTTATTAAAAAAAAAGTTGATTTTGTGAATTCCAGTTTCAAAGAAATTAAACAAAGTAGCTTAAAAGTAAAATATGAATAATACTTAAAGTATACTCTTTGGTAGGAAACTAGTAACTAAAGACTAAAAATTTGTTTATGTATTTATAAAATAAAAACAAACTACACTTTATCTTTAGTTTGACAATTTTAATAATACTTTTGCAGAGAATACTGTTTTGCTATACTAACTTTTTAATACTCTAAGTATTCTTGTTTTTTTAATATTAGTAGAACAAATGTGCAAATACAGTTCTACTTATCCCAGAATATCATTATGTTTCTAGAAACTTTAAATCTAAGTAGTAATTTTTTTTATTTTAACAGCGATAATTAAAACTAAAAAACAAAGGCAGATCATGGTTTTCATAAAAAAAGTACAAAATCCAAATTGATTTTAAAACAAACATTTCACTCGTAATCGCTTGAAAGGTATTTTCTTGTCGGGCTAAAGCTTAAGGAGGTTTCGTTGAAAAAATGACAATTTAAATCACAACTGATGCGAAATCCCTTTCAGTATGAACCCGGCGATGAATAATTAATTTCAAAACACAATGGATACACTCGTTGATAATTTGCAACGACCGTGGCGTGGAAGAACAATTTCCGAGAAAGCGTAATTTGCTTCGGCGAAAAGTACCTGTTTTGTAAACTCGTGTTTATACATAATTGAAACGTGTTCGTTGCAACTCGCGCGTTAATTTCCAACTTTCAACAAAGCTGATTACTGATACAGAGAAATTGCGCGCTGAAGGCTTTTACAGCGAAAAGTTAAGGCGCTTCTGTCAAAGGGTTTTTTACGGTTTTTGATTTATGTGTAATTGTTTCAAGTAAAAAAAAAACGAAAGTGTTTTCGAAAGTGTCAACGTTTTTTCCGTTAAATGTTTTTTTTAGTGTTTTGTTTAAAAGAAGGTTGTACCTGGGGGCTGGAACAAATACTATTGCTTACCAAGTGGAAATCTCTAGCCCCCGTCATACTTTTACCTTTTAAAAATTTTCGCTAGATAAATAAAAAAAACTATAGTTCCATAACAAACTGTTTAAATGTGCTCTTTAAGTAATTTTCAGTACACATCTGTGCTTACTAAATGGCCGTTTTAATGTAGTTTTACTTCTAAAGAGCTTACTTTTTAAGTTTTTATAGTGATATTTTTCAAAATTACGTGCCTTGAAATAAATTTTTTCTAGTAAATCTGACTCACCAAAATTTTTTGGATCAATTGTACAACCTAGCATAATCAGAATGATTTTGTTTGAGATCAATCGTGCTTTTTCAACTAGCCATAACTAGCTACAACTTTTCATTTTTATTTTAAACTTTTATTGCAAAAGTTCGAAAATGTAAACTAAAAAATTTTGATAAACAAAACATGTATTTATACTTTATTGATTTAAACTCTAATGCTTATAAACGGACGGAAATAAACTTCCATAAACAAAGCAAAGTCTAAGCTAATTAGCTAAAAACAGCTATTTTTGATGAGCTTGTATATGCAAAATAAAAAAAACCAAAAACAAACCATTTAAACTCCTTGCCGTTCCTGAGGAACACGGTGACGAAGCCCTCCAGGATCTGACCACCGATGGCGGCAAGGAGCAGCCAGTAGATGGCGTCGCCGAACTCGCTTTGCGCCTTGACGATGGCCAGCAAGCTGTGGAACACGAACAGCGCCCTGCAGACCAGTCCTGCCGAAAAAAAACTCAGTGTTGAGTAAAAAATGTTAAAGATGGTTTTTTGGTTTTGTTCTTAAAAAAATATAAGAGTTTCAAAGTGTTTAAGATAAAGTAACAAACAGTCCCCGAGAACTGCAGGAAAAGCGTTTGATATTTTTAAGAACAACGCCCTGAAGACGACGTTGCATTAAGGACAAAAACATAAAACCCTCAAACAAAAAGCTAGTGTGAATCGCATCACGTTAATTGAAAATTCTTATTAGCATCAAATTAGCTGAAAGCTTTTCCTTTTAAAGTCGTGAGTTTTAAAGTTTTAAACCTGGAAATGGTTTGATCGTTTGTTTTTAAAACAAATTAAGTACCGATTAATGGCTGTTCTAAGTAAGCAGTGGTAACATTTGCTTTTCAAAAATGCCAAGGTTCAAACTTTATAACGTTAACAGCGGTTAATTGTTTTGTTTTTTAAAACGTTATTATACTGATTACTATTTGTTGAAAGCGGTTTTTTTACCGTAAGTTATAAATTCAAAGCATTTCGGCACGAAAATGTGAGTTTATTTCAGTTTGGAATGCCCAAAAATAAGCAGTGTAAGTTTAAGAGTTTGTACACTTTCTGACCTTTTAGTGGAAAAATTTAATTATACGTAGAGTTCTAAGGTAAATCACATATATCATTGTTTATTGAACGATAAAAAAAATACGCTCAAAATATTTAGTCCTAGGACCTGGTGCACGGAAACTTTACGGTGATTGAGTCGCACACCACGGATACCTTTTAACGTCTTGTCCAGGACTATAAAGATTGTAAACACTGACTATAAAGAAAATAGTAAAACAAAGTTAGTGTTAAGAATTTAAACTTTTACAAAAAGTAATAATAGTTTTGATAAATTATTATTGTTTTATAGTCAAATGTAAAACATGCTTTAGTTTGATTAAAGTGTTTTTTTTTTCAAATAAAGGTTATTTACCTGTAATTTTTTTTTATTACAATAGTTTATCAATATTATAAACTCTTGTTTGCTTCAAAATTTTGTAAAACGTGTATTTACAAAGCAACTTTAAAATGTTTACATCTACCTATATTCAAGTTAAAATTAAGCAACTAACATATTTTTAAAGTAACCTAATTCAAAACTTGCCTATAAAACAAGTAAGTAATAAAAATGTTATTATGTTTAAAAATAAAAAGTTTTATACATAATTTTTAACTTACCTAAAACGAAATCTTTCATTTTTAGTGATACTCTTTATAGTTTAGTTGATAAACCGATTGTTTTAGCTTTTTTTTTGATAGATTTAGTTACAAATAAAATCTGAAAGTTTTGTTAAATAAAAATCGCTTTAGAGATAAAACTAGTTTATAACAACTGAACTTTGTTTAGATATAAAAACTTTAAACTAAAAACAAGTCTCTACGTGTTTTAGATCCAATATGTGTAAGTTGTATTAGCAACTTCTTAAAACACTGTGAAAATGTACGTCAGTTATATACTTTTAGTTAAACTACACAAAAAGTATTTGCGCATATTTAAACTATCAAAAAAACTCAGATCAAGTAAACTGACTTTTAGCTTTAACCGACAATAAAGCAAAACCAAAACCATAGACATATATGCGGAACTTAGTTTCGTACTAAGTAGTATACAAAACAAACTATTTTAAAGGAGGTTTATATATGGTTAATATTAAACTTTTTTCTTTTATGTACGGTGCATCAAGCTTTTCATGGGAAAATAAGTTCATTTTAGTTACTTAAAAATATTCTGAAATAATTCATAACACCAATAATCGTTGTTACTTACAAAAACATATCCAAGTATATTAGTTTAAATCGTAATCTGTTTTATTGATTTTAGAAATAAACATGCGTTATCAATTTTAATCTGACAAAAACATATGTTTATTCATAAAAAACAAATTTCGTAAAGCTAGTATCAAACTGTCAAAAACGCAATAAATATTAAGTTGTAAATTTACTTTATCTAGTGCAATTATCTTTAAACTTTGAACGTTTATTTTTCTACGTCACTACTAACAAAGTTGAACTTGTATGGCATCTTAACTACTAGCTATCGAACAACAAACAAAAATTTCTTTTTTTTTTGTAAATATAAATTTAATAATGCACCCTTGAACTTGTTACACTGTCGCTGAAATGCCACGCTCAAAAAACCAGGGTTTCCACACAAAAGAAACCCGTTATTTTACAACTTTCTAATGTTAACGCTAATTTCAATTACACACTGCACGCCTTACCTATTGTAACAACTTTTAAAAACATCTTTCTGCTACAAAACCCTGTTAAAAATGACTTCCGACCAAAATTTTACCCGAATATTATTTATTGCGTAATCATTTTTTTACTGCAAAACTCTCTCCAAGCTTGAAACCTTAAAAAAAAAATCAAAGAAAAAATTAGAAAAGGGAAAATTCACAGCTTAACGAAAGGTGTCGAAATTTGAAACAAAAGACTGGTGCATTAATAATTAATTGTTCAGCAATATTCTCTACTTCTTCAATGGCCAATGTAATGCTTCTACTCTGAAATGAACTTACTAGAGATGCGAAGTAAAACTTCAAGTTAGGGTTTTTTTTTCCGAGCGGTAAGGCTTGCGGTGGTGTTCTCGTAAAAAGCCATGACTTTTTCTTCAGAGCCGAGATTTTAAAAGACTCGTGATTTCTTAAGCTCCGTCCTAGTGTGCAAATTGTTTTGCTAGTTTAAATTTTGTGTTTTTTTAATATTTAATGAACAAATGGTGTTTGCGGTAAAGGATGCATTTTAGAGTTTTTGCTTTTAACATTAACCATCGCGTGTAAACACTTAACTTTTTTTTTATTTACAAAAAATGACTACTTTTTGTCTAGTAGACTTAGACATTAGTCCAAGCTTAAAGCTCCTTTTATGCATTATTTCGATCAAAAGAACGCGCCTACAATAGTTACCACTTAGAAACTTGCATAAATTTGTGTTTTAAATTGTAAAGTTTCATTTGTTGTTTTAAGTATTTTAATGAGTTGATTATTTTAATGATGTTAACTCTTTTTATTTTTAATCTTCTATGCTTAATTTTTCCATAACAATGTTTGTTTATAATCTACACCAAATATAGTTTATTGAACACAAAAAAAAAATCAATTCTCAAATATTTTAGTCAGACGACCTGGTGTACAGAAGGACCTTTCGGTCATCGAGCTGCACACCAACTATTTAATTTATCTCTTTTGTGTTTAAAAAAACAAAATGTAACAACTATATCATAAAGGACTTATTATTCAATCAAAATTAAGTATGTAAGAATAACATAAAACACATTGAAAAAAAAAACACAATATTTAACTTATACAGAAAAGTTTATCAGGAAAATTATAAATATATTAACACTATTTTAGTTGTAGAATAAGTGTTACAGTAACCTCTCGCATCTTTACGCACTCGTGACGTTACGCACTTTCGTTTAGTTACGCATTTTAGAATTCTAAAAATTTTAATTTTTTTTTTTAAATATTGTACAAATTAGGTTTATTGTATTTTTCTAACTGAAATATGTTTTTAAATGCTAACTCACCTCTCTATATCTTTAAACTTTGTAAACTTATGTTCCTTGACTAATTGATAAACATTTAGTTAGACCTCAGTATATCAACAATTTTGTTAACAACAAGAGATTAAATTAAAATACTGAATGAAATATGACTGTGTGAAAGTCTTATGTGTGAAAAAATCCATTACAGCACCAAATGCAAATTTTTTTACAAGGCTATAGAAACAAATTTTTATATAGACACCACACTATTTCTTAATTGTAGACAAATGCTTAATTATAAATTGAATTTGCTAAATAATATAGAATATTAATGTTAAGTATCAAAAAAGTCACAAATAAATAAAGATAAAATCTACTTATTATTAAAATTAGTAAACTTTTTCTACAAGAATAATTTTTTATATAATTTTAGATTCTTTTTTTTTATATATGTATAGTTTTATCTTTTGTTTTCATATTTATAAATAAATTAAACAAACTGTTAAAAGTGGGAAAGTTCCAGTCTGCTCTTAAATAGCAGCTTTAACAAAAAACAGCCATTATAGTTAGTATATTTGGTACCTCTCGTATCTTTACGATCTCTCGTATCTTTACGCACTTTTTCTGTGGACACAATGTGCGTAAATAAGCGAGAGGTTACTGTACTTGGAACAATAACTTAGGCTTACTGTTTACAACAGTAAAATCTTATAAGAAGAAAATAAATACAAAAGTAGTTAATACTTTTCCTTTTTTATAGTAGTTTAATTATTAATTTAACTTTTTCAATGTAAAAAAAGTAGTCATAAAAGTAGTCATTTTAATTAAAACAACTCTCTACCACTTTATTACTTTATTTTACATTTTAGTTATTAATGTTATGAAACTGACACCAAAAAAATTAATTTTACTTAAATTGTTTAACATGTTACTTGGATGAAACACTTTAAACTTTAAAAACACTTTTAATGCAAACTCTTTTGAATAAGCGTTTAAACTTGTTACTTTAAATGACTACTTAATTTGGTTCAAAAACTTATGGTACTCCATTACATTGATAGATCAATGTTTAATGTCAATATTTAAATAGTTAATTTTTTAATACTTTAAGTTCTACACTTTGAAAAAGCTTTACATACTTTTTTAATAAATTTGTCGAAAATACCAAATCAA